>NC_134235.1:8976383-10226383 GCF_965152275.1 Natator depressus
GGGACTCCAGGTTGTCATTGGACTCTGAAGTCAACTCTCAGGTTTCCTGGTATCGATAGTTTAGAGCTCACTCTTGTCCTTGTTCTTGTTGCCATGGCTCAGAGAAGGGTCCATCCAGGGATTGGGCCACTTGGGCCAGGCAGGCTTGGGGCTCAATACTGTGCCATTCCCCCCTTGTGAAATGCCTCTGGCTTCCAGATCTACAGCACCTTGTCTGAGTAAATCCCCCAGGAGGCACATTTCCCCAACAGCTCTGAGAGGCTGGTTGGTATGGGACAACCGCCCAACTCCCGTGCATTTGATTGACCATTGCCGGCTCCGTAACAACCACCGGCACTGCAGCCCATACACATACCGTTTCCTGATCTATTGATTACATATGAATTATATTGATTACTTTAAAATTCCCACTTAATGATCTGAGTGCTTCGTAGGTTCTTGTCCCAAGATCAGGCTCAGGAGTGTTAGAATTCCTGTTTAATCGGGAACCCCGACATGCACAGTTGCAACACACGTGTCGGAAAAGCCTTCTGTATTTGTAATAGTGTTATTAACACAATTAGTAAAGTTACAAACACTCCAACTCAGCCAGGCAGAGATAATACAGAATGAGCTGAGCATCCATATACTCCCCCCATCCCTTGCAGAACAACCTGAAGTGTTAACATCTTCCCCCTCACCATCACCCGTGGTTGTCATCCTGGCATCTCCCAGGGCACACAGGCCAGGACAGCACTTTTATAGTGTATTATGCTGATGCCACTATGCCTAATGCATATTCAGTAGGGGATTCTCTCCTTTTCCTAATTTGCAGTTCCTCACCCTACTAATATCTGTGTGCTCTTTTCCCATAGGTCTAGTCCTTTCTTTCAAGCTTATTAGCATATATGTCAATTAGTTACTGTGGCACTCTTGTGTTCAGACACCTGCTGATGTTCCTAACTTAAAATATTCCAAGCAGGTTTAAACGAGCATCTTGTGGTTACCTGTCAGCAGTTTAGTGATTGCAGCATTCTATCTTGTGATATCTTAAGATCTAGGGTTACTCCTGGCTGACTACTTATGCTAAGGTTTTTGGGCTTTATGCCTTGATGAGTTCAGCTAAGCTATTATCTTACAGGCCTTGAGGCTTGTTGGCTCACTGCATTACTGCCTTAACTTATGGCTGTGCCTTACCTAGCAAATACTTATAGGCTACAGTTGAGGGGAGATATGATTGCTCTCTATAAATATATCAGAGGGATAAATACCGGAGAGGGAGAGGAATTATTTAAGCTCAGTACCAATGTGGACACAAGAACAAATGGATATAAACTGGCTACCAGGAAGTTTAGACTTGAAATTAGATGAAGGTTTCTAACCATCAGAAGAGTGAAGTTTTGGAATAGCCTTCCAAGGGAAGCAGTGGGGGCAAAAGATCTATCTGGCTTTAAGATTAAACTCGATAAGTTTATGGAGGAGATGGTATGATGGGATAACATGGTTTTGGTAATTAAATATTCATGGTAAATAGGCCCAATAGCCTGTGATGGGATATTAGATGGGGTGGGATCTGAGTTACCCAGGAAAGAATTTTCTGTAGTATCTGGCTGGTGAATCTTGCCCATATGCTCAGGGTTTAGCTGATCGCCATATTTGGGATCAGGAAGGAATTTTCCTCCAGGGCAGATTGGAAGAGGCCCTGGAGGTTTTTCGCCTTCCTCTGTAGAATGGGGCACGTGTCACTTGCTGGAGGATTCTCTGCTCCTTGAAGTCTTTAAACCATGATTTGAGGACTTCAATAGCTCAGACATAGGTGAGAGGTTTTTTGCAGGAGTAGTGGGTGAAATTCTGTGGCCTGCGTTGTGCAGGAGGTCAGACTAGATGGTCATAATGGTCCCTTCTGACCTAAATATCTATGAATCTATGAAGACCGCCCAAGCAGCCATCTCCCTGGCCTCTGCTTCCAGCCTTTTCCTCCTCTCTGGATCAGGCCCTGGTATTGGAGGCATTCTCTCCAGGATTGGATGACTTTAAAGTAAATATCAGGAGCTACTCAGGAAAATGGCGGCCTCTCTAGGGATCCAAGTGGAGCCTGGAGAAGAGACTACACACAAGTTCATCTCCGTTCTCCATCCCACTGTGGCCGGGAAGGTGGCCCTACCTAAGAATGAGACTATCATTCAGCCAGTCAAAATCATCTGGCAGACCCCTTCCTGCACTCCTCCAGTGGCCAAACAAATGGGCTGGAAACACCAGGTTCCATCACAGGGGTTTGCATGGTTCCATTTACATTCTACCCATGCTCATTAGCTGCAGCCGCAGTGAATGAGAGAAGTCATCAGGGTGGTGCTTAGACTACCCCCCAATAACAAAGACACTAAGAAGCTTGACTTTTTTTGGCAGGCAAATTTATTCCATGGCAAATCTACAATTCCAGATTGCCAACCATCGCACCCTGTTATTGCAGTAGGACTTCTCCAGTGGGTAGGCCCTATCTCGCTTTGTCACCAGGTTGCCTGAAGATTCAAGGGGCACAATTCCAGTTGCTGTGCAGGTTTCCCTGGATGTAGTGGACTCTGTAGCCAGGGCCATGGTGACAGCTGTAATGATGCACCATTCCTCCTGGCTTGCAATCCTTGGGCATTCCTACAGTAATGCAGCACACAGCTGAGGGCCTCTCTTTTGAAGGGTTCTCATCCAAAACAGATGAGGCTTTGCACATCCTAAAGGACTTGAGAGCAGTTCTGAAGTCCTTGTGCCTCTCCCCCACCATAACAAAGAGGGGGAAATTATGGTGCTCCATACCAGCCTAGACAGCGATATTACCCCGTCTGCCAGGCTGACCAACATAAGAAGAGGCAACGATTACAGAGGAGGAGGCAGATGCATTCCACTTCCTCTGGTCTGAGCCATCCCCAGGCCTTAAAACAGCAGATCTGACTTCTGCGTTAAGGACAGCATGCCACCTGACCTGGAGCTATCTGGCCTTTCCCTGCCTTTCTGGAATAGATTGTCCCATTTCCTATATGCCCAGCAGTTCATCTCCTTAGACAAGTGGGTGCTAAGCACAGTGGAACCAGGATATACCTTCCACTTCCCTACTATCCCCTCTTCCTTATCCCACTCCCTCTCCACACACCTCTTCAGGGACCCCTCTCATGAGTCTGTGCTAAGCCGAGAAGAGTAGACTCTACATTCCTTGGGAGGGATAGTAGAAGTGCCTCCTCTCCATCAGGGCAGAAGGTTCTATTCCCGATACTGTCTAATTCGCAAGGCCACAGGAGGTCTCAGACCCACCCTAGACCTTAAGAACCTGAACAGATACACGAGGAAGACAAAGTTCCAGATGGCTTCTCTGGCCATGATTATCCCTTCCCTAGATCTGAGAGGCTGGTCTGCTGCCCTCGACTTAAAGGATGCCTACTTCTGCATGGTAATCCAACCTGGCCACAGGAAGGTCATAGTAGGACACAACCAAAATTCACAGTAATGCCATTCTGCCTGTTGTAAGCCCTGGGGGGTTTTGCCAGTGAAAATGCCAGTGAAAATGAGGTAGGATCAGAGTCTAAAATAGGGAAAGAACAAGTCAAAAATTACTTAGACAAGTTAGATGTCTTCAAATCACCAGGACCTGATGAAATGCATCTAGAAAATTCAAGGAGCTGGCTGAGGAGATAGCTGAGCCATTAGCAATTATCTTTGAAAAGTCATGGAAGACGGGAGACATTCCAGAAAACTGGAAAAGGGCAAATATAGTGCCCATCTATAAAAAGGGAGATAAGGACAATCCAGGGAATTACAGACCAGTTAGCTTAACTTCTGTACTCGGAAAGATAATGGAGCAAATAATTAAGAAATCAATTTGCAAAACACCTAGAAGATAATGAGGTGGTAAGTAACAGTCAGCATGGATTTGTCAAGAACAAATGATGTCAAACCAACCTGATAGCTTTCTTTGACAGGTTAACAAGCCTTGTGGATAGGAGGGAAGCGGTAGATGTGGTAGATCTTGACTTTAGTAAGGCTTTTGATACTGTTTCGCATGACCTTCTCATAAACAAACTAGGGAAATACAACCTAGATGGAGCTACTATAAGGTGGGTGCCTAACTGATTGGAAAATCATTCCCAGAGAGTAGTTATCAGTGGTTCACAGTCATGCTGGAAGGACATAACGAGTGGAGTCCCACAGAGATTGGTTCTGGGTCCAGTTCTGTTCAATATCTTCATAAATGATTTAGATAATGGCATAGAGAGTACAGTTATAAAGTTTGCTGACAATACCAAGTTGGGAGGGGTTGCAAGTGATTTGGAGGATAGGATTAAAATTCAAAATGATCTGCACAAACTGGAGAAATGGTCTGAAGTAAATAGGATGAAATTCAATAAGGACAAATGCAAAGTACTCCACATAGGAAGGAACAGTCAGCTGCACACATACAAAATGGGAAATGACTGCCTCAGAAGGAGAACTGTGGAAAGGGATCTGGGGGTCATAGTGGATCACAAGACAAATATGAGTCAACAATGTAACGCTGTTGCACCAAAAAAAAAAAAAAAGCAAACATCATTCTGGGCTGTATTAGCAGGAGTATTGTAAGTGGGACACGAGAAGTAATTCTTCCACTCTACTCTGCGCTCATTAGGCCTCAGCTGGAATATTGTGTCCAGTTCTGGGCACCACATTTCAGGATAGATGTGGACAAATTGGAGAAAGTCCAGAGATGAGCAACAAAAATGATTCAAGGTCTAGAAAACATGACCTATGAGGGAAGATTGAAAACATTGGGTTTGTTTACTCTGGAGAAGAGAAGACTGAGAGGGGACATGGTAACAGTTTTCAAGTACATAAGAGATTGTTACAAGGAGGAGGGAGAAAAATTGTTGTTCTTAACCTCTGAGGATAGGACAAGAAGCAATGGGCTTAAATTTCAGCACGGGAAGTTTAGTTTGGAAATTAGGAAAAACTTCCTAACTGTCAGAATGGTTAAGCACTGGAATAAATTGCCTAGGGCGGTTGTGGAATCTCCATCATTGGGGATTTTTAAGAGCAGGTTAGACAAACACCTGTCAGGGATGGTCTAGATAATACTTAGTCCTGTCATGAGTGCAGGGGACTGGACGAGATGACCTCTCGAGGTCCCTTCCAGTTCTATGATTCTACCATGTGCATGGCAGTGCTAGCGACTTACCTCTGCAAGAGACATACATGTGTATCCTTACGTGGCTGGTTGCGGGCTGCTCCAGACACCAGGTTCAGGCCATTGTTCATTGTGTGTCTTCAACGTACTGGGCCTGCAACTAAACGGAGAGAAGTCAGTCTCATCGCCTGTCCAAAGGATAGAATTCATTGGGGCACTTCTGGATTTGACAGTCCAGGTTCTCACCAACAACACCCCAGCAGCGTTTCATGTGAACAAGCAAAGTGCTGCCATATCCAACAGCCTTTGCCAGAAGGTAGTCAAGTTATGGAGCTTACACCAGAACTTGGTCCCTCAAAAAGCATCTTGCCTGCCCTGAGTTCAAAATGGATTAACAGATCATCTGAGAAGATCCTTCAACTTAGGTCGCCAGTGGTGTCTCCACGTGAATGTTTTGGCATGAACGTTTTGCACAGGGGGTTTTGTGCCCATGGACCTACTTGTGACCTGGCAGAACAGGAAGTGTCCCCATTTCTGCTCCAGAGCAAGTCACAGCCTTGGATTGATAATGGATGCTTTTGTGTTTCCGTGGGGCAAGGACCTCCTTTATGCTTTCCCACCAGTGTCCTTGATTCCCAGAATCACCATCAAACTCCAGCAAAACTGTGGCAGAATGCTCCTGATTGCTCCCACCTGGCTGAGACAGACATGGTGTTCAGACCTCCACATTTCTGTCCTTTCAGGACCCCTTACCATTGACAGGGACCAAAGACCTCCTGCCACAGACTCATGGATGAGTGCTGCCTCGCAAATCTTCCAGTGCTGCACCTCACAGCGTAGCTCATCAGTGTCTAGGCGTCAAGAAAGAGCACAGCTGTCCAGAACATTCTGCTTAATAGTAGAAAACCTTGCACCAGAGTTACTTTTGTACCTAGATCCTTTTCAGAGTCACGGCTTTCCAGGAAACAGCCCCCACCTGTAGGTACAGCCTGCAGACCTTGTTCCTAGTTGAATAATGTTGCATTTAGCTGTATTAAAATGCATTGTTTGAATGAATGGTCCCAGCTTACCATGTGACCAAGATTGTTTTAGATGACTGCCCTGCCCTCAGAGTTATTTACTCCCAGAAATAGGTTGACTAAACATTTTTGTTGGAATCTGCTGATTCATCAAAATCTAAAGGTTGTGCAGAGGTGGTTTGATTTTGACAAAATTCTCCAGCAGAATGCGGCTTGCCAGGCATCTTTCGAATCCAGCCTGATTTCTTGCCAGCTCACCCACCCGGCTCCTTTGCTGCCTGGCAATAGAGCCCTGTGCGGACACAAAAATGTGGATCCGCATCCGTGCCTCAGTGGTTCGCAACTGAGGATGCCAAATTCAGGACAAACTGCTGAGAGGTAGGGCAAACGCAACCCAAAACTGGTGGTTATTCATTTATAAGGTATACCAAACCAGCCACAAAAGTAAACTCCTGTTTCACCGCACTGGCTAACAAGAAGTCATAAAAGTCGTTTCCTTGGGCATTCCAGTTCTTATATCACCACCAAAAACACTGGATTCAGAGATGATTGGTTCTTTACAACCAGTCTCATCAAATGAAAGATTCTTCTGATCTGAAAGGACCAGCCACACACCCAAGTCAATATATAACTTAGATCTTACCCAAAAATCGTGCTGGTGCCAATCCTTTAGCACCTTCTAAAATCGTGCTGGTGCCAATCCTTCTAAAATCTAAAGGTTTATTCATAAAAAGAAAGAAAAGGAAGGAAAGAAAGAAAGAAAGAAAGAAAGAAAGAAAGAAAGGTGAGAGTTACAATTGGTTAAAGGAATCCAATACACACAGTAAATGCGAAGTTCTTGGTTCAGGCTTGTTGCAGTGATGGAATAAACTGCTGGCTTAAATCAAGTCTCTGGCTGCTTCCAAATCATTGGAAGGACCTCAGTCCATTGATTAGAATGCTCTCATTAGTATAGTCCAGAGGTTTGGGCAGGAAAGAGGCAAAATGGAGGAGTTTCCAGGGCCTTTTATAGCTTTTGCCATGTGGAGGGAATCCCATTGTTCTTACAGTGGAAAATTACAGTAACGAGATGGAGTTTGGAGTCACATGTTCATGCCCAGTTTCGCCCAGTCATTGCAGGAAGCCATTACCTACACTCCAGACAGCACGTTTACATGACAGTCTACTCAGTGTAGATGGGCGTCTCCCATGGTCCATTGTGAGTTAAGTGTCCTTAACCTGGAGCAAACATTTGAAATCCAGGTATAGAGCCCATACTCATAACTTCAAATACAACAATGATACACGCATACAAATAGCAGAATTATATTCAGCGAGGCATAACTTTTCCACAGACCCCTCACTTCACAACCTTTGTACAAGATTTATTGCAAATATATAACAGTGGTTGCAACAATGATCTAGATGGTCATGTTTTAATCAGATAATGTCACAGCATCTGATCCACATCCACAAGGATCAACCCGCAATCTGACCCATGATCCACTAGCCATCTTTCACCTGCATCCGCACCCTCAGCAGCAAACTGTCTCACAAGGGCTAGTGACAGGGGAAGAGGGGGAAGGAGCAAATGGGGGTCGGCATCTTGCAGGGAAGAAGCAGCACAAGGGTGGGGACTGGGGGTAAGAGGCAGCGCAGGGGTGGGGTTTTGAGGAGAAGGGGTGGCATGGAGAGGGGGGCTGGGGGGAAGGGGCATCACATCGCATGCTGCTCCCAGGGCCTCGCAAGCGATGGCACATGGCAGCAGCAGTGGGGGTCGGGGCCCCACTCGCTCCAATCCCTGTGGCTGGGGGTGGGCCCTGCTGCCCAGGAGTCGGCGGGCCAGGCCCGGGACTGGGAGAGTGGCCAATGCTGCTGGGCCAGGCCATGGTGGGGACACTGGTGCTGCCCGAGGGGCCTGAGCTGCTGGACAGGAAGCGGCACAGAGAGCAGGTACTGGACAGCCCCGACTCCAACCTGCCACCCAGCCCCAGCCACTGGCTGGTAGGCGCCGGCCTCGAGCACGACGTGCCCCCTGGGTACCCGAGCCGGACACTGTGGGCCAGGCACCACCGGTGAGTAGAGCCCTGTGTGGTTGTATCTGCATCCGGTGCGTGGATTTGCAGGGCTCTAGCCACCAGGGAGCAGGAAGCCTGGGAGTCCCATTCCCAAGTTTCCAGGCCAACGGCTCCTAAGCAGCCCGGGCTTCCAGGGTCACCAGCTCTGGGGCAGCCCACCAGGCAGACTGACCAGAGCCAGGGCTCCCAGAGGAACTGGGTGGGGAACAGTAGTTCTGGTTCACAGAGAATATCAACATTTGGAGTGGTTGTTCCAAATTGGAGCAAAATCACATTTCAAAATCTCAAAGCCCACCACAAACCAGCATGACCATTCTCCACCCAGCTCCGCTCAGTACTGTTCTCTGCCCAGCTCCTCTCTGTACTGCCCTGTACAGTTCTCCGCCCTGTACCGTTCTCCGCCCAGCTCCGCCCCTTACCATTCTCCGCCCAGCTCCGCCCCTTACCATTCTCCGCCCAGCTCTGTTCTGTACGGCCCTGTACCACCCTGTGCCATTCTCCATCCTGTACCGCCCTGTACCCTTCTCCACCCAGCTCCGCCCTGTACTGCCCTGTACCATTCTCCGCCCAGCTCCGCCCTTTACCATTCTCCACTCAGCTCCGCCTTGTGCCGTTCTCCGCCCAGCTCTGTTCTGTACGGCCCTGTACCACCCTGTGCCATTCTCCACCCAGCTCCGCCCTGTACCGTTCTCCACCCAGCTCTGCCCTGTACCGTTCTCCGCCCAGCTCCGCCCTGTGCTGTTCTCTGCCGAGCTCTGTTCTCTATGGCCCTGTACTGCCCTGTACCGTTCTCCGCCCAGCTCCTCCCTGTGCCATTCTCTGCCCTGTGCCGCTCTGCCAGTCTTTGTGTCAGCAGCCGGGATATTCACTTCTGGATCCTCAATGAAAATGTTAAATGGCATCAGGCCTTGTATCAGTCGCTGCAGAGCCCCTCTAGGAAGCCTCCCCCCCATTCGGTGATGGGTCCCCATTGCCAACTACGTTTTCAGAACTGTTCATTAGCCGGTTCTTAAGCCATTTAACACAAGCTCTGTTGATACTATGCAGTGCTAATTTTGTAACCAGAATGTTGTGCGGTGCTAAATCAAATGCCTAACCCAAGTCAAACGTCTACATAGTTCCCTTTATCAGCCGAACTTTTAATCTCATCCAAGAATGCAATCTGGTTTGTTGGATCCCCTAGTTTCATAAAACCATGTTGACTGGCATTAATTGTATCCAGGCCTTTAATCTTTATCAGTTGAATCCCCTACCAGCTTTTTTCATTATTTTGCCTGTAGCGAGCCAGGAGCGAAGCAGGACCCCAAGGCAGAGCAGCACTTTGGCGAATGGGGGATCTGAGCCTTCAGCGGAAAGTGGAGACGGTGTCTTGGCCAGCCCTTCAAAGCCTTTCCCCTTTCCAACCAGCATCACTTCGGTCCTGCCTGGATTCAGCAGCTCTTCATCCAAGAGCTGATTTCCTGTAGGCATTCTGATGTTACAGTCATGGCGATGGTTGCATCCGCTGAGAAGGAGATGAGTACCTGAGCGCCACCGCCCCACCGCATATCTCTCTCTCTCTCCGTGAAAACAACAAGGAGTCCAGTGGCACCTTAAAGACTAACCGACTTATTTGGGCATAAGCTTTCATGGATAAAAAACCACTTCTTCAGATGCATCTAATAAATAAATAGACCCAAATAAATCGGTTAGTCTTTAAAGTGTCACCGGACTCCTTGTTGTTTTTGTGGATACAGACTAACATGGCTACCCCCTGATACTCTCTCTCGGTGGTCTCTTGTGGATACTGCAGAGAAGCGGGGATAGTATGGTCCCATGCAGCCAAGAGCCTTCAGAGAGGAGGAGCAGTTACCTATCACCTGCTGGAGAAGAATGATGGGAGCTGTTGTAGCGCTGGACCATCTACTCCTGACATGTAATTTAGTGTCTTGTGGTCCACAGTGCCAAAGGCTGGAGAGACGCCCAGCAGCACCAGCGTGGGGATCTTACCTGTGTCCATGACTATAAGGACGCTGTCTTTTAGTGCTGCTAGAGCCATCTCTGTGTTGCGCCCTGGCCTGAACGGCGAGACATCCAGGCTGCTGGCTGACGTCCCATGTGGCTGGTGCTTGGTAACCAAACGCCCTCCATTAAAGTTTCTAATTTTGAATTCCTCTGGTGGTAAAATCCAGCCATTGGTTCTTGTTGTGCTTTTCTTTGCTAGATCCAAGAGCCCTTCAGTGTCTGGGATTCGCCCCACCTGGAAGTGCTGACACTGTGTGAAAGGGTTGTCTCAGGACCGTGTACAGCTGCCATGAAAGTGACCAGAGATGCTATGGTGGGAGCAGGGCATGTGGAAACAAGAGGAGGGGCCCCTCTGAGGAAGGGGAACCGGGAGACCAGACAGAGAGAGGGAGTAGTCACAGGTGGGTGGTCAGAGGCAGGCAAGGGGGAAGCTGCCGTGCTGACTGATCGGGCAACCTCATCACCATTAGTGGCATGGCCCAGGAGTTAAGTCAGGATACAATGTGTGTCCTGAAGCACAGACATCACTGTTCCCATCCTCAGCCAGTGCTCCCTGGCTCCCCATTCATCTTGACATCCAGTTCTCCAAGCTGCCCTCTCTGAGCTGGTCCTTAAACTTGCTCCAGCCTCTCCCCAGGCCCTCATCTCCCTCCACTCCCCTTGTGTAGCTTTGGGTTCCTTTCCATCCATTCACACTCTCTCATCCACTGGTTGGCTCCTGCCACCTGGAGCAGCCTCCCTGTCCCTCCGCCACCCTGGCTTTCCATCTCCTTTCAGATCTCCTCTATAAATGTGCAGCCCTTTTGCCATTTAATATCCCTGCCTGCTTCACTTCATGTTTAGCTCTAGTTAACTCAGCAAAGCCCCGGGATGCTGTGCATGCGACGAGCATGGGGGATGATCAATTTTATGGCAGCTTTGGTTTCAAATTTACAAACTTAAGGCTGGTCTGCCTCTGTGGTGAGGATCTTCCCCCAGCCTCCATTCCACTAACCACTGGCTGGCTTAGACAGCCATGCCAGGTGCTGCTTCTCTTATACACACAGCATTACAGCTGGAAATGTAGACAGTAGCAGGTAGGACAGCAACCAGGACGGGGGCCCATTGTGCTAGGCCTGATACACAAACATAGGAAACTCTCCCTGCCCCTACCAGCTAAAATGACTGAGTTATTAACATATTAAATACCTCAAAAAACGTGATGACAGGCTGCCGGTGTGCGGAGGCCACTGCCTATCATGCTGATGAATATTGTCTCTGTGTTTCCTTGTATTCCCCCATCGGTCTGGCTATATCCATCAGCTGTCTTTTACATTAGCTTGGAAGCCATTTGGGGCAGGGACTGTCTTTTTGTTCTGTGTTTGTACAGAGCCTCCCACGGTG
This sequence comes from Natator depressus, assembly GCF_965152275.1. Classification (NCBI taxonomy): domain Eukaryota; kingdom Metazoa; phylum Chordata; order Testudines; family Cheloniidae; genus Natator; species Natator depressus. Next base: position 8,987,969 of record NC_134235.1, read on the forward strand.
AGGCCCTGGTCTGTGACTGGGGCATCTACAAACTACAACACTACAAATACAATAAATAATAAAACTATGAAGCTCCAAAGGGGCATCACACACAGCACCAGAGCTGGGATCAGAGCTCTTCCATCTTTTGTCCGTTTTCACCCCGGGTCCATCCTGGATCCCCCCCCGCAGCTTGTGTTAAAGCGAAGCGATTTGCATGCTAAGTCCTGCTGTAACAAAGAGCTGCTTGCCCACCCATGCTGCTTGTTCTCCGCTGGGGCAGAGGATCTGTGTCCTCAAGGACACAGCCTTGAACAAGAGCCACGGAACAGACCAAAAAACAAAAAAAATTACACCGCAGTCTGACCTTTGATTGTCCAGAAAGAGCTGCCAAACTAAATTGCACTCTGGGCTCTGCTCCTTCCCACTCATTACATCAGGGGTGGCTCATCAGAGATTCTTTTCTGGCTTAGTCAGAGAGCTCCCAACCCTGGTGAATCTCATTCAGCTACGGCTCCATCTGTGTCATTAGCTCTCCCTGGCCGTGAAAGGGGCAATGCGGTGACACTCAGCACTGCTCCTGGCAGCCAGAAACAATAGCAGAGGTGTGTTACTCCCATCCTGACTGGGGTCCATCCACCCGATCAAACAGGGTGGGAACTGTCAGCTCTGGGCAATCAAATGAGGAGCAATGCTTTAATACCAGCTCGCACGTGGAAAGGTCAGGAGGGCAAACGGCCGGTTCGTCATTCCTGTCCCAAGGCCAGTTGGGCCACTTTAAAATGGAGAGTGTCTGGCGTGCCGTCATCCGTTTCCACATGGAAAGCTCGGCTCCGCGCTGTGTTTACGGTTTTTGTTGTCTGCCTCGCTCCTGTTGCTGTTGGGTTTTCTCCTTCCCCCTTCTAACACCCAGCAGCAAAGGAGAATGGGAACTGCACTTGAATTCCCCAGAGCCCTTTTCCTGGATGGCTGTGCACAGAACACGGGCTGTACCCTTTCTGTCTTCAAGGACACAGCCAGGAGATCTCCGCACCAGATGAAGCTGAGCTGGCTTTTGTTTGGCTCTGGATGCTCAACAGATGGATGTTTCAGAGTAGCAGCCGTGTTAGTCTGTATTCGCAAAAAGAAAAGGAGGACTTGTGGCACCGCAGAGACTAACCAATTTGTTAGAGCATAAGCTTTTGTGAGCTACAGCTCACTTCATCGGATGCATTCAGTGGAAATGTAGCTCAGGGAAGCTTATGCTCAAATAAATTTGTTAGTCTCTAAGGTGCCACAAGTCCTCCTTTTCTTTCAACAGATGGATGGAGGTGATAAATAACTGAGCCCAAACTTGCTGCGATCATTCTTGCAGTAGGAGAGCTAACCGCGCTGTCTGTGTCTCCCCCTGCTCCGCCTCACCTTCTGCGCTTCCCCTTTCATTCTGCTCAGTCCCTTATGCCTGAGTTCAGGGTCACCCCATAAGCCAAGGTTTGCGAAGAGGCTTGTCCTGCTCACCTGTGCTACATAAGTGCAAAGCATTACAATATGATGGCCGGTGTGCCTGAGTGCTGCTGCCCTCTGCTGGATGGAATCAGAACTGCTCAACTGTGTATCAGAGGCCCCACATTGCTAACAGGGCTTCTCCTTTATTAGTCACTGCTTGTTCTACTGAATAGGGTGACCAGATGTCCTGATTTTATAGGGACAGTCCCAATATTCAGGGTTTTGTCTTCTGCAGGCGCTGATTACCCCCCACCTCCTGTCCCAATTTTTTACATTTGGTATCTGGTCACCCTACTACTGAAGCACCTGGGAGCCTCCGTCAGGAGCCAGGCCCTCATCGCGCTAGGCGTTGTACAAACACAGAACAAAAAGCCAGCTCCTGCCCAAAGAGCTGACAATCTCGCTCCAGTGCTGGAGGTCTGTGCTCCCAGAGCAGGAGAATCAGTTCGGTCCCTGCCGTCGTCCTGGTGGCGCAAGGAGCCGCGCAATCCTCCTGTGGGTGCGTTACAGCATTAGTAACAGAAGCAGGACCACGTGAGGCTTCTACTCTGCCCCCAAGCCAGGACCTCTCTCTCTCATTCCCCCTCTGCCGTGTCTGATCGTTCTGAGCTGAACAGGCCCGGTTACTCTGGAAAGCTAGCGTAACGGGGGCCAGGCTGAGCCACCCGACGGCCCGTGCGAAGGAGAGGGGGTGGGCAGGTGAAGAATTCAGAGCGACAGCTGATCGTGCTGGGGTCGGCTCATGCAGGGACGCTCACCGCTGCTGGTGGGTCTGTGGGCAGGATCACAGCTATGTGCCACCCTTCGACTGCGCCTATGAACCAGGCTTGTGCCAGCTGCCTGGCTTCACCTGAAATACCCTCCCTCTTGCACCACAGCATCAAGGCTCCCAGCCGCAATCCCCAGGCTGGACCCAGTGCTGTTCTCTCCTCCCTAGCCCGTGTGTCACGTTCATGGTTCTGGTCCCACGGGAGGGGCAGCAGGCCTGCTGTCTGCTCTGGGCACGTTTGCTCTCCGGGGGCAGCCACAAACTGCCTGAATGCCCTTGCACCCCCCAGGGGAGCGGGAGATGCCAAGTCACTGCAGGAGCAGACAGGGAGCAGCTGTGCTGTCAGATGGCCGCTGCTGCTTTCCTCCGCTGCCAAGCCATTGCCACCGGCTGGCACCCACACTGCTCTCCCTAGCCCAGGCCAGGCCAAAGGGCAGCCCCGCGCGGCTGGCTCGTTGTGGTTGGCGTTACAAGGCCGCGTTGGGCAGAGCGAGAGCAGGCAGCAGGGAAAGCTCTTGACTCAGCCAGCCAGGAGGAGCGCAGACCGGGCGGGGCCGGGAACGCTTGGCCTGCCGCTTCTTGCACTGCCGAGTTGGTAACGGAGGCAAGGCTCCGCCTCCAGCCATTGCAAACACCTTCATCTGGGCCCAAGTGCTGAGCTCATGTCTTCCAGGGACATGTATGTGTTATACAACCCCTTTCATCTGCACTGGGACACGGAGCAATCGCCCGGTAGATGCAGACGCACAGGGGAGAGCGTCACCTGCTGTATCAGCAGCTCCTGGGCTTTCCTGCGGGGTCTCCCATCCAAGTCCTGTTCTGCCTTGAGCCTGCTTATGTTACAGGTCCTGACAGGTTGGCTTTGGGCCATCAGCTTACCGCTGTAAGGTTAAAGTCGTGTAGCGTTGCAAGTAAAGGCACGGTGAACTTTCCTTGCAGCACGGCTCCCATCCAGGAAAACTGCATGTGACTATTTCCACCAGATGAGTTTTCTAAACCACTGCTTGCCCTGTGTCTGCTCAGTTATCAATTATCTGCTCAGTAATTACTGCGAGTCTTCAATCCAGGCTGCAACCACAACCGCTTTGACCCATCAGCCGCCCGGCTTCCCGAGACCCCTCTCCTGGGACGAGACCGTGACTACCGGGGCAGAATGCTGTTGGGGTTACCCCACCAAGATGAGGCTGAAGGAAAATGGGGGGTCCCCTCAGTCTGCTTCTCTTTGCGACTGAGCCTCTAAACACCCTGCCCCATTCCTGTCCGGTGCGTTAAACCCACGTTAACCGAATGGCGAACCTGAGATTTAACACCCAAAAAGGGGGGCCTGTTAAGTGCTCTCAGAGGGACCCCAGCTCTGCCCTCTTGTGTGCAGTGTCCAAATGACAACAGGGGTTCTGTTGTATTGCAGCTTGGCTAGTGAAGCTTACTGTTTGCTAAGGGTGAATTTCATCCAAACACATACCACTGCGTAATGGTGTGGCATTGGCCACTGGCCATGTTCCCTGTGGGACAAGACAAGTGACTGACGCGAGAGGTCTCTGATTTCAAGACAAGCGGAAGGAGTTTAGGGAAGGGAGAGGGACTCAGATGCTTCCATCAGGGAGCGGACAGGTACATGCTTGAGTCTGGATGGGAAGGTGTGTGGGGAACTGAAAGTTTGTTGTATACATGGCTAGCCCTACAAAGTGATCTTCTCTTCCAGAGCTGCAAGCTCCTTGCCGTGTTTCTGATGTTACAGTCCCATCACCACGGTTGTATCACTGCCCTCTAATTAAATAGTGAATGTAAAACCAAGTTAAGAAAGGTTTCAGAGTAGCAGCCGTGTTAGTCTGTATTCGCAAAAAGAAAAGGAGGACTTGTGGCACCTTAGAGACTAACCAATTTATTTGAGCATAAGCTTTCGTGAGCTACAGCTCACTTCATCGGATGCATAAAGTGGAAAATACAGTGAGGAGATTTATATACACACAGACCATGAAAAAATGGGTGTTTATCATACACATTGTAAGGAGAGTGATCACTTAAGATGAGCTATTAGGAGCAGGAGAGTGGGGTGGGGGGAGAGAAAACCTTTTGAAGTGATAATCAAGGTGGGCCATTTCCAGCACATTTCCAGGAGTTAACAAGAACGTGTGAGGAACAATGGGGGGGGGGGGGGGGAGGAATAAACAAGGGGAAATAGTTTTACTTTGTATAATGACTCAACCCCTCCCAGTCTCTATTGAAGCCTAAGTTAATTGTATCCAATTTGCAAATTAATTCAGCAGTCTCTTGTTGGAGTCTGTTTTTGAAGTTTTTTATTGAAGAATAGTCACTTTTAGATCAGAAATCGAGTGACCAGAGAGATTGAAGTGTTCTCCGACTGGTTTATGACTGTTATAATTCTTGACATCTGATTTGTGTCCATTTATTCTTTTACATAGAGACTGTCCAGTTTGACCAGTGTACATGGCAGAGGGGCATTGCTGGCACATCCTTTTCTTTTTGCAAGTTAAGAAAAAGTTCAAGGCCTCTCTCTCTCTCACTCACACTCATTCACCCTACCTTCCCTCTCTGTGATGCTGAGCATTATGGTGCATGGATGCCACCTTCAGGAACTGCATGGGAATTACATGGATATTAAGGAGGACTTGTGGCACCTTAGAGACTAACCAATTTATTTGAGCATAAGCTTTCGTGAGCTACAGCTCACTTCATCGGATGCTGTAGGTCACGAAAGCTTATGCTCAAATAAATTGGTTAGTCTCTAAGGTGCCACAAGTACTCCTTTTCTTTTTGCGAATACAGACTAACACGGCTGCTACTCTGAAACCAGTCACCAACGAAGATACCCATGGCAGGAGTGGAAACTCAGTGGGTCAGTCCCTAAAGCCTGCACCCCAAATGGGAACCAGCACAAATTTTCTGGCAGTTTTCCTTGTGCTGAGCTAGGATGCTCTGAGCTCAGCCTGTGTTTCTCCAGCCGTGAGGGTGAAAATGAATGTCAACATCCGAGACAGAAGCTGCATTTTAGAACATAAGAACGGTCACACTGGGTCAGACCAAGGGTCCCTCTAGCCCAGTGTCCTGTCTGATGACAGTGGCCAATGCGAGGCACCCCAGAGGCAATGAACAGAACTGGCAATCATCAAGAGATCCACCTTGTCATCCATTCCCAGCTTCTGGCAAACACAGGCTAGGGATGCTCAGAGCATGGTGTTGTATCCCTGCCCATCCTGGCTAATAGCCATTGATGAACCTTTCCTCCATGAACTTATCTAGTTATTTTTTGAACCCTGTTATAGTCTTGGCCTTCACAACATCCTCTGGCAAGGAGTTCCACAGGTTATTTTTTTTATCTTTGTTCTTCTTTTCTCTCCCCCTTTTGTGTATGTCCAACTTGTTTTGTCTTTTAAGGAACAGGATCAGACTATAACAACAGCAGCTCCATCCCATCTCAACTATCAGTCCCCTCCCTCCTGTCCCTTCCCTACACACACACAAGGACTATTATTTACATCTAAAAGACTGGCAAACAAGGGAGTTGCTTTCTAAAAACTTCCTTCAGCTAAAAGGAAAGGGAGCAAGGGATGTTAAAATGAAAACATTTTGAATGCCTCAACAGTTTTTCCTTCTTTTCTGCATCTTTACAAAAAGGTGAAAAGGATTTTCAGTGGTGGGTTTGCCATGGAGCTAAGCAGGCTGAGGTCTCTGTATGCAAAACCCCAAAGCCTGTTAACACTCTTTAATGTTGGACAGTAACTGGGTTATCTTAAACCTTTGACCCCATCTATTCTAAGTTGATACAACATAACACAGGAAGTCTGTGACACAGCAGGGAATTGAACCAGGGTCTCTCTCATCCTAGACTAGTGCTCTAACCACTGGACCATCCTTCCCCTCTAGACACATACATATTGGACAGTATGTGTCACTGCCTTTTAACAGATGACATCAGGAGTGCTCAACAGTGTGACATGGGCCATATACTGCTAACAATGAGTCTCCCCATATCTAACGTGTTAGGGGCCTCACTTTGGGAGCAGAAAACAATCTGAGTTCTACCCTGCACTGTGAAGTTCCTAGTGGCCATGGTGTGCAGCATGGGGATGGTCATGAAGTCCTCAGTGGCCGGGAATTTGTCCCGGTGCTGTGCCAATTTATACAGAAGGATCAACGGAGGTAGAAAGAAGCTAACGGATTTGCCCAAGATCCCGCCACAAGTTGGTGGCAATTGGGAATAGAGCCCAATAAATGCTTGTTTTAGCCCCATGCTCTCATAACTATACAGCAATCCTTGCCTAGTCTTAGACTACAAAGCATCAGAAATGTGCAGAGTGTTTCTCAAATGAGCTTCCACTCCACTTCTCCTAAGCAAGAAAATTGCGTGTGGAGCTTATGAAAATCTCAGCTTTTCTCAGCTGCGATGGTGTCACAACTTGGCAGGCCACATGGACTGAAGGCACTGGGTTGGAGACTAAAAAAAAAAAAAAGACACAATCAAGACTTTTCTATGCTTTTTCTCCAGTTTGTCCAGTGTACGTGAGGTTCTTAAAGTTCAGCTCATGGCAATCTGCTTTGTTGACTGCAATTGAAAAAGCAATTCAGCTGGCACTTCTGACAGAACAGAGGGTTCTGTTTTGCCTCATGTTTTAAGTGTAGCGTGAGTGGGAAATGGAATCTGCTCTTTGAGTTTTCCTTCTGAAGACCCTAAGCACCTTCTGTAAACCTCCAATTAGGGATGCCAGGAGTCCGGTTTTCGACCGGAACACCTGGTCGCAAAGGGACCCTGGCGTCTCCAGTCAGCACTGTGGGCTGTTAAAAGTCTGGTCGGTGGTGCAGCAGGGCTAAGGCAGGCTCCCTGCCTGCCCTGGCTTTGTGCAGCTCCCTGGAAGCGGCCGAAATGTCCAGCCCCTAGGTGCAGGGGCAATCAGGGAAGCTCCGCATGCTGCCCCCACCCCCAGTGCTGGCTCTGCAGCTCCCATTGGCTGGAAACTGCGGCCAATGGGAGCTGCTGGGGTGGTGCCTGCGGGTGCGGGCACCGCGCAGAGCCACCTGGCTGCGCCTCCCCCTAGGGTCCAGACATGCCATCCACTTCCGGGAGCAGCAAGGAGCCAGAGCAGGCAAGGGGCCTGCCTTAGCCCCGCCGCACCACCGACCAGGAGCCACCTGCGGTAAGCACTGCCCGTCCAGAGCCCGTGCCCCGAACCTCCTGCCCAAGGTCAGAATCCCTTCCCGCACCCAAACACCCTCCCAGACCCTGCAACCCCACCTGTTGGGTCTCCAAAGTTGCAGGGAAGCATTAAAATACTGATTGGAGCTGGGTGAACTATTTTGATGTTTTGATGGAAAAACGGGTGGGGAAATGTTGATAAAATTGTTTCCTGTTTGCTGACCAGCTCTAATAAGAGTCTCGCTGAATTTTTGCAATATCATCGTAACTTTGCTGTTCTATTGGGTTTTGCAATCTCCATGCTTTCATCCCTTTGGAAAACTCCGGAGCAGGAGTTGGGCGTGTGAAGGAAGGGGTTGCCCTTGTAATGGGCTCCCTTGGTGCTAGTGCACGGATCGCTGCCATGTGACCATGGAGTAAAGTCTGTTTCCTGCAAACACAGCTGTGTATCAGATGCTTATTCCAGTTCTCTGCTCAAGTTCTGCCCGCCATCTCATTATAGCTGGAGGTTTCTCCTAAAAGGCCCAGCACTGAAACAGTTAACAAAGTTGCTATTTACATAGTCACAATTATGGGACGGCGACCTGTGGTGCCTATAGTGTCCGTATTTAAAAAAGGGAAGAAAGAGAATCTGGGGAACTACAGACCTGTCAGCCTCACCTCAGGCCCTGGAAAAATCATGGAGCAGGTCCTTAAGGAATCCATTTTGAAGCACTTGGAGGAGAGGAAGGTGATCAGGAACAGTCAACATGGATTCACCAAGGGCAAGTCATGCCTGACCAACTTGATTGCCTTCTACGATGAGATAACTGGCTCTGTGGATATGGGGAAAACGGTGGACATGATATACCTTGACTGTAGCAAAGCTTTTGATACGATCGCCCCCATATCACGTAAGGTGCGCTGTGTGGCTGCTCTTTATCGCCGGGAGAGAGCTCTCCCAGTGACAAACTAAAACCACCTCAAACGAGGGGCAGGAGCTTCGTCACCGAGAACACGACTCCTGCCGATGAAGCTCTGTCCACACCAGCACTTTTGTCGTTAAGCGGGGGGGTCACACCCCTGAGTGACAAAAGTTTTAGCAACAAAAGTGCCCGTGTAGACGTAGGCTGTGTGTCATGGACCCAAAACAACAAAAGGATCAGCCTTAAAATCCTCCTCTATAATCACAGTCATCTGTTCTGAACATCTCTTCAAACAAAGAAATTAAACAGAACGTCCTCTTGGCCCAGTCTTCTGCTCTGTCCAAGTCTGGGCCTGAGGCCTGGCCGGCACAGTTCAATAATCAATGGTATTGTCCACTAATTCCCAGGGATGCCACCAGAGGTCACTGGAACATTTTCTTTTTTAAGGCAATTATTGTAAATCATTGTTTTCAGCGGAGGAGAACCGACTTGGGAAATCAATGTGTGACTAAGCTCTCCTGGGGCCTGGTCAGGAAAGAAGATAGTAAAAACCCTTTGGATAGGTGTGATGTATAGAAAATCAGCAATTTGGCTCACCGCTAGGAGAGAAGTAGGATCAGGATATAGACTGATGACGTAGAAATATGTGCACCAGACGTAAGACCCCACTAACCTAGTTCCTGCACTGGCTCTCTGTTTACAGGAAATTTAACCTGGCCTCCCCTGCAGGTGAGGGGCGAGACACCTCCGCATTCGGTGCGAGTGCCATTATTGGGGTGAATGTACGTAAAGCTAGCGCTCCACTCCTGATCAGCCCCCCCCATCAGTCCCGCCTTTTGGGCCAGTCTCTCTGACCTCTCCTGCTTGATCACTTGCCTTCAAACTGAACTCATGGTGTATCAGAAGCCCTCTCCTGGCTCCTGCCACTGTCTGTGACTAGAGCTGGCAGGGGAACTAAGTTTCACTTCTGCAAACTGTTTCGATGTTTTGGAAATATTTTCCTCCCCAGTCAGGATGCAAAGCCGATGCCCCAGCATCTTTCTTGGAAGTGAAATCCTGCCCCATTTCATTTCAGAAACACCAAAACTGTCCCCCAGCTATAGTTTGGTGTTTCCAAAATCAGACGCGCTTCCTGGATGCCCTCTGATGGAAAAATGTTGCATCTGAAAATTTCTGACCAACTCTGTCTGTTACTATTGGCATCCTCCCTGCCACAGGCCGGATGCCATCTGCCTGCCTTGCCAAATGTTCTCGTGGGTTTAACCCATCCCTCCCCAAATCCCTTTCCCAGCACATGAAGGTCAGGTTGCTTGCCCTCAATTTCAAAGACTACCACAGCTCTGCTCTTCTCATGGTGCCCTCTGCCCAAGACGCCAGCCTTGATCCCTAGTTTTCCCATTTCTTGCAGCTGTGTTCATTCTCCTCCTACATAAAGCATCCTCCCTGAACTGACCTGTAAGGCCGCACCCCTCTCCTCCTCAAGCCCCACCTTTGCTGTGACACGTACAAGAAGCCCAGCCAGCTCATTTGGTCTGGGTTCTATTTATCTGACTTAGGTACTTAGCCCTCGTCACATTAGTGTCTGAGCCCCTCCCAGTCACTGCTGTATTTGTCCTCACAATGGCCCTGTGAGGCAGGGCCGTGCCATTATCCTCATTTTATAGACCGGGAACTGAGGCACAAAGAAGCAAGTGACTTGCCTCGGGTCACACAGGAAGTCTGTTGCAAAGCAGGGGCATGAATCCCAGTCTCCCGAGTCTCCAGCCTGTGCCCTAACCATTGGGCCAGGCTTCCTCTGGGTTGAGGCTCACTTGGGGATCCCTGATATTAATTTGTTATGTATCTATTTGGATTGGTTTTTTTTCTCTCTCTCTCTTCCCGCCTTTCTGTGTGGCTTCTCATCTTACACTGAGCTCTTTGGGGCAGGATCTTGTCTGTGTGGGCAGCACCTATCACCGTGGGGGTGCAGCTTGTCTGGAAAGCCCCCCTAAAAGTGTGTAGCTATAGAATGCTCTAAGGCCCATTTGGAATCTGGGTCTAATGTTCAACCCCCTCCCTTCCCGCCAATGACTCCAAAGTTCAGGATGTGGGGAGCCCAGGGGTTTGCTCAGAAATTTGGGTGAGCTGTGAAATTGGATTGGGGATGGAGGTTCAGCGCCTGACACCCTCCCGCAGTTCAAGGTGGGTTAGTTCTAGGGTTTGGGGCTGGGCCCATCTCTAGTTTAAATTAAGGTGGGAGCTGGATATGTCTCGTGAAGCTCAAGATTGATTTATTTGTTAAAGCTCACTGTGCTGCCATGCCTGGTTTATCTGTAACGCGGCCAGAGAGCTCATGGTGCCTCTTGACTCGTACTGAAAAATTCTTTTTGCTCTTCCCCTTCCCAGATCTCCACGTCCTTAGACCATAAGCTCCTCCAGGCAGGGACCATCCCTTGTATGTCTGGAAAGCACCTGGCACATTGTGGCCAGACAGATAACTACTAATAGATACATGCAGAGTGTCCTGGGCTAACTGCCCAGAACCCTGCTGCTCATCATGGCAGGTCAGACCGCAGCTCCCGTCTCGCTCGGCAGGGCTCTCTGTCTGCTCCTTTGGAGGGAGGTGAAGCGGGTCTACTTGCCATAAGCAAAGAAGGGAGGTGTGAAAAAGATATTGATCAAATGCAAACCGCACTTGGCTCTTTCTGCCCGCAACGGCTGTGAATGTGGATACGCTTTTCTAACTCGTTTTACAACGGAACTTGATACAGTGATTAAGAAGTTTGTATGATGGGGTTGCCTGACACAGGATGTCCTTTCCAGTCCTATGGCCTGAATTCCTGCCTCCCACCTTTCCTCCCCATTGAAATTATAAGCCCTGGGAGACTGCTGCTGTTAGATCACTTGGGATCCTGGTGGCTTTTTCAACAAAAAATGCCCAAGAAAATGGTTGGCGGGAAATGGCTTAAAACCCTTGACTCTGAACCCAAGTGCATGTGGGTAAATTCAGCTCTTGGAGGGTGACATCTTGGGCCTGTCTTGAGCAAGAAAGGCCAAGCCGCAGCAGTAACTCTTCAAATCCAGCTCACTGTAGGATGGTGATGAGACGCAATCTTCATGAGAATGATTTGCTTTTTTCCTACCCCAGGCCTGTGAACTTGACTGAATTAAGCTCCTGTAGGAAAATTGATAAAGGCAGCTTTTTAACGGGCAGAAAACCCAACCCCCACCTCACCCCCCTGCAGGAGGCTGATGTCAAGGTAACCGGGACACAAAGGAGGAGTTAGAAAAGTTTAACCAGAGCCTGAGCTGAAAGGTCCCTCTGATTGGAAGAGTCTGAATCAATAGAGAATAGGGGGGAAAGGAAGGGGGGGGGCAATTACCTCCTACCAAGAGAGAGCAAAAGAAAGAGAGATTGACATCAGTTGCTGCCTAAGACGCCTTCTCCGAGCACAGCCGAGGAAAGCAGAAATATGATTCCCTACAAGGAGCCGTGTAAGGACTGACCTTGAAAAGAATCTGAGTTGGGGGAAGAGAAGGAAAATGTCCGAGAACAGTTCGTCTCTCAGCCTCCCAGGATCGTTCACCTCTGGCAGCAGGGTGCTGCAGCTGGCCACCAAAGGGGAGTGGATCACCCTGGAGCAGACCCTGAGAGGCATGGACAAGGGGGACCCGGCCATCTCCCAAACTGACCAAGTAAGTAGCCAACAGCCAAGAAGCTATTTCAGCGTTGGCTTGTGGTATGACAGATACAAAAGAATAAATGATGCTATGATGATTTTGGGGGGCGGAGGGAGGAAGGGGAAGGGCTGGAGTCACCGGAGCTAATCATGGTTCTTTCCAGTGCGTAAATGGTCAAGTGCCTTGGGAGCCAGGGGTTTGGCTCTGTCTGCGTCATCTAGTATTCACCCCCGCTGGAGGCAGAGTATTCCACTAGCTGGAATAGGCGGGTAAATCCTCTCTTACCTGCATGAACTGACCACTCTGCTCCCATTCTCCTTTCTAGTTGTGGTTCACGCTGAATGGCTTCTCCTTGTTAAGAACAGGGATATTTTAGCCAGTGGTTTCACGATTATTGTGTGCATGCAGGACCACCACTGAGGTCCCGGCTCCATTGTGCTAGGCGCTGTGCAAACACATAGTGAGGCGGCCCCTGCCTTGAAGAGATTCCCGTCTCAATAGACATGGCAGATAAAGGAAGCATTACCGCCCCCGTTTTAGAAATGGAGAGCGCAGGTGAAGAGAGGTTAGGTGACTTGCCCTAAGTCGCACACAATGTCTGAGGGAGAGCCAGGGATTGAACTTGGATTTACTGAGCCCTAACCCAGAGCCTCAGCCACAAAACCAGCCTTCAGTACGGACAGAGGAGTAGGAATCATTTAATTGGATAGCATTTGTGAACCATCCCGTCCAAAGGGGGCTGTCTGTTGGACTGCTCCACATGTGCTGAGCAGCGCTGTCTGAGCCACCCAGCATGGAACAGTCCTGGAGTCTTGAGCCCATGCTGCTAACTGGTTTTTTGTGTGTCACTGCGGGCCCTGTAACCCTGGGTGCCTCACAATGCTTTGCTCTTGTAGCTCCCAACATGGGCCACTCACAACCAGCCTACAAGCATGCAGGTCACACCCGGGGGGCCTGTGTGCTAGACAGCCCTGGTACAGCAGTTCTGACCCCAGCAGCCTGTCTGCAGCTTCCAGCAGCCTTGGATGCTACTTGGAGTACAAACCCAATGCTGTTGGTTTAGATGAACAGCAAAAACAAGTTTATGAACAAAAGAAGATAGGGTTTTAAGTGAATTCAAGTATGAGAGAGAAAATTAGAAATGGTCACCAGCAACTGAAAGTGAAAGCATGCCTCTAAAAGTCTCAAACTTAATCTAGCAAGTTTTGGTTCAAAGGTTTGGCAAGATGGCCTTTGACACCTGTAGTCTGCCAGCAAGAGGGTGATGGACCCTCCTCCTCTTCCAGAGGCATAACAGCACAGGTGCCTTTGTCGTTTTAGGTGAAAGAGAAAACATGGGGTTCTCTGGCCCTTTCTTTGACAGTCTGGTGAACCTTGGAGTCTTCTGAAGGTTACGCCTCAAAGTAAAGTTTATTCAAGCAGTGAGGAAAGCAACATGGAGTCTGGTGATGAAGGAGGCTCTGCACCCTTTCTTCCCCCATTTATATTTGCTGAAATGCAAATTATTCTGTTTCCTGCCATCTCCTCCCCCTGCTGCCTTGATGATCCCGTTTGCTACTTATATGTAAATTGGGGTAAACACGCATCCCTTTGTTTATTCTAGACCTGCTTTAAAATCTTTTGCCTAGGCAGGGCTGTCTGGTTTTGAACATGTGCTAACATCATCATACAGGGGGAATTCATAACTTTACGTATAATGTTGCTCCCTACTTTTCACCACTATATTATTCCCTAGAGTGTTGTTAGTTTTCAGTTGACGTCTCACAAGGCATATTTTGTACAAAGATTATTACAGTAGTGTGCAGCGTGTGAATAGAGGGGTGCTTTGGGTCACACTGGGTTGCACAGGGTTTACAGACCTGGCTTAAGAAAAGAAAAGCCCCCAGAGACACGCCTGAGGCATGCCTGAGGCAGAGTGCTCCCTCAGGAGGGGACAGGAATGCCAAGCTGTTCCAGCCCTAAAACAGCTGCAATCTAATGAAACTCCAGGCCTGGGTAAGGACAAACCCAGCAGTTCTTACAGTCCTGATTGACTCGGCTCTAATCTCAAACTGGGCCGAATAGAATCGTGCTTGAGTAGTTCCATTTTCACCTTTGGAAAGATCTCGGAAGGTGGGTTTTGAGGGTAATTGATCATGTTTAGACAGCACAGTGTGGGCTGGGACCCTTGCTACCCAAGATTTTAGCCTTCCTCCCCATGCACCAGCATGGCAGCTGGGGTCAGGTGCTGAAGTGGTGGTTGCCTGAAAGGTGACCTTTCTAGGAAGAAATGAGCAGCAATAGTCCGCGATGACTCAGACATCTAGGTACTCAGTCAGCAATGCCTGTCTTGTGTCCTCCAGGAGTCAGGCCTGACCCCCTTCATGATCGCGGTGAGAGAGAACAGGCTGTCCATTGTTGAGAGGTTGCTGGAGCTGGGAGTGAATCTTTCAGACCAAACTAAGGTAAGAGACCACTCTATCTCGCTGTCCATAGCCCTGATGGGAATAAGTGGAGCAAGGAGAGAGAGACTCATGTTAAAGGACTCCGTACAGTATGGAGTTATGGGCTACGTGACCACTTGGAGGGGATCTGATAACTGTTTGCTGATAGTATTCTCATTCATTGTTTGTATTACGGTAGCACCAAAGTGAGGTCAAGGTTCCATCGTGCTGGGCGCTGTACAAACACCTAGTGAGAGACAGTCCCTGCTCAGTGAGCTGAATAGCTACATAGGCATGACAAAGGAAGAATTGCGATCCCCATTTTAGAGGTGAGGAACTGAGACATGGAGAGATGAAGTGACTTGCCCAAGGGCACACAGCGAGCTTGTGGCGGAGTTGGGATTTGAACCCATGTTCTCTGAGAACCTCCCCAGTGCCTTAACAACAAGCCCAGCCTTTCATCTGACAGCATGTGAATGAAATAGACATGGAGGAGGGAGAGGAATTGTTTATGGCAAAGAGCAAGGGACTGAACCTGAGCTTAGGAAAGCGTATGAGGAATATCAGGAAATGTTTCCTAGCATTACGGTCTATTAGACATTGGAAGAGCCTCCTAAGGAAAACTCCATGGTATGAATCATCTAGGACTGGACTGAATTGAGCAGGGAGGAGTGTTTATGATGGGAATAATCCTGTAGTAGCAGAGATGTGAGTAAGCAATAGGTCATTTTCATCTCTAAAGCCTATGGTTAAAGGAGTCTGGCAGCTTGTGCCAGCTGGAGGTCGTCTGGTCCAAGGCACTGGCCTTTATTTGTTATGTATTGGTGCACAGAAATAAACATCTGTGTACATCTATAGACATGCTGGGGAGGAGAGGAGGTAAGGGTCCATGATAAATATTGTGTGGCTCTGCAATTTGTTACTTGGGATGCCCCTCCACAGCGGTGGGGTGTCTGTGTCTTTTTTAAGCCCAGATCATGTCTGGTAATGTTTTGGGTATTTAGTTTTTCAAATGTTTTTGCGAAAGGGCCGCAGTTCACCTGCTCAGCGGGAGAGGGCGCTATGGTCTGGAAGGCTGGGGGACAGAGAAACAAAGGGCCAGCCTTGCAAAGGTATTTGGGCACCTAAAGATGCGGACGGGTGGTGTGACGCTGTGGGGGTTCACCCAGACCAGTAAGGGGCTGTGTCTCCGTCTGCCCTGTGACCCTGGGTGCTTCTGTGCTGGGAAGTTTCGGCTCAGGGCACTGCCACCAGAAGCCCTCTACAAGCACAGTGACCTCACCCTGTCTTCCACCAGCCTGGCGGCTCCTGGTAGGGTGACGCCTACAGCCCTTCCAGTCTGGAGCCTCTGTCAAGCCATCCCCTCTGTATTGTCCAGCCCCTCTCACTGGGCCCTCACAGAGGCTACCCAGTTCGCTGCCTCCAAAGAGCCAGAGCTCACACCAGCCTGATAGTTCGGCTGTGGATGTTACCCTTCACTTTCATACATAGCACTGAGATGGGCTTGTAAGAAAGCCACCCTACGTTCATTAGCACAGAACATAGGTTGAAGGGCTCCCACAGAAGAGGGAAACAGAGAGGAAAGGTTACAAATAAAAACAACAAAATGTGCTTTCTTGTGACTCAAACTTGAATTCTAGCAAGTTGCAACCATTGCCTAAGCAGTTTCCTTATCGATCACAATCCCTAGTCCCCAAACCGGGGCACCCGACTGTCCCAGGCTCGAAGCGTGCTGTAGCCTATTGTCTCCTCAGTGATGGAGGCCGAAATGGCTTTTTGCTTCTGCTCATGTTTCCCCAAACTCATTGTTTAGTCCCTAGAGTCAGGCTGATCTGCTGTTCTTCCCTTCCCATCCCACTGCTGACTTGTATGTTAATTGGGCTTCCATTGTTTTGATTCCATAATGCTTAATTTCCATTGGGGGCCGGCAGATGGCTGCCTTCCCTCGTCTCTGGGTGAAAACCCGTTCCTCCCATCATTTGGTCCCAGACTTTAAAGCATAATATCAGTGAGTGTCCAGAGTTCCTCATATAACGTAAATACACTCACTTCCCAATTACATTAATCACCCCTGCAACACCAGCTTTCCTAAAAGACCTTACCCGATACACTTTCATAGTACAGGAATAGTGTGTACAGTCAGTTGATTCAATTGCATATTCTTTGGGGTTCAGCCCCCCGTTCTCCCCCTGGCGTGTCTGGACCCTGATTGTCACAGATTTTCAAAAGTGCCTAGGCATCTCCCGCTAGGCATCTGTAGGCATCCAAATAGCTTTACCACTCTGGCCCAGGCCCATTGTCATGGCAGATTTTGCCCTAGTATGTGTCCTGCTGGACACGGGGTCTGATCCCCTGTAAACGGCCTTGTCAGCACACACTCCCAACAGCCACTGGCCAGGGGACCAGTCTGCATGTGAGGTAACTGCAAGGCCACCCTTTCCCATCCTTCCCT
Source organism: Natator depressus (assembly GCF_965152275.1). Taxonomy (NCBI): domain Eukaryota; kingdom Metazoa; phylum Chordata; order Testudines; family Cheloniidae; genus Natator; species Natator depressus. Next base: position 9,004,794 of record NC_134235.1, read on the forward strand.
ACCCTGGGCCAGGAGAGAGCTTTCCTGGAAGTGCTCTTGAAATGCCTTGAGGAGCTAATCTGGACCCATGCAGGGAATGCAAACCCAGCGGCTCTCCTCAGCCCTGAAAGGGGCCCCAGAAGCGAGGCAGGCAAAGCCAGCCACCTGCATCAGCTGCTGACCTTCCAAGCCTCCCCACTCAGATGCCTCCTGCTGCTTGGCAAGGACTCCAAGGACTTCCGAAGAGCAGCATCCTCCAGGGCACGGCTTTCAGTGCCAGGCCCTCTCTGCAGTGGCCGGGGGAGAGGGGAGCTGCCTCCAGCAGTGCACGTTCATACCTTGCACGTGATGGAGCTACGCGCGTCTGCCCTGCCTTGCAGACACCAGGCAAAGCCGGGAGCTTCTTCTGATTCAAATGGAGTCCTATAGACCTGCTTGGTGCTTCAGTGCCCCGTACAGTTAGCGGCTGTGGAAAGGACCCGTGGGGAAGCTCAGAGTCAGTGCAGCTGGAGCAGGGACTGCAGAAATTCCATGCATTAAAAACAAGTCGCTGGTGAGCATCTCTGCTGCCCTCCAGGAGGTGATTTTCATGAAGATTACTGCTCCTCAGCTGTCACTGGGAGGTGGAAAGAGCTAATTAATCCTTGGCGTAGGTTGTCTCATGTGCTTGTAGACCTGGCCAAAAACGAAGAGCCCTTTGAGGTGGGCGGGCTGCTGCAGTGGGAGCATTCTGAAGCTGCAACATGTACACAAGTCATCTGAGCTCTAAAGCCAAGTTGGGAGCGGGTGAAATGCCATTGCGGGAATGACCAGCCCTCTGGGTGTGCGAGGCTAATATTGCTAACCTTCATCTTCACACTAGAACTGAGATGCTAAGTGACTTATCCCAGGTCACAACAGGAGTTGGGGCTCGAGTCTGTTCTTGTGACGTTAACGTTACTCCTCTGGAGTTAAGCTGGATTGACACCACCAGTCTAACTGAGATCAGAATCTGGCCCTCAGTTTCAGAATGAGGATTAGAAACAGGTCCTGGCTCCTAGTCCTGGTCTCTCACCACTAGGTCACCCCAGAGACACCCTCCAGAGAAGCCCCAGTAAGAACAGTGCAATTCCTCCACCTGCCAAGCCCCTCTCCTCTTTGGTGTGAAGATTCCTTTGGGGATCCATGTGAAGGCAGGGTTTTAAAGCATTTACTAGTGAGGAAGGATTTTCCCATGTGGGTTTCAATGAGAGGTTTAAAATCTCTTTTTTAACCCTTCCTTTGTCACGGTTTAAGACAATCTCCTTCAACCCAGGCTCAACTGATGAGGAGCATGGTTTGGGGTAGATCTGAGTGGCTTTGGTGGTATCTCTCTTGTAGGATTATACCCCCCCTACCACCTTTGACTTTGTCCTGGGACTCGATCTGAGATTGAAGGGTTTGGTTTGCACCAGTAGCCCATGGAAGTGAGTCTGGGAGGAGAGACCTCCAAGAATATTCCAGCCCCAATGGCTTTGATTTTGCTCTTTCCTGGAGACAAACTTTTCTGAAAGTGGGTTTTCCAAGCGTTAGTCTCTTACATTAGGAATCTTGAGTCCTCACTTCACCTCTCTTTGCTGGGGGACCTGGGGAGATTTGAATGGGACTTTTGAGTGAATTTGCGTCTGCTAAACTCCGCATTGTGTATGTCTGTGGATTTCACCTCTGAGTGTTCCCAGAAAGAGTCATTTAAGTTCATACGCCCTAGTATTCACACTAAAAGCACTCTTGCATTCTTCCAGTCATGGAGCAGAAACAATATCATGTGACTTTATCTGACCAATTGCAACTTGGCAACACAGAGTAACTTTTGAATACTTGTGGCAAACATAAATTATTATTTATCTTTTATAACATGGTGCTACCTAATGACCACAACCTCAACTAGGACCTCAGTGTGCTAGGGGCTGTACAAGCATATGAAGTCTGAGCCATTTCCTGCCCCAAGAAGCTTATAACTAAAGAGCTTGTCCACATACAGTTACACCAGATTAACTTAAGTGTGATTTTTAAAGTGAGGTGCAAAAGGTTTCCTGGGCATTCCTATAGCAGTGCAACCAGGATCAGCTGAGTTCAATGACAATCCATTAGGAACAGGTTTAAGCAAAACTGAAATACAGTGTTCTTAATCTAAAATTCCTGCAAGTTTGTGTGTTGACAAGACAGACAAAGGGAGAGAAGGGGAAACTGAAGTGACTTGCAGAGGAATGCCTAGCAGGTCAGTAGCAGAGTGGGGACTAGAGAATCAGAACTCCTGACTCCCAGACCAGTGCTCCATTCACTGGACTACACGGCCGCCAATAAACAAGCTCAGAAATAAAAATGTCAGAGAAATGTGAGTGCGTAATAAATAGGAGGCTCCCTGCCCTGAGCTATCCCAGAGACAGAGAGACGAGGTGTATGTCAGGGAAATGACATGCTATGCCTCACTCAGGCAGATCTAGCACCAGGTTTAAGAATAACGGCAAGCGTTTACCAAGCTTGATCTCTGTGTAATAACGTCACAGCCTGTTGAGCAGAGAGCAGCTAGACAAATCCCCTCTCAGCTGACATTTGTCAGTATCAGCCTGAGTGATCTTTCAAAGCTGCTCCTGCGAGAGTCCTTCATGCCTAACGACGAGCTTCTTACTGCAGCAGCACGGAGCTGTCGTCGGTCAGGAAGATGCATTGGAGGCATTTCTTCTGCCACGAGGACCTTCAATTGGCACCACGGGCCTGGGAGCTTTTATAGCAACAGTAAATCTTGCAGTCCAGCCTTAAGTGCTGCCTTGGAAGGAGATTTCTCTTGAGGTTTGCACAGCCTTGATGGGGAAGGGGGGCGGCGAGAGCCATTTCTTGTAGGATGCGGGGTCTAAGGGAGGGCTGGTGGTAACGGGCTACAGAAGCTGTCGTCTTGGATACAGTCCAGGTCAGAAGCCTTTCTCAGTCTCTGTGAGAAACACCCCCATCCTCGTCATCATTCAGGCCTGTAAGCTGGACGTCCTCTTCAGCTCTTCTCTATCTGTGGGCTTGCATCCAGGCCATGTCCAATTCCTGATGCTTCTTTCTGCATCACATCTCTAGGATCCAGCTTTTCCTCTCTGTCCACATGACGAGAACCACTGTCTAGGCCCTCCTCATCTTACGACTCGCCTACGGCAACATCCTCCCCTCTGGCTGTCACAAAGCTCATGGGAGATGATGGGTAAGGTGGGGACAGCCCAGGCAGGGCCTTGACCCTGAGAACACGCGAATGGCTGTCGCAAAGATCCTTTTCCTGGCTTGTTGCTTTGGCCATATTACCCCTTAGCCTGTGAGGTCTACAAAACACTTGACAGTTAGGCCGCTGCTGTGCTGAGATCTCTGCCCATCATGCCAGCCACTGTGGTCTCCCTGTGTCCCTCATCTGTCCACCTGTCTCCACCTGTTCTCTATAGTTGTACATTTAGATTGTAAGCTCTCTTGGGTGGGGAATAGCTATCTGTTCTGTGTTTGTGCAGCCCCTAGCGCAAGGGGGCGCTGGTCCTTAGGTGCGATCATAATATACATAATAAATAATAGCAGCCAACATGTTTTTACAGCCCAGAGATGTACTAGTCCTTGACTACTCGCCAGGAAACAACAAAATGCAGCCAGCCCTGTGGAGTAGGAAGCAGAGGCTCACTTCAGAGCCAAGGTTCCCCTGGGCCAGCCTGAGGATCTGGGCTCCCCCTACTGAGGGCCTCGTTACTGAGCCCAGCTCTGCCAGGTCCTTAGGCAACAACCTTAGCAGCTGTACTACGGTGGGGCACTGAACTGCTACCCCTCACCAACAGCCTTAGTGCTGAAGGCCTACAGACCACCTTTGCTCTCTCCCACCCAGAACCACCCAACTTCCCATTGTCCTATTCCTGACATAGAATCAGAGAAATGTCAAGCTGGAAGAGACCTCAATAAGTCATCCAGTCCAGCCTCCTGCACTGAGGCAGGACCAAGGAAACCTAGACCGTCCCCGACTGGGGTCTGTCCAACATGTTCTTAAAACCCTCCAATGACGGGGATTCCACAGCCTCCCTTGGAAGCCTCTTCCAGAGCTGAACTCCTTTTATAGGTGGAAAGTTTTTCTTCATATTTAACCTAAATCTCCCTTGCTGTAGCCTAAGCCCATTACTTCTTGTCCTACCTTCAATGGAGAGCAACTGATCACCGTCCTCTTTATAACAGCCCTTAACATATTTGAAGACTGTTATCAGGTCCCCCCTCACTCTTCTTTTCTCAGAGGTCAGGTTTTATAAACTTTTTATCTTTTGTGTTGTTTTCCTCTGGGCTCTCCACTTTGTCCACATCTTTTCTAAAACGTGACACCCAGAACTGGGCACCGTACTCCAGCTGAGACCTTATCAGTGCAGAGTGGAGCGAGGCAGCTACGGCCGCTGTCTTACACAAGGGAAACTCCCGCTGATACATTCCCGGAGTGATAGTCACCTTTTCTGCAATTGGATCGCATTCTTGGCTCATGTTCAATTTGTGATCCACTGTAACCCCCGGAGCCTTTTCAAGAGTACTACCGCCCAGCCAGATATACCCTGTGCTGCAGTTCTGAAGTCGATGTTTCCTGCCTTATATAGAACTTTGCATTTGTCTAGATTGAACGTCCTGTCTCAGGGCCGGGTCCTAACCTTCCCCTGGGTCTGGGAGCAGCAACATGCAGGCAGGGCATAGCTCCTGAGGGATGGGTTTGATGGTGGGAGCAGGCAAAGGGACTGGTGGCAGAGGAGGAGGCTAGAAGAAATGTGAAGCTCCCTCAGGGAAGATGGGCTTTTTCCAGTGCATGCTGGCACGGGGGAAAAGCACAGGGTGAGAGTTAATAGCCCATTTTTCTGCCATACTCTGTCTTTGAGTATATAGAAAACGTCTTCTCGTGCCTGGGATATTGCTCAGAGCACTGAACTGGGAGCCAGACCTAGGTTCTAATCCCAGTTCTGCCACTGGTCTTCTGGGCCTCCGTTTCCCCATCTGTAAATGGGGGTAATGATACTGACCTCTTTAGCATAGCGCTTTGAGATCTAGGGATGAAACGCCCTGTGTAAGAGTTAGATGATGAAGTTGTTATTCAGTACAGATCATCCCAAGGGCCTGCGCTTGCCCTGCAAATCTAATGCAGCAAAGTTGTCCTTTCCATTGAGGAGACCTAATGGTTCCATGGTCCCTCAAGCTGAGAGAGATCCTGACATCCCTGGCTCTCGTATTGCAGCTGCAATTACAAAACATTACTATATTAAGGAGAGAAGAGTCAAGCTCCAGACAGCCAGATGGCCAGCGGAGGGACAAAACGCTTAGTACCGAGGCCTTGTCTACACTAATCCTGTAAATCGATGTCAGTTATGCTAGTTAAGGTACGTAAACTAGATAACTTACGTCGATGTAGCTTACGTCGACTTAAAGCGGTACCTACACCGTGCTTTGTTGACGGGAGGCGCTTTCCCATTGACATAGCCTCTGCCTCTCATTGAGGTGGATTGATTAAGTCAGTGGGAGAGACTCTCCCATCTACTTATTGCATCTTCACCAGACTTGTTGAATCGATGAAGAAGCTATAGCTCAGTGGTTTCAGCCTTGGCCTAAACCCAGGGTTGTGAGCTCAATCCTTGAGGGGGCCATTTAGGGACCTGGGGCAAAAAAATTGGGGATTGGTCCTGCTTTGAGCAGGGTGTTGGATTGGATGACCTCCTGAGGTCCCTTCCAACCCTGATATTCTATGATTTTGGGGGGAGGGATAGCTCGGTGGTTTGAGCATTGGCCTGCTAAACCCGGGGTTGTGAGTTCAATCCTTGAGGGGGCCATTTAGGGATCTGGGGCAAAAATTGGAGGATTGGTCCTGCTTTGAGCAGGAGGTTGGACTAGATGACCTCCTGAGGTCCCTTCCAACCCTGAGATTCTATGATTCTATGATGCCGCTGTATGAATCTCAGAGGCGCCAATTTAGCCCATAGTGAAGACATGCCCTATGTTTTGGCACACACAGGGATTGGATGGCTCCCGTGGTTTGAGGATCTAGGAGATGCTCCAGTTGGATGATGAGATCTGAAACCCTTGAGCTTATGTAGACTGTTGGCCCAGACCCTTTACTTTGTAAGTAATTTAGTGACCTTAATAAGGTATTTTAATTTAGGGGTTGGCAACGGCAATAAATAAAAAAGACCATCATCTCAGGATGTTAGGTAGATTTGGGAAGAGGAGCATTGATTTATTTGATATTCATGTGATGATTGTCTGATGAATTTATTTTCTCTTTGATTTTTCTGTTGTGCGTTAGACAGGGAATGTTACAGTAAGTTTAGCAGTAGTTATCTGATTATGTGTTTTGTGATCGTATTAGTTATTATCTATTGGAGGTAGTTAATAAAGCCCATACATTAGAAAAGTGGTTTCAAATCCATTTTCTTTAGCTAAACGACAAGGAGGGGCTATCGGACTACCTAGAATCTTGGGTAGGTTAGAACAGAACAAATCATCTTTTATACTTGCAATCTTTGTATTCATTGTTCTCATAGGCTTAAGTCAGTGAATGTTTGAGTGCATAGGCCCTAATTCAGCAAAGCACTCAAGCGTGTGCTTCAATCTCGCTGCCTTCAATGGGTCTTAATGTTAAGTGATTTGCTAAATTCAGGGGCCCTGGAGGTGCTTGGGTGACGGGCTATAAAAGGGTGACATGTTTTTATTATTTATTTATTGCAGTGTGGAGATTTGCCTGGATGATCTTTGTTTAGCAGCTCAGTTCCTGATATAGTTTTCCACCAGAGAGATTTTCCCCTCTGTTAGCTGGTTGACCACCAGCTGATTATTTTTAGTAGCAATAGCTGTGATTGGTGATTACTAAATCATCCCATGTGGAGAGATTGTGGGTTGGATCGCCTACTTACTGGGTCTTCGCTGTTTTGTTGTGGGGGGAGGGCATTGTATTCAGGACATTGATTGGCATCAACTCTATTGGTAGAATTGCCAGTTGTGGAACTAATATATCTGGGAGTCTGATATCAGTGTTAACAACTGAGATGCTTGGCTGGCTAAACCACTGTAGAGAGTTCCCAGACCTGTAACGTAGGGTTTTAATGCAGTTCTAGTGATGGCTATGAAAACTGGAAGGCTCTCAGTAAGCATGCACGGCAGGTTGCTGTTTTGTAAGCAGGGCTCAGGGCTTCAGCCTCTAGGTGGTTGAAATCTGTCCCAGGTCAGAACTGACCCAAAGTAGTTTCCATCTGCCAACGGTTTGAGCTTGGAGCTCTCTGTCTTATTCCCTGTTGATCTGTGTCCCCACCGCACAATTTGTGATCCTCCACTGGCCCCCTAATTGTTAGAGACATCAATACTTGTCCTCCCGGCACAGGGGTGGAGACTAAACTACCCTTCCTTCCTTAGGTACAATGTCAGGTGCTCAGATAGCACAGTGATTACTATGGCATAAATGCCTAGAGAGACAGTCAAGGTGGGTGAGGGAATATCTGTGATTGGACCAACTTCGGTTGGTGAGAGGGACGAGCTTTCAAGCTACACAGAGCTCTTCTTCAGGTCTGGGGAAGGTTTCACAGCTAAACGCAAGGTGGAACAGACTTAAGCATAAGGAGTTAACATACGTTGCAAGAGACCATTCACAGCCTGACAGATGGTCCTTCCGGGCCAGTGCTGAGGCAGGTTAGCAGAGCTGGGTAGGAAAGATGTCTCTATCCTGGGCCTTCTCCATGGCTAAACAGAGCTCTTCATGCTGGTGGGCTGCCCATCTGGTTGAGAGAGGAAACCCATCCCTGCAGGACTGAGTAGTTGAAACTATGCTGGCTATAGCTGCTGCTGAGGTTTTGAAGGCGTGTTGCTAACTGCTCTTTCTCTGACCCCTTCCAGAATGGCCGAAATGCTTTACATGTGGCTGCTGCCCACTCGAAGGAGGAGATCATCCGACTGCTGCTGGCTGGAAAGGCAGATCCCAATGTCCCCGGAGGGGTATGTGCACGTATGGGGGCACGGTAGGGGGGAGCGTCATTGCCCTTGAAGTCTCCTCTTCCCTTTCTTCAGCCGAATGGTAATTCCGAACAGGGCCGCGCCTGAGACTGGCTCTTGCCCCACTGCCACCATTCATTTAAAGCTGATATTGGCAAAACAAAGTACCCATGGCACGTTAGACTTGGAGCGAGTCTGCTGCATTGCTACTATGCTGCTCGCTGTTAATACACTGGAACCACTTTGCCCTTCTATAGCATCTCCCACTGTGGATCCCAGAGAAGCTGTGATCCACTCTGTGAAATACATGGGGAATTCCTGCTTTAGTCCACATTCCCTTCCGTCCAGGCTTCTTCCCTACTGGGTATTCTCCAGGCTGTTTCAACTGTCCCAAGCAATGGGGTTCCTGTCGCTTCCCTAGCGGGGACCATTTCACAGCCAAATAGACCTCAAGATTGAGAACTTCTTGCCCACCCCTTTCCCCCCCCAGTATTCAGTCTCCTCCCATCCCCAAGCATTCAGCCATTGCTCAGTTGGAACCCATTAGTGCTCTCCTTTCGCTCAGGGCTGGACTGGTGGGCCGAGCATCTGTCCACCTGAATGCAAGGGAATTTTTTCCACTCCAACAAGGGGGGAAACACATCTAAGAAAAATGACTCTTGTGTGCAGGCGGCTGTTTGCATGGACAGGATTCCAGCTTCCAGATGACGTGTGCTTTCCTCCTCGATTGCGTCTGCTGTCAGCTATGAAGGGAGGGAAACGCTTTTCTGCTCTGTTACCTTCCCTCTGGCAGCGCGGTCAGAGGTGTTCCAGATGCAGCCCAGAGATGTTCTTTTCTACCATTCCTTTGTGCACTGTGCTGTTTCCAGGCAATCATTTCGTTGGCCCCCGTAAAGCTCTGTGGTACTATATACATTAAAAAAGAAACCTGTAAAATTGGCTCAGATCTTAAACAGCCCAGGGATGTTCTGCTCAACCTCTGATTTACAAGGTCTCTCTTGCCCTGTCTCTGGGTGAGCGTGGGATGACTCAGAGAAAAATACACCTATTAGATAATAGCCAGGGCCTCTCATAGAATCATAGATTATCAGGGTTGGAAGGGACCTCAGGAGGTCATCTAGTCCAACCCCCTGCTCAGAGCAGGACCAATCCCCAATTAAATCATCCCAGCCAGGGCTTTGTCAAGCCTGACCTTAAAAACTTCTAAGGAAGGAGATTCTACCACCTCCCTAGGTAACGCATTCCAGTGTTTCACCACCCTCCTAGTGAAAAAGTTTTTCCTAATATCCAACCTAAACCTCCCCCACTGCAACTTAAGACCATTACTCCTTGTCCTGTCCTCTTCTACCACTGAGAATAGTCTAGAACCATCCTCTCTGGAACCACCTCTCAGGTAGTTGAAAGCAGCTATCAAATCCCCCCTCATTCTTCTCTTCTGCAGACTAAACAATCCCAGTTCCCTCAGCCTCTCCTCATAAGTCATGTGTTACAGACCCCTAATCATTTTTGTTGCCCTAGCACTGACTGCTGTACTGGGAATTAATCTGATATCATGGCTCTTTAAGCCCTGAGCGCAGAGGCAAGAGAACTGGCCGGCCCTCCTTCCCTCCTCTGAAGACTGCCTTTCCCTCCTCAGCACTCATTCACTCCTTCTCCCAGCCTGCTTATCTCACCCTTCTGTCTGCTCTGGCTTCCTGGTGCTTCACTTGCTGCCCCTCCTCCTAGTTGCAGACTAGGCAAAAGACACAGGAGTACATTGCAGTTACTGGGCTGGGAGGCAGTTCCAGCCGTGGGGAATGGGATTTGCCTGGGGTCTGCATGCCAGGGGTTCGGGCAATGGGGAAACAGGAAGCATGGGGAGTACATAGAGAAAAAAATGCAAGTGGAAATCAAGAGGTGTACTGGGAAGACAGACTCCACGTCTCTTGGTAACTGGCCTACAGACAAAATAAACTCAAGCACCACTCCCGCATCTCCTGTCAGACCTCCCTCTGGCCCAGTTTGTGTCTCTGTATTTGCCATGTCTACCTGCAGCGAGCTGAAGTGCTTTAGAATTCATGCAACCAGGAGACCTATGGGAGTTTCCATAATACATGCATAAAGCCAGACCCAATGCATGCAGAAGGGTCCCAGAGGGAGGTCAGCCAGAAGTCCCTCTCTAGCACCTGTGCTCTCCTTAAAGAGACAGAAGTTCCCCCATTTCTTCAATGGACAACAAGTCCTAGCCCCGGAGCACTGAGCTATTTATCAGGCACTCTTGGCACATGCTGGCCACTGGCTATAGCTATCTCGGTGAGTGTTTTCAGTGTCCAATAGATGGAAGAACATTGTGCCAACCCCACAGTTATCAGCTTCCGTCCTTCATGAAACTGCTTCAGGAACTGCCACCAGCCGCTCTTCTACTCACTGAGATGGTGGCTGCCCGCTGACGTTTACTCTTCCATCAGTCCTGATAATCCCGATCCTCATCCAGTGGTGAACATTGACTTCAGCCACTTCTTTTCTGCCCGCTGATTTCTGAGCCATCTGCCTCATTTCCAAGTTTCCTTTCTCTGGCCCACCTAGTCTGTCCCGCCTCTTCTCTCCTCCATGTTACAATCCACCTGCAGCGCTCTGGCTAGTTCAGTTTTCTCCAGGAGACTGGACACTTCTGTTGGCTCTGTTCAATGGTTCCTAGTGTTCTCCCTTTCATGTTAGTCCTGTGCTTAGGGCTGTCCCTGCGGATATGTTCCAAGGTTTGTCTACACGGCAAACTGAAGTGTGAGTGCAGCACAGATAGATGCACTGGCATTAGCTTCCCCTGGGCTAGTAATAGCAGTTAAAACACAGGCCCTGGGCTTCAGCACAGGTTAGCCACTCGAATCTGTGTCTGAGGGTCCCCAAAAGGCTTGTACAGCCCACGCTGGATCCCACGTCACCACGCTGCTAGAGTGGGTATGTCTATCCAGGGCCGGCCCTAGACCAAATGGCACCTGAGGCAAGGAGTGTCTCCGGCACCCCTCCTCCATTTGTGAAACTTCTGAACATCTTACAGCACCCTGAGCCCAGGCCCCCCAAGTCTGGCACCCCAGGCGGTCACCTGGGTCATCTGCCCCTAAATCCGGCCCTGTGTCTCTCCATGCTGCTATCACACCTCAGACTGCAGAGTGGGCCTATCCCCGAGTCGATGGTAGCCTGGGGTTCACGCACCGTGGAAAGAACTATTCTCTCTTTTGAGGACTCATCAGTGGGCTGGACATGAACAAAGAGAACTTCTGAAACCTCCAGAACCCTCGTCTAGAGCTGGTTGAAACATTTTTGATGGAAGAATTTTCTGTCAGAAAATGTAATTTTGTCAAAATCTCAACTTTTCATGGGAAGGTATCAATTTCCACTATGACTGAAAAATTGGAAATGATTCATTTGAACTTTGTTTCATTTTGATAATGTCAAAACATTTTATGTAGACTTCTATATTACGTTATATTTCAATGTTACATGTATAATATTTTGTATTGTTTTGACATTATTGAGATGAAATGTTTTGATGTTTGTGAACTGAAATTTTTTTTTCTTCAAAATATTTGGAATTTTGACTTTTCATCCCCATTCCAGATGATTTTTTTTTAATGTTGGAATTTTTTGTGGGACAGAAATTCTGCTTTCCAGCCAGCTCTTCCTTTCCCAGCCTTCCCTAAGGCTTCATATACAAACTAGGATGGATTTTGCTTTCTCTTTCCACCTTGTGGTATCCCAGCTCTGTGTAGATTATGACAGTGATTGGCTCTCTGTAAATATCTAATGCATAGATTGGATTGCTAGTGAGTCTACCACAAAGGGTAAGGACAAAGGCTGTCTCTTGGACACTGCAACACCAGACGAATAGGTTTCAAACCTCCCTCGAGCATGTGTCCTTAAAGGAATTCATAAAACAGCATAACCTGTGGGCTGAATTCTGCATCTTTCCTGGCCACACATGGATCCTTCTTTCTTATCACTCCCTTTAATTGTAAACAACAAGAGCTCTTCTCTTCCTTGGGCTCACTTGGAGGGGGAGAGTTGATACATAAGGGGAGAAGGGAGCCATGCTTTTGGTTTGTTTAGGATGCTCAGCTGGGACTCTCTGGTTGAGGCTAGAAGGCCAAGAGCCACATTTGTTATTCTTCTTGAAGCCCTGTAACTCCCAGTGGAGCAGAGGACTTTCTTCCTGCTCTCCAGCCGACACATGGCCGACGGCCCCCTGCTCTGTTGCCTTTGCTGAACGGGAGTGAGTTCAAAGCCTACACATCCCAGCTGTCTGCGATTAGAACAGTGATTAGCTCAATAACACAGAGGGTCCCAGGATGCTTCTCTCAAGTGGGACGGGGGAGGAGGACCCAGTTCCTAACTCTGGAGAGAGAGTGAGAGATACCTAGTGCCTTTTCATGAGGGTTCCTCCCTTCTCTGTAAAGCACAAAATGAGCTGCAGCCTGCTTTGTGCAGCCCAGATCCCAGAGCTGGCCACTTGCCTGCATTCCTGAGAGAGCTCCTCTGGTTTCCTACGTGAAGTCTGTTCTTACCCTGAACCTGCATTCCCCTGCTCGGTTTTGTGAGCTTAGCCAGCCAGCGAGGATGACAATAATGAAAAGGAAACAACTTTCCTGACCTTCAGCGGTGCAGCCCGAGAGACACCAGGGGTGGACCATTGCTGAGTTATTTATTCACAGCACAGAGAGAGCTGTAGGCTGGGTGGGTTACCTGGTACAGGCAGTTTGCATTAGTTCATTGATGTCTACAAGCGGTTAGGCATTCGTGTGCCTTGGTGCTGGGTGCATAAAAAAAGTCAATGAACACCTCAATATAATATGCTTTTATGCCCCCCGGGTGAGTAACAGTTAGCTTATTCCTGACATCTCGTGCTGAGCACTGTTAGCCCTGGTCAGTATGCAGATGGAGGACCTTCCAGGCACTGCAGGAAGTGGGGCTGGTGATCCAGAAGGAGGTGCTTTTCCCTGAGCCGAGGATCCATTGTGGCATTGGGTTACTGCCACTGGAGGTGGGAAGGGGGGAAATGTGACTGGGGTCTCTGCCTCTCCCTCCATTTATTTGTGACCCTTACTTTTAGGGAAGGGAGTGGGAAAGAAGGAGGGGGAGATAAGCGTCCAGCCCAGCCTTGAGCCGCGCCTCACTCTGTTGTGCTGGGCTACGTCCCTTACATTTACAAACAACAGCCTTGCAGAGCTCAGAGACCTGAATCCAGATCACTAAGCCTGTGGGGACCAAAAGTTGTAACCAGCTGCTGTTTGTCCTCTCACTTGTGTTAATTGACCTGGGAGGTCCGTCAATCTGTCTATTCATTCGTGTGTCGCAGTGTTTTATACTGCTGCCCATCACCACAGTATCCAAGCATCTTCCATGTAAAATCCATAGCAATAGCCATGTCCCTAGTGGACTTCATGGAGGCTTTAGTCCTCTTCCAAGCTACCACCACTGGTTCCCTTGTTGGTGCTCTTAGCAAAGACCATGGAGGCTGACCTACCCTGCCCTCCAGGCCAGGGCTGAGGTATCTTGGCTTAGAGAATCTGCACAGGATCAAACCCATGTTGTGCCTATTCTGAAGAGAGAGACCCCATCCAGGGTCACCTCCAACCCGGCGCCAGTGAGATGGGAGAAACTGAATTCCTCTTCCATTGAGTGCTGCTGTTCACTTCAGCCTAAGGTCCTAAGTTCTTACTCTGTGGGTGCCTGGGATGGTGTCAGCAGAGGAGAGAATGGGGAAGGTGAATCCCAGGCAGCCACGATGGTTGCAGTGGGGGACGCAGACACATGCATGTGTTGTGGTCATGGGCAAGGAGGGATCTCAATGGAACACCATGTGCCATTTTGTGTAGGGCCAGGTAATCCCTGGGACAACCCTGCTTCAACATGGTCTCTGAATAGCCCCCGGTGTGGATCTTTGTGAGTGAAATAGGTGCTGGGTTGGTAATACTGCCAGCTGACATCATTTATCAACAGGACAGGGGCAGCAGCAAGGCCGGCTTCCCCAGCTCTGTCCTGCCTTGATCCACAGGCAGCGTTCGAGAGCCGTTCAGGCTCATTTCCTTTCAGTGCTTGGCTCCGGCTGCCTGCTGGCAGTGCCAGTTGGGACCAAGACCTTTCCCCCTCAGGGACTGAGACCAACTTTCATTTCTCATGGGCCACCGCACAGGTACCCTTCCCCCCACATCCAAATGTGTCTTTAGGGAAACAAAACTCCTCTTTCTCTTATTAACAGCGCCTTTGTCCCCAAGCTGCCCATTCAGAGGGGTAGACAACTATGCATAACGGAGCCATTGTTTGGGCAGATTTCCCATCCTACCTCAGGAGAAAGAACTCCCCAGCTGCTTTCTCCCATGCCTAGTTAATCGGGCATTGCCACTGATGTTCGGCAGCGCGGTGGCCTGTGGCAGCCCTGTGAAAAGACAGCAGCAGGTCTGGAGCAAGGGGCTACTGTTTGGAACCTTGTGTCCCTCGTCCCAGGGCCAGCGTCTGAGGTTAACGCTGGGCATAAGCAAAGAATGGGCTCCCGATGAACTGGGCAGTGAGTGGGAGCAGGAGTTGTGGCGGTAACAGGCGGGATTCTTCTCCCCACTCCCAGGGAGTCCTTGCGTCAATACCCTGGTTCTGGAAGGGTGCCAGCAGCAGGCCTTGCTCAGCCACTTCACACAGGCAGCCTGCCCTCGCTGAGCTGAATTCAGCCGTGCTCTTTGTCCCCTGAAGGACTGAAAAGAAATGAGGGATGGATTTGGCAAGGGCTTTGTGAGGGGAAGGAGCTTAAATACCAGACAGGTGCCTTCGGGCTTGTCTACACTAGAAAGTCCTATTGCTTTAACTATAGCGGTACCATTAAAGATGCACAAACACCATACCCCAGTGTGGACAGTTATCAGGATAAAACTGCTTAGATATATAGCTGTTCCCATACAGGAAGGGAAATCACTGTCACCTTTATACTGGTATAACCTGGTCTATACTACAGCTTTTACCTGCATAAATCTATCAGTAAGATATCACACCTCTAACCAACAGAACTATACTGGGAAAACTTGTGTGTGTAGACGAAGCCTTAGCAATCTAGCTTCGCTCTTGTTAGATAAAGATAATGAACAGAACACTCCCTAAGGGTGCATTGTCTGACCCTTCCCAATCCCAGGTCTGAATCGAAGTGTGTTTACGGGGCACCAAACGGAGTGAGAGTTAGCAACTTGGCTTAAAGAAATCATCGGGGCAAAGCATGACTGTACCTTAAACAACATCTCAGTGTGATGTTGATCCTTGGCTGAGGTCTGGGTTTTCCTTCATTTTTCTATCTTCTTTTCCAACAGCTGGATGGGTGGGAGGATCTGGCCTAAAGGATGCTCATCAGTGGCTTTAGTACTGCCCTCCTTATGGGCGGCAGGAGTAATGGGCCCCACTGGTCCTGCCTCCCACACCTAGAGCCCTTAGTGAGCAGGCTACCTGAGAAGCAGGTGCCGGTGGTGTGGTGCAGCACTTCCAGGGGTATTTATTGTGCACTGGGTCCCATTTGGTTAAATCCACTGGAAAGTTTTGGAGGGCATCACCTGTTCTTGTGCTGAGCCCAGGACACTGTGTGAGAGTGAGGGGCTCGCTGGGAAAGAGGCCTCCATTCAGGACTCCAGCAGAGATCCAGGCGGCTCTTCAGTAGGGACCTCTCCTCACGCAGGGGTTAAATTCTGGGCCCTTTCCATGGACAAGAGCCGGCGAGGGGAGCAGGGAAAGCAGCCCAGCATGATAAAGGGCTGTGCTGTGTGTTGGTACCTGCCAGCTGGCACATCTGAATGGTGGCTGTGAATGACAGGAGGAAGGCAGGCTACCCACACAGCGCTAATCCTGTTCTATGGAGGTCACCCCCCACTGCCTTTCTGAGCCATTGTTGTTGGGCCCTCTGCCCTTACCCCACACTTGGAGCAGCAACAAAGGGAAGTGGGGAAACAGCGTTCAAATTCCCAGGGAATGCAGGGGTGCCTTTAAGATTCAGTTTGAGTGTTCACCTTTGTTCCATTTAGGATATCTCCTTGGGAAATGCTAATGCATAAAGCAGGGCCCAGCAAGCCATGCCTGAGAGAGGGCTGTAGTGGTAACTGAATGAGTTAAGTGAAAAACCTTGGGCCAAGACATTTGCATGGGCATCTTCTGTCCTATGCGCTGCGAAAGCAAATGATATCACTGGGTTGCCCGCGTTCTAGCTGGCTGCGTTCTGTTAGAAATGAACATGGTCTATTGCAAATGAACGGTGGCTCCATCAATGAAGTTTGCAGTGATCATTTTGAAAGAATGATGGATGAGGAGAACTCAGTGGAGGAATTAAGACATGTCCACTAAACTCTGGGGCATGATAGATTGCATGCGAGAGGAAGAGATTGCAGAGGGAGAAGGTACATGAGCCAGACAAAGTACCGGGGATATGCAGTGTCATCAGTGGGAAGGTATCAGGGATCTTACAGGTTTGTTTAATGTTATTCTGAAGAAAGGAAAAATGCCGGATGAATGGCATAAAAGCTTTGTGGTGCCTATAGTTAAACATAAAGGCAATGTTACACTGAGTGCTAATTATGGCCCAATTAAGCTGAAGTCACGTGCTATGAAAGTAAGGGAGATGATTACGAAAAGTGTCTCTGTTAAATGGTTGGAATTTGGCAGGGCCAGTATGGATTCATGCTGGGAAGGAGCACGACTGACGCCACTGATGCGTTGAATCCTCATGGAGAAGTTCAGTGAAAAAAAGATGGCAACTGAACATGGTCTTTGTGGACCTGGAGAAGACGCAGGCTTACGTCCCAAGGTGTCTGTGGCAGAGAGGTGTGCCAGAAGGATATGTCCATCTTCTCCAGGATACGTATGATGGAGTGACTACTGTCGTCAAAACTACCTGGGGCTCCAGTCGAGAATTTCCAGTCGATGTCGGCCTACATCCGGGTTCGGCATTGAGCCCCTTTTTGTTTGCAGTTGTCGTGGCTGTGATAAGTGAGAGTGCATGGGGGGAGTTGCCTTGGAACACACGGTTGGCTGATGATTTAGTGATCTGTGCAGTAGATCGTGAGACCCTGCAAGCTGACTTTAAACTGCGGCAACATCGATTGGAGTGGTCTGGGCTTAGAGGAACATAAATACAGAGGCTCAGTGGTTGCTGATGATGGTGCCATTTTGAGTGATGTCCGGTATTGTACTAACCTTGCCAGGTGCAAATGGCGGGAGCATGACCCCGGTTGTCTGGGACAAAAAGATGCCAATAAAGGTAAAAGGTAGAGTGTCTAAAACTGTAATTCAACCCATCTTAATGTATGGGACAGAATGATGGCCAGCCACAGGGAAGCAAATCGGTATGGTCGCCACCATGGAAATGAAGATGTTGAGGTGGTAAAGTAGTTGGACACTCCTTGGTAGGTTGTAAGGGGCCTAATGTGGGTTGCTCCAGTTGCAGACAAGTGGAGGGAGGCTAGGCTACACTGCTGTGGGCATATCTAGCAGAGACCAGAGAGCTGTATTGGTAGGATGGCTCTTGCAATGATTGTGTTCAGAAGGTGACCAAGGGGGGGAAACCAAAGACTCGGTACATGGATCAGATATCAGCGGACCTCCAAGAGATCAATCGACACAGCAGCCTGGTGTATGATCATGAGTATTGAAAGAAGGCAATAAAAGTCACCGACCTCGAACAGGGAAGTGGCAAGGAAGAAGATGACGACCACCTGGGGTCTAGCTGGCAGGGTGGCAGCTGGGACGGCATGGGAGGTTACTTGGCACCTAGATGCAGCGGAGGGCTTTGGCACTCTGGAGATGACACAGCTCTTTTTTCCCTCCCCCTCGTGTGGAGAGTTGGAGGTGTCTCAGATTTTTGTGGACTAGGGCTTGAATTTCGAATTTCCAACCTCGACCTCAGCCGTCTGCCCCACTCCAGTATTCAACCCAGCCTTTGGTCCTGCATCCAATACCGGTGCGTAAATAAAACTAGTTTAATCATGTTGCTATTTGAATTGTCACTGGTAGGCTTCAGTGTCAATCATGTCAGATGAAGGGTCGCAATTCACACCCCTCCGAGCTATTGCTTCATGCACATTTGCAGGCTTGGGAGAGGGCACTGCATCAGCTGACACATGAAGGGTTAATTCGGAGCCCGAAGGGCTAGAAATGGGGTTGTGTTGTAACTGAAAGCTTAGATTTTGCAGCAGTGAGCCGACTTTGCGACTGCAGAAAGCCAGACGCCCTGCCTGCAGCTTGCAGAGCGGCTGTGCATGTTGGAAGCATGCTGGAGCGTGTGCTTCTCCGTATAAAGCACCTGCATCTTGTGGGTGAGACCTAACACAGAGGTCCTGCCCCCTGGCCATCAAGGGGTCCCCTTGTGCTTTGTGTAGAGTTGTTAGCTCCAGTATCCAACTCAAGCATGGTATTCATGCTGCCTACAACTCCCCTGTAGTTTCCACTCTGCATGTATCTTCTCTTCCCCTCCACAGCTCCAGATTAGCGATACTGGGTGGTTCCAGCCCACAGGCAGCTGTCTAGCCCATATATACTCATACACGGGCTCTGATCAGTGTTTAGAGTGCTTTGAGACCCTTTGTCTGGAAGGCACTACTCCAAAGCCCATTGGAATCAATGGGAAGATGTCTGGCTGTGGATCAGGCTCCATGTGAATCACCAATCATGTGAATCATGATCTCTGGCCTATCTCCCGAGGTGGTTGTGTGGCTTAAGCACTTTGACATCCAGGGATGCTATAGAAGGCAAAGTGGTTTTCTTACATCCAACTGCCCCTCACTACAACGCACTGTGCTACCTCGCTACCCTGAGCGGGGCATGTCCGTATCCTTGCTCTACACCTCAAACAACCCAAGAAAGCCAGAGCAGTAGGGGAGGGGGAACGACTCCATATCTAGCACTCGCCTCCCTCCATAGCCTAATGCCATGCTAGGATCGTAGCCGGCCAAGCGTCCTTTACAACAGTCGCTAGGGATCTGAAGCCCCTTGTGAGAACACCTTAGCAGCTCCCCTGGAAAGTGGCTCTGGCTGTTCACTGTTACCCCGATGATTCATTCCCTGGTGCGGTCTCTTGCTCGGTGAGTGAATTGCTCAGCTGCACCCGAGGCAGACTGCGTAACTGGAGTGCCGTCCCTAGGGAGAGGCAGCTTTGTTCTGCAATAAGAGAGCTGCCCCTCAGCCCCTTTCAGCACCAGCATCCGTTGTTATTTCTGTGGCCCCAGAGGCATGCGTCAGGCTTTTCAGGTGAAGAAGAGATTAAAGGAGAAATCCGCAGCCTCTGCCCCCTAAGGGTGTTAGTCTAAATCTGCCCCTTGCCTTCCTTCCCCATTGCAGCCCAAGGAGCAGTTGCCACTTCATTACGCAGCCCTCCGTCCCACTGGGGCTGTCGGTGTGATGCAGATGCTGCTGAAGGCTTCTCACAAAGATGCTAGACTGAGCCAAGACCAGGTGAGCAGGGCCCTTTCCCTATATGTGACGGGGGTAGGGAATTCTTGCAACACGGGCCCAGCTTGGAGGCCAGACGTGGCACTAAGTGCACGCCATGGGCTACAGGGCTGGACTGGGGCAGCCTGAAACGTGTGTCTCCATCTCCATGCCTGAGGCCCACATTCCCCGGGGGCGCCGCATGAAAGGCGTCACCAGCCCCGCCCAGGCTTTGGTTTCCTTCTGCCCTCTCCGCAGGACGGCCGCTCTCCTCTCTTTCTTGCCGTGGAAGCTGGGAAGCTGGGAGTCTGTAAGGAACTGCTTTCCACGCACGCCGAGGCCCAGCTGAGCGCACGGGAAAAGGTACGGGACACACGCCCACCCCACCGCTGACACCGCAGCACATCCTCCATTGGTTTTGTGTCTTCCCCACTGCTGCATCACCAGGGGCTGGAGAGACCAAACTCTATCTAAAAGCTAGCCTGAGTCCTACCCACTCACTCCCCATATGCCCCCCTCCAGCCTTCCGATGGACACACAGAGCCTCAGCTGGTGGAAATCGATGTCGCTCCATTGACATCAATAGAGCTATGCTGATTTACACCAGTTGGCGCTTACACTCCGTCAGAGGAATTAAACCCCTCTGCAGATTTGGTGCCTGTTTGTTTCCTGCTCTAGGGCCTCCTCTGCTGGTTCTGAAGAATCCGTTAACATCTATGCTGTGGGCAGACAGGCGAGCAGACAGGGAAAATAGCTTGTGTCCATTTCAGGCCCCATTCAGGTGGGCGGAGGGGAGGGGAGGAAATTGGTGTTTGCCGAATAGAAAATGTAGGGGGTTAATAGGGAAAAAAATAAATGTTCTTTTCTACTGTGCGTTAAAACAATACAATGAAGAGCAGAAAGAAAACCGTTCGGAAAAGTCTCCCAATGTAGCACCACCATTAGCTGCCTTGGTGTCAGAGTAGCCCAGGTCTGGCATTGTAGGCCGGGGTTGATCCGCCTGGGTAGAGCTGTGATGGGGGGATGGAAATGGAACAGCAGATGACTTGCGGTCAGGCAGGGCTGTGTGAGGGGGCCCTCTGGAGTAGCTGGAGGTGGGGATGTTGCAAGCTAGGAATGAGATGCATTGGTAGAGCTGTGTGTACATGAAGCTTGCACAATGCCTGTCCTCTGAGTCAGAGCTGGGCCCTTCGAACGCCCAGAACAAGGTAACCCTTCAGTATTCTGCAACGGGTACTAAGCAATTCTCCAAAGGGAAACCCTGAACATCTGTGCAGTGGTGGCAGCAGTGGCGGATGAATAGGCCTGTGCCCAGGGGCTCCAGCCAATTTTGGGGCCCCAGGAGTGCCAGAACGTGTGTACAAGGGGGGAGGGCCACCATCACTGGGACTGTGGCCCCACCCGTGCTCCTCCTCTTCCTCCCGAGGCCCCACTCTCTGGCCAGGCTGGAAGCCAGAGCTGGGCTGTGGTAAGAGCCACCCAGGGAGCTTGGGCTGCCGTTGGGATCCCCAGAACTTCCCTGGGTGGGGTGCCCGAGAGCAGGCCGCAGCCCATGCCCTCCCCCGCCCCCCGGGCAGGTGGAGGGGGCTCCCCACAGTGGCCCAGGCTCTCTGGGCTTCTCTTACCATGGCCCAGCTCTGGCTTCCAGCCTGGCCAGAGGGGGGGGGCCCTTGGGGGGAATTGGAGGAGCAGAGGCCAGGGCCCCAGGGGAGGTGTGGCGAGCCATATGTTCTTTGTGCTCAGGGCCCCAGGAAATCTTAATCTGTCCCTGGGTGGCGGGAGCAATGTTAGGCACAGATAATGGGTGACTAACAACAGAAAATACAAACGACAATGCTGGTATTCAATGAGCCAGAGTAATATGTTCTACAGCTCCCGAGATATCTGTGTTATTGGGGATAGTGACAGTACAGAAATCAGCCGCCATTTTCTGCATGATTGAAGATTGATTGATAGGCAAAGTGGTGCTGGTTCATTACAGAGATATGGCGACACTGTGCTGCATGCAAGCTGCAGGAAAAGAGATGTGGAAGTTGCCAAAATCCTAGTGGAGTATGGAGCTGGGGTGGATTGCCAGAATGTGAGTATAACATACGCAGAGCTTGGTATTGTGAGCACAAGTTTGGCCTTTGCTATCATTAGAGCTGAGCAGACAGCTGGAAAAAGTCTCCTGATAGTCGATCAGTTGTAAAAACAAATGTTGCTTCTCTCTCTTTGTGACTCCTTCATGTTTGCTTTGTACAAATACTGGAATGATTAGGTTTCACGAGCATGAATCCTCACAAGAAGCAAGTTTTATGCTCAGTTCCTGAATATTTGCTAAAAATGAATTTCAAACTAAGACTGGTTTTAATTACAGCTGTGAGAATAACCAATTTTTCAGTTCACAGGCCATTCCGAAAAATCAGGGGAGGAAAACATTTTGGGTCAACCCAAAAACTATTTTAATAAAATGTTTCAGCAAATGGAAAAGACAAAACAAAAAAAGTTTGTTTCAGGTCAAACAAAACATTTCATTTGGACAAAATGGAAACATTTAGTTTCCAGTTCAACCATTTTACATTTTTTTTGATTCTTTAAGAACATTAAAGGAAATTTTTAAACACAAAGTAATTTCAAACCTCAGAATGGAAGTTTCATTTTGAAAATGTCTAAATTAATTTTTTTAGAATATTCTTGACCGAAACAATTCAGTAAAATCAATACGAATTCACAAAATGTTTCAATGTTGCCAAATCCACATTTTTCACTGAAAAGAGGTTGCAGGCAAAAAAAATTGTTTGCCCAGCTCTAGTTGTAATATCCAAAATCTGTGTAGTATTGGTTGGTTACATAAGTCATCCAATCACAGAACAGAAAGAATGTCATGTGATTTATGTAACAAACCAACAGTGTGTGAATTTCAGAGTTTAATATTGTGAATGATTCCTATGGGGGAAGTCAAAGGATAAATTCAAGGTTGTGATCTGCTAATGAAAGCTCAAGAAGTCAATCATAGAATATCAGGGTTGGAAGGGACCTCAAGAGGTCATCTAGTCCAACCCCCTGCTCAAAGCAGGACCAATCCCCAACTAAATCGTCCCAGCCAGGGCTTTGTCAAGCCTGACCTTAAAAATATCTAAGGAAGGAGATTCCACCACCTCCCTAGGTAACGCATTCCAGCATTTCACCACCCTCCTAGTGAAAAAGTTTTTCCTAATATCCAACCTAAACCTCCCCCACTGCAACTTGAGACCATTACTCCTTGTTCTGTATCAGCTACCACTGAGATTAAATCATTACTTATGAATTATTTGCTCAGTTCTATAGCCTACAACCTTGGATAACTGAAGACTTTGGCGAAAGATTGGTAGTTATCTAATGAAAGGTCAAGATCAAAACGATATGCTGAGTATGATACACTGAATAGTCAGTCCTCACCATACCTCCCCCCACCACATGCTGTCCAAGTTGTAAGATTACATTCAATTCAAAATTATGTTCTTTGATATTAAGGTAGAAATATGTTCCAAGGCAGGGCATTCCCAAGGCTGTGTGCGCTCCGGCAACATCATCTTGGTCACTGTGCACTTCCTTTCGATTGAACACAGTCAATAATACTCTAAAATTTACCTTCCAAAAAGAAAACTGGAATAGAAAATACTATTCGGCAGTGTGGTTGCTAGATATTTCAACCTTCATGTTGCACTAGCACTAGACGGCAGTGGTTTATATATAATTCTCTGAATCCAAAGCAATCCAGAGCTATTGCGTTTGGTGGGGGATTTCACAAGCTCTATGTAGCTTCACCAGTGGAGTTTAAATTCCTGAATCCAAGGCATAAGCCAAAGGTTCTTCAGTTTTTTGGCCTTCTCTCCTGAGGAGCTGTTAAACAGTGAAGGCTCCTGGACTTGCAGCTTAAACTTGAGGTTTCTTAAATCAAAAGTTCCTCTACATGGAAGTATTCAGCTAGCCGAGTTTACCAGCTCATTGATACACTACATTATCCTTTAAAAATCCACCCTTTAACTGCATGCATGCTGAAAATGAATTTAATAACGATGATAGAGATCATGTGCCTACATAAAATTAGTGACGTTAAATGTTTGCAGCTTTAAATACTCAACTAATTTTCTTCACGCTTATTTTCAAGTCTCCCTGGCCATGGCTGCACTAGGAACATTGGTGCAAGTTAATTAGCAACAGAGCAGTTGCAGCATCGCTTACCAACAGTGTAGGTGTGATGCCCGCCATGTTGGCAGATATACTGGTTGGTTGAACCAGTGACCTCCGGAGTTAAAAGCCTGAGTAGCTGTAGCTTGAGCTGAAGAGGCAAGGCTACATAGTGGGGGCTGTAAAAGACTCTTATCCTCTGGATCGGGCACAGAGGGGTAGGACATGGTTTTCCCGTCCTGCAAATATTTTCGAGAGTTCAAAATTTGTCCTGTCTCGAATTGGGATGAAAAGTCAAAATCTCAAAAATGTTCATGAACCAAAAAACTTGCTTTTTTTATTTCCATTTTGGGTTATTCAAAACACTTCATTTCAAAACATTTCAATTTTGACTTTTTTCACCTTTTTCTCCAGTCTAATTAGCTTAAACTAGAAATCAAAAAGTCGTTTTCTCTCCAAAAGTCATTTTGAAACAGAATTTTCCATTTAGAAAAATGTCAAAATGAAACATTTCAACAACTCAGAAACATTTTTCTTGACATTTTTCCAAGTCAGGAAATTTGTTGAACCCGACCCTGTTTCACAAACAGTTTCGGTTTTGACAAATCAGCATTTTTAGATGAAAAATTCCTGACCAGCTCTCCTCACCAGAGGGTTACATCAGCACTAAGGTAGACAGGACTCTGGAGTTTTTGACCCTGGTTTCAAAGCTGTGGGACCCCTGTTTCATATGGCTTCCAGGGTCTGTAAGCAAATGGGGATGATTGAAGAGGTGGGGTTGTTGTTCTTCCGCTGTACAATCTTTGTGTGTGTCTCTCTCTCTAGCTACGCTATGGATTGAATCCTTCTAGCACCACCGTTGTGAAAAGGGTCTAACTATGGTTGTTACCAGTGTAGTTTCTCATAGCGGGGCTTAGAGTCACTGAGCACAAATGAAAGAGGTCCATCGCTCTAGTCAGGTTCACAAAAGTCAGGGATTGAGGCAGGCTCTGTGGGTAAAGGAAGCGTGTAACCAGCTGGGGGGCCAATAACCTTTCCCCAAATTATTTGTTCTCTTCCTTGTCTTCTTCTCTAATAAACCCAAAGGTGCAAAAAATAAGGAAAACACCTGTTACAAAGAGCTGCGCAATCCTTTGTGAGGTCCTTTCAGGGATCCCAGAAGAAAATGGTCTCTGACAAGAAGTTTATTTTCATTAAAACTTTCAGGACCAACTTAAACAGTCAAATAAACAAAGCAGTTTTGTAGAACTGCAAGGCCAAAAGGTCCTGGGTTATTTATAAAAGTCCCTTAAGTGAATTAGGCAAAATGCCAAGATAAATCTAGTCTGCTAGCATTCCAGAACCAGGGCAGACTTAGCACTAGCACTTGTCAGCTTTGTGCTGAAATATATTGAAAGGCCCATGCGGGTTCAAATCCGCCTTCTCCTTCCAGCGTTTGGCAGAGTATGGAGGCTGGTTTTAAAAGGAACACGTTGATTCGAAGGACAGGTTCCAATGTGCAAGCACACGTTTACAAATGTACTAATCAGAAATGGTTCCAACGACCAGGCGAACAACTCCCATTGATCATGTTCTCTGGTTATGTTTCTCTTTGGCAGGAATGCAAGCACCATTTTCAGTTCTATATTTTCCCCAATAGTTGGCGCTAACAACTTTCACAAGAGTTACGTGGTTCGGTGGTTCTCAACTGTTCCATGCCAGCACCCCAGGTTAGCTAAGAAAGAGAGGGGACCAAATTCGGTGATGAGTCCTGGCCACGTGCCACCTGAGGCACATGGCACATACACTAAGAAGACCCCAGGTTACAGCAGAATAGTTGTGGGGACCGCCTTTTATCTAGCCATAGAGAAAGGGAGGATGGACAAGACCCACTGAGACTTGTTCACATACCTCCCCACCGAGCTGAGGACTTGTGACCTAATTAAACACACTTCATTGGGGTGGCTTCTGAATAGATGTAACTGAGTGGAGAGGTCCACGGAAGTGTATGCTGGAAGCTCTAGCATGCCTACTGCCCAAGGAGAGTCTGCTTTAGCTGGAGTGGTGGGATCTGGGCTTTTGGAGCAGAAGGCTCCAAGTTCTGTCTGTAATTATGACCCAGGAAGTCCTCAGCAGAGATTCATAGATTCTTTACATAATACAATAAAAGGAAAACAATGGAAGGAATTAATAGGAGCTGGTCTCTTGTCAGTGTCACAGTGTACTGGCTTTCGGGGCATTGAGAACATGGGAAATTGCCCAAGGGAAACCATGGGAGTTGGGGTGCATGGTAGGTTGGGTTTATTCAGGGACCATCTTCTTGTTCTGTGTTTGTACAGTGTGTAGCATAGTGAGGTCCTGGTCCATGACTAGGGCTCCTAGGTGTTCCAGTAATACAAATGATGAGTAATAATTCAGAGTTGATCTGTCCCTCATTGAAAGCCTGATCCAAAGCTCATTGAAACCAATGAGTCTTTCCATAGGCTTCAGTAGGCCTTGGGTGAGAGACCCCCACAAGAGACTCATGTCGGGCTGAGAGATTGTCCTGCCTGAGCTGCAAATACCTCCCATTTGCTAGAAACCTGTTCTCTGTTTGCAAACTGCAGGAGCTGGGCCTACCCAGTTCTGGAGCAGTGCTGCATCTCTGAAAGCTGATCTGGCTTTGTTTAGGCCAGACCCTGCTCTCCAGACAGCAGCAGCCCCAACGCTACAGGAAGCTGCACCCTCACTATCTCCAGGCATGGAACAGTGACATTGGTTAACCAGGTGATGTCATTTCAGGAGGTGAAGCTTTCAGGGCAGAGGAGTGATGCTTTAGTGCAACACAAGGTGGCCATCTCAGGTACCCAAATTCTCCTGCCCAGTAGGTTGTTTGCTTGGACTAATGGTGGAGCCGCTGGGCAGCTCGGTTACACTACAGCCAGGACGTTCTAACGCTCTTTGTTTTAGGATGAAGGTCAGACTCCTCTACATGTCGCTGCGTGGGAAGGCGATGAAGCCCTGTTGAAGTTCTTCCATCACTGCAAGGCCAATCCTAACGTAGCAGACAAGGTGTGTAAAAGGGGGCGGGGAGTGGGAACTGGCTGACTTAGGGACTGCTTAATGGGATCTCGAGTCCTTTTCTTCTGCACTTCAATACCAAACGGAGAGGTGTAATAGATGGGTGGGTGGATGGGTCAATACCTTCAACCAACAGAACATACAACGTGCAGCTCTGCACCATCAGAGTCAACTGCCATTGGCTCATCCTGAGACGGAGACACGGTTACTTAAACATGCCAGAGAGCTGATTAACTCTTTACAGAGCATCCCGAGAGTCCTGTTTGAGTCATTTTGGGGCAGCTAGTGGAGTGATATACCTGTGAAACTGGCGGACACTACACAATTCCTTGAGGGGCGCCTTTGATTACAGGGCTTCTAGTGTTAATGGCCTGGAAGCCCTCAAACCTTCATCTGCCTCAGCAGGCAGACAGTCCAAACCAGGAACTTCCCTCCCTTCATTAAACTTCATGGTGCTGGTGAAAGTGGTTCGACCTCCTCCCCTTCCCCATCCATCCAGGCAGGCAGCAGCCCTAGGCAAGGTAAGGGAGAAAAGTCTTTCAAGGGCCCATTCCAGTCAGCCTGGGGTAACAGCCTTTCCCCTCTTCAGTAAGGATCTGTCTTTTAACTGATTCAATTCAATGAAGACAAAGAGGCCCGAGCTGTTGAATGAACTGGTTGATCATTCATGCAGTTGACTCTGCCAACGTTGCTTGGTTTAGCAGTGCTGTGTGTTGTGGTGGTTTAAACAAATGTTTGGGTGGGCGGTAGTGCTGGTAATAGGTTGACACCCTTGGCAGGTTGAAGTCATCTAGCCAATGAGCAAGTACCCCAAGAACAGCAGCCATGCCAGCTTCCCCACAACTTCCACAGCTTCAGATCCAGGCTTACCCTGGCTATACAAAGTGTAGTAGAGGCAGGTGTTGATCTGTTCCAGCTGAGGGTATGTTCCGCTTAGGTTTGCACACAGGCTCTCTCCCTCCCAAGCACATATTACACTTGCATATAAATGCCAGCAGCTCCAGTTGCTTCCCTGGAAAAGCTGCTCTCTTTGATGGTTGCAGATGGACAGGTCCCCCTTGCACATCGCTGCAGAAAGAGGCCACACCAATGTGGTGGAGTTGCTGACGGAGAAGTTCCACTCCAATGTGCTAGCTCGCACTAAGGTGAGTGTGTGTGGGTGTGTCTACGTTCCTCTGAGTAGCAGCTTGGCATACAGGCCAGAGAGGACCACGACTTGTACCGACTGTTTGGTTGCTGCTCACAATCTTGAGCTAGACAAAACTGGCTTGGAAATTAGGTCCTTGTTGCCTTAGCTTGGCGCCACACCCTCAGCATGTCTATTCACACACAGTGCTGGGAAATGAAGTGTAAAGCCAAGGAACAGGCGGGAATTAGCCAGCTTTCTCAGTCAGGGCAGTTCAAGTGCCTTTCTTTGTCAGGGAACTGGTTTGTTCAAAGATGTTTGGGTTGTGGGCACAAAGGTCGCAAGGATCTAACTGGAATCCACACGGAAATGTGATGTGGGGACACTTCCACTGTAATACACTGGCTGTGCATGTTGCCATATGGTGGTGGCCCATTGAGAGGATAAAAGCCCTAGTGCAGGGTTGGGCAACTTTTTTGGCCCGAGGGCCACATCTGGGTATGGAAATTGTATTGCAGGCCGTGAATGCTCACAAAATTGGGGGTTCGGGTGAGGGAGGGGGTGCGGGTCCTGGCTGGGGGTGCGGGCTCTGGGGTGGGGCTGGGGATGAGGGTTTGGGGGTGCAGGACAGTGCTCCAGGCTGGGACTGAGGGGTTCAGAGGGTGGGAGGGGGATCAGGGCTGGGGCAGGGGGTTGGGGTGCGGAGGTGGCTCAGGGGTGCAGGCTCCGGGCGGCGCTTACCTCAAGCAGCTCCCAGAAGCAGCAGCATGTCCCTTCTCCGGCTCCTATGTGGAGGCACAGCCAGGCTGCTCTGCACACTGCCCTGTCCGCAGGTGCCACCCTGCAGCTCCCATTGGCCGCAGTTCCTGGGTGCGGAGCCCCCCTGGCTGCCCCTACGCATAGGAGCCAGAGGGGGGACATGCCGCTGCTTCCAGGAGCCGCGCGGAGTGGGTCAAGCCCCTGTCTCCACTCCCCGGCGGGAGCTCGAGGGCCGGATTAAAATGTCTAGAGGTCCGGATGTGGTCCCTGCTCCGTAGTTAGCCCACCCCTACCCTAGTGCCAGCTGATGAGGATTCACTGTTGTGTCATGTGGGAGAGGCCAGTGTTTGGGCTGATTTTCTGTTTTATCCCCAACATTGCCTGTGTCCACTGTAGCTGTGAGGAGCATGTTGCCTGTAGGCGCCCAGCCCTCATTGTAATGTCAGTCACAAGCAGCACAAGTGCCGGTGCATTGTGACAGCTGCCCAGAAGGGCCTGCACACCAAAAAGAGCCTATTTCCGGTGCACAGGTGAAAGCAGGAGACAGTTGTGGTAAAGGAATACTATACTGATGAAATTGGAGGGACAGAGGGAGATGGGGCTGGGACATTAGGAGGCAGGGTCCTTATCTGACCCACTCCACCTGTGGAACCTTTGCCCAGCTTCTTGCCTAGCCCAGAGATTCTTGTCATCCTTACTTGCTGCCCATCCTTGCTCCCTGCAGGACGGTAGCACCCTCATGCATGTTGCCTCTGAGCATGGGCACCCTGACACCGCTCTGGCTTTCCTGAAGAAAGGAGTCCTGCTGCACATGCCCGATAAGGTAACCCAGCACGGAGAGTCAGGCAGGGCCAATGTCGGTTGCTAGAGCTGCTCCAAAACATCCGGCCAACACTTGGGTTCGGGGGGGACGGAAAACGCCTTTTCAGCCAAAACAAAAATGTTCACGAAGAAGATGGAGTGGTGTTGTAGCCGTGTCGGTCCCAGGATCTTAGAGAGACAAGGCGGGCGAGGTCATAGCTTTTACTGGACCAACTTCTGCTGGGCAAAGAGACACACTTTCAAGCCACACAGAGCTCTTCTTCGGGTCCTCGTCTCTTGAATATCCTCGGACCAACAGGTCCTGAAGAAGAGCTGTGTGTGGCTCGAAAGCTGGTCTCTCTCCCCAACAGAAGCTGTCCAATAAAAGACATTACCTTGTGAAAAAATGTCACATTGTTTGAAATTTATCAAAAGATTTTTTAAAAGCTTACTTTCTCCCCTTCATTTTTTTACTGGAAAAGTAAAAATTGAGACAAGAGAGGTTTATTTCCCACCACCCTAGCAACTTATGATCTTATAAACCATCCCAGACAGTAGCATGCCTGGGATAGACACCATATATCAGATATGTGAACTGTGTGGCAGGGCTCCACTCAGCTGTCACTGATTTAATTATGTGGCATCACGTAAGTCATTTTAATAACGTTCTGCTTCGGTTTCCCTATCTGTGAAATGGGGATTTCTACCTTTCTCCTAGCGAATGGTATAAGACTGTTTCCAAAACACACCAAGATCCTGAGTGCTAAGATGCTATAGGAGTCCAACTTGTTTATTAAACTGTTTCCATTAGCCATACTGCTGCCCTTTACTGCTGCATCTTTCCTTCCCAGCTGTCATCTTAGCCTGGAGTTGCATCTGCTTTACTGAAACTGCATTTCCAGTCCCAGTAAACCTTGCATAGAACAGACTAATGTTGGGGAAATATATTCACCTCTGGCTGTCCACCCCCTGCCGCCCGCCCCTCCCCAAAACAAAGTGATATTTTTGGGGAGGGGAGAAAATTTCACTGAACATTTCAAACCCAGTGAAAAATGTTCACTTCTTTGTACATTTTCCGTACCTTTTTCTGACGAGCTCTGGAAGCTGCCAGGTGTCTCACATGCATAAGAAGGGTGCCAGGAGCAATATTTCGGTATCACCATGACTTGATTTATGGAACTGGTAGAAGTCTTTCTCATTTCAACACAAACTTTCATCCAAATTTCGATGACGGTTACCCCCAAATTACTTTCATAATCCCCCCCCCACTTGTTTCCCCACCTAGCTTTCTATATTTCCGCTTTTCTTAGCCACAAAGAGCCAGTGTAACCCCCTGATCCATGCGTGTTGTGTCCCCCATCTCATGCCTGATCCACGGTGGATGTGAGTCTGCCACAGCCCCAGCTACACAGAGTGGCCGTACCAGCTCCTCCGGCACAAGTGATGCCCCAGCCCTCTGGCAAATTGATCCGCCCCGCACACGTTAAGGTGTCAGAGTGGATGGAGGAAGTGAGTGTTGAAAATCCAAGCACCAGGGGAACCAATTGCCTCTCTTTCAGAATGGGGCGGTCTGCTTGCACGCGGCAGCCAAGCGCGGTCATGCTGCCGTGGTGAAGGCCCTGCTGCAAAGGGGGGCAGAGGTGGACGCTCGAACCAAAGAAAACTACACGGCCCTGCACATTGCTGCCCAGCACTGCAAGCCACTGGTGGTACAGACTCTTCTGGGCTTTGGGGCCCGGGTCCAACTCAAGGGAGGCAAGGTAGGGGCGAAACTTGGGGTGTGACTCTTCCTTGCAGGCTGTGTAACCTTAGTTCCTGCTTTCATAATCAGTGCTTCTTTCTTACTTCCTCTGCTGTAACAATACCGTGTTATTCCCAATCCCCCCTGGCACCCAAGTGGGTTGTGTTTTCGATGCCCTCCCTATATCAGAGGGGTACAGACTGCCAAGTGATCGGGATCTTTGTGGGCTCTGCTGGGATTTCATTCACTGACACAGAGCTCTGCTGCATCCAATTCCAATTCGAATTTGCCCCGATCGGTTTTAAAAAGCCAGAAGGCTACTCCAGGCTCCCTCTGAACCCGGTTGTAGTGTTGTTGCAAACGTACATCAGGTGGCGCCACAGCACCACCCGCCAGCAGCGTTTTCTGCACCAGGGAAGAACAGCTAGCCATGTGCCTGAACTGTGGGGACTGGCTAACACGGTCTCTCGCCAGCTGGGGTGTGAGAGCCCTGAGCACACTCAGGGAAACCCATCTGAAATGGGACACCCTGGGATGGATTGTTGCTGGCTGGGGTGGGGGAGTTATCAGTGTGTACCCCCAATAAAGCTAATGGGACCTGTACAGACAGCTCCTCTGGGCTGGAAATATTCCTCTTCATTTGTATGATGCTGGAACAAATAGAAAGACATTGTACAGATCGGTTAAGCACCACTTCCGTGGGACACGAGCCGCTAGCCATGGTGTAAATGCTTCTGAGGGATGGAGGTTGTTAGGGATTTATAACAAGCAGTGACGGCAAAGCCCCTAAGAGCGAGATCTAAAGGCAGTGGAATATTCTCCCAAGGGAAGTGGCAGAGGCTTTGTAGCCAAGTATAAAAGACAGTAAGTATATTTGGGATATAGAGGTGAAATATACGTATTCATGAGTATTGTGACCCAGGGCCTAGAGGCCTGTAAAATATTCAGCTGAGCCACACAAGGCTTAGGCCTGAAACAGGTTAGCATGACTATACTGAAAGATAACCTGGTGCCGATAAAGTGTAAGATCACAGTAAAAGATATGTTAAGTGCCGATGTTCGGGAAACCATACAGCAATAGACTGGAAAATATGCCACAATGTTCCAGTTAATACCGCAGGATACCTGAAACTAACATTTTGGGGAATTCTGTAATAGCCTCTAGTTTCTATGGTAACTCATTGATGTAGATGTTACTGACAATAAGGGGGTAGCCACTGAGAAATGGGACACCCCTAAATCAGTGGAATGTGGATACGGATAAGTATGGAACCCTTATGCATATGTATGAGCCTTAGCATGTGTAAGCATGACACAGGATAAAAGGTGTTGTCAGGCCTGTGTGCTGGCAGGGATGGGGATGGGGGAAGACACACGAGGAGATGCCAGGACACAGAGCCTGCACTAGGCATAAACAGACTGAGCAATTGCTCAGGGCCCCAAGCAGCTCAACAGGGCCCCCTATTAATTATTAGTATGTGTTGGGGGCAGAGCAAAATATTCCTGCTTAGGGCCCCCAAAGGGGTAGCACCGGCACTGCCAGGAGGACAGCCACAAATGATGATGATGATGGGAAAGATAATGACTGGCACTCCGGGGTTCTTCAGCAGGAGATGTGAGTGATCAGTCATAAGGCTAAAAACTTTATGCCCCCTCTCTATCTGCTACTGGATTTCAGTGTTTTGTGCCATTGTTTATCTGCATAACAGAATTGTTGATAACGGCGATGTAATTACTTGTGAAGTTTCTGGGTGTCACTGGCCTCCGTGTGCTCCCGGGGTGTCTCATTCTGACGATACTGGGAATAATCAACATGGGAGACATTTAGAAGTAGCTTCTGCAAAGCATTGAAGAATGTGGAATCCTACAAGTTTGAGATGGAAGGATCTCTTGGGTCATCTAGTCCACACGTGGTGTAGGCAGCCATCCTGCAATGGCCCACACAGAGCTTTGCCATCTCTGCCAGAGCTGGGACTGATTTTTTGGTTCAGTCGCCAAACCGAAAAATCAAAAACGATTCCATCTGGTTTTGTTTTCCAGTTTTTTACCTTTTAAAATATGTCTTTACATTCCATTGAAGTAAAATTCAAAAGGGAAAGTTGTTCTGAATTGAAAAGTTAGAACGTTTCATTTCAAAAACAACCCAATGAAACATTTCAACTTTTTCAGAAAATTTTTGTCGTCGTTGTTTTTTGCGACCAAAACAATTAGGCAAATTCAACACAAATTTGCAAAAGGTTTCAGTTGACCCAAATCTACATTATTTCACTTAAAAAAAAAAATTTCTTTGAAAAATTTTGCCCAGCTCTAACCTCTGTTTTGTTGTGATTCTCCTTGGTTTAATCCCTGCAGCTCTCAGAAACCAAGCTATAAAAAGCAGGCTGAAACGAGCAGCATGGTGTGCTAGCAAGGTAGCCATGGGGATCTTGTAGGTAGGGAGATGGAGCTAACCTACCTCAGTCTGATCCTCACAATGACAGAAATCCCTGGTGGTTTGAGAGCCTGTCCGACACAATAGAATTGCAATTTATTTAATAGTTATGAGGTTTTATCTTGGAAAGAAAGTGCTAACTGGGTTTGGTTCCAGGTGGTGTCATAGCTTTATACATTCACCTTTGACTTCTGGATAAATGAAATCATATAAATATGACCAAAGCCACCAGATCTGGGGTTTTAGAAGGGAAAAGGGAGAGCTCCTTCTCCTACCTTGATGATGACTCTCCCACTAGTCTTGAGGGGAGGGTAAGAAAGGGTTGACTGATTATTGTGGACCAGTTTGGATTTCAACATGGCAGTCCCATGCCCTGCAATTGACTGTGAACTCTGCACCAAAACACCTCCCGAACTGATACAGTGTCATGATGTGACAGGTCCTACCATGGTGTGGTGATGATGCTTTAATTCTTCAGTGACATCATCACAACAAGAGCTGGATAAAAAATGAGGGGGGAAAGGAACGTGAACATTTTCTCAAAACAAAATCAAAATTCAGAAAATTTCTGCCCATGGCTCAATGACCTTGTGCCATGGGATAAGGTTTGAAGGTGGCAGCCCTAGATCAGGGGCAGGACTGGCTGTCAGGCAGAAGGCGTTCATGCCACTCATTCTGGACACTGGAGCTCGGGGAGGCTAAGAAGACTCCAGGTGTCCCAGGGAGACTGAGATTGACAATCATGGGTTCTGAGAAGTGTATGAAATATACCAGGCCTGATTCCCCCCTGCTTTACACCCTGTGTGCTAGGTGGTTGTGAAACCTACCCAATCAGAAGGCCCCCATGCTGCTCCCCCTTGCACAGGGGTAAGTGATGACGCAGGGTGCCAGACACCAAGGAGGCTCAGGTTGAGTGGATGTAATAAGAGAAGACAACGCTGTTCCACAGGGCTCTGAGTCTTCTTCTGTGTCTCCCCCAGGCCCAGGAGACGCCTCTGCACATCGCAGCCTGCATCCACGAGGGGGAGAAGGTGGCAGAGATGCTGCTGAAGAGCGGCGCCGACGTCAATGTGGAACAAGAGGTAAAGCACGCAGCCACGTTCCTGGGGGCAAAGAGGGAGGGGCTGGATCCTGCTGGCATGTCACTCATTTCAGTGCTGCGCTCTGGCTGCAGAACGGTGAGACGGCCATGCACGTCGCAGCTCGCCACGGCAACCTGAGGATGATCAAGGCCCTGATCGAGGAAGGAGGGGAGCTCACCTCACAGTCCAAGGTAGGTGGCCCCCAAGGCAGCCGAGACCCACTCAGTCTCTGCCACATGTCCCAGGAACCTTCTGTGGGAGAGACCAGGAACACAAGACTTGCCAGAGCAGATCAGACCATTGGCCCACCAAGTCCCATATGTTGCCCCGTCAGGAGTAGCCAGTACTTGCGTGTGTACTGAGCACTGGTTCCAGCGCACCCCCAGCAGCTGGGACCATCCAGCCCACGGTGGGCCAGTGATGATCATTTCTTCAACCTCAGTCTTATCCCATTGGGATTTATGTCAGAACTAAAATATGTCTTAACATTAACATGCACAAAGGGTTAGACCGATCTGTCAAACAAACCCGGATTGCTCATTATTTAGCAGTTATGAGGCCAAGTAAAATAACCAGGTGATGGAGTGAGCTGTGAATACATTGGCCTGTCTCTTCTGGACAGCTGGGCTCACACAGGAATTAGGTTTTAAGTGTTTCAATGAGCTCGCCGGTCTCCCAGTCAGCTCTGTAGCCCCCCTCCGCGCAGCTGGGTCGGCCTTGTTTCGATGAGCAGTGTCCGATCTGGGGAGACCCCAGGGCTGGATGATGGAAATGCAAAGCTGGGTGGGCAGGAAGCTTGGTGCTGCTTGCACTGCTAGGCTCAGCTTTTGCCAGCGTCCACATTCGCAGGAGCATTACAATTCACCCCAAAACCAAATGCACACAACTGCTTTCTGGTTCGTGGAGAAAGCCGACCTAAAAAGGCTTGTAGCCCTTGGGTTTGTGCCCTTTTGGCTTCTCTCTGGTTAGAAAGGCAGCCTGAGAGCGTTGGGCTTTTGCTTTTTAGTGTCTGTTTTTTACCTTAGAAATATGAGTGTCGGTGCTGCTGCTCCTTGATTTTGCTGGAAAATCTCTTCAGCGTTTCAGAGCATGTGCCACTGAACAGGTGGGGGGAGGTGGATAGTTAACGAAGACTTCCTTTCTCCAGACTAGTAATTAGCTATTGACTAGAAAGAGCTGCTGTCAAAAACAAGCCAGAAAAGACTTTGAAATGGTCTCTTCCACTCTTGATTGCTCAACTTTACTCTCTTGACTCTTGTGACGGGATCATTTCTGTCGCTGTCCAGTTACCACAGAGTATTGAGGGGCAGACAAAACCTGTGGAAAAAATAAAGAAGGGAACTTGGGGGACTATTCAGGATTCCTTTTTCCATCACAAAGTTTTGTGTGTGTTTTTTAAAGGGGGCATTGGCCCAATATTTTGAGTTTGTTTGTTTTTACGGGTTACTTTTACTGTCTCACAGCTAGAAAGGCTGATGTAGCAGGGATCAATCCTGCTTAGCGCTTGGGTGTGGAGCCAATAGGAAATCCCTTGTATAGACTCAGTAACCGTGTTCATACTAATGGTTGGTCAGCCCGGTAGGGGAGAGTCATAGACAATGATCCTGAAACTCAAAGGACCTTAAATTTCAGGCAGAGCCCTTGGCACTTCTGTAGCATGCAGGACACCATCCACAGAACAACCTCTATGATACACACTCGAGGCATGTGACTCTCTGCGCTGTCAGTGGATGTCTGAAGGGAACTGAGAGCCTAAAGGAATGGGGTGGTTTATCCCCCTTTAGCCTTATTCGGGTTACAGACCTAGAAGTGCGGAGGCTGAAGAGGGAGGAGTTTAGAGCCAGGCTTAAGGGATGGTTCTCCGCATGTGGCTGGGTCAGCTGCCACCATGCCTGGCAAGGTCATTCATTTCTGGGAGGAGAGAGGGAATGAGGATGAGATGGGAGGAGATTGGGAGATGGCGCGTGCAGTACCAGAGACAGCCCTGTAAGCGAGGCAGCCGCCCATCTGAATGCCCCTTTCCTGCCGGCAGGCTGGAGAGTGCCCCCTACACATCGCCGTGCAGCACTGCCACCTGCCCGTGGTGGAGGAGATCCTCAACTACCTGGCCACGGAGAAGAGCCACGCGGAGGCCTCCGCCTGCGTCAACCAGGAAAACAAGGTGACCAGGGGGAGAGGGAGGGGCCTGTACATGAGACGGGCCCAATGTCTGGGCATGTGAAACAGAGCATGCTATGTACATGTGTGGGGGGGGGAGGGGTGACATGGCATGGGGAATGAACCCCTCCTAGCCAAGTCACAGAAACACCTCTCAAACTTGTCACCCTCTCATGGGGACAGCCAGAGGTGCTCACATTCTATCAGTAACCCACTCCTATGGCGAGGAGGAGGACTATGTGGCAGAGTCCCTATTTGTCTGATGGGCACCGGGTGAGGATGGCAACAAGCACCCCAGGCCCACCCCCAGCATGATAGATAAGGCCACGGGACTAGGCTGATACACTGGGCATCAACTCAATTAGCACGTGGCATTGTAAGATGGCTTTATTTGTAGGACCCTCCACTTCCTCTGAAGGCTCCCTTCCCACCGCTACCCTCCACTGGGATGTCCAGTCCCTTCCAAGGCTGGAAGGTGTGGCACAGAAACCTGCTTTTCAGTGGTGGTACTAGAAACCACTTCTAGGGTCTGGGTCTGCCCAAACTGCCACTTTCTGCCCAGAAATCCTCCCACCCTTTCTTGTCCCCTCTCCCCACCTCACTCTGCTCTGGGTTCCTCTCTATGGCCCTGATCCTAAGTCAACGGAAAGACTCTCACTGACATCCGTGGGCTTTGGATCAGACCCTACAACAGCGGATGGGCTGTTGTTCAATCTCCACATTCATACTGAGTTCGTTGGAAGACTTGAGGCAGAAGGGCAAACTCCTGCTGAGTTGTAGCCCCTCTATGGCGAGATCAATGACCTAGCAAGGGAAAAGGCCGTTTTTGGCTACCACTCATGAGCATGGGAGAGCCTTGAACACAGGGTAGGATAAACTGAGAGTAGCCTCCATGCAGGGGAGCTGTAGATGAATAGGGAAGAATTGGAGGAAGCTGGCCAGATTCCCTTGTTTGCAGGACGTGGTTTCCTGTGCTTGCCCAGGCTCTGTGCTAACCCCAAGTGGTTACAGAACAGTGCTGCGTGATAGCACAATCAGAGGTGCTGGGTGCATGTGCTGTTTTGCTTGTTGTGTTTTGGCTTGTACCCTTTCGCAGGCAGGGGAGACACCCCTCCACCTGG
Source organism: Natator depressus (assembly GCF_965152275.1). Taxonomy (NCBI): domain Eukaryota; kingdom Metazoa; phylum Chordata; order Testudines; family Cheloniidae; genus Natator; species Natator depressus. The sequence continues at coordinate 9,042,568 of NC_134235.1, forward strand.
CTGCCGCAGTGAAGAAGGACATGGTCCACTTTGAGGGGGAGGAGACCAAGATCATTGCCATGCTCATGGAGTACGATGCCGACATCTCCCGTACCACGAGAGTGGTACGTACGAGCCTGGGGCCCCTGGGGGAAAAAGGCTCAGTGGATGTATGCCATCACTGTTTTTGTTATCAGCATGTGGGCCGTCTGCCGAGCTCCTTCCAACAGACTGAACGGAACTTCAAAGTTAGCAAAGTTGGGGGCATGGGTTTTCCCAGACCTATGAAGCTGGAGTTTATTCTGTGTCCTGTTTGTCCTGAAGACTCCTGGCAGAAGGGTCGTTTACTCAGTGGGCCACATAGGGAGTTATTGGCAAAAGTGCCATTGTCCTTGTTAAAGCAGCTTATGTGCTTAGCTCTTTTGAAAACAAGCCCCCACGCAGTCACTTGGATACGCAGTCACTTGGATACAGACTTTAGAAAATAATTACAAACAAAACTGTATGTTTATGACGCACATTGATATTTCTATGCATCCTGATGGATCCCAAAGCACTTCCCCCATTCTAGATGCACCACACCAGCAAAGCACAACCCCCTCTGAGGTGGAGCCCATCACCTGGAGAAACAACCAGTGCAAAGCATGTTGCACCATAGAGGAGAGGAAAGAGTTTTGGTTCAGGACCCCAGAGCAAACCCTTCCCTTCATGGTCTATGCATAACAGGCAGGACATTTGTTTTTAAGCTGTCCCCCACTCTTGCCTGGGTGGGTGGCAAAGTTGTTCAGGCTAACTGGGTGCACGGAGAGAGGTTTCTCAGAGTCCCTTTGGTTATTTCTGTGTTGCAGTCCCTTGAGACCCCTCTGCATTACTGCGCCCGTGTGGGCAATGCGGACGTCCTGCTGGAGATGCTTAAGCACATTAGCACCAGCCGAATGCAGCAGTCCATTAACAAGCAAGCCAAGGTATTTCTGTTCTGGGCTGGGACCTCACCCCTGCATCTCTGAGGGGAGCATTTCCCCAGCAGGAGCAATCACCAGAATAAAGTTTAGCTCAGGAGAGTTCCATTGCAATGTAAGCGAGGTGAGGGAGTTCTGCTCCACACTGAGCAAACTGTGCAAAAATCTAGACCTTGTACCCTTCATCATCTTTGACTTTGAATAGCCAGGGAAATGGTAAATAGCCAGCATGTCTTGATGCTGCTAAACTGACATGGATGCTGAAGAAAAATCCTTCCCAACTAGGCAAGTGGCAGGCTATATTCAGTTGTCAGCAGAGAGAATACCCACTAACCATAGATAACCGCAGGGTGCCTTGACTCAACTCTTTACACTATAGTTCCATGGGATGGTTCTTGGGGTACCCAGAGCATTGAGTCCCCTGCTTACCCCCTACTTGCAGCATGCAGGAGTCTGGCTTGTAAGCTCCCTGACAACACTGGCCTGTCAGCCACCCAAGCACTCTCCTCCAGGCTATGCCAGTTCTGTTTTTGCCTGGCAGGTTAACAAGAGGTGAACCCCAGTCCCTGAGTCCCCTTGGAGCATTCCCCTGTGAGACTCAGCTCCTAACACTGGCTACTCAGAAATCCCAGATCCTCTTCACGCAAAGGAGCCATGTGCCCCAGTTCACCAGTTTTACCTTTAACCACTGAAATAAAGCAGTCTCTGGTGGTGTATTGGCTTGGAAAGCTCTAGGGGGGCAGTTGTCCCAGGAGGATGGTGACGGGTCATTTGCCCCTAGGCTGGGTGGGTAGTGGTGAAGAGTCATTGCCCTCTGCCGGCTCTTTGGCCGACATGGAGTGAGCTCATGGCCTCAGTCCCTTTCTGAGGAGATGGGTGGCCACGTCACAGAGCCACCGGCACAGCAGGTGTTAACTGACAACCACCCCAGAAGAGAAGGGGGGACTTACTGAGGTACCATATGAGTGCCAGAGGTGGGTCCCTCCAGAACGCATTGGCAAGGAAGGCGCGTGCGGAAACTGGTGCTGCCATCGTCTTGTGGCTACACGGAGCTTCCGTCACTGGGGCTGCTAGTCCAGCACCTTTCACCACCACTGAATTAACAGCATTTCTGAACCTCAGAGAGCGTTGACTCTCGAGGGCTGTGACAATAGCGGGGAAGGGACAAAGAGCTAAGCAGGCCCCGTCGCTCCCTCCCTTCTCTAGAATGACTGGTCCCCGTTGCTGGTGGCAGCAGAGCGAGGACACACCGCGATAGTGAAGATCCTGCTCCAGCACCACGCTCGTGTCGATGTCTTCGATGAGGTAGGGGACAGGCGCCTCCTTGGTGTCACCACAACCCTAGTTCTCAAAGGGGTGTGGCGGTCTGAGTGCGTGCAGGGGCTGTGGGAGAAGGAGGTACGGCTGAGGTGAGCTTAAATAAGGTATTTTACATACAGTATAATACAGTTTAGCATTCTATTACATCTCCCCCTTTAAGTTGTACATTCCTACCCCTTACAATATTTACACTATCACGCTGTCTTTGAAGTTTGGGACGTATCAGTCTGTTACGTTTCTCTGAAATGTACTGGCTTTCTAACTACAGAACTCGAACCCTGTAGTTGCAATGACTGGCTGTGGTCAGTCTAGAATCCTTGAGTCGTTGTCTTCTTGTTCTTCATCCTCCCTGTGTAGAGTTTGCTCTGTTGATTGTTCTTTCTGAGAAACAAACTGTAGCTGTTCGTGGTTTCCATTGAGCTCTCCAGTCTTGGTCTCAAGCACATACGATCTGGGTGCTCAATTTATTTTTCTTCACGGCAGCTGGAGTTGTCCATCCTTTCTCTCCATCCAGTGTGACACGAACACAGTCACCAGGCTCTAGACCAGCAGTTCTGTAAACTGAATGATGTCTGTTGTAAAAGTGTTCACAAGCTCTTAGAACATAAGAATATATGAATAGGCAGACCAGTGGCCCATCTAACCCAGTATCCTGTCTTCCAACAGTAGCCAATAGCTTGAGAGGAAATGAACAGAACAGGGCAATTATCAAGTGATCCATCCACTGTCATCCAGTCCCAGTATCTGACAGTCAGAGACTTAGAGACACCCAGAGCATGGGGTTGTATCCTTGATCATCTTGGCTAATAGCCATAGATGGACCCTATCCTCCATGAACTTATCTGATTCTTTTTTGAACCCAGTTATACTGTTGGCCTTCACAACATCCCCTGGCAACAAACTCCACAGGTTGGCTGTGTGTTGTGTGAAGAAATACTTCCTTTTGTTTGAAACCTGCTACTTATTTTCATCAGGTGACCCCTGGTTCTTGTGTTACGTAAAGGGATAAATGACACGTCCTTATTCACTTTCTCCCCACCCGTCATGACATTATAGACCTCGGTCATATCCGCCCTTGGTTGTTTCTTTTCCAAGTTGAACAGTCCCAGTCTTTCTACTCCTATGGAAGCTGTTTCATACCCCTCATCATTTTTCTTGCCTTTCTCTATACTTTTTAAAATTCTAATATATGTATTTTTGAGACAGGGTCACCAGAACTGCATGCAGTATTCAAAGTGGGGGCATACTATGGATTTATATAGTGGCACCATTATATTTTCTCTGTTATTATCTATCCATTTCCTAATGGCACCTAACTTCGTTAGCTTTTTTGACTGCTGCTGCAGCACGCTGAACAGATGTTTTCAGAGAATGATCCACAATGACCCCAAAGTCTCTTTCTTGAGTGGTAACAGCTAATTCAGACCCCATTATTGTGTTGGTATAGTTGGGATTTAATGTTTTCCAACATGCATTATTTTGCATTTACCAACATTGAATTTCATCTGCTGTTTTGTTGCCCAGTCACCCATTTTTGTGAGATCCTTTTGTAAATCTTTGCAGTCAGCTTTGGACTTAACTATTTTGAGTAATTTTGTTGTCATCTGCAAATTTTGCCACCTCAATGTTTACCCCTTTTTCCAGATCATTTATGAATACATTGAAGAGTACAGGTCCCAGTACAGATCCTTGGGGAACACAGCTATTTATCACTCTCCTTTTGTTTCCTGTCTTTTAACCAGTTACTGATCCATGAGAGGACCTTCCCTCTTATCCCATGACTGTTTCCTTTTAGCCTTTTTATCTGATTTGGCTACTCTCTTCATGTCTTGCCACTTTGGAGACAGATTTTTTTCCAAAGTTGGAGCAGCAGTTCTGAGTTGTCTTCCCACCAAGAGCTGTGCTGGACTATATCCAGTAGTTCCTACTGATGTTGATCTGTAAGTCAGAAGAGCAAGGAATGGATCTTCCTGCTGTAGGATTTTCTTGGCTGTCTGTACTGCTCTCTCAGCCTCTTCTTCGCCTGTGAGTAATGTGGACTGCCAGTAATAGGATCAAAATCATATTTCATTGGGAACGACTTATGTTCTGTGCAGTGAATTGTGGTTCGTTGTCTGTCACTAGTTGTTCTGGAATACCAAAATGAGCAAAAATGAACCTCATTTTCTCAATAACTCCGCAACATGTTATGTCTTCCAACTACATTATTTCTACATACCGGGAAAAATTGTCTACAACTACTAGGTAATTCACATACATCTGCAGCTAGTCTCTTCCAAGGTCTCCCTGGCAGGGGTGTTCTTGTTAAAGGTTCCATGTGTTGTGTTTGGTTGTTAGTTATGCAGTGTTCACATGCAGATACTTTATTCTTTGTCCTTGCTAATGTCCAGCCAGTCCTTTTACCGAGCATAAAGTGACTGGAGGAGCATGGGGGTATCTCTGAGGTCAAATACACATAGCTTGTTGACTTGTTCATAACCTCCATCGCCTTAGAACTCCTTTCTCCCAAGAAGCCTTTCCAGAGTAGCCCACCAAGGGGAGAAATCTAAATCTCAAACCAGTCATGAAATAAACTTTATTCAAATGCAATGAACAAGAAACATGTGAAGCAAATGCCATAGATGATTTGCTCCGCCTGGAAAAACTATGTGCCATCTTTCCCGGCCACTATCTTCTCTACCCCTTACCAGCTAGCTGTGCTTTCAGATTAGTTAGTTTGTAAGCAACTTGGGGCAGGGACATGGTTTGTAACACACGGGATACCTATGATACTATGATACTATGTACATATTGTGACAGGGTCAGGCCAGATGGCTACAAAAGAGTGGTCGAAGGTAGACACATTAGTTCCAGGTTAAGCAGGTCCCTTTTCCCTGGGTAAAATAACAAGGACTATTCCAGAACACTCAGGAACTTTCTAGAACTAATTAAGGCAGGCAGGCTAATTAGGACACCTGTAGCCAATTGGGAAGCTGCTAGAATTAATTAAGGCTAATCAGGAAACCTGGTTTAAAAAGGCTCTCACTCCAGTTAGTGAGGTGCGCGCAAGGAGCTGAGAGTGAGAGGGCATGCTGCTGGAGGACTGAGGAGTAAAAACGCTATCTGGCATCAGGAGGAAGGTCCTGTGGTGAGGATACAGGTGTTGGGAGGAGGCCACGGGGAAGTAGCCCAGGGAGTTGTAGCTGTCACACAGGTGTTACACAAAACACTATAGACAGCTGTGATCCCCAGGGCCCTGGGCTGGAACCCAGAGTAGAGGGCGGGCCCGGGTTCCCACCCATCCCCCCAACTCCCTATTGGATACAGGAGGAGTTGACTTGGACTGTGGGTCCCACCAGAGGGGAAGGTCCCTGGCCTATCCCCCGACCCACTAGGTGGACCAGCAGAGACTGTGGGAATTGTTCTCCTTCCTTTTCCCCATGCTGGCCAGTGATGAGGTTAGCTGAGTGAACGGCAGATCTCAGCCACGAAAGTGGCTAAACTGAGGGCTATTGTGAATCTCTGAGGCGAGCAAAGTCCGCCGATAAGCGCAGGACCCACCAAGGTAGAGGAGGAACTTTGCCACAATATATAGGGATTGTTACTCTGCAGGCAAATCTCTGTTACATATTTGGCTTCATGCTGTTCTGGCCAGAGAGGGTATTAAAACTTTCTTGGTGCAGTAAAGCTACTACAATAATTCATGTGCTGCAGACACCACACAGTGACCACACAAACTCCCACCCCTGGATAGCGGGGACTAGAACCCATATCCTGAAGCTCCAGAAGCACAGGCCTCTAGCATTTGATCTAAAAGAAAGTTCCTTTGGCTGCTAGTGGTAGTAAGTTCTATGTGCTCTCTGGGGTCCAGCCATTGGAGGGCAGTATCTATCTAAGGGCTTGTCTACATTAGCCGCTGGATCGACGGGCAGCGATCGATCCAGCGGGGGCCAATTTATCGCGTCTAGTCTAGACACGATAAATCGACTGCCGAGCACTCTCCCATCGACTCCGGTACTCCACCAGGGCGAGAGGCACAGGCGGAGTCAACGGGAGAGCGTCAGCCATCGACTTACTGCAGTGAAGACACCACGGTAAGTAGATCTAAGTACGTCAACTTAGATCGATTCCCCCACCCCCAGCGTAGACTAGGCCTTAGATACGTATGTGGTTCCCATCACACTCGTATCTGAGCACATCACAACCCCCTCTGAAGTGGGGCACTGCTATTATCCCCATTTTAAAGGTGGGGAACTGAGATGCAAAGGGTATGTCTACACTGCAAAACAAACCCATGGGAGCAAGACTCAGTCTGGATCAGCTGGCTCACTCTCAGGCTAAAAATAGCAATGGAGATGTTCAGGCCCAGGCTTAGAGACCCTCCCCAGGTGTCAGCCTGAGCTCAAAGCTCTGCACTGCTATTTTTAGCTCCACAGCATGAGCCCAAATCCACTGACCCAGGCTCTGAGACTCATTGCTGTGTAGACATATCCAGAGAGGGTAAGCAATTTGCCTAATATCACACAGGAAGTTATTAGTGGAGCAGGGTCTTGAACCAAGGTCTCCTGAGTACTAGTCTGTCACCCTAACCACTGGACTATTCTTCTTATCATTCATGCCTTTACACAGACACACACAACACTTGCTTGACTGCTTTGACTATGGCCAAAAATGGTCACGCAGCAATGGTTTCATGGCAGAGTATATAAAGTGTCTGGAGCACACAGGAAGGTCCTGTGGATGGGAGGTTATTAAAATCCATGGTTCCAGTGGCCCATCTCTCTGATTTTCTGGTTCACTGTGTAACCGCAGCAGCTAGCTTTGTGGTTTTGTTTGCAGCACGGGAAAGCAGCTTTGCACCTGGCCGCAGAGAACGGCCATGACCAGATTGCAGACGTCCTGCTGTGGCACAAGGCCTTTGTCAATGCTAAGACCAAGCTGGGCCTGACACCTCTTCACCTCAGCGCTCAGAACGGCTACAACCATTTAGTCAAGCTCCTCGTGGAGACTCACCTGGCCAGCATTGATGCTATGACCCTGGTAAGGAGTGGCTTATAGGCGCAACCAACCTGCACATGGGTAGGAGCTTGGCTACTAAGGTGGCTCTCTGAGTGGAGGTGATTGCCGATTGAAATGTCGCACAGTGAGCAGCCTTCAGAGTCAGAGGGGTCGGATCAGTATGCAGACAGGGTTTAGGCTGTATCAGATTAGGTTGTATTAGATTGTAGCTACTTATGCTAACTGTTACTGACTTGCTGTTCACCCTGTTCTCTGCTCCTTTATTTGGTTTATTCCCTGTTGTGTCATGCCACGTGCATAGACTGTTAAGCTCTTTGGGGCATGGAGCATCTCTTTGATATGTGCGTACAGCGCCTAGCACAACGGGACACCGATCTTTGATGGAGGCCTTTAGGTGTCACCATACTATACTATTAATAAATAACAATAGTGGCAAAGAAAGTCATAAGGGACCAGCTTTCTAGGTCCAAACTCTGTGACTGGCTGAACCCAGACAAAAAACTGCCAGATGTCAGGGCACTTTTAAAAGAAAAAGACAAATTCTTAAGCAGTAGAAACCCAAAGGGCTGCTAATGCTGATTCAGAAACAGACGTTCTCAGTCTGACCGAAACAGGTTTTGGGTACAAAAGATGCATGGATGGACATGAAACCCTTCTGTAAGACTTACGTTGTAAGGACAAAAATAAACCCACTTGTGAGCCTCTGAGGGAGTCCAGTAAAAGCTATCCTCAGAGGGGTTCAGTTAGATACTAACGGCCCAAATTCTCTCCTTGTGCCCATTGCCGACCCTACTTCAATCAGAGCTTACATCTCATTAAGAATATTTGTTCAAGTTTTCAGCTAGTAAATAAATGGCTCCAGGCCCAGAGGTGAGGAGGCACAGAGCTATGTAAAAACAGCAAAAAGGGCCTTGATCATACCATCAGCCAAGCCTGCTTCCTTCCAAAGGACAATCACTGGAGTGCTTGGGATAAGTTTAGAACTGCAATAATGTGAACCTCCGTCAAGGCTCCCTGCAGCTACCAAAATTAAGTCTGCGAAGATGTGGTTTCTGACCCCATCCCACCCTTCATTTAACCTCCAACTGTGTCCTTTCTACCACTGCACTGTGCTGTTTATTCAGGGCTGATACATGGTGTGAAGTTCATACATGGTAAAGTCCCTTATATGGCTGGGGGAGCAGTCCCCTGGTGCAGGCACTGTGGAAGATGGTTGTAAGGCTGCCTTCCGAGGAGGACCCCCCCTTTGCAAACCCTGCTGTAGGAGGTGTGCAAGAGGCAGGTCTGGGAGCCAGAGGGATGTGTCAAGGGTGGGCCCACAGTACACAGTGCCCCCACTGCTTCCCTGGGCTCTCCACCCAGCCCCCCTGGTCCCAATGCCCCCGGGTCCTGCTGCCTCTCCCACCTTTGCCCCAAGCTCCCTTCTGCAGCCTCGCACCCCAGGCCTGCCCTGCTCCTTGCCTCTTGACCATGACAACCCCTGACCACGGAGCCCCAGGCGGTCGCCCATGTCACCCACCCATAAGGTCGGCCCTGGCTTGAATCTGACTGAGTTAGCACGTGTTAAAGGCAGGGGGCCTTGAATACACCAGGTTTTTCGAAGGTGTTTGTTAGCACGTGCTAACATCCCCCCTTTAAATCCTAGACCTCGTCTTCACTGGGGAAAGAGGTGTATTGTTAGGCAACACGAGGTAACGGACACAAGGTAAATCCTAGTGGATTTACCTACACACAAGGCAGTGTGTAGCTTTCACATGTGTTAGCTGGTTGAGGTACAAACCCTAGGCTCCTCCAGAGCCTTCACCTCAGTTTGCTAATGGATGGAAGCTACAAACTGCCTTGCCTTCAGTAGGACCTTACCGCGTGTCAGTTAACACGTGGTACGAAAACACCTCTTTCCCTAGTGAAGACACACCTTGTAGGCTTTAAAAGGCCAAAAGCAGTCTCTGCCCCAGAGCAGGCGTCCACGTGCACTCGGATACCTACAGGCCTGCCCTCTCTCCTGGTCTTGTGTTGCCTCCTTGTGGGAAGCCGGCGGGGCAGCGCCACGTGCTGAAGTGTGTTTGGCTTTTCTTCTGGGGCAGACCAAGCGAACCCCTCTGCACCTCGCTGCGCTGACCGGCCAGCTGGACGTGTGCACCAGCCTGCTGAGCATGAGCGCGGACGTCAATGCCACCGACATGGTAAGTCTCTCGCGTGTGGATGCCAGCGCGCTGTCCTGGCCCCGCAGCGAGGCACTGCAGCCTGCACCGGGAATCGTGTTTCACGAGCTCTGTTGAAACAAGCACATATCTCGGAGCAAAACATCCTGCAGCTGCTGCCGCCAAAGACAAAATAGTTTCCTTTCTCCTTGAGCTCCTCAGGCTCTTTCTGTCTGGATAGGACCCAGTGTCTCATCATTACTCACAAGCCTTCTCTCCCCATCCCTGTTTGATTGCTGTTTTCCTTTGCTGATGCCGTTAAGGTAGGGGGACCCCATGCAATGGTGGCTGGGTGCTTGATGCCCCTTCACCAGTTACTGCTAGTCCGTCAGCAGAACACCAGCTCCAAAGCTCCTAGCCCCTGGGCCTAGAAATCTTTTAACTCCCCCAGATCATTACACTTTGCTCTCCTATAGCTTGTGCCTTCCAAGGATTTACAGGCATTGAGTTGAGGTGGTATTATCCCCATTTGGAAGCAATGAGATGAAAGTTGTCTAAGGATTGGGATTATAGCCCATGTCTCCTGAATCTCCACTCTGTGCCGTAGTCATTAGATTGTCCTTCCTCCCCAAAGGAAGCCTCACCACTGGGCACTGCATACTGCCATCCAGCTAGCTCTCCGTAGGTGTATAAAGGGCAGGGTATCCCATGGGTTGTAACTTTCAGGAACCCTGCTCTGTTTCTAATCTATTGCTGAATTGAATTTGATCAGCCGCTTGCAACTGTCAGATGGCAGAAGTACCCCGTGAACCACTCTGCCACAAGAGCCACCTTCTGACCCCTCTGGGGGAGAGTGGAGTTGTTTCTGCCACTGACTCGCTTTGTGACCTTGGGCAAGTCACTTGACTGCTCTGTGCCTCAGTTTTCATAGACATTAAGGTCAGAAGGGACCATTATGATCGTCTAGTCTGACCTCCTGCACAATGCAGGCCACAGAATCTCACTCACCCACTCCTGCGATAAACCTCTCACCTATGTCTGAGCTATTGAAGTCCTCAAATCATGATTTAAAGACTTCAAGGAGCAGAGAATCCTCCAGCAAGTGACCCGTGCCCCATGCTACAGAGGAAGGCGAAAAACCTCCAGGGCCTCTTCCAATCTGCCCTGGAGGAAAATTCCTTCCCGACCCCAAATATGGCAATCAGCTAAACCCTGAGCATGTGGGCAAGATTCACCAGCCAGATACCCAGGAAAGAATTCTCTGTAGTAACTCAGATCCCACCCCATCTAACATCCCATCACAGGCCATTGGGCCTATTTACCATGAATAGTTAAAGATCAATTAATTGCCAAAATCATGTTATCCCATCATATCATCTCCTCCATAAACTGGGGTCAGGGATCATCTGTAAACTGGGGTCAGGGATCATTCAAAGGGCTCCTATGGGGCTTAATTCATTGGAGTGTGTGAGCTCCTTCAGTGGAAGATGAGCTAGAGATGCCACGGCTTGTTATTGAACTGGGGGGAGTGCTTACACCTCCCCACGCCAGACGTCACTTTTCATCACTCACTGCTCTGCTTTGTGTCCCAGGCTGCTTTTCCCCCTGCATACAGATATTTTATTGCAAACATTCTGTGCTGGCTTTTACGACCGGATACTTCACTTGCTGGCCTCTTTCCATTGCTGATTCTTGTCATTCTCGCTATCAGTTCCTCCGCTAAAAATAAAGATCAGGAGCATGCTGGAGGAGCTCTTTTACCTGTTGGGGAGCAGGAACGACCAGGGGGACCATGTGGAAAACAAGGGGGAAAAATAAAACGTAAAAGACAAAGGCCACCAATTGGTATAAACTGCTGTTGTTAATAGCGCCTTAGCTTAAGAGCATGTTCAATTGTTACTTTATCTTTTAAAAAGAGATTGTTTTGTCCTTCACAGAGATCTTCTTGGCATAGGGAAATTGGGGGAATTTTTGGGAGCTGATTCCAGTTCTCTGATTCAATGGCCTGGTCTGTGCCTGCCCTGGCATGAATTAGAGCAGACTGGGGGCTGCACGGGCTTATACCAATGGCACAAAATTCTTAAGGGATCACCTGCTAGCTGAGGATGGGGGAATGGCATAGTGCTCTGCCCTGCCCTCACCTGACATGCCCACTTTGTTCCTCAGCATAACCTCTTAGCTGGGGGTGGGGGCGGGTGATACTGGAGTGGAACTGGTTCTGCCAGCTGAGACCTCTCTCCTGCTGGAGGAATTCTGGCCAGAATTTGGAGACTGTTATCGAAAGAGGCTGTCTGGAGAGCCCTGGAGACTCAACTCCCGGGTATTGATGCAGAACTGGTACAGCAGGGTCAGCCAGCATGCACACTGCCCCATACCACTGTGCCTTGACTGTAACCTGGAGGAACTTCCTCCATTGGGGAGAGGTTACATTGCTCTCCATGGCCCATTTAGTCCGTGAAGCCTCTGCGGAGACCCTCAAAAAAAAAAGGCCAGTCAGCGCTAATCATATAGGAATGGTAACTGCTGACCCGCTGCTAGTGCTGAGATCCTGAGGGCCCCCACTGTGAAGTACCCTGGGAGTCTGTGTGTAAGAAATATAAGAGATTATCCAACAGCAGCCCAGCTTGCAGGACACTTAGAGGGGCCTGCACTGATACTGAGTTTCGCAGCACAGCCTCGTGATGCGTTGGTATTACATGCGTTGCCCCTTTGGCCCAAGCAGTTAGCCAGAATTCAGGGCCTTACCCGACTGCTGCTGTTAGGATGAGAAATAATCAGGTTCATGTACACGGAACGTCCACCAACGTCCCGTTTCCCTGCATGCAGTGGAAACAAACAGCAGGCAGCTTCCTTGCTCTGAAATCCCCCAGCCTGCCTCTCCAGCAAGCTCTGTGCCCAAGAAACTCTACCTCCCCTTCCTCTCAGGGCCCCACTCAGAGCTGCTTCCCGCCTCCCACAAAAACAGCCTGCAGCTGTTACCCTCCCAGATCCGGGACTGTTTTAAAACTGGAGTTTTATTAAATTTAGTATCAAAAAACAAACACGCACACTTCGACGAATCCCCAGCGCTGCTGAGTCCTCCTGGAGCACACCAAAAACTCTCCTGCTGTCATCTAGGCGGGCCCCTTTGACCTCCTCAGCAGACCTTCGGTCCTTAAAGGGACAGGGCGCAGATGCACCGAACCCTGACATGCCCTGACGAGTGCTTACACGACCAATATCCTAGCCCCAGCATTCGCAACCAAAGGAAACCCCTCAGTCCACTGAGCGCAGCACCACTGTGCACCATGACATTGCCGTGCTGAGCCCCATCACTGTGTGTTGGCGCGAAGTTGGAAGAGGCGGACACCCCATTTTAAAGAAGCAGCAGCCCCCTTGCTTAAAGTCAAGGGGAGGGGAGGTCACAAGGGGTCACAGAACCAGCAAACGATATATATTTAAGTCGACCTGGAACACGGAAGGGTGCACATTAGGCACTGTTTTACCAAAGTTGCTGCTCCCAAACCTTGACAGACCCCCCCTTCCCCCCCCCCCCCCGCACACACCCACACACACACACACACTTTCTTCAGACCTCTTTAAGCGCTGGCCGACCCAGTTATTCCCATTCAAATCTAGCTCTAAACTCACCCAGTGTTCTGGGCTATGCAGAACCCGACCCATCTCCAGGAATGTCAGGTAGGATTCCATGCAAGGTTGGGAATAGATGCCCTGGCAAGGCTCATTAGCACTCTGTTAGCCACCGTCCTGCTTGGTAATTAGCAAAGGCTGGAGCGTAGCCTGTCTAGTGAAGATGCACTGATTGCAGAAACTCACACGGGCACTGCCACGGCCTGGGTTATACCTGTGGCAGTGCAGGCTTCCTTCTCCGCCTTCGTGCACACACAAGGCCACCCGTGCCTCTCACTGAGCGGCCGGTGTTTTAACTGCTTTCTAAACCCCTGCCCCTACTCCATCTTCACCAGCAAGTCCTGCTGTCGGCTAGCAGCCTAGAGACGGCCCACAGGGGAGTCAGGCCAGGCAGCTTCTATGGTACTGTAGTTCTATGTGCCTGTGGCTCCATGGCAGCAGGCCCACACTCAGAAAGGGCCCAGGTGTCCGGACAGTGGCCCTGCCTCCCCTCCCTGCACTACCTGCGCTCTGCCCCAAGGCCCCACCCACTGCTCGCTCTCTCCTCTTCACCCCCTCCCTGCTGCCTGAACCCTGCCCCTGTGGCCAGGGGCTTGGCTGGGCAGACTCTCTGGGGCCACCAGGGTCTGCCCCACTCCCCAGCGCAGCTCCAGCTCTGGGCAGTCTCTGATTCCTGCCACCTATGGGGCCCCTCACACCACCCCAGCCGAGCCACCTGTGGGCCCCCCACCACCACCACAGGGGCCGGGCCAGTCTTGGACAGGTGTGGGGGGAAAGTGCGGGGGGCTTGGCTGGGCCCCTCCAGGGAGGCAGGTGGGTCCTGCGGGAGCCTGGCACGCAGGCCCCGCTCCTGCTCTGGCCTGGCTGATTGCGCCGCTTCTGAGTAGGGTTGCCAACTTTTTAATCACACAAAACCAAACACCCTAGCCCTGCCCCTTCCCCAAGACCATGCCCCCTGCCACGCCCCTTCTCCGAGGCCCTGCCCCGCACTCATTACATTCCCCCTCCCTTGGTGGCTCACTCTCCCCCACCCTCACTCACTTTCAGTGGGCTGGGGCAGGGGGCTAAGGCAGGTTCCCTGCCTGTCCTGGCTCCGCACTGCACCCTGGAAGCAGCCAGCGGGTCCGGCTCCTAGGCAGAGGGGCCAGGAGGCTCTATGCGCTGCTCTCGCCTGCAGGCACGGTCTCCGCCGCTCCCATTGGCTGATGTTTAATATATTGTGCACAGAATTTCAAAATTTTTGAGGCACAATTCCCTCAGGAATATGGAGTGGTGTGCGACTGTGATGGTGGGACTGTGAGGAGGGTGCTTGGCTGTGGGGGGGCGTTGGTCAGGCAGTGTGGTGTGCAGGGAGCTGTGTAGTTGTGGTGGGAGGCCAGTATGGGGGCCTCTGGGGGGGGGCGCACTGGGGATAGCGAGTCCAGGGCGGCGCTGGACATAGGGATCTGTAGGAGAGGTCTCTGGGCAAGGGGGCGCTGGGCATAAAAGGGGGGCACTGTACAAAGGGGTGGTGTGCTTCAGCGTGGGCCTGCCCCTGAGGGAAAGGGGCACACTGGCAGCGCAGGGCTGGGTGGACCAGTGTGCGTCTGGCGATTGCCGGTTTGTAAACCGTCCCCTCGCTCTGGGCGGAGCAGGGCCACCCCTGGCGCACCATGCCCCATTGCCCCTGGCCAGTCCCTCGCTCCGGGGACCAACTCCCCCATTCCCCTGCACTGTGCCCCACTGCCCCCATGGGGGCCCACAAATATGTTCGGCGCTGGGCCCACAAAAGTTTAATCTGGCCCTGGCTGCAGGTTCACAGGTATCTTAGGGAGCAGTGTCAGGAGCCAGAGAACACAGGTAAAATTCCCCTCATGTTTTTGATTTTGCTAATGCCAAAAGCAGAGAAGGGACTTTGTGCCCCATAGCCCCATGCCCTGCTTTGGCCGCTGAATGAATGCTGCCATCAGATGATGCAGCAGGTACACAGGATCTTGGACAAGAGTCTTGGCAGGTGAAAATGCTTTTCCATTCAACCCTCACAGCTGTGTGATTGATTTTGTTTTCAGTCTCCAGCTGCCTGACCAAAAAATAGCAGCTCTACCCCCGAAAAAACATGACCCTTTAGGTACAGTCCAGGTGGCCCAGGGCTGAATTTCCAGTCTTTCTTAGAGAAGCTTTAATTTGGGGAAATTTTTGCCCTTCAGATCTGAACTTGTGAATTTGAAAAATGTCCCCCCTTTCGCCCTGGCCTCTAACCTCTGACCAGGCCCACCCCAGAGGAATCGAGACACAACTAAGCCCCAAAGCGGTTCGCTGACAGGCTGGGGTCTCACGGAGCCTGGCTCTGTTTTCCCCTCAGCAAGGACAGACACCATTGCACCTGGCCGCTGAAAACGACCATTCGGAGGTGGTTCAGTTCTTTCTGAAGCACAAGCCGGAACTGGTGACTTCTGCCAACGTGGAAGGTTCGACCTGTGCCCACATAGCTGCCTCCAAAGGCAGTGTCGCTGTGATCAAGGAGCTGCTGAAGTTCAACAAGGTGGGGGCGACCACGGCCCGCAACAAGGTGAGTCCCTGCGGCGGTGTCCCCTTGCTATGGTCCTGTCCAGTGGGGCAGTGTCACACGCACAGAGCTGACCTAAGAGTCTAGATCTGTGCCTGTTTTGCTATCCCTGAGGGATTAGGAAGCTGGGAGTTAAATGTTAATGCAGGAGTGAGAGTGGAAAAGGGAGAACTCTCCACGGGCGGTCTGTGGGGTGATTGTGAAGCTGGTGCTGGACCTGTATAGAGAGAGAGGATTGCACCTCCTCTCTCCTCTGTGTATGAGAGCTCAAGCAGTGCCCAGCTGGGACCCAGAGGATCATTCTCAGTGCCCCAATTACGCATGCTTAAGGCTAAGATTGTATCGCAGTTATTTTTAGTAAAAGTCAGGAACAGGTCACAGGCAATAAACAAAAATTAACGGAGCCTGTGACGGGGGGAGGGGGCAGGGCTAGATGGGGGGAGGAAGGAAGTCCTATGGGGAGGGGGGCCCGACAAGCCGAGCGCTTGCCATGGTTGGGAGAACAGCCCCAGCTCCAGCGGCCACAGCAGGGGGGAGAGGGCACAGCCATAGGGGGCACACAGCCCCCGTTCTGGAGCTGGCCGCAGCTGTGGGACAGGGGTGTGCAGCCCTGACTGCAGCCCCTGCCAAGCCCCGGAGGGGAGGCACACAGCCCTGGGAAGCCGCAAGGGGGGCACACAGACCCGCCTGTAGCTCCTGCCGAGTCTGGGACACTGCAGGGCTAGGGCACGCAGCCCCCGCTGCAGCCTCCGCCAAGCCCGGGATGCTGCAGGCCTGGGGCGCGCAGCCCCAGCTGCAGCCTCCGGCGAGCCCGGGACACCGTGGGGCTGGGGTGTGCGGCCCTGGCTACAGCCCCCGGCAGAAGCCACAGGGCTGGGGCTGCGGCTGCGGGGTCCTGGTTCCAGCCAGCCCCAGTTGCAGGGCAGGGACACACAGTCCCGTCTCCTCCTCCTCCTGAAGTCCTAGAAGTCACGGAGGTCTGTTAAAGTGACGGAATCCACGTCTGCCGTGACCTCCGTGACTAAATCCTAGCCTTACGCCTGCTGCATGGCCATGCTATCAGAGTCTTTGCTCCACGGACAGCGGGCATCCCAGGAATAGTCATCCCAAAATATGGGATGGCAGCAAAATATGAGAACACCATTACCTTACTAACTGTGCTGCCTCCGAAACGCAGAGAGCTTGTATCCGCCAAAGGAAATGGAGGATAGCTGGCAGCTTCTGGAATCAGCTCTCCCCTAGGGCGGGTGCAAAGAGGCAGACGTTGCATTAGTTGCCTCTTCCAACGTCACCATCCAGACACGAAGGAGGTGAATAACCCCAGTCACTACGCACAACGTGATACTTCACCACTTTGCTTTGATAACACGGGCCTGAACCATAAATTTTGGATCCAAATCTAACCTTCCCCAAACTTCATGAGCATTGGGGCCTGGCTTTTTGGTTTGGCCCATTACGGAGATAGGAACCAGCTGAGAAGTTCAGATCCAGCATCCCCAAAAGCATAAATAGGGGAACCCCTCTGACTTCCTGCCAGCCTCCAGGAGACATGGGGGCCTAGACAAGATCCTAAAGGGAATGTGCCTGCAGGTTTTAGTAAGCACGGTTTCCCCTTCCCCTGTCTGCTGGCATTGCTACAACTGTCAGCTGGTTTTCAGTAATGCATTAGTTGCATCTGCCCCCTTTTATTTATTTAGTATGTAGCTAATGTACATAGGGCTTTGCTTGCATGGGAGGGAATTTGCAGTGTGTCCTTTGCAGTGAGGTCGCCGGCAGATCTCTTTGAGCCCTGTTTGTCACGCCAAACAGGAGAGTGCTGAGATTTCAGTCACAGTTCCCAAGAACTTCCCCACTCCCCCAGTTTAAACACACCTGTCTGCCCCTCTACACTCTCTCTGTGGCCTGCACGAAGAATCGTAGGTTGCATCCTTAGGGCAAGTTAGCGCTGAGAAGACCCAGGCTTGAGGCATTTGGAGGAGAAGCCTGTGAGAGAGTCCCACACCGTCCTGATGCTCTGTGCCGTTGTGGTGTTATAGGCAGGGAGCTCTGGTACCTCCCTTGGCCCTTGCCTCACAATCTTACATGCTGTGATCCCTGCAAGGCGAGCCCACTGCCAGCTTGCTCTGAAGCTCAGACACTGCACATGGTTAGTTACCCACCCGGTCTGTCTTTGTGTTGCAGACAAACTACTCCACTCCTCTGCACCTGGCAGCTGCTGGGGGGCACCGTGAGGTGGTGAAGGTCTTGCTGCAGACGGGAGCCTCGGCAGCGGATGAGGATGGCGTACGTACCAAGGGCTCGGCTGGGCGGCTCCCAGTTCAAAATGCAGATGGTGTGAACGCAACGGGTGCTGGCTGCCCTCTTTGGCCAACAGCTTGGGCCCTCTAGAGTCAAAAGCATGAGCTGCTGGGGGCTGTAACAACCCATCCTCCGTAATCAGCACAGAGGGGACTGGTAACACCCACTTGCCCCCGAGTGCAAATGCCCCTCCTTCATTTCAGGCTGCATGCTCAGAAGGGCATCTCTCTTTGGCAGGGAAAGGCGCATCTACAAAATTTACATTCACATCCTTGTGCCTCTCCTTGATGTGCACCTCTGTGAATGGGGGCAGGAGTCTGAGCCCTTTCCCCTTTGGGAAAGGCACTAACATTTCGCTGAGATGCTGAAGTAAAAGCATCCCTATTGTTCTTTCCATCTCCCCCCATGCCCCCCAGTTTGTCTCTTGTAGACTAGTCCCAGGATGGTGCCATGCTGTGATTGTAGTGTGGTGAGTTGTTTAATTCAGGGATGAAGGGTTAAATTTCTCTGCCCCTCGCAGCAAAAGGGCAGTGATGTTTCATTTATAAAGAACCAGCCTCCTCTTTCTTCATGACTCCTCGAACAGTTCCAGGCTAAGGTAGCTCTCCATTCGGTGGCCCGTTGTCCTGAATGCCCAGCCAGCCTGTGACACCTTGAATTATACCAGCGGTTCTCAAACTGTGGGTCGCGATCCCCTTTGAGTGGGGTCAGCAGGGCTGGCTTAGACTTTCTTGGGCCCCGGGCTGAAGCCTGAGTCCCACTGCCCAGTGCCGAAGCCAAAGCCTGAGGGCTTCAGCCCTGGGTGGCGGGGATCAAGTTGGGGCAGTGGGGTGGTGGGCAGGCTCAGGTTTTGGTCCCCCTTCCTGGGATCGTGAAGTAATTTTTGTTGTCAGAAGCAGGTTGTGAAGTTTGAGAACCCCTGAATTATACCATCATATCATGGAGCTAGGCCGTGCTGGGAGTGTCAGAACCTCAAAGAATACGAGTAGACCCCAGGAGGCCTTTCAAAGGCTCTGTCCCTCACCCAGACTTCCTCCATTGCTGTGATAACACTCTGGGATTTGCACCCGGCCTTGCCTTCTGATGCTTTTCCTCTGCTCCTTATTAGGAAGGAATGACGGCAATTCACCTGGCGGCCAAACATGGGCACATCAGTGTCCTGGAGGCCTTAAAGGGCAGCATCTCCTTGAGAATCACCAGCACCAAGGTGAGTGCATGGCTGTTGGCTTTGCACAACAGGGGCCTTGTTGCCTATGGCATGGGTGTGGCTATGTTGTGAAAACAGCCGCTGTTTGGACACAACTCAGGTGGTGTTTGTTGTAACTGGGTCAGAGGTGAGGGTCAGGACCTAGTTGCGTGTCCAGCGGAGACAGGGCTACACAGCAAAGCAGGGAAGTGCATGGGACACATAGTTATTGGTAATGGTTAGTCCCCACTGTGATGGGCACTGTGTGTACACCTAGTGAGAGACAGTCCCTGCCCCAACGATCTTGCAGAGAGCCCAGGCAGACAGAAGGTGGGAGAAAGGAAGAATTGGTATCCCCATTGTACAGATGGGAAACTGAGGCCCAGCGAGTGCGAGTCGAGGTTTCCAAAGGTGACTAGTGATTCTGAGGGCCTCCATTTTTGGATGCCTTACAGGGGCCTAATTTTCAGAGGGTGGGTGCTCAGCACTTCCACAAAATCAGGCTTGTTTTAGGGCTCTCAAGTTGAGCACCCACTAATAGAGTGACCCAAAATTGTTAGTCCTTTTTGAAACCTCGGCCAATGGCAGAGAAGGGACTAGAACCCCATGCTCCTGGCACCCAGTCACATCCCTTAACACAGACCCTGCCTTCTATTGCTTTGTCAGGAGTCGTCTTTTCCTGACGCTGCCCAGAGCCTTGCGGCGTCAACTGTGGATGCCAAATGCAGAGGATGCTTCCTGAAACATGTATCCCCAAAAGCTCCTTCTCCTCTTCCAACTCTCATTCTTTCACCCCTTTCTTTGTTTTCGTTCCTGTCATTCTCATGTCTTCTGTGACCTCTCCCTTTTAACCTTCTTCCTTCCAGCTGTCAGGCATGTACTGTGCTTTGATCGGATGCTAAATGAGAGTGCTCTGGTTCATTTAAAAGAGCAAACCTCGTTTGTTTTCCCTGAACTGTGGATGTGTTTTTCTTTCCCTTCCAAGACAGGATTTACTGCCCTTCATGTGGCAGCTCATTATGGCCAGCTGGACTTCGTCCGAGACATGCTCGCCAGGGGATTGGCCACCATGCACAGCGAGCCTCCCAAATTCACCTCCGAAGGACAGCAGGTCAAGGAGCAAGGCAGTGAGGTAATACCAGCAGCCAGCCCCAGGGAGGGATAAGGGACAAGCTGACACATGGCATCCCGAACCCACTTGTCTATTTCCATGGAGCCAAATAACATGGGGGCTCGTGTTACTGAGCCATTTGATTTCACTGTGTGGTAGGCCCAAGTCCTCTCCTCTGTAAACAAGCTTGGCAGAGGAGTGCTCTGCTGCAGACTGAGTCCCCCTCCCGGCTGCTGCCGCTGTATCTCAGAACTGCCCGAGTAGTTTCCATATCAACTGGACTCTTACTCCCTTCTGTGCTGTGGCTCTAGCCAGTGAACCTTCTTAGTCGCAGATCCTTGCGCCCTGCATGCACTCCTGGGTGGCCATGCACCTCTCTTCCATGTTACTCTGGATGGACCCCAGCTCTGGGACAGACAGGCTGGGGAGAGCCCCCCTCCCTGCCCCCAACTCCCTGCGTCATGTCACTGCACTCTGTGTAACACAGCTGCCCTGGTTCTTCTCTCCCTTGGGCCTGTGGAGCGGGGAGAAGGCTTTACCCCTGTATTCACCCTGGGAAATCTGCCTTTGCCTCGTCCCATCTCTGCTCTCCTTGGTTAGGATTTGGCTCCAGAGGGAGGCTTTTCAAAGGGTCAGAAACGGGAGGCCTGGATGACAAATGGCTCCGAGGCCCTGATTGAAAGGGATGGGCTGTGCGTGGAACTTGCGCGGCGTAGAGACCCTGACACTGCAGCCCTCGGTCCCACGGCACCACTTGTTCCAGAACTGGGGGGGCGGGTAGATCTGGTTGGAACGTTCTTGCCGAAATATGCTGTTTCGGGGAAACTGAAACATTTTGGTTTCCACCCATTTTCACCAGGAGGGTTTTGGGCTGGAGGCCAGATCACGGGCCTGGAATTTGGGAGATCCAGATTCAAGACCCCGCTCTGTCTGATTCGGTGTTACCTGGGATGAAATTCTCTGCTCGGAATCAGGCACAGCAGGGGTGGTGCCTGGGTCTCCCACGGCAGTGTCCCAGCCACCGGGCTATAGAGTGACTCACAGTCTCATGAAAACCTTTGAAAGGTTTTGGAGTTGTTCCAATGCGTAACCCAGCGTGATGGTGCATGTTGGGGAGGCTTCAGCCAGGTTGCTGACTCTCCAGGGCCTCAGGGAGGGAGGAAGGTAGATCATTATGGCCCGCCCACAGGCATGAGTCGCAGAAAATGGGGGAACAGCTGCTCTGGCTTCTGACTTGTACGCACTGTGGGGGGAAGTGTCTGGGAACTGTATTGCCCTCGCAGTATGCCCAGGAGTCTGAGGCATCAGAGGGGCCCTGCTGCCGTCTGTGTGATTTATCGCAGTCAGGATTCACGCCACTGCACCTGGCTGCCCAGTCGGGACACGAGAGCCTGGTCCGGCTGCTGCTCAACTACCCCGGCGTACAGGTGGATTGTCAGACCAGCCTGCAGGTAAGAGGCCAGCCATGCTCTGCGTGTTCTACTCACATGGGGGCCACCGTGCTCTGAGCTGGCTCAGCCCAGGAGAAGGCTGCAGCCTGTCATGGGGGCGGGCAGCTTTGATTTTGCAGCGTCATATCTGGGGTAACAGGCTCTCTGGGAAGCTTCCACCTCCCCCAAAACTGACACTAGCCAAGCCCTTTTGGGCAACTCTCAGGGCCTAGCTTCTCTGAGGCCAGCACTCCGGGGGCCTCGAGTGGCCGTTCTGGCTAGCATTGTACCACCACTCTGCACTGATGTGTATGATGACAACACAGCAAGGCCACCATGAAGCATCAGCCTCTTGGGACTGTCCAAGGCCAATTCCACGACCTAACATTTGGGCTGCTCTCCAGCTCAGGCCAGTCCAAACCATCCGGCCACGTCATGGCCCACCTTGGTTGTTTCTGCATGAATTTAGTGCTACTACTGACCAGTGCCGGGCTGACAACCGTAGAGACAGCTCTTCCCTCTGCAGAAGAGGCTGCTGCAATGCAAGCTTCGTCCACGTAGCCCTCGGACAGTGGACCCCAGCCCTCTTCTGGAGGGGTCATCTCTAGCTGTGGAGGATAGTTCAATCTCCCTGACCCTCGGTCCTCAGCCTCTCTCCTTGCTGTAAGAGTGATGCCTCTCGTGCCAAGTCTGACAGTGTCTTTAGGTGACATTTTTAGGTCCCATTAGTGACCTTGGAGCCATCCCGTCCCTGTGCCAAATGCTGTACAATGCTAACCAGCCCACTTGTGCTTAGGGCTCCACCCCTCTCCACCTGGCGGCCCAGCATGGTCACACCGCCGTCGTTGGGCTTCTTCTGAGCAAATCCACCTCCCAGCTGCATCTTCGAGACAAGAGAGGGCGGACATGCCTCCACCTGGCTGCAGCCAATGGCCACGTTGAGATGGTGCGGGCATTGCTGGGCCAGGGAGCGGAGATCAACGTCACCGACAAGGTACAGCAGCAGCTCGCACGGTTGGTGTTAGCCTGCTGGAACAGTGAGGGGCGGTCACACTTTCTGTGCAACCTCTTCATGGAGAGTCTCTCACCAAGTCTTGATCGTGGGCCTGTGCCATGAACAATATATGATGCCATAGAAGGTGCTACACAATATCTCCAAACCCTACGTCCTGAATTCCATGGTTCCGAACAGCAGCATGGCTGTCTCTTGACAAAAGCTGCCAGCCAAGTCAGCTGCCCATGCATTTCCAGTTTGCCCATCACCTGAAAGTTATCAAAGTTTCATGCAATTCTGGTTAAAGGTGATTCCATCCCCTCCTGCACCATTCCCTATTATGTGACTGCCTGATGCCTGCGGTCAATGAATGCTGCGTTTTCACTGTACGTCCTTTAATTCCACAGCAAGGCTGGGGTCCATTGCACTTTGCTGCCAAATCGGGTTTCCTGGATAGTGTCCGGCTGCTAGTGGAAAGCGGTGCCACACCCACTCTCGAGTCCAAAGAGGGGAGGATACCTATCCAGTATGCAGCTGCTGAGAACCACCAAGAAGTAGTGAGCTTCCTGATGAAAAGGAACTCAACCACCTTGAAACTGATTGAGGACAGGAAGGTAGGGGAGACCCTGAGCCAAGGTGAGGTAGGGGAGGTGACGTGGGCAAGCCCTGAGCCATATGTCCTACTCCTGTTTGCAAAATCCTACCCCCAGCACCTACATTATGCCCTTATGGTGCAATAGCGTGACTAGGATCCCAGTAATTTAGGTCATTGGTCGTTATAGTTATTGGTCACATCAGTGGTAGCAATGGCTATGGGGTTCCTGGAGCTCAGAGCCATATGTTGCTGGAGACTAGAGCTAGAAAAAAATTTTCAGCCAAAATTTTTTTTTTTTGGTGAAAAATGCAGATTTGGCAATACCAAACTGTTTCATGAATTGGTGACTGTTTCACCTAATTGTTTGGTTTTTGGGGGGGAGGGGGGCGGATTCCGAAAATATCAAAATGTTTCGTGTTCAAAATGAAACATTTCAATTTTTCAGTTGGAAATGACTTTTTGTTTCAAAATTTCCTTCCATTTTATTTTAAAACATTCAGAAGTGTTAAAAAAAACCAGTCAAAATTGAAATGAAACATTTTGATTTTGTTGGAATGAAACATTTTGTTCAACCCAAAATGAAAATGTTGTGGACGTCTCAATGTGCAAAAATTGTCTTTTTTGGTCTGACCTGAAACTATTTGTTTTTTTAACTTTGTCAAAATTGCCAACAAACCTAAAAATCTATTATTCACCCAGCTGTAATAGAACGAGCTTGACCAGGGGGTTGATTTGGTCAGAGACACCTCTCCTCTGTTTCTAGAAGCTAAAAAAAACATCACTGAACATTAGTTCTACACATCTAGCATTTATATGATGAGCCTTCTCCAGCCCCAGTGAAGATATGTGAATGTCCCTGGCATTTTGGAAATATTTCTCTCAAATTGGATTGTTTTTTTCCACGTTGCTATTTACTAAATCCAGAGTTTAAAGGTGTGGCCTCTGAGCACAGAATTTGGAGTTCTAATCGCAGCTGAGATTATGAATCCTTTTGTGACCTTAGGAGGTCACCTGATCTCTGCCTCAGTTTCACCATATGTAAAGCGGTGGTGATAATTCTGCCCTACCCATGGATGTGTTGTGGACAGTCAGTGTTTGTAAAGCATTATGCATTGTTGTTATTACTTGCACTACAGTAGCACCTAGAGGTTCCTCATGCCAGGTGCTGAACACACATATAGGAAAAGATGGTCCCTGCACCGAAGAGCTTACATTGTAAACAGACAAAACAAAGAGTGGGGAAAAGACCATATTGTTATACCCATTTTACAGAAGGCTTGAGACACCAGAGAGATTCAATGATTTGACCAAGGTTGTACAGCAAGCTTGTAGCAGAAGTGAGAATTGAACCCGATCTCCTGAGTACTGTCCAATGCCTTAAGCACAAGACTATCCTTCCTCTTTCTGATATTAACTAAGGGTGTTTGTTTTTCCCAGTTTATCTTTGACCTTATGGTCTGTGGGAAGCTGAACAACAACAAGGCAATTGAGGAATTTGTCCTTCACTCTTCTGCTCCCCTGGACACTGCTGTCAAGCTTTCCCGGGCCTTCAACATCGCTGCCCTGAAGGAGAAGGAACGTGCCAAAGACTTGCTGACTGCTGCCAAGTACACTGAGAGCATGGCCACTGAGCTCCTGACGCTGGCTTCTGGAGGTAGAAGTGCTGGCCACCTTCTCCGCGCAGTGGATCACAGAGGCACTACCATGCTGGACTCGCTAATTGAGTGTGAACAGAAGGACGTAGTAGCGCATCCAGCAGTGCAAAAATACCTGACAGAAGTCTGGTATGGCAGCCTGAAGTGGGCTCCATGGAAGATTGCCCTCTTGTTCGTCTGCTTCCTAGCGTGCCCCCCCATGTGGCTGGTTTTCTCCCTACCCCTGAAACATAGGTTCAATAAAATTCCTATTATGAAGTTCATGAGCCACTTGGCATCTCATATCTTCCTGCTCATCCTGTTCATCCTAACCATAGTGTATCCCCCCATTAGCCCCATCTATGAAGGTCACATGGTGCCATACTGGAACGAGTGGTTGCTCTTAGCTTGGCTGCTGGGGACACTGGTCACCGAGCTCACCCATTCTGGAGAAAGGGCTGGCCTGGCTTGGATCAGAGTGTTCGTCTTGGGCTTCTCTGCCATTGCTTTCCTTTGCCATTTGCTGGCCTTGATGTTTGCTGGCACCGATCGCTTGCACTGCCTGTTTGCCAGGAACATCTTCCTAGGGGTGGCCATGACGCTCTCCTTTGTGCAGTTCCTGGAGTTCCTCACCTTCCACCACCTCTTTGGCCCTTGGGCCGTCATAATCAGGAACCTCATGAAGGATCTCACCAGGTTCGCGGTCATCCTGGGCTTGTTTCACATAGCCTTCACCATGCAGCTGTCATCTGTCTACCAGCCAGTCTACCCTGAACCAAAGACCAACCTGTCAGCTGCTGGTGGGAACGCGACTGTGAGCACCGTTATCCAGGACCCCGTTGTCATTATGGTCACATTATTCTTCTCCGTGTTTGGCCTCGTTGACCCCGAGTCCCTGCCCTCACTCACCAGAACTCCCCAGTTCACTTTCGTCATCATCCGCTTTGTGTTTGGGGTCTACCTGATCGTGACCTTGATTGTGCTGATCAACCTGCTGATCGCCATGATGAGTGACACCTACCAGAGGATACAAGCCCAGTCTGACACAGAGTGGAAGTTTGGCAGGGCCATGCTCATTAGGGACATGACTAGGAAGTCTGGAACACCTTCCCCCTTTAACCTCTTCACAAATCTTCTCTATTACATCAAAATACTTTGCAAACACAAAGGTACAACTGCTAATTTATATGTAGATTTGTGTGTCAGAATGTTTTTATTTTGCAGTCCTGGAAATGTTCCCAAAGCCGATTGAAGAAATGAAATGAAATGGTTGAATGTCGGCAGCTGTAAGAGTTTTTAGGGAGACCTTGGAAAGTGGGAGGTTGTCAGATGCCTGGATTTATTTAAGGTCCTCACCAGGGGGCAGTATGTGCTGCATCAGGCACCACACTCATGGCTTCATTCTGCACTCACTTACAGTCAAGCAACTCTATTGAGGCAGAAAGTAGAACATGAGCCCATGGTTCTCTCTGTTGCTTACATTACAGACTAGAGTTGGGAGGGAACTCGATTTTTCAATATGTGGGAAATTCTGTGAGTTTGAAAAAAAATTCCATTCCAAAATGGGAACAAAAACGAAATAATTCAAAATTTTCCGGAAAACAAAATTCTGGAAAAAGAAATTCATTTCAGGTGAATCAAAGCGTTCCATTCCAATTTTGACATTTCTTACACTATAAAATAAATTTCTAAATGAAAAGTCATTTCAAAACAAAAAATGTAAATGTTCCATTAAGCAGTGTCAGAATGGAATATTTCAACCTAAATCCAAATCCTTTTTTTTTCTTCCCCAAAACTAAACTGCATCAAAATTGATACGCTTAGGGCGAAATATTTCACTTTCAACAAATCGATATTTTCCAGCCGAAAAAGGTTGCATCAGAAAATTTCCAACCAGTTTATTACAGACCAAATACCCTCCATATGAACCAACAGTGGACATCTAGGCTGGAGGCCACAGAACCTCGATATTTCTGATCCAGCTCACAGTATTGTGCATGTTACTACAGTGCATAGTAATGTTACACCATTGTACTACATTCCAAGCAATGCATCAAAGCACTTTCCACTCATCTGCACCTAAATGTGGGCTAGTAGTGTGCAATATAGAGGTTTTGGGTACATAGGCAATGATCGCCTCCAACAAAAAGATCTTGCCAATGAAGACAGATGGCTCTCTCTGTTAGACCCAGGCAACCCCTGGTCCAGGCATATCATTTTCAAGGTGGCAAGGTGGGCAGTTAGTCCCTCAGACCTTGGTTCGCCTCTCCTCCCAAATTCACAGGTCTATCTGCTCCACTCGCCCAGCCCATATTATCATAGATAATGTTCTATATGCTGACACAACTTTGCCCTCCGCCCCCAAATTTTTCTGAAAAGACACCCCTGCCCTGGACATCAGCGGGGCTAGATGGGTGGTAGGGTAAGTGCAGGAAGAATGTCTCCAAGTCAAATGGAAACTGTTACTTTCCAGGAAAGGAGGATGAAACTTGGGGCCTAAGAGTTTTCTGAAGTATGTCCTCTTAAAGAGACACAGCTCCATTCCTTCTCACAGACATACAAGAGAATGGGGTATAAGTGCCCTCACATGACCTGAAGCTGCTATATTACGTCTCCAGAGAGATCAGTTTTAATTTATTTTAAAATAAAGGTTTGGGGGGGGTTATACGTTTTTATTCCACTGACGCCCATTACATTGGGAATGTTTCAGAAAACATGGCGTAATTACAGTGGTGGGTTTTTCATATACATAGCCCTTTCCTACATGAATGTTACACGGACAGCTGCAACTCCCCCTTATCCCCAAACCAGAACCAAGCATGCATCATTTAACAAGTAGCTAATAAACATAATAGTATTTTATTTCCCAAGTTGCTCTGGAAACAGGATATATAACTGTAATCCCAGATAAAAAGGATATCAAATTGGAGTTAAGGTTGAGCACGTGTTAGTAATTTAAGGGTAATTACAGGGGGAAAAACCAAGCATTACCGATCCAGGAAATTCAGTTAAGGTTAAATTTAAAAGAAATCCAGTCATGTTAAGGAATGCCAATGCACAGTTAAGGCACCCAGACAATGTTAACTCTGCCCTGTAGTGACACGGTGGAATAACCCTACAATTAGGATTAGTGCATAATAGTGTCATAGAACAAATTAAACTGATTTCTAAGGCTACATTGGACTCTTCCCCATTTTTTCCTCATGATGCCACTAGAAGGCAGAACTAAGAAACTAACAGCTATAGTAAATACAAACAAAAAAGCCTTAGAAAAAGAACATGTAGGCTGTGGATTTGTTTTGCAGTAAGAAGTTATATTGCTTGACACATTTAATCAAAACTGGACTAGGCACTTGAAAATGAACAGTTAGAGACAATCCTGCACTGCTCCTGCAGAGGTACGTGAATAAAATGAGCTAATAAATCTTTCCCATCTCCAATTTCTGTGGTTCTATGAGAAATGTAATCCCAGGAGACTGAGGGCCTGATCCTGAGAAGTGAAGTCAATGGACAAGACTTCACCCTAGGCAGACCTACTATAAATAGGTTTGTGTCAGGGCCGTTTACTGGCATTGGCTCTGTTCTGAGTCATTTCAGACCCTCTTGGCATTTGAAGTTGTGATTTTCCAGCGAATTATGGATTGCGTTCCCTTCCATGGTTTCCCCAGTTGTCTGGTTCAGATATGTGGCTCAATGCGTAGTACTTCGGGGCTGGCGGAGGAGCAATGTCCTACAGAGAGGAGCAAACATCTGAAAAAATATTCTGCTCAAATGAAAATCAAACTTCTTTGTGTTCACTCGCTCGCTATGTTTAAACTGAGTGAGTGTACCCAGAGAGTGTATTCATGGCGGGAAAGGTGGTGTGACAACAAATGTTAAGTGAATATGAGAAAATATTTTTGGAGAGTGAATTTTGCAACCACAATTCTGTGTTACACTCATCCTGCCAGAGATCAGAAGCATTGCTGTGTGACCTATCTAAGCTAACCAGATATCAAACTGCTGCAGGCCAAGAATTATTCACCAAAACTAATTAACAAATAATATCTAATAATGATTTAATTCAAGAAAATTGTAAGCTGCTAGTGGGCAACTTGCAAATGGAAAAGGAGGCTAAAATCAGTGAATGTATTATTTGCTATGCATTTGTCAGCTCTTACTTCGGGGTGTTAGCACAGGGCTTGCTAAATTGGGAAAGATGTTGGACAATTTTTTTATTTTTTCATTAAAAATGGCTTTTTTGTCAATCTGGAAATTTCTATGACAAATCAGAGAATCCTAGAGTATCAGGGTTGGAAGGGACCTCAGGAGGTCATCTAGTCCAAGCCCCTGCTCAAAGCAAAAAAAAAAAAATTTTGACAAAAAACAAAACAAGACAGGTTTTTTTTTAACGAAAAGCCAAAATCCCCCAAATTTAAAAAAATCGAGGGATTTGGTAACTGAGAACCAAAAAAATTTCAAGTCAGTCAGATGAAAATTTTCAGTAAAACCAACTATTTTTCCCTGCCTCCCTGAAATTTTTCAGTTTTTGAAAACTGTAAATGTTGAGGAGTTTTAACAAACAAAAAAGCCCAACCAACCCAAAACACTGACAAAGATTGTTTTTTCTTTAAATTTCATCCAAAACAATTTTTTTTTCTGAGGGGGCATTTCCCAAAAAGCTCTGTGAAATTTACAAACTTGGATCCCTAAAGATGGCCTCCTAAAAATCCACATTTAGAGACCCAAATATAAGCTTCTCTTTAGGAGCCTAAATGCGTATTCATGAGCTGAACTGTTGGCACTATGGCGTGAAAATGTTGTCCAATGATTACGGTAATCCTCAGGTGTTATCTGACTGTTTTTCAGGGCCAAAAATTAAAGATGCATAATGATTTTCTGTTCTGGGGTCAAGGAGAGGGGTAAACCAATCATTCTACTCCTGAGTGTTGGCGATCTTTCCAATATGCCCCAGTATGCCAACGCCGCAGCTGGGGACATACAGTGAAAAAATAAGTTGGAAATAATCAGTAATAACTATTTGGATCCAATAATTAATATTACTCAAGATAACTTGAACAACCCTCTGCCCAAATTGACCTGAGGCCCTGCCATTGCTGAGATATTTCCAATCTCATCTAAACCAAGCAGCACAGAAATCTCATTGGTGACCCTAGTCTTTGGAGATGTCCACACTCAGAAAACTCATGTAAGCCTTGAATGAATATCCAAACTTTCGGACTCTTACCTGAACCTCTGATATGTCCAAGGGTTGTCTGTCACTAATTTCCTGTGTGAAGATGGGAGGGGGGGTTTATTGGTATAAACTATCTGTATCTCATGCACCAGCTAGCACAATTGTGTCAAAAACAGAATAATAAGACAAGCATGGGAAAATGTGAAGATAAATCCCCATTGTAGAGGTTAAGGTCATGTTTGTACACAATCCTACTCATCTGAGCTTCTGTGCTCCTCCAAGGTAAGCTGTGCTCCACTGAACGGAGGGACCTGATAAACGAAGAGGAAGACCTGGACAGCACTTCCGACACACGATCCATTAATATGCTGGCTCACACGTCCATGGGTTGGATTAGGGTTGCTGCCAAGAGGATGACACAAGTATCACCAGAAGGTACTGACCCTTTGCTGAGCCATACGCTGGAAATCCACAATAGACCGTCAGAAGGGGACCAAATTACATAGGGTGCCCCAGTAGGGTGCACCTCTGAGACTGAGCAAAGGAAAACATAGGATGAATATCAGGGGAAGGGGAGTCCTAATCAGGAGAGCTATTTGATAATGGAATGGAACGAAGACCCCATTGCTGGAGGGTACAATGCAGGGAACAATCCTCCACTGGGTGATTTAGACACCCTAATGGGTCTTTTCCATCTCCTTGATTCTAAATCTTTCCCTAGGAAAGGTGAAGAGTTGATCTTTAATGTAGCTGTTGTTTTTTCTCTGTACTGCTGGGATCCTCAGACTGTGTGGTTGGGCTGTTGCCATATGCCTCACTTCTGTTATTTCTGTACAGAGTCAGTACTGTCGGTGCAAATAGCCTTTTCCTCTGCAGCTCTTGCCTTCTGGTATCCTGCAATTGCCTTCCTATATCTCTCCACCACACTGATTCTCGGTATTGGTTCTTGTAGCTGGAAGAGTCTTTCTTCCTCCCTTATCTACACATCTGAATTTTTTTGTCCCCCTTTGCTGTCCTTTGTTGTTCCACTTCCTAAGAGTATTATCCATTTTGGGAAATATTGTGGCTGAAAGGTGCTCTGCAGAATGAACTTCTGCATGTGCTACCATATCTAGGCACAACAGAGCGCACGAGGGATGGAGTCATTACTCTGCCTGTCTTTGCTTTAATGCTGTTGGTTCAGACACTTAGGAGTCAGTTTTCAAAGCAGTGGGAGGGAGGGGGGCTTCAGCCAGCGCTGGTTATGTTTTGTCTGGAGAGGCCAAATTGTACATCAGTGTAACACAACATTCCACTAACACGACTCTCCACGAAGATTCCTCCTCCCGCTCCGCTGTTATCTAGCTTGCTTGGAACTTACGGTGCTGTTGGAGGCAGCTGGAAGGGAGGTTCCTTTTTGGTAGGTTAGGCCGGCCCTGTGAGTTTGAAGAGAGGAAACCAGATACTGGCAAATCGGATAAACGCAGTGGAATTCCCTGGCACAGTCAGAATGAATTCTGGGGGGCAGAAGGGGCGCATCGTTGGTGAAAGGGAGCCGCCTCCTCTTTCATTGCCTTAGCAGTAGAAGAGTAGAGGATGGGGTGGTTCCATCACTCCCTCCTGCCTCTCTCAATGTGCACTCACCAGGAATCGGTTCAGTATGAGCGAGTGCCTCCTACCTCAGCTGCAGGGCCACTCTGAGCCTGCTCAGTCACCGAGCCAGAGGTGGGATGGGACGGATTCTGCATTGCAGCAAGAGCATGCTTCACAGAGGAAGATTAGAAACTCATTTATTCTTGATTCATATTTGTTTCCTATGAGCTGCTGCCTCTGCCTCACCAGACTGGACTGAGACCAACTTAATTTGCATAGCCACTGACAGCTTTCATACAGAAGCTTTCATTCTGATACAAGCTGGATTTGAACCCATCAACTAGTGATGAAAGGCTCTGTCTCCCTTTACCAAGCCACTGCTCCCTCAATAGTGCACGTCTGAAGGCAGAATCTTTTCCGTAAGCAATCCCATTAAATCAGATGCAATCATTGCATTAATTACAGAAAATTAATATCAAATCTATAATACAACACATCACACAACTAACCCTAAGTAACATATTTCATTGGGTAATTTAGTAATTTATATAAGTTTCTTTCCTTAATCAGGAGAAACTAAGAGTTTAAGAACTCAGTAATCTCAGCAGCTCCAAATAATATCAGACAATATATTTTAAGACACTGCGTTTGTGCGGGTCCGTAAACAAACACATGCAGACACCACAATTGCCAACTAATCTGCACAGCCCCAGGCTCGAACTCCACATCTTTGCTCCAAAAGCAGACCTCCACTACCTGAACAAAATGGGAATTCCCATTACCTTTACAGCAGTATTGTGAGATAGACTCTTTTTAGTCCTCCAACCACCAGGAGGCAATATAATCGCAAACGCTTGAGCAGGTCTGATTTCATCCAGGAGAGGGCAATGGGGTCTGACACTTACACTGAACCAACTCTGCCTGTTAGAGGGACTCCAAAAAAAGGAGCCTTGGTGCATGGATGGGGACTTTCTCCTCTTGCCTTCTTAGCCATCTCTTGTTCTCTCCTTAGGTGGGCACATTCGAAGCACGCTGCCAGCAAGGCCGCTGCACATTGAGGGGGCAATAGACTGGCACAGTGTGGCTCTCCGCTATTACTCCTTGAAAGGGCGGATGGACAGAGCACTGTTCGAGAGGGAATTGTCCATGCACCATGAGGAGAAGAGAGGTGTGCAGCCCATCCATCTGCTCATGAACGGCTAGGATGTGTGCAGGGTCTAGCCTGTTTGCACCCAGCTCCCCAGTACCAGCAATTGCCGTGACGTGGGTCCCCTTTGGGCTGCCTGAATGCAGTAGGGCGTGAACGGCGACGTGTTGTATGGCCAAACGGAATGCAATAAAGATAATTTTCTGTGTTCCCTCCGTGTCCAAGTCCGTTGGGTTTTTTGTACTCATGGATCCTCCCTCTGGGGCCTGCTCCTGAGAGGTGCTGAGCGTCTCCACCAAGATACATCTGGCTGGAGCCCAGCACCGAGGGACTCAGCACTTCAGAGGATTGGAACCTAATATGGGAATTCTGGCTGGTCAGGCACGACCTCCTCCAGCACCCATAGGAGGTGCTGGTCATGCTACATGCCCTCGAGAAGGGCGTTTCCCCTGAAGGTTCGGATTTGGCTTTTGGTTTCTCCCTGTCTCAGAGGTTGTGTCAGTTTTACTGTGCCTATTCCACAGGTGGTGGAGGGAATCACTGGGCTGTGGAGACAGCAGTCGGACTGGCAGGACAGCTTAGGCTAGAGAAACGCTCTCCTGTGTAAAACCAGTCCTAGTTTCGCTGCCAGCTGCCGCATAGTGAAGAATTGCATTGTCCTCCCATGATGCAATGGGCTAAACTGCTTTCACACACACCCCCGGTGGGCAGAGGTGTGAGGGCTATAAATCCCCACCTCCACCCTCGACACCTTTGCTCAGGGGTTAGGCACAGCAGCAAGCCATGGTCATTCCTGAGGGCAAGGACAATTGGAGGCGAATGGCAACAGAAGAGCTAGGCCATCTAGGAGGATGGTCCACACAACTCGGCCTTGGAAAGGGTGTAGCCCTGGCCTGCTCTCCCCTGGTGCTCCCAAAGGCATGGGACCCAAGTCAGCTTCCTGTGCAGCCGTGCTTCTCTGCAGCCTTGCTGCCACGGGGCTCTGGCTTCATGGTTGCAGTGTAGCCCAAAGAGAAGAGACAATAGTACAGTGAAGAGAAAGGGAAGGTGCAGACCCACGTCCTTCAAGACTCCCCCTCACCAATCAGAGATGGAGACCGGCTGCCCAGGGGTTGTGCCACCTGGAACCTGCATTTCATCAAAATCCATTCAGTGACTGGGGCTTACCAGTGTGAGCAGCTACCACGGGGAGAAGTGACATGAATTTAGCTGGTAAAATAGGGGCCCTGAGGCTAGTAGGGACTACTGGTTAGCACAAGGGGGCAGGGAATCAGGACTCCTGTGCTCTGGTCCAGAATCTTGACACTTAATCCCTGCTCTTAGGCTGGTCAGTTAATAGCTCTATGCTTCA
The DNA here is from genome assembly GCF_965152275.1 of Natator depressus. Classification (NCBI taxonomy): domain Eukaryota; kingdom Metazoa; phylum Chordata; order Testudines; family Cheloniidae; genus Natator; species Natator depressus. Next base: position 9,076,634 of record NC_134235.1, read on the forward strand.
GTTTCCCTGTCTGTAAATAGAGATAAGAATCACACCTCCCGCATGGGAATGCTGCAGAGCGCTGATGTCCTGAGAGAGCTGGCACTTTGGGACAGATCTGTGCTCTCGCTGAAATCAATGGCCAAAAATCCGTTGATTTCAGCGGCAGCAGGGCTAAGCCTTATATAAGGGCAAATAAAGGTTGCGAGTTTTTGGCTTCCATAAATCTGCGTTCTTTCGTTGGTGGTCTGTCTGAACAGGCTCTTTTGTGAGCTAACCTCCTCTCCCATCCCCACAAGCAGCCAGGCTGCCTATCTGTGTGTGGTCGGGACAGCGCCTGCATACCACCGAGAATGGATGCTGAGGAGACACTCGGTGTGCGAGATCGCCGTGCTGTGCAGAAGGAGGAGTTCCAGTGTGCTGAAGTCTCCGGGCTGAGGCAACGCTGCGGGGGCAGCGCGTGGCTTGCTCAGAACCGAGGTATTGGAAGTATTCAGGAGTTGGAGCAGAAGCAGGAAAGTGTGCTTAGGCCTGCCACCTCCCCGCAGTGCTCCTGGTGAGTATCTGGGTGTGTTGTGGGTCTGCACTTCACAGCCCGCAGGGATTTCAGGAACACAGTAATACAGCACTGCAGGAGTGCCCCAGTAGCTGGGATGGTTGAGTGGTTGAGGCACAGCAGGGGGACTCAAGAGCCCTGGGTTTAATTCCTGGCTCTGCAACAGACTTCCTCTGTGAACCTGGGCAACTCACTTACTCCCTGCATTTCCCATCAGCAGCATGGGGATAATACTGCTGCGTTTAACTGGCTTGTCCGCATATGGTATGTGTGCACTGCAGAAAAACAACAGCCCTGTGGCAGCGAGTCTCAGCGCCTATGGCAGCGGACTCGGGCTCACGCTACGATGCCAAAAATAGCAATGTCAGTGTTCGCACTTGGGCTGGAGCCCTGTCTTTCAAACCCAGCCGCGGGGAGGGTCTCAGAGCCTGGCTCCAGCCTGAGTGGGAACGTTGGCACTGCTATTTTTAGCCCCATCGAGCAAGCCCAGGTCAGTTGAGCTGGGATCTGAGACTTGCTGCTGCAGGTTTTGTTTGGGGAGTTTTTGCAGTGTAGACGTACCCATCAAGCGGGGTGACCTGTTGCTATATACCCAGACCGTGCCGAACATGCTGAGCTGGTTCTAGGGTTGCCAGGTGTCCAGTTTTCAACTGGAAGGCTCACTCGAAAGGGGACCTGTGCACTGTCCGGTCAGCACTGCTGACTGGACCCCAAACGTCCCGTTACCGAAGTAACCCTGATTGGCCTCTGCCACCGGGAGGGCGGGAAGAGCAGCTGCTGCTGGAGGAGGAGGGATCCTGACAGTGCAGTGCACTTGAGGAGTGAGGCCAGGTGCGCTGTCCACCTTCTCAGCCTCCCAGGTCCCTGGCTTTCTCCGGCCCCTCGCTCCAGGGGACAGACACACCTCCCCGTGCCCCAGTTGGACAGGCAGGCAGGCTCCATGTCAGCGCCTCCCACCCAGGTCTTCAGGTGGCAGGTGAGTCCCGGGAGAGGGGGGAGTAAGTGACGAGGGCCTGTAGGGTTTGGTTATGAAAAAATGGAAAGTCGGCAACACTACCTGGTTCCCTAAGTGTTGCTATAATACAAAGCAGCAGCACCCACCCCATTATGGGGGCACACACAACTATGATCAATGAGGAGACATTTTCGTTCCAAGCCCATTTTTCTGGGGTGCTTTAACTTTCTGGGGAGAAACGTTATCTTCTGAGCTGAAAGAGGGAGAACTTAGGGATGTAGAACGGGCAATGACCTCCTGGCTCATCGAGTCCATCCCCTGCTATCACAGGCTACCCCGTCATATAACCCCATTCATAAATATATCCAGCTCCACCGTCAAACTGGTTAGGTTGTTGCCCCCACGCCCATCCCCACTCCTGTTGGGAGGCTGTCACAGACCCTCCCACCTCTGATGATTAGAAACCGTCTTTTAATTTCCAGCCACAATGTATTCATGGCCAGCAGAAGCTGACCAATAGAAAATCCACCATCAGTTTGAAGAGCCATTCCCCTGTGATTGCTGGCAGTTGACGGAAGCATTAGTGCCCAGTTAAATCTCTAGCATTAATCAAGAAGCCTCTTGAATAACTAGACGTTTGAAAGGTTAAGAAAACTGCCCTTTTTTTTTCCCCACCAGAGGCTAAATTGTTTCTGAAGAGCAGCCTAGCCTCAGTGTTAACGTCTTATTTCAGGCCAGCATCCCTGCTAACGCTAGGAGCAGATAAGCTAAGCAATTCTTTTGGTATTATTCCATATAGGGTCAGGTCCTGCCACACTTAGGTTGAGCCGTATGCGTTGATGCTGATTTCTGTTCTGAAAGGGGACGTGTTTTAGTAACAATCCTGTTACCCTCTCATGCCACGTTTACCCCAGTGTAACACCATTAACTTGAATGATGTTGAAATGGGCCTGCCCTCTCCCTTCCACAACACTTCCCTGTGGGGGGTTGGGGTGGAAATGGGATCAGTTGGCATTGGAGTGGCACAAAGGGCACTTAGTCGGGGCCAAGGAGCCAGCCTATTTTTAATATTGGAAGACAGATGGCAATTGTACTGAAATAACATCTGTTAGTCTTTAAGGTGCCACCAGACTCCTTGTTGTTTCTGTGGATGCAGACTAACACCGCTGCCCCCTGATAACTGTACTGTATGTTGCCTTCCTGAAATCCTTAGGGATGAAATGTCAGTGGTCTTATCATCAGTCCCTTTTTTGCTCTCTGCTACTCACTGCCATGACTCAGTCTGTGACAATCATGGTCTCAAATGGGCCAGAGGGACAGTCTGTGTCAGTCCACAATAGGCTGCAAAAGCTGCCTCCACGTGGTAAAATGCATCGTCTCCTACTCTGTCTAATCGCCAGCAGGAGTCTGTTAACAAGTAGCCAGATGATCCTGTTGTGCTCACCAAAAAGGAGCGGGTACCCTCAATAGCTCAGACATAGGTGAGAGGTTTTTCGCAGGAGTGGGTGGGTGAGATTCTGTGGCCTGCGTTGTGCAGGAGGTCAGACTAGATGATCATAATGGTCCCTTCTGACCTTACTATCTATGAATCTATGCCATTTTAATGTGTTTGGTTTTTTTAATGTGGTTTGTATTGTTGCCCCTTTTGCTGAGCTGCAGCAGACATTGGGTCCTTGTAGCCAGGCAGTTTCCTATTGGAGAAGAAATTGGTGATGCACCGTCAAGGTATTTCTTAGTGTGATGTTTGCTTACAACATGTGCCCAAGTCCTATTTACCTGGAATAGAGGTGGACACAAACTGCCCACGGGAGAGCGATTTCATTTAGCAGTAACCTCAGTGAAGGCACCACTACCCAGTCACCAAGAAGTTCTATGAGGGTATTGTAACAGGGCAATTTCCTGCAATATCCTTGGAAAAAACCTTATTAAATTAAGTTTCAGTATCTTTTGAGTCCATTGTATTAAAAATGCAAAGGTTATGTATTATTGTGGGATTCTATTAATATCTCTACGGGGAGACGTGGCCAATGTAAACCTTGGGGACTGTTCTTACCATCAAAGGACTATATTGAACAATGAGACAAACAAAGTTAAGTGGGAATCTCAAGGGGAAGATGAACACAAAGGTATCCCTGTCTAGCTATGCAAAAACCCAGCCTTTTGAAGTTATACACTTAGGAGTGGGCCCTTTGTCTGCTGATTACCTGTTTCATGAGGACAAGGTCAAAGGACCAAGCAGTACAAAGGAAAGACTGAACTATTCATGAGGGTGCTTGTTCTGAGCAAAAGCTATTATGAACTGGTAACCAGGGAAAATCCCCATGGTGGGATTTGAAGGACTGGCACCTACCGGAGCCCTTGTTGGAGTTGGGGTGATCTCTAGTAAGCTTGTTAGCATGTGTGTAGGTTCTTTTATTGCTTTCAATGTTTTCTCTCTAATGCTTTCCTCTTAAGAATAAATGTGCTTGCCGCTTTCACAGATCCAGACTAACCCAGCTACCCCTCTGTGCTTGCTCAGAAAGTGCTGTGCGCTAACCTATAACTGTGGGCAATTATGTTGTTCATAGCCTCTGCAAAGCACAGAGGCTGGCCATGTTGGTCATCTGACTTGCAGGGAATGGTGCAGGCTTGAAAAAACCCTGATCAGCAGGGTGAGAAATGCAAGTCTCTGTCCAAGCTGGGATCAGAGAGTGAGTTCAGTCGCTGGACCATGGAGGGTAAATACAGATGCAGGTGCCCTAAACTGTGACGGGTAAGTTTACATTGCGGTCACAGGGTTTGGCTGCAGCTTTGTGGCCACACTGAGGTAGCTTTAATCTAGCTCGCTTGGGTCCCAAAGCAGTAACAGAGGTGACGCGAACTAGCCAGCTGAGTGCTCCAGGTGGATTGCCATGCATGAGCTGTTCTCGGCCTCTGTCTGCTTAACACACACGGAGCTTTTCCTGCCTCAAGCCCTCGGGCTTTTCACCAGGCTCCCTCTAGTCCAGCACTGCTCCCCCAGGGCTGCATGGTCTTGCCCGGTGAACATTAACCTTGCCTTTGTGTAGCTGCTGGACCACTCAAGGAACCCTCTCAAAGGTCTGACTGCCCATCCAGACCAAGGGGAGCATTTTGACCCACACAGTTCCCTGAACAGCTGGCTGGGTGCAGCCACTGCATGGGGTCCCACCCTCTGCGTTTAACTCGTTCTCTGCAGAGTTTCGTGCTCGGTGCTTGTGTTCCTGCGGACGCTCACCACGTATGACATCAGCACCATTGGCCATGGCTGTATTTCTGTGCACTCAAGCCTTTTGGTGAACACAGTTAACTTATGAAAATAGTTTCCTTTCCCCTGACCCCCACTTGCTGCAGAGTTAAACCTCTGTGCTCATTTTATTTCAAACTGTGTAAATCACGTCAATTTGCAAACAGCCCCGAATTCAGCCCTGCTGGGTGGTATCTGCCAGCTCCTTTCCTGGGCAGCCTGATGATTTCTCCTGGCTCAAATAAGCTGGCAGAGATATTCCCCCTTTGGAGGGTCAGTAGAGGGTGCTCCGAGGTTGAATCCCGCCAACAGCAAACATGCACACACGTCTCTGTGCATCTGTCAGCGTCTCACATTCATGTTAAATGTGTAACACTCCCAATCACCAGTTGCTCATCCCTGCTGCTCGTGTCCTTGGGCTTTAATGGCATATAATAAAGCCACCAATTAAGGCAATTCACTTCAGGGGTATAACAACATCTGTAGTTGTTCGGGAGGTGATGATGTGCTTTATCCTGACCTAATGCAGGTGTTAGGGCCTTTCCTAGATCACAGTCTAGCACAAACGGTCACACAACAATGCAGATCGATCTAGCTAGTTCTTTTACAAGTTACCCGTCACCATGTTATCTAAAGCCACAGCTATACCATGAATATGGGGCGTGGGTCTAAATAGCGGTGTAGCCATGGTAGCCTGGGGAGTGGTAGCTGAGCCACGGTGAGGACGTACCAACAGGTTTCAGGCGGGTTTGTATTCAGCAGGGCTCGGCCATGCTGTTACTGCTGCTATGGTGATATTACTATTCGTACACGCACTAGCTGGGTGAGAGCTGGCCTGAGTGCGTGTACTTGAGCAGGGAACTCGCACCTCGAGCTCGTAGTGTAGACGGAGCCTGAGTACAACAGGGCCAGTATGAGTTTGCTTGTGGGGCTCTGGCAAGAACCATTTTTAAAGCCTTCATGGAAGGAATCATAGAAGTGTAGGACGGGAAGGGACCTCCATCGGTCATCTAGTCCAGTCCCCTGCACTCAAGGCAGGACAACGTAATAACAAACCACCCCTGATGGGTGTTTGTCTAACCTGTGCTTGAAAACCTTCCAGTGACAGAGATTCTACAACCTCCCTAGGCAATTCATACCAGCACTTAACCACGCTGACAGGAAGCTTTTCCTAATATCCAACCTAAACCTCCCTTGCTGAAATTTAAGCCCATTGCTTCTTGTCCTATCGTCAAAGGTTAACGAGACCAATTTTTCACCCTCCTTCTTGTGCCCTCTCAGTGTTCTCTTCTCCAGACTAAACAAACCCAATTTTTTCAGTCGTTCCTCAGAGGTCATGTTTTCTAGACCTTTCATCATTATTGTTGCTCTCCTCTGGACTTTCTCCAATTTGTCCACATCTTTCCTGAAATGTGGCCTGCAGAACTGGACACAGTACTCCAGTTGAGGCCATATCAGCTTACAAGACTCCTGCTAATACAGGCCAGAATGAGGTTTGCATTTTTTGGCAACAATGTTACACTGTTGACTCATATGTGCACTTAAAAGGGATCTGAAGGATTAAATTAAAAACAGAATTGCTTTAAAGGCCCAATCCTGTATGCAAGAAAAGCTGCCACTGAAATCAGACCTGATGTGGGTAATTGTGACAGGATCCCCGGGGTACACTCTGAAACTGTGAGACTGTTATGCCCCCTTAACTCTCCAGCCTGGGCTGTCCCTCACAATGCTTTGCCAGTGACAAGCCGCAAACCCCTCCAGGCGCTGTGATCACTCAGCCATCAGTATGTGGAAATGCACACCCAGCTACATTGCACCAAGGTGCTCTAAGCCACTCATGAATTATACAGAGAGACACACCAGCAAATCCCACCAGCCCATAGCCTTGCACCCCAGAAATATACCATCTTACATGGCCCAAGACTTCCTTGGACAGTGCAAGCTCATTAATTAGTTCGCCACTCCAACAAAGGGTAGTGGACATGCAATAGCTCTTGTTAACCGGAGCTGAGATTCTCCAAGCACTTCAACCAAAAAAACACTGTGTTCGATAAAACAGATTTATTAACCTCAGAGAGAGAGAGATTTTAAGTGGCAGGCATAGAGATCAAAGTTGGTTACATAAGAAATAAAAATAAAATCACAGTCTAAATTCTAAAGACTAAGCAAGATTTGAATCAAGCAATTTCTCACCCCCACTGGATGTTTCAGGCAGTTTACAGTTCTTATTACGCAGGCGGAATTTCCTTCTCAGTCTGAGACGCATCTCCCCAGTTCAAAGTCTTTGTCTTCCAGACGAACTTCTAGATGGGGGAGGAGAGAGGCCTAGAGATGATGTCACTGTCCCTCTTTTATACTTTCTTCTAGCTGTGACATGGGAGTTAGGTAGCCCCCATTGTGATTAAGGCACTGGACGGGGATTCTGGAGAACTGGGCTCTGTCTGGCCTCATCTGCAAACTCCCTTGTGCCTTTGGGCAAGAGACACAACCTCTCCTAGCCTCAGACCCTTCTCTTCTGTTTGTATCCCTTTCTCCTGTCTTGTCTATTTGGATTGGAGGCTTCCCAGGGCAAAGACTCCTCTCGCTGTGTTTACACAATGCCTAGAGCAATGGTGCTCTGGTTTCACTCGGGGCCTCTCGGCACTATTATACACAAATAATAATCATTAGTAATGTCACTGGCTCATCCGTGGCCCTAGCATTCCCTAAAGGATGTAGACCTTGGCTGAGTTGAGTCTGATGCCAAAAGGAAAGCAGCCTCACTGCCAGTTCTGGCAGCTGGATTCCACCACTGGCTAGTTCTGTGGCTACCCTGTTTAAATCAAGTTAACGTCTTTACAAATTCACTTTCAAACGAGCCCTCGCAGCCTCGCAGTGTGAGTCCGGCGCAGCTGAAGACGCAGACTGGGGCTCAGGAGTGTTTAGACAGGAGTGGGCGTGGTATAAACTATCCAGATGCAACCCATGTGTTCTTCCAAAGCCGGGAAGGAGGCGGCGTTTGCCGGGTCCCTAGATCTCCTGCACTGCCCTGGGGTGGCCGTTTACCACTGCCCTGTAAAGGGCAGAAAGCTATCGCCCTAAGAAAACGATCTGTGTGATTTCTTTTATTCCTTGGCACCACCTTGCCTTCTGGCAGCTGCTGCTGCTGAAGAAAAATGCATAGTGCAATTCCCGGGGGTAAAGGCTGCAGTAAAAAGGATTAATGAAGGGTGCTAATGCAAACAGGATCTTAACATAGCACAACCAGGATTGTCCCTGAGCCAAAAAAACATGGAACAGGGTCCTGCCCCTGATTTTTAGCAGCAATCTGGCCCTGACTCAACTAACAAGGCATATTTATAAAGTGATCCAGATACTTGAGGTTGCCAGGTGAGTGGACAGGAATCAGCAGGGTGAATCCAGGAGAACAGAAACTTGTGTGAGGATGATCCCAAGAGCCTGAGATAGGAGCCAAATGATGTCGTCTCCAGCACTCTTTACACCCCAAAGTCCTGGGTTCTAGGAATCTACAACCGCCCGTGTGTGTGTGTGAGAGAGAGAGAGACAAATACACGAACATACCCCACCTCCTAATTCATGATGGGCTGGCTCCTGGATGGCCTTGGGGAAGCCAGACACCCGTCTCCCCAGCTCCTGTGTAGTCAGCTCTCCTGACTGTGCGCACACTGCGGTCTAGGCACGGGGGTCCAGAAAAGCTGACTACAGTGGCAGAGCCATCGTGCTGAGCCCTGAATTACGCCAAGGTTTCCAGAGGGTCTCCAAAGGGCGTTACAGAATCAGAGCAGTGACGTGAGATTCCTCTCAGCCAGCACGAAGACAGACTAAGGGCCTGACGCTGCTCTCATTGACGCGAGTGTAAAGTGGGAGTAACTTCGCTGACATTAATGGAGTAACACCAGAGTAAAACGCGTGGGAGGTCAGAACCGGGCCCTTGTAATTGGCTGCAGGCAAGTAATAAAAAGAAATGCAGTTGAGATCTGACAACCGTTCAATACAGTGCCTGTTCCTGCTCCCATTCGTGTCTGTGGAATAACGCCTGTCGATTTCAGTGGGAGAAGGATCGGGTCAGAATGGTGACGTAGTAATGGGTACATGTCCCGTCCCCCCCATGTGTCTTTTGGTACAAGATAGAGCGACTGCCACATGGATCAGGCTCCAACCTGTACTTACCCCAAAGGCAGCTCATCTTTCACAACAACCTGGGAAGAAATGATATAAAGGCTCAAAGTCTCTGCTGGTGCAACTGCGGGTGATGCTGTGTCGGCAGGGGAGTTGCTCCAAAGCCAGTATGGTGCTCAGAAATCTGAGGCAAGCCACATTGCAGGAAGGAACTGCGTCAACTTTCCCCAAGCATCTGGGCCACTGCTCCAGCACCCTGACCTGCAGCACTCCCAGCTTTGCCAGCCCTTGTGAGCAGAGACATGTGGTGGGGTTCCGTGATGTAGAGAGGAAGCGTTGTCCAGTGGTTAGGGCACTGGGACGAGGTGTTCGTGCCACACTTGCCCTGAAAGGGTTAGTGCAGATTGTTAAGGGGGCTAATTAACCCGACTGGCCGCAGGGGAGAGGAATCAGGTGGCCAAGCAATCCCCTGACTGAGGGTGGGAGCCCAGCTGAGGAGGAAGAAGCTGAGATGGGACTATAAAGGCAGGAAATTGGCAGCAGAAAGGGCTGCTGGGAAAGTCTGCAGTCACTCCCTGGGAGAAGGGAGGTGCAGCAGGTGTGACAAACCCAGAGGGAGGGAGTGCCAGGTGGTGGGACAGGGCTCAGGAAAAGGCAGTGAGCTTTAAGAGGGACTGCTGGCTAGAGGGTCCCTGAGCCAGAACCCAGAGCAGAAGGTGGTCCTGGGTTCCCCTGCCAGCTGCTGAGGGATCAGCACTATGAGGCAGTGAATGGGAAGACTGCTTGAGCCTGTTTGTGGGAAGAGGCTTTCCAGCCCCAGAAGGGAAAACTATTTGATATCCTAGCCGGAGGGCTGAGTCACCAAGAGGCAGCAGCCGCTCATGGAGCCGCAGACCCAGAGAGAAAAAGGCGGAGAGAGAGCATGCAACCACAGAAAGGGGCATTGAGCTCATGAGCTATTCCCCAGAGTGACCAGAAGGAGGCGCCATCCCTGCGGTGAGTGGAGCACCCCATCACAGGCACTAACCTAGGACCTGGGAGACGTGGGTTCAATTTCCTGCTCTAGAGAAGATTCCCTGTGTGACCTTGGGCCTCAGTCTCTGGGCTGTGAAATGGGAGCGTTAGCTGTTCCTTACCTCACAGGGGTGTTGTGAGGATAAATACTCTTATGGTTGGGGTTGGGTTGAAGCTGGTGGGTTGTAACAGTCACCCCTCATTCAGGATAAATGTAAGCCACAATCAAGCTCCTTTATGGAACCAGATAGCTCAAACAATAGGAGCCACCACCCAAAATGCAGATCGTGCTGGGCTGGCCAGAAACTGGGCTATGTGTACTCCTGAGGGCATTCTCTGCCAAAAAATTAAAATTCTGTGCACAATATTTTAAAATTCTGCAAGTTTTATTTGTCAATAAACAAATGCACAGGCTCCAGCAGTAGGGAACACAGGCCACTGGCTGCACGAAGGAGAGAAATCACCCTGCAGCCTCCCCTCCTCTCCACCCCTGGGACATGGACTCAGTGATGAGGCTGCACCCGACCCTGACACAGCACAAGGCCTGGGCCTGCCCCGGAAACACCCTGGGACCCTGCCCCTCTGCACCAGGTGTGGGGCAGGCAGGCTCAACCAGGCAGGATCCAAGTGTGGATGGGCTCAGTGTGGGGGGATCCAGGTGTGGGGTGAGAGGATTCTGTGTGAGACAATCTGGGTGCAGGCAGCTCAGTGGGGGATCTAGGTGTGGTGGGATCTGGGTGCAGAGAGACTTGTTGTGGGGGTTCCAGGTGAAGGGGCAATGGGATTCTGCAAGGGCTTCCAGGTGAAGGTGGTTGGGACTCAGCGATCTCAGGGTGGTGCGGGGGGAGAGGGGGGCTCATCAGGGTGGGGGGTTGAGTACAGGGAGCTCAGTGGGAGGTGGTCTGGGTGCAGGGGTGGGGGTCTGAAGGCAGGGAGTCTGGGTTCAGGAGACTCCAGATGCAGGGGTTGAGGGTCAATGGGTTGGGGTTAGGGCTAGGGGGTTCTGGGTGCACGGCGTGAGGCTTGGTGGGGGTGTCTGGGTATGGGAAGTCCAGATGCACAGGGGTTAGGCAGATGGGGGAGCAGTTCCCAGTACAGTGACCCCTCCCCCCACAGCTGAGGAGCAATGAGGGCAGGAAGCAGGGGAGGATGCTGAGCTTCCTGCTGCTGGGGGGAGGTTTATGAGGGTGGGTCTGACCCAGACCCAGCCACTCCATGCAGGGGAAGAGGAAGTCCCATCCTCTCCTGCCTCCAGCCCAGCTGGAACTAGCAGCTGATCCAGGCTCTGGGTAGCAGCCACTGACTGGGGTGTCCCCAGCTCTGTGGTGATTTCCCTCTCCACCACCTGCTCCGAGTGCCCTGAAACGACGTACCTGCGCATCTAGGAAGTGGTACATGACTGCTCTTGCAGTTTCCCTTTGCTTCCCTGTCAGAAAGTCATTGTTCTGCGGGGAAGCAAAGAAATCTGCAGGGGACATGAATTCTGCACACATGCAGTGGTGTAGAATTTCCCCAGGAGTATATGTGGCAGAGGGGTTTTGCCGGGTGTTGTCTGATGGAGTTGTGTGTGTGTGTGTGTGAAGACAGAGCCAGGAACATCTGAGAAGTAGGAAGGAAACACCAGGCACAGCCACAGAAGAACTGGCAGCATGAGCCTGAGGAAAAGTGAAGAGAGTGAGATTTTGGGGAAAAGGTCTGGCTGGAAAAGTGGCTTGGAACTGTAAGCAAAGGAACTGTCTCCTGCTGTTTGATTCCTCATGCGTTCAAGGAAACAGGACTTCGTACAGTCTCTGTAAATAAACAAGACTGCATCAAAGAAATACCTGACGCCAGCATTAACGTCTCCTCCTGCCAGAAACAGCCCCAATTTTGGCTAAGCACTTGTGTCATAAGAGGTAACAATACGTTGTGATGTGCTTAGATACTATGTCAGTGGGGCCATATAAGTACCTAAGGTAGGTATGAGATGGACAGTATGTGGTGATTAGCCTTTGTGATTTCAAAATAAAAAATTCCTTCCTGGTGCCTGAGTCGTCTGTTACTTTGTGATTCAAACATGAAAATACGTTATGGGGCTCAGCTCGACATCAGGAACAAAGGCGTTTGCATCACAGCAGAAAGGTCAGATAACAGGGAAAGACAATGGGAGTTTGGCACCGGATGAACATGAGTGCAGCCAGGGGCGGGGGAAGAACCGAGTGAAGTTTCACTGTCTTTGTAAATGTCTCCCCATCCAGCTCCCCGATGGAAAAGGTCAGTTACGGAGAGTCATCCACACCCTGGGGAGAAGACGCACAGCTGTCTCAATCCAAGCAAGCCCCAGATTTCAAGGTCTCAGGTATGATCAATGCCTTGTGATTCAGGGCACGGATTCTGAACCTGTCTTGGTCTATGACCTACAAAATGGCTGATGAGATCTTCCTATGTCCAGCCATCTCACAGTGGGGTGCGGGGAGGGGGTTAGGTCCCAGGATGAATTCTCCACCATTTTGTGGGTGCCAGGTCAAATAGAGGTGGGGCACGGGTGGGGAGCAGGGGGCTGATTCTGCTGAGTGATTGGGCCCCTTGTTCTCCTTTGTCCCACCCATTGGCTGCTTAAATCCAAAGCTGGGGATGTACTATTCCAAGGAACAGCAAAGCCTGCTCCACAGACACTCAAAGGGCTGTTTCTCCTGCCCCAGAACTGAGCCCGGTGTGGGTGGGGGAAAAGCCCGGTGAGGAGTTACTGTGGGGTCTGCTGTGTTGGAGGCAGAGCAGGACAACAAAATCCATATTTAGGTATCTACACAAGTGCCCTGTCTTTTAGAGGTGCTGAGCACCCACCAGTGTCATGAGTTGTGAGCACTCAGTGCCTCTAAACATCAGGTCACTCCGACTAAATACAGATGCTGACTCTCAGCAGCCAGGGTCCTTACCCCCCTTGTGTTTCAGTTACAATAATACAACAACCTCCCCACCCGCCCCCCGGGCTTAGGTCATCAGTATCTGCAAAGCATTCTGCGAGCTTCCAATGAAGAGAGCTATGAAACCACAGATAATTAGGGGGCTTAAATCCAAGGGCATTTACTCTGAATCCGGCTTCTGCAAATCATCTGACCCTCTTCAGAACCTATGAAACCAAACACCGACTACCTGAGATAGATACACCTGCTATGGTCACAGCCCCCTCGACTGAAAATGAGATTGTGTTTGAACATCTCGGGGTCAGAATAACTAACATGGCAGTAAAGACCTGAATTTTAATGTTTCTCGTGGTGTCAGCTGGGAAAGGGGATGCCCTACTGCGAGCACAGGTGTAATGCTGACCAGCTGAACTGATGTTGATTTCAGCCTGTCCTTATCTGCACGGCTGCAAAGAGGTGTCCATTAACATGACTCCTCCAAGTCCTGTTTTAGTGTGCCCTCGCTTTCACTGAAGACTCTCTCTCTGTCAACCTGGTTCTCCACTGCCTTGCCTAGGCATTTGTGCATGGTGTGTGTACAATTCTACCCCATCAGAACAGTTGTGTGGTGTTGGTTTTTTTTAAACTCATCTTGCATATGTATACATGACAGCACAAGGTGCAGATCAGGCGTGGTACCTCAATAGGAAATATACAGTGTACAGGACCGATCCTGTACACTCTATAGACCTTTTGCATGAGGCATTCCAGTTGGCTAAGCATCCAGGCTCGGGCCCTGTGCTGATGGAACACATGAGTTATGAGGAGAGGCTGAGGGAACTGGGATTGTTTAGTCTGCGGAAGAGAAGAATGAGGGGGGATTTGATAGCTGCTTTCAACTACCTGAAAGGGGGTTCCAAAGAGGATGGATCTAGACTGTTCTCAGTGGTAGCAGATGACAGAACCAGGAGTAATGGTCTCAAGTTGCAGTGGGGGAGGTTTAGGTTGGGTATTAGGAAAAACTTTTTCACTAGGAGGGTGGTGAAGCAGTGGAATGCATTACCTAGGGAGGTGGTGGAATCTCCTTCCTTATGTAAGCAGAGTCAGGATGAGCTCCACCCTGACATCTGGTGGTGAGGTGTGGCAAGTTGTGGAAAAGAACTTCAGGGGCTGATCTCATTTGCGTAGGCACACCCACCCCACCTAGAATGAGGCCATAACTGCCCAAATGGTCACTTTGGCTGTTGTGGGATCCCCAGTGTCTCTGTTATTGGGGCGGGAAGAATAAATTGTTATTACCCTGATTATGGGAACTGTGCTTGGAACTGTACTTGGCCTTTTGTTATGATGGAGGGACTCACCATCAACTAAGTAGCTCTCGCTAGGCAAGGGACATGGGTTCCAAAACTCTGTGAATTGAGAGAGGCTGGAGACAGGTATTAGTACCTGGGGGTGTGGGCCCCTTTGTGAGGGCCTGAAACATCAATTGCACCTCTGTTTCTCTCCACTGTGGAATGTCAGAGCTAATTTTGGGTCTATTAAGAGTCTTGCTACAGGTACTGTGCTGAATTCACTTTGGCCTTATGGTGCACCAGCACTAAGGGTCCCACTACTATGAGCTGGAATCACTGAGCACTGTGTCAAGTAGTGGGGAGCTGGAAGATCTAGAGTGCGGTGGTGCTGTTCGTGGATAGGCTGGTGGAGTGTTCGTGAGACGGCGGGGCGAGCTGTGCAGAGCGGAGCCGTTCGTGAGACGGCGGAGTGGAGTGTTTGTGAGACGGCGAGCTGTGCAGAGCGGAGCCAATTGTGAGACAGCGGAGCAGAGCAGAGCCCTGTGGGGCAGTCAGCTTCAGGACACGTAAAGTGCCCCTTACCTCTTTCCCCCACACACAGGCACATTTTAGCCAGACTGGGGACTAACACTATGCAGATGAACTTTTGAACTCTGGGGCTGGACTTTTTGGACTTTGCGTGATTTGTGGATTGCTGGACTCAAGAGACGTTTGGGTTGTGGGACTCAAGAACCCGAGGGAAAGGACGTGGCCCAATTTGCTGGGGTGGGTCTTTGCTCCTGGTTTGGTTAATGAACACTAGTTGTGGTGTTTCCCCAATTTAATGCTGATGTCGTTTACCTCATGTTATTAAAGATTCTCTGCTACACCGAGACTCTGTGCTTGTGAGAGGGAAAGTATTGCCTCTTTGAGGTGCCCAGGGGGTGTGTAAGATTTTCCCAGGTCACTGGGTGGGGGCTTGAGCCACTTTTGCATTTGCTTTGATGAGAGGGAACCCCTGTGTACTGAACCCGACCCTTGCTGCTATCAACTTGGCCTGGCAGAAGGGTTACACTTAGAAGTTTTTAAGGTCAGGCTTGACAAAGCCCTGGCTGGGATGATTTAGTTGGGGAGTGGCCCTGCTTTGAGCAGGGGGTTGGACTAGATGACCTCCTGAGGTCCTTCCAACCCTGGTGTTCTAGGATTCCAGTACATTCACGTAGACCAGAGCACTGTGCAGCCGGGTATGCTATTTCCACATCTAAAGGTTCTCTCACACATTTCATTGCCCTCGAATGGCACTGCTGATGCACATTTCTCTCTGTTTCTTTCCACCCCCCCAAAAATGCATGTGGCTTCCCAGACAGCTGTGCAGTGGAGCAGAAAAGCTTGGGAAAGAAATGCTAATATGTGCCATAGAGACAAACTCATGCCACGTTTCTGAAGGTTAAATTTATATACAGTGTCTCTTTCAATGAGAATGTCAAGTGAATAGCACGTGAAATTACTGCCCAGAAAGGGGCGGGGGGGGGGGAGGTTGTAAACTGTGGGAAATTTAACTGTGGATTTCTTCTCTTTACTGATCTTGCATCTGATTCTTAAGTTTACTTCCTTGTATGTCTCGTTTCTCTTGTTCAGATATATGTCGTTGTGAATATATGCAGAGTCGCTAACTGGTGGTGAGCCCTTTATGGCATTCTTCCAAAAGTGCTTTACAGAGCAAGTGGGCAAAATCCTGACTGCACGGAAGTCAATGGGAGTTTTGTCAGTGACTTCAGCAGAGCCTGGATTTCACCCCTGGCTCCGCTGAGGGGAGAGCAAACAGTAGAGAGGGCCTGGGGCGAGAGAGACGTGCTGTAGTGGTCAGGCCCTGTGCTCGCTCACATTAGGAATGATGGGTACACCGTGGTGCCTTGGCTAACGTTGGTCGTAAGTAGTATTACTGCCTTGTGTCTTGCAGCTGTTGGAATAGCTGGTTTAGGGAGGGATTGAATGGCTAGAGGACGGGGTTGGCAGAGCAGAGTGCAGAAGGCATTTCCTGCATAAAGAACAGGGTGGAAAAAGACCTGGCTGTGGGGCAGGTGAGCACTAAAGCCGCGTCCATGGCAAACCCCACATCTTGGGCTGCTGATTCCTGCTGGCTCATTTGAACTACCCCACCAGTGACATGCGGGCTTACCCAGCTGAGCAGCACCCACAGTCTACCCCCAAATATCCATGAAGAGCCTACTCTAAAGCCCATTGAACTCCCTGGGAAGCTGCCTACAGACTTCAGTGGGCTTTGGATCAGGCATTTCATTCACAGCTTCACTACAAACCTTCCCTGACACTCGCTGTGAACTGCAAAGTGCTGGTTTCTAAAATCCTCCGCTCCTGGCCATGGCTTACATTCCTACAGCGAGAACCTCTCCTGCCCAAGCATCTCAGCGTGCTAGGTGAGATTTAGCATACATATTTATGAACGTACAGCGTGCCACCTACAATCACCATTGGGCTTAACTGAGACCGCATGGAGAAACAGCATTCTCCAGGAGAGAGGGAAGGGTTTCATTTAGACTTAGAAGCTGAGTCTGCCAAATCAGATCTCTTTGGGGAAAAAATTCTATGGGGGAAAGGGGGTCAGAAAGCCCAGTGGCCTGATTCTCCATTGCCTTGCACTTTGGGTAGTCATTTACTTCTGCAAAGTGGGTGTCAAAGGCTCCATGATGCAGAGGCTCCTAGGCAAAGGGTCCACTGTTCTTTTGCAAACAACTCTCACCTCAGGCCTGACAAACTCACTACACCTAACATACATCTTACAGGATATTTATCTATACAGAGTAACATATAAGGTATCTACCGAAGGCATGTAACTTGTCAGGATGCATAATTATTCTGAGAGGCATGTATGGGTGTAAACAGAGTCAGGATGAGCTCCACCCTGACATCTGGTGGTGAGGTGTGGCAAGTTGTGGAAAAGAACTTCAGGAGCCGATCTCATGTGCATAGGCACACCCACCCCGCCTAGAATGAGGCCATAGCTGCCCAAATGGTCACTTTGGCTGCTGTGGGATCCCCAGTGTTTCTGTTATTGGGGCAGGAAGAACAAATTGTTATTACCCTGATTATGGGAATCAAGGATAGTGGAACTGTACTTGGCCTTTTGTTATGATGGAGGGACTTGCCATCAACTAAGTAGCTCTCACTAGGCAAGGGACATGGGTTCCAAAACTCTGTGAATTGAGAGAGGCTGGAGACAGGTATTAGTACCTGGGGGTGTGGGCCCCCCTTGTGAGGGCCTGAAACATCAATTGCACCTCTGTATCTCTCCGCTGTGGAATGTCAGAGCTAATTTTGGGTCTATTAAGAGTCTAGCTGCAGGTGCGGAGCGGCTTGTGGAGTGGATCAGAGTGAAGCCCTGTGGGGCAGTCAGCTGCAGGTCACGTAAGGTGCCCCTTACCTCTTCCCCCTCACACATGCACATTTTTCCCCAGACTGGGGAGTAACACTCTGCAGATGACCTTTTGAACTCTGGGGCTGGACTTTTGGGTTTTTGGACTTTTTGGACTTTGGGTGATTTTTGGATTGCTGGACTCAAGAGACATTTGGGTTGTGGGACTCAAGAACCCGAGGGAAAGGACATGGCCCAATTTGCTGGGGTGGGTCTTTGCTCATGGTTTGGTTGATGAACCCTAGTTGTGGTGTTTTCCCAATTTAATGCTGATGTCGTTTACCTCATGTTATTAAAGATTCTCTGCTACACCGAGACTCTGTGCTTGCGAGAGGGGAAGTATTGCCTCTTTGAGGCGCCCAGGGGTGTGCGTAAGATTTTCCCAGGTCACTGGGTAGGGGCTCGAGCCAGTTTTCATTTGCTTTGATGAGAGGGAACCCCTGTGTACTGAACCCGGCCCTTGCTGCTATCTACTTGGCCTGGCAGAAGGGTTACATGGGTAAAATATAAGGAATAATGTATTGTACTGAAACCCTGCTTTATGGATTTGGAGTAAAAGTTAGTCATGGGGCTGCAGGGGAGAGGAGGAATATATCTCGATGATGGCCTATTCAAGCAGGTGGGAGTTGTCACCCTGCCCTGGTCAGTTGGTGATGAAATGCAGGGTTCGATTGTCTAGCCTTGTACCATCCCAAGATTTTTGATGGAAAACCATCAGAGACAACTGCAAACCACTGAAACAGCTTGGAGATAAAAAAGGAATATTCCAACAGACAAGGAATCACCCTGCCTATGAGTGATTACAAAGGACTATTTCAGAATAATAACAGAGGGTGAGGAAAAGCACTCAGTATACTTTCACTGAGGAGACATCTTAAGAAACAGGGATGTTCTCATTCAAGATTGGAGCTTGGTTCCAGCGAAGCCAGCCAGCTCTGCATCAGATTGAACTCTGGGGGTACAACCTACTTTATTAGCTAGGAAAGGAAATTGTTCTCAAGTGTAGACCCATGTTCAAATCTGATGATATTGTTTGGAATTGTAACCAGTTGTTTCCACCGCTCTCTCTTCTTTCTAGTTTCCTCTCCATTCTTTCCTAAATAAACCTACTTTTGTTTTATTATAAGTGCTGTGTGATTTCCAGGAGCAGTGATCTGAGGTAAAACTGGGGGCAGAGGATCTGGGGTTTCTGTGAGTAGCCAGTGTCAGCGGCTGGATCTCACAGGGGGCTGTGCAAGGGGATTTGGGGATTGGGGTGCACTTCTTGTTAACCAGCAAGGTGAAGACAGGACTGACAGAGCCCTGAGGAGAGTGCTGGAGTAGCAGACGGACTGGTGGTGTTCGCGACCTAACATCCAGTTGCCACAAGCCAGACTCCCTCACACTGAAGGCAGGGGGTAATAAGATGAGTCAGCGTCCTGGGAACCCTGAGAGCAGTCACCGGGTCAGGTAGCATCAGACACCTACTTTGTACAGATGTAAGTGGCACTGGAGGGGCAGGGCAGTGCAGAATGCAGCCAATTACCACAAATATACCAAGACTAAGGACTGGTCCTTCTCAGGGCTTGTCCTTTGCTGTTTCTTCATTGAAATACAGTGTCAGGGTGGCAGCCCCGGGATTCTTTGATTCATACCTGAAACAGGGAGAACGTGGGCAGCAGCAGCCATGCAGGCTCCCGTGATGACCTCTCCCCCCGCAGCCAGCATGAATCACTGCTCGGGAGGGACTCAGCCCAGAAAAGATGCAGGGGACTCTCCTTCCCCCCTGCACCTCATCATTCAACTCCTCCTTGCTCCCCTTCTTTGGGCAGAGGAAGCCAGAGATACACCTTGTGGATACTTAGAGATGGAAGCCCACGTACTTCTTACAAACCTAGAAGAGCTTCCCTGCTGTACCCGGAGTCTCTGGGAACAGCTCCCTGCAGCTTTTTCTCTGCCATGATTCACTGCTTCTCTCTCCCTGCTCTTCCATATATGGGAACCTTCGATTTCCTGTCCTGGGAAAAGCAAAAGTTTAACAGTGGCTTGTTAGCTCCATAGGTCTCCTGCACACTCCCACATGCTCCCATGCGTACACTCATACCTACGTAAGCACACACTCGTGCAAGGACGTGTGATTGAATGCATGCATATATACATGCGCACGCTCACGCACGTTGTCACGTGCCCCAGGCCCTGTCTTTCTCTCTGCTCTCATTTCCAAATACACAAATGGTCCAACACACACACACACTTGCACATAGATAAACGTTGTTGCAAAACACACACTCAGCAACAGACACACCAAGCCCAGCAGACACCCTGAGCTCAGTGGCTTATATATTTTTCCTCTTGACTTTGTGGCCGATTTCTTCATTTGTCTCCCTTAATTTCACTGGAAGCCGCCTTTGTATGATGAGAAACACCCGGCTAACTCCTCCTTTCCCCTCCAACAGTAGATAGCACTCAACTTACTTTCTGCTCTTTATTTTTGGCAAACACCCAGTAACGCTGGTGATCTTATCAAGCATAGGGCTGAATAGAAAGTCAGACTAGATGATCCCAGAGGTCCCCTCTGGCCTTGGACTGTATGGTTCTCCCCCTCGGATAAGCAGAGGAAACCCATTAAAATTCAATGGTGTGCACCTGTGCACACTAATGGAACGCACTAAGCTCTGGCCTAGCTCTGCTCCCACTCCGGGAGTTAGACTAATGCTGAGTCTTTGGACAATCTCATCCAGTATGTCTAGCCTCCTTGGAAATGGATGTCAGGCCACCAACAGGTGGGATTAACACTCGGGGTCTCTCTCCATCCTCCTCTAAGTGATGAACCTCTTCTGGGTCTGTGACAATCTACAGCTTTGTCCCTCCAGCCGCTGGCATGGGGATTCCAGGACTCCAGCTTCTGCAAGCCTCACTCAGCGGCTTACACCTCCAGCTGAGCTGGCATGAAAATGACATGTAAAGACACGTTAGTCCAGTACTTAGTGCCCAAGGTGGCCAGTCAAGAATCAGGGCTCCACCGTGCTAAGCACTGTATGGACACTTATTAAAAAGACAGGCCAGGCCCCACAGATTTTACAATGTAGATTACAACAGTGCCCAACAGGTGGATGAAATAATCCAATGGGAGGGAAGAATTGAAGGACAAGGTAACAGAAGTAGGGGAAAGGTGGAGGACAAGATAATGTTGGGGTGGGGGGAGGCAGAGGGAAAACTTCTGATGTCCTGAGACCATTGCCTATCATGCTGATCAATATTGTCTCATTGTACTCCACCATGTGTTGTCATTTGTATGTAGATTGCAAGCACTTTGGGGCAAGAACTACCTTTTTATTCTGTGTTTGTACAGCCCCTAGCGCCGTGGGGTCCTGGTCCATGACGAGGGCTCCTAGGCACTACAGTAATACAAATAAATACTAAGAAGTAGTGGAGGACAAGGTCACAGTAAAACAAGCCTACCTTACACAGTGAGCATTAGTTATGGCTCACCACTTGTCAGCTGCCAGTGTCTTGTAGGCCTGGGGGCAGAAATGAGTGTGAAGGATGGGTTGGACTGGAGATGGGGTTCGATGGGTTTTTGTGGGGGAGCTCTTCCTTTACATTTTTTTAAATTTTGAATTGCTCTCAGCCAATCCTGAGCTGGAACCTCGTCCTTCACAGAGTAAACCGATCATGGGGAATGTCAGGCCGAGGACATTTTGCCTGCTACTCATCATGCTGTTGAAGGTACTGGAGTATGTTGCAGACACATCTTCTCCTCACTCCGCTGTGATACACAATATTGCCTAGCTAGGACTAACAGCCATTTCCTGGGTGCAGTGTACTGAAAACTCTGTTAAAATTACAAGCTATCGTTTTAAATTCTAAGGGATTTCCTATGTCTGCTTGCAGGGTAGAGGGCTCTGAGGGAAGACTGCAAACTGGGTCCTCAGCAGTCAGTCTGTAAAAAGAGCCAGTCTGATACAAGGTGGGGGGAGTTGGGCCTCTTGCTGCCTTAGGGAGCAGCCTGCTTTTTTTTTCTCTGGTTTTGGCTGGTGTGTATTAGGGTTCTGGATTCTAAGACATAAAGTAGTGTTACCCCCTTCCAGGAAGAGTTTTTAGATTTTGTTTCTAACTGTGTGTAGGCCATGAACATAATACTGGGTGACCACACTGATCTCTTCGTGGTCTCTTCCCACAGTCAACTATGGAAGCAAGAGCCTTCTCCTCTGCAGCTCCTGCTATTAGGAATGGCCTTCCTGGATCTGTCCAGCTAACTGACCCCCAGTCTGATTTAAAATCTCACATGAAAATAAACATTTGCTCCTTTGTCTTTAACTCTGACATTCCCTCCCTCTAAACTGTTATGGATTATTCATCCCCTGCAGCTGTGGTGTTTAATTCAGATTAGGAAACATGCTATACACAGTAAAATTGCAGTGAAGTCAGGATTTTTTTCCCCTGTGCTTTCTGGCTTTGGAGGGTTTTTTTACCATCTTCTTGCACATGGAGTTTGGGGTTGTTGTTTTGTTTCAAGCTTAGTAAAGTAAATTTTTAAAAAAGTAAATTTAAAAAAAAATTTAAAATACAGAAAGGAGAGAAACAGCAGAGTCACCCGCAAACTGGCCTATGCAGGAACTACCTAAGGCCCCCCGTGTCTTGCACTCAATGACTATGGCACATAATAGCAACATGCCTTCCCTATAGCACCTTCTGTGCAAGGAGCTCAGTGCTTTACAAACACCAACATCTGGACAAGAGTTGGGAGGTTGGTAGAATCCCCATTTTGCAGATGGAGAAATTGAGGCATGGCACGATTAAGTGATAAATCCAAGGTCACTCCGGGAGCCTGGGAGATTCGAGGGAAGGGAGCACAGATTTCCTCTGAGTCTTGTGTTTTAACCACCGGGCCATCTTTCCACCCAGAGGGGAAAGTGTGAAAGAGAAGAACCCCGAGAGGGAGAAGAGACTGAAGAATGAAAGAGGGGATGCAATAACTCTCTGGCTGGACAGGTTGCAAGACACTTGCCAAGGTTTCTCCTCACCTGCTGTGTATGGGAAGGATCTCGACGGGTGTCAGACTTTCCAGCTTGCCCAAAACAATTTACATTCCCCAGAATAACTCAGTAAAATGCAGGGAGAAAGAAGGGTTGGAAAAAGCTGGCCTGGCAAAAGATTCAGGAAGAGGAAACAGGAAAATCGTCCTTTACAAACATACTGGATGGGTGATGAAGATCCAACAAACCAGCCCCTGCAGGAAAGGAGGCCAACCCGCCATATTAAATTCAGTGAGTAACTTTCCGCCCCCAGTTCCCAGCGCAGGTTCCCCACACCTCACAAAGGGCTCAAGACAGATTGCGAGGCGGGGAGCGGGGGGCGATAAGTAGGAAAGGAAAATGTGCTTCTGCAACATACCCAGCTGTTCCACCCAAAACGTCCCTTCTTGGGCTAAGCACCAAGCCTCGTTCGGTGGGGCTGGCGTGTCAGTAACTCATGTTTTGTCTGACCCCGAATGCCTTCTCCTTTCTGTTCTGTGTCTGTGTGACAACCTATGTAAGCAGGAAACAGGATTAGGTACATCAGAGTAACAAGTCAGGGAGATATGGGCCTGATTCTGGCAGGGGATGAGCACCCTTGCCTTCCATTCAAGCCAACAGAGGTGCTCGGCTTGTGGCAGGATCAGGCCCCTGATGAGCCGTTAATAGAATCTGCGGAAAGATGGGAAGATAAAGAACAGGCCAGGCTGACAGCAAAATTGACACTGGTGTTTTCCGATCCAATGAGTGAAACAAGCCGAGATGAAAATATATAATTTAAAACTTTTTCTTCTTTGCTCGGCCGGAGAGATTTCTTCCCCTTTCCGCCTCGGGCATGTCCCTCCATGCCTCTGCTAGGAGGTTTGAGCTCAGTTAGCCCTGCATGCTTTCAAGGCGGATAAGCCAGGCACTCTGCATTCTGGGCATCCCATCCATACCATGCCCACAGCATCCCCAGTCCTCTCCCCTCCCTCTGCATGGATCCCACCTGTCAAGAACTCACTCCCCAGGTGGGGTCCTGGAAAGGGAGGGATGATGCTGCAGAGGCAGATCACCCCTCTCCCCCAGCACACACATTTCTGCATGAGATGGGGGGATACCCATGCATGGACAATCCCCTCTGAGCATGAATCTGTGGCACATGGCTGGGCCCCACGTAAAACCCTTGGGATTTGGTCCATTACCGTTGTCTCTGAAACTTGGGAAAGGGCTTGTTAGCCCAGAGACTGGTGGTGTATTGAAAGCTGTTAAAATGATGAGAGGTCACTTTACTTTCTCCGGAGGGTTCCTGGACCTGCTTGCAGGCTAAGGGGCTCTGTAGGGAAGCTCGTGATCTGGGTCATTCATCAGTCAGTCTGCAAAGAGCCAGCCTACAGCAAAGGGGGATTGCCCCTCCACCTTAGGGAGCAGTCTGCTTTGTCTCTCCCTGGTTTTGGTTCTTGTGTGTTAAGGTTCTGGATTTTAAGAAATGAAGTCGTGTTACGTTGCAACATTCCAGAAAGAGTATTTTATGTTTTGATCTAAAGCCTCTGTTTGTTTGCCATGAACATAACATGACCCAGGCTATTTGATGACGCTTTCCTGCTCTTTATATTCCAAGTCGCCAGCAGATGTGTGTGACAGTGGGACGTAATGCCAGTAATCCTGAGGATGAAAGGATCTTTTTGCCTTTCACATTTTACCAGATACATAGTCCCTCTTGACTGTTTTTTCAGATTTTTGAAAGGGACTGTAATCACTTCATAAAATAATCACACTCCTCTGTGTATAGAAAGCTAGGGTTCCATAAGCAGCAAACTGTGCTGCTGTTTCCACATGGGATGGAGCCAAATATCCTGAATTATTCCTCAAAACATGGGTTAAAAGCAGCCTGGATTGCTCAGAGGCTTGTTGAAGGGTCAGAGAGCCTTTCACCTCTCAAATGAAGCCTAGGCTGGTACGGATTGAAAGTTGTTACCACGCGGCTGTTCAATGGCCTGTGAGACATAAGTGTGGTAGCCTCACTCTGGTTCCCAGTGGTCACATCTCAAGATCACCACAACTGGAAGCCTTGTGGGCAGACACACCTGGGAGAGCAAGCACTGAATGCGTTATACAGAGGTGCCAAACTTTCCAGTTTCCCCAAGCGTGCTCGACCCCAGCCCCACCCTTTCCCCCAAGATCCCGCCCCGCCCCTGCTCCACCCCCACCCTGCCTCTTCCTGCCCCGTTCCGCCCCCTCCCTTAAGTGCGCCCCACCCTCGCTCCGCCTCCTCCCTCTCCCCCCAGCACCTCCTGCACACCGCTGAACAGCTGATCACTGGTGGTTGGGAGGTGCTGGGGGGTGGGCGGGGAAGGAGCTGATCGGTGGGGCCCACTGGTGGGTGCTGAGCACCCACTATTTTTTTCCTGTGGGTGCTCCAGCCCCGGAGCACCCACGGAGTCAGCGCCGATGCCTACGGAAATTGAACTCTCCAGCACCGAGAGGCAGGGCAGGATCCAGACGCCATTGTGTAAGAGCACGGGGAAGCTCGCACAGCCCCTAGCCATGCTACCTGTGTAAGGTGAATACGTGACAAACACCATGCTCTAGGCCCGTTATTCCTTCTCCTTTTACTAACATTAATTCACACCGTGGTTTTTTTAAATTCAAAAGTAGCCTCCTCCAATAACAACCAGGAAGAATGAAGGGGAAACCAATCACTCTGATTAAATAATCACAGCTACCTAAGTCTCCATTCCCGCTCTGGTGTGACATACCCAGCTGGGCACATTTCCCCTGTGATCACCATCTTCACAATATTTCCCCGAAGGGGGCCATGTGGTGTCTGCCGAAAGCTAAGAACTCACTGGTTGTCATGGTTATTGCAGGAGATACGTATGGAAAATATCTGAAGGGTTGTGTAACATGTAGAATGGAGCGTTGCAAAGTTGCTGGGGGTGAAACTGGTCACTGGGGGCAGGGTGGTTCTCCGAGCTAAGGCGGTCCAGAGTGAGAACAGTTGACATCTTTCGGCCCAGCCCAGCCAAGTGTTGACAGTCTAGACAAGGTGCAGGCTTTACAAAGAAGCCCAAGAAAAAGACCAGACTGTGATGGGTGAAATGAAGTTCCTGGAATGCTCTGGTTATGAAACGAGACAAAACGTCTGGAACTGTAAAATAGGAGAAAGAAGGTTACAATATGAGAACCATTATGGGGGCGACACTGCCAGTGTGAACGTCTCATGCTGGACCAAGGGCTGGACAGACGGACCTTTGGGTGAGAAATACCTTGTTAGACAGGAAAGGATTTTGTTAATAAGTCCAGGGCTCAAATGGCATTTTATATTTTTCTTTTATCTGTAGCCATGTTTCCGATCCTCATCCTGGCTTCTATTTGACTCTTTATCTTGAGCTTTGTCAGGTAGGCATCTATTTGGTTTTACTATAGACACGACTACATGCCGTGTGCTAAGGAGAGTGTTGAACTGAGGTGAAGCTAGTGAACTGGGGGCATTGCTTCCACAGAGGCAGAGAACATATGTGCATTGCGGTGTCCAGAGTTCAAGGGAGTGGGCATTTGAGTATAATAAAGTGGGGTGTACAGACAGGTTGGCAGGACCTGCACCCCTGGGCCAGAACAGAACTCTGGGGGCTGGCAATCTCTATAGATTTACCCACAGTTCTCTGCTCTGCCCCAAAGACTTACTTAGGGAGCCTAAGGGCTGGGGTGTGCAAATTGCTAGCCTGCAGAGGGGAAGAGCAGAGACTGGGGACCCTGGAGTGGGGCGCTTGTGTTGCCAGCAGCTGACAATTTTGGGCGAGTTCCCCCATGGTGGGCACAGACAAGGCTCCCCGACACTGTAAGCAGACGGTAGTGATTTACCCTGCACTCCTTGGGGAACTCCGAAAGAGTCGCAGTTGTCAAGGGACCAGCGGCTGCATTTGAAGCATGACATTTGGGGCCAGAGTCATCCCGTCATGAAACTCCAGTGGAGGCAGGGGAGTTGAGCTGACCCCAGGCTCCTCATTCAGCAATTGTTGGCCAACTCATCTTTACACTGCCCCATCGGCTCTGTGGAGATTAGACCACTTTATCTAATGTTCGCTGTCCTGCTTAGCCAGCTGGCCTTGAAGAAGCCAGCCCACTGTCCTGTCACCAGCAATGCCTGGTGCCACTTGCACCCAAGAAAGGTGATGAAGACATAAGGAATAACCTGCCCACGGGGAAATTTCCTCCTGACCCCCAAGAGTTGACTTATCCCTGAAGCCTGAGACTTTGTATCCCTGGCAAACCTCTCATGGTTTTTTTTTTCCCCCACAATGTTGTTGCCTTTTTTATTCTTGCTATTGTAACCCTGGATGTTCCAAGCCCCCATTTCTAATCCTCATCCCTTCCACTCTCTGTCATGCTCATGCTCAGAGCGCTATCATGGAGAACATTGCCTTGTTTCAGACACCAGGAGATTTGACTGGTGTGGTTCAGCTAGTCCAGAGTGAGCCAAAGTGGCAGTCTCACAATGGAGGGCAATTTGATGGCTTCCCCAGCCTGATTCACAGTTCAAAGCCATCTGGAGATACTGGGATAAAACTGGACAGTGCTGCTAATGCTTTGGAGATTTGCCCATCGCTAGTCATCAGTTATCCCCTCTATCTCTTCTCAGTGAGCTTTTTTACCTCTTTGTGCATGAGAATTCAATCTCTAGGCTCAGGGGACCAGCAGCAAATCTCTATTTTAACCAAAATAAACTGGGCTGGCACAAATCCCCATTTTTCAAGATAGATCATGAAAATAAAGAGTTCTTTCCACCCCTCCTCTAGTCAGCATGGCTTTTGTTGGGAAAGCATCAGACACTGGCACCTTCAACACCATTGCAACCCGAGAGTATACTCCATTTATTTCCTCATGAGAGACATTTATGTAGTCGATGGAGATTTATAGGTTGAAAACAGCTGAGATTTTCCATGGTTTAGCAGCATAAGGACAAAGAGAGCATGGGGGTTCGACGTTGTAAAACAGGACTCGGCCCATGTGAGTTAAGAACATTGGGGACTTTAAATCAATATTATTTTTCCATCGGGTGGGGGAGACTCTGCAACCGCAACAGCAGGAGGAATCCACTGTTTGGACTTTCAGGAATAACAATAAAGCCCCAGCCCTCGATAAACTCTGTTAATGAAAACAAAGCTTCGGTTCACATTGTATTTACAAGTTGGACTTTATTCCTGTCAAACACTAAGAAGCCAAGAAATATCAAAGTGGCTCATTTAAGCATTTTGGAAACTCGCCAAAAGGTTTCTCTCTCCCCTCCCTCCCCCGCCCTCTTAATTTGGAGTAAAAGCACCAATTACAATAATCCCATTGAAACGCCCCTCTCTGTCCCTCTGGTTATTTTAACTTTGGACACAGCACCACTCTGCAAAGCTGCTATGTTCCCACTGCCCGAGAGTTATGGGAAAAAGCTATCTTGGTCCTATTAGGAATGCGCCTTGCGTCTCTCCCTTGTTGCCATGCTGCCTTTGGAGATGTTAGTGGGTTCGAACAGGGTTGCATAGCCCTGCTGAAGAATATACAGCAGATAGGGCTAAAGAGAACCTGCCAAGGGGGAAAAAATGTTCGGGTTGTGCCAAGTTCTTGCTTCTTCGTGATGGATGTCAGAGGCAGGAAAGGGATTTATTCTGCCTGTTTTTTTACCTTTTGAAATTCAGATCTCATCTCACCTGGAAGATTCTATGGTCTGGTCTGCGATAGATACAGAAATTCTCCACCAATATGAACCCTGGTTGAGCAACACCTGGAAAAAAAGGGGGAGAGTGAATTAGTGGTGAAGGGCTTGGTCACTTCTCTGAGGTGAAGGAATAAGCCACCATGGTACGGCAGCGAGCCACAGGGCACAGGAATCAGAGCAAAGGGCATAGAGATTATCTCCATTGACTGGCTGGTGTCAGAGCTGTGTATAGGAGTCTCAATAATGTTTGATTGTTGAACAGTTCTACTGAGGGGTAAAGAGCGAGGTGGCAAAATTTGCAGATGATACAAACTACTCAAGATAGTTAAGTCCCAGGAAGACTGCGAAGAGCTACAAAAGGATCTCTCAAAACTGGGTCAATGGGCAACAAAATGGCAGATGAAATTCAGTGTTGATAAATGTAAAGTAATGCACATTGGAAACCATAATCCCAACTATACCTATACAGTGATGGAGTCTAGATTAGCTGTTACCACTCAAGAAAGAGACTTTGGAGTCATTGTGGATAGTTCTCTGAAAACATCTGCTCAGTGTGTAGCAGCAGCAGTCAAAAAAGCTAATGATATTAGGTACCATTTGGAAATGAATAGATAATAACAGAGAAAATATCATAGTGCCACTATATAAATCCATAGTATGCCCCCACCTTGAATACTGCATGCAGTTCTGGTGACCCCGTCTCAAAAAAGATATATTGGAACTGGAAAAGCTTCAGAAAAGGGCAAAAAAAAAAGAAAATTATTAGGGATATGGAACAGCTTCCATATGAGGAGAGATTAATAAGACTGGGACTTTTCAGTTTGGAAAAGAGACGAATAAGGTGGGATATGATTGAGGTCTATAAAATCATGACCGGTGTGGAGAAAGTAAATGAGGACGTGTTATTTGCTCCTTCTTATAACCAAGAACTAGGGGTCACCAAATGAAATTAATAGGCAGCCAGTTTAAAACAAACAAAAGGAAGTATTTCTTCACAAAATGCACAGTCAACCTGTGGAACTCCTTGCCAGAGGATGTTGTGAAGGCCAAGACTATAACAGGGTTCAAAAAAGAACTAGATAAATTCATGGAGGGTAGATCCATCAATGGCTATTAGCCAGGATAGGCAGGGATGGTGTCCCTAGCCTCTGTTTGCCAGAAGCTGGGAATGAGCGACAGGGGATGGATCACTTGATGATTCCCTGTTCTGTTCATTCCCTCTGGGGCACCTGACATTGGCCACTGTCGGAAGACAGGATACTGGGATAGAAGGACCTTTGGTCTGACCCAGTATGGCCGTTCTTATGAGCTCTGTGCAGAGCTGTATGCCTCTGATCTCCAGGTGTGATCTGAATACATCTTGTAGGATGGTAGGAGTGAGTGAGGGCTAACTTGGGTTCCCCATCACAATCATGCTTTTGCATAGGAGCCTCAGCGGATGATGGAATTGTGGGCAGCATCCAGGGAACTTTCCCTGCCCTGCTAGTCTGCCTACTCCAGTGTCTGCCTTGAAGATTCCTCCCATCACTGCCATGAATTGCTGCCACTGTGGGTCTCAGGCAGGGTCTCCAAGGTCCCATGTGAGGATGGCACAACCATTCAGTGTTCACAATGGCTGCAGCCCATTGGGGTGACAGCCACAGCACACAGGGTCTTTGAGAAGATGGGCCTTTGTATCCGTGCAGCATCCACCAGGGCTCCTACGCCCTGCACTTTGACATGTGCAAAAACTGCTTGCCGTGAAAAATACCAGAGCTCCCTGGCGTGGTGTAGGAAACCCCAGTTGTGTCCTTTCACTCACCTCCGCTGACTCTTTCTGCCTGTCAAGCAGCTGTAGCACACTTGGTTACGTCCCAGCTCATGGTGTCCATGGTCCATTCAGATTGCTTCCCAGTCGAACATCTCTGTATCTAGCCATGTTGCCGATTCAGCAGCAACCGCACATGGTGCCCACGTCAGGTGGAAGCTACTGTATAAGCTCCAGCATGGGGGGATAGCTCAGTGGTTTGAGCTTTGGCCTGCTAAACCCAGGATTGTGAGTTCAATCCTTGAGGGGGCCATTTGGGAACTGGGGCAAAAACTGGGGATTCGTCCTGCTCTGAGCAGGGGGTTGGACTAGATGACCTCCTGAGGTCCCTTCCAACCGTCGTATTCTATGATTCTATGAGCATACAAGGCCTGACCTTTCTCCCACTGAAGGCAACAGCAGAAGGCCCATTGTCTTCAACAGAAGCAGAATGGGGCCACCAGGATCCCCCTTCAGAATTTCCAAACACCTGGGTAGCTGATGAGAAGGGAAAATGCAGCATCACAGACGAAAAAGGAGAATAAATCAGAGGAAAGCTGTAACTCAGACTCCTGGTACTTAGAACTCCGATGTAGGGCTTTCTGCTCCTGCGAGACATCTTGGTTCCAGTGCTGCATCCATGGGGCGTGTGTCCTGGTGGTGTGAGCTAGGGTTCCTGGGCTACTTCCCAATGCTTGGAGTCGGCATTAATATAAATCCAGCTGTGTTTTCTGAGTTATTTCCCTTTCCCAGACAAGAGAAGCCACCTCTGGTCAGCATCATCAGTCACTTCAATTTACAATTGTGAAAGACCTCAACACTGATGTCACGAGCACCTAAGACAAATGACTGGAGTTGCTTACTCCAAGCTCACAAGAGAGGAGCAGCATTTGGCATAGCCACTCTTGGACTTAATCTTTCTCAAGTACCCAGAACCCCATCTATTAATCAAAGTGCCTGACGCATACAAATTCAGCTGGCTACGTGATGATTGCAGTCAAACCCCTTAAATATTTCCTGTTTAAAAAGTCCTCATCTTTGAAGACATGAGCTTTTCAGGAGGGAGCTTTTCGTCAGCTACATGAGAGAGACTCTAGCTGCTTAATGCTTTTACAGGGTGGTTCAGATTAATTGGGGGCACAGCGCAGGGAGTTTATTCAAACCTGACTCACAGCAACCGAGTCAGATTTTCCTTTCAGTGTGGAAACTGACTCTAAGTTCGTATGCGATCAGATCTCACACTTCAGAGCACAAACAGATCATGGAATGGGATCAGAATATTTTCCCTCCGTGGTAAAATAATATCTTTATGCTGACATAGCTCCTTTCACACGGGACCTTTCCAAACAGCTTTACAAGCTAGGTAATGATCGTTACTGTGTAGTCTATAAACTCTTTGGAGCAGCAGAGACATTGTCATCATACTTGTCTATGAAGCATCCTGCACATGAGCAGTACTGTATAAATAACAATGGATTAAAGTAATTAATAACACAGAAATGCAGCCACCTCTGAGGTGGAATGTGGCAGCTGTTTAATAGCGCATCACAACACTACACAATAAGACTTGAAGAATACCATCGAGTTGAAACTGCAGAGGGAATTTAAGCAAGGTGGAAGGCAATTGTCCAGCCTGGAATTTGTCTGGGGCATTGAGGCTAACACTTCTACTCTAGTGAAAGGTGTCCTGGAGTCCATGATCAGGGTAAGTGCTCAGTTTTCCATCTCATTGAAAACTTGTACCTTCAACATCATACTGCCCGCTACCATCTGGCTGGGACGTTGGCTCAATAGCGATTCAGAGGGAAGATGGCAGGGACTGAATCCCCATCTTCTCTTCCTGCAGTGCCTTGAGCAGAGCCTTGGGCAGCTGGGTGCCTGAGGGAGAGCTCACACACACTTCTTGGGTACCCAGCATTTAACCAGACATTAGAAATAAATCTAATTCCAAGACAGAGAGCCACATCCACTTCTCCCTTTCTTCAGCCAGAGCCACTGGGAACGGGGCCAGATGGTGGCCAAGCAGGGGGGAAATGGCTGGGGTGCTCTGCAAATACCAGTAGGTCAGAGCCTGTTGGCTGAGGTGGGCCTTGCGGGATCCCCTCCAACCTAAGTGAGGTTCAGGCTCAGGTGGCCATTATGGGGAGTGAATTGTGCCCTCCAGGAAAATGGCTCTGCCCTGGGATGTTGCTAGCTCCACCCTGGGAGTCTATCACCTGAATTATCCCTTCACTATTAGCTGTTGCCGCAGGTGCAGAGAGGGGCCGGCCCTGAGATGTGTTTTCACGTACAACAAATTCACAGGCCACGACCTCTATTTTAAAGCCATGACAAAGTGCTGAAAAGCAGCCCGGCCTGGGAGAACGAGCTCAGGGTGGGAGACGGCAGATCCCTGCACTCTAATCCCAGTTCCTGCCCCTCATGTGCTGTGTGACCATGGGCAAGTCAACTCCCCTCCCTCTGCCTTGGTTTCCCCTTTGATAACATGGAGATCACGGCTGATTCGTGTGCTGAACAGGGCTGCCGTGCAGATGAATTACCTATGGTCTGATTCACCACTGCCTTCAGAGCTGGTATAGCTCCCATTGGCACAGCATCTGAACCACCTCCCAGTCTTAATGTACACACAACAGCCTTGTAAGATAGAGACATGCTATTGTCCCCACTTCACAGGTAACCCTGTAACAGGCTACACAACAAAGTAAAACCCATGGCTGGCTCGTGCCAGCTGACTAGGGCTCTGGCTGTGGAGCTGTTTCATTGTAGTATAGACTTCCAGGCTGCAGCCCGGGCTCTAGGACCCTGCAGGGTGGGAGGGTGTCTTGTTGCTGTGTAGATATACCCAGTGAGGCTATGTGATTCGCCTAAGGTCTCACACAGAAAGTCAGTGGCAGAACGGGGAATCAACCTGGCTCTCCTGAGTCGTAAGCGAGCCCCCTGCCCACTAGTGCATTGTTCCAGTTTTAGCTAGTGTAACATGCTAGTAGGAGCATTGCCAGCAGATTGAGGGAAGTGATTATTCCCCTCTATTCGGCACTGGTGAGGCCACACCTGGAATATTGTGTCCAGTTTTGGTCCCCCCACTACAGGAGGGATGTGGACAAATTGGAGAGAGTCCAGCGGAGGGCAACAAAAATGATCAGGAGGCTGGGGCACATGACTTAGGAGGAGAGGCTGAGGGAACTGGGGTTATTTAGTCTGCAGATGAGAAGAGTGAGGGGGGATTTGACAGCAGCCTTCAGTTACCTGAAGGGGGGTTCCAAAGAGGATGGAGCTCGGCTGCTCTCAGTGGTGGCAGATGACAGAAAAAGGAGCAATGGTTTCAAGTTGCAGTGGGGGAGGTCTAGGTTGGATATTAGGAAACACTCTTTCACTAGGAGGGTGGTGAAGCACTGGAATGGGTTACCTAGGGAGGTGGTGGAATCTCCATCTTTAGAGGTTTTTAAGGCCCGGCTTGACAAAGCCCTGGCTGGGATGATTTAGTTGGGGTTGGTCCTGCTTTGAGCAGGGGGTTGGACTGGATGATCTCCTGAGAGCTCTTCCAGCCCTCATCTTCTATGATTCTATGACATGAAGGCATTTGGACATTGGCATAAAACTGGAATAACACAGTGGCCAGGCCAGCTCTTGGCACATGTGTAGGGGCCGAGTGTGATTGCTTAAAATGAGGAAGGGAAGAAATCAATCCATTGATGCAACAATCAGTGACCCAATGTGACCTGTCTCCCTGCCCCCCCACCCCACCCCCCACACCACCGTGTTGCAACTCGGTGGATTATTGGCAACTTGTAGACTCCACTGATACTGCTCCCTGGAAACTGGCCATATCGGGCTCACCTTGTTAGCTGAGCCCTTGCCTGAGCTCCTGGAGCCCGGAGAAGTCTGAATCATTCCCTTTCTTCTCGGCTGCCACTGTTCTGAAATAGTTCCAGCAGCTTTCTCAACAGTTCTCCATCAAGTGCTTGGTCGTTACCATTCCAGCCCAGCCCCAAGACGACGTATTCCGGGGCCGATCAGCGAGAGTATACCAACCATTTACATGAACCCTATAAAATATTATGCTTGTGGGGGCCTACAGTGCTGAGAAGCATCATCTTGTTTTCATTTCACATCTCGGCTGGGACGGGGCACTGAGAGAAATCCCAGAAAATGGCAGCAGCACAGTCTGAATGCAGAAATCTGTGTACAGCTCCGTACGCTGCGCAGTGCCCACAGGAGCTGACGGGGCCTGGCCATGGCATAGCAATGCAGCTTCCTGCCCCGGACCCCCTCTCCGCACAAGGGGTGTGCTTCACCCGTCCGTTTGTAATCCACGTTCCAAGAGGCTGGGCTGGGTTGGCTTTCATAGAATCATAGAATATCAAGGTTGGAAGGGACCTCAAGAGGTCATCTAGTCCAACCCCCTGCTCAAAGCAGGACCAATCCCCAATTTTTGCCCCAGATCTCTAAATGGCCCGCTCAAGGATTGAACTCACAACCCTGGGTTTAGCAGGCTAATGCTCAAACCACTGAGCTATCCCTCCCCCCTTTGCTGCCCATCTGTGGTCCCTTCTTCATCATGGTCACTCTGTCATCTGCATGGGAGCCTATGTGCTGTGCCATGTTGCTGGCTCCCCATGGTTCTGTCCCAGCTGCTCTGGGAAGGCCGTTGCTGTTGCTACCAAGACCTGGCACTCTTCGTGGGTTTAGGGCTGTCATTTTGGCATCCTCTGGAGAGACCTGATGCCCTCTGCTAGCTCCCCAGCCCACTCCAGCACTGGGGAGGGGAACGGTAATTTCCACTCTGTGGGGGATGAATGTTTTCTAATTCATCTCATCTGCATCTACATGGCTTTGTACTGAATGGGATGATGAAGTGTGCTTAGGTCCATCTTTAATGACCGTCCCATTGTTTGAGAGCTCAGGACCCAAGATTCCAAGGCCAGATGATTATGAATGGTCCCTTCTGGCCTTGGGATCTATGAGCCTATGAATCTAGGGCCCTGGAGCACCATGTTGCACCAATCCTCACTAGTGTACCAGTGGCACCACTCCTAAGCAAGCACTGTAGGCATTCCATCCACACTGGCTCTAGCACCTGGTAGGTCCCAATTAGTCTCCCTGCCTACCACCACCACACTCCTTCCACAGTAACCCAGACACCCTCCCTCTGTCCCCAGCCAGCTGGAGAGCAATATCCCTCCTGAGCTGGACAGAAAGGGTCAGCAGCTGATTCTCCCAAAGCAGATTCATCACATGCGTCCTGCTGACTGACCCATCACCGCTCAGCTGAGTCATACGGAATGACCCTATTGGAACCTATGGAGTTATTCCGGATTTACACTGGTGTAACTGACTGAGTCCAATCTCTTGTTTTCTGTGTGTCTCTCTTCCCACGCTCTGCCCCGACTCGCTTCATCTCCCTCATCGTTGCTCTCCATCTTCCTCACTCTCACGTATGTAGAAAACAGGCTACTCTGATTTCTGCAAAATCAACTTAAAAATAGCCTTTGTAGCTTCTATGTACAACAAAGAGCTGAGCAGGTGCATTTTAGCATCATCTGCATTTCTTTCCAGCCAGAGACATAACCAGAAGGAAACCTGCCTTGCCCTTTGGGAAGCTCAAGTGAGGGCTGTCACTCTGCGGAGCACGCTGAGAAGTGGTTCACTCTGTCAGGCGCTCATGCATCCTTGTTCCCTTTCCCTCCACACACACAGAGCTCCCGGACCTGAAGCTAAACTTCTTTTAGGAGCCCAAAGGCCAGCTGCCTGTTTCTGAAGCTGGCATGGTTGGTAAGGAGAGAGACGTGATCTGATTTCACATCAGTCATTCACAGCGACCATACCAAAGTACCACTCTGTCCAACTGGGAATGGCACTTGAAAGTTTTCCTGACAGAAGCATTAGCGATATTGTAGACAGACAACCGTGGGGATTGTTTCACAGACTCCAGCGAGAGACTGCTGAATTGGAATTAATTTGCAAACTGGACACCATTAAATTAGGCTTGAATAAAGACTGGGAGTGGATGTGTCATTACACAAAGTAAAACTCTTTCCCCTTGTTTATTTTTCCCCCTCACTGTTCCTCACACGTTCTTGTCAACTGCTGGAAATGGCCCATCTTGATTATCACTACAAAAGGTTTTTTTTTCTCTCCTGCTGGTAATAGCTCACCTTAACTGATCACTCTCGTTATAGTGTGTATGATAACACCCATTGTTTCATGTTCTCTGTGTGTGTATATATATCTTCCTACTGTATTTTCCACTGCATGCGTACGATGAAGTGGGTTTTAACCCACGAAAGCTTATGCTCAAATCAATTTGTTAGTCTCTAAGGTGCCACAAGTACTCCTTTACTTTTTTGTGGGGATTGTGTATGGCTTCTGTAACGTTAAGAACCTGCAACTGCACCTTTCAGACCTGGAACACGCTGGATGCCAATTTAGGAGTTGGAAGCAGTTGCATTTGGAATTTGAAGTTAAAGTCTGCATCAAAGAATGATGCGGAGCTGAATGTCTCTTGCAAATAATGGTCCTCCTTGTTCTACTAACCTCATGGTGGTGGGGAAGGTGACACTGTTCTGTGCCACTCTAGCTATAAGATACAACTGATTGACTGGATTGTGGGAGACATAAAAATGAGCACAGGGGAAATTAATCTACATGGGATGCAATCAGGCTATTCTTACAGTGGGAAAAACCTTGTCTGAACTAGGAAGTAGAGGAGAGAAGCTGGTCCATGCTTATATATTTTTCCAGACCAAAGAAATTGGGAATGACCTTGAATAAGCCTTATCAGCACTGCAGCGAACCACCAAATGGTTGGACATTTGCCCATCACGGCTCGATATGCCTTTGCCTTAGAGAGATGCTGCCAGCCGAAGATAATTAATTACAACATCACGCTCCAGTTAGGCAGCAGCTTGTGTAGATATCAGTGTACGTGGGAGCAAAGCAACAAAGTGCCACGGGTTTGGTGGTTGTTTTTTTGCGTCCAATGTAATTTACAAAACAGTTCTCCCAGTGATCAATAGGAATGTGCCAACAGCAGGTCTGTAGTCTCTTCCTGGAACGATATGTGTCCGTTTCTAGTAAACTCCTGGAGAACGTGCTGGCCAAGCGGTTGAAGCACAGAGAAAAGCCTTATAGAGTGTAAATTTACAAGCTGTAAAATATATCAACAAAGCGGCTATTTTGTAGGTGATTTACTGCCTCCCTGTGAGTTCATAGATCTGCTTTATAGGCTGGGGGTGAAGATAGATGCTGGGAATCACTGATGTACAATGAGGCATTCTCAGCATCTTCCTTTCAAAGGGCTTCTTCCCTGCTGCTGGAATTACAAGGGCTTTGGTACAGACTGGCAAAGCATGTCCCATTGATGGCCTGCCCCTTTACCAATTAAACAAGGCTAGTGGAATGATTTGAACTCCCTCTCCTGCTCTTTGGCTTTCCCTATCCAGTGCATGCGGCAGCTCTTTTACTCTGACTAGCTGTTTTGGGTGTTGGCATTGCTCATTGGGTAGGGTTAAGGTAGTCGACAGATCTGGAGTCATAAAGGAATGGTCTTCCAGAGCATATTGGCCAGAACCCTATATAGGGGGAGAGGGAGGGGTGACTTTTTTATTGGGCACTGACCTTTAGTGGAGTAACACTAATTCCCAGTTACACTCAGGCCACTTCATACTGTGAGGCCTTAGGGTGAACACAAATTACATTTGCACCTCCCTTGAGGTCCCGGAGCAGTGAAAAGTGGACTTAGAGTAATGGAAATGCAGTGGAATCAGGCCCCAGTGGTGGCTTTGACCCAAGATGTATATTATGCTTTCTGTAACAGGTGTCAAAAACACTTTGGGTCTATCTATGCTAGATGCTAAACCATTTCCACCCTAGTTGCGGGATGGCCAGGAGGGACACCATCTCATTCCCCAAGTGTGGGCGCACCCTTAAAGGTCAGAATTACACACATTATTTTGGTTCTGTGGCGAGCTACAGAATTTGCTCCTCTTCCCCACTTTGATCACTCAGGGGACCTATATGATGTAGCCTCTTATACACCCTCATATCTGCTCAGGTGCTGAAGACGATAATTCTTGCTATGATGGAGCTGGTCTTTCTCATTGAGACTGTCTGGTTTAGTCGGAGGTCCGCGCTTCCTTGTAATTACTAGTTTTCCCTTGACAACCTCAGGCTGAGTCAGAAAAAAGCAGTCCGAGGAGGTGTGGTGGGCGTGAATTCACAGTTCATGGGGATCTACTGGAAGACAAGAGTGATGGAAATAGTTTTGGTTCTGGTTTTTAGGTCTGATAACACAAGGTGCTTCATAGGCTGTATTTTACCCAAGGAGGCTGTACTATGCTAGCCAACGAAAAGCCATTCTCTCTTATGCAAACCCACGGAAAGTCTCATGATGGCTCCCATAACCAGGTCTCAATATGATATAGAATGCTTTCTATGCATGTCATTAAAGCCCCTGTCTAACAGCCATGGAAGTCAATGGCAAAATTACCACCAACATCAATGAGCACAAGATTAGGCCTGAAAAATTTACTTCTCCAGTTACATCATTCACATTGACAGTGTTTACATTCCTGCTCCTCAGCAAGGTGAGATTTATACTGGCCGCGCTCTGCCACAAAGCAATGGACCCTTACCTCACTCGGTTTGCCTGAATAAAGCCCCACCTACTCCTCTGAGGACTCCATCACTTCACATGAAACAAACATGCTCTTTTCTTTTCAAACAATGCATCTCCTTCCAGCTGCAAAGCATCGGCATTCAGGTCACCCTGCAAGATACCTAGTTAGGCGAGTGACAGCAAGATACCTTTTTATGAGTATAACGTTTGGAGAGGCCTTGGGCCTGAGTTAATGGAAACATCTGGGAACTTCTTTTCTGCTGTACCAGGCTGAGAGTACCGTGAATTCCCACCTTGGGTTGAGAAAAGGAGGAGAAGGTAGAAAAGGCAAAGAAGCTCTGAGCAGAAAGGTCATGGAAGTAAAGTAGAGACAAGCTCATGTTTACACACAGCACTAGTGTGAACCTTAGGCTTGCGGCCTCTCCAGCCCTTACTCATCTGAACAGTCCTTGTTTACAGCCCCAGCTTGAGCAAAGTAATTAAATCCCATTGACTTCGAAGGGGCTATTCACATACCTAAATTAAGCATGAGCTTAAGTGCCTTGTTGAACTGGGGCCCATGGGAGCTGGCCCATGGACTAATGGAGAGCCCTTAAAACTGCTTGGCTTTGGTGCAGTACAAACATGGGGGAATTTTTTTAAAAATTGTAGCTGGCATGAAAGAGGTGAAGGGATGGGGAAATGTAGCAATAATACTGGAAATGGGCCTGAGGTTTTATAGCACAGAGCTCCCAGAAATAGCTCCAAAATGGGATCCTTTAAAAAAAAAAAGTGCTTTATTGGTGTAATGAAGGTGATGTCGCAGGGTTCTGTTTGCCAAGACAAGCAAAGAAGAGAAAGTGTGAGAGAACTAGAGATGGAAATATGGAGAGATGCATGATGCTTGATCAGACCTGGCCCAGCAATCCATGAAGTGTACTGTCACTGCTTGACCTTACATACCTATGACTAAAGGTGCACAGGTCTAAAGGCCAGTCATATTTCCAAGGCCAGAAGGGACCAGTGGGATGATCTAGTCTGACCTCCTGTACCACAGAGGCCGTAGAACTTCCCCAAAACAATTCCTATGGCAGATCCTTTAGAAAAACATCCAATCTTGATTTTAAAATTGCCAGTGTTGGAGAATCCGCCATGAGTTCTTCCAGTGGTTAATTACCCTCACTGTTAAAAATGTATGCCTTATTTACAGTCTGAATTTGTCTAGCTTTGACTTCCAGCCATTAGATCGTGTTATACTTTTCTCTGCTTGACTGAAGAGCCATTTATCATATATTTGTTCCCCAGGTAGGTACTTATAGACTATAATTGACTCCCACTGGATAAAAAGCCTGGCTTAAAACAGGCTCAGTGGTCTTTGGATCTGGTCTTGAATTAGTTGCCAAGTTTGGACAAGAGAGGGCTGTTGCTTATTCACAGTAAAGAAATTAAAGATGGCTGCTGACTTCCCTTAATTTTGTAGGCAGACTGTTAGGGCTCGATTCTCCACTGCCCTGCACCTTGTGTTATCACTTACACCTCTGAAAATAAGTCACAGTTCAGGGAATTGCACCAATATTTCCCCCTCAGTGGTCCAGCAAGGGCCTCCCACTCTCAGGTTTTCATCTCCCCTGGCCATTGCCTTTCTTGGGTGGAGCCTTGCATCTGACTCACTTCTGACTAGGGTGACCAGATGTCCTGATTTTTGGGTATTTTGCTTATATAGGCTCCTATTACCCTCCACCCGCTGTCCTGATTTTTCACATTTGCTGTCTGGTCAGCCAACTTCTGACCGGGGTATTTCCAGGCTCCACCGTTCCCTGCTTTCA
Source organism: Natator depressus (assembly GCF_965152275.1). Taxonomy (NCBI): domain Eukaryota; kingdom Metazoa; phylum Chordata; order Testudines; family Cheloniidae; genus Natator; species Natator depressus. Next base: position 9,116,975 of record NC_134235.1, read on the forward strand.
CTGTGTTATTCCCAGTCCAGACAGGCTGCGCAACCGGCCTGCTTGCTTTCTCGTGAGAGTCGGTTAACAACGTGACCGCCAGCAGTTACAGAGTTACCACACGGCTCTCTTGACTCAAGCCCATTTTATTCGGAAGGTGAAAGCACTACAGAGAAAACATATCAAAACCACCCCAAGAACCTACAGGCATGCTACTAAGCATCCCTGAGATCACCCCAACCCTGCCTTGGGCTCTGGCAGGAACAGTCCTTCAACACCCCAGCCAAGGATTTCCTTGTGGTTTCAAGGGCATCACGGCTTCAGCTCAGAACAAGTACACAGTCTTGTGGGGCCTCAGTAGGTCCAGTCTATTTATCCAAAACTCTTGTCTTTGCCTGTTGGTCCCCGGAAAATGCAGCTTGAACTAGTATATGCGAACCTCTCCAGGGGTGTGGTCTCAAAAGGCTGATTATGGAGGAAGCATCCCCCTCCTCACAGAAGATTTACATACAATTGCACAGCGACACATACCCAATTGCATTTTAAAAACAATGGACCCAAAAGGGATTCAACCTCATTCAATAAGGTTTACATTTATTTTAACTCCATAAGGTTTGTCCAGGATATTGTCAGTCTGTCACAAGTTATACCTATGGAAAATGGGTGCACAGGGTTACTGTCGATGTACCTAAGTGCCGATATCTGACTTGGTAGCCTTTTATGCCTACCCCTCACTGACTTTGCACAGGATTGGTTCCATTAGGGGCAAAGCATCAGAGAATCAAATCCATAAGGTAGATGTGGCCACCTAGGGAAAGCCACACAAATGCTCAACACATAACATTACTTTCAAGTTCATATAAACTGGAAGCAAGGATAATCCCAGGACAACTCATCGGGGCCAAAACAGCATTACACATAATTTCCATCCATTATGAGATCAACTGCTTACCTTACTGATAGGTCCAGGCTCTGAGATCTAAGATCAAGTGTAAGTAGTCTCTCAGCCTAGCAAAGGATGTGATCAAGTGTCTTGATGTTTTTGGTCTTTTGGCCCCAAAATGAAAACCTTGTCTGTATCTCTTGGACCATGAAGTACAAACATTCTAAGTTATATCTGTTCTTATCAGTTTAATATCTGATATGTCCTTAATTTAACAAACTACTTTTAAAAAGTAAAGGGAAAACACACATTAAACAACAAAGAAATAAAGGGATGTGTAGTAATTACACCATGAGTATGTTCAGGGAGTCCGTCTGCTCTTCACCTAGTACAGCTGGGTGGATAGTGTCAAAATGTCTTCACAAGCAGATTTCCTCACAGTTGGATTCCTCCACACTTGTAAGCGTTTCGTTCTTTTTCACTGAGAATCTTGGGGTCCCCGTAGCTGAAGAACCACAGTAACCACCAGGTACTCAAACTCTCCTTCTCTCTTGTAGCATCTGTGACACAAACAAGCTGCTTTTCAAATTTTTAACAAAGTTAAAGGCGTGAAATAGGAGCTGATCTCCCATCAGAGAGGAAAGATGGTCTAATGGCTAGGGCACTGCCTTGGGCGACCTGGGTTCAATTTCCTACGTGCCTTGGGCAAATCACTAAGTGCCTTCATTACCCATCTGTAAGATGGGGAAAATAGCACTTCCCTACCTCACAGGGGTGTTGTGAGGACAAATACATTAAAGATTTTGAGGTGCTCAGATACTTCAGGGGGCCTTAATAGTATGTTAGTAAGCTAGATAGATACTCAGAATAATCTAGATAGATAGTACTCAGATAATAGGAGGCTGTAGAGGTGCGGGACTCACCCCTGCAGCGCCTCATGCTGGTCGTCCAGGGAATTAGCATTCCAGCCTCCGGAGTGCCCTCTGCAGGCCGCTGTCCCCCTTGCCACTGGGTCCCAAGTCCCTCCTGGACCCCAGTGCCCCCTTTCACACCAGGGTGCTGCCACCTGCAGTACCCCACACAGATCTGGGTCTCCCCTCCCTGGGGAACCCCCAACCTTCTACCCCCACCTCACCTCAGACTATGGCCACTGCCAGTCATCACCCGTTCCCTGGGGCCAACTGCCGTGTAAGTACCACTCATCATAGGCAAGGGGGGTTTGGACCTGCTGCCTCTGCCTACCCATGGGCTGTCCCCTGCAACCTCAGTACCTATCTTAGGCCGTCTGCCAGGCCTGCAGCCTGGGGCTTTTCCAGTCTGGAGCCTCCCAGCTCCTCTGGCCTTCCCCAGCCTGCTTCACCTTAGGTACCCAGGTGTGCTCCCCAGCAGCCAGGCCCATCACCCTCTATAACTAGAGGAGACTCTGTCTGCTCCTGGCCCACTGCCCTCTTATAAGGGCCAGCTGAGCCCTGACTGGGGTGTGGCCACAGCTGAGTCTGCTTCCGCAACCAGCCTGGGAGCTTCCTGCCCCCAGCCACAGCCCTCTCCTGGGCTGTTTTAAGCCCTTTAAGACCGGAGCGGGTGACCACCCTGCTACAGGGGCCTTAGGAGTATGTTAACAATCTAGATAGATCTAAACTGTCTCTTTCTATCTCTGCCTAGGTTCATCCACCACCGTGGTACCTTAGTGCCTGATGACAATATCAGCATAACTCCTGGAAAGGAAGATGATGTAAATGAAAATTCTACTGCAGAGGATGCCACCTTGGGTGCTCAGGAAGAATCAGTGGAAGATCACTTCCCAGTGCCCTCCCTTAGAGGTGCCTTCACCCAGTGTAAGTGCAGACCTCCTAGGAGACTCAGTGTTTTTGTCTGATTTCACCACCCTCAGGTGATAAATGGCTCCGTTCGCTGACATTGAAGTTTGCTTGCCTGGCTGTGAGGGGATCTGGGGTGAAGATGGACTGAGGCTCTTAGAGGGACATGCTCTGCTCTGCTCTCACTCTTCACTGTTGTTTCTTTAATCTAAAGTCAGACTGGTGGAGTGAAAGTGCCCCATTTTGCGGCTTGTGTACGGAGATCATAACAGAGATGAGATTCCTTTCTTCATGGGGATCTTGGGAGATGTGTGATCCCTGACTCCCTCTGCTTTGTGCCACTCTGCAGTGCAAGGCAGCTGGAAGTTCAGCTTCACCGGCTACCTACCAATTCCTCTTTCACAAGAAGGTCCCCCAGTAGCATAAAGCCAATGTAGCTGCATGACATCCCCTCAGCTTCCAGAGCATGAGGTATGCTTGGAGCAAAAAGGGCCTAGTCAGAGTGCCACTGCATTTCAGCTATTCGCAGCTGCCAGAATTATCCCTTTAGGCCATGGGACATAAGTCAAAGAAGCCCGAAGGCAGGGACCCAACTACTCCCCAGAATACCCTAGAATCTGGGGTCTACAAAGGTAGCATTCAGCTTCAAAGAGAGACAGAAAAAAGCCCCAGACACTGCAGCCAAGCACAGCTCAGATGCATCTCGGAGTCTGGGCACTTTGATACCCTCCGATTGTGAGTTCTCCCAGGACAACCCTGTGGGCTCTCTGCAAAGCTGTGAAAGGCCCTTGGGGATGGCAAGGACTCCTGCTGGGGAAATGGAGAATCAACGCTGTGTCTGGGACTCCTACTCAGGGCACTATCACTCCGGCTGGGTAGGGGTGGGTTACCAAACATCCTATGGCTATAACGTTGCTGAGATGTTTTTTCTGATGTCGCTGGTCTGACTTTAGAGCCTTAACTCCGCCCTCTGAGCTCAGGCTTTCGCCCACTTCCATTAGAATCCTCTAAACGTTGCTGTCGGTCACAGAGCAGGGCAGCTGCAGGGCCGTTCCTTGTATAGAAAATATGCCGAACTTCATCCTTTCCTTGATGCATTCCATCCCTTTGTGTTTCGTGGCATAAACCTCAAATATTCAAGTTTCTTATTCTCTGCCAAAAATGCTGTTACAGCAGCTTTAGATTTCAAAGACAGTTTTATTCCTGTTTCAGAGTGACCTTTGGATGAGTTTTTAGAGTTGGGGAAAAAAAATAGATCCTTTCCCTTTACATGCGCCGGTATTCAAAGCTCCTGAAACGGAGCCTACAATGGTAGAACAGCATTTCTAAAAATAAATATAGACCTTTCCAGGGTCTGCATTTCTGTGAGCCCCTGCCTTCCCGGAACGGTGAGAAATCACTGGTTAGAGCAACGACACCAGGCATTTTAGAAGCTTTATTATAATTCATAATGAGTGCAAGTGGAGATGGAAGTCTGGCTTGCTCGGATGCTGGAGTGGGACTCGACAGATTTGGGTTCAAGTCCTGGATGTGCCATTCACCTGCCAGGTGACCTTAGGGTTTCACGTCTCTGCGTCGTCTTCGTTCAGATGGTAAATTCTCTGGGGCAGAAACTGTTTCTCACTATGCATTTGCACAGCACCTGATCTCTCTCGTGTGGGGCCCTGATCTCTTTTGAGACCTCTCAGTAGCTCTGTAATACTTACAATAAGCCCTACCTATCTTAAGATTTGGGCTAGTGCCCATCACCATGACACTGGAGTGCCTTTCAGGCTAATTATATTAGCATAGCAAAGTCCACAGTGGATTTCATGGAGTCATACAGTGGCTGGAGCGGCTAGGCCCTTGACAGATATAGACTAAATTAGGTGCCTGCTCCAAATACAATACAATAAAAGGGTCTTCTAATTCCATGATCCCACACTATTGAGCTTACCTCTTACTAGGGTTTTCAGTGGGGATACAACCAGTAGTAAGCCCTGGTTAATTAAGGGTAACCAATTGCTTGACTACACCCTTGCTCTGATATTAAAAGTATTCAGGAGATCAAACAGCCAAGCTGAGTCAGTTTATGAGGCAAGGACAAAGCAGTGGACGAAAGGAGACATATGTGCCACCCTTTTGGGAAGCCATCTAACTGCCTTCACCTTACACAGTAGGTCTGCTTTGAAAATATGCATCTAAGACTACTTGCATTTCTAGCCCAGTTGTTTACAAGGTAGAGAGTGTCAGGCAGCAGGGTGTTCAGCAAAGCCAGGCTTCAGGCACCCTAACGAGCACAGCCGGCCTGTAGTAGGCTGCCTAATTGGCTACACCGCCGGCTTGATTGGAAGAGTGAGCACACCAGTTCTTAAGCCCAGCAGCAGCTACAGATCAGTGGCTGCTCCAAGTGTTTGCCTGTGGCTGTGATCATGTCTGTGCCTGCTTGCTGCAGCTTAACTCCTACCTTGCCTCCTTCCAGGTAACCCGGTTCTGAGCCTCGGCTCTGATTCCTGACTCCAGCTCTGACCCTTGGTTCTGGCATCTGGCCTCTGCTTCTGGCCCTGGGCTTTGACTCCTGGCTACTGATGCCTGCTCTGACCACTAGGCATGACCGGTCACTGACCACGAGGAGTCTATACGTCACTCAAGATTCAACCCCTCCACTATGTACCAGTTTCTCTTCTTGTTTCCTGTCCTGTGCCTTCCTTATCTTTGCTTTGGCCATCACATTCCAGGTGCCAGTGGGCCATGAAAGCAACCCTAACTGCTCTAGGCCAACCATTCATCCATCTTGTTCCTGAAAGAGTTTTGTAATTGCCTGTGCCAAGAGCCAGGTTTACCTGTTGCAAAGTGTTACGGGATGGCATGAGTGAACAGCATTCTGGGAAAAGCATAACACAATTCATAGTTATAGAACGTAGCATAACTACACAGCATTGACATCTGATCTAAAACAATACACCGCAATGTGGTGTGTAATATTCATCACATATATCTTGGCAAACACTCTCTACTCGGTGTAATTGCTGTAACTTCTGCTCCAGGGGTCACTGCAGGTGGGATACAAACACAGCTGCTGGTGATAATTTCACATATTATTTGTACTGTGGTAGTGCCCAAGGGCTCCAGTCATGCAACAAAAAGACAGCCTATGCCCCAAAGAGCTTGCAGTCTTCGTAACTTTACTGTTATGTTGTAGGTTCCATTTCAGCTTCATCACGGGAGCTTTTTGTACCAGAGTCTGTAAGGGTATGTCTACACTGCACACTAAGCCCAGGCTCTGACTCAGGTTTGAGCCCAAGCCCCCTTTCCAACCATACACAAAGCAGTCTGACATGGGTCAGCATTCAAGTCCCGATATGACTCCGGTCCAAGCCCCATCATGGACACTGGTCAAGCCAAAGACCCAAGTCAGAAGGTCTGCATAGGGCAATGTGGGCATGGTAGCACAGTTGTGAGACCTGGGTCCAGCAATTGTAAACCCAGGTTCACAATGCAGTGTGGTTGTTAAGCACAGGTTTGGAAATACCGAGTCCACAAGCTTGGAGGCCACAGACCAGGGCTTAGTGTGCAGTGTAGCCAGACTCAGTGTTTGCAGGATCATGCCTGAAAAGAAATCTAACATTATTTTGGGGCATAATGTCATAACATATACTTGAGTCCCTGAAAATTAATGTCCAAGCAGAACAACCTGGATCTATTCACAAGCAGAAAGAAGTGCTAAAGTCGCCACACTGAACAATTCAACCAGCTTTAATCATAATTCTTAGCGCTCGCCCGGTGCTCCCAGCTTCTGCATGTAGATCTCAAAGCTCTCCACAAATGTTAATCCATTATACTGAGTGTATGCACATTGTACACACAGCTATATTGTGCATACATACACATCCTGTACACATAGTGTATGTGCATACCATATTGCAAAATACACACACACGCACAGTAACACTGCACAAACATATACACGACATGGCCAGATATTCTGGGGTAGTGTCTGCTGCTCCCACTGACTTTAAAAAGATTGGCTGAGTGATGAACCCTTTTGAAAATCCGGCCACTTATTTGGGTCCTTAAATATAGATTTAGGGTGCTAACTGTAGGCACACGTTTTTTAAAAATTGGCCTGCCCGGGCATGCCCACATATCCTGCGCGTGCACCAGACCTGATTTTTCTACTGCCAGGCATAGGCACTTACAGCAATGGGGGTAAAACACAACCAGATCGGAATGGGAGCATTTTACACGCGTAGTGGTGTTGATAAGGAGCAACTCCTCTGGGTGGTGGAACACCAGTGTAGAACTGGGGTGAGAGCAGAATCCAGCTTTGAATGACCATCCATAAAAGTCTGCACTGCTCTATATGTGGTGTTCATCTATGTTCAATACACACACTCTTGGATATTACACTTGCCCACACACCATCCCATAGCTGCCTGGCTCCCTCCTAAAGACAGTTATAAAACTAGCCCACTTACTCCTCTTTCTCCGCCCCCCCCCCCCCGGCCTAAAATGGCCTGTTACCAAAATGAGCCGGGGATGCTAGAAAAAGGCACTGACGTCAATGTAAAAGTAAACCAAAGAGGTCTGGTTCCTGTATTACTCTGCAGGGCTCCGCGCTGGGGAGTAACTGCACTGTCATTCGATTCGAGGATCTGGGAGCAGCCTTCAAGACCCGCAGCTGATCTTTCTCAGTCAAACTGTGTAAGTACTGTGCTCTCCTCTGCACTGACCTCCCTGAGCAGACAGTCGGTCTGATGTTCCCTCAGGGAGTTTTAGCAATTGCAGTTTAGAAATGAAGCATGTTCGGTCCTGGCGGTTGGTTTATACACGTGTTGGAGGGCATGTGTTAAATGTACGGGAGAGGCAGCGGAATACAAGTAGCAATGGTCCTTAAATTACAGAAAGTCTCAGTCATTGATGGCTTTCTAGACAGCAGGGTCATTCTGGAGCTTAACAGTCAAGTATCTGGTTCAAAAATGTCAATATCATTCTTCAGTTTAGCAAGGGAAAAATCCAGTGTTTTCCATGTTGTTCAATTATATCAGAACTGATTTGTATATAGAAATAAACACGTTATTTATATCTGTCTGCTATACGTGCGTGTGTGTCAATACTTACACACACGCACAAGCACAGGTGTATATACAAACATACTGTGGATAGATGTCTGTTAGCATTTGGTATAATATATATAGCTTTACTTGATAGAAGATACCCATAGATTGTACATGTGTGTATATATAAATCCAGAACTAGGAGTAATGAGTTTAAATTAAGATAATGAAAACTGAGTCTGAAATCTATCAGGATGAATGAACTTCCTAATGATGGAAGCAGTTGGGGTGTGGGAAAGTCTCCCCAAGTAGAAGCCCCATCACCTGAGACATTCAGAAGTGGACTGGTGAAAGCACTGGGAAATGTACTATCGGGACCAATCCTGGTCTAGTTGTGGGATGGGTTGAATGGCCTCGTAGGTCTCTGCAATGTCTATGATTTGGCTTTTCTGTATCGGTACACACCCAGTGTGCTCACAGCATAGTTAGTGGGTGGGTGTGTTTAATTGAAAACTCAGTTATCTTTTGGCTCACTTCACACAATGGTGTTAGCAATGCAAGGCACCTTTTCTTTAAACATTTCTTAAAGGCAGACTCCCATTTCTTTCCTTAGCTAAAATCTGGTATCTTCCTGGAGCTATAGCTGCATTCTTAAAGCAACAAAACCTGCTGTATCAGAAAGCGAAGACAGGATGGCAATGTGTATATGAAATGTGGCATCCCTAATTATATACTAAAGGCAGAGCCCCTGCTGAAAACCCAGGTGCAAACACCCTGGTTTCTGGGTTTAGATCTAAACTTTGTGCCTTGGGCTCATCGCTAATAGACACAAAGCTGTGCAGGACGAGATGGCAGCCATGCGCCAATCACGTCTGCAACCGGTCACGTGAAAAATCTGTCCCCTCCAACACTACCCTCTGTGCAACAGTACTGACATAAGGGGGTCACACTAGGAATAAGTGAGGGGAAGCGCTGGCCATAATCTGGTCAACTTTTAAAATGAGAATGTTTTAAACTTCTTCTGCCAGAAAATAAACCCCGCAGCCAATCCAGGAGAAAAACCAGAGAGACAAATTGCCCCCAAGCCCCAGCACAATGTTAACACCTAATCCCTCAAGTGAGTCTCAGGGACTCATAGATATGAAGGTCCGAAGGGACCATTATGATCGTCTAGTCTGACCTCCTGCACAAGGCAGGCCACGGAATCTCACACACCCACTCCTGCGATAAACCTCTCACCTATGTCTAAGATCCCACTGACTCCACCAACTTTTGCTTTGGTCCATTTCTGCCACTTGACCGGCTCCATCTCAGCTGGAAAACCAGGTGTAACACTGACAGACCCCAGTTGTTGGCAGGAGGGAGATCGAACCTGGGACCTCTGGAGCTTAGTGTGCATGAGCCTCTACTTCATGAGCTAAGAGCGATATGGTTGTTAGCTAAGGCTGTAGAGCAGACTCAGTCTCTCTCTCTGGGTGGTCTCAGTGCCACTAGATGGGACAGAACACCACACCGAGGCGGGGTGTGGGTTACACAGGCACTCGCTTTGTATAAAATAACCCGTCCGTAAGCTCTTCAGACACATACTGAGCCATAGTCTACCTTCCACTCTGCAGAGTGTAATGGAACCAAAAGCCCCCAGAAAGCCTTCCGTCACTGAGGGGGCAGGAGGAGGCAGAGGGATGAGACCTCTCACAGCTGCCCTCTGCAGCACGCTCTCCTTGTGTCAAGGCTGAGTTCCACGCAAAACTCCACCTGGGAGCTGCAGTGGGTCAGACCAGCAATAACACCCCCGATGTGATTGCAACACCACATACACATAAACAAGGGACAGGACGACAACGCCGCTCCCCACAGCATGCACTTCAGCACCGCTGTTCTCTAAAATCCCATTGCAGTCAATGGCGGGTGTGAGGAGAGGTCTGGTACACTGATCAGCACGGCAGCTGCATTCTACCTGCACTCCATCTAACAGTCAGCAGCCGTATCCCCTGTCCAGAGGGAGGAACAAATATCATGGCCCGAGTTTGCAGAAATGAATAGTTTTCAGAGTAACAGCCGTGTTAGTCTGTATTCGTAAAAAGAAAAAAGAAAAGGAGTACTTGTGGCACCTTAGAGACTAACCAGTTTATTTGAGCATGAGCTTTCGTGAGCTACAGCTCACTTCATCGGATGCATAGCATATTGTGGAAACTGCAGAAGACAAAAAGAAAAGGAGTACTTGTGGCACCTTAGAGACTAACCAGTTTATTTGAGCATGAGCTTTCGTGAGCTACAGCTCACTTCATCGGATGCATAGCATATTGTGGAAACTGCAGAAGACAAAAAGAAAAGGAGTACTTGTGGCACCTTAGAGACTAACCAGTTTATTTGAGCATGAGCTTTCGTGAGCTACAGCTCACTTCATCGGATGCATAGCATATTGTGGAAACTGCAGAAGACATTATATAATGTCTTCTGCAGTTTCCACAATATGCTATGCGTCCGATGAAGTGAGCTGTAGCTCACGAAAGCTCATGCTCAAATAAACTGGTTAGTCTCTAAGGTGCCACAAGTACTCCTTTTCTTTTTTCTTTTTTCAGAAATGAATAGTGATTCTGAGCGTCTCAGTGTCTAGGTGCCCAGCTGGAAGGGGCCTGGTTTTTAGATGGTGGATGCTCAGCGCTTGCTGAAAATCCGAGGTGACTCATGTAGTGCACCCAAAATCTCTGAGCACTTTTGAAAATTTAGGCCAGTGATTCTGCATTGTTTTAGCTCGCTTACAAAACTCGAAAGGACACGTTGTTTATACATTGTTTGCTCCATGGAGTATTATCAGGCGTTGTTGTAAATGCCGAGGTGTTTACCAGTTTACTACGCAATTCTCCATGTGGGTGAACATCCTGTGACATTTCTACAGACCTTTCTTACAAATGTCCACTGCTCCTCCAAAGGCCCCTTTGCAAATATTTTAAGGACCTGCCCCCCCTCTTCTCCCTCCATATACTTTAGTTTTCCTTGTGAGTTTTAGCGGCAGCTCTTTATCACTTCTAGCCGGGCCACAATGAATCAGCCAGTGGGTTAGGGACTCCAGGCCACACAGCAAATCCTATTGATTCTCCTTGTAGGTAGGGGAGGGACTTCTGATTCAGTTGGCCATAGCGAATGGAGGCAGAAGCTGGATGGGATCTGGCAAGGTCCAGAAATGGAAGAGATTGGGTTGAGGTCAGGGGCCAAAGACAGAAGTGGGAGAGGTGAGGCCAGAAGGGGAGGAGCCAGAAGACAAGGAATCATAGGCCAGAAGGGGCTAGGTTTAGCTAGGCACTGACATCAATGGGTGTGATGTCACCAGATGAGGTGGTGCCACTTAGCTACATGATATCTGTTCCATCTCCTATCTGTGCATCAATCCCAAGGAGACATTTACTGTGGTATACGAATGCTGCCAAGATCCATTCTTTTTTATTCACTGCTTGTTTATTTAGATCTATAAAAGCCTCGCCACGTGCCCATTCCATCAGTTAGAAATACGTGACCCAAAGGGCTGCTCCTCCCACGTTGACAGATATCTATTTACCAGCAAACATGATGGGGGCAATAAAATAAAGCCTGAGGATAAACCTCAGCCCGCCTTGTCATAAAGACTGGTGACATCCCTCGATCTGCTCGCTATGCCCCTACTTATACATCCCAAAATGCCATTGGCCTTCTTGGCAACAAGGGCACACTGTTGACTCATATCCAGCTTCTCGTCCACTGTCACCCCTAGGTCCTTTTCCGCAGAACTGCTGCCTAGCCATTCGGTCCCTAGTCTGTAGCTTTGATCTGCCAGCTAACATTGATGGGCATCGATCTTAAGTGTCAATGAATCATTCTAAGAACCGTGTGGGATGTTTGCTGAAAATCTCCATTTTATCCAGCAGCAAAATGGCAGTGGAACCAAACTGGTCCTAAAGTACGAGGCTGTGTTTCTCCTGTGGCGTCATTAGTCATCCAGGCCCTAAGCTCACCATGAACTCTGTGTGAGTGGAGCTCTGCACCCCTGGCTCACTGTGAGATTCCCTAGCCCAAGCATGGAGCAGCCGAGTGGGTATTGGTGTGGCTCGGGGAGCTGTCCATGGAGTAAGAGGGCATTTATTCATTCACCTTTCGTTCAGAAAGATCTCAAAGGTCATCCCAAAACTACACTCAAGGCGCAACAGTGATGTACTAAAGCAGTTACCTGCATGCAGCAGGAGGAAAATTGTGGCCAAAGATACCAGGGCAAACAGCTTCTCATATGAAAAGTATGGCAGCTCTCTAATGGCCATGCACAGAAGACAGGATCTTGGTATTTAAAATATTCTGTAAAAGACCCGACTTCCCCCCCCCCCCCAAACGCACACAGAGAGAGCTCAGTTTGGACTTTCATCTTTCTGGGATTCAGTCCTGCAGCTCTAGGAAACCTACAAACCCCAGCCCTGCTGCTCTGAGCGCTATGGCTGTGCCATCCCCTACATCCGGATTAAGAAACTCCTTTGCCTCTAAATCACCTATTTGAATCCAGCTAAGGGGTCTGGCTAGAAGCAGACTGCTGGGGTGGGGGGAGCTGCTGCTATCGCTACCCATGGCTATACCTGTTCTGTTGATACAGAGAGAACTTCAGTCTCTCAGAGGCTTCAGTCTGGCACTTTCCCTGGTCATTCATATTGCATGAACCTGCCACGGAATGAGTGTCTGAGATCACTCCAGGCTGCTGAGCGGTATTACACAGGCTCCAGTGCTCAATCATGCCTGTAAATCAGCTGTAGTGAGAAGGACACGGTAGCTCAGCAAATGTGCTTTGAAAAATGAAACACCCTGTTTTGCAGGTGTCAGACTCAAGGATCTGGGCTCCTTTTACCAAATATAAAGACAAAGGTCTCGTGGCTGCATACATGTGACAGACACAGCACAGGGGTTCGTGCTGGCTGTCGAAAGTGTGTTAGCTGCAGAGGAAGGTGTCACTGTTTTGGTTTATCATACAGCACTACTTGGCATCTGCCAGCAGTTTCCACACACAGATGAAACGTGGTATTATCTGCATTTTACAGATGGGGAAACTGAGACTCAGAGAGGCAAAATGACTGGCCCAAGGTCACACAGTGAGTCAATGGTAGAGCTGAAAACTAGAACCCATTCCAACTGACTCCTCTGCTCCTGTCCCTGAGCCACCAAGCCCACTGCCTTCCCTATCAATCACTTACTGCCTTGACACACAGCTGGGGTAGAGCGGTGGGTGGGAGGGGAAGAGAAATTAAGTGATATCAGTGAGTTAATGGACCAGCTTTCAATTCTGGAATATTTGAGTTCAAACGCTGGCTTAGGTCACAGGCACATGAGAGGTTGATTGTCCCATCCTATTCTCCATTAATACTTAAATCGCCCCTCAGTCCAACCCAATTGGCAGCCTCTTCTCAGAAGGGACTCAGGATGGAAATACTAGTTGTTACTGGAGGTCAGAACAAAGATTCACTAGCACGGGTGCAAGAGGAAGCTTGCACAGTCCTTGTCTGTGTCAGGTCTGGTTCATACTGCTGCTATGAGTCCCTCACTTTCATGAGTATTAGATGTACTGAGAAAAAGCCAGCTACTAATGCCCCAGCCATGATAAATCCCTTTGGTATGATTACACACCTAAGAATATGCATGATCATTTTAAAAGCATTGATTTATTAAATGCACTTGAGACGGTTTAGTCACTGGTCCTTGCCCAAAAGAGGTTAACAGTAGATGATGATTTACAATATTGGGACTGATCTATACTTGGCTACGATGAGATGGCAAAATTTTAAAATAAAAAATGTGTAGTTTATTTGTCCTGGAAAAGGAAAGGAGACAAGAGGAAGCACAATCTATTTTAACAATCCTTGTGTGATCTGAAAGATTTTTGCAAAGGAGGAACCAAATTTGTCCAAGTGAGAAACTTGTCAACCTGAGGGCACCACCTAAGTTGCATTATAGTAAAAGGAGTGAATTGCAGCTGCAAAACTGCTTAGGTAAAAGTGGAGCAATGCATGCTGGGACCTGTAGTTTCTGCAGGCTGTACCTGTCATACAGATTAAGGTGGACACACTCCGCTTTGCAGGCACAAAATATTTGGGCCCCACGCCAGACTCGACTTGATAAACTGAAAAGATTGATTTCTTTCTCTTTCCTGCTGATGATGTCTCAAATTTTACTGCTGCCGAAGCCAACACGTCACCGTAAAGAGAACGTGCCCCAACAGCAGAAGCCATGCCAAGGGCTAATTCAGTGCTACATCCTTTCAGTTTCAGACAGAAATGTAAACCCAATTCGTGATTAAGTCATATCGAGTTTGGACGCCTCAAATATATGTGTGTCTATGTGTATGATGGATATGCGTGGGTGTGTACAGACAGAAAATAGGTATGTTAAAACTGCTGTATATTCAAACCAAGTGCAAATTGTAAACTGGACTCTATTGTTTCCATTTGGCTAACTAGGTTTTGTAACAGATTTGTGGGTCTACTGGTTCTTGGGACCACTCGACCTCCAGTTAAAGCCAACAGCCACCAATGGAACCCAACAGAGGGAGGCCAGCTGATTTTGTTTGAATGAAGTGGACTATCATTTCCATTAGGTAGCTCCAACATGATAGTGTTCGAGCCTTAGGAGGGCAAGAAACAGGATCTGGTTTGGGTTGATACAGGGCACAGCCCGAGACAAAATAATGAAACATAATGTAACAACATAATGAGAGAAAGCTGCAGAAGTGAATCAAGATTTTACAACACAGGCAGTTTGTACTTAAGTCCCTGCCAAGGAACTCGTCATGTGTCTATAAAAAATGAGGGTTGATTGAGGGGCCTGAGTCTTCCAAGAAGATGAATTATGGATGACCTTATGATTTAGTTCTGGCCCTCCCCAAATATTGCCTTTAGTTGCCTGCTCTGCAGCAAGTTCAAGGCTTCCTTGGTGATCTACAGTCAGGAGTTACTCTCTGCTGCTACATCCCGGAGGGGGGAAAAATTCCCTTGGACTTTTGGTTAACCAGAGCTACCTCTGAGATAGCAGAATGCAGCAGGGTCACTCCATTCAGCCAGTCCCTAGGAAACAGGAAAGACAAAACTGGAATAATTCATAATGTGTTTATTCTAGAGAGAAATCTTTCTGAAGAAGTAACAATTGAAGGTACTATCATCTTACAAACAAAACCCTCCAATCTGATTATCAGGGCCTGTAGAATTCTGCTGCACTGTTTTTAGAGTTTAAGAGAAACTGTATATTTTGAATTTTTAACAGTTTTTTTTTATTCCAGTTTCTGATAAAACCCCCTTAAATCAGATCTCCTAATTCTCTCCCCCCAAAAAATCCCTTTTAAATATCTGTGTTTCTGTACCTCTGGTATTTATAAGGGTTTTTTCAGCCGGGGGAAACTGAGACACCAGCCCTACAATGAGCCAGGAGCAGAGGTCCACTCACCCAGAGCTCACTGTCAGATCGGTGCCTGGCTGACTGAAGAACCAAATTACTATAAAGTAAAACTGCCAGTGCAAAGGAAACAAACTTGGCAATTAATAGAGAGAAAAAAATCAGTTCTTTTACCAGGTTCTTTCACATACTGCGATTTTACACACCCCTTGTGGAGATAGCAGCCACAGAATTTGCAGGGAGAAGCGTGATTTTTGAAGATGACAGGGGCCCTGTATTTTATGTACTTGGTTGCAGGCTTTCAGCATGGTATTTATTATTATCCATTTCAATCATGCCTAACGGCTCCAACTGAGATCGGAACCCATTGTCCTGTACCCACCCCCCTGGAGAGACAATCCCTGCCCTGGCGATCTGACCGTCTAAATTGACAAGACAAAGGGTTTGCTGGAAAAGGAAGCATCCCTGTTGTACAGATGAGGCACTGTCTGAATGACACAAGGCCCCAAAGGCATTTTGGGGTAGAGCCAGCAACTGAAGCCCCCTCTTCTGAATGTTAAGTCAGTGCTTTAACCTTAAGGCCCTGACATCACTGGGGCTACTCACCTTCCTACGTGCTTTGCTGACTCAGGCCCTAAGGCGGTCGTCCTGCAACCGACTGCAGTCACACACACAAGTTGCACGATCGGGGCCTAGGGATGTATCTGATTACCTCCCCGGTATTGGTGAAGTTATATTGACAACACCCCTTCGAGACAGGGCATGTCCACCGCGTGACCCCCTTCTAGGGCAGGGGCAATCAAATTCTGCACTGGTAATCTGCAAGTGCCGTAGCTCTTTTTTTCTCGTTTTTCTTTCTATCCATCAAAACACAGAGATCGGTGACTGCATCCTGCTGAAATCTGAGCCAGTTCAGCACTGCTAGTTTAACGCTGCCTACCATGTGTAAACACAGATGGGCTCAATCCAAAGCTCTGGATCCAAACAACCCTGGTTTTATGGGTGGGGTGTCTGAAATCCAAACCCTGATCCTGACCGAATTCTGTAGTTCAAGCCCATCTGTGCATTTGCCCCACAGCCCCATCCTGTGAACATCTTTGAGTCAGGCAGGTCACTTGTCCCTGGAGCAAGGGCAGGAATTCAGGGCTGGCCCCTCTGTGACCTGTAGAGGTCCCCAGTGACGAAGGAGGTCACTCCAGCTCAGTTGCACCCTTCTCTCCTGTGGGTGCCCAGGGGATGCGTGGAAGGTGTAAGGAGCAAATGGGTTTAGGAAGGCTGGGCTTCCCGTCACAGGACTCAGCTGAAACCCAGGTGGTTACATTAACGTAATTTTCTTGCTGTTTGCTGGAGGGAAGGGCCTTGCCGACTGAGACTGTGTTACCCTGCAGAGTCATTTCAGCAGCCCCCAGTGTCTTCAACTCATTTGCCAAACCCACAATTCGCCAGGTTTCCCCACTCTCACCATAAAGCCGCCCTCCACTCTTCCGGCAGACCCAGGGCACGCCCAGCTTCAGCCACTGCACCTTCCCACTGACTCCAGCTGAGCGAATTACCCCACCGGGCGCTGACCTGCCAACAAGCTGGGACCTGGGCAGGAGCAGTTTATAAGGGGGGCCTGTGCTGAATTCACAAGTGCATCTGTTATGCAAGAGTGATCGCCTTCCCCCCACACACACACATCCTCCTGCTCAAAATGCAAATGTCCCTCTGCATCTCCCTGACAAACAAGCCCAGCAGGAAATCCTTTGCTGGGAACGAAAGAAAGATCCACGTGACACTGCAAAACTGGACGTAGCATTCTTGGCAGAAAGCTTCTTAAGCTTAAAAAAAGAAACAGCTGCTAGTGAGAGCAATGGCACAGTGATATCACATGGAGCGGTGCCAGAGGAGGGACCTGAGTTCAGACCTGGACCATCAGGGCAGTTCAGAGGCAATGTGGTCCCTTCAGAGCAGGAGAGACGCTCTCACTGAGATGTGTTGGGCACAGCTCCCTTTGGAGTTCACAAAGAGAGGTCAATCGGGAACGTATTAGACTAAAGGACAGTCCCCTTAGGAGCAGTATCCTGATTGTCCGCATCACTTAAAGCTGGCATGGACAGACTGTACTGTAGGGAAGAACCCGAACTGACCCCCTACGTATGGATTAAAAGGGCTTTTAGCTCTGTTCCATCTTCAGCTTCCATGACGCTTCAGCCAGAAGGTGGGTTGTCCTTGGGAGGGAATTAAGATCAGGAAGGTGACTTCAACAAAAAGCCACCTTTCGTTCTATGGGGGTAACAAGCAATTGACCCCTACTGGTCCATTCAAACCCTTGGGAACCGGAGCTCTTAGAACATGAGGAAATACTAGAGCCCGACTCATCCACAGCTAGAATCTTGTGCTGCTTAAAACAGCTAGGCTGGTGGTGAGCTGAGTCCTGCTTCTTGGGTAAAACAAGTTCATTTTACTGTTACCTCATCCCCCATCTCCCCCACAACCCGTTTGTCTGTTCCACCCACCTGCTCTGTATAATTATAAACACAGGTGGTAAGCTCGCTGGGACAGGGTCTGCCGTTTCCCTGTATTTTTGTAGAGCACCTAGCACAATGGAACCGTGATCTTTGATTGGAGGCCGTTAGTCACCACTGCAATACAAATAACAATGGTCGATGATGATAATGCTTCAGAGCAGGAGTCAGGAAGGAATATTTCCGCAGTGTGCAGCATGGCCTGGCACAGTGGCCTGCTGGGTTACTGTATAGGAGAAGGAAGAGGGTGTTTCGTCCTTCTGAATTCCCAGGTATCAGGCACCTCCTGGAGGCAAGATGATCACTGGTCCGATCTGGGACGGCCAACCCAAAGAGGCAAACGCCATAGCTAGCAATGAGCCTGAAGCAAATATTTAAGACCTGGATCCGGAATCTGAACCCCCTCTACCATGTTGGTTCAGCCCATGATATAGCTAGGGGACCAATGTAAAATCTGCATCTCGTTTTAGAATCGGAATCTCTCCCGACCCCAAGAGCTTGTGGGGCTGGCTCCAGGGTTTAGTTCTGAGCCACCTCCAAGCAGGGGTGAGCACTAGCCTGGCACAAGGGGTGCGTGATGTAGCCAAGGAGCTGCTTTCCCAGTGGCAGCCACCTCAGCACCGCAACCTGGGGCGTGGCAGGGCGCACAGTCACAGGTCCCCTTGTAGAACAGCATGTAGGGGAGGCAGGAGGCGGAGGTGTAACCCAGGGTAGAGTTTGATTGAGCAAGTCTTGGCCCTGTCTGAGCCACCAGCCCTGATGGGTTATGTCTGATCTGACAGCCGGCTACCAGCTGCAGGACAAGTCATTGTACTTCCTGTGGCATGTTAGGTTTAGGGCTGTCGTTCAAAATCAAGCGCGGGAGGCTGGGAAGCAGAGCTTGGTTTCCGGTCACGCAGTGGCAGCGGTGGATTGAAAGTAAGTTGGGCTCAACAATACTTCAGGGGACCCAAAACGTCAGGCCCCCATGCAGACTCTTCCTTCCAGCTTCCCTGATCCTGTAAACCTCGATTTGCCCCTGGAGGGACTCTACTGGCCATCAAAACCCCGTGGCATTCAAGAGCTGTCTGCCTGAGCGATGAATTTTAGCCCTTTCCCTCAGCTGCGATCACTGTGAGCTAACGTCCTCCCTGCCATAACTCCCCCGGAGCCAGCCAGGGACAGGAGGGGTAAATCTGGCCCTTCTCCACTCTTGCATCAGGCTCCCCCGCAGACAACTGGGCCCAGTTCCCAAGGAGTGTGAGCCTCCGAATGGGGTTGGGGGGGGAGAACCAGCTTGAATAAAATGAGAACCCTTCAGAATCCTCTCCCAGAAAGTGAACACGGGCCGTGTCAGAGTTGGGAGGAGGAGCCAGGATTGCTGACTCCCGGTCCCCTCCGATAACCATTACAGCAAAAGAACAGCCAGCAGCTCTCTCGGAGCTGGGCATCCTGCGCTCCATGATCAGGTTGACTCGCATCCCCCTCTCTTTGCTGCAGGTAAACGAGTTAGGCCAGGGGGGGTTGTGAGCAGAGGATACACTCTCTAAGAAATCAGGCTGTCACCTGGTGGAATCTCGCCCCTTCTCCGCTACACTCCGTCCCTCAGATTAGAACTGAAGCCAATGGTTTGTTCAGTGCCCTTTTGAAAATGTTCCCACACTCCTGTCCAAGGATCGTTCTCCGCTGCTGCTTCTGGAGTGTGGGGAAATAAATACATTTCCCTCGTCAACGCTGATGTAAACATGATGGGACCAAAACACTTGAGAAAATATTTCCATTATCGCTGCAGGTTCCTCCTTCATGTTTCACAAGGAAGGAAGTTCTTGTAAGTTGTGGGCAATGGAAGAAAAATTTTCCCCCTCTATTGTTCGATGAAGTTGAACAAAGAATAATACTTTGCAGTTTGCCTCCCTTTGCAAAGTGCTTTGAGATCTGCAGATAAAAATAGCATTATCCCCATGTTACAGACGGGGATGGTCAGGGTGGAGCAGCATTACGGTGACTTGTCCACAGTCTTCCAGCAAATCAGTGTCAGGATTCACAACCATAACTAACGCCAGTCCTCCAGATTCTCAGTCCTGTGCTAAACTCACTGCATGGCACTACCACCCTGGCTGACCAAGAAAATGAAGGGCCTGGTCTATAAGGATTGGTGATTGAGGAACTGCTACATATTGGAGAGGGAGGGGCTCATTTTTTCCTGAACCAGTTTGCACATAACTAATAGAGAAGTTGCTACTAGACACACCAGTATCATTCCCACTGTTTGATTTCAATCAATTATTCTTCCACGGAAAACCCCACTGATCATTTCAGTTTAAACCACAAGACTGATTCTACTACTGCCTGAGAGCCCTTTACCGGAGCCAAGGGTCCTCTGGATATGGACTCCTTCCCCTGCCCGACAGCAAGAGGAACACCTTCTTGAACCCTAAAAACCCCATGAAATCCAGATCTAACTGTGTCAAAAGTCCAGGAAAGGGTCAGATTCAGGATTTTGGTTTGGCTTATTACAGAGAAGAGAGCGCCACAAACCTGCGATCCAGATCCAGGCTCCTGCAAAGTTCATGGGGATTTGATCTGGGGATTTGGTCAGGGGCCATCACTAACTACAATACAATCTTTCATTATGTGACCACGCAGTTCTGGGCACTGGTACATTCTATGCTACTAATAGAATTATAATGTTAAAGAAGTTCATTCATTTTATACTGCTTCTCCAGTGAGAGTGTGTAATTAAGATAATGACACTTCTCAGCTGATGTCTCATAGCACTTGGATAAGCAGCATTATCTCTATTTTGCAGAAGGGTAAACTGAGGCACAAAGCAGATAAGTGACTATAGACTCCAGGTCCCCTGCCTCTCAGTCTTGTGCCCTACCCTGAATACCCCACTGTCTCCAATATGTTGTTTTAGCTGTAGCTCACGAAAACTTATGCTCAAATAAATTGGTTAGTCTCTAAGGTGCCACAAGTACTCCTTTTCTTTTTGCGAATACAGACTAACACGGCTGTTACTCTGAAACCTAGGTTTAACTAGTACCTTTTCCCACCTAAAACATTTGAACACATTATACAGTACTTTACATCATTGCATATTCATCTGAGCAAGCGTGAGAAATTCCAGCCCACAAGCTTGGCATTTTTTTTTGTTTGTTTTTGTTTTTTTGAGAAAATTATAAATGACTGAAAATAGGGACACAGTGGCCCTGATGCTGCCCTTGAGTTGTGCCCATGCCTCCTTGTAGTCAATGAAAGCTGTGCCTGCACCAGCATTTGGCTCACAGACCAGCTAGGCCATCTCCACCTTAACTGCAGCATCTGGCTAGGCCTACAGACAGCCATGGGAAACCTGCCTCTCGACACATCATGCTCGGCACAGTCTCACAGGCCACTTGAAATGTTCCAGCTGTTGCCACTGTGAATACAACTCTAAATTCAGGAATGAGGGAGAGTATGTGACAGCAGGGAAAGCTCTCTTTAACCCATGTGCTAGGGATGGGAGTACAGCGGCTGTGTGGCATGCAAAGTCAGCAGGGGGGACAAAGCAGGCAGCCACCCAGTCAATGAGCAGGTGAACAGAACACCAATATCAAGAGAACACCCTGGGAGAAAAATCCCCTTCTTCTCCCTGACCAGGGCTTTGGAAAGAAGCCCTCCCAGCACATTTAACTTGAGATTTACTCTCTAGGGCAAGAGCATGTCTGGAAGGTCTCCGTTACGTTCCCATCACAGCCTGTATAGAGGAGAATGAAGTATTTGCTTTGTTTCCATGGGTTCACCCCTTCTCTGTTGTACTCTTCATTCCATTGCATGCCAGCATGGAAGATGGAGCCTTGGTGGAGAAGATGGTGGGAGAGTGTGATGTGAGCTCCTGCATCAGTCCCAGATTAGCTGGGAAGAGATGATTCATGCAGCCCTTGCCAGGCTGCTTGCTTTTAAAGTCCCTGGGATTTCGCCGCACGCAAGTGACATGGGTGTCCAGAAGGAAGGCTGTGTTGGAGCTCAGGATGGGAAGGCTAACTGAACTGGAAAGCTCCCGAGGTCAGGGAGGATGTTCCAGAAATAGGGACAGAGAACCTGTTCCTGATTATGGGGAAAACCAAAAATAGACAATTAAAGAATAACACAGAACCACGCAAAGTTCAGCCTGAGGCTCCCTGGGAAAGATCCAAGGATGACAACATTCCAAAAAGTGTGGTCAACCAACCTTCTCTAATAACCACTGCTCCAGTGAGACACTGTTGGGCTGAGTTTACCATTGGTCTATTTATGGGCCTGGCCTATGGACCCAAAGTTCAATCTCCCTTGAACGAACCTGTGACATGCTGATTGGCTGTGTCCCAGCCTTCCCCAGTTAGTTCTATTGTGCGTCTACACACGGTGTTCAAATATTGCATTAAGCTATTTATATCGAAATTCGGCAGCCATTGAAGAAAACGGCTTCGTAATTAATCATATTTGACACTACATTTACCGTTAGTGTTAATTTTCATGACTGAGGTGATTCCTGCCTCTGCAAATGTGGATGAAATCCCCAATGGCAGGTGAAATTCTGTTCCGTAGCAGGGGGGTCCGAGGGGTGCCATACACTTTCCATGCTCCTCAGATTAGTGTCCCCACAGCAACGTGCACAAGGGATGGGTGGGAATGGGACAAGGGGGCAAGGCTATGTAGATGCTCCTGCCTTTATCAACATTCCCTAGCCCTGCCCAGAGGCTGTATTACAGTCAAAGGGGCTACTGCGGTAGTGTCCATGAAGCGACTCCAGACACGCTCTGCGACCATTGCCTTGGGAGGCTTGTCTTGCGTTGGCCCTGTTTCAGGAAGAAGCTCTTAGTTACTATTATCAATAAAATGGGTTGGATGGTTTGTTTGGTGAACTCCCTGTGGAAACGACACCCTCTCATTTGCTGCATTCAGTGTCAAAGAGGAGTTGGACATTCACAATACATGCGCATGTATTGAGAACTGGGTTTCTTTATTTAGCCAAGTCTGACCAAAACTCAGAACAGATCATAATAATCCAGCTGTCAAACCACTGCTACTGAGACTGATTCTGTGGTGAAACTTCTAACCACTTTTTGGCCTGTCTTCAACTGGTGCCAATCTGCTCACTCCTTTGAGTGTCTGAAAAGCTTTCAGCTGGTTAGCTAAGACTCTGCAATCATGCTAATCATAGTATTTGATATAGTGCCTCTCTTTCGAATATCTCAACTCGCTTTATGAACAGTAATTAAGCTCATCATTCAGAAGTGTAAACTGATGTGCCGAGATGTTAAGTAGCTTGTCTAAATTCATACATATGGGAACAAAACCCAGGAGTCCTGACTCTCTACTGGTCTAACTTATGAGCTACTTGCCACTAGGCAGATAGCTGTCTAAACTTCTATCAACACCATTGTTCCAATGAGTAGGATTTTGAAAAGGGAAGGCATTTATTGATGTTTCTTCTTCCCAAACCATGGCAAGCAAGTCATCTGGCACTTCAAAATGCCAGCAGATTCCACAGATTAGATCAAAAATTATTTATCGTTTGCAATGTGGTAGCACCCAAAATCTGTAAGACACAGTAGTCCCTGTCTAGGCAATTTCCTCCCTTTTTGCTCCCCCAATGTGTCCTCCTCGTACCATGCCCAGCCCATGGTAGAGATTCAGGCTCTGTATGAGAGCTTGGCAGGAACAAAGCAGTATGTCAGATGGTATCTATATTAATGAAAGTGCAAAAGATGGTCTGCAGGAGAGACACAGCCTCTCGCCTGTCCCCTGAATTCACCAGCGGAGGAGGAAGCTCTTGGAGATCTTGATACTAGACAAAGGCAATTTAAAACTTGACTTACACCCTGAAGCAAAAAATATGTCTCCTGATTTGTACCAAGGAGGGGAAGCTCATCTCCCCTATGGAGATAGGAAAGCTACCCCATGGCAATGGACACAGAGATTTATTGAGTAGAGATGCTTAGGCATTAGTATCATAGGGAAGGTCTTAAGTCCTCTCCGACATTTCTAACACTTCATAAACTTCAGACAGACTTGGGCGAGAAGCCAGATGCTTGCGAAGAAATTCTGAATGCTGAAGGCAAGAAGTGGAATTTTTTTGTTAGTATATTTTTTCCTCTTGGTTTCAATGCTATATTTAGGGAGGTGGGGGGAGGGGAGAGAGAGAGAGAGAGAGATTAGGCATTTCTTCATCTTCTGTAATCACTCCAGTTGCTCTGCTCCTCATAACCGATGTTTCCTTTTGGGATATTGTTCAGCTCCACCAGGGAATTTTCTTAACCAGGGCTTCTGTAAGGGCAAAAGAGGAAAGCAGATCAGAGGTAAGTCAGCCTGTCACTTCTGAGGCAGCACATAATAATTATTGCTCTGATGAACAATGATCAGTTATTAGCCAGGGAGAATGACTGAAGTCGTTTCAGAAAAGGTTTGGAGTAAGTGAATCAACTCTGCTTGGTCATTCCGGGGGACTGAACTCAGCAATCCAGTGCTATGAGTTTGAGAGTCCCATAGCAGGCAGCTGTAGCAGACTCAGATCGTCCATGGATTGGGAGGAGAGGTGCAGATGTAGTGCACTCTAAACAGTGGGGTATATAAGCTCTCCTGGTCTTGATTTTCCCATTGGAGTAACTCTCTGGTTTTGGTTGAGTCACTCATTGCCCGTGAAGGGGGAATGAGTCCTGGCCGGGCTCTGTTCCTGACTGTTCTGTGTGACCTTGTGCACATCCCATGAACTTCTCTGCAGCTGAGTTTGTAAAATGGTATCACCGTATTTATCTATTTCACAGGGAATTTACCTAATTCACAGTGAGAATTATTCAAGGTTTACAAAGTGTTTTGTATTGCTCGTGTGAAAGGCATCACATCGCCATTAACATCTGTCACTACTTTGGGTCTGTATTTGGTTGTTAAACTTGAATTCTTGTTAAAGTTGGCTTATACAGATTAAAAAGTAGGAAGGCCATGCTGCTCTGTGCATTGTCTCTTCACACATGGCACAGAAAGCTAGGCTTGCTGAGGGCTGGAGAATGGTGCAGGTCTAAGCTTGACGGCGCAGCAGAAAGTGAGAGAATCTTTCAGAACAATGCAGCTTTCCTTCTTTTAATAAAGTGCCTAGGTCATTATTAGAAGAAACACTTTAGCATGGTCACATGACATGCCCTTTTGATATGGCTGCTACTAGTGGGAAATTGGGGTAAAATACTCGATCCGTTGCTCATTTCAAACCTTTTCCTCAGGGAAAATTAAGCTTGCAAAGCCCATACAGTTGGTCGGAACTGCAATGAGCCTGGCACGGGTCTAGTGCTAAAATCCTACAGAACAAGAGGTGAAAATTTCACTAAAAAGAGTCGAGACTCAGACATTTGAGAATTCAACCAAGCAAAAGTTTATTTCCTTTATTATCGATCTACAGAGAGAGAAATAGCAAGAAAGTCCAGTCCAATGGAAAGGGCAGTTGTTTGGGAGTCATAAAATGTGCAGTTTCTTTCCATGTATGCCACTAACCTGCTATGTGCCTCGGTTTCCCCGTCAGTAGAAAGAGAATAAGGGTACTTGCAAAACACTTGGAGATCAAGGGATGAAACTGCTATTCGGAAGTATTTTGATTAGCATTCAGGAGAAGCAGTGTACACTTTGCCCTCTGCACTTTCACTCAGCATTTGAACCAAACGCTGGAGTGGCCAATAGTGTTCTCTCTAGTGGCAATGACTAAAATACAGGAAGCCTATGTGGGGAAGTCATATGTTGGATGACATGCTGATGGAGTGATTCTCATAGGTCTGCCTTTGTTTGGCACGTAACCCTGGGCGAGAAAGTTAAGGGACCAAACATAACTCCCTGTGGAAAGACTCTGCCATTCATAGCCCCAGCCAATTCTGCTCAGGCCTGTTGTCAAATCTAAGAGCAGCCAAGCAGCTGGAGGAAAAATAAAGAGCAGAACTTCAACTTAATACACAAATGGCTCATGGCTCAGAGGTCTTTCAAATAAAAGAACCTTCCCTTTCAAAAAGGTACTGCACAGATGTCTTTTGCCTCTTGTAGGGAGTTACTACGTAATAGAGATACAGAGATGATGGACAGCATGACGTACGATGTATTTCTCGCCTCTGCTCACTAATCCATCTCACCCAGGTGTACTATTAGCATTCAAAATCTCTGAGCTTCTTTCTGAAAGCGGCCCCTTTTTTAAAATAATAAAGATCCTGTTACAAAAAGGCCTGTCTTCCTCACAGACATGGACTTTCCCCTGGTTATACTGATCCCTCGACCGGGACTGACAGATCTCAGTCCTGGATCAATAAGGTCTGTATTCCCACACTATCTCCGGTCTAGAGACGAACATGGTGTCCACTGGAGATGTGTCATTCCCATGCTTCTCAGCAATAGATGGCATTTGTTTCTAGCTCTGGCAGATTGTGAGATACTGAACCTTCCAGATCACAATGGGAGAGCTTAATAGATCATTTGTACAGATATGAAAATGTACCGCTCAACCTAAGGCTTTACAGGAAGAGGGACATACAAAATACTATGGCACCAATAAGATGTTTGAAAAGTCTAAACATTTCAGGAGTAACTCTTCTCTAAAACGTGGCATAAACAAGTCTGTGGTGGCTTGAAAGCTTTATTGGCACTGAGATAGGCGACCAGGGTAATGTAACCATTTCTGATTCGTGATAAGAATAAACTCATAACAGCACTGACCATTGTGTGTGTATATTTAGTGACAGGCAAGTGACATATTTCTATATATATATAGGTCTTCTTCTTCCCTCACGTCTACTGGTGTAAATCAGGAGTAACTCTGTTGAAGTCCATGGAGTTACACCACTGCAAAATAAACATAGTAATAGACAAGCCCTTGAATATTTCCTAGTATGCAGATTTGTATTTTCACAAGCTTCGGTCCATATTTTCCATGCTTGAGCAATGACGGGGCTGAAGGAGTGCAGCTCTTTCCGGGTTTTAAATAGAGTCTCCAGAGTGTCTAGCATTGCTGATATTTCGCCAGAGCATCAGCTTCTAGCCTGCTTTCAGAAAGAATGCATCTGTGCCCAACTGAATGGCCCGATTACACTTTAAAAAAATAATTCTGAAAAATTGAATTTGCCTTCTTTAATTGACAAAAATCCCTTTAGGTCTTTGGCATGACACTGATGGGACATTAGGATATATAATTGCTGGAACATAGGTATAGTTTTCTGAGGGGACGCTCCCGCAATGTGATCCGTGAAGGATCCTGTATCCTTGTGGGTCAGATGTCAGGATCCTAGCCCTAGAGTGCAAGCTCTGAGGAGCAGGGACTGTATACACCTGTATGCATGTGTAACCCACCGCTCAGTGTGTGTTGGTGCTGATCCGCAGAGCCAGTGAGCTGTTAAAGCCACAAGCTACAGAAGTTTGGCTCTTTAGCTCAAGTTGAAGCAGGTCATGCTTTTAGCTCTGGCAGGCTGCAGTTCAAACCCCAGTGTGCCAGCAGAAAGCGTGGATAATAATTCAAGGTCCATGAGTACTTCCATTCTAACCCCCTTTTCAGTTACTTTCCAACTTCCAAACTTTTCGCCCGTCAGAACAAAACTTTCAGGGCCTTGCTTTTTCCTTAAGTTTGAGCAAAATACTTCCCCATTTATAAAACCCTGGTGACTTTTTTGAAGAGCTCTAAATGCCAACATACTGGGGAAGCTTGGCAACTGGGGAAAGTTGCATTTGGCATGGAAATAGCCCTAACAGAAAAGAAATTCATTGGAGGGGTCTGGTTAAAAAAAAAAAAAAAAGCCGGGGCGGGGGTTTGATTTGACTAAGTTATGAGGGCTTGAAAATTGTCCTCTCTGCAGACATAGTAGACAGGGTCTAATTTTTAAAAAAGACTTGAAACAGTGGTTTTTTTCCTAACCAGCGTTCTGGGTGAAAGAACGCACCTGACTAGAGTTAATGTGGTGTGCGTAACCTTAACTGCAGCGTCCTCGCTTTGCAGGGTTTCGTTCTGCAAGCCAGACTCTGGCGTAACATAGTGTTTTCTATGAGAGAGGGTAATAAATGTGAACAAATGTGAAAAGTGCTGAACTGACGTTCCTGAGTACTGAAATTCTCCAGCCACAGAGTGGACACTGAGCTTGGTAAAGGCAACTTTCCCCATTCAGCCCCAGCCTACCTGTCTCAACTGTGATATGATGGGGGCCAGACTAGGGGTGATTGTGATCAGTCATGGATAGATTTTTAAAGAGATTCTAGCCACCAAAAGATGCAGCTAGGTACCTGGCAAGATTTTCAAAAGCATATTGGTGCCTAACTCCCACTGGTTTCAATAGGAGTTAAGCACTTTTTAGAAATCTCACTGTGTCCATCTGCATCTTTAGGAGCCTAAATCCCTTCAGCCGCTCTGGTGCCTTCAGACCTTAGCTTCTGCTGAGAATGCCAACGAGGGTGCCACTTAGTGATGGGTCTTTTAGTGATGGAGTCAACTGTCCCCTAGAAAAGCCAGCACACTCCACAAAGCCTGTGAGCTCCCCCTGGATTTGTTTAGCTAGTTTCCTTTCTTCTGAACAGTTCTGAACTCAGGGTATTCTGCTGGCAGTATGCAGCATAGCCATCCTTTCCAAGCTCACTGAGATACACATGGCATAAAAGCTGTGCTCTGTCTACAAAAAATACCATATTTGGCCAGTTTGAGCCATAGTTGAGCAGGAACTTGCCAGCACGCGGATCTGACCATTTTAAATCGAAAGAGAGCGGGTTTAACCCTTCGTTTATAAATAAGATGATAAATCACTGGAGGAAATTTAAACACAGAGTGGCTGCAAAGCTAAACACACGCCGAAGCCGTTCCCAGAGAGCTGGGTAACATTCGAAGGCAGGAGGTGGGTGGGGGGTGGGAATTAG
Source organism: Natator depressus (assembly GCF_965152275.1). Classification (NCBI taxonomy): domain Eukaryota; kingdom Metazoa; phylum Chordata; order Testudines; family Cheloniidae; genus Natator; species Natator depressus. Next base: position 9,145,449 of record NC_134235.1, read on the forward strand.
CCCAGCTGTTCGGATTCAGGGCTGTGAGACGGGGAAAAGCCAAAGCATTAACTTTGACTGTTTATTTGAATTACACTCTGGCTTGTTTGTTAATGTTCTTTTCGGTCTTGGCTGTCGCACCATATGGCTCTCTCGTTCCCTCACTTTGTGCCCCCATGCCGAGATCCTGTCTGCATATGCCGCTAAATAACCCTTTAACGGTGCAGGTGCTGCTACAACAGAGCTTGGTTAATTCCCCCTGGCTGCCTGTCTTCTGCATCCCACTTTGTATCAGAGGGCCTGAGCCAAAGGCCAAGTGAAAAGACTTCCCCGGTCTTTGCTAAGCATTGGACCAGGCCCCTAAAGCCGAGGCTGACGTCGGTGTTTGCTGCAGAAGCAAAACTAAAAATGCAGTGAATGAAAACCTGGTGGTCAACTCTGCCCTTCTGGGAGAGGCCCAACAGTCCCAGGGCTGAGCTACCCATGAGAAATAAGCTGACAACAGGGAAAGAGACTTTAGGGTCTGGTCCAGCAAAGCAGCCATCCGTTTCCTATCTGGCAGAAATCCTGATGGAATCAGGACCGGCTCTAGGTTTTTTGCTGTCCCAAGCTGAGGTGGGGCCGGGGCTCGCAGGCGGCGCTGGAAGTGGAGGGAGCGATGTCACCTTCTCCCAGAGCCTGCAGGGGCTTTCTTCCCCCCCGCCCCCCCACCCGGCCGCGCAAAGAAGCCCCGAGATAAGGGGTGGCACAAGGCAGCGCAGCCCCGGCTCCCCGGCCAGACTCGCCCTCTCCTCCCCAGGTAGCGGCTGGGCCCTGGCAGCTCAGCATCCCGGGGCTGGGGCTTCCCCTTCCCGCTGCGGCCGGGGGACGGCACCCTCGCCCCGTCTAAGTGGCACAGCTCCGAGAGCGCAACTGCCCTGAAAAGAAAGGCTGGCCGGAGCGCCGCCCCTGGAAATGTGCCGTCCCAAGCACGTGCTCGCTTTGCTGGTGCCTAGAGCCGGCCCTGGATGGAATCAGCCCATGGCATGGGTCAGGGATAAAGAATCGCAAAGAGAGTTGCTCTTCTAACACTGAACAAGGAGCTTGATCAGAATAAGGAAAACAATAGCAACCCTAAGCCTTTGTTTTCTCCCTTTCCCAACCCCCATCCCGCCTAGCTGCCTGCTACAGATTTAAAGAAACCAGGGGCATGTGCAGGCATTTAAATGTCACTGTTTTTGGAGGGGCAGGTTCTGTGCCCTTGCTGCAGCCCTGGGACCGGGGGAGCTCGCTCTCCCCACCCCGGCCCCAGAAAGAAACAGCATACAGATCCTCACAACCTCAGGTGCTGAATCTGGCCTTTGATAATAAGGTATCTGACAGTGGTGTCGATAACTGAACAGTTAGGCTGACGCCAGATACTTAGACGATGATTAGGTCTGCAGAAATGGGTAGGAATCTGGGGGGAGAAGAGGCTTTTTCATGATATTATGGTGCTTCCACTCTGCTGTCACCACGACACACAAATGAAAATAATTGGATAAAAAGAGAAATAGATCTGAGCAGCGAAGATCTGACGCAGTCCAGTTCCAAACTGTCCCAGCATGTCAGGGGTGCTTGAGCCAGAGGGGTAACACGGTCCTGTGAGCAGCGCACCCGGTTTGGAATAAGGAGACCTGGGAGACCTCTGGAAAGTCTTGACTCTGCCGCTGACTTTCTCTTTGCCCTTCAGCAAGTCACTTTGGACAAGATTGCTAAAGGTGTTTAGAGATTGCTGCACTCAGCATTGCCATGCCCAACAGAGTTAGGTGCTTAAGTCTCATTTTCAAAAGGGATATAGGCACTTAGGAGCCAAAATCCCATTGGCAACCAATGGGACTTAGGCTCCTCTGTGCCTAAATCACTTGTGAAAAATGAGACTTAGGCTCCTAAATCTCGTAGGCATTACAAAGTGGAGTGCAGCAATGCTTAAACCCCTACAGAAATCTGGGCCTTTGCCCCTCTGTGCCTTCATATCCCCATTTTACGGAAGAGGACAATATACCTTTTGTCAAGCCCTCGGAGCTCTACAGCAGAAAAGTACTAAGTAATATTAACTGGGATTTTGGTCCAGAGCCATCTCATTTTTAAAATATGGGTGGAGGGTTTTTAGTTTTTGCCTTACCAGCTCCCCAGTCCCTAATGCATATTACCAAGCAATGGGGGTAGAAAAATAATGGAATGTGACCCAACAATAAAAGTCCACTCACCTTATATTACAACTCTCCTGTAACGATTTCAATTCTGATCTGGAGAAGGCGCAAGCTCTCTTGCATGGGGCCCAACTTGTGGCTTTTGCATTGCCCGCTAGTGAGGAAACCTTTAGCGTAGGGGTGGCCAACCTGAGCAGGAGAAGGAGCCAGAATATACCAAAGTACATTGCCAAAGAGCCACAGTAATACGACAGCAGCCCCCCATCAGCTCCTCCCCGCCCCCGCTCCCAGTGCCTCCCGCCCACCAGCAGCCCCACCGATCAGCGCCTCCCTGCATCTCCTGATCAGCTGTTTTGTGGCGTGCAAGAGGCTCTGGGGGCGGGGGAGAGGAGCGAGGGTATGGCAGGCTCAAGGGAGGGGGGTGGGAAGGGGTGGAGTGGGGGCAGGGCCTTTTGCAGAGCCAGGGGTTGAGCAGTGAGCGCCCCCCGGCACATTGGAAAGTTGGTGCCTGTAGCTCCAGCCCTGGAGTCGGTGCCTAGACAAGGAGCCGCATTTTAACTTCTGAAGAGCCGCATGTGGCTCCGGAGCCCCAGGTTGGCCACCCCTGCTTTAGCATAACCTTTTGGGCTTTGTTACTGAGACAGGCACAAGGGACACCAAATAGAAGCCATCTCCACGCCATCCTGTATCTAATTTTCTCTGACACAGATCCTTCCCTTTTCCATGGAGACAAGCAGAGGCAGGGTGAACAGATCTAAACCAACCATGTTGGCCTCTCCCTTACAAAAACCCAACACTGTAAATTCAGTTTGGCAGACAAAGGGTTACCTACCACCTTTTGGATACTAGGTCTGCAAAGGCCAAGAGCTTGCTTCACTTTAAACTGGGGCTAGGTGAACAAGCCATATGATTTGCCTCAAGTATCTACAGTATATGAACAATATTCCTCGAGGCCGGGGCATGTCCATTTTATTTGCCTGTAAAGCACCATGCATACCTATGACACTCTCAATTATAGTGATAATGAGGCATGTTTACAGCATATTTTGCTCAAGTTGCTAACTTGAACTGAACTGGAGCAAAGGAAAATGTAAGGTGAATATTGGAAATTCCTATGCCAGAGGAAGAAAAATCACACAGGAGAAGTAAAAAGAAAAGGAGGACTTGTGGCACCTTAGAGACTAACCAATTTATTTGAGCATAAGCTTTCGTGAGCTACAGCTCACTTCATCGGGGGAAAGCTTATGCTCAAATAAATTGGTTAGTCTCTAAGGTGCCACAAGTACTCCTTTTCTTTTTGCGAATACAGACTAACACAGCTGTTACTCTGAAACAGGAGAAGTAGTGGAAGCTCATAACTTGGGACATTTAAAACTAGACTGGATGCGTAGAAACGATGATAGACAAAGAGCAAATTGGATCACATGACCAAGGGCAGCTAACAATTCAAATTTGGCTGTCTCAGTTCCCAGGCTTTGTTCTCACTGCCTGATGTAAATTACAATGAAATATTTTTGGTGCCGTGATCGTCTGAAGGCGTCTATCTCCAGTGTTCTGCTTTCTCTGATTTGGATCACTGCGTCGGTGTGTTTTTCATTTTTATTCTCTTGTTTGCATTGTATCTGACTCTTACTTGGGGTCTGATCCAACACCAGCGGGTGTGTTTCTTTGACTTTCATGGGGGATTAGGCCTTTGGTGTCATATGTTTAATTCTGTCCTTACTTTAATATAAATTAAAATGCCATTGCCACCCTCAGTTCCAGCTTGAGAGGCGGAATAGAGACTGTGTCATTCTGTATTTCAGACTCAGGTAGAAACTCTCAGATCGAGCTGGGGCAGAATTGGATTTCTATTTTTTTATCATTTCAACAGATAATATCAATGTTCATTTTAAAGCATTTTTTTTAGCTTTTTAATTATTTAAATTTTCACAGTGGCTGGAAATTATCGGGGGGAGAGTCAGACAAAGCAGCAAACTTGTGGCTCTCCTTATCAGGGCAGGCCAGAGAAAGGGGATTCTGTTTCATGGAGCATTTTGATATTTCAGATTTGGTTTTGCCGCGATTTGGAACAAAACCCAACCATTTTGAAATTCTCCATGACTTCCCCAGAGCTGCGAACCTTGAGACCCCTGGAATCCCCAGCTCCAGGGCCATGCCCTTCATGGGCTACCCCAGAGCCACGGACCCTGAAATCTCCAGTTCAAGGGCCTTTTGCCTCATGGGCTGACCCTAGAAGCCCAGAAATTCCATGCTGCCCCAGAATCACAATCCAGGGAGCTTGGGAGCCAGTGCTCCCAGGACTTCCAGGTTCCCAGCTTCCCATCAGACCACCAGATAGGCTGCCAAAGAGCTGGGAACCTAGAAGCCTGGGATCCCCAGCAGCCCGCCACTTCGCTGAAATTGAAGCAAAGCATTGCAGCTAATCGGCATTCCCGGATGGAAACCCGTTTCCCTGGCGAATTTCCAACCCACTCTGCTCATTAGGTTGCATTTTACAGGGGTAACTATTAATAGGAGCTTCTTGCAGGCAAAACGACGCTCGTTCTGTTTCCAAGAATTTCTCATGAGCAGCAGAGTGGTTGAGCACATGTAGAGAATCTCTTCAAATGCTCCGACGCACACTTAGAAGAGCACTGGCCTTTCTAGAAACCTTCCCAGGCTTTCTGCAGATTGCACAGGACATTTCACCTTCTCTGACAGGAACTCCAAGGATATTTCAAGTTCTGTTAATTCTGTTTACATCTAAGTTTCTCATATTACTAAGTTTATTCATTGATCTCATGTGCTTTAAGCTCGTTTGGCCCAGCGCTTTCAGTATTATCCTCAGCTGATGATCTTGGGGGGAGGGAGGGGGGTTTAACCCCCAGGTCCCAAGAGGCTGATTTGAGGTATTCCAGATGTTTTTCAAACCACTTATTTCAATCAGCCAAGTTTCCATATATATAGTTTTTATACCAATATGTTTAAAATAGTGGGTAAACTGGGAATGATTTGAAAATTAAACTGTTGGACCCTGGCAGTATAGCAGCTTGGTTTGGAATCTCAAGGCTGATGTTGCTATGTCTACAAAGCTCTAGAAGCTGCTACACAGCTGACTGAGTCTTGGCTGTAAAATGAAGCTGTTCCTTACTTTTATGGCGAAGGTAACTGCCTGGAAACTATCTGACTGTATCTGAAGAACCCAGACCCTCTATCTGCCCACCCCAGTCACAGATCAGAGCACCAGCAGACACTCAAAGCAAGGCTCAGCCTCTGGTACACTCAACAGGGCACTTCTCCCTGTTCCCACCTGTCCCCGTGCCTCAGTGAGTCGCAGCTGAGAATACCAGATTCAGGACAAACTGCTGAGAAATAGGGCAGGCTCACCTCAAACTGGTGGTTATTCTATCATAGAATCATAGAATATCCGGGTTGAAAGGGACCTCAGGAGGTCATCTAGTCCAACCCCCTGCTCAAAGCAGGACCGGTTCCCAACTAAATCATCCCAGCCAGGGCTTTGTGAAGCCTGACCTTAAAAACCTCTAAGGAAGAAGATTCCACCACCTCCCTAGATAACCCATTCCAGTGCTTCACCACGCTCCTAGTGAAAAAGTTTTTCCTAATATCCAACCTAAACCTCCCCCACTGCAACTTGAGATCATTACTCCTTGTTCTGTCATCTGCCATCACTTAGAACAGTCTAGATCCATCCTCTTTGTAACCCACTTTCAGGTAGTTGAAAGCAGCTATCAAATCCCCCCCTCATTCTTCTCTTCTGCAGATTAAATAATCATTAGATTGTACCAAGCCAGTAATAAAAGTAAACTTCGGTCTCACCACACTGGTTAACAAGAAGCAAAATATGCAGGCTCCTTTGGCATTCCAGCCCTTATTGCACCACTGGACTTTGTGATGAGTGGTTCCTGAAATCCAATTTCATCAGACAAAGAGATCAGACCACATAGCCAGGTCAATATACAAGAACCACACTGCTGCCAATCCTTTAGTCACTAAAGTCTAGTTGTTTATTAATAAAGAAAAGAAGAAGAGAGTTAAAATGGTTAATAGAATCATATACCTACAATAATGGCAATGCTCTTATAGCAGGGTTTTAGCAGTGATGTTACAGACTGCTGGCTTGTAAAGTCTCTGGTAACTTCCAAAAGATTGGAAGTTCCTCAGTCCATAGTCCAATATGCTCCTTTTAGTTGTAAATTCACAGTCCAGAGAATCAGAGAAGGAAAAATGGAGTCATTTCAGGGGTCTGTGATACCCTTTGTCATGTGCCTGGAAATGTACAGTCCCAAACAAAGCTCACAGCACAGTTTGCAGGAAATTACTGGCACAAGATGGAGTCCAGGGCCTCAGGAGCATGTCACATGTCCTTACATGGCTTGCTGACTCACAGGGGCAGCCATTGGCCATATCCATGCTAAGGTGTTCACAGAAAGACTTATCCAAGTGGAATGAGTTTCTCCTATGGCCCGTTGTGAGAGGGAACTGTTCTTAATGGGCAATCAAGCTTGGTCATAGTTCAACCCTACAGCATCACTGCCAAAGCTCACTTCTCTGCTCCCACTTAACCCCTAGAAGACCCACCCCCAAGACAACACAGAGCTCTAGGCAGAGACAGTGCCCCTGTGGTTCAGTCCCAGGCTGTGGCACCATCACTTCTCCATGGCCTCACCCTTCCATCTGGAGTGGCAAAAGAAGGAAGAGAGGCAGGGACAGGGGTAGTGATCTGGGGCCCTTTCTTCCATTCAGACTGCACCAGGCAGTGGGGAGGGTCCCAGTATTTACATGCTGGCCTCTGAGCTGTCTCTGCCTGGCTGGATGAGCTAGGCATGCTGCACTTTCTCCTTCTGCCACACACAATCCTCCCTTGGGGGAGTATTGGCAGGGCCCCTGCTACTTCCAGGTGTCGTTAACGGCCCATTGATATCCATGGGACAGTTCACACCTCTCCAAGCAACCACTGTAGGCTCTTTGTATGCTCAGGGAGATGTTGCTGTCTTTGTACGCTCTGGCAGATGTTGCTGTCACTTCCAAAGTGTAGTTAACACCCCATTGAAATTCATAGGACAGTTCACACCTCTCAGAGCAAGTGTTTCAGACTCTTTGCACACTCAGGCAGATGTTGCTGTCTTGGTTATGCCCACTTCATATTTTCAATCTTTTCTTCACAAGCTTGAGGGTTAGAAGCTTACCCCAGACCACTGTTGATGTGCCCAGTGTTCCCACACTGCCCCAAGGCCCACCTGCTGTGCTTGTCTGGCACTTTAATTATAATTATTATTTACTTATGGATTTGTATGAGAATAGTGCTGGGTGCCCCTGTCATTGACCCCGTTGCTCTAGGCACTGGACAAACACCGAACAAACAAAAAGAAAAGGAGTACTTGTGGCACCTTAGAGACTAACAAATTTTTTTGAGCATAAGCTTTCGTGAGCTACAGCTCACTTCATCGGATGCATCGGATGCAAAAGTATTCCTTTTCTTTTTGTGGATACAGACTAACAGGACTGCTACTCTGAAACAGAACAAACAAAGAGTCCCTGCTCCAAAAAGCTTATGCAATCTAAGTATGAGACAAGAGACACAAGTTGGATACAGACAGACGAATAGTGGAAGCACAAGGAAACAATCAGACACTACTGCTCAGCATGACAGGCTGTGATGTCAGCACACCAGCTGCCTAATTCTTGCCTAGATAGCATTTCTACATGTCCCAAGCTTCTGAGCAATAGGATTTTCCCCAGCCCGCTAAGTGAAGATTTTTAAATGAGAATGAAGAATTTGGAGACCATTTTTCCACCATGGTTGGCTCATCTCTGTGCCCAGTGGCATCAATCATACCACCTGTATGCAAGGAACAAAGTCACCCTGCTCTGGTCTGCCCAGTCCTTACTCACGATTCCTGTGAAACTCTGCTGAAAGGTAGTGCCTCTCATTGACTCCCAGCAATAAGTGAGTCAACAGATCTGTGTCTTCTTTACTTTAAAAACTGAACAGATGTGTGCATGCCTAAAGGTACATCTGAACTTGGCGCTGGGGGTACGATTCCCAGCTCCAGGAGACATATCTGCGCTAGCTCTCATCCTACCAGTGTTCTAAAAATAGAGCATAGCCCCAGCAGTGCAACCAGCAGGAGGGGCTAGTTGCCCTGAGTACATGCCTAGGGTCTCTGATGGGCATGTATTTCGGACTGCTAGCTCAAGGACAGCTAGTCCAGGTATGTCTCCTCAAGCTGGAATTCACCACTCCCCCCAGCTCCAAATGTAGACATACCCTACATTCACTTTGCCTATTGCTGTACCTCTTGTCCATCCACAGATCTTTCCCTCCTTGTGGTTTGTTATCCCATCATGTTGGGCCGTGTCTATAATATGGAGTGTAAGCTGTTCAGGGCAGTAGCATGACTCTGCTTAGCTTGTGAGATGTGATGTGATCGCAGACTGAGATGGTCTGGCTGCAGGCCCCTGGGGAGATATAATTATCCATAGATTCCCAAGCCAGAAGGGACCATTGTGATCATCTAGTCTGACCTCCTGTGTAACACAGGCCATGGAACTTCCCCCAGATAATTCCCAGCGCAGGTCTTTTAGCAACACACCCAATCCCGATTTTAAAATTGCGATTAATAGAGAATCCACCACAACCCTTGGTAAATGCCTTCAAAATGCCTCGTAATGTGGCTGCAAGTGTTCTATCCTGTGAACCCCTGCACATGCCTGTAAATGTCTCTTTGCTGTTGCTTCCTTCTTCCAGGTCCCCAGAGCACTGAGTATGCACGCCTCCTCCACCCGAGTACCAGCCCTTAACCCTCTCAACTCCACGAGGGCGCCCAACTCTAGCATCTCAGATGAGGACAACTTGTTCAACAAGTTCATCCATCTGGACCAAGAACTTTACCAAGACTTTTACAGCCTGTGGATAGCCCTGATGGTGGTAAATGCCATCATTTTCCTGGTGGGAGTTGTGCTGAACAGCTTAGCTCTCTACGTGTTCTGCTTCCGCACCAAGACGAAAACCACCTCTGTCATCTACACCATCAACCTGATCGTTACTGATCTACTGGTGGGCTTCTCCTTGCCCACCCGAATCATCATGTACTACACTGCAGGGGATTGCCTGAAATGTTCCTTTGTTCACATCTTCAGCTACTTCGTCAACATGTACTGCAGCATTCTCTTCTTGACGTGCATCTGCGTCGACCGGTACCTGGCCATCGTGCAGGTAGAAGCCTCACGTAAGTGGAGGAACCCCAGCTGTGCCAAGGGGATCTGTGTCTTCATCTGGGTCTTTGCAACTGTGGTCACTTTCTCCATCCTGACCATGGCGATAACCTTCGCACCCTGCTGCCTCGCCAAGATCTTTGCCGTGATGGTCTGCGAGTATTTCTTCCCACTCATCATCATCACCTTCTTCACCACCAGGATAATGTGTGCGCTGTCCAAGCCCAGCCTCATGCACCAGAGCCGTGAGAGGCGAATGAGGGCCGTTCAGCTCCTCACCACCGTTCTCATCATCTTCATGATCTGCTTTACACCTTTCCATGTGCGCCAGGTGGCCATTTCCATCAACCCAGACATGCCCCGTGACATCAGCTTAATTGTCTACCATGTGACCATGACTCTGAGTAGCCTCAACAGCTGCATGGACCCCATCGTCTACTGCTTTGTCACCAACAACTTCCAGTTGACCATGAAAAATATCTTCAGGAAGTCAGAGCCTGAGCAGACAAGTGGGGACATCATCACTATGAACAAGAGCTCCAAGGGCTCAGGTACAAATGCGATCATTGCCTTCTCAAACACAATAGGCAGCCCTTTGAGCTTACCTTCAACAAACAGTACACAGATATAATCAGCTCCTAGAGGGACATGCTACAGTAAACCAGTGTGGAATACTGCTGGGCTGTCTGGTACTATTGCCCTTGGCCTCTTGTTTTCAAATACGAGCTTTGGAGCGACTGTGTAAGAGTTTATTCCACGAGAACATTATGCTCTTTTTGGAAAGAGGAACTCTCAGTGCCATTAGTACCAATACAAAAGAAAGTCCATTAACTACAGTTCACAACAGGAATGCTCTGTTTGCATTTTAATATAGATGTTTTACTAGCAGCAAATCCCTTACTGTTGTGGTCTTTCTTTCACTGTTTCACACGGCAGTGTGACACTAAGATACCAAACTGCAGGAGGACTTAGAAGGCCGTAAACACTCTTCGTGTCGGTGAAAGCCTCCCAGCCTCGGGAAGGAATACTGTTGTTGAGTAACGGGGATTCTGCTGACCTTTCCACGCTACTAGAGACAGCAAAGATTTAAGACACCAAGCAGAGTTGTCAGTTTGAGGTGACTGAACTGAAGCGGGACAAAATAAATCTAACCCACTTGTCACTAGCAGCTATTCAGTTGTTTCTGAAACACATCTGAACTTCCTCAGGGAAGGCACCCTAAAGCAAAACAATATCCCCCCCCACCCCCCCAACACACACACCCTTAATATTTCAGCTATAAGGAGAGGATTTGTATGACTTTATATAATATATAAACATGCAAGGATTTGTATTGCTTGGTTCAGATTATTCAGTTGGATCACCAGTTTCCTTATGTTTCAGAGAGGCATGGAAAGAAGCTGTCCAAGCATATGTGATTTCTTGGAAACTTTGTTTCCCACATTTGCTCCCTCTTCCAGCAAATCAGTGGTGATGAAAAGCAGAACTGAAATACGAAGATGTGTCAGCCTTGTTTAAGTTTATTTTGTGATGCAGCATTAAATTAGGGTTTGCTATAGCAGATCCTACCATTGGTCCAACTAATCTGTATCTACCTTTCCTTTAAGGCTTCAGAGGAAAGCAACAACAACAACAACAAACCCCACAACTAACTCCACAACCCCATAAAATATCTAGGTTGAAATCCATCCCAGGGCAGAACCCTAGGCATGATTTAAGACCTATGTTTAGGATTTAAATTATGTTGAGGGCCTTTTCCCAGGGATGAACCTCACCTCTTTCAAATTCCGTCATGCTGTTCCTGGGAAGGGATGAATTCACTCCTGATCCCCTGCAGCAATCAGTTTACACCCCAAAGCAGGCGGGTAGGTTTACACCCTTCTTGGAGCATGAATTACCTTTTTCATCGTGCAGTGTCATAAAACGAGTCAGCCCTTTGTAAAAATCCCATCGCAATGTTTGACTCACAACATCGGCGCAAATGAGAGTCCCTATTTCAATATTACAGTTCTGGCTAGTGGCTGTATTGTTTGCATTCTATATTGCACCATTTAAAAAGCATCCCAGAGAAACAGCAAGACCCAGAGCATGAATGAAAACGATCATTGCTGTGATTATTCTCCTAGTGGAAACGTCACTTGAAATATTTTCAATGGGTTCCACCTGGCTAACTAGGTTTGAGGAACAGAGCAATGGATCTATTGGTCTGTTGGCTACCGGGACTACTGGTCCTCCAATTTAAACCAGTAGAAACCAATTGAGACTAGTTAAAGGATTCTAATGGAACCCACTGGAATTTCCACTAGCAAACTCTGCCGAGGAGCCAGCAAAGGAGAGCTGCACACCAAAATTTACAAATTAGGGTCAAAACCTGCTCTTGCTACAGGGAGCCAAGCGAAGGAATGGGGCAGTGGAGTTTGTGCAGCTTTATGTGTCCCATTTCTTGCTTGTGGGGAGAAGTCAGGGATTTCCCCCTAGAGGTGCTCCCCCACCTCAGTCAAGTGGCGGTAGGCCTGGGGGAGGTAGGCGCCTATTCTTGGCAAGCCCCAGGAGCAAGGGGGGGTTGGCGGGATTTAGTGAAGGCCAAGGTCCGGGAAGGAGTCAGGGGCCTCAGGGGGTAAAGGGGGTCAGGGGGCTGCAGTGGGGAAGAGTCTGGAAGAGGGATTGTTAAGCAACAGGCGATGGAGCATCGAGGGGTGGGAACAGGTTGCCTGTGGCAACCTGGGGTTGGGGCTATTAGGGGACAATGAGGGTCTGGCAGGAGGTGGGGGAGGGCCTGTGGCAGTCTATCATTGGGGCTGTTGGGGAATAAGGGGGACGGGGCACTAGGGGTTTGGAGACTGTTGGGGGGAACCTGTGGCACTCCATTAGCATCCCCCCATTCTGCCCTCTCCAGCCCCGTCCTTCATTGTGCGCTCACACACACAGACGCATACACACTCCTCCCCTCGCCCAGCTGCCACCACCACTTCCTCCTGGGGGGCTGGGTGTGGGTCTGCTGCCAGCAGGCCATGGCAGAGACCCGCCTCGCTGCAAGAAACCTGCACCACAGCAACCCCTATAGCTGCCAACGGGAACTGCAACTTATTGCCAGGGGAATGAATGCCAGAGCTCTCCACTGGGAGGCATGAAGGTGTGCGCCGTCTGCCAGATGTGTGCATGCCCCACTCGAGGCATGACATTTGGCCGTCCTGGGTGCTGTCCAGGATGCAACTGGTCCCAGAGGACTCCTCCTGGCGCAGGGCAGGGTGGGCACGGTGCTGGGCACGCTGCCACTTCTGTGAAGAGGAGCAGAGCAGCACCCCTTGCTAACACACACTGCAAACTACAGACTGCACCTAACCACACCCCCTAACCACCTAACCAAACCCCCAAACTGGCAGATCCCACCCCACTGGATAGTGGAGAACCACCAGCCAGGCCACACTCTTAAAAGTCTCTTGAGCATTAGGTGGGTCTCCTCCCCAGCTGTTACACTGCTGCACCAGGGATGAATGGCTGCCTACACCAATTCCCTTCCCACAATGCACCTGCCTAACACAGAGAATTGTGCCTAAGGAAAGCATGCACGTGAAAAGTGGGTAATTGTGCACATTCAGATTTCACACACAAACCAGTACCCATGCATGCACTGGCCTGGCCTGAGGTTAACATCTCTTTTGTAGATGCAGTATGTGTGTATTTCTTCTGTCAGGCTGGCCTGGACTTTATTTCCTTCATCATGAATTGGTCTCTTCCAGCATTCCTCACAGTGCACATATTTTGCAGACATCTAGGTTTGAAAATGTAGGGCTGGCTTCTTAAAGCCTTCTGCACTCGATTCTTCTGGTGAAGTCAATGGAAGCTATGCACATGGACAGCTTGCAGGGTCAGGATCTCAGCCCCAAAGTACAAATAATAATAATAGGGATGGCTGGAAATTCCACATAATCAAGCCTGGAATTTAAAGCAGAAGACATTCTCTAAAGGTCATTAAAAGCTCAATAGAAAGAGCTTTGTGAAAAGGCTATACATTTCAGTGTTGCCATGGTGTCCATTTTTCTTTGGTTCCTGGGGTTTCTTTGACTGTATCCAGAATCTCTGAAAGACAAGTACTGTTGGTGAAATCTCCTCCTCCACTGGTTGTCGATGGCTAACAAAGAGAATATCTGCAAAATGTCATGTGTATTTATATCTGATGTAAACAATTTGTATTGCAAGAAGCTCTGTATTCAGTGTAATAGTAGCCGCGGGAGTCAGTGGGTGCTGACTTCTGTCATGTGGCAGAGGTGTATAACCTTCTGTAACCTTGACATATGTCAGGTGATGCAGGCCAGGAAATAAAGCTGTCTTTTACTACCATGCCTGTGTGGGCCACCTTGATTTCATGAAGGATGTTCATTAGTTCAAAGGGGCATTGCTGTCGTGTTTGGGGGCATTCGTCACGGACCAGGGCTCCACATGTTTCTTTACAGAGACATGTTTCAGTCTGGGGCACGGCGGAGCGACAGCGTGTAGCAATGACCAGCGTTTAACTTGCTTGCAAACACACTCCAGCTGACAGGGTTAAAATGCTTCCATCGAATGCCAGATGTACGTCCAGCATGAGAAGCCTTGACTCCAAACATCTGGTCCCCCAACTTACCAACTTCCGTTTGGACAGTTAACGAGCTCTACTCCCCCCTCCATGTGTGCATTTAAATCCTGTTCATTCAAAAAGGAAATGGAACAACGATCCATTCCACATAGTCAACGGATATTTCGTCCGTGCTGTTTAATTCTTTGGCCTCTGCCACCCCTCGGATGTGGAGAGTTTATGCACAGAAGTCCCATTAGCACATAAAGACAGATCTGAGCCTGATTTTTAGAGGTGATGGACTTTGATGGGACTTGAAGATCTTCACACATACCCTTTATATTGGAGCATGCAAGAATATATTATTAGTAACATCATTTGATTGTTATAGAATCATAGAGTGATAGAACTGTCGGACTGGAAGGGACCTCGAAAGGTCATCTAGTCCAGTGTTTTTCAAAGTTCGGGTCGCAACCCAGTATTGGGTCGTGGCATGTCAGGAACTGGGTCGCTCTAGTCAGCACCATCGACCAGGACATTAAAAGTCCCGTCAGCGATACTGCTCAGCTAAGGCAGGCTAGTGCCTAGCTGTTCGACACCGCGCTGTGCCCTGGAAGTGGCCAGCAGCAGGTCAGGCTTCTAGGCACGGGGGCCCACAGGGATCCGCACACAGCCCCTCCCCCAAGCACTGGCTCCGGCCAATGGGAGCGGGGCGGGGGCAGAGCCTGCAGGCGAGAGCCGTGCAGAGCCGCGCAGAGTCACTTGCGTACCTCTGCCTAGGAGCCAGACCTGCTGCCAGCCACTTCACGTGCAGCGCGGTCCGCCATGCCAGGACATACGGGAAGCCTGCCTCTGCCCCCCAGCTGCACAGCTGACTGGGAGCCACTGGAGGTAAGTCCACGCCCCAACCCCATGCCCCAATCCCCTGCCCCAGCCCTGAGCCCTCCCAAACCTGGAACACCTTCTTGCACCCCAAAGCCTTCATCCCCAGCCACACCCCAGAGCCTGCACCCCCAGCCCAGAGCCCTGACCCTCTCCTGCACCCCAATCTCCTGCCCCAGCCCAGAGTCCCCTCCCCACACCCTGAACCCCTCATTCCCGGCCCCACTCCGCAGCCCTCACTCCTGCACCCCAACCCTCTGCCCCAGCCCTGAGCCCCTCCCACACCCCAAACCCCTCATCCCTAGCTCCGTTGGGTCGTGAGCATCAGCAATTTTCTTCAACTGGGTCCCCAGAAAAAAGTTTGAAAACCACTTATCTAGTCCAATCCCCTGCACTCGTGACAGGACTAAGTTTTATCTAGACCACCGCGACAGGTGTTTGTTGAACCTGCTCTGAAAAATCTCCAATGACAGAGGTTCCACAACATGCCTAAGCAATTTATTCCAGTGCTAGGAAGTTTTTCCTAATGTCCAACCTAAGTCTCCCTTGCTGCAATTTAAGCCCATTGCTTCTTGTCCTATCCTCAGAGGTTAAGGAGAACAATTTTTCTCCCTCCTCCTTTTAACAACTTCTATATACTTGAAAACTGTTATCATGTCCCCCTCAGTCTTCTCTTCTCCAGACTAAACAAACAATTTTTTCAATCTTCCCTCATAGGACATGTTTTCTCGAACTTTCACCTTTACTGTTGCTCTCCTCTGGACTTTCTGCAATTTGTCCACATCTTTCCTGAAATGTGGCACCCATAATTGGACACAATACTCCAGCTGAGGCCTAATCAGTGCGGAGTGCAGCGGAAGAATTACATCTTATGTCTTGCTTACAACATTCCTGCTAATTCATCCCAAAATGTTTGCAGCTTTTTTTTTTTTTGGCTACTGTTGATTCATATTTAGCTTGTGACCCGCTATGATCCTGTGATGGGGCGCACTCTCCCCGCACTGGAAGGGAAAGGGTTAACTCCTCATTGTGGGCTGAGGAAGCCATGCCCCCTTGTCTACCGGGCATGCACCAAACGCAGTACTTGTATAAAAGGGAGCAGCCCAGCTGGTGGACTACCAGAGAGGAAGGCTGCATTTTGCCGGTGCCAGCCCGGGAACAGCGAAAGCCCCAGACCATGGAAGCCAGAGGCTCTGAGACCCAGGCAATGCCCAGCTACCTGCAGACGTCCCAGAGAGGTCTGAGCAACCATGAGTTGTGCCCGCCAAGGAATCCAGAAGACTCACAGATCGCTGCCATGGATATCACGGTAGGATATCCATGGCCTGTGGGGGGACTAGCTGCTGTCCTGACGGTAGTCAGCGTGTTGTGGATGGACCCCTGTTGACTCAGTGGTGGATTTACTTGACACTGACAGGGCCCCGGTGGAGTAGGGAGGGCCCAAGTTCCCCCTACCCAGGCCACCACCCACCGCCCAGGTGGTGGCCCACACCCGCAACTGGCTGCAAGGCCATCCAGCCCCATCCAGCAGGGCAACTCTATTGACTCTGGCCACTAGGCCTTGCTGCCTGGTGAACCAGGGGAGCCTTATTGACTCCAGCCACTAAGCCTCACTGCCGTGTGAATCAGGATATCTCTATTGACAATGGCCTCTAAGCCTTACAGCCCTGAGGAAAAGGGTCACTCTGCAGAACTGAGCCCTTTAGGCCTCACTGCCTGGAGATGGGGTGGCTTGAAGGATGGGGTGAGCTCACCCCACATTGTATGGGGTCCCCCCACTTCATCACAGACCTCCAGATCCATAGATGACTCGTGCCTCCTAATACTGGGGAGGACAATCTACAGGGAAGGACACATGACTGCCCCACGTGTCTCCTCTGCCCAGGGACACACACACACACCCCCGGCCATGCGCCCAGCCCGGGGCTGCTGAGCTCTCCCCACTCCACCAGAGTTATCTGCAGGGAGGGCTCTGTCCTTCTCCCACTGTGTCTTCCCCACTGGCACGTTCTGCCACTCTCTCTGGCAGCCGGGCCCAGGTGGGGAGTGGAGGTGGCAGAACCATTTCTCACACTGGCTGACGGTGGCTGCTCAGCAGCTGCCAAAGAGAGAACCCAGCCGCTGGCACCTCCCTAGCCAGGCTCTCACAGGCAGCCAGAGCGGCTGGCGTGAGAAGTGGCTGGTCATGCTCCTTCGGCTCCCTGCCTGGGCCCAGCTGCCAGGGACAGGGGCCAAATGTGCCGGCAGGGCAGGCAGGGTGGGATGGGAAGGGCTCTCCCATTGTTCTAGTTAAGCACCCCCCCAACAGGTGGTAGCTAGGTTGACGTAAGAATTCTTCCATCAACACCAGGGCTAGGCTGTCTTAACTACGTTGCTCGGGTGTATGAAAAATCCCTGAGGAATGTAGCAGGCTCGACCTAATTTTTTAGTGTAGACCTGGCCTCAGAAACCAGAAGGTGAATAAAAAGCATCCACAACGTATTCTGTTTTTTTTAATCCCAGGATTTTGCAAGGCCTGATTTATGGTTTTTCAAAGTTTGGGGTTGGTAATACTGCAGATCTTTACCACGAGAACCAAAGGAGAGCTCCCATAGCTGCTTAGTAGTAATGGATCATAAGAACGGCCATACAGGGTCAGACCAATGGTCCATTTAGCCCAGTATCCTGCCTTCTGGCACTGCTGGTACCAGATGCTTCAGAGGGAGTGAACAGAACAGGCCACGTTGTTGAGTGATCTTCCCCTACTGTCCAGTCCGATCTTCTAGCAGTCAGAAATTTAGGGACACCCACAGCATGGGGTTGTGTCCCTGACCATCTTGGCTAATGGCCATTGATGGACCTATCCTCCATGAACTCACCTAATTCTTTTTTGAACCATTTTATATTTTTGGCCTTCATAACAACCCCTGACAATGAGTTCCACAGGTTGACTGTGCATTGTACTTTCTTTTGCTTTCTTATGTTTGTTTGCTTTAAACCTGCTGTTTATTAATTTCCTCCGGTGACCACAGCTCCCATTTTCTGGGAATGGTGAACCGTGACCACTGGGAGCTACCTGAGGCTGTGCCTGCAGCAAAATGTTTCGCGGACCACAATCGGATTACCCTGCTGGGCTTCATGCGCCATGCGGGTTGCCCACCACTGATCTAGGTTCTGATTTAGGAAAACAGCCCTCTTCAAGACAGCACTTAAATATGTGCTTAACTTAAGTCCCATGGGGTTTTACTTAACTTTAAGCACGTGTTTAAGTGCTGCCCTGAAGCAGGGCCCGAGTGTCTTCCTCTCCCTTAGCCTTTTCTTTCTGGCACAGTCCTCATTCTCACTTACCATGGCCGCGGAGGGAATGTGCCGCTCAACACAGATCTGAGAGCCACCCTCTGCAAGAAGCAAAGCACCCAGATGAAATCAGGCTCAGAGCATGCCCAAGAGAAATCCAGGGTTAATCTAACAATGACTTTGACTGATAGATACAGACTCAGGCTGTTGCAATCAAAAGATAAGCATCCTTCTTTCCGTCTCCGTTGCTCCTTTTGGATTTGCCTTAATAAGCATCAAGAATGAGAAGGGCAGAATGCTGTCTATCACCCATCAAGACACTGAACCAGAGGAATGTGAAGGTAAATATTTGCCATTGCTGTTTAGATTATGCTCCATTAATAGCAGGAAATTAAACAACTGGCAGCCTGTTCTGATCTCCTGCTTTCTTCATTGTCTTGACAATCTAAGACCAGCTTGGCGACAGCCCAGCGGAAAATGTAACCCATTTAAAACATCAAGGAGAGATGAAACAAAGGGACCAAGTGAGGGAAACATTTTCCACATCAGACTCTTCATTATATTCTTCTGTTTCAATCCAAATTGAATGAAGAACCCACCGTCTCTACCTGCTGCTCCCAAAAGCAGCACCCACCAAGGCTAACACACGTCTGACTTGGAGTTGCCATAAGAGATCTCAGTGTGCCTGCTACAGCCTCTAGCTTTTCCTTAGCTTGCATTCTGGCCCCAAAAGACTATTAACCTGTTGCCTTGGATCGTGTCACCCAGAGCAATTTGTGGGTGGGGTGGATTTCAATCATCTTTTAAGAACCTTTGATGAAAACCAAAAAAAAAAAAAGATACAAAGGTTGAGTTGTTTCAATAGAGGTTTGTGGGGATCCGGCTTAAAGCTGATCCTTGAAAGACAATAGTCACTGTAACCAAGAACTGAACGTATCTGCCTCTGTGTGTTGGGGGGGAGGGGGACATGATAAAGAAGAGTTAGGTCCTCCTATGGATCCTGGGTGGGAATGTGTATAGTAACAACTGAGATTTATACAGCACTATAGAAATATTACGGCTGGTGATTAATCGCAGTTAACTCACATGATTAACTCAAAAAAATTATTCACAATTCACCACATTGTTAAACAATAGAATACCAAATGAAATTTATTAAATATTTTGGATGTTTTTCTACATTTTCAAATATATTGATTTCTATAACATAGAATACAAAGTGTGCAGTGCTACATTTATATTATTATTTTTATTACAAATATTTGCACAGTAAAAATGATAAACAAAAGAAATAGTATTTTTTCAATTCACCTCATACAAGTACTGTAGTGAAATCTCTTTAGCATGAAAGTGTAACTTACAAAGGTAGATTTTTTGTTACATAACTGCACTCAAAAACAAAACAATGTAAAACTTTACAGCAGCAGTTCTGAAACTTTGTTGCACCGTGACCCCCTTCTGAAAACAAAAATTATTACATGACCCCAGGAGGGGGGACCAAAGCCTGAACCTGCCTGAGCCCTGCCACCCCACGCAGGGGGGCCCAAAGCCAAAGCCCCAGGTCCCAACAAGTCTAACGCCGGCCCTGGCAATCCCATTAAAATGGGGTTGGAACCCACTTTGGAGTCCGGACTCACAGTTTGAGAACCACTGCTTTACAGCCTACAAGTCCACTCAGTCCTACTTCTTGTTCAGCCAATCGCGAAGACAAACAAGCTTGTTTACATTTACGGGAGATACTGCTGCCTGCTTATTTACAATGTCACCTGAAAGTGAGAACAGGTGTTCGCATGGCACTTTTGTAGCTGGCGTTGCAAGGTATTTACGTGCCAGATATGCTGAACATTCATATACCTCTTCATGCTTCAACCGCCATTCCAGAGGACATGCTTCCATGCTGATGATAGTCCTTAAAAAAATAATGTGTTAATTAAATTTGTGACTGCACTCCTCCAGGGAGAATTGTATGGCTCCTGTTCTGTTTTCCCCGCATTCTGCCATGTATTTCATGTTATAGCAGTCTCGGATGATGATCCAGCACATGTTCATTTTAAGAACACTTTCACAGCAGATTTGACAAAATGCAAAGAAGATACCAATGTGAGATTTCTAAAAATAGCTACAGCACCCAAGCTCGACCCAAGCTTTAAGAATCTGAAGTGCCTTCCAAAATCTGAGAGGGATGAGGTGTGGAGCATGCTTTCAGAAGTCTTAAGAGAGCAACACTCCAATGCAGAAACTACAGAATCCGAACCACCAAAAGGGAAAATCAACCTTCTTCTTGTGGCATCTGACGCAGATGATGAAAGTGAACATGCATTGGTCCGCACTGCTTTGAATGGTTATTGAGCAGAACCCATCATCAGCATGGACGCATGTCCTCTGGAATGATGGTTGAAGCATGAAGGGACATATGAATCTTTAGTGCACCTGGCATATCTTGCGATGCTGGCTACAACAGTGCCATGCAAATACCTATTCTCACTTTCAGGTGACACTGTAAACAAGAAAAGGACGCATTATATTCTGCAAATGTAACCAAACTTGTTTATCTGAGCGATTGGCTGAACAAGAAGTAGGACTGAGTGGACATGTAGGCTCTAAAGTTTTTGCATTGTTTTATTTTTGAATGCAGTTACTTTTTTGTACATAATTCTACATTTGTAAGTTCAACTTTCATGATAAAGAGATTGCACAACAGTACTTGAAAAATACTATTTCTTTTGTTTTTTACAGTGCAAATATTTGTAATCAAAAATAAATATAAAGTGAGCACTGTAGACTTTGTATTCTGTGTTGTAGTTGAAATCAATATATTTGAGAATGTAGAAAACATCCAAAGTATTTAAATAAATAGTATTCTATTATTGTTTAACAGTGCAATTCATCACGATTTTTTTTAATCATGCAGTTAATCGTGATTAATTTTTTAATCGCTTGACAGCCCTTCAAAATATATAATGCTTCACAAATCTGTAAGCAGGTGACATTTCCACCCTGCTCAGCTGAAAGGATATTCACACTGGATATGATCCAAACTTATCTCCATCTTGGATTTTGTCTTTGTTGTTGATATAGTTTTGTTGTTACTATTTAAATTAATCAGCCTGAGCTTTCACCCCAAGCTTGTCTGGGGTATTCCTGGGAAGACCTCTCCATCTCTGCCCCTCATTCCCTCTCTCACAGACACTCCCTCTCTTGCACTCCTAGATTGAAATTAATCAGACACATCAGCAAAAATACATCTGCAAGGTTCAAGTGCCTGACATCAAAATGACAGGTTTCAGAGTAGCGGCCGTGTTAGTCTGTATCCGCAAAAAGAAAAGGAGTCCTTGTGGCACCTTAGAGACTAACAAATTTATTTGAGCATAAGCTTTCGTGAGCTACAGCTCACTTCATCCGATGCATTCAGTGGAAAATACAGTGGGGAGATTTATATACCAAAAGAAACTACAGCATTTGCTCAAGAAACTCCCTGAAACAGCACAAGAACAAATCCGCACAGACACACCCCTGGAACCCCGACCAGGGGTATTCTATCTGCCACCGAAGATCCATAAACCTGGAAATCCTGGATGACCCATCATCTCAGGCATTGGCACCCTGACAGCAGGATTGTCTGGCTATGTAAACTCCCTCCTCAGGCCTTACGCTACCAGCACTCCCAGCTATCTTCGGACACCACTGTCTTCCTGAGGAAACTACAATCCATCTGTGATCTTCCTGAAAACACCATCCTGGCCACTATGGATATAGAAGCCTTCTACACCAACATTCCATACAAAGATGGACTACAAGCTATCAGAACAGTATCCCCGATAATGTCACGGCAAACCTGGTGGCTGAACTTTGTGACTTTGTCCTCACCCATAACTATTTCACATTTGGGGACAATGTATACCTTCAAATCAGCGGCACTGTTATGGGTACCCACATGGCTGACTTAGAACAATGCTTCCTCAGCTCTCGTCCCCTAATGCCCCTACTCTACTTGTGCTACATTGATGACATCTTCATTATCTGGACCCATGGAAAAGAAGCCCTTGAGGAATTCCACCATGATTTCAACAATTTCCATCCCACCATCAACCTCAGCCTGGACCAGTCCACACAAGAGATCCACTTCCTGGACACTTCGGTGCTAATAAGCGATGGTCACATAAACACCACCCTATACCGGAAACCTACTGACCGCTGTGCCTACCTACATGCCTCCAGCTTTCATCCAGACCACACCACACGATCCATCGTCTACAGCCAAGCTCTACGATACAACCACATTTGCTCCAACCCCTCAGACAGAGACAAACACCTACAAGATCTCTATCCAGCGTTCTTTCAACTACAATACCCACCTGCTGAAGTGAAGAAACAGATTGACAGAGCCAGAAGAGGACCCAGAATTTACCTACTACAGGACAGGCCCAACAAAGAAAATAACAGAACGCCACTAGCCATCACCTTCAGCCCCCAACTAAAACCTCTCCAATGCATCATCAAGGATCTACAACCTATCCTGAAGGATGACCCATCACTCTCACAAATCTTGGGAAACAGGCCAGTCCTTGCCTACAGACAGCCCCCCAACCTGAAGCAAACACTCACCAGCAACCACACACCACACAACAGAACCACTAACCCAGGAACCTATCCTTGCGACAAAGCCCGTTGCCAACTGTGTCCACATATCTATTCAGGGGACCCCATCATAGGGCCTAATCACATCAGCCACACTATCAGAGGCTCGTTCACCTGCACATCTCCCAATGTGATATATGCCATCATGTGCCAGCAATGTCCCTCTGCCATGTACGTTGGCCAAACTGGACAGTCTCGTCATAAAAGAAGAAATGGACACAAATCAGATGTCAAGAATTATAACATTCAAAAACCAGTCGGAGAACACTTCAATCTCTTTGGTCACTCGATTACAGACCTAAAAGTGGCAATTCTTCAACCAAAAAACTTCAAAAACAGACTCCAATGAGAGACTGCTGAATTGGAATTAATTTGCAAACTGGATACAATTAACTTAGGCTTGAATAAAGACTGGGAGTGGATAGGTCATTACACAAAGTAAAACTATTTCCCCATGTTTATTTCCCTCTCTCTCCCCCCCGCCCCCCACTGTTCCTCAGACGTTCTTGTCAACTGCTGGAAATGGCCCACCTTGATTATCACTACAAAAGTTTCCTCCCCGCCCCCACTCTCCTGCTGGTAATAGCTCACCTTACCTGATCACTGTCATTACAGTGTGTATGGTAACACCCGTTGTTTCATGTTCTCTGTGTATATAAATCTCCCCACTGTATTTTCCACTGAATGCATCCGATGAAGTGAGCTGTAGCTCACGAAAGCTTATGCTCAAATAAATTTGTTAGTCTCTAAGGTGCCATAAGTACTCCTTTTCTTTTGACATCAGAATGACTCAACAGAAGATACTGGCTTCAGTCCTGGAGAGGTGGTATTTTTGGATCAGTATTTTAAACAAATCCTTGACCTCTTAAGGTTATTAAAAGATCTCAGGGCATAAGATTGCTCCTCTGTCTCTTCTTCACTACTGTGTAATACTGCTGGCTCTCTTAGATACTTACAATCTTTACCAGCACCCCATGAGGTAAGGAAGTGCTATTATAGGCAACTAAGAAGCAGAAAGACTAAGTATCTTATTGCCTCATTGTTTCCTTGGACTCCCCTATCTGTTGTCTCTTGTTTTATACTTAGATTGAAAGTTCTTTGGGGCAGGGACTGTATTTGTTCTGTGGCTGTGCAGCACCTAGCACAATGGGGTCCTGGCCCATCACTGGGGCTCCCAGGTGCTATGATAATACAAATAATAAAGTGACTTGCCCAAGGTCATGCAAGAAGCCTGTAGCAGAGCAAGGAGTTACACTGATGTCTCCAAGTCGCAACCTAATACCCCACAAGCATTGGACCATCTTATCTTTGATCCCAGAGGTAGCTGCATTTCCCTGGTGAGTAAATGACCCCTATGCATACATTCTGTACAGTGCTTCAGAGATGAGTCTAAACCAAAACCCCTGAACTTTGGGATAGCTCAGAAGTTGACCAGATTCCAAACTTTCTGGGTCAGGCCCTTCTCTGATTGATATTATTTAGAATCTGAAATGCCATCCTGCCAGCATTGCTCTGAAAATACCACAGTGCACCCAGCATGCCAACTCAGATGAATTTCTCACTGGAGCTGCCCGGTCACATGTGTAGTGGGAATCTGTTGATAGGTTCTTGACAGAAATTATGTCCTGTTTATCTGGCAACTTTCCTTTATCCCTACTACACAACAAGGAAGCCTTTGCTCTTCTTACCTCTTGGCCTGCCGTTATATACAGAGGAGCCTATGGTATAAATTTGGTAATCATGTTTCATCCTATGACAAACACTGAGTAAAGCAAACAAATCCATGATGTCATCATTAAAGCAAACTATTGGAGGCTGAAGATGGTACATATCTATGCAATCTAAACATCTGCACTGATTCTACTGCTATATCTGGGAATCATCAGTTTAGCCATACAAAGCTCATGTAGTCGAGAAGCCTTCTGCAAGCCACCCTAGTGTATATTAATCCCTACAGCTTTAAAACCAAGGCATGCAGCTTTTGTAGCCCCTGTAACTTGCTGGATATTTTTCCCCATAGATTTTAAGGCCAGAAGGGACCATTATAGTCATCTAGTCTGACCTCCTGCATAACCCAGGCCGTAGAACCTCACCCAGTGATTCCTGCATCAAGCCTGTAACTCCTGGTTGAGCGACAGCATGTCCAGAGGAAGACAGCCAGTCAAAGACATGAAGTGGCTGGAGAGTTTGCTGTATCCCTTGATAAGTGGTTGCAATGGTTAACTAACCTCACTGCTCAAAAGAATTGCACCTTATTTCCACTTTGAATTTGTCTAGTTTCAAACTCTAGCCATTGGATTGTGTGCCTTTGTCTGCTAGATTTAAAAAAAACCTGGCATCAGATATTTTCTCCCTGTGTGAGTACTTGTAAACCATAATCTTAGCCTTCCCGTGGATAAGCTAAACACATTGAATTTGAGTCTTTCACTTTAAGGCGGGTTTTCCAGACCTGAAATCATTCTTGTGGCTCTTTTTCTGACCCCTCCTCAATTTTTCCATGTCCCCTTTTGAAGTGTAGACACTAGAACCAGACCAGCATTCCCAAGATGGGCTCACCAGTGCAGTACAGAGAGGTAATCCCAGCTCCCTGCTCCTGCTTGCTATGCCTCCGTTTATAGGGCCAAGGGTTGCATTGGCTCTTATAGCCAGAGCACTGGGCTGGGAGCTCATGTTCAGGCTGTTTATGTCCCATGACCTCTTAGAGTCCTTTGCAGTCACTGCTTTCCAGGATCCAGTCCCCATCCTGTCAGCATGACTGAAGCTCTTTGTTCCTAGATATCTGACCTTGCACTTGGCTTTATTAGAAAGCTTGTTATTTGTTTGTGCCCAGCTCTTCCTGTTAACGTCAGTCAAAGTCCTGGAGCTAAGGCACGCGGTTATAAATATAAAGGGAAGGGTAACAACCTTTATGTATGCAGTAACATTAAATCCCTCCTGGCCAGAGGTACAGAATCACTTACCTGCAAGGGGTTAATCAGTTCCATTAACCTAGTTGGCACCTGACCAGAAGGACCAATGGGGAAAGAAAATACTTTCAAATCGGGGTGGGGGGGGAGGTTTTGTTTGTGCTCTTTTTGTGTTCTTTCTTGAGACAAAGAGAGAGACCAAGCAGGTAATTCAGCTCCTACTGAAATGATGCATCTAAAATTACAGGAACTGTAAGTAATAGCAAGGAAATGCATTAGGTTATCTTTTGTTTTCGCTTGTGAATTTTTCCTATGCCAAAAGGGAGGCATTTTTTCTGTTTTTGTAACTTTAAAGTTGAGCCTAGAGGGGAATCCTCTGTATTTTAAATCTTTTTATTACCCTGTAAAATTACCTTCCATCCTTTTACAGAGGTGCTTCTTTTACTTTTTTTTATAATAAAGTTCTTCCCAGCTATTCCTGTTAACATCAGTCAAAGTCCTGGAGCTAAGACCCTCTATTCCCCCTTTAAACAATGTATGGCACAGGGGGAGCAGAGAATTATTTTTTCTGACTCTGACTTCTTTCATTCTTTAAAGTGACCAGTAGTATAACTGTCCTGTAGATCAATATTACATAGGCCAAAAACAATCTGGGCCTGTAATACATTAGAGGTAGGGAACATCTGCAGATTGAGTGAAGGAGAGTCTGGTGTCTCTGCATAGACCCTTTAGTCAATGTATCTCAAAGATTGTCTCTAGTTATTAGGCACTCAATTACCACGGTTGATGGGCAACACAAGAGTCTTCTGATTCCCTTCAGACCTCAGTGGAGGTCTTTGTCATGCTGTCCTCCCAGGTCAGCTTTGCTTTGCGATGGCAGAAAACTGCTGCACAGCTTGGCATATAGTCCACACATTGCATAGAGATTGGACACCGCCAGCACACTCTTCTAGCTCTGCAAAGGTGAGAGGGGGGTGATTTATGAGAGAGCTGCCCATCCAGTCACCAGAGCAAAACTGATCATCAGCAGCTGGGGGGCAGGGAGTGGAGACCTGCCAAGTGCAAGTCTGTGTTTAGGATCAATAGTCAGGGGGCTGCTCTTCCCTCAGGCACAGGACAGTGAAAAATCAATGGGATCAGTTCTGGCACCTGGTGGAGGAGGCTTTGTGACAGAAATCTGAGAACTATGCTGTGACTCTGTACACGGCAGGCATGCAGGAGATACACAAGGACATGTCAAAGGCTAAACTGGAGATGGGCAGGGATGGGAACTGTCCCTACCTCCTGGGCATGCTTTGGTGCCACTAAAGCGTAATGGGAAATCAAGTAAGCCAGCCTGGCAACGGTAACCACAAGCAGGGAACAAATCAAATCACCATTGGGAAGCCCTGCTCTGAGTGTGGGTTGTTGAACTTCCTGCTACATGGAGAAAATTGCAGATCGGGTGCGCTTGCATCTAAGGCATTAAGTGAATCGGAGTCTTTCCACTGAGGGCTTGGCATCAGGCCCATGCTGGATACTGTATGTCCCTCAGAAATTCCAGTGTTGTGTGAACATCAGCCCTTCAAAGGGAAGCCACTGCCACGTCCTGTAGAGCAATGAAGACGTAAATGGCCGTACTTAGAACAAGGAAGTGAAACATTTGTATAATCACCGGGATAAATTGTAATCAGAATCCAAAGAAACAACTGGGCGGGTGCCTTATTCATGATTTAGCAATGGCCAGAGAGGGGGATCTGACAACCCCACACAACTATCTTAGGGGTGCAAACACCAAAGAGGGAGGGGAGGTGTGATTCCCAGCTTGAACAGACATACACACACTACACCTGATTGAGCTAGCATGCTAAAATTAGCCATGTGGCTGCAGCAGCATGGATGGTGGCTCAGGCTAGCTACCTGAGTACAAACCCATCCAAGGCTCTAGGACTGAGCCAGCCTGCGCTACATTTCGAGCATGCTAGCTCAATCAGAACTAGCGTGTGTACATCTATCCAAGCTGGGAATCCCATATCCCAGCTGCTGTGTAGATGTACCCTTAGAGTGACTCTTGTTACTAGGAGACATAGGATGAAAGTAAGTGTACAGGCAAATTTGAGCTGTGTGATGAGGTGTACCAGGCCCTTTGAGGCCCCCTGCTGGAGGCCTCACAGTCCTACCACACCCCACTACAGAAAAGGAGCAGCAAAGGTGGGTCTTCCCGGCCTGCCTAGAAGGGCTGAAAGGAAGCAGCCAATCAGAGTGCAACAGGGCTAGTTAAAAGGAGCTGCAGGGCCTGAGCAGGTCGGTTGCTGGCTGGGACCAGAAGGGTGAGGAAGGAGGAAAGTTGAGATCATCTGCCCCGAGGGAAGGGTGAAGTGCAAGGGGCTACATGGGAAGTGGCCCAGGGAACAGCCGGAGCAGCAATTTCAGGAAGCACCACATGGCTGCTATTTGTAGGGTACCTAGGTTGGGACCCGCAGTAGTGGGTGGGCTTGGCCCTACCATTGGCAGTGTGGTCAAAGCTCCGAGAAGAGGATATGGCTTATTTAGAGGCCCAAGTGACAGGCAGAATGTAAAGAGTCTCCAGGGAGAAAGCCCTTGGGGGCACTGCGCTATACCAAGGCATACACAGACTTAATGCTAGCCCAGAAGAGGCTCAGGACTGAGCCAAGATACAGGGCTATAGTTAGTAACAAGGGCACAGGGACAGGCCTTGTTGGACCTTTTTACCCCGGAAGGAGTTCTTTCACGTGTTTAGACAGTGTGTGTGACTCAGCCAGAGGGCTGAGCCCCTGAAGACCTGCCTGATGAGGGCAATAGCCGTCGTGAGGCAGCATGAGCAGAGAGAGTGCAGGTTTGCACCCAGCTGACAGGAGGCACTCATGAGATGTGAGTGCACCCCATCACAAGCTGGGTATCAGGAGGAAGTTCCTAGCAATGGGATCCTCTACTCTGGGGGATAGTCTCCCTCACTGGAAACCTTTAATATCTAGGATGAAGAAACCACTGGAGAACTTCAGAGGCTGATCCTTGGGTTCCAGAGGGGGGCCAGGATGAGTCAGTTCAGTTTCTCTATCTGCATGAAGAAAATTGATACATCAGTGTGCCCAGGGAAGAGGGCTACTTGTGAGTTTCTCTATGGAAATTGAAGAAGAAGAAGAATACCTAGCTCTTCTGCAACACTTTTCACCGGTAGATCTCAAAGCATTTTCCTAGAGAGAAGGAAACTGAGGTGCAGAGAGGTGAAGTGACTTGCCCAAGGTTATCCAGCAGCAAAGCCAGGCATAGAACCCAGGTTTCCTGACTCCCCAGCTGGAGTGCCAAGCACCAGGCCACACTTCCCTAGTGTTTCAGCCTGAAGTACCAGGCCCGTGAGGCAGCACCCAATACGTTTTGCGCCACGTACCGGATATTATTTTCAGCACCCTACGCACAGCTCCAGGGCTGCCTGTGTCGACCTCTCATTCTTTTCTTGTGGGTCACCAGTGCCAGGCTGGGTGACACAATTTCCTATAGGTGGTGCTGCCTCTTGGTGTTGCCCAAGGGTAGCCAGGATCATTCCCAAGCATGGTCCTCTCCAACTCATTCTTTTAAAAGTCCCCCGGTGACTCCTGAAGTAATGCTATTCACAGTTTCTGAACTGGCATTCCTCTGCTACCATCCCCGCAAAACAATCTGGGCTTAAAAATTAGCCGGGAGCAGTAACACAAATCTAAACAGTGTTAAAATCATTTAAACAGTTCAGGGGAAGGGAAGAACAAAGCTGTACAAATTGATCTCTGCCCTCTACACTATCACAGGCCTCAGCTTTACCCACGCACCTGTGGGCATTCTACGCTGCCCTCTATCTTGAACTATTGTGAACCTCCATTTCCCAAGGGCCAGACTGGTTGCAAGTTGTTCTGCGCGGCTTACAGTGGGTATCTCTGAATGGATGTGGAGTTTTGCCGGGGCCCAGCACAGCTTGGTCATGCTGGTGCATCAGTCGCAAACTCCTGGCGCACTGGTAGCGTTGTGCTTGCTGTCGCTCAGGAACCAAGATCATATGCCATGGAGAACTGATGGCAATAGGGCTGCTCTAGATTTACCCAGCTATAACTGAGATCAGAATATGGCCCCTCCCCTGGATTTATCATGGTGTAACTGAGACCACGTGGGTTGAGTCTCTACTCCCTCGCACTGTGGGCGACCATTTAACACCTGTGCACATTGCATAGCAAACCCAGAATTCTCTGCTTCACGTGCACTTTGCACTCACTCTACATGGGTGTGGATGACAATTGGGAAAAGGCTGGCCCAGGGCTTGGGCACTCACATGGGACCAGGAGATCCAGGGTCCTCTCCGCCACAGACTTCTGGTGTGGCCATGGCTAAATCACTTAGCCACTCTGTGCCTCAGTTTCCCCAGCTGCAAAATGGGGATAATAGTACTCACAAGGGGGTGGAGAGGATAACTCCACTGAGGCATGTAGGGTGCTGCGATATCATGGTAATGGGAGGCCAACACGTCTGATTCCCAATGGCAGGTAGCTACAGGATGTAACTGAAGGCAAGAGCTGACACTCTCTCTAGCTGTAGGTCAGAATCTGGCCCCTTGTTCCCTATGGGAAGGAGCACAGAAATGCCACGCCTCTATTTAGGTTCTGTCCCAAAGCGTCCCACGGGGTGTCTGCTTTCTTCAGGAGGCAGCTGGTGGTTACAGGCTTAAGCCAGCTGGGTGCAAAGAGTATTTACAAAGCTGATCAGAAGCAAGGCACAAGCGTTTGCTGCCTTTAAAAGAAAACAATCATCCCATTCTAGCAAGCACCCTCAGCAGGGCGATTTCCCTCGCCTCCATCGCAAGGCACAATTTGTCTTCCATGAACAGTGAAAGGCTGAAATCTGTTTTTAATGACCCTCTCGGGAACCCTCTCCACCCAGCCACTACAGCATACACTCACGGAAAACTGTCTGCCTAAGAGCAAATGGAGAAGATGAAGCTTGTATAAAGAAAGCATAAGTATTCCTATCAGCTATTTTTAGACAGAGGGCCCAATCCTGCCAAGTGCTGAGCACCCGTTGAGTGCAGTGGGAGCTGAGAAGGCTCAGCACCTTATGGAATCAAGCCCTTGCTGGTTTACGGTGTCCCACCACGGCAGACACTTTCCGTGGGCTAGCAGGCTCGGTGTGCAGAGCGCTAGCACTGGTTCCCATTGAACCCGAGCGAAGCGTTGTCGACACAGCTTGTCAGAACAGACACATTTGTTCCCCCGACGTCGGTGCAAGTGGCAGGACTGTGTGAGTCAGAAATAGCTCAAACAATTGTCGTTTTATGGCTCGGCTCTCACAGTCAGTCCAAACTAAGCTGAGCTATCTGTGATTTTAGTGCATCAGCCTGTCAGCTCTGTGACCCTAGGGCTGGCTTCTCCAGGCCAGGAATGGGTCCAGTTCCAAAGAGTACAGTGGCACTCAGCTTGCACCAGGTCTGGATTTGGACCCAAGCGTAAAATCATGCCTTGGGTCACAAGCCGAAAAAGTGCATGCCCCTGTATGGCCCCAGACTCCCCACAGTTTAGTAGGGTTGCCATCTTTCTACTCACACAAAACCGCCCCCTTGCCCCATCCCCTGCCCCACCCCTTCTTGAGGCCCCGCCTCCCACTCACTCCATCCCCTTCCCTCTGTCGCTCACTCTCCCCACCCTCACTCATTTTCACCGGGCTGGCTCAGAGGGTTGGGGTGCAGGCTCTGGGGTGGGGCCAGAAATGAGTTCAGAGTGCAGGAGGGGACTCTAGGCTGAGGCAGTGGGTTGGGATTCAAGAGGGGGTGAGGGCTCCGGCTGGGGGGGGTGGACTCTGGAGCGGGGCTAAGAGGCTTGGGGTGCAGGAGGGGGCTCCGGGCTGGGACTGAGGGCTTCGGAGGGTGGAAGGGGGATCAGGGCTGAGGCAGGGGGTTGAGGCCCAGGAGGGGGTCAGGGGTGCAGGCTCTGGGCAGTGCTTACCTCAAGCAGCTCCCAGAAGCAGTGGCGTGTCCCCCCTCCAGCTCCTGTACGGAGGCATAGCCAGGCTGCTCTGCACGCTGCCCTGTTCACAGACGCTGCCCCTGCTGCTCCCATTGACAGCTGTTTCCGGCCAATGGGAGCTGTGGGGGCAGCACTTGGGGCAGAGGCAGTGTACGGAGCCCCCGGCTACCCCTACATGTAGGAGCCACAGTTGGGACATACCGGCTGCTTCCTGGGAGCCACGCAGCGTGGAGGCTAGCAGAGAGCCTGCCAGCCATGCTGCACGGCGCTGCCAACCAGACAGTCAATGACCCAGTCAGCGGTGCTGACCAAAGCTGCCAGGATCTCATTTCAACCAGGTGTTCTGGTCGACAACCAGAAACCTGGTCACCCTACAGCTTAGCATGATTGGCAGCCTGTGCTCAGAGGCTAGGTGTGGAGGGAAGCTGTGCTTGTGCAGATCCATGCTGTGGTGCACTGGCAGAACTGAGCAGAGTTGCACGGGGTGCATAGCTAGGTATGGCTTTGTTTTCAATGTAGGTTAGGGGTCCTCAAACTTTTTTTTGCTGGGACCCCCTTTGAAAATATTTCAAGCTGTGATGACCCACCCTCTCCGACACCAGGCCACCCTTACTTCTGTACTGCTGCTGGCGGTGACACTGCCTTCAGAGCTGGGCATCTTGCCAGCAGAGACTGCTCTCAACACCCCCCTACAATAGTCTTGTGACCCCCTTCTGGGTCAGGACCCCCCAGTTTGAGAAACACTGAGCTTCTCTTCACATTTCTAAGAGGGAATTTCTCACTCAGAAACCTTTGGGGTGGGCTTGAACATCCTAGCAACCCGCCAACCCACCCGTCCCTTTTCCCAGCACCATTTACTGCAGTTCTGATCACCGCCTGAGGCCGTTAGCTGCGTGTTTCTGCTAAAATGATCGTCATTTCAACAGCTAACAACATTGACTTTTAAATATTCACCGTTGGGCTTCTGAGAGGCCTCCCCTTGAAGTGTTTTCTCTCAACACTATTGCTTCAGATCTTCTGCAGCCTCTGGCAGCCATGATGACAGTGTCGGTGACATTTGAAGGTGTTCTTCATAACCATGGTAGCCGGAAACCATGTCTCTAATGCTCAGGATCCGCTGAACGACTCGGCAACAAGGGGTGATTTCTGTGACTGCAGATTCACAAGCTGCAGCTGGAGCTGCCGATAACGTTTCAAGCCATGGTCAGAGGAAGCCATGTTAACCCTGAAACAAAAAACAGCCAAGCTCTTTCGCTCGCACTGGGGGATGTTATACAAAGTGTGGGAGAATGAATTAGCAAGTTTAAGGAAAAGGAGAGACGAGGGTACGTTTAAGGAGCTGCTCTGACTTCTCCTGTCCCATCTCCCACTGTGCTCTGCTCCCCAGCGCAGACCTGCCATGCAACACGATGGAGCTCCTCTGTTTCCACATGGCCCCTATACTGTGCTCCTGTGTTTCCCTGCTTTTTTGCTCCCATTACCAGTCCTATTTCAGAGGTAGAAGGGCCTGATTCGCCACTGTCTTGCACCTTAGGTACTCATTTAGGTCAAGTTACTCATGCTGAGTTGAGCCTTACTTCAGGAGTAGCCCCATTGACTT
The DNA here is from genome assembly GCF_965152275.1 of Natator depressus. Taxonomy (NCBI): domain Eukaryota; kingdom Metazoa; phylum Chordata; order Testudines; family Cheloniidae; genus Natator; species Natator depressus. The sequence goes on from NC_134235.1 coordinate 9,178,655, forward strand.
CAGAGAGGTTACTTGGCGAGCTGAATAAGGGCATATTAATCCAGCCCTAAAACATGGGCCAAATGGGTGAAAACTAAGTGTAAGTGGCAACCACATCTGAATAGCAACCTTCTCCCCCGCTCCTCCGTTTTGCAGTCCCTGGCCCAGATCCTCGGAGGGCCATCATCTCCTCGCTTCCTGATTTTACACAGGCCTCCACTCAAGTCAGCGGAGTTCTCTTGGTGTCTCCCAAGATGAGTATCGGGCTGGGGGAGAGCACAGCTCAGGAGGGAGGCTGCAGATTTGACCTCTGCAAAAGACTTTGGCTCCCCTCAAAGTCCTCAGGCTTCTCTGCGTGGGCCCACGCCTTAGCTGTACTTAAAGCAATTAGAAGTTATGCCAAGTGCCATCAGCCCAAGAGGCCAATATGGCAGCCAGGGTCTGGTTCGACATAGGCAAGACCCCGCCGTGCCCTGCTTCTCACGGCTACACTCCCAATTCCAGTAGCCAGAGGGGAGATTGCCAGAGAAGCCGCCATGACAGCTCTCTGCCAACTCAAACTCCCCTTACTCTGGGGTGCTCCTCGTATGGTTGATGATGCTACCTTTATGGAATGGCGCAAAGCAGCCAGGATGCAAGGCCAGGGAGACCATGACTAGCCAGTATCCCTTTAGAGGTTCTTTTTTCCAGCATCTTTTCCCTTCCCCGGGTAATGGGATGCCCAGAAGATGGAATGCCCTTCAGTATTGCTTACACACACGGGCAGAGTTTGTTAAATATATTGTTTGGTGCAGTTTTATAAACATGGCTAACGTTTCTCAATTTCTCTTCATTTAAACACTTGCAGTTAACTAAACACCCGGAGTATTAAAATCCAGCAGTAAATCACCCATTTTACACCATATCAGCCAATCGTAATTTGTTCCAGATGTTTGCAATTTTTATTTAAGAAGCCATTAGGGAAACATTTGTTGGATTTTTTTAGAGGCTTTGCTGCCCAGCATAGCAAGTGTGTTGAACCACTGCAGAGAATGAGAATATAATTGAGATTTGTGTTGTCTCCTCCTAACGCCCAAAAGCATAACACACTGTAGAGATTTCAGACTATGCTAAAAATAAATGGAAAGCTTTAAGGCAAAATTTTTATGAGAAAGGAGATAGCTCACTGGCTTGGAGAAAATGGATGTGCAGTAGGTTCGAGTCAGGCATATTGATCTCCCATCTCCCTCTGCTGGACAGAATTAGAATCAGTAGTGCCCAACTTTGTGTCACCGGACAAGCCGGTCAGAAAATTTCTGCGAACGCTAAGCTGTGCTTGCAGGGTTGGGGGGAACATCCCCAGACTTTCAGACTTGTTATTTCTGAGTAGGTGGAGTGATATCGCTAACAATTCTCCCCTTCAGTGTAAGCGTTAGTGTCCTGTGTTCCTGGAGCAAGAGTTTCTGAGTTCTAGCCCTGCTGAGGGATGGATGTTATACTATATTATAGGCCAGAGGGATTTTTTAACAAAGAGAGAGACAGCCTTTGAGGCTTGCTGCTAACAACCAACCAGGCTTTATATTCACTTGCACATCGATCTCTGTTAGGGGTTCTGGCTACCATACTCCAAAAGGTAATTTCCTGTACAAAGTATAATCCGAACTACCCTTAGATGGCATTCAAATAAACATGCCCCTATTACTACATTCCAGCGGAAGAGGAGATGGAGACTGGACCAAGGCGCATATATTCAACAATGAAGGGAATTAACCATTGGAATAACTTCCTAGGCAGCAGTGGATTCTCCATCACTTGAAGTCTTTAAACGATTGGATATCTTTGTATGCAGTTTTCAGAGTAGCAGCCGTGTTAGTCTGTATCCACAAAAAGAATAGGAGTACTTAAGCTTATGCTCAGATAAATTTGTTAGTCTCTGAAGTGCCACAAGTACTCCTGGTTTTTTTGTATGCAGTGTTAATTGCAGGATATTAGAGAGACAAGGTGAACGAATGGTCCTTTGAAATATGTTAACTACTTGTGCTAAATGATCTGTTCCACCTCCTATTTAGCTGTGACACGCTGAGTATGTTTCCCAGACCTAAAGAAGAGCAGGCACTATAGGCACTGCAAGCACTAGGGTCTGGAGTCTGTGGCCCTTGATGGGGTCCCATACACACTCACAGATTCCCAGGAAAGAACACGGGATTTCTTTACTAAGGCTGCCAGAAACTTCTGTAGCCAGCGTTGCAAGATATTTATGTGCCAGCTATGCTAAACATTCACATGCCCCTTCATGCTTCGACCACCATTCCAGAGGACATGCTTCCATGCTGATGATACTCCTTAAAAAAAATAATGCGTTAATTAAATTTGTAAAAAGAAAAGGAGGACTTGTGGCACTTTAGAGACTAACAAATTTATATTGAGTCTCTAAGGTGCCACAAGTCCTCCTTTTCTTTTTGTGGATACAGACTAACACGGCTGCTACTCTGAAACCTGTAATTAAATTTGTGACTCCTTGGGGGAGAATTGTATGTCCCCTGCTCTGTTTTTACCCGCATTCTGACATATATTTCGTGTTATAGCAGTCTCGGATGATGATCCAGCACATGTTCGTTTTAAGAACACTTTCACTGCAGATTTGACAAAACGCAAAGAAGGTACCAATGTGAGATTTCTAAAAATAGCTACAGCACTCAACCCAAGGTTTAAGAATCTGAAGTGCCTTCCAAAATCTGAGAGGGACGAGGTGTGGAGCATGGTTTCAGAAGTCTTAAAAGAGCAGCACTCAGATGCGGAAACTACAGAACCCGAACCACCGAAAAAGAAAAATCAACCTTCTGCTGGTGGCATCTGACTCAGATGATGAAAATGAACATGTGTTGGTCTGAACTGCTTTGGATCATTATTGAACAGAACCCGTCATCAGCATGGACGCATGTCTTCTAGAATGGTGTTGAAATATGAAGAAAGAAAAGGAGTACTTGTGGCACCTTAGAGACTAACCAGTTTATTTGAGCATAAGCTTTGTAGCTCACGAAAGCTTATGCTCAACTAAATTGGTTAGTCTCTAAGGTGCCACAAGTACTCCTTTTCTTTTTGCGGATACAGACTAACATGGCTGTTACTCTGAAACTTGAAATATGAAGGGACATATGAATCTTTAGAGCATTTGGCACATAAATATCTCATGACGCCGGCTACAATAGTGCCATGCGAACACCTGTTCTCACTTTCAGGTGACATTGCAAACAAGAAGCGGGAGCATTATCTCCTGCAAATTGTAACCAGACTTGTTTGTCTGAGTGATTGGCTGAACGAGAAATAGGACTGAGTGGACTCGTAGGCTCTAAAGTTTCACATTGTTTTATTTTTGAATGCAGGCATTTTTTGTACATAATTCTACATTTGTAAGTTCAACTTTCATGATAAAGAGGTTGCACTACAGTACTGGTATTAAGTGAATTGAAAAATACTATTTCTTTTGTTTTTTACAGTGCAAATATTTGTAATAAAAAATAAATAGGAAGTGAGCACTGTAGTCTTTGTATTCTGTGTTGTAATTGAAATCAATATATTTGAAAATGTAGAAAACATCCAAAATATTTAAATAAATGGTATTCTATTATTGTTTAGCAGTGTGATTAATCGCGATTAATTTTATCAATCACGCGATTAATCGTGATTAATTTTTTTAATCACTTGACAGCCCTTGTTTTTACTTGCGGGGCTGATGCTGCCTTTTTAAGGATGGAGTTAATTTCCATTTGCTTCTTTGGAGAGACCCAGGGTGAGCTCCAGTAAACCCTTGAAAGGGTAAGTGCTGTCCTGCTCTTGGGGAGAATCCAGTGTATTCTTCCTGCAAAACAAAGAGACTGAATCTCTGCTTTGAGTGCAAAATCCAACTCAGCCTTAACCATGGAGCCATGACCAGCACTTCCATAGTTACTTGCATTAAGTCGCATCCAGAGGTCCCAGCTGAAATCAAGGCCCCATTGTGCTAGGCGCTGTACTTGGACATAATAAGAGACAGTCCCAGTCCTGAAGCATTCACAGTCTAGACAAAGAGGAAGGAAAGATTATCCACCAGTTTACAGATGGCAAACTGAAGCATGGAGAAATTAAGGCCCAGCTCCTCAAAAGTATCTAGTCTTCTAATGCCCATTGATTTCAATAGGAATTCGGAGCCTTCGAGTATCTGGGCCAAAGTGACTTGCAACAGGCAGCCCAGGAAATCTATGCAGAGCTAGAAATTGAAGCCAAGTCTGCTGTGTCCTAGATTAGTCGTGTTAACCACTGGACCATCCTTCCTCCTAGGGCACCTCACTTCTAGGCTAGTTCCTTATCTGTACAACCATCCTGTTTCTCTGGGCTGGTTTTGTTCTAAGAGCACTGATTCCATTCCACTGTGAGGAGAGACAGACAACGCCTCCCCTCCACCTGTTGCTTAGGGAGTTCTGTCTAGTGGTTAGAGCAGAGGCGTGGCCATTAGGGTGCCTGAATTTTATTGCCAGCTCTTCCACTGTGACTCATGGTGTGACTGGCCTGAGTCCCTTACCCGCCACTTCTTCCCAGACCAGGTCTCCCTTTCCAGTCTCTGTAATAACACTCACCACCTGCATGAGGCTGATGGGAGGGTTAATTCAGTAATGTGTGTGTGGTGCTCTGAAATCCCTAGCTGGAAAGTGCCAGAGACGTGCATAGGGTTGCCAACTTTCTAATTGCACAAACCCGAACACCCCTGCCCTGCCCCTTCCCCAAGGCCCTGCCCGCACTCACTCCATCCCTCCATCGCTCGCTCTCTCCCACCCTCACTCACTTTCACTGGGCTGGGGCAGGGGGTTGGGGTGCGGGAGTGGGTGAGGGCTCCAGCTGGGGGTGTGTGGTCTGGGGTAGGGCCAGAAAAGAGGGGTTCAGGGTGCGGGAAGGGGCTCCAGGCTGGGGCAGGGGGGGTGGGGTGCGTGAGAGGTTGTGGGCTCTGCCTGGGGGTGTGGCCTCTGGGGTGGGGCCAGGGATGAGGGGTTTGAGTGGGGGGCTCAGGGCTGGGGTAGGGTGTTGGGGTGCAGGAGGGGGTTCGGGTGTGGGCTCTGGCCGGGCAGTGCTTACCTCAGGTGGTTCCCGGTCAGCGGCACAGCGGGCCTAAGGCTCGCTCCGTGCAGCTCCTGGAAGCAGACGGCATGTCCGGCTCCTCCTAGGTGGAGCGGCCGGGGGCTCTGCCCACGCCTGCAGGCACTGCCCCCGCAGCTCCCGTTGGGTGCAGTTCCCGGCCAACGGGAGCGGCGCTGGAGAGGGCGGGGGTAGCACGCAGAGCTTCCCCGATTGCCCCTCCGCCTATGGGCCATAGGGTCATGCCAGCCATTTCCGGGAGCTGTGCGGAGCCTTAGCCCCGCTGCGCCGCCGACCGGACTTTTAATGGCCTGGTCAGTGGTACTGACTAGAGCTAATAGGGTCTCTTTTCGACCGGGCGTTCCAGTCGAAAACCAGAGGCCTGGCAACCCTCTGTGTGTGCTGTTTATTGTCGCTGTAGGAAACGTTGGAGCCGAGCTGAAAAACAAGGCAGAGGAGCGATCGAACTGCAGAGTTTGCAGGTGGCCAGGCTCGCTTACAATGGTTAGCTTTCAACACGTTCTGAGCTCCGGCCTGAGATGCTTCTCGTAAACCACCTCCTGGGCGGTTTGATATGCCAGAGAAATTGGACTGGAGTTCAGGCCTGTCTGCATGTATTAAATATAATCAAAGTGAAGGCTCTCATATATTGCACGTAAGAGAGGGCTAGATTTGTCCTTTTTGGAATGGGATTGAATTAGATATAGTCAAGATAGCTCAGACACAGGGCCAAATTCAGCCCTGGTTTAAATGGGTAGGGCTTCCACTGGAGTCAGCAGGAGCTGACCTGTTTAGGCCAGGCCCAAATTTGCCACACAGGATTGGATCCCCAATTGGCATAGTCCCATTGACTGGAACAGAGCAGCACTTATATACAACAGCTGAAGATCTGGCCCCTGTTTTTTCCTTTGATGCTGGTGAGAAGCCCATCGCGGACTGGGAGCCTCCCAATTCCTCTGCAAAATAGCAAGACTAATGTCTTTAACATCTGTTCCCCAGGCAGGCCCCTCTTTGGCAGAGGGGTGAATATTCTGCCACCTTCTGTATGGCTGCAGAAACACTTTCTGCTGCTGTTGTGACCTCCATCCCAGAACAAAGCAGCAGTCAAAAATGACAATAATAAAAGGAAAATCCTAGATTGTATCTGCAAAACCTGTGGTGAGATTAATGATAAGCAGAGAGAAAACAGGATTTGCAAGCTCTCCTGACTAATGCTAGACTTGTTTACACCACTTTTTGTATCTCATTTTTAGCTAACTGCTCTTTCTGTTTACATTTTAAAAATTAAAAAAGATGCAGTCAGTGAAGGAGTTAACAGTTCACTACACCTCCTCCCGGGCATCTCAGTATTCGAAGGCTTTCAACAAGCTGAAGGGCATGAAAAATAATTACGTCGCATTAGAAGTGTGATTTGGTGGTTAAAGCACATAACCAGGTGCCTGGTGAATTGATTTCTGTTCCCAGCCCTGCCACCCATGTGCAGTGTAACCTTGTGTGAGTTACTTAATGCCTCTGAGCTGCAGGTTTCCCAGCTGCAAGATGGTAATAAGTAAGGCTACGTTTATGTCACGGAGGTCATGGAAGTCACAGAATCCGTGACCTCCAAAGACCTCTGTGACATTCTCCACTTCAGCCCCAAGGGCTGCGGGACTCCGGAGCTGGCAGCCCGTGGGGCCCTGGCATGGTTCCAGCGATAGGCAAAAGGCAGCCCCCTGCAAGGTTCCAGTGACAGTGCCAGACTCCCGAGCGGGCCTGCCTTAGGGTTCCAGTGACGGGCGACAGCCTCGTGAGCGGGGAGCGATGGGGATGTCTCTGGCGAGCAGCTGGGGGTGTCCCGTTTTCTCTTTGGGAAATATGGTCACCCTGCAGTTCCCAGCCGCCGTGGGTTGAGGGGGGGCCCCCCTGCAGCTTCCAACTGCGATGCGCAGAGGGGGAGCCCCACAGCTCCCAGCCACCACGGTGACAGGAAACCATAAGCCGCAGCAGCAAACGTCACAAACAGGTCACGGCTTCCGTGAATTTTTGTTTATTGCCCGTGACCTGTCCGTGACTTTTACTAAAAATAATCATGAAAAAATCTTAGCCTTAGCAATAAGAGCTGTTTCACAGAGGTGCAGTGAGGCTTCAGTGATTTATAAGCGTTAAGATCCTTAGATTAAATGTGTGAGTGTTGTAATGAGCTGGCTAGTGTGCATGTGCACCATTGCCCTCTACTGGATGGAGTCAGAATTGTTCAATTCTGTGTCATAGGCCCCCCAACTGCCAGTAGCTAAATATGCTTCTCCTGTAGCTAAAAAGGTGTAGAAAGCTCTGCTTTTCATAGATACTAAAGTCAGAAGGGACCATTATGATCATCTAGTCCGACCTCCTGCACAACGCAGGACACAGAATCTCACCCACCCACTCCTGCAAAAAACCTCTCACCTATGTCTGAGCTATTGAAGTCCTCAAATCATGGTTTAAAGACTTCAAGGAGCAGAGAATCCTCCAGCAAGTGACCTGTGCCCCATGCTACAGAGGAAGGCGAAAAACCTCCAGGGCCTCTTCCAATCTGCCCTGGAGGAAAATTCCTTCCCGACCCCAAATATGGCGATCAGCTGAACCCTGAGCATATGGGCAAGATTCACCAGCCAGATACCCAGGAAAGAATTTTCTGTAGTAACTCAGATCCCACCCCATCTAACATCCCATCACAGGCCATTGGGCCTATTTACCATGAATATTTAAAAGATCAATTAATTACCAAAGTCATGTTATCCCATCATACCATCTCCTCCATAAACTTATCGAGTTTAATCTTAAAGCCAGATAGGTCTTTTGCCCCCACTGCTTCCCTTGGAAGGCTATTCCAAAACTTCACTCCTCTGATGGTTAGAAACCTTCATCTAATTTCAAGTCTAAACTTCCCATGACCAGTTTATATCCATTTGTTCTTGTGTCCACATTGGTACTGAGCTTAAATAATTCCTCTCCCTCTCTGGTATTTATCCCTCTGATATATTTATAGAGAGCAATTATATCTCCCCTCAACCTTCTTTTAGTTAGGCTAAACAAGCCAAGCTCCTCGAGTCTCCTTTCATAAGACAGGTTTGAATTCATCCTTCTTAAACATGGGAGACCAGAACTGCACACAGTATTCCAGGTGAGGTCTCACCAGTGCCTTGTATAATGGTACTGAAACCTCCTTATCTCTACTGGAAATACCTCGCCTGATGCATCCCAAGACCGCATTAGCTTTTTTTCACGGTCATATCACATTGACAGCTCATAGTCATCCTATGATCAACCAATACTCCAAGAAGAAAAGGAGTACTTGTGGCACCTTAGAGACTAACCAATTTATTTGAGCATAAGCTTTCGTGAGCTACAGCTCACTTCATCAGATGCAGACTGTGGAAAGTGTAGAAGATCTTTTATACACACAAAGCATGAAAAAATACCTCCCCCCACCCCACTCTCCTGCTAGCAATAGCTTATCTAAAGTGATCACTCTCCTTACAATGTGTATGATAATCAAGTTGGGCCATTTCCAGCACAAATCCAGGGTTTAACAAGAACGTCGGGGGGGGGGGGGGAGTTAAGAAAAAACAAGGGGAAATAGGTTACCTTGCATAATGACTTAGCCACTCCCAGTCTCTATTCAAGCCTAAGTTAATTGTATCCAATTTGCAAATGAATTCCAATTCAACAGTTTCTCGCTGGAGTCTGGATTTGAAGTTTTTTTGTTGAAGAATTGCAACTTTCATGTCTGTAATCGCGTGACCAGTACTCCAAGGTTCTTCTCCTCCTCCGTTACTTCTAATTGATGCGTCCCCAGCTTATAACTAAAATTCTTGTTATTAGTCCCTAAATGCATAACCTTACACTTCTCACTATTAAATTTCATCCTATTACTATTACACCAGTTTACAAGGTCATCCAAATCTTCCTGTATGATTTCCCGGTCTCTCTCTAAATTGGCAATACCTCCCAGCTTTGTATCATCCACAAACTTTATTAGTACACTCCCATTTTTTGTGCTGAGCTCAGTAATAAAAAGATTAAATAAGATTGGTCCCAAAACTGATCCCTGAGGAAATCCACTGGTAACCTCCCTCCAGCCTGACAGTTCACCTTTCAGTAGGACCCACTGTAGTCTCCCTGTTAACCAATTCCTTATCCACCTTTCAATTTTCTTATTGATCCCCATCTTTTCTAATTTAACTAATAATTCCCCATGTGGCACCGTATCAAATGCCTTACTGAAATCTAGGTAAATTAGATCCACTGCAATTCCTTTGTCTAAAAAATCTGTTACTTTCTCAAAGAAGGAGATCAGGTTGGTTTGGCAGGATCTACCTTTTGTAAAACCATGTTGTATTTTGTCCCATTTACCATTGACCTCAATGTCCTTAACTACTTTCTCCTTCAAAATTTTTTCCAAGACCTTGCATACTACAGATGTCAAACTAAGAGGCCTGTAGTTACCCGGATCACTTTTTTTCCCTTTCTTAAAAATAGGAACTATGTTAGCAATTCTCCAGTCATACGGTACAACCCCTGAGTTTACAGATTCATTAAAAATTCTTGATAATGGGCTTGCAATTTCGGGTGCCAATTCCTTTAATATTCTTGGATGAAGATTATCTGGGCCCCCCGATTTAGTCCCATTCAGCTGTTCGAGTTTCGCTTCTACCTCAGATACGGTAATATCTACCTCCATATCCTCATTCCCATTTGTCATGCTACCATTATCCCTAAGATCCTCTTTAGTCTTATTAAAGACTGAGGCAAAGTATCTGTTTAGATACTGGGCCATGCCTAGATTATCCTTGACCTCCACTCCACCCTCAGTGTTTAGCGGTCCCACTTCTTCTTTCCTTGTTTTCTCCTTATTTATATGGCTATAGAACCTTTTACTATTGGTTTTAATTCCCTTTGCAAGGTCCAACTCTACTTGACTTTTAGCTTTTCTCACTTTATCCCTACATGTTCTGACCTCAATAAGGTAGCTTTCCTTGCTGATCCCTCCCATCTTCCACTCCCTGCATGCTTTCTGCTTTTTCTTAATCACATCTCTGAGATGCTTGCTCATCCAGCTTGGTCTACAGCTCCTGACTATGAATTTTTTCCCCTTTCTTGGGATGCAGGCTTCCGATAGCTTCTACAACCTTGATTTAAAGTAATCCCAGGCCTCTGCTGCCTTTAGATCCATAAGTTCTTCAGTCCAATCCACTTCCCTAACTAATTTCCTTAATTTTTTTAAGTTAGCCCTTTTGAAATCAAAAACCCTAATCGCAGATTTATTTTTGTTTATCCGTCCGTTCAGTTTGAACTGAATTAGCTCATGATCACTCGAACCAAGGTTGTCCCCTACAACCATTTCTTCTATGAGGTCCTCACTACTCACCAAAACCAAAGCTAAAATGGCATCCCTTCTTGTCAGTTCAGCAACTACTTGATGAAGGAATCCACCAGCTATCGCATCTAGGAAAATCTGAGCCCGATTATTATTACTAGCACTCGTCCTCCAATCTATATCTGGGAAGTTAAAGTCTCCCATGATCACGCAGTTTCCATTAGTATTTACTTCATTAAAAACATTAACGAGGGCTCTATCCATATCCAGATTAGATCCCAGGGTCTATAGCACACCCCAAGCACTATCCCAGGGGAGGCTCTAGTAGTTTTCTTCCCCAATAAGAAAAGGAGGACTTGTGGCACCTTAGAGACTAACCAATTTATTTGAGCATAAGCTTTCGTGAGCTACAGCTCACTTCATCGGATGTAGCTCACGAAAGCTCATGCTCAAATAAACTGGTTAGTCTCTAAGGTGCCACAAGTCCTCCTTTTCTTTTTGCGAATACAGACTAACATGGCTGTTACTCTGAAACCTTCTTCCCCAATGTGATTTTTGCCCAGACGGACTCTGTCTTATCCATTCCATCACTTCTTATGTCTTTACATTCTACCTCCTCATTGATATACAATGCTACTCCTCCACCTTTACCTTTATTTCTGTCTTTCCTAAAGGGCACATACCCTTCAATACCTGTAATCCAGTCATGACTACTATTCCACCACGTTTCTGTTATCCCTATAATATCTGGTTTCACTTCCTGCACCAGTAGCTCTAGTTCCTCCATTTTGTTACCTAGGCTCCTCGCATTGGTGTACAAACATCTTAATTTTTGCTGTTTGGCCTCGCTCACATTCTGTATCCTATTAGGCACGGTCATTCTACAGCCAGTATAACCTATTAAACTGGTATCCACACTGCCCTTCCTCCTTATATACATTCTCTTACCCATAGCTGTATCCTTTCTTACTTTGTTTTCTTCCCTCTCAATGCTAAAATCTGGCGTGGAGATTACTTGGACATCTCCCAACCATCTCTCCCAAATTCCTAGTTTAAAACTCTCTTAATCAGTTGTACCAGCCTCCATCCTAAAAGTCTATTTCCTTCCCTACTCAGATGAAGTCCATCCCGAGAGAACTGTCCTCTGTCCATGAACGCCTCCCAGTGGCCATACATCCCAAAGCCCTCCTTATAGCACTACTGCCTAAGCCATCTGTTGATAGTCAAAATCTTGTCACACCTTTGTTGCCCTTCTCTAGGAACAGGCAGAATCCCACTAAAGATCACCTGAGTCTCGATTTCCTTAAGCGTCTTCCCCAGCCTAGCATAGTCTCCCTTAATACTTTCCAGCGAGAATCTAGCCGTATCATTTGTTCCCACATGAAGGATAATTAGGGGATTCTTTCCTGCTCCCTTTAGGATCCTTTTCAATCTCAGGTCTACATCCCGTATCTTAACACCTGGAAGACAGCACACCCTTCTATTCTCTGGATCAGCTCTGGTTACAGGCCTGTCTATTCTTCTCAGTAAAGAGTCCCCAATCACATAGACCTGCCTTTTCCTGGTGACGGTGCTATTCTCCAGCCTATCCCCTGTTCCCTCTGGCTGCAAGTTCTTTCCATTCCTATTCTCCCTTATAATCCTCTTCAACCCATCCTGTATCCTCCTGGGGCTCGTATTTGGTGTAGTCTCCATTGACTCTTCCCCTTTTCCTATAGGACTAGCCACTCTTCTCTTCTTCCTTGCCCTTCCACCTTCAATGGCTACCTGCTGAGCCCCTTCTTCATTTTCCAACTCTGCAAACCTGTTCTTGAGCTCTGTTTCTCCTTCACTAGCCCGTCTATTCCTCTGCCTGGTTCTTTTAGTCACATGCTTCCACTGACCACTTTCCTCACCCAGTCTCCCCTCAGAATTCCCCAGTCCTGCTTCCATCTGCAAGTCTGAGCTTTTCCCTTCAGATACCTCATGTCTTTGCTCCATAATCTGCTTGAACCTCCTTCCAAACTCAACCAGACTTTCCACCTGCATCTCCAAACCTCGGATCTTTTCCTCCATCAGCTCTATCAGACGGCATTTCATGCAGACGAAACTCTTACCAGGTGCCCCCTCCAGGATCATGTACATACCACAGCTTCCACATCCAGTCATCTTCATTGTGTCTTCCACGACATGGGTCACTCCCACTGCTGCCTCTGTACCTGTCACCGCCTTCCCACCTCAATCCTGTTAATCTGGGAAACACAAACCACACCAAAGCACCACCACCCACAGCAAAAACAAACCCCAAACAAGCACCACAAGACAAACTCCCCATTCAAACTCCCCTGTTTACAGCTCTGTTTGCTGGCTCCTATGCCACTACAGCTGTCTGTGCCGCTGCCTGACTGGCTGGCTACCTTTATGGGACCCCTAGTCAGAGAAGCCCTGCCCCCTAATCAGGGCTCAGCTTCTCTCCCAGCACAAAGCCCCTACAAGCCTCTCCACATACAAATAATAAGAAGAGCTGAATTCTAATCCTGCTGCTTTCATGAGGTCCCAAGCAGCCATCGTCTGCCTTTTAAAAACATCTGTGAAATCCTTGGAACCCTGAGAGTGTAGTGGGGAGGCCATGGCAGGAAGAAATTGGGTCTCCTTCCATGTCAGGGTCCCAACTTTCCTGCCTCCCAACAGATGCAATCCCTCCCTCACAAGTGGGTCTAAAAAACCCTTCAACTGAGCCAGTCCCTGGTGACATAAGGCTGGGCATTAGTCCGTTGCCTAAGATCCTGAAAGGACTGAGTTATGAAAGGAGATTAAAAGAATTAGTAGTAACATCTATTAGACTGTAGAATAGTCTCCAAGTGGAAGGCCCCAAAACTCAAGTCATTCAAAACTGCATTGGCTAAAGCTCCGGTGACTGGATTGCATGTAGGCCTAATGTCGATGAAATTCAAATTGGAACAAGTATGCAGTGTTGTGGTAAACATATTGGTCCAACGATATTAGAGAGACAAGGAGGGTGAGGTCAGCTCTTTTACTGGCCCAGCTTCAGAAGCGCGAATGCACAGAAGCTTGTCTCTCTCACCAACAGCGGTTATTATTGGACCAGCTTGCTGATGAGAGAGACAAGCTTTCGCACTTACACAGAATCTTCTTCTGAAGTTCGTCCAATAAAAGATATGACCTCACCCACCTTGTCTCTCTAATATCGTTGGAACAACACGGCTACACCAACACTGTGTACTGTTCCAATTTGAATATGACCTCACCCACCTTGTCTCCCTAAACTGGCACAGTGTAGCCATCTGAACCCTTCTGGGAAACATTCCAGCTCGCTGCAAGTGTAACTTCCTCTGTGAGTGCACTAGATGGAGCTCACACAAAAGGTTGGAGCACTGTCACGGGGCTTCAGCAACCCTCAGTGTTACACTCAATCACTCTATCAGAGGGGTAGCCGTGTTAGTCTGTATCTGTAAAAGCGGCAAAGAGTAGTGTGGCACTTTATAGACTAACAGACATATTGGAGCATAAGCTTTCGTGGGTGAATACCCACTTCGTCAGATGCATGACTCAATCACTGTGACACCCATTCACTTAAACATGCTCTTCCCCCAAAGCGTTACCACTGAGCTTAACCAGCACAATTCAAGCATTAGAGCATCGGCAAGCCACAACGACTGCATTCCGAAAGGCGAATTAATCAATTTTGTGCACTCTCCTCATATTACAGTAAAGCCAACAGCTTGGGGCATGACATGTGTCTCTGCTGGTTTTATAAGACCCTTATGTCAGGGACTACATGGTTACGCACCGGTTATTGTTGTGGAGTGCATTGGGAAATGAGTTCTGATGTAACTAAGACAATGGGCCAGATCCTCCGCCCAGCTTTGGCCCCTGAGTGTCACTCCAATAGCAGAAAGGGGAGGGAAAATACCCTGAAACTGCCAGCTGGATGCTGCAAAGCCAGCGTTGCTGGCATTATTCCACACACTCCTGACCCCCTCCAAGCATGGGGCCTGGAAGAACAGGAACAGGTCTGGCCAAGCTCTTTGCACACTGGCAATCTGGGCCAGTGCAATGACCTCTAGGAAACTGCTAGCAGTTGGCATCACATAGAACAACTCTGAAGCTGCATCAACTAGCTCCTGGGTGCCCCCAGCATTGGAGGGGAAACAAGGGAAGCATAGTGCCCTCTCTGCAACCCTCCTCACATCCTGCCTTGCGCATAGCTCAGCCAGAGCCACAGATCTGGCCCAGTGTGTCCATCTGTCACGAGTACTGAAGAATTGTCTCCTAGATCCCAAAGTTAGCAGAGGCCAGTGGGCACCATAAAAGGTGGCGTACCATGCCCGTGCTGACCAGGTCTGCACAGGGGCAAGGATGCTGCTTTAGCTTGCTCCAGTACTTCCCACTCACCTGAACCTTTCTGATAAATGTGCATTGGGAAAATGGCCTGTGGGGAGGATGCCTATTCATCTAGATACTTAGGTGACATAGGCTCAGATCCTCAAAGGTATTTAGGTGCCTAACTCCCATAGAAGTTAGGCACCTAAATACCTTTAGGGTCTGGGCAATAGTCAACAGATGATCTAGTACCCTTTCTACAATTTCCATGCACTCCATCGCTTGCCTTGGAATACTGTTCCACAGACTAACCCATCATATTCCGCCTGACGCTCAATCTAGAGTTTGCCTTGAGGACATAGAGTCTGCCAGCATTTGGAGGGCACACATATCAAGGTTGGGGAGGCCAATTACCACTTGCTATGCTCCCTTGTTCAAGCTTAAATAGTTCCTCCCGAACCTTGATATGTGTGCCCTCCAAATGCTGTCAGACTCTGACTATGTCCTCCCCTTAGTCAGATCTTAGCCAAGTTATGTACAGTCAGCTCTTGGAATTTTTCCTCTGGAGTGTCAGCACTGTTGCTCTTCTCTGAACTCCATCCAATTTGTCAGAATCTGGTTGGTAAACTCTAGAGATTGGGAGTTAGGAGTCTGGGAGTCTGAAAGTAGGCTAGGCCATAACTGCCTACTGCAGGGCTCCTTGCACCTTCTTCTGAAGCATCTGGTGCTGGCCAATGGCAGAGACGGGCCACTGGACTAGATGGATGCTATTCTGATCCAGGCTGGCAATTCCTGTGTTCTTATTCCTGTACCCCAGCTGAGTACAATACCACCAACGTGCGTTCACCAGAGCAGAACAGACTGTTCCCTTTCTGCTCCATGCCGTGATGCCACCACATGGGCAGCTCTGCACTGCATAGGTCTCTCTTGGCTTTTCTTTTGCTGACGTACAGTAGCAATGAACAAGCATGTTTTATTTGTGCTGCTCCATATCATGTTTCACCTTTACTAGCAAACCTTAGAAAATGAGTATGCCTAATTTCCCCTCCCCCTCCTCACCCCCCAGTTCTCAGACAAAAAGTCCCCATTCCTCAGAGGTATTTAGGATCCTAACTTCCATTGAAAGCATCAGGGATCTGGGCCATGGCAAATCCCAAATGGATCTGGCCTCTTTGCAGATCATGTGCTACCTGGATTGATCTCTGGCAAAGTGTTTAATGTGAACGGGTTGTATTTTCAGTTTTTGTCTATCCCTGGCGATCTTGTCACACCCCCAAAGCTTCTGACACCCACATGATCGCCGGCTGTGTAGCAGTATTCCTTGGTGTACACCTTTTAGAATTAGTTGGTCTTCCAACACATGGAAGACATGTCAGCCGCAAAAGATACTACCAGATCAACAGCAAACAGATGCTCACTTACTTAGATATCAGCACTCGGATGGCCTTCAGTTCAGCAAGGGAACAATGTAGAGATCATTTGTCTTCAAATATTTCTGGTCTCTCTCTATCCCGGTTACACAAAGACCTTGCCTCCTCCCACTTCTTTGATTTGCTGCTAGGACCTGGGGCCTCTGTCTCCTGGGAGCCTTCTTTGACATTCCTTTTCTAATCCTTTTGAACTCTAACAATTTGACAGGTCAGGCAAACCTAACAGGTTTTACCACCAGCTGGCTCACCCATCTTTAATTAGCACCTGAAAGAGCAAAAGGCCCTCACAGAGAGCCTCGTTGAGCCTGTGAAATATACAATCCAGCAAGCAGTTCAGCCAGAGAATTGACAGTAATCCTGTAACCTTCCCTCTAGTTCACATTCACGTGTACTGGACACGTAGCCTGTTTGTGAATCTAGTAGAGCAAATTGCCACAAATCCTCCCCCGCAAGGAAGAGCTTTTGAAACTAGACTGTCCTGACTTTCTGCTGCCTCCCTCCAGAGACAGCAACAGCAGCTGGGTAACACGTTTCCAGACACGGAGATGTGAGCAAATGGTGCCATAGCGATTCATGCAAACCCGAAATGGGGCAAACCCACTGACCCTCTTTTGTAACCCAGTCTACAGGGCGGGGTGGGATTTTCTGCCTTGGCGTGTCTGAAGTCTGTTTTGGTGCTGATCCATTTCAGAAGGACAAGTCGATTAGAAGTAAAAGTGTGTTCTGAGATAGCCTATAGTTTGCAACATGTTAACAGCATCTGGGCAACTCCAGAAGGCCCCTTGTTCCCTTAGAATTAAACCTGTTCAGACAGACTTAGTTCAGACCCCCATGGATGGTCTAGTGAACTAAGCATGACCTGGGGCACAGATTCTTCTGAATTCTAATCCCGGCTCTAACACCGACCCTCACGCCTTGGGACCTTGGGCAAACAAGCCCAGTGTGTGTCTATTTCCCTGTCTGTACAGGAGGGATAATATTTGCATACCTTGTTGGGGGGCTTAATTCATTCAGGGCTTGGAGATCCAGGGAGGGCAGGATTAATTGGTTAATGTCTGTGCGGTGCGATCAAGGTGCTAAGTAGAGCTGGTCCTCAGCATGTCCATTATGGAAATTTAGACTCCTTCTAGGCATCCTTAATCTCACCTGCATTTACCAACATGTAACCTACTAACCCCTCTTGCACATCACCCTGCATTCGGCACACTATGCCTAAACAAGTGTAAATTGGTGGCAATCACGGTGTCCAAAAGGAGTGTAAGAAAAGCCCCAGGATGCGGTCAGGGTGTGTTAAGGTAGGAAACAGCCTGCTCAAACTTATACCCTCTTCTGGTCCCTTACCATGCCAGTGATGCCCCTGCATAGATAGAAGTGGCAGGGTGAGGGGTCCCTTTATTGATGAGTTCTACCTCACCCTGTGCATGTGGAGGATAAAACAAAAGTCCATATTACGGCCCAGAGGATGAACCTCAGCCAAAGGTTGTTTTAGTTCCCCCTCTAGCCAAAGCAATCGTTGTTTAACCTGCAAGAGTGTCCAAGGCTGTCTCTACTGTGTCTTTTGCTCTTTACACACCAGTTCACCCTGTGAAGAAACCAGACTAGCACAGCTGGGTGTCAAATGATTGTGTTTAGTAACCAACTGTCATAAATATAAAGGGAAGGGTAACCACCTTTCTGTATACAGTGCTATAAAATCCCTCCTGGCCAGAAGCAAAGTCCTTTCACCTGTAAAGGGTTAAGAAGCTCAGGTAACCTGGCTGGCACCTGACTCAAAATGACCAATGAGGGGACAAGATACTTTCAAATCTGGAGGGGCGGGGGGAAGGCTTTTGTCTGTCTGTGTGATACCTTTGCCGGGAACAGATCAAGGATACAAGCCCTCCAGGTCCTGAAGAGTTAGTAAGTAATCTAGCTAGAAAATGCGTTAGGTTTTCTTTGTTTTGGCTTGTGACATTCGCTGTGCTGGAGGAAATGTGTATTCCTGTTTTTGTGTCTTTTTGTAACTTAAGGTTTTGCCTAGAGGGATACTCTATGTTTTGAATCTGACTGCCTGTAAGATTATCTTCCATTCTGATCTCACAGAGTTGTTCTCTTATCTTTTATTTCGTTCTTCTAATAAAGTTCTGTTTTTTTAAGAATCTGATTGGGTTTTTTGGGTCTTAAAAATCCAAGGCTGGTTTGTGCTCATCTTGTTTACTCTCATGCCTCTCCAGGAAAGGGGGTGTAAGGGCTTGGGGGGATATTTTGGGGAAATAGGAACTCCAAGTGGTCCTTTCCCTGTTCTTTGTCTAAATCACGTGGTGGTGGCAGCATACTGTTCAAGGACAAGGCGAAATTTGTACTTTGGGAAAGTTTTAACCTAAGCTGGTAAAAAGAAGCTTAGGGAGTCTTTCATGCGGGTCCCCACATCTGTACCCTAGAGTTCAGAGTGGGGAGGGAACCCTGGCCAACACAAACACACAATGCCTAGCTATACACCTACTTCTGCTTTAACTTGTGTCTGGCAGCTTCCAAAGCATAGAACACTGTGAGCTCCAGTAGAGGGCTCACAGACTATTTAAAGGGAAACTACCCTGTTACTATGCACTTGCAAACATTATGATCTGGGCATTTAGATAAGACTTCTCTATGCTTGGAAAGTCAGATGGATTTTTATTCTCCAAAGGCTCAAGGCTAATCTACATTCCTGTAAACGTTTTGTCTTCAGCAGAGACTTTGTTGCATTACATCTTGCACTGGTCACGTTATTTCTGACGTCCATGCTTACGCCTCATCGGCAAGCATTATTCCCTCCATGAATCTCTCCTTATATAGCAATACATTATGTCAGTGTGATGGCCTCTGCTAAGTTAACTTCAAAGTGCTTTAGGAGAGACCAGCTCCAGCTATACATAATGTAGAATGACTGGCAGTTCTGTTCAGGGCTGAGCATAGAAAGGGAGTAGCATTTGGGGGGAAGGATAGCTCAGTGGTTTGAGCATTGGCCTGCTAAACCCAGGGTTGTGAGTTCAATCCTTGAGGGGGCCATTTAGGGATCTGGGGCAAAAATTGGGGATTGGTCCTGCTTTGAGCAGGGGGTTGGACTAGATGACCTCCTGAGGTCCCTTCCAACCCTGATATTCTATGATTTCACCTTTGGAGAGCTTTTTCCCCTCTGCTCATGGCTGATTGAGAACAAACCGCAGTTCCACAGAGAGGTGGGAAGGGCTATGAATAAACAATTCCTGCTCCGTGCCGCAGAGGAAGGAGAGCCACCTGATATATAGTGGCCAATGGCATGAGATCAGGGCACCCTCTAATGATTTGTCAGTCGCTACACAGCCTATCAGCTGCTAAAGGAGCTCTCCCTTTAGCACCAGGGGCAGAGACCTGTGTTTCTGCTGCTGAAGTTTCTGGGTTCAAACCCTGCATGACTACCATGTTACCTGTATATACGTGGCCACAGTTTGTTATATGGGCACGGCTGCTACCAATATGCCCTGGGGAAAATCCCTTCCTGTCTCCAAACCTTGCAACCAGGTAATCTTTGTGCCTGCTACCTGGCTATATTAAGAAGCCGTACTTTTTTTCTCTCAAACCATTAAACACTCTGGCTACAGCAAGCCGTAAACCATCTTGATAAAGCTTAATTTTATCAGCAAACAAAACCCACAGCTCTAATATGATGTCCCGTGACTGGGGGTGTTTCGTGTGTGAGCGCTAATTGGTTAACCTCCCGCTTGTTGTGTGAGTAGCACATGGCTGTGATCACAACAAATAATGTATCCTGGCGGAAGCAACGAAGAAATAATTTGTTTTCTAGTTTCTCCTAATCCTTTTCGGCCAGATTAGCTATGCCAGAAAATGCAAGATGCTATTTCTTATTATGAAACTTTGCAGAAGGGCTGCGCTGGCACCTCCACCAACACTGATAAGTTATGAAACCTGTAAAAGCAACATGACACTAAGGTCCTTGTGCTTTATGGCCAGCAGGATGATTTGAATGCAGAATCAAAACCCACAAGGCCCGTTACGCTAAGTGACACTAGTCTCAATTACCCTCTTTAGAGGCATAACTCATCTAAACTGACACTTGAATTGGGCAAGTTTGAGATAATACTCCCTTAAAAGTGACACTAGGCAAATGTATAAGATGGGTGGAATGTACAGCAGAAGGATGGCCTCCAGGTTACGGCACAGGGGTGGTTCTGTTTATTCACAGCCCTGTTGCAAACATCCTGCAGGGTTTTGGCCCGGGGGCTCTCCGCTCTGTTTGTCAGTGTCTCCCTCTGTAAAACGGGGGTGGTAGTACCTTCCTCCCCAGGATCTTAATGCTTTTCTAAAACACTTTGGGGTCTTTGGATAAAAGGCACTAGAGAAATGCCACTTTCTAATCACTAACCAATGCACAATGTCCCTCTGGAATTACAGGCACGTGTTTTTTGGAATTTCCTCTCCCTCCCATGGGATAACTCCACCATCCGCACTGTCTCACAAGGTTGCATGATGCTGACATGGTTCTCTGTCTCCTTCCCCTCCCACACTCATCCCGTCATCTGTTCCTGCCACTTCTTTCTCTACAGCAACTTCCAAATCCATCCCGGCTGCTAACCCTGGGGCTGTGCCCTAGACATCTCTGATTTTACTTGTGACTATATAATACGTATATTGTGGTAGCTCTGATAAGCCTCAACCAAGTCAGGTCTCATTGTCCTAGATGCTGTACAAACACATAGCAAATGACAGTCCCCTGCCTCAAAGAGGATACAGTTTAAAAGACAAGACATAGCAGACGGATGAAACAAATAGGCAGAGTCAGAGGGGATGACAGGGTAACAGAAATAATAGGATGTTCTAGCACACACTGGCTGTGTGTACAGTTCTTAGCCAATCTGTAGCAGCAATCACAGCTCACCACCTGCCTAGCCACTTTCAGGGGGCCATTATTCACCAAAAGAGGAGAATTTTAAGGACAGACCTGAAGGAAGGTAATTAACTAGTATAAACTTCTTCTCTAGACTCACCCACTCACTCATCACTCCCCTCAAGTCACTAAAACATGCTGCAGCTAAAATCTTCCCAGCCCATAACTCTGAGCACTAGGGACTCAATTTGGACAGGATACCTGTTCCAAAAATGCTAAGCACAAATTTCTCCATACAAGCCAAGCAGAGGCATCTGGGTTGTCAAAATAAAGACATTCAGAACCTTTCTTAAACTTCTCCACCTCGCCAACCTCAGTGTCATCGTGTTGGAATGTATCTATATGGATCATAATTACTGGGTCTCTACCATGTAGCACGAGAATAAGACATCTGGTGTATATTGGGTGAGCAACCACGACATCACTCTTCTGGGGTCTCCCTACTTCAGGAGGTTATCTTAATGGCAGCCAGTCCTCATTTGTTCAGCTAACCTCGTTGGCATTGTATCTAGATGCTTTCTGGTGCAATTACTGAGCTATATTACTATGGGGTTAAGTCGACCTAAGTTACGCAACTCCAGCTATGTGAATAATGTAGCTGGAGTCAACGTAGCTTAGGTCACCTTATTGCAGTGTCTACAACACGCTGGCTCAACGGGAGAAACTCTCCTGTCGACTTACCTTATGCTTCTCGTTCCGGTGGAGTACCGGAGTCGGCGGGAAAGCGATCTGTGGTCGATTTAGCGGGTCTTCACAAGATCTGATAATCAAGCCCCGGTGGATGGATCGATTGCCACAGCATCGATCCACGGTAAATGTAGACATGCCCTTGGATCGGTGCATGCTAGCAATTTATTAGCCAAGCTTTCCATGTGTAAAACTGGAATGATAATACCTAGATGAAGTTTAATCAACTCGTATTTGTAAAGCAATCTGATGTCCTCAAATGAAAGGTGCTATATCCCATTTACACTGTAAGCTCTCTCAGGCAGCGCCTCAGCTAGGGTAAATTGACATCGTTCCACCAATGTCAATGAAGCTATGTGTGATTTAAAGCCAACAAGATCTGGCCCTTTTGGGTCTTGTACATATTGTCAGAGCTTAACAAAAGATATCCAGTAATAATATCTAACTGCATGAGGCTGTTATCCTATCTGCATGGTTGTGCAGCATATTCATGTATTTCACTAATGACACAATAACAATATGATTTTCTTTGTGCTTTTTACCCATAAAATACATTTTGAAGACCCCTCCCATCCAAAAACAAATGTGGTAGGATTAAACCGTTAGTCCCACAAATTATACTGAGGTCAACAGAGACAGCAAACAAAGTGTTCGTTTCGCCTGATGTTTCATTTGAAAAGGAGTAACATGAAAGACTCTGTTGTGACAACTCACTGTCCCTAGCAGACGAGCTGTCTCCAAGTCTCCCCAATTACATCCTTGGAGCTATATTCACATCCTGGACCTATCAATGGTTAGGTCAATAGGAACAAAAACAATGAGGAGCAACTGAGAACTTCCTTCTTGTTGCACATGCTACAAACCACACTTGGTGTGCCGCAGTGACCAAAAATAACATCCCGATTGCCCAGAAAGGCATGGAAAATATTGCACTGCATTTCAAACGGGCTCTGGATTATGGGTGACTTCTTTCCTTAGGTTTAAGGGGGTATTCCTTCCCAACCAGTACTGCTCTACCAGGAATAGCCTACCAATTCATTCCTCTTTTGCACCCTACAAAAATAACATCTCTGTAGCCTCTGATCCCTTCCCTAGGAGGTCAAGAGATATCTCTCCCCAATGGATTAATTTCTGCTTTAACTTGATAACTCTCCCATCCCTTTCTTTTTTCTTTCCACCATCCTCAGATTAAGTTTCTTATTACATAAACTCCAGCTAATACTGGTTAAACTGAATAAACTCTAGCTAATCCTCAGTGGATGCCCTTAAAGGTGAACTGCAAAGTTGTTTGTACCCTCTTTTGCTCCTTTAAGATAAATATAGGCGACCTCATAAAGCCTAAGGGGTTGTTTCTTGCTTACTTTTACATTAGTGGAATGAGAAGATGTTACAAGAGTTTTAGCTCTTACAAGATTGTACCATGTGGCACAAATGCTCATCAACTCCATCTCTAGAAGGCGCTCAGTTGCCACAATGATGCGTCCTGACATCCTTCTGAGGTCTTTGGCAAGTGGAAAATTCGATTTGCCCCCACTGCCCCTGCTATCACTACATTGAGGGCATCAGTCTCCAGGACAGTTGATCTGGCACATTTCAAAAATGCTACAAATTCCATTTAAAATTCTTCAAAGCTGTTGAAGGCTTGAGGGTTGGAGAAGCCTTGGACTGAGGCAAAACAGTGTGTTTGCTGCAGAAGAGTACATTACCATGACTCAGGTACCCACAGGGAACTGCTGCGTGGAGGAAGAAGGTGCCAGATTTGTATCATCACCGACCTGAGTCAAACTAGGGCAGCGTGTCTAACACGATTATACGGCCACATAATTGCAGATTATTTTTAAATTCCTACACAATTGTGTTCCAGAATCTCAGCTTTCACCTAACTAAAGACAAAACCCTCGAGCCCTCCTGGCTGAGAAGAAACCCTCAAAATGTGAATCAAATGTACCCCGGTGTGGCAATGTCTGCCTGAGCTCCAGACAGCCTGAAACAATTCTGCTGAGAGGTGTGAACTGCTTCATTCATCTCAATGGGATGTTAACACTGTAGTCTTGATGAGAATTTAACTGTCACATTACTATTTCCCAGCAGATCTGTTTAGCAGAAACATTAAACTAGTGGTCTTTAAGCACAGACATCACTGCAGCCATTTATATGTGATTCAAATTTTGAGAGTTTTCTTTACAGCCATGAGAGCTACAGATTTTTATTTTTTAAACCAAAGCTGAGATCCTCATTGTCTGGATGCAGTCGCAGATATCGGAGTGAAGTGAAGCATGTCAGCTGGTTGCCTTCAAGGGTGATGGGTGTGGGGATTGAGGAAGTCAAAGTTCTTCTCCCCAGAAATGTATAATCTGACCCTGTCCAAAAGGGGGCAATGTATCCCCTGCCTCAGCAGCCCCCAGGATACTAAAAAATAAACTCACCTTCCACATGTTCTTCAATGCAAAAGCCACAACGCTTCCCCTACCCAGCTGCTATAATTGCCAACTTTCCCTGGACAGCTCATCCAATGGCAGCAACTCCTTGTCAGCAGACACATCTGTGGCACATTTAAAATTGGGGACAGTGGGAAAATGAACTGATTTTAATATTGAAAATAAGTCAGTTACACTTTCCTGATTGGTCTGGGGGAGAAGGTGGAACGGATACCTCAGTACATCATTGTGAGGTCTCGGCTGCCTAACTAATGTCTAAATTGCTGTGCAGAACATGGGGCCTGGGTCACGAGCACTATTTACAGGGGCAGGCAGACACTCCCAGTGCATTTACATGGTCTGATTTTAAAGGTGCTGAGCACCACTAGCTCCCATTGCCTGCTATGGCAACTGTGGGCATTCAGCAGTTCTGTGAATTCATGAGGCAGATTTATTCTTGCATCAAGTAAATGAAATGGGGGAGACAAGGCGATTCCATACACCTAACACTACCAGCGAGAAGGGCTTCTACTTGCAGCCTGCCAAGGGGAAAATAGCAGCAGAGACGTGTCTTTCATTCTCCATGTTGTTCCTTTACTCCCTTACCTGAAGAAAGTGGGGACATTAATAGGCAGGACTAGCTTCAGCTGGGGGCAGCTGCTGAATGACTGAACCCCACAGCAGCCCACACTTGCCCTTTGACTTCGCTTCCTTGCTTCCCAACCATGGGCAGGGGGAGGCAAGGGGGAACCTTCTGACACCCAGCATGGAGGACTGGGATTCCCCCAGGTAGTGACAGCTGAGGAGGCTGACTGCTCCCGGAAAATGGAAGGTGAGGAGGGAGACGTACATGTCCCCTTCCATCTGCCCCCAACCTACCCAGTCCCACACCCCAATCACCTATTCTTTGGGGGACTCCCACTGAGTCCCCAGCTCCACCAGATCCCCCCCTCTAGCTCCTCAAAAGACACCGTTCCATAGGGGACAGAGAGCATAAGTATCAGGTGGGAAAGGTGAGGAGCCCATCTGGGCCTTTGCAGGTCCCAACGCAGCAGCCACTCCACACCTTCCACCTCGCCAACGTGACCACCCTCAAGATGGGTAAGGCCCACACACAGGCCCCCTCTGAGGGAACAGGGGCCTGCACAGCGCCTGGGAATGGGCCCTATGATAATCATAGAAATGTAGGGCTGGAAGGGACCTTGAGAGGGCATCCAGTCCAGCCCCCTGTGCTGACGCAGGACCAACTAAACCTAGACCATCCCTGACAGGTATGTATCCAACCTGTTCTTAAAAACCTCCCGTGATGGGGATTCCACAACCTCCCCTGGAAGCCACTTCCAGAGCTGAACTATCTTCATAGTTAGAAAGTTTTTGCTACTATCTAACCTAAATCTCCCTTGCTGCTGATTAACCCATTACTTCTTGTCCTACCTTCAGTGGGACAATTGATCACCATCCTCTTGCCTTTAATTTGTTTGAAGACTATCAGATCCCCCTCCTCCTTCCCCCCACCCCCGTAGTCTTCTTTTTCTCAGGACTAAACATGCACCGTTTTCTTAACCTTTCCTCATAGGTCAGGTTTTCTAAACCTTTTATCATTTTTGTTGCTCTCATTTGGAATCTCCAAGTTGTCCACATCTTTCTTCAAGTGTGGCACCCAGAATTGGACCCAGTACTCCAGCTGAGGCTTCACCAGTGCCAAGTAGAGCAGGACAACTACTGCCCCTGTCTTATATGTGGCATCCGGTTAATACACCTCAGATGATATTAGCCTTTTTTGCAACTGCATCACATTGTTGGCTCATATTCAATTTGTGATCCAATATAACCCCCGATCCTTTTCAGCACTACTACTGTCTAGCCAGTTATTCCCTGTTTGGTACGTGTGCTTTGATTTTTCCCTTCCTATGTGAAGTATTTTCCACTTGTCTTTATTGAATTTCATCTTGCTGATTTCAGACCAATTCTCAAACTTGTAAAGGCCAATTTAAATTCTAATTCTGTCCTTCAGAGTGCTTGCAACCCTCCCAGGTTGATGTCATCTGCACATTTTGTAAGCATGCTTTCCGCTCCATTATCCAAGTCATTAATGAAAACATCAAATAGTCTCAGACTCAGGACTGACCCCTATATGACCCCACTAAATACACCCTCCCAGTTTCATAGCAAACTATTGACTAATCTTTGCGTACAGTCTTTCAACCAGCTTTGCTCCCACCTTATAGTAATTTCGTCCAGACCACATTTCCCTAGTTTGCTTATGAGAATGTCACGTGAGACTGTGTCAAAAGCCTTTCTTAAAAAAAGATCGACCACATCTACTCCATCCTGTCCATCCTCTAGGCCAGCAACCCTAGTGATAATAGTTGGAAATAGGCTAGACCTATTGCATGATCTTGTCTATTCCCTGGCAAGTGCAAGTCAGAAGTTTTGCTGGTGACAAACTGATACTGCAAAGCATCAAGGCCAATCTATTCCCAATAACATTACACAGACTTGCTTTACTTCCCTGTTCTACTAGTCGAGTATTTTAATAGCCATTTGATCTGGTCAGAGCCACAAAGCTATTTACAGCAGGCAAAGGGGAAAGTCCCTTCCTGGTGAAGAGGTACTGATAGCAAACAGCTTCTTCCCACTGTCCTGGGCTTGTGCTCCAGGCACCAAGGCAGAGAGAGGGAAATAAACCAAAGGGCCGGCAATGAGCAGAAATTACCACTGCATCTCTAGACTGAACAAGGCTTCTGTGGCCCATGTACAATAGGAATAGAGGGTTCTCAGCCAGTGTGAATGGGCGTAGGCCCCATTGGCTTCAGTGGAGCTATGCCGATGTACAGCCGCTGAGAAGCTGGCTCAGAAACTGCACGGACTCCAGGCAAACACTCTTGGCCTGAAAGGCAGAAGCTCTCTGGTTGCAGTGTTTGACTTTATATTTGGTGCTAAGCACTCATTGCTTTCACGCGCTGGAGCACAGCAGTTTGTCCTCTTTAATTACATGCTAATACAGATATGTGTTGAGCAAAAAGAAAAGGAGTACTTGTGGCACCTTAGAGACTAACCAATTTATTTGAGCATAAGCTTTCGTGAGCTACAGCTCACTTCATCGGATGCATACTGTGGAAAGTGTAGAAGATCTTTTTATACACACAAAGCATAAAAAAATACCTCCCCTCACCCCACTCTCCTGCTGGTAATAGCTTATCTAAAGTGATCACTCTCCTTACAATGTGTATGATAATCAAGTTGGGCCATTTCCAGCACAAATCCATGTGCCAGCAATGCCCCTGTGCCATGTACATTGGTCAAACTGGACTGTCTCTACGTAAAAGAATAAATGGACACAAATCAGATGTCAAGAATTATAACATTCATAAACCAGTCGGAGAACACTTCAATCTCTCTGGTCACGCGATTACAGACATGAAAGTTGCTATATTACAACAGAAAAACTTCAAATCCAGACTCCAGCAAGAGACTGCTGAATTGGAATTCATTTGCAAATTGGATACAATTAACTTAGGCTTGAATAGAGACTGGGAGTGACTAAGTCATTATGCAGGGTAGCCTATTTCCCCTTGTTTTTTCCTACCCCCAACCCCCACCGTTCAGACATTCTTGTTAAACTCTGAATTTGTGCTGGAGATGGCCCACCTTGATTATCATACACATTGTAAGGAGAGTGGTCACTTTAGATAAGCTATTACCAGCAGGAGAGTGGGGTGGGGGGAGGTATTTTTTCATGCTTTTTGTGTATATAAAAAGATCTTCTACACTTTCCACAGTATGCATCCGATGAAGTGAGCTGTAGCTCATGAAAGCTTATGCTCAAATAAATTGGTTAGTCTCTAAGGTGCCACAAGGACTCCTTTTCTTTTTGTGAATACAGACTAACACGGCTGTTACTCTGAAACCTGTGTTGAGCAAACAAACACAGGGGTCTCCAAGAGCGGCTTCGAATGGATGCAAAGACTGAGGGGTTTGTTTCTAAAAGGAAAGTGGCCAGAGTTTATGCCTACTTTGTGCCGAGTGCTCAGTGCAGCCTCGAGTGGCAAATCGAAAACCTCCAAAGGCCTGCCTTCTGTCTCAGACGCCCAGGCACGCTGTGGAATTTGGGTTCAATTTGGGTTCAAACCTCGTGGCCCAGATTTGATCAAACTGAGAGTCCAAAGCTAGGCTCCTAAATACACTAGGCTCCTACAGGGATTAGCATGGTATAAAACAAAAGCCATAGCTAGATAGATGCAACCCAGGAGGCTGGATTTCGGGCCTTGTGACTATGGAGCATTTCACGTGCTAATATTTCTCTCTCTTCTTTCCCAAGTCAAATGTAAGTCTCAATCTCTTTAGCCCGCTATTTCCATGAGAAAGGCTTTGTGCAATCGGGGAAATAAACCAATCTCTTTCTGTTAGAAGTTATGTCAAGGAGCAGGACAAGATGATCTATGTAGGCAGGAATTTTTAGCTAGGATCCCACAGGGCTCAAGAGCTGTGTTCTTTTTCAAACCTGATTAATTCTGCCTCACTCGGGCAAATTTCATCTACCATTTTCCTGAGCCCCAGAGCATATTCCTTGGGCCTCAGCTGCTGCCGCTTGCTATTTCTGGGATGATAACATCTGACGGGCACAGCATCGCGGCAGAGGAAATTTCACAAACGACTCAAAGGCCATTTTACACACAGTTAAGGGAGCAAAACAGGAGAGCCTCACAAATGCAAATGAATGAGGCACTCGCCTACAAAGGATTTCTGTGGGTTTCGCATCCTTGCAGTTCCACAGACACTTCATTCCACGGCACCACTTTTCAGCTACAAACAAATAAGTCATAGGCACCGACTCCATGGGTGCCCCAGGGCTGGAGCACCCAAGGGGAAAAAATGGTGGGTGCTGAGCACCCACCGACAGCCCTCTTATCAGCCCCACCCTCTCCACCAGCACCTCCTGCCCGCCAGTGGGCTCCGCTGTCAGCGCCTCCCCCTCCCTCCCCGTGCCTCCCGCCCACCACAGTCAGGAGTTTTGCAGTGTGCAGGAGGCTCTGGGCGGGAGAGGGGAGGAGCGAGGACGCGGCGCGCTCGGGCAAGGGGTGGAATGGGGCAGGAAGAGGCGGGGCAAGAGTGGGGCAGGGGCAGGAAGAGGTAGGGTGGGGTGGGGACTTGGGGAAAGGAGTGGAGTGGGGGCGGGGCCTGGGGCAGAGCTGGGGATCGAGCACCCCCTGGCACATTGGAAAGTCGGCACCTGTGACATAAGTGATGACGCATTTGTCAGTGTGAGCAATGTGGCCTTCTTGTGTGAATGAACCATGGGGCTGCAACAGACTCTTAATGACAGGGGGAAAAGTGCTGGTATAAAGAACACCCCCACACACAGACAGATCACGGGCTATTAGCAGGGAGTGAACTTTGGCCTTCTACCACTACAGCTAGAGAATTAAGGCCCAGAACCTCAATGCTATTTAGGCTCCTCTTATCCACTGGTTTCAGTGATAGTTAGGAGCCTGCATACCTTTGAGGATCTGGCCCTAGCTCCCGTAGCTGGTGGCAGCAGTAGGCTTTTATCCTCTTATGCTGATCCACCACTGACTTGAGGTGATACACACTGAATCAGTGGGTTACACTGCTACAGAGCTTCAGCCAAGTGAAAAATACAGGTACTTACCGAGGTGCCCAGTCAGCATTTGTCAGCCACATTGGTGGGAATCCATAGTAACTCCACTGGAGTCAAACCTATTCATTTTGTTTTCCCTTTCAAACAAAATGCCTTCTCATAACCCAGGAGACAGGCAGCCCACCTGGCAAACCAACTCATGCTTAGCGCACTGACTGGGCATGTTGACATTTTGTTCTTGGGCAATCTATTGCACATACGGGTAGCATAGCGTGTAGTTCACCTGGTGCAATTTGAAAAGATCTGGGTGCGTGAAATCACTGGAGGGCGTGTGCAAGGGACTCGTGATCCGGAGAAGCCAAGCTTGCCAGGGGTTAATTTTAAAACACAAAGCAGGTCTGTTGGGCTTATGTGCTCCACACAGGTAATGAAAGAGTTAACAGGAGACAGAGAGAAATTAATGCTCTGATTGCACCTGGAGGGTGGGCCAGGCCCAACTGAAGATGAAGCCCAGCTGGGAGAGGAGCTGGGTTATGAGCATAAAGGGAGGAAGCCCAGAGTAGGAGGAGGCTTCAGAGGGAGTGAGGAAGATCTGTCTAGTTTCCCTCAACTTGCTAGAGAGTGGGGCAAAGGCCTAGGAGAGGCAGATGTGCAGCCCAGGTAAGGGGGGGAAGAGTAGGGTTGCCAACTTTCTACTTGCACAAAACTGAACATCCTTGCCCTGCCCTGCCCTGCCCTGCCCCACCCTTCCTCTGAGGCCCTGCCCCTTCTCCGAGGCTCTGCCCCCCCCCGCTCACTCCATCCCCCTGTCCCTCTGTTGCTTGCTCGCTCTCCCCACACTTGCTTACTTTCACCAGGAGGGGGTGTGGGCTCCGGCTGGGGGTGTGGGCTCTGGGGTGGGGCTAGAAGTGAGGACTTCAGAGTGCGGGAGGGGGCTCCAGGCTGAGGCAGTGGGTTGGGGTGTGGGAGGAGGTATGGGCTTTGGGCTGGGGGGGGGTGTTCTGGGGTGGGGCCAGAAATGAGGGGTTCAGGGTAAGGGAGAGGGTTTCTGGATTGGGGCAGGGGGTTGGGGTGTGGGAGGTGAGGGCTCCAGATGGGGGGTGTGGGTTCTGATGTGGGGCCAGGGGTGAGGGATTTGGGGCCTGAAATGAGGGGTTCAGGGTGCAGGAGGGGGCTCCAGGCTGGGACCGAGGGGTTCAGAGGGCGGGAGGTGGATCAGGGCTGGGGCAGGAGGTCAGGAGTGCAGGCTCCAGGTGGCGCTTACCTCAAGCAGCTCCCAGAAACAGCAGCATGTCCCCTCTCTAGCTCCTATGTGGAGGTGTGGCCAGGCGGCTCTGCACGCTGCCCTGTCCACAGGTGCCATCCCTGCAGCTCCCATTAGCAGTGGTTCCCAGCCAATGGGAGCTGTGGGAGCGGTGCTTGGGGCAATATGCGGAGCCCCCTGACTGCCCCTACCCGTAAGAGCTGGAGGGGGGATATGCTGGCTGCTTCCTGGGAGCTGTGCGACGCAGAGGCTAACAGGGAGCCTGCCAGCCCCTATGCGCAGCGCCGCCAACCAGACAGTCAACAGCCCAGTCTGCAGTGGACTGGAAATAAGGCATAAATCTTTAATTGTAAGAGTAATTAACCATTGCAGCTATTTACCAAGGGTCATGGTGGATTCTCCATCCATAACAATTTTAGAAAAAATCCACTCTTGATTAAAAAAGATCTGCTGTAGGAATTATTGTGGGGAGGATCTCTGGCCTGTGTTACACAGAGATCAGACTAGATTATGACAACGGTGCCTTGTGGCCTTGGAATCTAGGAAAAATTTAAGCAGCTCTGCAGACAGATATGTACCAGACCAGTCCCATTGGTGTGAGCTGGGGTATGTAACAACTCAAAGAAGGGTCCCTAAATTCTGTCCAGCTAAGATCACATGCACAGAACCAAGAAGTCTGCTGCTTGCCAGGGGCTAAGATTCGCGATGTGACGGAGAGACTGCTGAGACTCATCAAGCCCTCGGATCGCTACCCCTTCCTGCTTCTCCACGTGGGCACCAATGATACTGCCAAGAATGATCTTGAGCGGATCACTGCAGACTACGTGGCTCTGGGAAGAAGGATAAAGGAGTTCGAGGCGCAAGTGGTCTCCTCGTACATCCTCCCCGTGGAAGGAAAAGGCCTGGGTAGGGACCGTCGAATCGTGGAAGTCAACGAATGGCTACGCAGGTGGTGTCGGAGAGAAGGCTTTGGGTTCTTTGACCATGAGATGGTGTTCCATGAAGGAGGAGTGCTGGGCAGAGACGGGCTCCACCTTACGAAGAGAGGGAAGAGCATCTTCGCAAGCAGGCTGGCTAACCTAATGAGGAGGGCTTTAAACTAGGTTCACCGGGGTAAGGAGACCAAAGCCCTGAGGTAAGCGGGAAAACGGGATACCGGGAGAAAGCACAGGCAGGAATGTCTGTGAGGGGAGGGCTCCTGCCTCATACTGAGAATGAGGGGCGATCAGCAGGTTATCTCAAGTGCTTATATACGAATGCACAAAGCCTTGGAAACAAGCAGGGAGAACTGGAGGTCCTGGTGATGTCAAGGAATTATGACGTGATTGGAATAACAGAGACTTGGTGGGATAACTCACATGACTGGAGTACTGTCATGGATGGTTATAAACTGTTCAGGAAGGACAGGCAGGGCAGAAAAGGTGGGGGAGTAGCACTGTATGTAAGGGAGCAGTATGGCTGCTCAGAGCTCCGGTACGAAACTGCAGAAAAACCTGAGTGTCTATGGATTAGGTTTAGAAGTGTGAGCAACAAGAGTGATGTAGTGGTGGGAGTCTGCTATAGACCACCGGACCAGGGGGATGAGGTGGATGAGGCTTTCTTCCGGCAACTCGCAGAAGCTACTAGATCACATGCCCTGGTTCTCATGGGTGACTTTAATTTTCCTGATATCTGCTGGGAGAGCAATACAGCGGTGCATAGACAATCCAGGAAGTTTTTGGAAAGCGTAGGGGACAATTTCCTGGTGCAAGTGCTAGAGGAGCCAACTGCCGGGGGGAGCTTTTCTTGACCTGCTGCTCACAAACCGGGAAGAATTAGTGGGGGAAGCAAAAGTGGATGGGAACCTGGGAGGCAGTGACCATGAGTTGGTTGAGTTCAGGATCCTGACACAGGGAAGAAAGGTAAGTAGCAGGATACGGACCCTGGACTTCAGGAAAGCAGACTTCGACTCCCTCAGGGAACGAATGGGTAGGATCCCCTGGGGGACTAACATGAAGGGGAAAGGAGTCCAGGAGAGCTGGCTGTATTTCAAAGAATCCCTGTTGAGGTTACAGGGACAAACCATCCCGATGAGTCGAAAGAATAGTAAATATGGCAGGCGACCAGCTTGGCTTCACAGTGAAATCCTAGAGGATCTTAAACATAAAAAAGAAGCTCACAAGAAGTGGAAGGTTGGACATATGACCAGGGAAGAGTATAAAAATATTGCTCAGGCATGTAGGAATGAAATCAGGAGGGCCAAATCGCACCTGGAGCTGCAGCTAGCAAGAGATGTCAAGACTAACAAGAAGGGTTTCTTCAGGTATGTTGGCAACAAGAAGAAAGCCAAGGAAAGTGTGGGCCCCTTACTGAATGAGGGAGGCAACCTAGTGACAGAGGATGTGGAAAAAGCTAATGTACTCAATGCTTTTTTTGCCTCTGTCTTCACTAACAAGGTCAGCTCCCAGACTGCTGCGCTGGGCATCACAGCATGGGGAGTAGATGGCCAGCCCTCTGTGGAGAAAGAGGTGGTTAGGGACTATTTAGAAAAGCTGGACGTGCACAAGTCCATGGGGCCGGACGAGTTGCATCCGAGAGTGCTAAAGGAATTGGCGGCTGTGATTGCAGAGCCATTGGCCATTATCTTTGAAAACTCGTGGTGAACGGGGGAAGTCCCAGATGACTGGAAAAAGGCTAATGTAGTGCCAATCTCTAAAAAAGGGAAGAAGGAGGATCCTGGGAACTACAGGCCAGTCAGCCTCACCTCAGTCCCCGGAAAAATCATGGAGCAGGTCCTCAAAGAATCAATCCTGAAGCACTTACATGAGAGGAAAGTGATCAGGAACAGTCAGCATGGATTCACCAAGGGAAGGTCATGCCTGACTAATCTAATCGCCTTCTATGATGAGATTACTGGTTCTGTGGATGAAGGGAAAGCAGTGGATGTATTGTTTCTTGACTTTAGCAAAGCTTTTGACACGGTATCCCACAGTATTCTTGTCAGCAAGTTTAAGAAGTATGGGCTGGATGAATGCACTATAAGGTGGGTAGAAAGTTGGCTAGATTGTCGGGCTCAACAGGTAGTGATCAATGGCTCCATGTCTAGTTGGCAGCCAGTGTCAAGTGGAGTGCCCTAGGGGTCGGTCCTGGGGCCGGTTTTGTTCTATATCTTCATAAATGATCTGGAGTATGGTGTGGATTGCACACTCAGCAAATTTGCGGATGATCCTAAACTAGGAGGAGTGGTAGATACGCTGGAGGGCAAGGATAGGAGACAGAGGGACCTAGACAAATTGGAGGATTGGGCCAAAAGAAATCTGATGAGGTTCAATAAGGATAAGTGCAGGGTCGTGCACTTAGGACGGAAGAACCCAATGCACTGCTACAGACTAGGGACCGAATGGCTAGGCAGCAGTTCTGCGGAAAAGGACCTAGGGGTGACAGTGAACGAGAAGCTGGATATGAGTCAGCAGTGTGCCCTTGTTGCCAAGAAGGCCAATGGCATTTTGGGATGTATAAGTAGGGGCATAGCCAGCAGATCGAGGGATGTGATCGTTCCCCTCTATTCGACATTGGTGAGGCCTCATCTGGAGTACTGTGTCCAGTTTTGGGCCCCACACTACAAGAAGGATGTGGATAAATTGGAGAGAGTCCAGCGAAGGGCAACAAAAATGATTAGGGGTCTGGAACACATGACTTATGAGGAGAGGCTGAGGGAACTGGGATTGTTTAGTCTGCAGAAGAGAAGAATGAGGGGGGATTTGATAGCTGCTTTCAACTACCTGAGAGGTGGTTCCAGAGAGGATGGTTCTAGACTCTTCTCAGTGGTAGAAGAGGACAGGACAAGGAGTAATGGTCTCAAGATGCAGTGGGGGAGGTTTAGATTGGATATTAGGAAAAACTTTTTCACCAGGAGGGTGGTGAAACACTGGAATGCGTTACCTAGGGAGGTGGTAGAATCTCCTTCCTTAGAGGTTTTTAAGGTCAGGCTTGACAAAGCCCTGGCTGGGATGATTTAATTGGGGATTGGTCCTGCTTTGAGCAGGGGGTTGGACTAGATGACCTCCTGAGGTCCCTTCCAACCCTGATACTCTATGATTCTATGACAGCCTGCCAGGAGCCCAACTTCTGCACACGGTCTGCATGAGATGGAACAGATTGTTGCTGCAACCTTCGTTTGAATGCAAACTACAAGTCCCCTTGTTGATCTGACCTACCTCTGGTCCCTGCAGACTCCCCACTAGACTCCTCCCATCAGCACAGCACTTTGCCCTTTATCATTAGCTGTTGTTTATGTTGCTGGAGTCAGCACTCACTCCCTGCAACAATGTTCATATCCCAGCTGGGCTGAACTAATTCTGAGAGACAAGAATCAATCGGTCATTATCTTCTTTTTCTGTGGCAATTCCCTGCCTGGTCTCCTGTGCTACAATCCTTAGCAGGGTGGGGATGAGTTTGTTGCTAGCATATTGTATCACGTTTCATCTGGTCTGCTGGAAAAGCTACAGGATCACATCCAAGAACAGTTGTGTGGCTTCAAAGCCAATAGTATTCTGAGGAGCCTTCTCCTCTCTGAACCCCAGAGAGCAGGAAATTAGCTCTTACATTGGAAACAAGCTTCAGGGCTTGATGTTGTGGGAGTTAATGAATTTAGTGGTGGTGTAAGATACCAGACGAACTAATGTCCTTTCTTCTGCACAACACAGACTGTGTGATCTCACCCTATGCCACACCCAGGCAATCCCCTCAGCCTGCCCTGGAAGCCAGGACAATACTACGGCTGAATTGGCTTTCAAATGCCTTCTCATTGCTTGGCCTCTCAGCTGAAAGTGTGCACAAGGGCACCAGCTCATGATAACTGCAGTGCAGCATTTGTCAGCTAGGAACCAGACAAAGTCCACACTCATCTCCTGTAGGTTCCCCTCTGGTCTCCTGATGGTAACAGCTTTAACTGAGCAGGGCTGAATTTTGATGAGCAACAGTTGCAAGGTTTTCACGCACACTTACAAGTCCCCTGAGCCATCCAGTTCCTGAGGCTGTGGGATTTCATTAGACCTGGAGAAGCAGTCTGACTTTTCCACAGGAAGTTTCCTTCTCCACAACACCTGTGTGGTGAAAGTCTCCCCCAGAAGGCTGTACGGGAAGGTACGCTGTGTTCTGCAAAGCCAGCTGCCCTCATGCTGTGGGAATCTGGATTAGCAGTTTGTGCTGTTCAGTGGATCTGATTCTTCTCAGGGAGAAATTGAGCCCACTAGCTCGAAATGTTTTCATTTCTCAGGGCTGGGGTGTACGTTCTACTAATGAAAGGTGCTTCAGAGAAGACATGCACTGAAATGCCCCATTCGTCTAAGTAGCTGCAGGCACCAACAGATATTTTGTGCGTAATCTAGCAAGCCATCTTGCTCTGTCCCGAGCAAAGGGCAGAGTAGATGTGTGGAGCCTGACACTGTTATTCAAAGATCCCTGTTTAGTTACTTGCACTGGGTTTTTTCCTACTCCACATTCATCTGGCACCGCCGTTATGGCATAAAAGGCAACTCTGCAAAAACTCAGGGAGCATTTGAAAGCCAGCTTCTTAACTCTAAGATGGACACTGAGTATTCCTATTATTACTGGTATTGCGGCAGCAGTTAGAAGCTCCAGCTGAGGTCTGGGCCCGCTGTGCTAGGTGCTGTATGAACACAGTAAGAGACAATGCCTGCCCTCAGCAGGGTACAGTCTAAAGTGACAAAACCCAATAAGGATGGGAGAAAGAAATTATCCTCCTGTTTGTCACTTTCCCAAGGTGAAAGGTACAGCTGGGAAGAGAACCCAGAGCACATTTGCTCACTCTCTACCCTCATGCTCCTGCCTGAAGGCCCATTGCTCTCTCTCCAATGCCCCAGGCCTGGGAGAATGGGGTTTGAGGAGGGATTGTACTTGGTGCATGGGAAGAGGGAAGCTGTTGCCTGTGCATTTCAGTGCTGAGGGGGCGGGACGCCAATGAAGTCTGTAAAGCACTGCAGATCCCTAGGCAATGGTGGTAGATAGAAGAACAACATCCTACCTGTCCACTATCCGTAAAAAATGTAAGAACTAATACTCAGCAATGCTGAATGTCACATCTGCCACTTTGTTATACTGACCATGTGTCAAAGCCACACAATCTAGCAAGTGGTTCCCAAAGTTTATGGAAACTTAAGGGAGAGTTTTATGTTGTGTTCCATTGACATAGTGATGTGTTTAACACTGACTAGCCCCTCCTCACACCTCCTACATTGGCACTTTGTTTGAAATATCAGATTGCTTCAAGGCTTAGCTCTAACCAGCAAGCCCATACAAGCCTGAACAGGCCTTTCCGGTGAAATGCTTGGCATATCAGGAAGGTCAGAGCCAGGCAACATCTGAATCCTACACAAGGCGAGAGAATGCATGCACCCAACACACCAGACCTGTGACCTTAGTGTTTTCTTTGGGCCCTCCCCATGCTACAACTTCCATCCAACTTCATAGCCAGTTATCGGCCTGGCTGGCTCTAAATGTGGTTTGTGTGCTCACATCTCATTTGTTTAGTAATCAAGGCAGCTCACAGCATTTCACCCCTGCCAGTCAATGGTATAGGATAGCACGAGGTCTCGGTAAGTAAAGAACAGAACCAACCCTCTGCTCTAACTACTGCATAGCACTCCCCATTAGTTACAGCCATTTGTTGTAGCACTCCCCCTTAGTTACAGCCATTTGTTGTGAGGAAGTTCTCCATGAACTGATCTAATTCTTTTTTTAATCCAGTTATAGTTTTCGCCTTCACCACATCCCCTGGCAATGAGTTCCACAGGTTGACTGTGCGTTGTGTGAAGAAATACTTCCTTTTGTTTTTAAATCTGCTGCCTATTAATTTCATTGGGTGACCCCTGAGAGGAGAAAAGGAGGCAGAGATAGAAATAGAGAAATCAGAGTTCCGAATTACCTCTTACCACACTGAGGGCTCTGCCCGGTTTCACCCAAAGCCTGACCGGCCTTAGGTTTCAATATTAAAAAACCCAACCCTCTTTATTTTCCTCCAGTAAGTAAACTCTTGTCTCTAAAACAGTTGTAAGTTCTGGAAATGGGGGTTGATATCACTAGTGCAGAGGTATTTATGTAGGCTTCAAGGCCAGAAGGGACTATTTGGATCATCTCTTCTGACCTCCTGCATAACACTGACCATAGAGTTTCATTGAGGGATCCCACACTATGTCACAGCGTGATGATTCACTGCAGGCAGGGCTATCAGATTAAGAGATGTGGGGTCAGAAAACAAAGCAGACACCAAATCAGGAAGATTTAGCATCAGATACATCAAACACTTTGAAGTCCTACACTGAAGTTCAGTTAAAAAAAAATTGCTGGTACATTTAGCCGTTAGCCATCCCATGCATTAGTTATTCCTGGAGGTGAGCAAAAAGTGCTTCCAATTTTTCACTTTAACTTTTAATTTTCAAAATCTTTCTGCCAGTACTAGTTATTACTTATTGGAAGAGCTGGGAACAAGCTGAAGAAAATACACTTGTGATTAGCTGAAATGTTCATTTCTTTTTGACCGTTCGTACAAACGCGGGAGAATAAGCTCACTGAAAGCACATTTCAAAGTCACATGGATTATTGTTCATTGAAAACAAATGTGTGCTTCAGACATGTTAGAATCAGAGCTAGAAGCCTTGTGAACTCATCCTATAGAGTATTCTCAGCAGCTTCTGCTGCAGGATGATGACTCAAGTACACAGCAGAGGGCCGTGAGGGCTTCGTGCAGGGTCCCTGTGTATTTGTGACGGGAGGACAGAGTCCCTGTTACAGTTCTATTAAGTCTTCCACCTCATTGGAGAAGCTGCTTCCCATTCGCTCCGGAGAAAGCAGAAGGTGAATCATGACAAATGTCCTAAGATGGGTTCTTGACCTGCAGGGTCATGAAGAGGTAGCAGGGATTCACGACCGCACTGCATTTCCCATATTGCTGAATTGCAGGGATGGTCCAATACGGACAAGGCTGAGGATCAGTGCCCTAAAATGAGCCTGGTGAGTGGGAGAAATCATCAAGAGATGAGCAATAGTCTCCTTTAGGGAGCAACCCACTTGCCCACCACGCACGTGAGCACAGTCAATGCCAGAAGGGATTCTGGGAGCCCTGGACAAACCACGGGTGAACATCCTGTAGAAAAGAATCTCACGTTAGTAAGCGATAGACTAGGTGTCCCAAGATCTTTCTATTTCTAACTGTTATGCTTCTAGCCTCACCATCTTACTCTTTAGCAGGCAGTCCTGGAGCAGAAATATCCGAAGAGGGAGCATTGCTCAGTGATTAGAGAATAGCACTGGGAAGCAGGACTTAGCTGCAATTGTGTCAATGAGCTGTGAGTTTGGGCAAATTGCTTGACCTCTCTGGGTACATTTACACAGCATTTTGGACCAAGCAGGAGCAAGCTTCCCAGCCCAGGTCACCAGAGTAGGGCTAGCAGGACTTAGAATCATAGGACTGGAAGAGACCTCGAAAGGTCATCTAGTCCAGTCCCCTGCACTCATGGCAGGACTAAGGCTATGTCTACACTACGAAATTAGGTCGAATTTATAGAAGTTGGTTTTGTAAAAAGCGTTTTTATACAGTCGATTGTGTGTCCCCACACAAATGCTCTAAGTGCATTTAGTCGGTGGAGTGCATCCACAGTATCGAGGCAACCGTTGACTTCCAGAGCATTGCACTGTGGGTAGCTATCCCACAGTTCCTGCAGTCCCTGCTGCCCATTTGAATTCTGGGTAGAAATCCCAATGCCTGATGGGGCTAAAACATTGTCGCGGGTGATTCTGGGTACATATCGTCAGGCCCCCCTTCCCTCCCTCCCTCCGTGAAAGCAACAGCAGACAATCGTTTCGCGCCTTTTTTCGATGCAGACGCCATACCACGGCAAGCATGGAGCCCGCTCAGCTCACCGTTGCCGTATGTCTCCTGGGTGCTGGCAGACGCGGTACTGCATTGCTACGCAGCAGCAGCTCATTGCCTTTTGGCAGCAGACAGTGCAGTATGACTGGTAGTCGTTGTCGCTGTACTCCTGGGTGCTCTTTTAGCCGACCTCGGTGAGGTTGGTCAGGGGTGCCTGGGCA
This sequence comes from Natator depressus, assembly GCF_965152275.1. Lineage (NCBI taxonomy): Eukaryota > Metazoa > Chordata > Testudines > Cheloniidae > Natator > Natator depressus. The sequence continues at coordinate 9,218,773 of NC_134235.1, forward strand.
AACATCGCAGTGTCTCAGCCAGGTCATTTCCCTTTTAAGTTTCGTCTCCTGGCGATTCAGTCCTGCCAGCAGTTCTACTGCACCATCTTCTAATGAGCACCCAGGAGACAACGATGGCCAGCAGTCATACTGCACCGTCTTCTGCCGAGCACCCAGGAGATGACGATGGCTAGCGGTCGTACTGCACTGTCTGCTGCCAGCAAGATATATAAAGATAGATGAAGTAGATGAAAACAAGAAATAGACCAGATTTGTTTTGTATTCATTTTCTTCTTCCCCACTCTCTCCGTGAAATCAACAGCCTGCTAAACCCAGCTTTTTGAGTTCTATCCTTGAGGGGGCCATTCAGTTTCTCCTTGATGCAAAGCCACCCCCTTTGTTGATTTTAATTCCCTGTAAGCCAACCCTGTAAACCATGTTGTCAGTCACCCCTCTCTCCGTCAGAGCAATGGCAGACAATCATTTCGTGCCTTTTTTCAGCCCAGATGCCATAGCACTGGGAACATGGAGCCTGCTCAGATCACCGTGGCAATTATGAGCACTATAAATACCACGCGCATTATCCAGCAGGATATGCAGAATCATAAACTGCAAGAAAAGCGAAACCAGGCGAGGAGGAGGCGACTGCAGCGTGGTGACGAGAGTGATGAGGACATGGACATAGACTTCTCACAAAGTACAGGCCCCTGCAATGTGCACATCATGGTGTCAACTGGGCAGGTTCATGGCGTGGAACGCCGATTCTGGGCCCGGAAACAAGCACAGAGTGGTGGGAGCGTATAGTGTTGCAAGTCTGGGACGATTCCCAGTGGCTGCGAAACTTTCACATGCATAAGGGCACTTTCATGGAACTTTGACTTGCTTTCCCCTGCCCTGAAGTGCAAGAATACCAAGATGAGAGCAGCCCTCACAGTTGAGAAGCAAGTGGTGATAGCCCTGTGGAAGCTTGCAACGCCAGTCAGCTACCGGTCAGTCGGGAATCAATTTGGAGTGGGCAAATCTACTGTGGGGGCTGCTGTGATGCAAGTAGCCAACTCAATCAAAGATCTACTGATATCAAGGATAGTGACCCTGGGAAATGTGCAGGTCATAGTGAATGGCTTTGCTGCAATGGGATTCCCAAACTGTGGTGGGGTGATAGACGGAACCCATATCCCTATCTTGGCACCGGAGCACCAAGGCAGCGAGTACATAAACCGAAAGGGGTACTTTTCAGTGGGGCTGCAAGCACTGGTGGATCACAAGGGACGTTTCACCAACATCAACGGGGGATGGCCAGGAAAAGTATATGACGCTTGCTTCTTCAGGAACTCTGGTCTGTTTCAACAGCCGCAGCAAGGGAATTACTTTCCAGACCAGAAAATAACCATTGGGGATGTTGAAATGCCTATAGTTATCCTTGGGGACCCAGCCTACCCCTTAATGCCATGGCTCATGAAGCCATACACAGGCACCCTGGACAGTACTCTGGAGCTGTTCAACTATAGGCTGAGCAAATGCAGAATGGTGGTAGAATGTGCATTTGGGCATTTAAAAGCGCGCTGGCGCGGTTTCCGATTCAATTAGACCTCAGTGAAACCAATATTCCCACTGTTATTACTGCTTGCTGTGCGCTCCACAATATCTGTGAGAGTAAGGGGGAGACATTTATGGCAGGGTGGGAGGTTGAGGCAAATCGCCTGGCCACTGATTACGTGCAGCCAGACACCAGGGCTGTTAGAAGAGTACAGGAGGGCGTGGTGCGCATCAGAGAAGCTTTGAAAACCAGTTTCATGACTGGCCAGGCTATGGTGTGAAAGTTCTGTTTGTTTCTCCTTGATGGAAACCCGGCCCGCCCCCCAGTTTCACTCTACTTTCCTGTAAGCTAAGCACCCTCCCCTCCCCCCTTCAATCACCACTTGCAGAGGCAATAAAGTCATTGTTGCTTCACATTCATGCATTCTTTATTTATTCATCACACAAATAGGGGGATAACTGCCAAGGTAGCCCAGGAGGGGTGGTGGAGGAGGGAAGCACTGGGTGGGGTGGTGGAGGAGGGAAGGACAAGGCCACACAGCACTTTAAAAGTTTAAAACTTATTGAATGCCAGCCTTCTGTTGCTTGGGCAATCCTCTGGGGTGGAGTGGCTGGGTGGCCGGAGGGCCCCCCCCACCGCATTCTTGGGCGTCTGGGTGAGGAGGCTATGGAACTTGGGGAGGAGGGCGGTTGGTTACACAGGGGCTGTAGCGGTGGTCTGTGCTCCTGCTGCCTTTCCTGCAGCTCAGTCATACGCTCCAGCAGCCTGAGCATTGACTCCTGCCTTCTTTCAGCAACCTGACGCCACCTACCATCTTCAGCCCGCCACCTCTCCTCAAGGTCATATTGTGTTTTCCTGCACTCTGAGATTGTCTGCCTCCATGTATTTGGCTGTGCTCTGTCAGTGTGGGAGGACAGCATGAGGTCAGAGACCATTTCAACACCAGTGCGTTTTTTTCGCCTTCTAATCTTCGCTAGCCTCTAGGAAGGAGAAACATATGCAGCTGGTGGAGGGAAAAAAAAGGGAGAGTGGTAGTTAAAAGACACATTTTATAGAACAATGGGTACACTCTTTCACGGTAAACCTTGCTGTTAACATTCCATAGCATATGTGCTTTCCAAGGTCGCATTTTGCCTCTTACTGAGGGTCTGCTGGTTTGGCATGAGAGATCACTCACTCAGGGCCGGGCAGCAGAATTCAGCTTGCAGGTGCCATGGTAAGCAACAGTCTTTTGGCTTCTTTAACCTTCATAACATGTGGGAATGGCTTCAAACAGCAGCGCCCTTATTTCCCATACAAAGTAGCCGTTGGGTTGGCCATTAACAATGGGTTGGCAATTTAAAAGGAAGGGCTGCGGTTTCCGAGTTCACGTGCAGCAGAAACCCAACTAACACCTCCCCCCACCCCCCCGCCACACACACACCCCAATTCTCTGAGCTGATGGCTTCACCCCTCCCCCCACCGCATGGCTAACAGCAGGGAAGATTTCGGTTCAGCCACAGGCAAACAGCCCAGCAGGAACGGGCACCTCTGAATGTCCGCTTACTAAAACCACCCTATTTCAACCAGGTGACCATGAATGATATCACTCTCCTGAGGGTAACACAGAGATAAAGAACGGATGTTGTTTGAACGCCAGCAAACACAGGGACCGTACGCTACAGTGCTTTGTTCTGCAATGATTCCTGACTACGTGCGACTGGCCTGGCGTGGTAAAGTGTCCAACCATGGAGACGGAATAAGGCTGTCCTCCCCAGAAACCTTTTGCAAAGGCTTTGGGAGTATGTCCAGGAGAGCTTTATGGAGATGTCCCTGGAGGATTTCCACTCCATCCCCAGACACGTTAACAGGCTTTTCCAGTAGCTGTACTGGCCGCAAATGCCAGGGCAAATTAATCATTAAACATGCTTGCTTTTAAACCATGTATAATATTTACAAAGATACACTCACCAGAGGTCCCTTCTCTGCCTTCAGGGTCCAGGAGCCCGCCTTGGGTGGGTTCTGGGGGTACTGGGTCCAGGTCCAGGGTGATAAACAGATCCTGGCTGTTGGGGAAACCAGTTTCTCCGTTTCCTTGCTGTGAGCTATCTACAATTTCCTACTCCTCCTCATCATCTTCCTCGCCCCCAAAACCCGCTTCCCTGTTGCCTCCCACTCCTTGGACGGAGTCAAAGCATGCGGTTGGGGTAGTGGTGGCTGCACCCCCTAGAATGGCATGCAGCTCATCATAGAAGCGGCATGTCTGGGGCTCTGAACCGGAGCGGCCGTTTGCCTCGCTGGCTTTTTGGTAGGCTTGCCTGAGCTCCTTAATTTTCACACGGCACTGCTGAGGGTCCCTGTTATAGCCTCTGTCCTTCATGCCACTGGAGACTTTTTTCAAATATTTTGGCATTTCATCTTTTCGAATAGAGTTCTGCCAGCACATATTCATCTCCCCATACAGCGATCAGATTCCATACCTCCCATTTGGTCCATGCTGGAGTTCTTCGGCAATTCTGAGACTGCATGGTCACCTCTGCTGATGAGCTCTGCACTCACCTGCAGCTTGCCACGCTGGCCAAACAGGAAATGAGATTCAAAAGTTCGTGGGCCTTTTCCTGTCTACCTGGCCACTGCATCTGAGTTGAAAGTGCTGTCCAGAGCGGTCACAACTGAGCACTCTGGGATAGCTCCCGGAGGCCAATACCGTTGAATTGAGTCCACAATACCCCAAATTCGACCCAGCAAGGCCGATATCAGCGCTAATCTCCTCGTCGGGGTGGAGTAAAGAAATCGATTTTAAGAGCCCTTTAAGTTGAAAAAAAGGGCTTTGTCGTGTGGATGGGTGCAGGGTTAAATCGAGATAACGCTGCTAAATTCGACCTCAACTCAGAGTGTAGACCAGGCCTATGTATTATCTAGACCAGCCCTGGCAGGTGTTTGTCTAACCTGCTCTTAAAAATGATGGAGATTCTACAACCTCCCTAGGCAATTTATTCCACTGCTTAACCACCCTGACAATTAGGAAGTTTTTCCTAATGTCCAGCCTAACCTGTCCTTGCTGCAGTTTAAGCCCATTGCTTCTTGTCCCATCCTCAGAGGTTAACAAGAACAATTTTTCTCCCTCCTCCTTGTAACAATCTTTTATGTACTTGAAAACTTTTATCATGTCCCCTGTCAGTCTTCTCTTCTCCAGGCTAAACAAACCCCGTTTTTTCAGTCTTCTCTCAGAGGTCATGTTTTCTAGACCTTTAATCATTTTTGTTGCTCTTCTCTGGACTTTCTCCAATTTGTCCACATCTTTCCTGAAAGGTAGCACCCAGAACTGGACACAATACTCTAACTGAGGCTCAATCAGTGTGGAGTAGAGAGGAAGAATTACTGCTAATACATCCCAGAATGTTTCCTATTTTTTTTTTTTGCTACAGCGTTACACTGTTGATTCATATTTAGCTTGTGATCCACTATGACCCCCAGATTTCTTTCCGCAGTACTCCTTCCTATGCAGTCATTTACCCTTTGTACGTGTGCAACTGATTGTTCCTTCCTAAGTGGAAGGAACCCACACTGACTCCCCACCCCCAGGCTGCCCTGGACCCCACATCCCGAAGTGTGGGGCTCCCCAAAGCGCAGGGTCAGGGGCGGTTGCCCCGGTCCATCCTATGGATGGGACGCTCTGATTCTAGGCTGTATTTCATCAGGCCCCAGTGACTTGGAAACATCTAACTTGTCTAAGTAATTTTTAACTTGTTCTTTCCCTGTTTTAGCCTCTGATCCTACCTCCTTTTCAGTAGCATTCACTGTTAGACATCCAATTGCTACTAAACTTTGTGGTGAAAACCTGAAGCAAAAAAAGGCATTTAGCACTTCTGCAATTTCCACATTTTCTGTTAATGTTTCCCCCCACAAACTGACTAACAGGCCTACCCTGCCCTTGGTCTTCCTCTTGCTTGTGCTAGCTCTCTAAAAATAGCTGTCCAGGGCAGCACTTTGAAGTTGAAGCTCGGGCTCTGAAGCCCACCCTCTTCCCTACACTTCAGGGCCTGAACTGCAACTTCATAGCTCTTCCGCTATTTTTAGAGCACTGGCACAAGTCCCACTAGCCCGAGTCTGTGGACCCAAGCTGAGAGGCTTGCTCCAGAACACTGTGTAGACATATGTGCTTGTGTCCCCATTGTGAAAGGAGGCTATTTAACCAACTTTGTAAAGCCCTCTGATCTCCTCAGAGGGGAGGTGCTATCGAAAGGCATTGTATTGGTCATCACAGTCTAGAAAGCAGAACTCCTGAGGTGATGCTCCTGGCCACTCAGATCCCCAGCCCATCCAATGTCTGTCACTTCTCACTGATGTCTCCTGAATTCAGAATACACCATACAAGGCGCGGTCATGGGGATGCTCTGGGAGATGTTTGCGCCAGTCTCCAGCGCAGCACTATTTCCCATTCATTCCCGTGATGCAGGATTCTAAGGGATCTCAGAGAAGAGCCCCGGTGCTGGTGGTGATAGGTAGCCTGCTGTCCATCCATCCTTCTCTGCTAGCAAGATCTATTCTGAGACAAGGCCTTCTAATTCCTTTCACTGGCCGCCAGATGTCTCGCTGCACGAATGGCAACAACTCCCTGTTTTGTTTTGTGGTGGTTTTAATTAGTCACAGATATTTGGATTTGTGGTGTGAACTAAAAGTTCACCGTTCCGCTCTGATTTCGTTGTTTACTTACCTGTGCCCAGATGAATAGATTCCCTTGTCTCTGTCCTACATCTGCCAAGCAAAACTGGTTAGCAGCAAAACTTGGGGAAATAAACAACAAGTGATGTGCTGCGGTTTGGGGGATAAATTAACCGTTAAGTCATTAAGCAAATCTTTTTTTTTCCTTGCCCCCTAGCAGCTGTCAGTGTCAATTTTTAATTACTTCGTTGCTCCCACAACCTCCTTTGGCAAGTGGGTCCATTGTCTGTTTGAATGCACTGCGAAAAGGGTTTCCTCTTATTTATCTAGCAGCAAGAACAGGAGGCTGTGAGCCAGGACTCCTGGCTTCTATTCCTAAGTCTGCCACTGACTTTTCTCAGAGGCTCTGGACAACTCACTTTGGCCCTGATCCTGCAAAGTGCTTTTTGCCTTTAGCATCCCTGGACTTGGGCAGCCAAGTTCGTATGACTGACTGGTTTCTGCCTTGCTTGTCCCTGTGGCAGTGCTTTATAGAGCGCTTGTCACTATGGCAGTATAATGCTTACTTGCTTTATCGACATGCCATGCAGATTAGCTGCTGTTTGCTCAGTGTGAAGTGGTTCTGAGAGGACAGATGATAAAGACGTGCAAAATCCTAACACTAGCCTATCCTCCTTCCTGTACAAATTCACTTCTCTCCATAGACTTGTTTTCAAGCCCTTCTAGCATTTCCATTGTTCTCCTTTGAATTCTCTCAGATTTATTCCATACAACTTCTGAGAAATTGAGGCCACCCATCAAATATGGTTTCTCTAGCCCAGCAGAGAGAGGAAGTTGGGTGGAAACTGATCATTTCGATTCACATGGGCTCTTACCATTTCTGGCCCCCTTGTGTTCACACCCATAGAGTTTACCTTTCAGATTAAGTTCAAAGAAACTGAAAATCTACCTTGCTTCCAACTTGTCCCTAGCCTGACTTGATTCTCAGCCCTGGAATTTGGATCTGTAAAGAAAGTTTCCTGCAACTCTAAGAATTACTTCCCGGGTGCTACACTCATGGGTTAAAGCAGGGAGGACAGTGCTTCTTTTAGCTTGGGGCCTAAGGAATGTCTTGCAAAAGCAAAGGTCATGACAATAAAACATAGCTGTCACCATGCAAACCCCACAATGAGTGTGCTTCATTTCCTAATATTCTAAATTCATGTCTACATGTATTGCCTCTCTGTATACATTGCAATCAGGGGCACTGGATCAATTTGTATAGTGGAGGTGCTGAGACCCATTGTACCAAACTGTAAACCCTGCATATGATGGAAACCCTAACCCCAGCACCTCTAGTTCCACTACCTTTGATTGCAAAACATGTGCCCTTTCACAGAATATCGGGGTTGGAAGGGACCTCAGGAGGTCATCTAGTCCAACCCCCTGCTCAAAGCAGGACCAATCCCCAATTTTTGCCCCAGATCCCTAAATGGCCCCCTCAAGGATTGAACTCACAACCTTGGGTTTAGCAGGCCAATGCTCAAACCCCTGAGCTATCCCTCCACCCCCCAGTTCTTAAACAATAGACTTTGCATAGACCATCATATTGCAGGCTCATCACATTTCCATGTATTGTATGCCATTACATTCCTTCCTTCCTTGTATTTTATAGAGTGGATTCTTCTCCCCAAATAAACCACTTCTGCATTTCTCCTTGTTAAAACTCTTTTTGTAGCACATTGCCTAGTTTGACTACACACCATTAAACTCGACATTCGTTATGTCAGAAAGCCACAATAACAGTGACATCTTTCTGCCTTTCCACAATCGCTGGAATGGCAAATGCTGAGTCTTTAATGAGACCCACAGTGTGTGTGTGGGGGGGGGGGGGGAGAGAAAATGTAAAGCACAACAATGCAGACCTCCAAAATAAGTCAGCTGTCAAAAGTTCCCTCCTGTTTCCAGCTCAGACAGCTAACCACTATCCACAATATTTGGTTTAATGCTAGTCTTAAAATACATACACCTTTAAAAAGAATCCCTCTGTTTACATTTAGAGAAATTTCACAAGCAGGTGGCCCAAATCATTTAGCATTTTTAAATTTTATTCTTTTAAAAAAACAAAAACAAAAGTATTCTGCTATTACGGACCCTATAGCTGTATAAAAGAACTCCATTCCCTTGTTAAGAAAAGAACTAACATAAGGTAGTGGGACTAATGTTCATAATCACTCTCAGGCATTAGATCTCACTAGAATCCCTATTTCATGAACTATTGGGAATTAAGAAATTAATAACAGCAAAAAATTCATAACATTGACCCTTTAAAAATGACAGTGGGTACGGTGTTTAAGTCGCAGTATGATGCATAGCATTAGTTTCTTCTTGTCCTTCAAATCACTGTGAAGTGATTTCCAGTGCACTGAAGGCATCAGACTGTGAAGGGATGTTGACTTGTTCTTCATCGACATCACTTTCATTACGCTTTTTGGCTTCTTTCCCTGTCAACAAAAATGGTTTGTGTAATTGGTTGTTCATAAGATTGATGTTCATAAAAATTGAGATTCTACTGTCCTGGGCAAACGATCTGTGTAGCAATCTGCATGGAACTTGGAGGGGTGAGCACAGGTTGCAGGAGGGAAGAGTTTGAAGAAGGCACAAGGAGGCCCGTCAATATGCACATGGCTTACTGCTACTTCAGCTACCCTTCATCTCTGAGAATCTCTGAATGAAGAACCATGTTCGCTCTACAAGCATGGGTTCCTCTCATGTTGTTACCCAGCGTGCGGTTCATAAAACAATCTGTGTGGTGAAAAGCTGGACCCTGCACTCTTTGCTCAGGCAAGGTTACTACTGATACCAGCGGGAGCCTGGCGGTGAGTAAGGACTTTAGCGTTGGACTCCAAGGAGGATATACGCAACAGGCCAAATGCCTCCAAATTTTGCACATGTTACTAACACACTTCCCTTTTTCCTTTGAAACCGCCCTGAAGAAGAGACCCCGCTCATTGTTTCAGATGATTCCCCATTCACAACAGCGTGACATTGACACTTCAGAAAAACTCGCTACGGCTCACGTTCTGGTTTTAGGAGGAAAAGAATTTTAGAAATGCAGCACGGTGTACAGATGAGTATTGTTAATCAGCGTTTGGAGCTGTTTGCTGGAAAGCGGTTGCCATGGTGGCACAAAGTATGAACATTCCCCAGATGATTAGGATTAAACATTGTTTCCTAAAGAGTAACTCATTTGTGCTTCATGGCACCATCTGCACTGACTGGCCTTGTGCAGCAGGCAGGGAGCTCTCTGGAGAAGTGGAGAAAGGAAATGGTCAGGGCATGGCTGCTGTATCGAGTACTGAAAGTGGCAGCCATTGCTGATGAGCCTCTCAAGGAGAAACAGACAGGAAACCCAGAGAAAAATAGGCAGAAGTTATTAGTATTTAGGACATTCTAGAAACCAGTCCCACTTATATCACTAGTGATCTCCACCTGGACAAATAAAATGGCCTGTTCTATCATCCTCCCTATTTACCTGCCACTTTTGGCAAGGTGGATCATGTCCTGGCCGCTTTTTTTTTTTCTTTTCTCTCTCTCTCTCTCTCTCTCTCTCCCCCTTACCTTATAGATTCACCAATTTTTAAGGCGAGAAGGACCCTGCCAGAGAAGTGACTCTGCCAAAGATTTGGGAGTAGTGGGGGATAATCAGCTGAACATGAGCTCCCACTGTAATGCTGTGGCCAAAATAGCTCAAGTGATTCTGGGATGCCTAAATAGGGGAATCTTGAGGAGGAGTAGAGAGATCATTTTATGTCTGTATTTGGCACTGGTGCAACCACTGCTGGAATCCTGTGTCCAGTTCTGGTGTCCACAATTCAAGGAGGATGTTGGTAAGTTGGAGAGGTTTCAGAGAAGAGCCACAAGAACTATTAAAGGGTTAGAAAACCTGCCTTATAGTGACAGACTCAAAGAGCTCAATCTATTTAGCTTAAAAAAGAGAAGGTTCAGCGTGACTTGATTACAGTCTGTGAGAATCTACGTGAGGAACAAATATTTGATACTTGGCTCTTCAATCTAGCTGATAAAGGTTTAAGATGATCCAATGGCTGGAAGTTGAAGCTAGATAAATTCAGACTGGAAATCAGGCATGAATTTTTAACAGTGAGAGTAATTAACCACTGGAACAATTTACCAAAGAGCTTGGTGGTGGATTCTCCATCACTGACAATTTTTAAATGAAGCCTGGATCTTTTGCTAAAAGATCTGATTTAGGAATTATTTTGGGGAAGTTCTATGGCCTGTGTGATACAGGAATCCAGTCTAGATGATCATGATGGTCCCCTCTGGCCTTGGAATCTTTGAATTTTTGCTGGCCTCTTTGTTATGCAGAGGCTACAGGAGTACACCCCAGAGCCATAGATCTTCACCTCACTGAATGCCCTGATGGTATTTTTTTCTGTACGTCTCTGAGGGTTCCCATCTGCTCAGTCTGAGCTCATGTATATTTAGTTCTAGCCTGCAAATTGACAGAGGTCTGTGCTGTTCAGTGCAAAATCTCTCCCTGTGTAAATGCAGTGTTGGGGCAGAGGTGAATGCTGAGGGGCCCTAGGCCCCTGAACTGCAACTCCCATGAGGCACTGCAGTGGCATCTCCAAATCAGCATTTGTTTGTTTTGTTTGTATTCGGGCAAAAAATTGGGGGATTCTGTTCCTTTTTGTGTATTCATGAACAGAACTGTCTACTAAATTCCAGTTACACCTCTGCAAACTCACGGAAGGCAAGGTGGGTGCATGGATGTCCCAGAGGGCATCATCTGATGACTTTCTCTCAGGGGCTTGACTGGCTGGTTCTTGCTCACATGCTGCTCAGGGTCTAACTGATTACCATATGTGGGGTCGGGAAGGAACTTCCCCCACCTAGGTCAGATTGGCAGTTACTTTGTGGGGAGGGGGGTTTTCACCCTCCTCTGCAGCATGTGGGTGTCAATCACTTGCCAGGATCATCTGCGTATATCTCACTTAATCATTGCAGGGGCCTCTGGCACCTAAATCCCTCCTAATTTCTGCCTGTAGCACATCATAATCTAGTCTCCTGTGGGCTGTAACACTTTGGTCTCCTTTTGAGTGTGGGGTTTAGTGCGTGGGTGTCGGTGGTGCTGGTGGCCTGTGATACACAAGAGGTCAGACTAAATAATCAGGTGGTCCTTTCTGCTCCTAAACTCTGACTCTGACTGTGGGGTTGTACAGGTGTTCCTGAGAACCTGTGACTGGCAGTCTGAATTGCTGGTGAGAGTGATGTCAGAAGGAAATAATCCAGTCTAACTCTCTCTGGGATCACTGCTTGAGTTTGCAGGGCCAGCAGCTTGCAATGTAAAACTAAGCATATTTGATCTGGAAAACACAGAGGAAGAATAAACATAAGATCCCACAATTTCATCGTTGCAGTCAGGTTTCCAAGCAGAACTGCACTTTCAGGCCAAACACACAGCTTTTTGTTGGGGGAGGAGGAAAGACCCTGTGTGTATGTTATATAAGCAGCCATGCCTGCTCCAACTAATATTCTCGCACTTCACTAGCTCAGCAGTCTGTGGGCGACTCAAAGCCAGCTTTCTGCAGAGGTAAGGACAGCTCTGTCATCTTCAGTTTTAAATTCACTGCACATTTATTCAAGCTAGAAACACAGATTCTGTAAGTGATACATGGCAGCACCCAGATCATAATGGAATTATCAGCACTGAGGTCTCACGTGACTCTCAGATAAGCAGAGAACCAGCTGCAGTTTCACGGATTCATATATTTTTAAGGCCAGAAGGAACCACTGTGATTGTCTCGTCTGACCTCCTGTATAAAACAGGCCAGAAAACCTCACCCTGTAACTCCTGCATTAAACTTATAACTTCTGTTTGAGCTGTAGCATATCTTTTAGATATCTAGTCTTGATTTAAAGACTTCAGGTGATGGAGAATCCACCAGACCCCGAGAGAAATTGTTCCAACGGTTAATTACTCTCACTGTTAAAATATTGTGCTTGATTTCTAGTCTGAATTTGTCTGGCTTCTGTTCCTAATCATTATATCTTGTTATGCCTTTTTCTGCTAGTTTAAAGAGCCATATTCTACCAGAAATCTCTTCTCCGTGTAAGGTACTTGTAGACCACGATCAAGTCACTCCTCAACCCTCTTTTGTGTTTCCTAGCTAATGATAGTTGCAGGGAACAGCCATCTTTGTCACTGTATTTTGTATTTCCCGATATACTGGCCTTACTGAGAGTAATTCTGCTCTTTCACTTTGGTGTAATAGAGCTGGGTGAAATTTTTATGGTGAATGGTAAATTGGGCCCCCCAAAAAGCATTTTGGGCACACGAAAAGTATTCACGAATTCAGGTCGAATTTGGCAAATAGTTTCCACCCAAAAAAAACCCCGAAAAAAAAAAAGTTGACCGTGTCAAAACAGCGTCTCAATATTTTCTAAGTGAAGCGTTTGGGCGTTTCATGGCAAAGCGATTAGTGTTCAAACCAACATTTTTTTTTCATTGAAGGGGAAAAAAAAATGTGAGCAACCAATTTTTTCTGGCATCCAAAACCCTGAGCACTTTTCTGTTTTCCAGTGGAAACCTGAATATTTGCATCAACACGAAACCTTTTCACGGTGTCATTTTCAACGAAACCTCGGTTGTCAAACTGTTGAGCGGCTCTCGTCACAGTATTTCTAGAGAATCCAAGGAATACAGACACCTGCTCTGACATTCGGTATAGCACATCACCGGGGAATTGTATGTACTGCATGGTGGAGATAACAAAGATCACTGGACCCGGGGTGGACTGGAAAGATGGTAACATCAGCCTTTTGCAGCAGAGTTAGTGCCATTAGATCTTTCTCATATATTGGGATCACCAGGTATAGGGGTGTTTGGCCCTTTGCCTGCTCTTGGGCGCCTCAGTCAGGGCAAGTTGAGAAGAAGAGCAGTAGCAGCAGCAAACGGCTTGCACTATAATATACAGGAGGCAGTTTGCCACCATGTTAAATACTTGGCAGGAGCAGAAGTTCACCCTCCTCTTTGGCAATGTGCTTGGTTCAGTTTCATACAGACCCTTCGTATTTGCCTAAACTCTTTATCTGTGGACTGAAGAGAATTTCAAGAGACTTGGGCTTGATTGCCGGTGTGACTCTCCCATGTGGGAGTCCTGCAAACATTGGCACATTTCCCCAGCCGGGGGTCTCTACTGAAGACACTCCAATAATCTAGGGCATTAGCGTACTCACTCTGTATTGAAGAAGGCACTAAACTCCAGCCAATTCAAGGGACCTGGTAAGAATCCTGTCGTCTCCTGATTTAGTTACAATGTAATTATAAGGTGTTTGCTCAGTGATGGACCAGTCTGTGTGCAAATTGTAATCATCTTGGAAAGAGGTGTTGAACTTAGCTTGCCCATCATTGCATAGGAAGGTCTGTGTCAGAACACATCAGATAGAGCCCAGTTCCCTGGGCTCATAGTCATCTGCCACAAAACCATCCCCTGCCTCGCTCATTACACATCTTCCAATTTATGCATCTTCCTACAGACAGCAGCCTCCTTTATTACATAACCTTGGTTAATTCTCTGAGCACCATCCATTCCGTAGGGGGGAAATAATGTGTGATCATGTAATTAAAGAGTGTCTCACAATGTGTACACACACAGGGTCCGAATTAAGGTTTCACTGGGTAGGAAATATTAGAATTTAAGGTTATCTTCTGATTCGCTTGACTTTGCAGTATTAATTACATTCTTGTAATGTCATTTTTTGAACGTAACAGTGCCCTGCCTTTATTTTCACCCAATGAAACATGCTAACCTGTTTTATTATTTGTCAACACTGCGGTTAGCACTGCACATGTCACAAAACAAAGGCAGTCCTACCCACAGAGAACTTACAGTTTAAGACTTTCCATTGGAGTTGGGTGCCAAACTCCCTTGGGCACTTTTGAAAACCCTACCCTAAGAGACTTAATGAGGCTGAGGCACAGTGGGAAATCCAGATCGAGAAATTGACTTTGAAAATGTCAGTTATTGCTGCTTTTTTTTTTTAAATGCCTTTCTTGTCGGCATCCTGGAAGATGAGTCTGTGGGAGAGACTTGACTGCAGACAGAGAGAGACAACTTGGCGAACTGGAACTGGGAGGACATTCCATGCACAGGAGGCAGCACTGAAAAAGACTAAGTGATTGGCTAACTGACCGACTGTTCGTGAGCATGCCATTCGGTGTGCTCCAGTTCTATAGTGAAGCACTGTAACTACGCTAGCTGGCTGGCACATACATCCACCCTAAAGAAATACCCAGAGGCACCCCCGTCCTCATGATACCCTTACACTGCCCTGTGTTTTCATTTTAAAAGGATTAGGGCAGCATGGTAGTGACATGATTAGTTATGGCTGAGCTCAGGAGGTGCCTTAATAATCTGTGCTGTGTCCTGTAGGTGGTGCTAAGTAGCAATCGGTCGTTTGTTTGTAGTGCTAAATTTGCTAACGCTATGGCGGGCATAATCTGTGACCTAGAAAACACTTTCATCTGCTTTTACCATTGCAATGCTCCTCTTTATTAAACACTGCAGAAAAAGGATAACCCATGGCAGGCTTAGGAGCCCAGGAAAGGTATTTAAACAGGGCAGTGCTAGGTAGTTTTATCATCACAACGCCGGTAACAAATCTGGCTGCCTGAGCATCTCTCCATTGCTTCTACGCTCCACGTGATAGGTACATGGAACTTCCTGTGGACAGCAAGGCTAGAACACCGATCCTGTTGTCCAAAAGCACAGGCCCTCCCACTTGAGCTGAGAGAAAATCTTCATTCATTGTTAGCAGCATGGGGTGTATGATGCAGTTGAGCAGTTCTGATTCCATCCACTAGATGGTGGTCCTATGTATAAACAGCCAGTTCATGACAATAATGCATATGGATATGTGTAAAACAAGTAGTTATTCCTTGTCTGGAAGAATTAATCTAAAGCAGTGGTTCTCAAACTGTGGGTCAGGACCCAATGGGATCGCCAAGGCTGGCTTAGACTTGCTGCTGCCCAGGGCGAAAGCCGAAGCCTGAGGGCTTCAGCCCTGGGCAACGAGGTTCATGTTACGGGCCCCCTGCCTGGGGCTGAAGCCCTTGGGCTTCAGCTTTGACCTCCTCACCCAGGGCGGTGGGGCTCAGGCTTTGGCTTTGCTTCCCCCCCGCCCCCACACACACACCTGGGGCAGTGGGGCTCGGGCAGACTCAGGCTTCGGTCCCCTCTCCTGGGGTCGTGTAGTATTTTTTGTTGTCAGAAGGGGGTCGCAGTGCAATGAAGTTTGAGAACCCCTGAGAAAGGTCTGAATGAGTAGAGGGCAGAACAGAAGCAGGTGTATTTTTTTCCCGATGTAATTACCACAGTCTTTTAAGTGAGGTTCTTTCTTGCAGAGCAATTCTATTGCAATAGCAATGTGGGGTTCCAGCGTTATCTCAACTCTCCTGCGTACGTGTACCAGCAGAAAGAGAGGGTTTTGTGCAATTGCCAGCCTTGCCGACTCAGCCTGGAATCTGAAACTTAAGCTGTGTTCTTTCTGGCTTATGCGCCTCTAACCATGCAGATCTGGCAGTGGAATTCTGGTAACTAGTCTGTTGGTGATGCACGAGGTAGCTGAGTTCCCAGCTTGTTCCACCAGAGCCGTGGTTGGCTCTGCAAGGAAAAGAGGTGTAAAAACTAACTGTAGTCAGAAAAGGGGGAAATTCACCCCTGTGCAGAACGCCAACACCAGCCTAATGCACCCTCGAGTCCTACTTACATCCTCCTAACAGGAAGAATCTCACCCTAAGTGAACAGATCTGATTCTGCATATGCACAGAGAGCAGATCGGCTGGCTAAGAAAGTGCCATTTCTATGCAGTCACTCTTCAGAGCAGAGCCACGCCTTTTAAGTTCCAGGTGTCCCTGCCCAAGGGTCTCTGGGAGCCTAAACAAACAACACCCATGATTTAGAGTGAATAGGCAACGTGCCTGGATAAACCTCACCCGGAGCACGATGTTGAGGTGGAGGGAAAGGGGGAAACAAAACCTCTGAATTATAGAACCACAAAACAACTGGCACCAACTGCAAAAGAAACAAAGTCATGTGCCTGGCTGCCAGGGATGCCACTGCTGACCTAATGTGGTGTGTGTGGTGGGAAAGAGGATTATACCGTCACAGGCTGCATAGGAGAAGACACTGCCCCACTCTCTTAGGACTATAACGGGGCATTCAGTCCTTTGGACTGAGTTGCAATCAATTGCCATGATGGGAATAGGGCCTGTATTTATGGCTTTAAATACTAAGGACCTGATCCTCAGCCCACTGACCTCACGGTCATCCCAGAGTAACTCCACTGCCATCAGTGGGGTTCCAAGAATGGAAAAACCCATGTCCGGGAGATCTGACTTGAGCCCTGTTCAGGGTGGTTATAATTTATTTGCATTGCAGTGCTGCCTCGAGGCCCCAGTCGTGGATCAGGGCTCCATTGTGGTGGGCACTATACAAACATATGACAAAGAGACGGTCCCTGCCTTGAATTGTGTGCAACCCACAATGTGTATCACCATGTAAAAGGCCGCCAGTGCAACTAGCCCTAGACACCACCAGTCTCAACAAGACTCCCATTTCCTAAGGGGTTGTGGGGTGTTTTGCTTTCAGTCTCAGACCTAGTTCCAAGATCAACAATCCAGATGAGAGAGTGGTATTAATCAGGTAACCTGCCGGCATTCTTGGAAATCCCAGATTAATACCCCTTGAGCTTCTGACTATTTATTTGAAAGCTTACTTTCTACCCACCCCCAATCGTGCTTTCCTGGACCAGTTAAATGGGTCCTCCTATTATGGTATGTGTGCAGCAGGTCTCCCAAGAGCACGGAAATCCTGTTCAGTTATTCAGAGTGGCTTATGTGAGATAGTTCAAACCCTTCAGATAAGGTAACGTGGTGGATCTGAATAATTGCTAGCATTTCCTAATAAACCAATCCCTTTTTCCACACAAACTCAGGAATTTCCCTCCATCTGCTGCCCTACGTTCTCATCTGTCTACCTGCCAGTAAGAGGCTGATTCATCTTAGTGTGCCTCCAGACAACACACCCAGCCTGCTGGTGAACTGACAGTCATATAACTTAGCAATTACACAGCATCTTAAATCTTCAAAGCACTTTACAAACATTAGTTTATTAATCCATGCAACACCTCTCTGAGGTAGTAAGCGTTATCTCCATCTTGCAAATGGTTAAGAGACTCACCCAGGGCCACACTGCAAGTCTGTGCCAGAGAAGGGACTAAAGCCAGAATTCTAAAGAGACTGATTGTTCCCCCTTACAGTAGTTGTAGGAGCCCATGTGGGACCCACGGCATGGAGGACCTGTATGGCACCATCCCTCCCCACAAGCGGACCTACAGAGAACCCACATGTGAGATGCACAGAGCATGGGTTTGGAAGAGCTGGTCCAGAGCAGGAAGGGAGAACTGGGGTGTAGGTTGGGATGAGGGTGAGTTGCATTGTCCACTCAGATACCAGGGCAAATGCTGACAGGAATTTAATGAAGCCCTAGCTACAAATCTAAGGGAGCTCTACTCTCAAGAAGGCAGGAGCAGAGGACCCTAGATCTGGCATGGGGGGACTCTGTGCTGGTGGCTTTGGTGTCATATGGAGTTTAGAGACAGAACCCTGGCCCATTTCACAGAGGAGCAACCCCACCTGATCTCTCTAAAGGGAACAATTTGGGGAATGCTCTGTGAGGGATCCCTCAGTGTCCCCTCCTACAGATATTTCCACAAGAGGGGGAATCTGCACCAAAATCATTGGCCAGGATAAACTAGGAAGCTGCATAGTTCTGGGGATAGAATAGAGACTGCTGGCAGGCCTGATAAGACCTATAGCCCTGTAGAAAGGCTCATGTATCTGTTTGAAAAGCCTAGTCCAGTGGTTCTCAACCTTTTGCCATTGTGGGCCACTGAAGACAGGACAAGAACCAATGGGCTTAAATTGCAGCAAGGGAGGTTTAGGTTGGCCACGAGGAACAACGTCCTCACTGTCAGGGTGGTTAAGCACTGGAACAAATTGCCTAGGGAGGTTGTGGAATCTCCGTCATTGGGGATTTTTAAGAGCAGGTTAGACAAACACCTATCAGGGATGATCTAAATAATACTTAATCCTGACTTGAGTGCAGAGGACTGGACTAGAAGACCTCTCAAGGTCCCTTCCAGTCCTATGATTCTGATTGACGAATCTCTCTGTGCCTTCATAAAGGGGTTTGCTCTTTTATTTTCAAGTCATGGAGGGGATTAACTTTACTAGCCACTGACCTTGCACTGTACAGCATGAAGAAAAAACAGATCCTTGTTCCCAGCCACTGTGCACTCCTGAGAATTGCTACAAGATGAAACCCAAGGAAGAGATTAAACTTTGCAACCTTAGTTTGTCGGTGTTGCACCAACTAGTATGTGACGGCATATTCCTCCTTGCTTTTTCTCCGCTTGCCTGTGACCAGGGACAGAGAGACCCAGCCCTCTGTGATGTTCCTCACAGAATGCAGCAATATTGTTTGATCCCTTAGCTACCCTGAGCTACTGTATTTACAGTAAGTTTTTTACAATTTCCCCCGCTAGAAGACAGATAAGGCAATCTTTGGGCTTTAAATATACTGGTCATCAAAGGGATGCAGCTGCCACATCTGGGTGCCAAAATAAGGACCCCTAGGGCAGGTAATGCTTCCTTTGCTTACTAGTCACCCAGTGCTTCAGTACTCCTAGGTGTAATGGTTATCCTGGAGGACTGAGCAAAGTCAGGCAACATGGCCTTGTGAGCACTTTACAGAAAGGAGGTGGCAGTCAAAAGAAGGGTATCTCACAAGCCCAAGGGCTCAGCAAAGGGATCCTGTCCAAGAGAACGAATCAGAGCAACGTCCCGCACAGGAAAGCGGAGTCCTAGCACCTCCATGTAAACCATGCAGGGTCAACAGCAGCTAAGCACTGGTTTGAGTCACCGGCACACACTTCCAGTGCCAGACATCAGCTTACGAGTTGTAAAAACATATCAGTCACCTCTTATGGTGCCCTTCACTTGTCCTCCATCCTAATAAGCCTGAGGACAGGGCTCCTGCTTCCTCTCGGGCATATACCATTAGCTTTACTTCTTAATATACACACCAGGAGATCGCTGGCTAGATCATCGGGCTCAACGGGTAGTGATCAATGGCTCCATGTCTAGCTGGCAGCCGGTATCAAGCGGAGTGCCCTAAGGATTGGTCCTGGGGCCGGTTCTGTTCAATATCTTCACGATCTGGACGAGAAGCTGGATATGAGTCAACAGTGTGCCCTTTTTGCCAAGAAGGCTAATGGCATTTTGGGCTGTATAAGTAGGAGCATTGCCAGCAGATCGAGGGACGTGATCATTCCCCTCTATTCGGCATTGGTGAGGCCTCATCTGGAGTACTGTGTCCAGTTTTGGGCCCCACACGACAAGAAGGATGTGGAAAAATTGGAAAACATCCAGCTGAGGGTAACAAAAATGATTAGGGGGCTGGAGCACATGACTTATGAGGAGAGGCTGACGGAACTGGGATTATTTAGTCTGCAGAAGAGAAAAATGAGGGGGGATTTGATAGCTGCTTTCAACTACCTGAAAGGGGGTTCCAAAGAGGATGGATCTAGACTGTTCTCAGTGGTAACAGATGACAGAACAAGGAGCAATGGTCTCAAGTTGCAGTAGGGGAGTTTTAGGTTGGATATTAGAAAAAACTTTTTCACTAGGAGGGTGGTGAAGCACTGGAATGGGTTACCTAGGGAGGTGGTGGAATCTCCTTCCTTAGGGGTTTTTAAGGTCAGGCTTGACAAAGTCCTGGCTGGGTTGATTTAGTTGGGGATTGGTCCTGCTTTTGAGCAGGGGGTTGGACTAGATGAACTCCTGAGGTCCCTTCCAACCCTGATATTCTATGATTCAGGACACCATGGAAAGCAGAGAGATACAGGCATCATCTCCTCTTTGAAATCTGTGTTAATTAAGACCACAGAAAATACAGGATTGTAAAACAGAATAACCTGTGGTTTAATACGTTGCATTTTGGTCCTAAACCATCACATACATTTCCAGGCCATTTTTATCCTAATATGTGCTGATCTCATTCATCTGGGGAAAAGCACAGGGTGTTCTCATCCATGCTTATACCTGACAAGCTGCATACAATGTGACAGTCGGAGAGAACTTCTGAGCGAGCTCTGCAGTGGCTGCTGTCTGGGTTTTGTGGTTTATTTCACAGGAAAGAGACTGGCTTTTCCCCCTGGAATTCTTGAGAGAGATGAAAGGTAAGTCAGCAAATCAGCTTCATGTGTTGTAAACATTCTCGACTTTCAGCCATGGGCAGAGCAGAACTAGCTCAGTTCTGAGTCTGCTTTTAGCTGAGATGGAAACATCTGCATGGGCCCCCCTTTTTTTTTTCTTTCCCAGAAAAAAAAATGTGTAAGGAGAAAGCAGGCAAATGCTTTTAACACACCGTAGCAAGTCAGGTTACAGGAAATCCAGCTATTCTGCCTGGCTGGCACTGTTGGGTAAATCAACAGAGAACATTCTTGATTATATTTTTATAACACCTACAGAAAACGCTGGCTAGCAACAAGGAAATGAATTAGATGAGGGAGCATGTGATTTGTCTGCATAAAACATAGCAATGAGAGATGCATCATCTGCTTACATATATTCCGGAGATCCTACACACACACACAGCGGGAAAGACTGTTTACACTGATGTGTAGGTTTGTTTGCCTTTCCCCCCCCCCCCCAATTTACTTACTAAATAAAAGGCAGCTTTGATATGTCAGCTGGCAAGCCAGGCTCTGAAGACCCTCTGCCACACATGATGCATGTCAATTTCAGCAAGGTGGAAAAATTCTCTGATCCTCATGCAAGAGGTTAAAACCCCATCATAGTTAAGCCATTCTAAAAGATGCATTCTGCTGCCAGAGTGAGTGCTCTGCTCCTTTTAATGCTAGTGGAAGTTTCATGTATGCCTCAAGGGGAGAAAGCATCCCCAGCTGATGATGTTCCTTCTGATGATAACTGATGGTAACTGATGATAAACACCCCTTGTCTGCCAAGACTATCCTGTATTGCTTGCATGGGCTGGAATGTAAATAAGGCATTTTGTCGTTCTCCAGTATACAGTGGATGCTATTAAAATCTGCACATCTCCCATCTTCCGGGAATAAAGATGTTACAGCATTTCCCAGGCTAAATATCATGAATATTGCAGATTTTGGTACAGCAGAAGCTGTCCAGTTTTTTAAATGTCTGTTGTTTTGAATGGAAACAACAATTGGGTGGATGCAGTTGTATCTCATTTTGGTCAGGTTGAATTAGGGTTAGGATATTTGCTGTGATTAGCTAAGTCTTGGGGGGAGAGGAGATGCAAAATACTAGATGATGCTGAATGGTGCCCTTAAATTATATAATTCTCCCAAAGCAGGGGAGCATAGATCTGTGTGACTTACTTTGTAAAATACTTAGGAGGACGGAGACCTCTTTTTAAAGGGCTAGTCCTGTTTTGTTAAACAAAGACTTACATAAACCCTTCTATGTAAAGCCTAGATACTACAGTGATGGGTGCTTCTGAAATATTTAGGGACAGGATGGAACAGCATGCATAGATGGAAGATCTCATCCATGCAAGTCTGCTTCCTCTTGGAGAAAATGTGCATTCATTGGAATTTTCTTGCTCTGCACATGTGCATGTGTGGATGGGTGGGGGGAGAAATGTGGACAGAAGGTTTAATTGGTGTTGGTCCTGCTTTGAGCAGGGGGTTAGACTAGATGACCTCCAGAGGTCCCTTCCAACCCTGATATTCTATGATTCTATGAAGATATTGAGTCTCAGTCTGTAGCCAGTCTAACAAAGCATTTTTCATTATGTCTTCAGTAAAAATATCCAGATAACGTAGAGGGCCGTATTTTGAAAACACAGCCCCGTCTGGTTTTAATTCGGATTTCTGATTTTTTCTAGCACCATCAGTGTTTTACGCCCTTCATAAAAGTGACTGGTCTGTGTCCAGAGAGCTTACAGTCAAAGGGCCCAATACCCTTACACAGTTGTGCAGAGAAGCCTAACCCAATGGACATGACAAGTGAGGTTACTACTTCTAACAGGAAGTGGAAGCCAAGGGCGTGCTCCAGTTCGGGATACATGAGCATATTGTCTCAGTTCGTATGTTTTTATGTCTTGGTGGTCCAGGTTCTCTTTGCTTGCATGCAATATCCCCTGTTTTGGTAAGTGAGGCTGCAGGGGGAAGTTTTCAGGTTTGGCCTGAATGAGGTGAAGGAGAGGCCTTGCCAAATAGATTGTGTATGGTTATCCCACGCCCAAGGTGTGGCATGGAAGAAGATATAGAGATGCCTGTGAGAACAGGAGACAAAGGGAATATTGAGACTGGTGTCCGAGATGGTGCTGGAAGGGAGGAAGGATGTGAAAGGAGGGCAAGTCAGAGAAGAAGGCAGGTGCTGGATGATATAGGGCCATTGTAGCGGGGTGGTCACCCGCTCCAGCCCTGAAAAGGTTAAAGCCAGCCCTGGGAGAGGGCTGGGGCTGGGAGCAAAGGCTAAGCTGACTGGGGGAAGCAGCCACAGCTGGGTCACGCCCCAATCAGGCCACACCTGGCCCTGTTATAAGGGCTCAGGGAGGAGCTGGATCAGGACTCTCCCTCTAGCTTCAGTGGGAGAAGGACCTAGCTGCCTGGGAGCTGAGGGTGCAGGCAACAGAGCAGGGCTGGGGAAAGGCGAGAGGAGCAGGGGAGCTCCCGCCTGGCAAGTCCCCAGGCTGCAGGCCTTGTCGAAGGCCAAACCAGCTACTGGGGTTGCAGAGGCTGCAGCCCAGGGGCTAGGCAAAGGCAGCAGATCCAAACCCCCCTTTGCCAATGATGAATGGCTTGTACACTGCAGTCTGCCCCAGTGAGCGGGGGCTAGATGGTGACTGACAGTAGCTGTAGACTGAGGTGAGGTGGGGATAGAGGGTTGGGGGTTCCCTGGGGAGGGGAGACCTAGAGCTGTGGGGTTACTGCAGGGGGCAGAACCCTGCTGTAGAGGGGCACTGGGGCCTGGGAGGGACACGGGGGCCAGTGGCAGGCGAGACTCTGGCCTGCAGAAGGCGCTCCAGGGCAGCAGAGCTCATTCCCAGGATGACTGACAGGAGGTGCCGCACTGGTGAGTCATCAGCTTGCTACGGCCATGTAGGCAAGGACAAGCCATTTGAAGCTGATGCACAGGGCAATGGGAAGCCAGGCAAGTGGCTTGGAATAAGGTGATCTGGTGGAGGGGCCAGACAGGAAAGATGATTTTGGGAACGGCATTTTTGGGTGGCTTGGAGAAGGGAAAGGCAGGTTACGATCAGGGAGACTCCAGAGAAGATGATTAGGGAGTACAGGAGCGACTTGACCATCTGGACTGGAAAGGAAGAGGCAGATTTTTGCTTTACTGTTGTGGACAAAGGAATAAGAGGATTTGGCCATGTCTGGGATGTGTGGGGGCGAGGGGGACACGATGCATGCTGACATTCCTATGCATGTGCCTATTGGGTAATTGTTCCCCATGTTATCTCGTCAATTTGTGCTTGGAAATGCTCAGTAAATACTTGCAGACCAGTGCATGTCCTAGTGTAGTACATATTCACAAGTCGTGATCCTTGCATAGTTCTTATTTGTCTATTTAAAACCCAAGAACTGCCTTTTCTGTCATGTCTGTCTTCTAGGAGGGAAAACTTGTAACAAACTTACTGTAAATACAGTAGCACAAGAAACTTAAAACAAGTTTTCCATGGTTGGATCTCCTGAGGAATTTTAATCTCCTCCAAATTCCCGGTGACTGATTAGTCAACTATTGTGAAAAGCACAGGAGTACTTGTGGCACCTTAGAGACTAACAAATTGTATCATAACATTACTCTAGCATTCTAATTGCATCTCCAGTGAATCAGTAACACTATTCCTCCATATTCTTACTTAGACTCCTTTTCATTTGATTTTTCTTGCTAAACTTATGGGCTGGATTATTTTTCATTACTGTGCTGGACAAAGGACCCTGTGAACTGAGTTTACACTTTAATATAGTTATTAAACCTAACACCACAAAACCTAGGAGAATGAACACTATAGGCTTTTCATAGTAGTGATTCTGATATTTCTAATCTTTAAGATTATAGGAATACAATGTAGGGCAAGGCTGTTATTGTCAAAAACTTTTGAGCTTTGAGGGGAGGAGAACAAGAACTTCACATGCCAGAAGACAATTACAGACAACAAGCTTGCTATTAACTTGTTCTGGATTTTTTTGTTTTATTTTGTTGAAAGGGGGCGTTAGCTTTTACCTTGGGGCTTCGTTTGAAATGGATGAAGGCACTTTAAAAAATTTCAGGGCTTGAAAATAATACATGGGGCACGTGGAATCATCAAACTTTGTGGTGGTTTGGAAAGCCCTGGATGCAGTGGGAGGCTGCTAGATAACAATCTTACATTCCTACAATTCCTTTCCTCAAGGAGGTTCCTGGAGACTTAACAGATTCACAGATTAGATTCACAGGAATCATTTCACGCACCACTAAAATGTAGCCACTAAAATGTAGCCCGGGGGTGGGAGGAAGGAACCAATGTGCAGCATGCTGCATGGCACTGAGGCTGGTGGGACACGTTAGCCCTGAACACTGGGAAAACCTCCCCACCACCACTATTCATGCAGCACCTAGAGGCCTCAGCTGGAGACCAGGGTCCCATTGTCCTCTGCAGACACATAGCAGGAGACAGTCCCTGCCCTGGAGAGTTTGCAATCTAATGAGATAAGACAGTCAAAAGGCCGGGGGGGAAGGATCATTGTCCTCATGAAAAACTGAGCCATGAAGGTTCAGGCCGAGATCCCCAAAAGTATTTAGCCACCTAACTCCTGGGAGTTAGGACCCTAAATACCTTTGAGAACATGGGACTCATCAGTGACTTGCCTAAGGTCACAATGCAAGTCTGCAGCAAAGCTGAGAACAGAGCCCAGGTCTCCTGACTCCCACCCCAGCACCTTTGTCTCAAGACTATCCTTTCTCCACACCACTCACAAGCAGTGTGCATGATACTCCATTTAACTTCTTCATAAGAGTTGCTACCAGAATTTGAAGCTCTGGTTTTCTGAGTGTCCAGGCATTCAAAATATGGCACTTAGACCACAGGCCACCAAGATGATATGAATTACCTGGTTGCCAGTAGGACACTCTCCATGTACGACTCGAATGGAGGGGATGGTGCAATGCTGGACTGAGGTAGGGTGAGCACTCCACTCCAAAAGGGGACAGAGACTGACTATAAAGGAAGAATCTCATAAGCTCTAGGACACTGCGGTAGCTGGGGCATGTATTGCATATGAAACAAACAAGTTCCCACCGGTTGTACATATACATCAAAGCAGCCATGTACGCAACAGCTAAAATATGAAAACAGTGACCTGAATTCCAGCCAGAGACTGTTATGAGAATGAACTGTTCTTGAGCAATTTCTCCAGTACTTCCCACACAAACAGGCTTCCCTTGAACACCACACCAGGAATGCTTGCCATCTTATGCCAGATGTTTGAGTTATTTGTTTTATTCAATTTGATTTTATATTTAAGGGGGAGGCGGGAGGGCTTTAATCTACGGTGTGGCTTCCTCATCACAGTCTAATGCAACTCCTGCTTGGCTATGACTCTGTGACTCATTTCCTAAAGCATAGGCTGTTCTGGGCACAAAATCCAGAGCCCGAGCAGTGTGGGATCCATGGCCTGATTCTGACCATGTTTAACATGAGTGATTCAAATGAAGTCCACAGAGCTCCCACTAGTCAAAGGGAAATCACAGTCCAGCCCCAGATCTTGAATCTTGCAGGCACGACTTGTTCTTCCTTTTTCATCGCTCTCCTTACTGCCAGGGCTACTCCGACCAGGCAGGGCATTACGCTGGCCCTTTGGCAGGAGTGACCATCAGCCTTCATACAGGAGCCAGCACTGCAGAAACATCCTTCATGGCTAGGTTTCTTCCCGATCAATAGCGATCCGCAGAGGGTACTAAAATGTTAATATGAAGCTAAGGGTCATACAGTGCCCACAAGCCGTGCATGTGACTTCTGTTCTTGTCAGTGGGAACTGCATGTGCAAACTGAGGGCATCCTATGGCTGTAGTAGTTGTTGAAAG
Organism: Natator depressus; assembly: GCF_965152275.1. NCBI lineage: Eukaryota > Metazoa > Chordata > Testudines > Cheloniidae > Natator > Natator depressus. Next base: position 9,245,121 of record NC_134235.1, read on the forward strand.
AAAGGGAGGTTGGTAGTTCCTGCTGTCTTAGTTTCCCTGACTGTAAAATGGGAACATGTGCCTACCTCATAGGAGGGTTGAAAGGATAAATGTCTGGAGTGCTTTGAAGAATAGAACTAAGAACCTATTGTGAAAACAAAGTCACTCAAGCCATGCCAGATGTCTGAGCACATGGCAGGTACTGTTTTACAAAGATGTATTAAGCATGGAAAGCTATTAGGAACCCTAAATGCATACAGTGATTTGTGATTAACTGTCAGTGATGGACACGTCAGTTGTGGCTAATTAAGTAAATGTAATGGTTTAATTCTTTTTCTTCACATTTCATAAGAGGAAAGTGCTGCCTAAATTTCAACAGTAACGTATCCCCAGCAAGTCAGTCATTTCACTTTGAGTGCAGTTTGAAATCACGTGGGCTCAGGTTCTCCTGTCTGCTGGAGGGGTAGCAAACCCACGATCAAAGCTGTGGAGGCTGCAAAGAAGGGGAAGACGCCTGCCCATGATGTCCCCTCCCAGGACCTGCATAGCAGCCTCACTCCTATGCAAAATATCTTTAACTGCATGGAAACATTTGGGCTCGGACAAAAAACCCACATAAAGATTGTATGGAAATTGGAAACACACTTAAACAAAGAAGTCACATTTTCAGCTGCCCACCTTTGCCAATGTCTTTCTTTTTTTTTTTTTAAATGCTCATGATTAAGGAGGCCTGATATTTATGGATATGATGGCTGCAATCCATGTCACTTCCATTGTTCTCATCCTTGGCAGATTGTTCAGATCTGCAGTACAGAGGACTGGTATTTGGGGTGATTTATTTACATGGGAGCTCAAGGAAACTTCCCTTGAGTTGTCTCACTCGCTAGAAATGTGACATTCAAATTATCCTTGGATCTAATTCAATCGCTCTGAAGATTCCTTTAATTTCGAACTGACCAAAGGCGCTGTTTTGTTTGAAGCTTACTTTGCCTGGGAGTCCTTTACTATCTGTATTAGATCTTCAGTTTCTTTGGCCATGACTAAGTCTTTGGCTTTTGGCCATTCCCAATTAATCTAAAAGCCTGAGAGTAACTCTAAAATGTATCTGTGAAGATGTAATTTTATTTACAATGTGCAACACTAGATAATGCTCAGAAGTGTAATTTGAGGTGGAAACTATGAGAAGGGAAAACTTAAACCAATAGGAAAAATGTCCTAATAGTGAAGCCTTCCTAGATTATTGAGTATAGTCTTCGAAGAGAAATGGTGGTTCATGCAAAGCTGGCCTGGACAATATTTCTCCAATACAATAGTATGGAAAACAATTCTTCAATGCTGGGGACGGACTAGGTAGCCTAATAGGTCTTTGTCATCTCTTATTTCAGGCCTTGGTTCAGTAAGGGATTTAAGCACGTGCTTAACTTTAAGCACAGGAGTACACCTATTGCCGAGATTGGAGCCTCAGTTATTTGAGGATCTCCTGGGGATTTACATGAACATAAATACCTAATTTTACAATCACAACCTGAACAGGTTTCATAGTCACTTTCCATCTCTAACTTCTAGGGAATGCATAGTCTTTGCCTTGCCAGGCAGGATTGGTCCCTGCAGTGCATTGCTAGCATTTTATCCAGTCTTGTTTTAAATGTCCCAAGCAATGGAGTTTCCATCTTTTCCCTTAAGAAGCCTAATACATCTTCCTGATAGGAGACTATTCTACAGACTTTTCCCCCGTGTCCAGCCTAATAGTTTCCAGAAAGCAGTCACTTTTGAGTGCCAGACTGCTGCTGGCATTAGACAGGTTTAGCATGTGGATAATTCTGTAGTCCTTCATAGGGTCCTGTGCTACCTCCAGCCCAGCTGAGGATAGCTGAGCAGGCAATGCCCTTAACTGGGGCTGTGCAAAAGAGAAATGTGGCTCTCCCCACTCCAGGAACCCACCCACTGTAACTGCATCAGTCCCTGCGGTGCAGGAAAAAGGTAGCAAGGACAGGGAGTGACAGGGCATGTTGTCCCACACAACCCAGGGCAGAATAAAGTCTGTGAAAACAAATCCAGATTAGCTAATGCTGCCTACATTCAGGTGCCTGCATTTATTTTTTCTTCAGTTCACCAGTCGAAAGCTGCCTTTATTCAGAAGCAACTCTTACTACTGTGACAGGTTTCAGAGTAGCAGCCGTGTTAGTCTGTATCTGCAAAAAGAAAAGGAGGACTTGTGGCACCTTAGAGACTAACCAATTTATTTGAGCATAAGCTTTCGTGAGCTACAGCTCACTTCATCGGATGCATCCGATGAAGCGAGCTGTAGCTCACGAAAGCTTATGCTCAAATAAATTGGTTAGTCTCTAAGGTGCAACAAGTACTCCTTTTCTTCCTTTTAGTGTTCCGGTGTCCCGCTCCTCAGCAGCTGTGGAGACCAGCAGGATAGTTCTGGGCAGTGGTTGAAGTAGATTGAAACAGGATTGGGGGGGGGGGGTGCATTGTTTACCCATGCCAGGGAGAGAAGAGTGGGAGCTCCCCGCTGCTTTTAGCAGAAGAGAGGGAGCTGCATTTCCCCACCCTGCTGCCTGCTCTTCCCCTTCCCCTTGGACAAACAGAAACAGAGAGAGGCGCTCAGGAGTGCTCAGACCAGCCAGGATGAGCGATAATATGCTTCACTCATAGCCAGCTATGTATGTCCACGGTCCTACCATAGAACCCTACGCTCAACGCTTGAGTAGCTGTTGCTGGGTATTAGTGTGCTAACAGAGGTGGGATTTGTCTCTTACTTTGACTAACTTTTTACTAAAACAAAACAAACCATGTCTCCTTGAGTTTCCCCTTTTTCCAAAACTCCGCAGCTGGGCCGAATGTGCCCCACTTCCTTGCTCTCTCCCAAGTCATTTTTAGGCCATTCCGTACCACATACTTTAAAAAAGAGGGAAAACTGCTTGATAGTCATTTCTTCCCAGCAGCCTCTTCCTTTGTTTGCAAAGCCAGATGGCTATTTCATAAAGACCTTTCACTGAGAGAGAGAATCTGCAGTTCTGGATCAGCCAAAAGGGACTGTCCTTCTCCAGACAACCTGATTCTCTCTGCCTCGTCTGAGAGACCAAAAATTTCATTTTCCTTGTTTCTACATGACTGATCGATTGAAACAAATAATGGAACACCATGCCTTTGTATGGTAGGTTGTGTCTCCTTCTAGCAGGCACAGCTCATCTCACGTGGCACATCTCGAAAAAGCATTAGTAATCATGGATACCTTCAAACAGTGAACTAATCTAGGGCAGCTTCTGTTACATCAATGAGTTTGCAAGCTCTCAGACAAGTTTGTTTGGCTCTTAAAAAAGAAGGCACAATCCTTTTGGGTTTCAAAAGTTAATTACAAAAATCCTATTTACCCAACTTCCTCTTTTCTAGTGCAGCCCATCACCTTAGTAACTAGGATTCACTAGCTGTCCCTTCTCCACTCTAGTGTTTTATTTCCCTATATGAGAAGCAAGGGGGCAGGGAAACCGTGGCACAGTTAAAAATAAACTCAAGCCCCAACCATTTTTGCCCTCTATGAACTCAAAACCAGATCTGCACCAGAGGCTTTGGAATGTTGGGCTAAGTTCCGTATCTCTCCTTTTTAATGTATGGGAACGGGATCTAGGCCACAGGAGTGCATTGGTAAATGCAGAGGGGTCCTCTACTTGAGTTGAGTGAAAGCATAAGGCAAGGGGGTGTCTAGAACCAGGTCAGGCAGGAGGGAGCAGCTAATTTGGAGGACAGGAGGAGGGAAATGGATCTTTCTGGAGCCAGCAGTTCAGGCCTTGTGCTGGTCCTGCAATACAGTTAGGTACCAGAATACTATTCCTGACCCCTCCAGCAGCTCTGCAGGCTCAGCAGTTATCTGGTGCTTCCCTGATAGAGACTCAACAAAGACATCAGCTCTCCTGGAGGGAAGCCAAAGCATGTAAAAATGTCTGGAACATTTTAAAACATCCAAGATTTTTAAGGAACTCCTGGGTTTTTGATTAGGCTGGTTTTAGCCACCTGTGCCACCTGCCTGCCAGGGGTTCCCTTCTTTCCTATATCAAGCATAGGAAACTCAACGGAAGGCAGGCTGAGGATCTGTGGATGGTTTAAGATAGGCCATGTAGTAAACTCCACCAGCTGAATGTTTGGCTCCTCCATCTCCAGTACTGTCTGCAGCTCCTTGTAATCTCTGGAGCTGATCTAGGTTAATTTTCAACCTAGATTTTCTGCTGCAACGAAAGTGGTGATTCTGGTTGTGCAGGCCTCTAGCAAACTAGGGGGGAAAACTAGCAGCTGTCTATGAAATGTACTAGGGTCAGAAGAATTTTCAACTGTGTTAAAACTTTTGGTTTCACCCAGGAAGCAGTTTATATGTGAAGTAAAAGAGAAAATTAATCCCCTACAGTAAGAAGCTTTGCAAAGTCTTTATATCTATATTATAGGCAGATCTGGTAGCACCACTTAGAATTCAAGTTGCCCAACACTTCGAGCTGTAAGACCCTTGACTTTTAACCACTCAGGTGGAAATTTTCCACGCTGAGTCTGTCTCAGCATGAATTGTTCTTGAAAGTTTGAACCAAAATGGATCAGCCATTTCCAAAATCGCAATGAATGTTGCCCCTGTTTAAAATAAAAAACAAAAACAAACACAGCCATTTCATGGAGACCCTCAAGTGATGCTTTGGAACAAGGACTTGAAATTTGGCAAGGAGAGTCCCGGCAGTGATTTCCCTAGACCCCCCTTGAATTGCCCCAACACCCCAACTAGTTACATGCCAATTTAGTGACTGTTTGGAAATTTGAACTGAAATTGAAACATTAATACACACTTTAAAAGCTTATAAACTGTATGATAAAATACACATAGATTTGAAAAGTATGAACATAGACTAGCTTCCTTATACAGCTGTTTTTTTATGACTGTCAGAGCATTCATTTCGGTGTTTGCTTACAAGTCATAATTTGAAATTATTAGGTTGGCCAAGTCTAAATGAGCTCTCCCTGACAGCTAGTGATGGGCTGGGGGGAAAGGCTTCAGGACCAGTTGTATTTACATTCACACCTAATCTACCTAGGTATCCAGCAAACAGAGCTGTGTTGCCCAAGTGATAGATTTTGGCTGGGGTTGGGTTACAAATCACTTGAATGCAGGAGGCGGAGGTAATGAAATGTTGTTGTTGTCTGAGTAAAGGGCAGTAGCCTGTGCTGATTGAAGGCATCTAGAGAGAGGGTGGGGACAGGTGTTTTTTTGATGGTCTGCCTGAGTCACAAGTACTATTTGACCTGCCCCTCTCCGCTGTTTAAAGACAGAGCTGATTAGACTCCATAGAGAGTCTTTTGTTGTGTTAAGTGATCACTGCAGCTGAAATCACTGATAATCAGGGCTAAGTGCTTAGACCTGCTGTGGGACAGCGTTTCTGTGGAAGAGACGGCCCAGCCTGCACTAGCAGCGAGGTTCCCCCGCTGAGAGCTGAGCTGAAATCGCTGAGAGCTGGGTGGAACCTCAAGAGACCAACTCTCAGAGGTCACAGTGGCAGGTGGCAGCAGAAGGTGATGGCGCAGGGCCACTGGCAACAGAGCAATGGAGTGAAAGGTGACACAATGAACAACAGAGGACAGAGCGAACAGTGAGCAGCTGAAGGAACGAGCGAGGTGCCTTCTTCCCCCCCACCTGGGAGGTGTACTCCTGTGAAAGCACCTCTGAACTCTGAGTCTCCACTGACCAAGGACAACACCGGTGAGTGGGGTGCAGTGGAGGGAAAAGTGAGGGGCACGTTAAATGAACATTTATTTGTTTGGACTATATTTTAGTGATTTTGCTCCAGAATACTAGATTTGTGACTGGGAATGGAAACTTATATAAATGTTTCGTAGTAGGCCAAGATTTCTAAAATGCATTATTTGCCAAGGTTGTTATCCCGAATCGTTGCTATCTTGAGAGGTCATTATGTTGGGGAGTTTCTGTACTAAACATTTTTATTATTCTAATTAATTTTTACATAAGAATGGTCATACTGGGTCAGACCAATGGTCCATATAGCCCAGGATCCTGTCTTCCGACAGTGGTCAAGGCCAGGTGCTTCAGAGAGAATGAACAGAACAGGTAATCATCAAGTGATCCATCCCTTGTTGCCCATTCCCAGCTTCTGGCAAATAGGCTAGGGACACTCAAAGCATGGTGTTGCATCCCTCCCCATCCTGGCTAATAGCCAATGGACCTATTCTCCAGGAATTTATCTAGTTCTTTTTTTAATCCTGTTATAGTTTTGGTCTTCACAGCATCCCCTGGCAAAGAGTTCCATGGCTTGACTTTATGTTGTGTGAAGTACTTCCTTTTGTTTTTTTTAAAACCTACTGCCTATTAATTTCATGGGGTGACTGCTAGTTCTTGTGTTATGTGAAGGATTAAATAACATTTCCTTATTCACTTTCTTCACACCAATCAAGAATTTATAGACCTCTATACTTCCCCCCCCCTTAGTCATCTCTTTTCTAAGATGAAAATTCCCAGTCATTTTAATCTCTCCTCCTGTTTCATACCCCTAATCATTTTAGTTGCCCATCTCTGTACCTTTTCCAATTCCAGTACATCTTTTTTGGGATGGGGTGACCAGATCTGCACACAGTATTAAAGGTGTGCATGTACCATGGATTTATACAGAAGCAATATGATATTTTCTGTCTTATTATCTATCCCTTTCTTAATGATTCCCAACATTCTGTTAGCTTTGTTGACTGCCACTGCACATTGAGTGGATATTTTCAGAGAACCGTCCACAATGACTCCGACATCTCTTTCTTGAGTGTTAACAGCTACTTTAGACCCCATCATTTTGTATGTATAGTTGAGATTGTTTTTCCAATGTGCACTACTTTGCATTTATCAACACTGAATTTCATCTGCCATTTTGTTGCCCAGTCACCCTGTTTTGTGAGATCCCTTTGTAACTCTTCGCAGTCTGCTTTGGACTTAACTATCTTGAATAGTTTTGTATCTTCTGCAAATTTTGCCACCTCACTGTTTACCCATTTTTTCCAGATCATTTATGAATACGTTGAACAGTAATGGTCCCAGTACCGACCCCTCAGGGATACCACTATTTATCTCTCTCCATTCTGAAAACTGATAATTTATTCCTACCCTTTGTTTCCCATCTTTTAACCAGTTACTGATCCATGAGAGGACTTCCCTCTTATCCCATAATGGCTTACTTTTCAAAACTCAATTTAAATTAAATACATTTTTTTATTTATATTTTTTTAGAAATCTAGACCTGTTATATGTTTTGGTGTATTTTGCATTATCCTTATGTTAAATTTTCATTATACTAACAAAATATTTAATTTATTTATATCTCTTTTATATGTTGCAGGTCAAAGTGAAAATGAAAAGACGAAAAAACAATACAACAATTTTTCCACTCAAAGGCCTCAAACTAACCAAGGTGAAGAACACATCAAGAACCAAGAATATATCAATGTCATCTGAAGGTTCCAGTCGTGTATCTACACCCGACCAGACCGAAGCGCAAATACACCTACCTACTGAAGAAACAGTGTGTCCAAAACCTAAAGGCAGTTCCCGATGTTTGTCAGTCAAAGTGTTCCCATTTATTGAAGTTACAAAAGATGGCTACTGGTGCACCTCCTGCAAAAAAGCTTACGAAGAAGGAAAGCTTCCCAATGCTATAACTGGTAAAAGTGGAGGAGCTTGGTTTGTCAAATCGATCAGCAAAGCCAATGCTGACAAACTATATGAAAAGGCAGGAAAACACCAGGCCTCTGGGCTGCGTCAACATGCAGAAAGCTTTATAAGCTCCTTTCAAAGCCAATTTTAGAAGTACTTAATGAGGCTGTTACGAATACTGGAGACACAACACAATTCATGTGAACAAACATGGCCGTGGCATCATACTTTCTATTTAAGCAAGAGATACCACACACTACAACCTGGAGGCCAATGTTAAGTGCATTGTCATTTGTTCATGCTGTAGCTGAACACTGGTTCTGAACAAGACCAGCAAATGCTCACTGTCTTTCTGCGAGAAACTCAACTGACTGGCTAGATGCATGCGGTGCAACAGTGAAAGACTCAACAGCTGAAAAAGTTAAGAACTCTCACCACATGCAAAAAATTTGCATACATGGCTGATGAATGCACTGATGCAAATGGACATCAAGTCTTATCTTGATGTCAGTGGTAGGCCAGTAGATGCATTTCTAGATGTTCAAGTTATAGAAGACACACTGGCTGCATCTGTGATAACCCACATCTTAAATGCTTGTCAATTGGACCCCAGACAGATGGCTGCTTGTGCATTTGATGGAGCTGCAAACTTCTCAGGAAGACATGGTGGAGTACAAGCTTTGCTCAGAGAAAAGTGTAACCCTAATCTCGCCTATACACATTGCAGAGGCCATCTACTCCAGCTAGCGCTAGTACGAGCTGTAGACTCTTCAAAATACATTTAAAAAGCTATATATTTAATGTGTTCATTATATTCTTTTTTCAGCAAGAGTCCGAAAAGACTGAATATCTTGGAAAATATAGAAGATACACTGGGACTGAAGTTCATATTAGTCCAACCTGGGAAAACCGTCTAGCTTTCTCATGAGCGATCCTTGGCTGTTGTCTTAAAATTACTGCAGCCGTTATTACTGGCTTTGGAAAGTTCTACAAAGATGGGATGGATTTAAGTAGTGAGGCTGGTGGATTACTTTTGCTACTACATTCAGAGAAGACTATTGCCATTCTCTCTCTCTCGTAAGTCTACTGTTGAAACCACTTAGGTCATTAAACAATGCCATCCAGGCGTCTGCTACAACAGTAGTAGATCTTTGTCCAGCAATAGAAGCTACATTTGGATCAATCAGAGAGCTATCCATTGAAAAAGTACTGGAAGAAGCAAAGACTTCAGTCCAGAAGTTGACTAATGAAGGCGTTTATACTGAATCCTTAAGTGAAGAGGACAAGAAGTGTTTCAGACAACTGAAAAAGTACAGAGACTTGATTCTTAAATCTAAAACAGTGACTTCTAGATTCTACTCAACCTCTACGTAGCTCTTACAGATGCCGGTCCTATAAAACACCGACAGTTGAGTGGAGTGAGGCACTACCAGCAATGGGGCTTCCATGTGCTCAGGACAGAACAGAGAATTTGAACACAGAGTGGAATACCATACGACGAACGAAGATTTGACTTCAACTTTTTTATCATCACTAGTGGCTCGACCCAATCTCTGTGCTATGTTTCCTGGGATGAAAGAAGAAGGAATTCATAACAGCTACAGCTGAGCATTCTTTTTCATCATTGAATAGAATTTTGTGTTCTGAAAGAAGTCGCCTTCTGCCTGATCATGTGAATGGATTAATGAGCATATCAATTGAAGGAATGGAAGTACCGGACACACGAGAAGCCACCAAAGATGAATGCATTGCATTCAAGAAGTTCATTAACAGAGTTGTGCAAAAGTATAACAAACCAAGAAGGATGTAGACTTAGTGCTTCATAGAAGGCTTGAGTAGCCAACTTTAATTTGTGTGATGATTTTAAAACATAGTTAAATCGAATAAAATGGTCATGAAACATTTTTCAGTTTTTACTATGGTGCCATACAGCCCACCTTCACCCTCAGTCTTACCCCTCATCAGCCCGGACACCCCCTCCTCCTGTAAATTCAAACACCCCCCGTAATTTCAATTCCTGGGAAAACCACCGAGTCCCGGTGTCAGAGATGTCCCTACTGCTGTTCCCTGCGGGGTCGGGGGGGACACCCAAATTATGAGCCTTGGAAAAATCTCAGTTCACACATGTACAGTAGAAACTTGCGTAGAGTTTGGAAGCTAAATTCTCCAAAGATTCCATCCACACTGAGCATGCTCCAGCCGTAGGCTGCAGGGCTTTCCCGACTGTGGGCTGGTGTGGCACGGGGCATCAGGAAGCTCTCTCTCCTGTGCTCTCAGTGTCTCTCTGCTGGCATCCAGGCAGCATAGAGGAGAAGGCGCCTGACTAGGATGCAGGGGACAAGCACCTGAGATGGGGGTAGCAGAAGGGGCACACTGGGACAAGGTGACTATGGGTGGGAGAGCCTGGGACTGGGAACTGGTGGGTAGATGAAGGAGACTATGACTGACTGGAAAAGGAGACTGGAACAAAAAGCCCATGGGACTGGAAGTAGTAAAGGGGGCGGGAATCTGGTAGACAGGGACAAGGAACCAGAGAAGAGGAAGAGACAGGACTGGGACAGAGACTAGCTGGGAAGAGGGACAAAGGCAAAAGGGGTCAGACGAGTGAGGAATTGGGCATTCAGGCCTTTGCTAGACCACTGATATTCTGTAACCCTCCCAGCGATATGAGGCGATGTTCTCCCTGCACTGTTCTTCCTGTTGCTAAAGCCTTGTTGGCACTAGGATCTCTTGGACAACTATTTTCAAAAGAGCTCTGCAGCCTCTGCTGAGACAAAGAGAGCTGTTGCATATTGAGCCTTTTTGAAAACCTCTCCCCAGTTCCCAGAGGGTGCTGCTGTATTGGTGGAAGCTGAAGTGTAGGCAAGGCCTCCACTGAGCTCAGGCATTTTTACCCTCATGTTGTGCAACCTGGCCAATCGTTCTCTGACGTATTATGACCACAGACACGCTTAAGGTACGTCTGCACTACATTTTAAAACCCATGGCAGCATAGGCGCCGAATCTGTGGGTGCTCCGGGGCTGGAGCACCCACAGGGAAAACTTGGTGGGTGCTCTGCATCCACCGGCAGCAAAGCGCCCCGCCCCGCCATTCCAGCTCGCCTCTGCCTCCTCCCCTGAGCACGCCACGTCCCCGCTTCTCCTCCCAGGCTTACCGCCGCAAAACAGCTGTTTCATGGCGTAACAAGCTGTCAGAGGGAGGGGGGAGGAGCAGGAACGCAGTGTGCTCAGGGGAGGAGGCGGGGAAGAGGTGGGGCCGGGGCGAGGATTTGGGGAAGGGGTCCAATGGGGCAGTGAGGGGGCAGAGTTGGGGTGGGGACTTTGGGGAAGGGATTGGAATGGGAGGGGGTGGGGCAGGGTTAGAGTCAGGGTGGGGGGATGCGAGCACCCACCGGCACCAGGAGAAGTTGGCACCTGTGCATGGCAGTGAGTCTCAGATCCCAGGCTGACAGACTCGGGGTTGTGGCACTCATGTTTCAGCACTAAAACCAGCTGTGTAGGAGGGGAGCTCACTAAGGGAACATCTACAGAGCTGGTTTTAGCACTGTAGTGCAAGCCCGATTCTGTCAGCCAGGACTCTGAGACTCGCTGCCGAGGGTTTCAAAACACAGTGCAGATGTTCCCTTACTGTGATCCACTCCTTCCTTTTCCTAATGAATACAATAATAGTTGGGCCTGGCTACAAATATCTGATCAAAAAGGTGACTAAACAGGGAAAATTCTTGTTAGGAAAGATTGATTTGCCCTTTACATATTCCTTTTGATGCAAATGTGTGGAATTACACCTGTATTGTGAGATTCAAATATTGTCATGGTAACATGTTGATCGAGCAGTTACATAAGGATGTGAAAATCCATGTAACTTTCTGGCTAGTCAGACTGAGTTGCCTAGGGACAGAACTAAATGTACTGCCTGCCCACGTCCCACCACATTCAATTTCAATTTTTGTGCACAAATAATTTCATATTTTTGCATTAGAATAGTCTCAACAGGGCTGAATCAACAATTAAGAGACTTTTAACAGACCACTCAGCATTAACTCGAATTTGTGAGGATGAAAAGCCTGTGTAACAGTCAGTGCTGTGTTTGGAACATCAAGGACACCCCTCAACTGTGGCATGCTCCTATACTGTGGAGTCTGGTGACACATGAAAGTGGATAGGCAATGCTGACCTATAAATATGCTGTGAGTCTCAAAACACTGAATACCCACTGCCCACAAATAGGCCATACTGTTAAACTTTTTTTTTTTTTGCATGGACTATTCTATGCTGAGCCATACATTTTAAGGCAGAAGGTATCAATGTGATCATCTAGTTTGACCACCTGCATAACCAGGCTACAGAACTTAATGCAGTAATTCCAAGTCCAAAAGCTTCTGGTTGAACTTTCTTTTTCTCTAGCAATAGGGACTAGGAAGAGGAGACAATGATGTTTACTGAGGCAGCACAAGAAGTGACCCAAGGAGGAGAGGAGACAAGAAGATGGTCGGATGCAGAAGCTGTGGGATGTACATCATCCTTGAGAGGGTATCTGATGGAAGCTACTTATGCATGAAATGTTGCCTGATAGAGATCATGGCAGAGAGGATCCAAGGATTGGAGATGATGCTAGAATTCAGGTGGGGATTTCAGGGTAGAATTGAGGAGATAAAAGAGGAGGTGGTACAGACAACTCAAGATTTGCAGACACCTGCTGAACAAAAGGATCTGGAGGGCAGACTGCCAGAAGGGGAAGGTGATCCATGGAAGAACATGACCATGAGGACAAGGCAGAGGAAGAGACTAGCTAGTGGTGGTAAAATTGAGTTGAGTAACAGGTTTGCTACACTGGGGAATGAGGAAAAGACACATGTAAGATGGAGTGATGAGGAAGAAAAGCAGGGAAGATAGCCCATGCAGAAGAGAGGAGGACAATGGAGATAGCCAGGCACCGGAGCCCAAGCAAACATGAGGCTGGCAAACAGGGGACTATGACAGAACATAAGACCGATTCATGTCAATACCAGGAAGAGAGGTTTATGTGATCAGGGACTCCATACTTGCAAGAATCAACAGGCCTGTCATCTGAACAGAACAGTGTGCTATCTGCCAAGAGCAAGGATATGAGATGTGGATGTGGGGCTGAGAAGGATTTTGAACGGAACAGGGAAAAACCCACTGAGTGTGCTGCCTATCAGGATAAACGACACTGCTGGATTCCCACTGGAATGGAGCAAAGGCAACTACACATGGATGAGTAAGATCTTCAGCAGAATACTCCCAGGCCCTAGAGAAGGAGGGTGAAGGTGTGACAAGATAATGAAGATCCACAGGTGGCTCAAGGATTGGTGTTACAAGGAAGGTTTAGGTATGATTGACCATTGGGAGGCATTCACAAAAAGTAGAGACATCATGACTGGTGGACTCCACTTGAGTACCTGGGGTATTAACCTTCTCGGATTAAAGCTGGCATGATTTATAAGGGCTTTAAACTAGGGGATGTTGGGAAATGTTGGGTTGGAAGAGACTCACGAAATTTCCACGCCTGGATTCAATACAGAGGAGGAGGGAAATCAGCTAAATGAAGATGTAGTAAGGGGCAGAGGTACAAAGTACAAGAATCAGGTTTCAGAGTAGCAGCCATTTTAGTCTGTATCCGCAAAAAGAAAAGGAGTACTTGTGGCACCCTAGAGACTAACAAATTTATTAGAGCATAAGCTTTCATGAGATACAGATCACTTCATCGGATGCAAGAAAGTACTGTACAAATATTGATTGGAGTAGCATGTTATAGTTAGTGAAAGGACTATCCCCAATCTGGCTAGAAAACTGGGTGAGTCTGAGGGAAACAACTGAGATACTTGAACACAAATGCAAGGAGTCTGGGCAATAAAAGGGAGAAACTAGAACTACTGGTGCAGGAAGTCAAAGCAGACATTTTAGGGATTACAGAAACATGATGGAATAGCATTCATGGCTGAAATACAAGTATTGAAGGGTATATGCTGTTTGAGAGAGAGAGAAATAAAGGCCAGAGGTGGTGGGGTAGCATCCATGATGCGGTAAACTGTAGAGAAATATGAAGTGATAGTATTGTCAAAACAGAATCTGTTCAGGTCAAAATCACTTTGGGGAAGGATTGTAAAAGAGGTTCTATTGGAATAGTGTTAGGGGTACATTTATAGAGTCCCCAGGGCCAGCTCCGATAAATCCTACTGGGAACTGTGTCCTAACTTCTCAGATACAGACTGGAGAATGAATGCTAGCAATACTGGTAGGGCCCAGTTATTCCCATGTGTGCCAGATGACCGTTTTCTTCATCAAATCATCACTGAACCAACAAGAGGTGATGCAATGTTTAGACTTTTTTTTGTGTGTGTTAAGTTGTGGGGACATTATAGAAGAGCTGGTCGTAGGAAATTACCTTGGATCGAGTGATCATGCATGAGTTGATTCAGTTCAAATTAAATGAAAGGATAATCAAAATGAGGTCATCAGCTATGGTTTACTGTAAAAGGGCAGTCTTTGGGAAATTAAAGATATTAGTTAAAGAAATCAACTGGACTGAAGAGCTCACAGACTTAAATGTGGAGGAGGCTTGGAATTTCTTTAAAACAACTACACAAAAACTATCTGCAATTTGCATCCCAAGCAAGAGGAAAAAATTCCTAGAGAAAGGCTCTAGACCCAAATGGATGAAGAACCACCTCAGAAATGTTGTTAGGAGTAAACAGAGCCTCCGAGGAATGGAAAAGGGGACTGATAAGCAAAGAACACTGCATCTTAGAGGTTAGGAAATGTAGAAATAAACTGAGAATAGCTAAAACGCATGCTGAATTAGCTCTCGGCAAGGATAAGATGCCTTAGTTATATAAATAAAAAGAGAATAAGGATGGATGAGGTTGAACAGTGTGGAAAGGGAGGAGATTAAAGATACTATAGGTATGGCCCCAAAACGAAATGAATAATTTGCCTTGGTTTTCAGTGAGGATGATAATGTGGACCATCAGCATGAAGGCAGGCCAGCTGAGGGAAATTAGTGTATAGAAATGGAAGTTTCCACATCTGAGATGGAACAAAAATTTTATGCACTTAATGCACTCAAATCTGTGGGATCAGATAATTTCCATCCTAGAATGCTGAAAGAACTGTCACATGAGATTGTTAGTCTGGTAGCAAGGATTTTTAATAAACTATCTATTTGGGGGCAATACTATATGACTAGAGAATAGTTAATATTGTACCAATATTTAAGAAAGGGAAAAAAGTTATCTGGGCAATTACAGACTTACTGCTAGTCTGATCTCCGTAGTATGCAGGGTTTTCGCACCAATTGTGAAGAAAAGAGAAATTAAATTCATGAAGGAAAGTAGAAAAGGGGATGTAATGCAACTACAAAGGTAGGTTGTGTCAGACTCTCCTGATTTCCCTCTTTGAGAAAATAACTCTTATTTTAGATAAGGGAAATCTGTAGTTCTAATATACTTGGACTTCAGTAAAGCATGTGACACAGCATCACGTGGGAAATTATTAGTTAAATTATGGAAGTTGGGGATCAGTACAAGAATTGAAAGTGGACAAGCAACTAGCTAAATGGGGGAGAGCCACAGATTGTGCTGAAAGGTGAACTATCAGACTAGAGAAAGGTTACTAGTGCAGTTCCTCAAGGATCTGTGTTGGGACTGTTGCATTAATTTAGATGGAATAAATGGCCCACATGACCCAGTCACTATCCAACATTAAACAGTCTTAAAGATTCAGGGTTTGGTTTACAGAGACCTCTGCCTGCTTAGCACCATGGCTGATCATTTTAACCTTTTATTAAAGATAAAGGGGGAAAAAAAGGAAAACAGTTACAGCATTTGAAATGTAAAGTATTAAGTAAGGCTTCTATTTTAACAGTGTCCCTTGTTCCCTTTCCCTTTAGCTGGAGAGAGCTTTTAGAAGGAAAAACCCCTCTCTTAGCTGGATCAAAGATGGTGGTAACGGTTCTTTTAAGGAAAAGAAAAGAAGTTAGTTGAAATGGACTGGAGCTCTTATTGCTGTCGTTGTTAAAAATCCAAACCCATTTCATCCCAGGTGTGTTTGGGATTCAGCTGAACCCAGTAGAGATAGCAATGTTATCTGGGCCCCCATCTTGGTCGGAATCTGGTCAGGACATCTCTTACGATTCGGGCAAAGAAGGTCCCAGGAGACTCAGGGGGGCTGCTATGATGGTGAAGCTTGCTTCAGTAGCCTCCATCCCTTCTTCTATATTCTCCCCCAAAAGTCTCTTTAAGGACCCACAAAGGGAGCGATGAGTCGAATAGCCCATCCCCTTCTTATTCTGGCCATCAATTAGGCCTAATATCTGACCCCTCACCCCCAATTTTGGTTTATTAATTGCTAGTTCCACATCTTCCGTTTTTACCACTAAGCATGATTTCAACATTGTCCTTGAATTATAGCAATGTGGCTTTTTTTTTTAACTGGACTAATTTAGTCTCTTTGTCTGGTTCTCTTACACCTGTCTATAACATTCATTATTGAAAGCAACTTGACCTATTTTCCATCAGCATTTTTGATTATAGATTATTGTAGCATCTTATTAACTTTTTACAATTGACCTCAATATTAGAGTAAATTTGTAGACCCAATTATCACAACATGAACACTCTTATTCAGTATTTTTATTAATGACCTTGGCATAAAAACTAGGAGTGTGCTAATGAAATTTGCTGATGATACAAAGCTAGGAGGCATTGTCACTACAGAGGAGGATCAGAATATTATACAGGAAGATCTGGATGACCTTGAAGATGGGAGTGACAGAAATGGGATGAAATTCAATAGGACAAAATATCAGGTCATTCACTTAAAGTCTAATAAGAATTTCTGCTACAAGCTGGGGGCTGTAAAAGGTGGAAGAGACAGAGGGGGCATAGACTTGAGTGTGGGGGTCATTCACAGGATGACGGTGAGCCAAGCAAATGCAATCCTAGGATGTATCAAGTGAGGCATCTCCAATAGACATAGAGAAGTATTAATGCCATTGTACAAAGCACTGACAAAACCTTATTTGGAATACTGTGTACAGTTCTGGTCACCCATGTTCAAGCAAGTTTCATTCAAACTTTAAATGGTGCCAAAAAGAGCTACTCGGAGGGTAAGGGGAATGGAGGGACCCTCTTATGAGAGGAGACTGGAAGAGCTCGGCTTGCTTAGCCTAGCAGAAAAAAGGCTGAGAGGGGATGTGATTGGTCTCTATAAATACATTGGGGGGTAAACAGCAAAGAGAGGGAAGAGCTATTTAAGCTAAAAGACCATGTTTGCACAAGAGCCAATGGGTGTAAACTGGCCACGAATAAATTCAGGCTGGAAACTAGAAGGTTTCTAACCACCAGAGGTGTGATGTTCTAGAACAACCTCTCAATAGGAGTTGTGGGGGCAAACAATGTAGTTAATTTTAAAAGAGAGCTGGACAAATTTATTAGATTGGATGACATGTTGCTTGTGATGGTGGGGGCAGGGCTCAGCCTCCATGAGGGTCCCTTCCAGTTTAAGTCTTATGTTCCTGAAAGTTCATGCTTCAGGGCTTCAGCCTGTCACCTGCAGGGGTCAGGAAGGGATAGTTTTGTTTATTTGTTTGGGTTGGTTGGTTGGTTTTTAGTCTCCTTTCTTTGAAGCATCAGGGGTGGCCATGACTGGAGGTGGGACACTAGGTGGGTGGACTGGTGCTCTACGGTGGCACTGACCATTCTCTCTCTCATATGCTTAGTTGGCTGGGTTTTGCTCACATGCTGCTCAGGGTCTACCTGATCTTCATATGTGGGATCAAAGGAGTTTCCCGTCAGGTCAGATTAGCAGTGACGTTGGGGGAGGTTGCTTTCCTCTGCAGCATGGGGTGTGGGTCACTTGCCAGGATTATCTGCTGTATCTTATTTAATCATTTCCCTGCCATTGTGGGGCCACAGGCGTTGGTGCACCTTGGTCCCTCCTATTCTCTGTGTGGCACACAATAGTTTAGTCTCCTGTAGGCTGCAATACTTTCGGTTAAGTGTGTGGGTGCTGGGTGGTGTTGGTGGCCTGTGAGACATAGGAGGTCAAACTAGAGTATCTGGTCATCCCTTCTGGCCTTAAACTCTATGGAGAGAAAAAACCCACTGGTGCATAGCTCTGAAAAAGACACCAAATCTTGAATAAAAGATTTCAAGTGATGACTGCCTGAATAAGTTGTTCCAATGATTAATTACCTTCTGCCCCTTATTTCCAGTATGAACTTCTCTATCTTCAGCTTCTAGCCACTGAACCTTGCTATGCTTTCTCTGCTAGGTTAAAGAGTGCTCTAGTATCAAATATCTTCTCTCTGTGTAGGTATTTATACACCATGAACATCTCACCTCTTAACTTTCTCTTCAGTAAGTTAAACGTATTTAGCTCATTACATCTCTCGTTGTAAGGTGCATTTTCCAGAACATGAATCATTCTTATAGCTCTTCTTTGAACCTCCTCCAATGTTTCAGTATTCTTCACACAAAGTGTGGACACCAGGACTGGATCTTATTCCAGTAGTAATTTCACCATAGCTGTATACAGAGATCTGTATACACACACTCTCCTCTGAGATCTTGAGCAAGACACTTAACTTCTCTTCCTTATTCCCTCCACCTGTAACATGGGTATATAGTAAATATGGTTGGAATGTTTTGCTGAAACATTTTTGATGGAAAAATGGCTTTTCAACCAAAACAAAATTCATTTTGGTCAAAATACTCCAACTTTTCTCTGACATCATAAATCCATAATTGTTCAATACAAATTTTTGGAGTTTTTTAATGAAAAAATTGCAATTTCTCATTTAAAAAAACCTGACATTTTCACAGGAAATTTTTTAAAAATTCAAAATTTCTCTCAAATTTATTTTTCAAACACCTCTAATGTATATGTATGTGTGCATGCATATACACACAGAAACTTATGTTGCAGGGCTGAAGATAAAATAGATACTTGTATAACTTTAGGAACATGAGAAGAAGTGTTTAACTGCTAAATATTATTAAAATACAAATTATTCTCTCAGAGAAAAGCTGTTCTTTGCTACAGACTGCTTGAGAAAATAGAACAGGCCTTACAAAGTGGAGAGATTGGTTAAGGCAAAGCTGATAGTTGAATCTTTGAGGCAGACTCCTTGTTCTCGATATTACATGATCCCTTTGTAGTCCTTTGACTTCTGTAACTGGACCACTGTGGAAATGCTAACAGGCGTGTTAGAAGGAGCAGTATCACATTGATTTTTATTGCTGGGTTAATACTGGGGGTAGGGGATGTCACACACACTCTCGCGCTCTCTCTCCAGAAGAGTTGGCAAGAAAATTTCCTGTTCCCTAAAGAAATGACATGTTAACCACAGTATATTGAATGTTTTAAAGCCTGCCCAGATCTGACCACTTAAAAGGCAAGGGGATGGGCAGGATAATAAATGTTTGAAAGCAGATTCCGTATCCAACTAGAGGAGAGCGTGTTCTCTTAGACTGTATTTAGCTGAGCACTAATACCTTTATCTATGTTTATTTCTGGTGAAGTGTGGCTCTCATCTCGTGGGAGACTCTCTGACTCATGGAGTGTCAGAATAAGCCGTCCAAAATAGATTTTGGAGGGGATGGCTAATGCACAAGTAACTCGTTTATTTAGTTTGGGTTTTGCCTTTTAATGATCAACCCTGTTTGCTTTATGCACAGGTACTGACATCCTGCTTGCTACTGTGATTCTATCAGATCTCACAAGCGATGCATTGTCACAGTGGGAGGAAAAGGATCCTTCTTGTCTCTGTCCTGTCCAAATATTCTGGTCTGTGTGGCTGCTTTGCTGGGGCTGGAGAACATGCACACCACAGTGGGCATGTGCAAAAAATTAAGGCGCAACCATCTAAAACAAATCAAAGAGTGGTTTTGCAGTGGTTTATAATTTGGACCGGTCCAAATGGATTTTCACCAGGACAGCAAAATGCACCTCCCTGTGCACCTTCTGCAAAATGTCACATTTCTGTTCCAAACTCCTGAGATTCTAGAGCTCTTCCAGTGAAAGTGGTCAGACAATTTTAACATTGGCAAAGCTGCTTCTCTTTCCTTCTGAAAAATGGCTGCACTGTTTTTGCTGTAACTTTCCAAAACAAGTAGTCACTCAACCTGCGGCAGACAGCAATTATGGGAAATTACAGCCTGAATGGTTAACATTTGGCCAAACTGTAAGCACTTGGAAATATGAAGGTATAAAGGGACAGTGTTTGGCAAGCTCAGTATAATGCTTTGGGACCAAAGGTGCTGTACAAATGTCAGATTATTTTATGAAGAGAGCTATCCTTTCTGAAATGTTACTCGTATTTGGTGCCACCAGACTCCTCGTTGTTTTTACTTGTATCTGGTATTATCCCTTGCAAATGCAATAAAAATCCCTCTTTTATTTTTTTCAACTGCAATCAGCTGAATGCAGAGAAATTGTAATAGTGTCGGAGTACCCTAGGATTTTGTATAGAAAGTTAACTGAAAGGAAACTTGCTATTTCCTGTATCATCCTTCTAGGGATCTTGAAAGAGTTCATAAAAACCACTTCAGCTGACTTTCTTGCTGGATAGCGGAAGGAAAGGAAATTGTGAACAAGCACAAACACTCAATTCCAAGAGACAAGAGAGACACACAGAGGTCATTAAAGAGTAAGCAAAGCTAATGAATGAAATGTGAAAAAACTCACCTAGTTCTAGTCCAAAAATAATGCAAGGCTCCCAATTCTGCATCATAATAATACTCTGTATTTACATAGCACCTTTCTTCCCAGAATGTCCATACTTTCTAGAAAGATTAAATCCCATAAAGCCCCTGTGAGGAAGGTGCTGATATATTTATTTAGGAAAGTGAGACATACATAGGTTAAGTGACTTGACAAAGTTCACACAGTAAGTCAGTGGCAGAGTTGGGAATAGGTATGGCTCACCTGACTGCCTTGTGCTCCAGCCACTAAAGAGCACTTCCTCTCATTAACAGCACCATCAGTTGTCAAGGATCTATCAGACTAGTGTCCATTGTAAGATTTTTATTAGATCTAAATCTAAGGCAAAGCCAGAGATCTGAGCAACTGTAAACTTTCCGGAACCTGGGTCATCTGGAATTCACAAATGGCTTTGAGCAAACCAAAACCTGCAATCCAAACACTTCCCCTCCCCCCCCAAACTTTGGGGAAGATTGGAATCTATATCCAAATTCTCCGGATTGAACCCATCTCTATTTTTAGTGGTATGGATTTGCACATTAGCTTCTTAGTGCTGGAGAGTGAAGTTCAAACACCAACTTAGGACAAAAGTGAACACGGGTTTGATCTTCTCCTTGTTCCCACTTCTGCATAGAGACACATCCAACACAAAATGCAGTCACCCCTGTCAGAAGACCCAGGAGATGAACACCAGGGTGATCATTGCAACTCACAGAAACACTGGTCACAGAGCTCCTGGGGCTAGCCAGTCTGACTCTGGTAATTCTCAGGACTATCCACCAGTGAGACAAAACCTAAAAGCTTTAACTCAGATAAGTACCCCAAAGCTTACTACTCCTCTGAACTACTCCAAACTGGGAATCTTGTGAGGAACAGGCTCTCTTATCAGATGGACAATACCACAAAAATTCACAAATGCCAACCTTGTACATTTGCACCCTTGTTAGGAATCTTGGCAGTGTACCAGAGGGCTAAATGAGCTATAGAGAGTGAACTACCCTTTCTCCAGTTCAGGTCTGAATCATGAGGGGAGAGCCTAGAGGAAACTGCTGTAGTCATTGCCTATGATGTACCTGTTACGTTTTTACTAGGGCTATAAAGTGATTAAAAAATTAATTGTGGTTAATCGCGCGATTAAAATAATTAATCGTGATTAACTGAGCTGTTAAACCATAATAGAATACCATTTATTTAAATATTTTTGGATGTTTTCTACATTTTCAAATATATTGGTTTCAATTACAGCATGGAATACAAAGTGTGCAGTGTTCACTTTATACTTACAAATATTTGCACTGCAAAAATGATAAACAAATGAAATATTATTTTTCAAGTCACCTCATACAAGTACTGCAGTGCAATCTCTTTGTCGTGAGAGTGCAACTTACAAATGTAGAATTATGTACAAAAAAAACTTGCATTCAAAAATAAAACAATGTAAAACTTTAGAGCCTACAAGTCCAATCAGTCCTACTTCTTGTTCAGCCAATCGCTCAGACAAACAAGGTTGTTTACATTTTCAGAAGATAATGCTGCCTGCTGCTTCTTTACAATGTCACCTGAAAGTGAGAACAGGCGTTTCCATGGCACTGTTGTAGCCAGCGTTGCAAGATATTTACGTGCCAGATGCACTAAAAATTCATATGTTGCTTGAGGCTTCAACCACCATTCCAGAGGACATGCGTCCTACTGATGATGGGTTCTGATTGATAACGATCCAAAGCAGAGCGGACCAACGCATGTTCATTTTCATCATCTGAGTCAGATGCCACCAGCAGAAGGTTGATTTTCTTTTTTGGTGGTTTTGGTTCTATAGTTTCCGCAGCAAAGTGTTGCTCTTTTAAGACTTCTGAAAGCATGCTCCACACTTCATCCCTCTCAGATTTTGGAAGGCACTTCAGATTCTTAAATCTTGGGTTGAGTGCTATAGCTATCTTTAGAAATTTCACATTGGTATCTTCTTTGCATTTTGTCAAATTTGCAGTGAAAGTGTTCTTAAAACGAACATGTGCTGGATCATCATCCGAGACTGCTATAACACGAAATATTTGTCAGAATATGGGTAAAACACAGCAGGCGACATAAAATTCTCCCCCAAGGAGTTCAGTCGCAAATTTAATTAACGCATTATTTTTTTAACGTGCGTCTTCAGCATGGAAGCATGTCCTCTGGAATAGTGGCCAAAGCATGAAGAGGCATATGAATCTTTAGTGCGTCTGGCACATAAATATCTTGTGACGCCAGCTACAACTGTGCCATGCAAACGCCTGTTCTTACTTGCTGGTGACATTGTAAATAAGAAGTGGGCAGCTTTATCTCCCATAAATGTAAACAAACTTGTTTCTCTGAGCGATTGGCTGAACAAGAAGTAAGACTGAGTGGACTTGTAGGCTCTAAAGTTTTACATTTGTTTTGTTTTTGCATGCAGTTATGTAACAAAAAAATCTCCATTTGTAAGTTGTACTTTCATGATAAAGAGATTGCACTACAGTACTTGTATGAGGTGACTTGAAAAATACTATTTCTTTTATCATTTTTACAGTGCAAATATTTGTATTAAAAATAATATAACATGAGCACTGTACACTTTGTTTTCTGTGTTGTAATTTTTATTGATATATTTGAAAATGTAGAAAAACATGCAAAAATATTTAATACATTTCAATTGGTATTCTATTGTTGAACAGTGCTATTAATCGCGATAAGTTTTTTTAATTGCGATTAATTTTTTTGAGTTAATCGCATGACTTAACTGAGATTAATTGAGAACCCTAGTTGCTACATAAAAGTTGTCAACTGGAAAATTTTCAAGAGCACTTGAGGAAAATATCTATTGAGAAAATAACGTTTCTGGCAGGCTTTTGTGACTTCTTTTTCTGGTCTGACCAAAACCAGTAACTGAAAAAGAGGGAGGAAAATGCATGAAACTTTCTTCAACCATAAAAAAACAAAGATTGAGTGTTCTGTCAGGTAAATTCCTGCATGAATGGGCCCAGTTTTTGCACCCCTGCAACACACTATGTAATTATCAGGGAGAAAAAGCCTTAAACCTCTTAAAAACAATTCATCTAATCTGTTGTTGACTCTTTACAGTGACGGTGTTTCCAACACCTCCCCAGGGAACTTATTAAATTTCCCAAAGAATCTTATTGATAAGAACCTTCTCTAGCCTAAGCTTTCCCTTCCTGTTTTGAGGCCATTAGTGTCTTACAAGCTTCTGAGACTGTGAATAATTCCCTTCCTGCATTAAAATTTGTTACCTTTTCATCTTCTGCTGTCCCTCCCGCATCACTACTCCCAAAATTTTCTCTCTGGAGCTGGGAGAGCAGTCAGCTGCATGTGTGGGAGCTTTCATAGTCTGTCTGTGCTATGATTCAGGGTAGTGCTAGAAGCTTCTTGTTTTCATAAGCAGCAAGCTACATCCAAAGAAAATAATATAAAAGCCTGAAAATAATGGCCTGAAAGCCAACCAGGGAAAGGGGCCTTAATTTCCAGTAGGAAGTGCCCCTGAATGCAATCCTTTTAGCTTTAATTTCTGGTTCATTAACTGTCAGCAACAAAATCAGAATTATGAAGAATTTTGGTATTATAAAGGGAGTATTGGGCCACGAAGGGCCTGATTTTCAAAACTGTGCACATGCAGTTGATGCTATTGTGCATGTTAATTGCATATCTAAATGAGTCACTGGCCTGCCTGTGCCTATTAATACTTAATTTGCATATGCAATTGCAATAACTGCACAAACAATTGCATGCTCACGCAGCTTTGACAGGCAGGTATGAAAGGTCTGTATGCACTAGAAAACTGTACCCTAGCTAATTGAACCAGTGGGACTGCACAGCTGTTAATAGAAACCCAGTACTCAGTGGTTTGATCAAAATCACAACCACACACTGGCATGGCTGAGCTTTCTGGAGTCTTGAGTTACCAAAGTTGTTAGATATATTTAAGTTTCAGAGATGAGACAGGAGCCAAGAATTTCATAACTGGAAGCTCCAGGGCTGCAAAACTTGGCCAAATTAATGACTCTAACATCACTATATTATCTTAATCTCTGGATTCTTTAAATACTATTTTTTCATTCTCTTGCCAATAAATGTCAATCCAACTTGCTTTTCAGTTACTCAGGTAAGAGTTCCTCATCTACTCAGAGGAGTATAAAAACACCTGAAACTTGTCAACACAACAGCTTCCACCATTGTTATGGTAAACCCATATGCTTTCTATAGCAGCATTTGACTTTGCATTTCCCTGCGCTGGGGAGAGAACAGTGAAGAGGAGACAGGGATGTTAGTTGGATATTCTGTGTTTCTGCACACATGCAGAAAGCAATGCACCTCAGCTAGAAAGACCCAGAAACTTCCAGAACAGGGTGTGGCAGTAACCTCATATGCTCAGAAGCTGTTTGAGGCTGTATAAGAAGTTTTCATTATGTGAGCAACCCACCTGGCTGGTCAGACGCTAGTCACCCTCTGAGAAATGAGCCAATCAGAGCATAAGGGGAAAAGGTTATAATTACAGGAATGACAGACAGACTTGTGGATTCAGTGGCTGATCTGCCCAGGCCAAGAGATGTTTGTGCTAGGTCCCAATCCCTGTATTACTTTCGATACAGGTCAGTGCTATTCCACTTTTACTAGGGAAGCCCTCCATTAGGATGTTTGGTCCACCACAGTGTGTTTTATGGACTTATACGGAGAACCAGGGGAGCTTTTGTTATCCCTGGAGGCTACAGGGGCTCTGTAATTTACATTGAGGTGAGGTGAGGTGGATTTTGTGGATTCTTGCCTGACTTCACTGAGTGTATGGGGAGAAGATGGTGCCTGATAGAGCAAGAACCTTGGAGAGAGCTGGAAAATGAATATTTTATATGCTGATCCCAGTCCCTCTACCACTCTGTACAGGCTCCAGACCTGTATCACCAGCAACTGAGAGGACCAGTCCGCTATTAACCAAAGGGCTGGAATGCAGCTAGCTGTGGAGATCCCTGGACAGTTTGCTGACCAGGTTCTGAAGTGTTTGAAAGGACTGAGGTGCTGCCATTTCTCAAGCTCCAGATGACCCATGTTACATCCTACGGTCACCCTATAAAGAGTGAGAAATCATCTCGGAGAGAAGATCAGAGGCAATGTGTTTAGATCAGAGGTGGGCAGACTACGGCCTGTGGGTCCCTCCTTCCCGACCCCTGAGTTCCTGGCCCGGGAGGCTAGTCCCCGGCCCCTCCCCTGTTGTTCCCCCTCCCACGCAGCCTCAGCGTGCCGCGCTGCTGGCACAACGCTCTGGGTGGCAGGGCAGCGCAGGGCAGTTGCAGAGCCACGGCCTGACCTGGTGCTCTGGCCGGCGTGGCTGTAATGCCACCGGCGCTCCAGGCAGCGCAGTAAGGGGGCAGGGAGTGGGGGGGGGTTGGATAGAGGGCTGGGGAGTTGGGGGTGAGGGGTGTGGATAGGGGTTGGGGTGGTCAGAGGACGGGGAGTTGGATGGGGCAGGGATCCCAGGGGGCAGTGAGGAATTAGAGGAGGGGTTGGATGGGGTGGTGCGGGACAGTCAGGGGTGGTCAGGGGACAGAGCAAGGGGTGGTGGATGGTGTAGGAGTCCGGGGGGGCCGTCAGGCGACGGGGGCTTGGACAGGGCAGGAGTCCCCAGGGAGCCATCAGGTGGCGAGAAGCCGTGGGGTCGGATAGGAGGCGGGGGCTGGGCCATGCCCGGCTGTTTGGGGAGACATAGCCTCTCCTAACCGGCCCTCCATACAATTTTGGAAACCCAGTGTGGCACTCAGGCCAAAAAGTTTGCCTGCCCCTGGTTTACATGTATGTGTCCTAAAGTATAGGTAATGTTATGCTGAAACCTTCTATCTGAATGTCTGTAACAGAAACAAAAGGGGGGAAAGGCTGTATAAGGCACACTACTAGCTTTACTGTCTAATAGTGTGATGTTTCCTGGGGGTACCCAGGTTTGTGAGGCACCTCGCTACCACCAGTCCCTGGGTGTGCCTTCCAGTAGTCAGTTCCCTGGCTCCACCAGCCATAGGCAACACAAGCCCTCCCCTCTCAGCCTATGCAGACTCCCCTGTCTGTCTGCATGTTAGTGATGTGAACACATCTACCCCCAAGCTCTCTGTGTTCAGCCCCTGGTCTGCTGGACACACACAGTATTCACAGATAAGCTGTTCCCAAAGGAACAGTACACCTCAGCTTACCAGCTACTCCTTTGAACACAGACAGCTCTGCTTAATACACAGCACTTAGATTTGTTTATAGTGAAAACAAGAATAAGTTTATTTAACAAAGAACAGAGATTCAGATAATAGCAAGTAGATAGTAGCAGTGGCGCCGACTCCGTGGGTGCTCTGGGGCTGGAGCATCCATGGGGGAAAATTAGTGGGTGCTCTGCACCCACCGGCAGCCAAGCTCCCCGCCTGCCCTCCCCCCCCAAGCTCACCTCACCTCCGCCCCCTCCCCTGAGCATACTGCATCCCCACTCCTCCACCTACTTCCCAGCGCTTGCTGCCACCAAACAGCAGTAGCAAGCTCTGGGAGGGAGGGGAGAGGAGTGGGAACATGGCGCGCTCAGAGGAAGAGGCGGGGCGGGGATTTGGGGAAGGGGTTGAAATGGGGAGTGGTAGGGGGCAGGGGTGGAGTCGGGGTGTGGCTGGGGGCAGAGGGGGATCAAGCACCCACCAGTGCCAGTAGAAGTCGGCGCCTTTGGATAGTAGTATTAGAAACAGCTGGATACATGTAAATTAAACCATAACATGTTTTCTAGAATCTAGCCTTGCTTAACTGGTTATTGTCCTCTCTTAATAGAGCAAAAGGTCACCCAAAATCCTTCCAGGCTTAGCTGTGATGCTCCATTCATGAGGCAAGACACACTGTCCTCTTGCCTCCTCAGTGGAAAGATCTTTTTATCTCCAGATATAGTTCTAACATTCAATTGTCTGTTTACAAACAGGACACCCCCTGCTGCTTGTTGGGGTTTTTTTCTGTAGAAAATCTCCCCTATAGCCTTTGCAAACTTTTGATTAGCATTTGCTCAGCCTGTAAACAGGCAGCTATTGTGAAGCACATAATACTCAATTTACATATAGCCAGATAGATAAAACAACTCTTGCCTGAAAGAGATTTCTTTATCACCTTCTGGTGACTAGTCCCAACTCACAGACCTTAAGAACGCAATGTATGTATACGTGTAATGCCAAAAGACTCCAGTTGTTAGCAGGCAGGATTGAACCTGGGATTCTGAAGCTTAGTATATTAGTTAACGGCCACATGGCTCTTAGTCAAGGCTGTAGCAGACTCAGCAATCTGTAGTTTGACTAGGTGCCACTAGAGGAGGACAGAGTACCATGCCAAGCAGGCATGGGTTACATACTTCCCCTAGTTGAGGAAGCATATCCCAAGCTTCAGAGACTTTCCAGTTGATATCCTGAATGAGCCCCCACTTGTAGCACCAACAGATCCCGGATGTCAGCAGGTAAGAGCAAATTTGAGACCTCTGAAGCTTAGTGTATGAGCCTTTACTGCATGAGCTAAATGCCACATGGTTAAGGCCCTACCTAATTCACGGCAATGAAAAACATGTCACAGACCATGAAATCTGCTCTTTTGTGTGCTTTTATAGAATCATAGACTATCAGGGTTGGAAGGGACCTCAGGAGGTCATCTAGTCCAACCCCCTGCTCAAAGCAGGACCAATCCCCAACTAAATCATCCCAGCCAGGGCTTTGTCAAGCCTGACCTTAAAAATATCTAAGGAAGGAGATTCTACCATCTCCCTAGGTAACGCATTCCAGTGTTTCACCACCCTCCTAGTGAAAAAGTTTTTCCTAATATCCAACCTAAACCTTCTCCACTGCAACTTGAGACCATTACTCCTTGTTCTCTCATCAGCTACCACTGAGAACAGTCTAGATCCATCCTCTTTGGAACCCCCTATACTGTAAAGATTTTACAGGGGAAACTAGTGTTTCTCAAATTGGGGGTCCTAACCCCAAAGGGAGTTGCAGGGGAGTCACAAGGTTATTTTAAGGGGGAGGTCGCAGTATTGCCACCCTTACTTCTGCACTGCCTTCAGATCTGGGTGGCAGGAGAGCTGTGGCTGTTAGCCAGGCACCCAGGTCTGAAGGCAGTGCTCTGCCAGCAGCAGCGCAGAAGTAAGGGTGGCGATACCACACCAAGCCATCCTTACTTCTGCACTGCTGCTGGTGGTGGCTCTGCCTTCAGAGCTGGGCTCCCGGCCAGCAGCTGCCACTCTCCAGCTGCCCAACTCTGACAGCAGAGCCACCACCAGCAGCAGCGCAGAAGTAAGGGTCGCAGTACCACAACCTCCCCTATAATAACCTTGCGAACCCCCCCCCAACTCCTTTCTGGGTCAGGACCCCTAAAATTACAACACCATAAATTTCAGATTTAAATAGCTGAAATCATGAAATTTACAATTTTTAAAATCCTATGACCATGAAATTGACCAAAATGGACTGAATTTGGTAGGGCCCTACAGGTGGCTCTTAGCCAAGGCTGTAGCAGACTCATCAATCTCTAGCTGGGCTAAGTGCCATTAGAGGGGGACAGAGCTCTACATCAAGCAGGCATGAGTTACATGAGTTACATACATTATGTATTTGCTGTACATACATCTTGCAATGATTATGATGACCAGCATGACACAGGCTTTCAGTAAAGATGTTACATTATTACACCCTTTGGCAAAGCAGTATGTAGACCTAGTAACTCGTATGCATCCTTGTACCTTCTGCTTGTCGGCATCAAAAGGACTCTGGGCCACAAATAGCTTTTGTTGAAAGGTTATTCATAGTATTCCAAAGACTGTTCACAATATTTATACTACTTACAATGTGCTCTGCCTGCATTAAATGTTTGTTTTACTCAGAAAGTGAAAGGTGCTCACTCTTTAAAATTTACTGGGGACTATTACCATCCATTTTATGAGGGTTTTACATACAATTGCCCTGATGTTTAACCCTGTGTAGTGTTTTCTGAAACATCCTGAAAAGACAGAACTCTGGCCTGTGCTTTCGCAAAGAGTTACGGTGAGGTGCAAAAGGACGGGGAATGTGTAGTAGTTATACAGCATAGTGCCTGAGATCCCCACCCCCAATTCCTCCCCTCTTCCTTTTACCCCTCCCCGGTACACTGTCATCAGTGGAGCAGCGCTGGTGGTGAATTACAGCTACGACCACTAGCTGAGATGCAGCTTCAAACTCTACACACCAAGCAGTTTTCCAGGCCTTGTCTAAAGTAGAGAATATTACATCTGTTTTCCAGCTGCAAGATTTCATGACCATGCTAAAAATGCCCTGTCTGTCTTAGCTCCTATAATGTTTACTAGTACTGATGCAACTACACCATTGATGGAAATCAGACCATTATCTACTGTAGACATCTATAGACACTGTAGACTTGGCACTGTTAAGTCAAGGGGTACAGATCAGATAAGGCTTGATGCATGGTAGTAACACAACGTCAGAACAAAGAATAAAGTACTTCCTCCAAGAAAGACATTAGAATTATCTAAATTATCAAAACATCTATGTCTAATAATACTAAATGTTGTTTAAACTCTTGTGGCTGATCAGTTTACAAGATAACCAGCTAGTGTGAGCAGGACCAAATACTGTGTTGCTATCACCCAGTTGAAAAACATGTTTTGATTTCTAATCAGATAGGCTAAAGCAGATTTTTGTTTTATCCTGGTAAAAATACATTTTTCTTTCCATGCATGCTGGGCCAGCCAAACCTGCTCTATGACCTAGTTTGGCTACAGAAGAGTGTAATCCATGCTTAAGCAGAGTTGTTTCCTTCTGATAGCATAGAAGGATCCAAGTCAGCACACAATTGAGAGTTCATTAAACTCTTATGAAAACTCTAGTTTTCGGGCGTGCTTATGTAACACCGACAGATCATTGGCAGGCGGAATTGAACCTGGTACCTCTGGAGCTAAATGCATGAGCCTCTACTGCATGAGCTAAAGGTTATGTGGCTGTTAGCTAACGTAGTAGAGCACACTCATTAATCTCTCTCTCTAAGTGGGCTCGGTGCCACTAGATGGGACAGAACACCACATCCAGGAGGTTACACTTACGACTGCTATTCAGGGCAGGGCTGAGTGAATAATGGAGTTTTAGGTTTGGGGGCCAAACCAAAAAATTTAAAAATTCTGTTTCAATTCAAACAAATACATTTTTGTGACATTTTTCATTGAATTGAAAACTCAGAAACGCTTCATTC
Organism: Natator depressus; assembly: GCF_965152275.1. NCBI lineage: Eukaryota > Metazoa > Chordata > Testudines > Cheloniidae > Natator > Natator depressus. Next base: position 9,275,758 of record NC_134235.1, read on the forward strand.
TGAGTAGTTGACTGAAAGCAAAAAATATTTTCAAGTGTTTCATTTCAGTTTGGCAGTTTTGGGTGTTTTTCACCCTTTTATTTTATTGGACAAATTTGAAATTGAAATGGCATTTTGAATCAAACCGTTGAAACAAAATGCTTCAATTCTTTTGAAAAAAATTTCAGCTGGAACTATTTGTCTAATTTGATCTGAATTCAATAAATACTGTAATTTTAGGTCCTGAAAAATGCATTTTTCAATGAAAAAATAGTCAAAAAAATTTCACTGAGCTCTACTCAGGATTTCATGGGGCAACAGAATTAATATTCAGAAGTTCTGGGGCCTGATTGTCTTCTCTCTTTCACAAGTGTAAATCAGGTGTAATTCCAGTTTAAAACTTCAATGCATGAGATCAGTGCTAGCATCGTTGTACTTAGACACTGGGTAGTAGTTTAGGCTTAAAATGTAAAGATTTTTTTTTCAGTGTTTTGCAAAACCCACTATGAATAGAATATTTTTATTTTGCTTTCAATAAACTTTAAAGATCAGAGTTTAAATACTCCTGTTCAATACTGCAAATGCAAACACAGTAGCCAAGAGCAACTATGTGACAACCAGGAAGTGAAACTAGCTAATCTAGTTGCATTGTACAGGCTGAGAGAAATAGAAGTAAACAAACAGCATAAATGGAGGGGAAAGTAAATTTTTAGAAATTCGGATCTCTCCTGACAATGTTCTTTGAAGAGAAGAATGACTATATTAAACACTGACTGCAGTTCTCATAGTGTGTGTGCTAGTATTTTAATTGCTCTTAGCACATAGCTATTCATTATGTTACTTGGAGGCCTATCAAATCATCCCTTGTTAACTGTAAACTGCATATTAACTTAATTCCTTGATGTTTTATAGTGAAGTTAATCATATACTGAGGCTGTAATTTAAAAGGGCAGGATAATTTTATGATGACAAACATAATTTTTAACACTGCAAACCAGGAAAAATAATTATAGGCAAATCTCATTCTTCAGGGCATAAACTGATCTAGACAACTCATGGGTGGCGGTGACAGCAGCATAAGTCCATTACATTACCTCATGGTTGATATCAGCAGCTGGCAGACCTTGGAGCTAAGGATTTTGCCCCTTGGCCTTTGATGATTCTTGAGGGAATCCTTTATAAATTCAATCTCATAATTTGGCCCCAAAGTAGGAAACAGAGAGAGAGACCCACACATTCACTCTCGCTCTCTCCTGCTATACTAGGTCCTGTTATGACTTTTCTGTGTCTAAACAAAACACCTTTTGTAGTTTTACCCTGAGACTATATCCTGTATCTCAAATAAGAAAAATCTAGAATTTTCCCAAATGCTCTTTAGGAAGAATACTGTAAGATAAAGACTTTTTACACCAGTAACCCTTAGGTTCAGTAATTAAAGTGCTAACCTAATGACTGCATATTGGCAGCAAAAACACTAGAGTAAAAAAAACCATTTTCAGTCTCCAGCCCAGGACATTGTGTTCCCTCCAATAACAAGAATCTGAAGCTTTTTACAAGAGATTCCTGTGGAAGAAGGGCCACATTTTCAAAAGTGGCCACTAACTGTGCATGTTCCCATTTTCTGGGTGCCTAACCTGAGACACCTGAATTGGAGTTGTGGATGCTCAGCTCTTAAACTTCTTAATATCAAGCTCCAGTTGTTTTAAAAATGAAGTCATCTAAATTACAAGCCGCTTTGAAAAGTGATCTGTGTCAGAAGACAATACTTTAAAAAACTGCCACGATACTTTCCTCCCCAGAGTTTGCAGACAAAACAATCCATGCGATTTAGCCCATTCTGTTTATTAATTAGTCTTTTAAAAACCAGGGCTTTTAAGGGACTGAGCAGTAGAGGCAAGTAAGGTTAAAATAATCTAGGCATGCCAGCATCTCATGCAAGCTATTCACCCCAGATCTGAACACTAGAGAATAATCATCTAAATAATCCATTATCTCATGATAATGTTAAAACTTTTAATTAATTACTAACCAACTGTCTCCTCTTTTCTGTGCCTTTCCTCATACAACATTTATTTAACTGTTTGGGGGTGGGGTTCATAAGCAGCCTTGCAAACCCCGGTCACCCACTAGCCTGGGGCAAGTTATTTCTTTTGATGTGCAAGTAAAATTGTATTATGCTTTTTGTTTTTCCTCCTAATAATCATGGGAAAGGGTAGGCAAGTAGATGTTGGGTCGTGGCTGGTAAATTTTCATAACAGTTTTACAAATTACAGTGAAAAACCCAAGTAGTGGAGCATGGTAACTGATGGCTGTTTGACAACGAACCTACGTTCAGCTTAATTAAAGCATCCCTGAACAAGGAAGAGACAGCAGTTCCATTTTGTGTCTCTAGATGGAGGGTGTCACATAGACAGCTGACAGTGTCCTGGACCAAGCTAGAGATCTCCTGGTTTCTGATGTGCATACAGACTTGCCATTTTCCCACACTGTGTGATCCATGAAATGCATAAAACCACAGTGGCTTTTTTTTGGTCAGAGTTTAATATGTCTCCTGCGCTTTCCATGACTGCAGCTCTTTGAACTTGTTTACACTTAGTTTGATTTCAAGATGGTAATTACTGAGCAAGAGGTGATTTGACCAATTAGATTACAATTTACTTTAACTTGCACAGTGCTGCTAAGAACAAATTTTGCCCCTCCCTATTTCCTTCTTGCATGGGCATGTGGAGGAGCCCTCCCAAACTCATTCCATTGCTTGATGGGTAGAGGAGAGGGATTTCAGGAGGCTGCACAGGGAGTGTGCAATTAGGAATGCAATTCCATTGCAGCTTGCTGTGCAGAAGCTCTTTCGGGGCAAGACAGGTAAGCAGTGGAATCAATGCATTTGCTGTTGCACAGATCAATGTACTATGGACCACATGGAACAGGGTCACAAGAGCTACAGAGGAGTGGATGGGTCATTACATAAAGTAAAACTATTTCCCCATGCTTATTTTCCCCCCTACTGTTACTCACACCTTCTTGTCAACTGCTGGAAATGGGCCATCCTGATTATAACTACGGAAGGTATTTTTTTCTCCTGCTGGTAATAGCTCACCTTAACTGATCACTCTCGTTATAGTTTTCAGAGTAACAGCCGTGTTAGTCTGTATTTGCAAAAAGAAAAGGAGTACTTGTGGCACCTTAGAGACTAACCAATTTATTTGAGCATAAGCTTTCGTGAGCTACAGCTCACTTCATCAGATGCATACTGTGGTATACTCTAAGGTGCCACAAGTACTCCTTTTCTCGTTATAGTGTGTATGGCAACACCCATTTTTTCATGTTCTCTGTGTGTATGGGTACACACACACACACACACACACACACACACACACACACACACACACACACACACACACACACACACACACACACACACACACACACCCCTTCCTACTGTATTTTCCACTGCATGCATCCAATGAAGTGGGGTTTAGCCCATGAAAGCTTATGCTCAAATAAATTTGTTAGTCTCTAAGGTGCCACAGGGACTCCTCGTTCTTTTTCCCAAGTTCTGTGGGATTCTCCTGATCATCCCAGGGTTTGAAAACTGAAAAACTATGCCCTGCTGTCCCAAAGGCAGCAGTCTCCATGGTTGTATCCATATTCCTTTTTGTTATCTCTGTTAAGGCAATACCTTCAGTGGCAGCACTGCCCTGTGCTGATACTGCAGTGTGAGACAGATGAGTTTGTTCACCAAGAGGTGGCAACGCTGCCACTAAATCTGACTCTGGCTTCTCAGCCCTTGTTTTTCAATGGACTCTAGGGATGATCTTGTTATAAATAGATCCTATCATTACTAAACTGTGCCCTTATTGATACCCTTGTATGAATTAGCGTGAGGTATTAAAAATATTGTACACAGTTTTGAGAGAGCTATATGACAAAATATTTGGTTCCTTTAGGGTTTGTAGTTGTTGTGTTTTTGTTAGAGGCAGAACTGGCATGCGGGGCCTGGGCTACCATTCGCCCCCACTCAGTCTGGGACATCCTCTTTCCCCCAAATACCCAGGCTAGGATCCCATGTCATCTAGTGTTTAATCTGACTCTCCCACCAGTCCTCATGCCCATTCACGTGACCCGCCATGGGACCCCCTTCTCCTTATTGGTGCCCCTCCCTCTTGCTTTATCTCCCCTTTATTGTGAGGCCTCGTCCTTTCCCCTTCTTCTTCCTCCTCCTCCACCCTGGAGTGATACCCGGGCTGGGACACCCCCTCCAACCCCTACCCCGCTTCCATTTTGTGCCACCCCCTATGGCAGCGCATCTTGCCCCTTCCTGCTTGCCAAGCTGGGCCCCCCCCGTCCCTACCCCCACTCGCTAGGTGTACCCAGGTGCCCCCTCCCAGCATCCCAGCCTTGGGCCTCCCTCGCGTCCCTCAGGGGGGCCCTGGCTGGCGCGCGCGCGCGCCCCCCCCCGCGGCCGGCGGGGTCGCCCACGGGGCGTGCGGTCTCCCGCAGGGCGCCCCCTCCCGCATTGGCTGCGCGCCTGCCCTCAAGCCCCGCCCCTGTCTGCATATTCATGAGCCCCGAGGAGGGGGCGGAAGCGGAAGCGTTGCAGGGAGACGGTTTCCGAGGAGCCCGGTATAAAGCGGACGCTGCTGCCCGCACCCGTCCGCGCCGGCCCGACCCGACCCGACCCCGGGGAGCAGCCGGGCCCCGCCCCGACCTACCTACCTACCTACCTACCTGCCGGAGCTAGCCAGCCAGCCAGCCACCCCCTCCGCGGCTACAGGGGCCAGGTGCCGGGCAGAGGGGGAGACCCGGCGGCAGGTAAAGGAGGCGCCGGGGAGCTGGGCTGGGACGGGGTGAGGCGCCGGGGGCATTGGGACAGGTGGCGGGGTGAGGCGCCGGGACAGGTGATGGGGGGGGGCGGTGGCTGGGTGAGGCGCTAGGGAGGATTGCAAGGGGGGGGCTGGGGCTGGGGGCATTGGGACAGGTGGCTGGGTGGGGGGACCGGGTGAGGGGGCTCTGGGGGGCTGGGACAGGTGGCTGGGTGAGGGGGCTCTGGGGGGGGGCTGGGACAGGTGGCTGGGTGAGGGGGCTCTGGGGGGGGGCTGGGACGGGTGGGTGGGGGGGGGGCTGGGGACGGGTGAGGGGGCTCTGGGGGGCATTGGGACAGGTGGCTGGGTGAGGGGTGGGGGGGCTGGGACCGGGTGAGGGGGCTCTGGTGGGCATTGGGAGAGATGGCTGGGTGAGGGGTGGGGGGGCTGGGACCGGGTGAGGGGGCTCTGGGGGGGCTGGGACAGGTGGCTGGGTGAGGGGTGGGGGGGCTGGGACCGGGTGAGGGGGCTCTGGGGGGCATTGGGACAGGTGGCTGGGTGGGGGGGATGGGACGGGACCGGGTGAGGGAGCACTGGGGGGGATGGGACCGGGTGAGGGGCCGGGGCATTGGGTGAGGGGGCATTGGGCTGGGATGGGATGGGACCAGGTGAGGGGCCGGGGGCATTGGGACAGGTGGCTGGGTGAGGGGCCTGGGCAGGTGGGGGGGATGGGACCGGGTGAGGGGGCACCGGGGGGATGGGACCGCGTGAGGTGCCGGGGCATTGGGTGAGGGGGCATTGGGATGGGATGGGACCAGGTGAGGAGCCGGGGGCATTGGGACAGGTGGCTGGGTGAGGGGCCGGGGCAGGTGGGGGGGATGGGCCCGGGTGAGGGGCCGGGGGCGTTGGGACAGGTGGCTGGGTGAGGGACCAGGACAGGTGGGGAGGGGGGTGGCTGGGTGAAGGACCGGGAGAGGTGCGGGGGATGGGACCGAGTGAGGCGCTGGGGGGGATTGGGCTGGGATGAGACCGGGTGAGCACCTGGGGCATTGGGACAGGTGACTTAGTGACGGACTGTGACAGGTGAGGGGGGAACGGAATGGTACTGGGTGAGATGGGGGGGGTGGCTGGGTGAGGGCATGGGACTGGGACAGGTGGGGGGGAGCAACTGATTGAGGGACTGGGTTAGGTGGTGGGTGTAAATGGACAGGAGGGGCGATGGAGGGTGATGGGAAGGTGGCTGAGGAAGTGTGGACAGAACAGGTGGAGGGGAGGGAGGTAAATAGGTGGGTGATGAGGTGAGGGGTATGGCTGACAGGTGGGGGGTGTGGCTGGATGAGGGGCTTAGGAGGAAGGTGAGGGAGTTGTTTTGCTGGATTAGGACAGCCAAACAAGTGAGGTGCTGGGTGGAGGGGATAAATGGGGAGTGAGGTGCTGGGGGGCTCTGGGGCATGGGACATGTAAAAGCGAATGGGGTCTTTTGGTAGAGGAACAACAAGAGAGGGGGAAAGGTCTGAGGAATGACAGGTGGAAGGGGAGGTCTTACTTTATACTAGGTCCCTGTGGGGGTAAGGCACATAGTTTTGGGGATGGTAAAGGGTAAAATGGGGAGGTGGAAGGTGAGGTAAATGGACATGGGGCTGAGTGGTGAGATGGGGCTGAGAGGAGGAAGATAACAGAACAGTGAGTTGGGCTGGATGACAGTGTAGGTGAGGAGTAGGAAACAAGTGGTTGTTACTGGGGTAAGACAGATAAAACAAAGTGAGTGGGTGAATGGAAAGGGGAAGATGAACAGAAGCCAGAAGAGACAAGTACTGTAGATAGGAGGCCCCAGTGCTGGTTTTGGTTGGTGTGGGAGATGAGTTGTTTTGCAGGGTTCTAAGGGTGTGGATTTGTCCTTGAGCAGCCAGGCTATCAGAGATCTGGAGTTGGTCTCTTTTTCCTGTTAAATGTTTGCATGCTTTAACTGTAACCAGATTTAATCCTTTTGTTTTCATGAGAGCAGGTTTCTGTTTAATTTATCACCATCCTGGTGGAGAGAAAAGGGAAATGCTAGTTGCTGAATCCAGTAAGAGGTTACAGTAATAGAATACTTCCCTTCACTTCCAGAACCTGATGTTCTTTGATAGGTTGAAACTTGAACTGAGTTGCATCAATTTAAACTCTTGAAGAAAAAGTTAATACACAACTATTATAAAAAGTTCTTAAGGTGGCTAATGATGGGTGTGGTGCTGTTGGAGAAACTTCTTTATGGAAGGTGGAAAAAAGTGCTGCTGACCTTGAGATTGCCCCAGAAGAGGCAGTGTGCGCTCTTTGTTGCAATAGAAACAATGCAATAAGTCCTGTAACTTTCTATGTTATATGTTGGGAGAGTGTCTCAGCTAGTGTCTTTAATTAGTGGGTAGAGAGAATGAAGACTTGGCTGTGACTCAAGTTTGGAGGCAGAGGGGGGAAGTCTAATGTTGCTGATAGTGACTAGTAGGAGGGGTCAGGAAAGAAGCTTAATAAAAATATTTCAAGTTGTCTGTCATGCTAGGTTAGGCAATATTGAATAGTTCTGATTCTGGCCACAAGGGGGGTGTGCCCAGCTCAGAAGTGGACCTGAAATGAAGTGGATTATAGGGAGTAGGGTAGAAAAAGATCTAGAATTTCAAATATCCATTAGGAGTGTAGTGGCTGAAGAGAGCTCACTGTTACAGGTGTGTTTGGTCACAGTAACTTGCATAACATGCTGCTGTTATATTAACTTGTCGAAATGTTATCTGCTCCACATTCACTGCCTGGCTCAGACAGTGCTGCTAAAATATTTAATGTTTGCAGTGTTGTAGCCATATTGATCCTGGTATATGAGAGACTAGGTGAGTTAGGTAATATCTTCTATTGGACCAACTTCTCTTGGTGAAAGAGACAAGCTTTTGAGCTACACAGAGCTCTTCAGGTCACCTCTGTGTAGCTCAAAAGCATGTCTATTACAACAGAAGTTAGTCCACTAAAACAATTTAGTGATTGCTTCATTTAAAGCGTGAGTTGGTGGATTATTTACCTATTTTTTGCTTTGCAACCTGCAAGATTTCTTAAGGAAACATACGTGATTGAAATGTGAGGGAAAGAATCACTTTAAGCTGTAGTATGTGTTCTCTAACATCTGCAGTGGATCTTAAGGTAGTACTGCATAGTGCAGTGTTTGCAGGGAAGCAGTACCTACAAAAGACAAGGTCTGCTTGTTTTGGTTTAATTATTGTACTAGAAATCAATGAACACGCTGTCTCCTGGGATCTGTTTTAAATTGCACTAGTAAAGTTCAAATGGGAAGTTTTGAAACTACTTGTTTAAATATGTTTCTATTTTAATAACAGACAATTTTTAACAAATGTTTTCTTTTACAGAAAAAATATACTGTTGGCTTATAATCTTAAGATTGACTCATCAATCTTCACAACAAAGGAACCTGCCTTGTTCAGGCTTAAAGCAAATCCAGGGATCCTTACATTAAGTAGGCTGCCAAAAGGCACATGAGGGAATAGATATGAAAATTACTATAATGGTACTGTCAGCTGTTGTCTTAGAAATACCTCACATCCATAGCTTTAATCTATGGTGTATAGGTTTTAGTAAGTTGTTTGTTTTTTAACTTAAGTATTCAAGAGAGACTTCATTACAGTAATGAGCAATTGCATGACCTAATGGATAGTTGCATTAATTTGGTAAGTTATATTTCTTAGTTAGGTACTTAGATTATTGGAGGCGAATCTACATTCAAGTCAGTTCAGGTGTCCTTGAATAAAGAAGAGGCTGTAATTTTCTTGTCTTCATATAGGTGGAAGACAGAATGTAGACAACTGAGGGGCCTTAAGTCAGGCAAAAGAGTTTCCTGTTTTGTGTACAGCCTTTTTCTGAGTTGTGTGAAGTGTGCACTCTCTAGTTTTCTATTGAACCCCTGAAGGGCAGAGGACACTTCATATGTTTGCAGGTGTTCACATTTATTTAAACACTGAACTCTGGTGATATGAGCTATGTCTGCAAATTGTTCTTGTTTATTTGGTAAATGAGTCTTCAACTGTCTCACTGATCATAATTAAAATAACTTAATAGCTTACCTTTTGAAACTGAAATTTGTTTTCATTAGCAGTTGGCTGATTTATAACTGAATTAGATTATCTTGTATATACCTGCTTTTTGTTGTGCATTGCTTTAGCTTGATAGAAAATCTAACACATGAAACAGGCTTTAAGGATAAATATGCAAGTATAGCATATTTTAAAGACCGTTATCCTTGTGTTATAGCACCATAAATGATTGAAACAGAAATGTTTAATCCAAGTCTATGTAGCTTCTGATCCTTGGTTTATTTGTCTTACCTTAATTAATGAAAATACACCACTCAGTTTCACTTCCACTTCCTAGTTCTCATGTATAAACACAATGATGCAACACTTGGGTTACTAATAGTGGGAAAGAACACTGGCTTCCCATTAGAATTTATGTAAATTATGGTGACACTATTGATTTTGAGGCTTTTTGTGTGGCTAGGAAAAAAAATATGCAAGCTTACTGGCTTACATATTTTACAATTTTCTTTAACATTTTTGATCTCATGTTTTGCTTGCCCTTTTGTGTTTTGTTTATACCCTTATTCCAAAAGGCAAATATCACATACCCAAGTGCTGGAGTGGGAATTGTTTTGTTGTAGGGTTGCTGTTGAGTACATGGTAGCTGTGACTCTCTTTAAAAATAAATCAGTCTGTACTTTTTCTTTGGGTGCTTGCCCCCAGATAATTGGAATTACATGACCTCTCTCAGAGATTAGACTAAAAAAAGCTTGAACATGGACTTGGACTTAATGACATTGCCATGATTATTAACTTACTGGTTGTGACCTTGAAAGATGTAAAATGACTTTTTGGGTAGACTTAACAATCTTAAACTTGCCAACACTTATTGTAAGTTGAATCTTTCCCGTGTCATTAAAGATAAACTTCAATATTTATTACTGAAAATGCATATGGATCAGCAGACACTACAAAAGGTAAAAATTTATATAACCTTGATGCCAGAGTACTTCTGAATATTGACTATAAATAGATATTTCAAAAAAGTTCTGATACAGAATTGTACATTGAAGGTTAATGCAAATCTACATTTTTTTTAAGAAAGTAAAAGATGGAAACTTCTCAAGTTTCCACTTCCTCAGTGTCCAAGTTCCCATGACTCTAAAGAGACTTACTGGCTTAGTACGGGCTTTTTAATATTTGTTTAGCCACTTGCTCTGTTTCAACTTGGAACATCTGTATTGTACTCAACACTGCCATTCACAAACTTGTATCACTCTCTGAATTAAATGGCAATTATCTGCGGTATGAATAAATACCTGTGGTCAGTATAAGAAGTAGATTTTGTTCCATGTTCCAAAAAGGCAATTAAGATCTTGGTTTAGAGATGATGGTACCTGATTCTGTATTAGCAAACATCTTAACAGTCATATTGATGTAAACAACTACTCCAAATGGTTGCAAACTTCACAACCATTTGTCTTCCATGATCACTGAGGCCAAGGCAATTAGAAGTCATCCCCCTGCAATATGCTTGCAAACAATGGTTTGGAGCAGGGGTTCTCAAACTGGGGGATGGGACCCCTTAGGGGGTCTCAAGGTTAATACATGGGGGGTCACGGGCTATCCGCCTCCACTCCAAAGCCCGCTTTGCGTCCAGCATTTATAATGGTGTTTTTAATTTATATGGGGGTTGCACTCAGAGGCTTGCTATGTGGTACTGGTGACCTATTTCAAAGTTTGAGAACAGTTGGTTTAGAGGTAGAGACTAATAGTTTAAAAGGTCAAGAAAGAATTAGTCTGAGCATGCTTGTTTGCGTCAAAGAATTTTTGCATGCCTGTGTTGTACTTTGTCTTAGTTAGTCCAGTGTGCCTGGCTGTGTGAAACTGTCATTTATTTTACAGACAAGATCAAACAAATCTGAACTGACTTGACGACATTCCTGTGGGGTTCTCCATCCTTCAATAACTAGCGCATTCTGCAAGTCCTTACATATTGCACTGAAATTCCACTCCACGCTCAAGCATGAAAGTGCAGTTCAGGCGAATACTTAAATTTATTTCGTGGAGATTGTGAACATAAACATAACATAAGAATGGCCCTACTGGGTCAGACCCCAAAGGTCCATCTAGCCCAGTATCCTGTCCTCCGACAGTGGCCAGTACCAGGTGCCCCAGAGGGAATGAACAGAACAGGTAATCAAGTGATCCATCCCCTGTCACTCATTCCCAATTTCTGGCAAACAGGCTAGGGACACCGTTCCTGCCCATCCTGGTTAATAACCATTGATGGACCTATCCTCCATGAATTTATGTAGTTCTTTTTTGAACCCTGTTATGATCTTGGCCTTCACAACGTCCTCTGGCAAGGAGTTCCACAGATTGACTGTGTGTGTGAAGAAATACTTCCTTTTATTTGTATTAAACCTGCTGCCTATTAATTTCATTTGGTGACCCCCTAGTTCTTGTGTTATGAGAAATAATAAATAACACTTCCTCATCTACTTTCGCTACACCAGTCATGATTTTATAGACCTCGATTATCTCTCCTTAGCTCTCTTTTCCAAGCTGAAAAGTTGTGCACATGTAAGTTGAGTGACAGTGTCATTGAAGCATCTGCCAGTGTTTCATTTCTTGGTATAACTTCAGTGTGAAGTATCTGGTTTTGTTTGTGGGGTTTTTTTTGGGACCCCCTGTCAAATCAAATTCTTTACTGGGCCAGTGAGTTACATCTCTAACTATATACCTTCCAATTTGACACATCATGCTGAGGTACCATAGTTGTGTCAATTTGGAAAGAGCTTTGTGATTTCCCCCCCCCCCCCGCCCACTTCTGCTCAAATGCTTCCAAGTCACACTGACAAACATGCCAAATTTTAGTCTGAAAGCTAAGTTTGCTAAAGTTGACCCTCCTACAGTGAAACACTGAAATAACTTAAACTCATATTGGTGTGCATTCTGTCTATAATAAAACTTTGCTCTAAGCAGTGTCTTTGCACTATGAGACCTAATTAGATTTTAAAATCAACCCTGGACAGCTGCTGAAGCTGCTCCTCTTCACTTTAGAGCTTGTAATAGTTAACCACACATCTGTAGGTTCAAGTTGTACTGCGGTTAGGAGTGTGCACAAGGACCACCCAGAAACTTCAGGAGATGAAGGATATGGCTTCCTACTTCCTGTATAGAGTGGGCTTCTGAGTACTAATGCTAGTACTCAAGTCTCTGCAGTAGCACTCTTTCCTGGTGTTTGGTGAGTCTCTGAAATCATGAATTGTCTGGGACTTGGGGGGGAACTAACTTTCAATGTACATTACAATATATGTGTACAACACTTCCAGGACCAGCTGCAGAGATTTGTTGTCAGAGGATCTCTGCATCTGAAACAGGTTGTATTGGCATATTGCCAGTTTGTCGAGCTTTAGGGCATAACTTAAGGCTCTTTTAGTTTTAACTGGTTTAGCTTAATGTGAAGTTCCAATTTATTTGTTTTGGTTTGTGGGTTGACTTTTTGTATTAACATGCCCTGCTAGGGAATGATGCTCTCTTATGGTAGTGGTACTAAGACTATTAACTTATTTAGGGTGACATAAATAACTTAGGCCCTTAAAATGTTTTATTATGTGCACTTGTGATAGGTGATGTAAAATTAAATACCACTTAAAGTAAGGATGGGTAGGTTCACTTTCCTGGACCTTATCCCCTTGTCTAGCCAATGGGCACTGGCCATTAAACACAGCAGTGTCAATTGCATAAGTGGTATGAATTAAGTTAAATAGCTGCATTGACATTTACTAGCCTTCACTGCACACTAACACTTTATATTGTGGTAGAACCTAGAGGCCAACCAGGTTGGAGTCCCATTGTGCTAGGTGCTGTACAAACATAGGAAAATGATAGTCCCTGCTCTGAAAAGCTTGCAATCTAAAAGACAAAACAGGTAGATGAGACAAACGCGCATTAGGGTGGAATGGGGAGGTAAGGGGGGAGAACAGGTAACAAAAATAGGATTTGGGCAGTTCTTAGCCAAGAAGAAACAGAATGAAAGATCATCTGATCAAATAAGGATTGGTAGTAATGCTTTTTTTAAGCAGAACTATAAAAAAGTATATAAATGCTAATTGTGTTAAGTTTTTGCTATTTATAAATCTTTTAATAACTTAAAAGCTTAATAAACTAATGTTGCTGGAAGATTGACTGGAGTCCTTAGCTGGGTTTTCTTCCTTAACTCAGTTTCTTCATTTTGCTTTAAATAAGGGCTCTGTTTTTGTAGCTGAATATGAAACCAGTGTTTTGCTGACCCTGCATTTTCTTTCTCCTGTTAGCCAGCCTGGGTTACTTCTGCATGCAGTACTAGCTCATTTATTTTGAGAAGCTCAAAAACAAATCCATTATCACCCTTGAGTGCCAAATAAATGACCTAGCTGGGGGTTGAACCCAGTGTGCTGGGTTGTTTTTTTGTTTTTGTTTTTTGTTTTACAAAACGTTACTGCTATGCTCACACTTGAGTTATTTTTCTTGTTTTGTCCTTGAATAGGTGATCAGATTGTCTGGACCATATCCAGAAAGCAGTGGTTGGGTCACTTGATGTCTTATTACAGAACAGTAAAACAGACTTCTGTGCCAGTTAACTTCCTATTCCTTCTAATATTTTTATACACAAGCAGCATTATTGTGAAAAATACTTCATCCTTAAGGCTGTTTAACGACTCCTTTTTTTTCTTGGTGACTTACAGAAGGAATTTATAGTCTCAAAGTGCTGGATCTTCATTTTCAGACCATAATGGACTTCATAGATTCTCAGGCCAGAAGGAACCATTCTGATCTAGTCTGACCTCTTGTATGGCTTGTGTCATACAACTTCCCCAAAATAATTCCTAGAGCATCTCTTAGGAAACCCATCCAATCTTGACATTAAAATAATCCGTGATGGAGAATCAACAACCACCTTTGTCAAGTTGTGCCCTTTATGAAATATTTTCCCCCATGTAGTACTCATAGACTAATCAAATCAACCCTTAACCTTCTCTTTATTAATAATGTCCAACCTAAACCTCCATTGCTGCAATTAAAGCCCATTGCTGCTAATCTTCTCGGAGGTTGAGAACAATTTTTTTTCCTTCCTCCTTGTAACAACCTTTTATGTGCTTTAAAACTCTTATCATATCCCCCTTCAGTCTTGTCTTCTCTAGACTAAACAAACACAATTTTTTCAATCTTTCCTCATAGTTCATGTTTTCTAGACCTTTAATCATTTGTATCAACATCGTTCTTGAATTATGGACACCAGAACTGGAGACAGTATTCCAGCAGCTATCGCACTAGTGCTAAATACAGAGGTAAAGTAATCCCTACTCCTTATCTAGATTCTCCTCTTTATGTATCCAAGAATTGTATAGCTCTTTTGGCCACAATGTCTCGCTGGGAGCTCAGGTTCAACCTCCTATCACCACAACCCCCAGATCTTTGTCACTGCTTCCCAGGATAGAATCCTCTATACTGTCTGTAAGGCCTGCATTCTTTGTTCCTAGATGTATGCATTTAGCCATATTAAAACACATTGTTTGCTTCTGCCCAGTTTATCGAGTGATCCAGATTATTCTGTACTAGTGACTTGTCCTCTTCATTATTTACTATTCCTCCGGTTCATGTCCTCTGCAAATATGAAAAACAAAAAAAATTGATTTTAAGATCAGAAGGGACCGTTGTGATCCTCTAGTCTGACCTCCTGGGCGTTGCAGGCCACAGAACCTCACCCACTCCTGAAATAGACCCCCTAATCTCTGGCTGAGTTACTGAAGTCTACAAATCATTATTGAAAATGTGAAATGGCATAGGGCCAAGAACTGATTCCTGCATGATTATGCTGGAAACCCACCCTTCTGATGATGATGATTCCCCATTTACAATTACATTTTGAGACCCATCAGTTCACCAGTCTGATTTAATTTTATCTTTCTAGTTTTTTAAACTTCCAGAAGTCTAAGTCTCAACACTTAGCTGATGAAGGCAATAACTTGTAACTTCTACAAAAGAAGATATCAAGTTATACAGGATCTATTTTCCATAAGCCCATGTTGATTGGCATTAATTATATTATCCTCCTTTAATTCTTTATTAATCTAATATCATGTTAGCCACTCTATCTTGCCTTGGATTGATGTCAGGCGGATAGTGGCTGATAATGGAAAGAGTTATCATATGATGTATCTCTTTCTAAATGCAGAACAAACTTATTGAACTTTTCTGCATGAAGTGTACCATTTCCATCTAATAATGGCCCAGTACCATTGTTAGGATTCTTTAGATCCTAATAGACTCTGGCCATTGTATCCCTTATCAGTTTTCTACAATTTCTAGCTTCTGCTTCATATTCATTACTATCAACTTTCCCTTTTTTCCATTAATATAGATAACCAGGTTTGGGGGGAAGTGAAGGTGGCTATTTTAACCAATATGGCCTTCTTCCACAACTGAGTGAGACTTTTTGGGCATCAAGTAGTGTTCTTAAACAGTTCCCACTATCATTCACTTTCTGATTTTTTTTTTTTTTTTTTTTAATTCTTCCTCTTGATGATTTGACTCCAAATTTCAAAGCTGAAAACAATTGTCTTAAAGGCCAGTATATGGATTTGGATATGGATTTTGTTTGCATGAACACTTGTACCTGAACTACCATTTAACTTTTAGTTCTGTGATCAGTTCCTCTTCCTCAAGATGAGTTCTAATATAATTTCCCTGTGTTGTTGAATGCAACACTTTTTTTTTTTTTTTTTTGAGTTAGTAAACTGTCTTTTGGAATATTTAGGAGTTGCAAGGATATGTTAGTACTGGCAGCATGAGACCCCCAGCATATGTAACCCAAACTGTAGTCCCCCACGATCCTGCAGCTCTTTTCCTATGCATTATAGATTGGTATGTAAGGAGCTGGTTATCCTGCTCCCTAGTGTGATATGCTGGCTTGTCTTAGTTTGCATGGCAGACACCATCTTGTGCTTCATATGTCAGAACATTGATCCATAAGCCTTCAAGATCATTTTCATCTGAGATCAGTGACTTGGAAACAGGTAGTGCCACCTTGACAATGCTACTCTCTTCCCTTTTTGCCCACTTGATCCTTCCTAATACATTGACTTTTAACTCTCCAACCATGGGAGTCATCCCACCAGGCTTCAGTAGTACCAACTAGATCAAATTTATGCCAACTCCTCATGTTTGTTACCCAGGCTTCTAGCATTGATATATAGGCAGTTAAAAAATTTCTTTGGTTCCTTGACTAATCTTGTTCTCAACATCTCAGTCTTGTGCTGGATTCATATCTTCCCTCTCTTTACCCTCTGCTTTTAATAACACCTTGACTACTGTAGCCAACCTGTCCCTCAGAAGATTGGCCCACCTTCTATGGGGAGATGGGGCTGTATAATTTGGATGGACTCCACTTTAGTAGAAGGTGAACCAGTGTTCCACAAAACTTTCCAACTTACCCCATTTAGCTAGGTAGCAGTTCTATTCCAGAATAGCCTGCCTTCTGTTTTAGGAGATTGCTTGGATGCTCTTCAGCATGCTTCTGAGTTTCCCTGAAATCTATCAACATGATATCCCACAATGCAGTGTCATTAATGCTGATATGAACCATCACCAGTGGATCACTTCCCTTGGACTTCAAAAGCCTTGGCTCCAGGAAGGCAGCACACTGTCCTGTTGTCTTCCTATCCTTTGCAGAATGTTCTTTCAGACAGCCTGTGGAAATATAATTCTAGTGTAATATTGCTCCCGGGGGGGGCAGGCCGCAGAGAAGAAGCTCTGTGCAAATATATCTGCCTGTGCAGATAATCGTCTAGTATTGTCCCGGAGGAGTGATTCAGCAGTCTGAACTGTTGCTGCTTTGACTCCCAAGAGTTCAAAAAATAGAAAACCCTCAGTGCTCACATCATACTGAAGAGCATGCACTCTTATCTAGTGCACATCCTATCACACACGTCCTGGAAAATGCAGGACAATTGAGGTGGGAATAGTGATCGCTAATCTCAGATTATTAATCTGAGATTAATGCCCAGCTCCCCCCACCAGTGACAGATATATTTTAGAGAACTGTTTCTACTTTTATGCTTTTGACTACACCTCAGGTGACTCAGGGCTTGTCCACACAGTGCTGCACCAGTGCAATGCTTAGTGAAGATGCTGCCTACACTGATGGGAGACCTTCTCCCATCGGTGTAGGTACTCCACCTCCACAAGGCGGTAGCTATGTTGACAGGAGGGCTTTTCCTGTCAACATAGTACTGTCTAAATGTAGGAGTTAAGTCATATAACTCTAGCATTCAGTACTTTGGCCCCAGGTGGTGAAGCCCAGGCTTTGGCCCTGGGCCCCTGCAAGTCTAAGCCAACCCTGGTGACCCCATTAAAAGGGGATTGTGACCCACTTTGGGGTCGTGACCCACAGTTTGAGAACAGCTGGTGTAGACCAAGCCTTGGCTTTCAGCATAATGCAAGAATGTCTAAGTATTTCTTCTAGATTCCAGGTGTAACTGTTTGGTAGCATTGCAAATGTCTTAACAGCATGCTCCCTTTTTGATAGGGGAGGACAGATGTAATTTTGAGGGTAGTAAGTAGGGGAACCTGAAGGCAAGCGAAAACGAGGCCGTCTGAAAACAACATGGCAAAGAGCTGGGGCACAGCTGGGGAACCATTGAAAGACTTGCCAGAAATAGACAGTAGTGGAGGATTTTAGTTACTACCTTAAATGCCAGAGGCATAATGGAAACATGATGAAGTAGGGGCAACCAACCTGTGAATAGAATAAAATGTTAATCCCTTTTCAGTAGCATAAAGGGATGAGGGTGAGGTCTGAGTCTCTACTTAGTCTGTGAATTTATGGAAAGGTCTTTGCTACTTGGATGCTTTCAATCTGCAGAACAAAAGCCCAGGTAAGAGTCTACCTCTCTTTCAGTACTCCTTTCTCTTAAGAACTGATTGAAGGAGCAAGGCTCTAATCAAAACCAAGTAAAGATTCCCTTTCTTTGATTAAAATGTAAAATCAAACTAAATCCACTCCCCTTCTTACAGCCTCCTCTGAAGTAAAAGGCACTAGGGAGAAAGGCAACTGTTTGTCTGACAATCCAGTGTAAACATGGCAATACTGGCCTATCTTTCTGAAGATGCCTTCAAGGCACACTTGCCTCATCCAAGAGAAGGTAGTTCAGATATTGACAGACAATAACACAGTGATGTGTTAAGAGGCACTTCTACTGTGAAAGTGGTGTGAGCATCACATATATGTTGCTGTTCACCTACTTGGGAAAGCAGTATTAGTTCTACACATGCACTTATTCCAATAGCACTTACGTAAGGTGTTAAACTTATGACTTTATAAAATGGACGTTCTGTTTAAAATGTAGGGCTGGATGTTTTAGAACTTCCATTAGATAATAGGATTCTAATACACCAGTTTTCAATATATTAAAATAATCCATACATTTTGATTTCCATCCTATGCTGTCACCAGCTTTTGTACAATTTCCCAGAGAAAGTAAGTCTTTTAGTGCTAGACTTCCTGCAAGGCGAGGGGAGTGCTTCACTGCTGTCTCTAGCTGTTGCTCCTTCAACAGGCATGCAAGTTCTTTTGGTCTCACTGACACTTTACCCCTTTAGGGTCTATGCAACCAGCATATATTAGTAGCAACACAGGACAGCCTTTTTTTAAACAAACCAGCATTTATTAGTCAACTGGCATACAGTATTTCAGGGTTCTTTGCTTTGAATGGAAAAGCGAAGCTTATATGTCCATTCCAGCAGCATAACCTTCCTCTGTCCAAAACAGTCAAGATGCCATCTTTTCCACTGGCACAGGGCAGCAGAGGGTGTTTATTATTCCAGTGTCCTGACACCTAAGTTCTGTTTTCAGGCTCTAGGCACCATTCTCTGTCATAGTCTGCTTTCCAAGACCACCCCAATATTATTCCCCTGTCCCTGGACAGAAATAGCAATACAGAAGTGATTGGGGGTGGGGGTCATGCATATTTTCATAAATATGGAAATGTCCCATGTTCTCAGCATATGCTATTTCACAGCTATTGAAGCTAACTACAATAGAGTTGGAGCAGAGGGCACAGGGTTGCTATATAATGTAGTTCACATGAGTTTTTAATACTTGTTTTTTCTTGGTATGAAACCAGTCATACAAAATTGCAAATCTTGAAATATGTATATTTATCAGAATAGTCTGGAAGGGTTTGTAGGTTATCAAGACAACTGCACCATTCACTTAATTTCCCACTTAAAAACTGCAGCTTTAGCAGTCTTCACTTCCTGACTAGTTACACTGCCAAACAAATGTTTATCTTGTAAAATATCTTAATCTACAGTCCTGGCTTAATTCAAACAGTTTATTAATCTTTTGAATGAAAGTCATTGTTACACTGATAAACCAGGATATTATTTACAGCAATAGTTGCATTGTGTTCTGAACTTCCAACCTTTCATTCAGCTTTTTTTGTCAGCAGATCAATTGTTTGGGTCCTTCTAAAGATTTTATCCACATGTTTTGTTGGCAGGATCTTAAAGCGAAGTGAGAATGAGTCCTGGTGACCAGGCAGATGTTGTATATGTAGCTCATTAAATACCTACAAGCGTAATCTACTTGGTTAGCGGATGTAGATGTATGAACACATTAGCAAAGTACTCTGACATTAAAACCCAGCTAAAATAGTCAGCTTATTAGTTGAGTGACTAACTTGAATTTTTAAATAAAAGCTAGACTATTTATACTACATAAAATTGGAGGTGGAGGAAGGGGAAGGATATTAAAATAGATTTTTCTTTTTCTTTTTTTTTAAAGCTCGTTCAAGTTCCTGGTGAACAGATTTTTGCTTAATCCATGAATTTATCCATCTCTTGCTAAAACCCACTGTGGCCTGTCCCTCAACTGTGGGAGCGTCTACCTCACCTTTTTGCAGTGGCTGCAAAAGGCAACTTCTTCACTAGAAGATGTGAGCCAGTAAATCTAGCCTCACTTTGCTTCTATTTTGGAGAATGTAATTAGAGACTTGGTGTTTCCATGGTAGTGTCACCTTCATTCTGACTTAAGTTATGCTAATTATCCATCTTGCAACCATTTGACTATGTAAAAATACACTACTCCCTAATCCCACTAATAACTACTATTAGGGGAAACATCAAGGACAAAGATTGACTTTTCCTTGCCTGTTGTCAGGGAAGATCTAGAATCAGTTCAGATCAGGTATTGTAGTTTATTTTTTATATTTAAGTACAGAATGGCCTAGTTGAAATTTTTGCTCTTAGTTTTCCTGTCTCTACTTCAAGAGCCAAGATCATTGTTAATGTGATTTCTTATGCCTTAATTTTTTACAAGTTTATCATATTTATTGGTTGAACTGTGAAGTGCTACATAATGCAGATAATCGTGGGCCAGGATCTTGTTGTGCTCAGTTCTGTACAAACAAATAATAAAAAGATGGTTCTTGCCCTAAGTGAGTCCTTCCCACTTATTTCCCTGCTTCATTAACCTTCCCACCCCTCCTTCCAGAAAAGATTTGGTGTGTCAAAGTATTGCCTTCCAACATGACCTTTGCATATTTATCAAGTAGTATTTATTTATGCCAAAACACATTACATATAGGAAATGCTTCAGCCACCAGTGAAATTCAGACATCTGTGGTGAAAGTGAACAGGTGCAAAACAATGACATGATTTACGACAAGATATGAAGATGGAGAAATAACACTGTTTAGCTCTTACTTCAATAGACAAATTGAGAGGGTGGTGGAAGAAAATAAAAACAGTGACCTGGTGCTCCCCACTTGAGCTTATGACAAAAGAAAAGGAATAATGGTTTAAAATATAGCTACAGCAATATGTACACATTTTGTGCCTGTGTACATGTGTTACACCGGCTTCCTGCCTGTGTAATGTATACAAGTAAGCATATATTGCATCACGTATGGTTATGTTTGAATGCACACTCCGTTCAGATTACACTTATTGCCACCTATTTTGGCGGTTGCTATGCAAGTCCTATAACATGTTTATCACAGTAAAGTAGCGCTGTCACTGAAATGAATGTGAGGATGACTGTTCTTCCTGAACAGACTTGCCAAAATAAAACTTAGTCCAGAAGGATAGACTCATTTTTTTAAATTAAAAATGAGCTTTTCCATCATCTGTCAAAACGTGTCTCATAAGTGTTTCCTCCCATTCTTTCTCTGGCTTATGACAACAAAACTGAAGTTTATAATATGCATAATTCTTATGCACATTTCTCTTCCCCAGTGGCTATAGTATTCATAGTTTTTACATTTCATCTGGGGTTAAGGAATCTTGCAAACATTTTTCCACTGTAAACTTTTTAACAGTTTAGGAATTCAGTCTTAAGAGTGAAACACTTATAATCCATATCCTCAGCAATGTTTTCAATTATATGGGTACGAAGTAAAGTGTAAAGCTACAAGCATCTTTAGGCATACATTGCTGGTGCTTGCATATGTATCTGAGTATTGTACAAGACAGCCCTACCGTAGGGATTTCACAATTCAGAAGATGCATTGTAGGGAGAGGAAGGAGTTGCCTTAGACTCTCAACTTATTCATTCAAGTGCCTACTAATCACAAGATCTTAAGGTTCTGACAAACTAGGAAAATTTCGGTGCATAAGGGGCAAAATGGAAGAAATGAGTGTGAGAAAGGACAAAGTGGGTGGTAAGGCTGATGGCAAATGATGCAAATAAGGTATAGAGAATAACAGGTAGCGCGAGCTCAGGTCTGCACTAAATTGTGCAGGGCACCAAAGGCAATACTGCAGACAAGTGGCAGCCAGCAGAACAATTCAAAGATGGGACTGATGTGGCCTGAGCAGGCAAAGAAGATCACTTTGGTTGTGGTGATTTGGTTAGATTAGAAGGGATTGGTGTGGGTATTGAGAGGCTAGATGAGAGGTTGCAGTAATCCAAGGCAAGAGGCAACAAGAGTTTGGACAAGTAATCTAGCCATCAGGTTATCTAATTTTTTTTATTTTAATCTTGTGGTGAAAGAAACACCAAGAACCTACAAGCAGCCTGGATGTGCATTCAGTAGTAAAATAACATTGATCTTGCAAGCCTAAGAGATTAATAGAATGGGAGAGCTCTCAAAAACAAGAGGTAATAGGACACTACAGCAGGGGGAGGGAGTAAATAAATAGTCCTGTCCTGGCTGTGTTGATTTCAAAGAAGCAAGAGATTTCAAAACCTGAGACCCCGTAAAGGGGATGGGGCAGGAGTGAACGCACACCTGTAATGAGGCAGCATAAACACTATAGAAACTATTGGAGCTGAGGACGACGTCTGGAGACTGATGAAAATGAGACACCAGTCCTGTAGGTCTGCTCTCACAGAAGAGGAAAAGAATAGGAACTCTTAAACTTTGAAAATGCTGTTGGACAGGTAGAACTATGATGGGATCAGAAGAGCCATATGGTGTCATAACTAACATAGCTCAGGGAAGGTGAGGTTCCTATGCAGCAGGACTTTGCCTTCTGTCAGTTTATGCTGGATCTACACTGTGGGCTATGCTGGCATAGGTTCAGTAGTTACTCCTGGAGGAATTCTGGTTTCCTATGAAGCCTAACTACAGAGCAAAACACTGAAGCAATTGTGCCTGCAATGTGAATGGCAAACTGAATACCTCATAATAACAATATGACACTTTAGCCTTAGCATATTTAAAACTCTGGTTCACTGGGTGGTTAGTTTAAAAAAAGTTAAGGCTTGCATATATGTAGAATCTTTACAAGAGACTAAACCTGATTTACCTGTCAGCATTCTTCTGTTGTCTGAGAGATCATACATCAGGCTAGAAGCAGCTAAATATAGGCTAGGAATGATAAACCTTGAGCTTGAAGCCATTTAAATGAATGTTGGCATTTGTACTACATACAGTACCTGCACATGGCATGCTAGGGTCACTGATAACAAATGACTGCACCACAGAAGAGACTAAAATTTCTCTAAAAAAGAAAAGGAGTACTAGTGGCACCTTAGAGACTAACCAATTTATTTGAGCATAAGCTTTCGTGAGCTACAGCTCACTTCATCGGATGCACCCGATGAAGTGAGCTGTAGCTCACGAAAGCTTATGCTCAAATAAATTGGTTAGTCTCTAAGGTGCCACTAGTACTCCTTTTCTTTTTGCGAACGCAGACTAACACAGCTGCTACTCTGAAACCTAAAATTTCTCTGCACATCCATAAACCTCTAGGTGTGTCCATAATTATTTGACAGTGGAAAATAATAATGGCAGCTTGATGTACCGTTTGTTTGTTTGTTTGTTATGGAAGGCAAGCCAGAGAACTTTATTTCCATTTTATATTAGGAAGTTAGGAACAGTTCAAGCTCTATCCAAATGTCACAATGACTGAAAATCCCCTTTAGCCAAATTTATGCAGAATATGGACTTGATCTGGTTTTGGATAGCTGAGGTTAGACAGTTGGGATTAAATTGTAAGAATCTTTGCAATGTTTTCATTAAATCAATCTTCAAAGCCTAATTATAGTATCAGTAAAACACCAATTTCATGGTTGGGGGGTGTGCGCACACACAGTCAAATATTTGCAGTAGTTTAAAAGTTACAGATAAAATAAGAGGCTGCTTGAGAAGTTGCCAGTTTGATTTAAGGATATTTGTGCAGGAGGTTAGACTAGATGATTGTGGTCCCTTCTGACCTTAATGTCTGAGTCAACATCACATGTCAAAATATACAATGTTTTGACAGTTATAAATCTTTAACTTTTTAAAATCTGCATCTACTGTAAATAATTCTGTTCCCCATAGCTTCCTACAAGGTTTTAAACTATGATGAGATGCATTGTTACGGGAAAATTTTACATGAGTAATCTTTAAAAATTGGGAATACTAACAGCCTCAAAGAGAAACTGACTTAATCTACTTTAATTATACAAATAGTGATCTCTGCTTGTAAGACTGATTACAGTACCTTTTTAAATACCTGTATGTAAAGTTGAGGAGCAAATTAGTATCCAATTTAAGAAATAGCATGTATTCATTAAAGTGTTATATGCAAGGGAACAACTAAGGCTATGCATCCTTGACTAGTCAATCTTTGACTTGATAAACCTTTTTTTATGGTATGTATTTTAATATATGCAAAACATAAAATTCTCCATGACTCGAAAGCATAGCTCATACTGGAGAGCAATTTACCAACTATTGCAATGTTGGTATAAACTCCTTTCCCATACTGTGCAACCCCTTGAAAGCTCTTAGTGAAATACTTTAGCAAATATGGAGCCAGAGTAGCACAGATTATATGGCTGCAGTTCAATAGCTCTTGCCCATTGACCTTGGTGGCTTATTCTTTGCCTCTTCCCAGTAGCAAGGACGAGGAGGTTGCTCCAGTGCATCCAGCTGGCAATATCCTTAAGTGATCATGAAGGTTCTCTTCTTTTGTGTCCCTGTTTATTGAAGGATCCCATTCAGAGACTGC
Source organism: Natator depressus (assembly GCF_965152275.1). NCBI lineage: Eukaryota > Metazoa > Chordata > Testudines > Cheloniidae > Natator > Natator depressus. The sequence goes on from NC_134235.1 coordinate 9,300,080, forward strand.
GAGTTTTTAAGGAATATGGTTTACCTGCTCTGTGTCCTTATCACATGCTGAACTCCCAGGAACACCCATGCCTAGATTGGATGAACTCCGTTTTAGCAGACATCTTGTCACTTGCAGCTTACTCGCAATGCAGCAGCACCGTTTTGCTCACTGACTTGACAATCCTTAGTCCTATTACTTTCTAAATTTTCAGGTTGCTGCCTGTAAGTGGTGGATGGGTTTTAAACTGTTACAGGGTGTTAGGGGGCTTATTCCTTCACCCGTTTCCTTCCCTGGTCCTTCTCACATGAACAGAGAGCAACAATACCCAAAGTCCAAAGGTGCAAACAATTCAATGTTTATTGGGGTGAACTTCCAGCAAGCATGATTCCAGTTTCCTTCCTTAGTGTCCCCCTTCCCAGCTCTGACACCACAGAGCCTTACCTGTGTCCCTGTTCCCACTCCCCTCCTTAGCAAAACATGATTCCAGTTTCCCCACCCCCATTCCCTGTTCCCATTTCCCCCCACACACTTCCTTCCTGATTGACTGCAGACTGTATAGTAAAACTTGAGTTCTGCTTAGCTATAGCTTAACCAATCATTTTTCTGAAATTTAACTAACCAATCCTAACATATTGTAACATGATTATGTAACCAATTATATCCCACCACCTTAATTAGTTTACACCCAGCAAAATTAATTATACAGCAGAGAGAAACAATCACAGAACCAGACAGAGATTATACAGAAAAACAATAGGGAAATGGGGACTACAGTGCTAGAACAAACACAGAAATGAGGATTTCACATCCCAGCTATTGATAAGTGAGTTCTTGCCAGACAGGATGCTATCAAACTAAGTTTCCTTTTACATCTTCTAGGCACTTCCCTTTCTCTGGAGGCGATATGGTATTATCAGGACAGGACTGTATTCCTAACAGCCCAATAGCACCTTATTTCAATGTGGCTAGGTTGGAATGTGAGGATGTGACCATTCGCTTCCCAGCTTATGGCTGCCTCTGCTGCTTAGCCAAAGACCTTAGCCTAGGCACAGGGCCTCAGACTGTCACAGTAAGAGAAGGACCTTACACCAGCAGACAGTGATTTTGATTTTTTCTTTCTTTTATACTTCTATAACTAGCTAAGTGATAAGAATACACCTAAATTCTTAGAGTATTGGCCTTTACAGACAGGCCTGAATATCTATATCCTAACAGGGTATTTTTTGTTTTTAAAGCCCTTAACAGTTTATACCTGGCTATGCAAAATGACACTCTTGAGCCTCATCCTGATATTGGACAGCACCTACTCTTTGGGGACCCCAGTGCCATAAGTCAACAGGAGCTTATGCCTTTCTGTTGGTTTATTGGAGAGAATTAATTTTTTCCCCTCTGAATGTTCATACCTCTCCACTTCATACTTTTTAAAAAAACTTTTTATTCCAAAGGACTGGTCTAGCTATGACCAGCAGTGGTCATTTCTATTGTAATTTCCTTTTCACTTCCCCATTCCTGCCCCCCGATCAATGAGGTATATTTAAAGTTGTATTTGTACACTATCTTTGGGGATTTTGTTAATTAAGATTAATACAGTGCAAACTAGTATTGTGTTGTGGAGTGTAGTCAAAATGAAGGCCACTGTGGGTGGAAGTAGCTAATCGGTCAGCCAAATTTTTACATTACTTATTTCCAAAGCAGTCGTGCTTCAAACTATATGTGGTCATATATCTGGTACTTATGCGTATTTAGCTCATTTCTTAAAAGCAGATTTGTGAAGTTATTTGTTTAGCAATAAACCAAAGTAGTTTAATTAGGTTTTGTGATCTCCAGTCTTTTTTAAAAAAAGAAGTAAGGGAGGGGAAGATTTCAGTAGTGATTTAACAGCAGGATCGAATCTAATGTTAGTAACAGCCATTGCAAAGAGTCTTTTACATTGTAGAATCTTTTTTTTTTTTTTTTAATGTCTTCCCAGCAGTGTTTCAGAACTCTATCAAGGATAATAAAAAGAAAAGGAGTACTTGTGGCACCTTAGAGACTAACATTTATTTGAGCACAAGCTTTCGTGAGCTACAGCTCACTTCATCGGGTGCATTCAGTGGAACATCCAATGAAGTGAGCTGTAGCTCACGAAAGCTTGTGCTCAAATAAATTTGTTAGTCTCTAAGGTGCCACAAGTACTCCTTTTCTTTTTGCGAATACAGACTAACGCGGCTGCTACTCTGAAACCTGTAAGGATGATAAAGGAACCCACTTCCCTACCCATTCACTCCTAATGGGCCGCCATGCAGAGGAGAGTGAGGAAGTAGTGCTCCTTAAATGACACTTCTGTACAGTGACACCATGGAAGCCTTCCATGCCTGTTGTGTACAGTTAGAGTTTTATCTTTAGGAGATGAAGAAATATATATGCATGCCCAGAAAATGGGCCAACCAGGGAAACAGTTGCTGTACATGGCAGGCTACTGTCAGTTACCGGCAGGATTCCCTTTGGTAAATCTGCATAATTAATACTGTTTGCATCAGCAATTGTAAGTTAACTGTCCTTCCCTGCCTCTCCTAGGTATGTCTACACTACGAAATTAGGTCGAATTTATAGAAGTCGGTCTTGTAGAAAGCAGTTTTATACAGTTGATTGTGTGTGTCCCCACACAAGTGCTCTAAGTGCATGTAGTCGGCGGAGTGTGTTCACAGTACCGGGGCAACCGTCGACTGCCGGAGCGTTGCACTGTGGGTGGCTATCCCACAGTTCCCACAGTCTCCGCCGCCTGGGTAGAAATCCTAGTGCCTGATGGGGCTAAAACATTTTCGCGGGTGGTTCTGGGTACATATCGTCAGGCCCCCGTTCCCTCCCTCCCTCCCTCCCTCCATGAAAGCAAGGGCAGACAATCATTTTGCGCCTTTTTTTCTTGAGTTACCTGTGCAGACGCCGTACCACGGCAAGCATGGAGCCCGCTCTGCTAACCGTCACCCTATGTCTCCTGGGTGCTGGCAGACCTGGTACTGCATTGCTTCACAGCAGCAGTTTGTTGCCTTTTTGCAGCAGACAGTGCAGTATGACTGGTAGCCGTCATCGACGTAGTCCCGGGTGCTCTTTTAATCGGGCACCTGGACAAACATGGGAGTGACTCAGCCAGGTCATTTCCCTTGTTTCGTCTCATGGCGATTCAGTCCTACCAGCAGTGCGCTGCGATTCAGTCTTACCGGCAGTGTCTTTTAACCTCCAGCCAGCAGAAGATGATGGCTAGTCGTCATACTGCACCGTCTTCTGCTGAGCACCCAGGAGATGATGATGGCTAGCGGTTGTACTGCATGGTCTGCTGCGAGCAAGATGTATAAAGATAGATGAAGTGGCTCAAAACAAGATATTGACCAGATTTGTTTTGTATTCATTTTCTCCTCCTTCCCTCTGTGAAATCTGGCCTGCTAAACCCAGTTTTGAGTTCTATCCTTGAGGGAGCCATTCAGTTTCTCGCAAAGCCACCCCCTTTGTTGATTTTAATTTCCTGTAAGCCAACCCTGTAAGCCATGTCGTCAGTCACCCCTCCCTCCGTCAGGGCAACGGCAGACAATCGTTCCGTGCCTTTTTTCTGTGCAGACGCCATACCACGGCAAGCATGGAGCTCGCTCAGGTCACTTTGGCAATTAGGAGCACATTAAACACCATGCGCATTATCCAGCAGTATATGCAGCACCAGAACCTGGCAAAGCGATACCAGGCGAGTAGGCAATGTCAGCGCAGTGACGTGAGTGATGAGGACATGGACGCAGACTTCTCTCAAAGCAGGGGCCCTGGCAATGTGGGCATCATGGTGCTAATGGGGCAGGCTCATGCGGTGGAACGCCGACTCTGGGCTCGGGAAACAAACACTGACTGATGGGACCGCATAGTGTTGCAGGTCTGGGACGATTCCCAGTGGTTGCGAAACTTTCGCATGCGTAAGGGCACTTTCATGGAACTTTGTGACTTGCTTTCCCCTGCCCTGAGGCGCAAGAATACCAAGATGAGAGCAGCTCTCACAGTTGAGAAGCACGTGGCAGTAGCCCTGTGGAAGCTTGCAACGCCAGACAGCTACCAGTCAGTCAGGAATCAATTTGGAGTGGGCATATCTACTGTGGGGGCTGCTGTGATGCAAGTAGCCAACGCAATCAAAGATCTGCTGATATCAAGGGTAGTGACCCTGGGAAATGTGCAGGTCATAGTGGATGGCTTTGCTGCAATGGGATTCCTGAACGGTGGTGGGGCCATAGACGGAACCCATATCCCTATCTTGGCACCGGAGCACCAAGCCGGCGAGTACATAAACCACAAGGGGTACTTTTCAATAGTTCTGCAAGCACTGGTGGATCACAAGGGACGTTTCACCAACATCAACGGGGGATGGCCGGGAAAGGTACATGACTCTCGCATCTTCAGGAACTTTGGTCTGTTTCAAAAGCTGCAAGAAGGAACTTTATTCCCAGACCAGAAAATAACCGTTGGGGACGTTGAAATGCCTATATGTATCCTTGGGGACCCAGCCTACCCCTTAATGCCATGGCTCATGAAGCCATACACAGGCAGCCTGGAAAGTAGTCAGGAGCTGTTCAACTACAAGCTGAGCAAGTGCAGAATGGTGGTAGAATGTGCATTTGGGCATTTAAAAGCGCGCTGGCGCAGTTTACTGACTCGCTTACACCTCAGCGAAACCAATATTCCCACTGTTATTACTGCTTGCTGTGCGCTCCACAATATCTGTGAGAGTAAGGGGGAGACGTTTATGGCGTGGTGGGAGGTGGAGGCAAATCGCCTGGCTGCTGGTTTCGCACAGCCAGACACCAGGGCGGTTAGAAGAGCACAGGAGGGCACGGTACGCATCAGAGAAGCTTTGAAAACCAGTTTCATGACTGGACAGGCTACGGTGTGAAAGTTCTGTTTGTTTCTCCATGATGAAACCCACCGCCCCTTGGTTCACTCTACTTCCCTGTAAGCTAACCACCCTCCCCTCCTCCTTTCGATCACTGCTTGCAGAGGCAATAAAGTCATTGTTGCTTCACATTCATGCATTCTTTATTAATTCATCACACAAATAGGGGGATAACTACCAAGGTAGCCCAGGAGGGGTGGTGGAGGAGAGAAGCACCAGGAGGGGTGGTGGAGGAGGGAAGGACAAGGCCACACAGCACTTTAAAAGTTTAAAACTTATTGAATGCCAGCCTTCTGTTGCTTGGGCAATCCCCTGGGGTGGAGTGGCCGGAGGGCCCCCCCCCCACCGCATTCTTGGACATCTGGGTGAGGAGGCTATGGAACTTGGGGAGGAGGGCGGTTGGTTACACAGGGGCTGTAGCAGCGGTCTGTGCTCCTGCTGCCTTTCCTGCAGCTCAACCATACGCTGGAGCATATTGGTTTGATCCTTCAGCAGCCTCAGCATTGAATCCTCCCTCCTCTCATCACGCTGCCACCACATTTGAGCTTCTGCCCTCTCTTCAGCCTGCCACCTCTCCTCCCGGTCATATTGTGCTTTCCTGCACTCTGACATTGTCTGCCTCCACGCATGCATCTGTGCTCTGTCAGTGTGGGAGGACAGCATGAGCTCAGAGAACATTTCATCACGAGTGCGGTTTTTTTGCCTTCTAATCTTCACTAGCCTCTGGGAAGGAGAAGATCCTCTGATCATTGAAACACATGGAGCTGGTGGAGGAAGAAAAAAAGGGACAGTGGTATTTAAAAAGACACATTTTCTAGAACAACGGGTACACTCTTTCACAGTAAACCTTGATGTTAACATTACATACACAGCACATGTGCTTTCGTTTCAAGGTCGCATTTTGCCTCCCCCCACCACATGGGTAACAGTGGGGAACATTTCTGTTCAGCCACAGGCAAACAGCCCAGCAGGAACGGGCACCTCTGAATGTCCCCTTAAGAAAAGCACCCCATTTCAACCAGGTGACCATGAATGATATCACTCTCCTGAGGATAACACAGAGAGATAAAGAACAGATGTTGTTTGAACGCCAGCAAACATACACTGCAATGCTTTGTTCTACAATGATTCCCGAGTACGTGCTACTGGCCTGGTGTGGTAAAGTGTCCTACCATGGTGGGTGGAATAAGGCTGCCCTCCCCAGAAACCTTTTGCAGAGGCTTTGGGAGTACATCCAGGAGAGCCGCAAATGCCAGGGCAAATTAATCATTAAAGATGCTTGCTTTTAAACCATGTATAGTATTTTAAAAGGTACACTCACCAGAGGTCCCTTCTCCGCCTGGCGGGTCCAGGAGGCAGCCTTGGGTGGGTCCGGGGGGGGGACTGTCTCCAGGTCCAGGGTGAGAAACAGTTCCTGGCTGTCGGGAAAACTGGTTTCTCCACTTGCTTGCTGTAAGCTATCTACAACTTCATCATCATCATCTTCCTCGTCCCCAAAACCTGCTTCTGTGTTGCCTCCATCTCCATTGAAGGAGTCAAACAACACGGCTGGGGTAGTGGTGGCTGAACCCCCTAAAATGGCATGCAGCTCATCATAGAAGCGGCATGTTTGGGGCTCTGACCCGGAGCGGCCGTTTGCCCCTCTGGTTTTCTGGTAGGCTTGCCTCCACTCTTTAAGTTTCACGCGGCATTTGGGTCCCTGTTATGGCCTCTGTTCTTCATGTCCTGGGAGATTCTGACAAATGTTTTGGCATTTCGAAAACTGGAACGGAGTTCTGATAGCACGGATTCCTCTCCCCGTACAGCGATCAGATCCCGTACCTCCCGTTCGGTCCATGCTGGAGCTCTTTTGCGATTCTGGGACTCCATCATGGTCACCTCTGCTGATGAGCTCTTCATGGTCACCTCTGCTGATGAGCTCTGGCCAGCGTAGCAAGCTCCAGGTGACTATGCAAACAGGAAATTGAAATTCAAAAGTTTGCGGGCCTTTTCCTGTCTACCTGGCCAGTGTATCTGAGTTGAGAGTGCTGTCCAGAGCAGTCACAATAGAGCACTCTGGGATAGCTCCCGGAGGCCAATACCATCTAATTGCATCCACAGTACCCCAAATTCGACCCAGCAAGGCCGATTTAAGCGCTAATCCACTTGTCAGAGGTGGATTAAGGAAATCGATTTTAAGAGCCCTTTAAGTCGAAAAAAAGGCTTCATCGTGTGGACGGGTGCAGGTTTACATCAATTTAACACTGCTAAATTCGACCTAAACTCCTAGTGTAGACCAGGGCCTAGTAGAATAAGGTGAGGGAGAGAACAGTGGCAGCATGTCTCATGGGGAGGCTACTGCTTTCCCACAACAGCACAGCCAGGAAACCTCATGGAGGATCTGATAGTCACCACTGAGTAGCCTATATTTCATGTAGTTAAAACCTTGTGCTGAATTAATATCTTTTCCTATGGAGTTTGGAGCAGATTCCTCAAGGTGACACACTGAGTTTCCGTCATAGCTTTTTGCTATTGCTGGGGTAAACCCTCAGGAGAACATGACCCAAACTTTGGGCCAGCCTGGTCATCTGGTGGTAGTGCTCCACTTTGTTTTGGAAGGGATCCTGGTTTTCCATATTTTTCACTTCAAGCCTGCACTGTCTGGAAAGTTGCAGAAACAGCATGCCTGCCTCCTGTAGTAGGAGAACAGGGCTTGGGTTATTTAACAGCCACTCCTCTGACCTTAAGGAGTATTGTGGATGACTGACTTTTACAAGAGACCTTGCTGACCACAAGAATTGGGCATGTGATGCAGAGAATATAAAAAGCCACCCATAGATCAGTGGATGAAGACTCCTGGAGACAGATGTCTTCAATTTGTTTGGTCATGGAAAGGAAGGAAACAACTAAACATTGTACAAACTGACATAAGTCATCTTGGCAAAAGTGAGTGTCTTGTGTGTGGATGAAGAACTATTTTCATAAAGGCTTAAAACTAGCTTCTGAATGCACTGTAAAATTATGCATTTTGTTCTTTTACACTTATTTCTTTGGACTCCATTACTTAGACATTGTACATCGACTGCTATTTTAAAATTGGGTCAGTTACGTGGTACTGCAGTGCGTAAAAACACTGTCAGTGAAATCAAATTGATGCTGGAACACTTTTTATTTTCTTTAAAGAAATATCAACTATTGGCTACAAACCATCTTGTGTAGAAATGTTATTTATGACTTAGTGTCAAAGGTTTCAGATCCTCACGCCATCTTATACTCAGAACAAAACATTTTTGATTTTTGATCACCTGAGGACTACAGATTAAATGTTAGGACCTGATGTTTTAGTACGTAGTCTTGTTATGGAAGCTTATTAAATACAGTTCTTCTTGTACCCTTTTACCAGTGATGTCTTTATATGCCTCATTAACAAATAAGTGGGACAGCATTTTAACCTGTTTTTTATCTGCAGTCAGATTAAATGTAACTGGATTTTTTAAAAAATAAATAAAAAAAATTGTAGAGCTGGACCACTAACTAAATATTCCCATTTCCTTTTCTCTGAGATTATATGGAACAGTGCCACGCATCTGAGACCCTCACTAAGTGGTGGTAGGAGGGAATGAGCTCTCATCTTAAGAAACTTTGGGCCAGCAATAGCTTCCCCCTTCATATGGTGTGTTTGTGTTCGGGGAGATAGTTTTGAAAAAATCAGAGCAAACTAAAAGCTCTCTATTCATACTACTGGGGCAATATGGGCTGGGGATGGGGACATGGGCTTTAGTTTTGTAAAAGATGAAGGATGGGGGGTTTTTTGTTTGTTTTTTAAGCTGATTTCATCACTGTAGTAAACAGTAGGCAGTACTTGTGCCTGGGCTATGAATAGGGCCCTACCAAATTCACTGCCATGAAAAACACGTCACGGACCGTGAAATCTGGTCTCCTGTGTGCTTTTACCTTACACTATGCAAATTTCATGGGGGAGACTAGTGTTTCCCAAATTGGGGGTCCTGACCCAAAAGGGAGTTGCAGGAGGTCACAGAAGGTTATTTTAGGGGGGTCATGGTATTGCCACCCTTACTTCTGCACTGCCCTCAGAGTTGGGGGGGCTGGAGAGCAGTGACTGTTGGCTGGCCACCCAGCTCTGAACGCAGTGCTCTGCCAGCAGCAGTGCAGAATACTTCTGTGCTGCTCCTGGCAGCAGCTCTGCCTTCAGAGATGGGCTCCCAGCCAGCAGCTGCCACTCCCCAGCTGCCCTGCTCCCAAGGCAGCGCTGCTACCAGCAGCAGGGCAGAAGTAGGGGTCGCAGTACCACGACACCCCCTCCTACAATAACCTTGCAGACCCCCCAGCTTCTCTTTGGGTCAGAACACCTACAATTACACCACCATGAAATTTCAGATTTAAATAGCTGAAATCATCAAATTTACGATTTTTAAAAATCCTGTGGCAGTGAAATTGACCAAAATGGACCATCAATTTGGTAGGGCCCTAGCTATAAATTTCTCTTCACACCTGTAAGACTGACTTTGAATTCAGTCTAGAGGCTGAGAGGGTAAGTGGTTTTGGTACTTATGCGGATGCAACTAGGAGTATTTGTGTGGATAGGGGGTAAATTGTGCTGCAGTCAGAAAATCCTGGAGACGAACATTCAGCAGCTCTAACAGATTGTTTTAGAAAGTTTTGGCGCAGTGAATTCTGCGAGAACTTGAAGGGTTTAACATGTCCCTTAGGCTATGAAAATTACTTACAATGGAGACTTCTGTACTGTTACTTAAAAATTTCTGTCCTCTAATGCAGCGTTTCTCAAACGCGTGTCTCTGGGCCCCACTGATCAACTCCTTAGCACTTCCTGCATGCTGGGGAACAGCTGGGGGGGGGGAGCAGGGAGGGGGCAAAAAGAGGAGGGGTGGAGTGGGGGCTGAGCAGAGGTCTTTTTAAATCCTCAGCTTGCTAAAGTTTGAGAACTGCTGCTCTAATGCATGCAGCCATCTGCTGGGGGGGCGGGGGGCAGAGAAGCAATACATGTCCATTTTGTTCATTACTGCAAGTTACTTTAGCTAAAATGACCTGTGATATCAGATATTTAGCTGACTGGGCCTCTTAAATGGAAGAGGAAACCCATCCTTCTGCAGGATAGTCTCCTGACTCTGATGGTTATAAACCAATAAAACCCACAAGCCTGGATGAACTAGGAGGGTAAAGTACATAACTTGAAAATGCAAATATCTAGTATAACAGCATTACTTTGAAGTACACTTTTTAAATTAGACTGGCATAACGGCACATGGTGCTATATTGTTGGCTGTGTATTTTTAAAAAGTTTCCTACAAAATGACTTTACCTACCTAACTCAAAATTCTCAGGTGAGGTATAGGAAGAAATGGAGGCCCGGACACAGTTGCTATCATCACTTATAGTGAGGGAGAGGACTTGAATATAATTACATACTATAGGATTACATACTATAGGATTATAGTATGTAATCCTTCTGCTTTTGTACTTCCTACCACATCCTTCTTTAGACCCCACCCCTGTATTTAAATTTACAACACTTTGAGTACTGAGTGACTTTTCTGAGAATTTACAAGTAAATCCATTAGTTAGAACTAAAATTAAAAACTGCATCCCTTTTATAAATTTAGCATGTCAGCCTTGCACCAAATGATTTTAGTTGCAGAATAATCTCTCTTCAAACTTTCCTTATAAAGAACATTAACTGAAATCTTGTTTGGCTATATTTGAATAAATTAGGTAGCAGATAACCTGTTTTAGCTAATTGAGGATTAAACATTCCTGACAGGCTCGAGTAAACAGCTCAGATTACTCTTGAGTGGGGTCATTGCTACTTCAAAAATAACTCAAGGGATCACCATCCTTTTAAAGCTAATTTGCATGCAGCAATTCTGTTGGTAGTAATGTGCCCTATGAGACCTCTCGGCCCAGCTCTTACTACTCTTCAAAGGTCCCATGGTCACAGTCTGGGCGTCAATGCTTCACAGGCTCTGTGGCACGACTGTCTTGCCTCCTTTGTACACTGAGGGCATGTCTACACTGCAAAGTTGTCAATTTAAGTTGAAATCCAGACACCGCATTGATTAAGTGCGCGAGTGTGATCTGACTACAGTGCTTGCATGGATACACAGAAAAGTGCACTCTGGATAGCTAGCCTACAGTGCAACTAGCTGCAGGGGGTTTTGAGATGGGCTTGCAATGACTCATGGGACCAAAGCATTATCACAGAGGGGATGGGAGCATGGCTTCGACTGCCAATGGTGCAGATTCCTCCCTCCCTCTATCAATGGCAAACGACCCTTTTTGCGCTTTTTTTGAAAGCCTGGCTTAGCCGTGCATATGCCATAGCCCGAGAAGCATGGACCCCGCTCAGCTGTTCCACTCTGGTGAGCTGGGGTGGGCAGGGATGTCATTGCTAACCTCTGTTTGCCAGAAGCTGGGAATGGGTGACAGAGGATGGTTCACTTGATTACCTGTTCTGTTCATTTCCTCTGGGGCACCTGGCATTGGCCGCTGTCGGACAGGATACTGGGCTAGATGGACCTTTGGTCTGACCCAATATGGCTGTTATGTTCTTATTACTGCAGGATAAGGCGTGAGGTGTTTGTATTTCCAGACTCCAGACAGGAGCCTCCACACAGAACATTGCAATGTCATTCAAGCAGTCCTACTGCAAGCCATGGAATGAAACCATTCCCAGTTGCTGCTGGCAGTTGTGCAGCAGCTGAATATGGTGGAGCCCTGTTTCTGGTCCTGGGAAACCAGCAGTGACTGGTAGGATCGCATCATTATGCAACTATGGGATGACAAGCAGTGGCTGCAGAACTTCTGCATGAGGAAGGCCAATTTCCAGGAACTTTGTGCAGCGCTTTCCCCAGGGCTGAAGCGCAGCAACACTAAAATGAGCCCTGCTCTGATAGTGGAGAAGCAAGTGGCAATCTCGCTGTGGAAGCTTGCACTGCCAGACTGCTACTGGTCTGTGGGGAATCAATTTGGAGTTTGTAAATGCACTGTAGGAGCTGTTGTGATCCAAGTATGCAGGGCCATTAATCAACTTCCCCTAAGAAGGGTAGTGACTCCAGGCAACATGCAGGACGTTGGGAACCGCAGCGCGACAAAACCATCCACTAACTGCCACGGAGCGATAGATGGCATGCATATCCCTATCTTGGTACCAGACCTCCTAACCAAAGAGTACATAAACAGTGATGGATACTTTTCAGTGCTGTTGCAAGAGCTGGTAGATCACAGGGCATCAACATGGGATGGTCAAGACAGGTGCATGACGCGCACATCTTTAGGAACACAGGTCTATTCAGAAAGCTGAATCGGGGACTTTATTTTACAACCTGGAAAGAACCATTGATGATATGCCAGTAGTGATCCTGGGAGACCCAGCCAACCCTTGGTTACATGGCTCATGAAGCTGTACACCAGCCACCTGGACAGCAGTAAGGAGCAGTTCAACAATAGGCTGAGCAAGCGCAGAATGATGGTGGAATGTGCCTTTGGATATTTAAAGGGTCGCTGGTGCATGTTGCTTACTAGGTTAGACCTCAGTGAAAGCAATATCCCCATTGTTCTCATTGGCTCCTGCATGCACCATAATATCCGAGACAAAGGGAGAGAAGTTTCTGCAGTGGTGGGGCAAGGAACCAGATAGCTTGGCAGTTAGTTTTTTGAGCAGCCAGATACCAGAGCAATAAGAGCAGCCCAGCAAGGAGCTCTGCATTTCCAGGAGACTTCAGTAATGAGCCACAGTAATGTGTGCCACTTATCTGCATTGTGCCTCCCCGTACCATCCCTTCCATTGTTATACCAATAAAATAAAAACCAGCAGGATCTTATTAAAGGGGAAAAAGCAAAATGCCACATTTATTGCGAATACAGAAAGAATCCTAGTAAGCAGTTAGTTATAGCTATAACATTCCATTCAATTTCATATTTATACACACACACATTCTGCAAGGTTGTTATCATAGTTGCCAGCCTTAGAGTTGCTCATGCCAAGCCACTGGCCAGGTGGCCTGGACATGAGGAGGGAGCAGGGCCTTGTCAGATGCTCAGCTGATGCTCCTGGAAGTTGGTTTGCAGAATCAAACCCCAAAGTTCTCACTTTCTAGAGTCCATTTTTATAGGAATTTCTTCCTATGCCAGTCTATGGGAATTGCTTCATCATGCTGTTGCTGAATCAATCAGCAGATGGCACATTCCTGACGGCTCCGTGCTGCCAGATGTTATCTTGTTCTTTGGTTCTCCCATTCTTGAGGCTGTTGGGTGGATTCCAGTCTGCCCTCCGGGGGGCCTCTGGTTATTTTCACTTGACGCCTTCTTCAGCCGATGGACACTGAATTCTTAGGCTGTCACCTCCCTGATCATTCAGTTATTATCCACACCAAAAAGAAAGAGTACTTGTGGCACCTTAGAGACTAACAAATTTATTTGAGCATAAGCTTTCGTGAGCTACAGCTCACTTCATCGGATATATTCAGTGGAAAATACAGTGGGGAGATTTATATACATAGAGAACATGAAACAATGGGTGTTACCATACACACTGTAACCAGAGTGATCACTTAAGGTGAGCTATTACCAGCAGGAGAGCAGCATCCAGAGACCACTTAACTTCAAGCCTAAGTTAATTGTATCCAGTTTGCAAATTAATTCCAATTCAGCTGTCTCTCGTTGGAGTCTGTTTTTGAAGGTTTTTTTGTTGAAGTATTGCCACTTTTAGGTCTGTAATCGAGTGACCAGAGAGATTGAACTGGTTTTTGAATGTTATAATTCTTGACGTCTGATTTAGGCTTGAATAGAGACTGGGAGTGGATGGGTCATTACACAAAGTTAAAACTATTTCCCCATGTGTATTTCCCCCCCCCCCCCCGCCCCGCACTGTTCCTCAGACGTTCTTGTCAGCTGCTGGAAATAGTCCACATTGATTATCATTATAAAAAGTCCCCCCCCCCCCAGCTCTCCTGCTGGTAATAGCTCACCTTAAGTGATCACTCTGGTTACAGTGTGTATGGTAACACCCATTGTTTCATGTTCTCTGTGTACATAAATCTCCCCACTGTATTTTCCACTGAATGCATCCGATGAAGTGAGCTGTAGCTCACGAAAGCTTATGCTCAAATAAATTTGTTAGTCTCTAAGGTGCCACAAGTACTCCTTTTCTTTTTGCAAATATAGACTAACACAGCTGTTACTCTGAAACCTATCCACACCAAGCATCCATCCACATACATCCTCTATCTCTATTTTAATCACAATTGTTAACAAAGTGAGATGAATACAACAAAAGGGCAGGGAGTCTCTGGGTGCTGTTTCTGTTGTTACAGAGTATTGCTTTGAGTCTCTCTCTGTGTGAGTAGTTGTTGTTACAAAGAATTGCTTTGAGAACAGACTCTGTCTTAGAATGTACTAACACAATTAGCAGCTTGCAAGTTTCACACATAGAGGGAGAGAAACAGTACCAAAAACCAAGAGACCTCTTAATTAGTAATACCCTGGAATTTAAACTATGGGGAATCAAACTGATTTGTGATTTTAATACAGAACTTCTTTAATATGATCCAACACCATTGCCTCGGTTTCCCTGTATCTCCCCTTCCCCCAAGCCCGCATGCTTGGAATAGAGTATTTCATTCTCACAATGTTGACTTTTCCTGTTCTTTGTTTGTGTAATAAAAAAAATTAATTTAACCTTGGGCAAACAGTGTGAGAGAACTGGGAAGGGAGAAACAAAGTCAGCTTGTCTATGAAAGCGTAGAAATCTTGCCCATCAAAGGTTTTTGAATGGCTGCCTTTTGTTCTTGGTACCCACCTCCTGGAACATTTGGGGAAGGGGGATTGGGAACAGGGTGATACTTGCAGGCCATTGTGTAGGGACTGCAGAGGGAGTCTAGTCTCAAGCTGTTTTTCTTGAAGTTCAGCCAGATGCTTCAACGTGTCTGGTCTGTCATAATCCACAGCATCTCATCCTGTGTGGCATGCTCAAGCTCCTGAGAGCAGGAGAACATCCCCATGGTCAGTTTTTCTGACCATGAAATCCTCCAGGCTCTGAGCTCAGTACCATCTGTCCCAGAGGCATTCATTATCTCACTGAACATGTCATCATGTGTTCTATTTCTGCCTTCTAATCTGCTGTAGCCTCTCTGCTGGTGTGGAGGATGTGCTGAAGGTCAAGCTTTCCACAGTAAGACATGCAAAGCACAAACCCTGGGTCTAGTGCAAGGTTGCTATTTAACACTAAAGTGCAAGCCGGAACATAATCAGAATCCCTAGCTATTCAATAAACTGGTTTGCTGTTCCAGCCATGGTGAGTATCGCCTAGAGGCATGGGCAACGGGCCCTGTGCTGCAACTTGTGGGAAACCTGCATCAGGAGCACAAGTGAGCAGGTGGACAATGGGGCCCCCCTCACCTCCCTGCAACATGGTCTCAAAGCAGCATCCAGAGACCAGCATTAAGCCTCCCAGATTGCAGTCTTTGGCAGTTCCGGGGGGAGAGTGATGTTGCAGCCATGAAAGAACACAGGAAGCCCACCCCTTCCCTTAATGCTGCTGGTAGCAGTCGCCTTGGATATGCAGATTCTGAGGTCCATGCTGATCCCTGCCACCCAAACCACCAGCATGTTAGGGAAAGTAGTTGAAAGGCCCGGAAATCACCTTAATTCTGACCTAGTGTTCTCACGGGGGGAGAATGAGAATGTGTGTGGGGCAGGGGGAACCATTCAAAGTCAGTTTTCAGTAATTTTGAACACAAATTCTTGTGTGCTCTTTCTATGGTTTATTGCATGGCATTGCTACAGTGCAGAATTAAGGTTGTTTGGGTGCCTAACTGTATTTCCATATCGTAACATGTTTTGAGTTTTTCAGGTTTAAACTTAGCTCTGAATTTCCTGAATTTGTAGTGCTAGGCTTTGGGATGACCTGGCTGTGTAAAATATTTCTACCTTTTTAGATTATTGATATGTGCTCACCATTAATTCCCGTTTAATGTGTGTCTTGAATTTACTTTTGAGAATCTCGTGCTGGAGTCTTGGTGAAATTTTTCTCTTATAAAGTGGTCTTCCCAATGAAATACCTAGAGAACCACTGCCTAAGAAAGAACTTTGAGTTTTTGATGGAGTTAACATAAGACAGCCATACTGGTCCATCTAGCCCAGTATCCTATCTTCTGACATTGGCCAGTGCTAGGTGCTTCAGAGGGAACAAACACCAACAGGCAATCATCAATCCATCCCCTGTCATCCACTCTCAGCTTCTGGCAAACAGTGACCAGGGTCACTTAAAGCATGGTGTTGCACCCCTGACCATCCTGCCTCATAGCCATTGATGGACCAATCCTCCATTAACTTATCTAGTTCTTTTTAAAATCCTTTTATGAGTTTGGTCTTGACTGAGTTAAGAACAGAACACTACCTCCTCTCCCTTCCTTTTATTATAAGGAACAGTGAAGTGGCTGCTCTGAAAAAAGTATCTTCTTGGCCTTATTAAAGGCCATGAAAGAGGAGGTCCTTTCAAATAGTGCTCTATATGCAGTAATAGTTTTCTGGTGGCCTCCTTCTGTGACTCTTGAGAAGTCTACTGATCTGATCTCTGAGCAAAGCTTTGATCCCAAAAGTGCTTCCCATGCTCGCAGACTCCAGCTAGGCTTTGGGAGCGTTGAACAAAAATACTTGAGTCCCTAGGCTTTCTCCTGGCGTAGAGATTTTTGGATAGTTGTCTGTTTTTTTGTTTGGTTTTTTTTGAAGAAGGGAACATAGCACCTCCCACTGAGGGCATGGGAAAGAGTAGAGAAATACTGTTGAATAAATTCAGTCATAAAACTGCAGCATGATGTCCTCATACTACTTTCTTCTCACTGGGATTTTCATTGTATGCTGCATGGAAACATTAAGTCAAGAAGATAGTCTGTTACAACAAGCAGTACAATGTCCGCCTCAGGGAATGATTTTGTGGCACTGTGATGCCGTTGGTTGAAATGGATCTTCAGTTTTGAGGTGTCACTGACATACAGTACATCAGTGCTTAAAGATGAACTTCTTTAGCACCACAATTCAGTCTGTGTTAACTTGCACAGTGAGGAGCTTTGCACTTTCAGTTCATTATTCAAAACGTAACCAAGATTATGAATGGCTAGCTGGAAAGTGCATACTTTTGCCTTAAACTATAAGCGCAAAGTGTCTCCTGAAAGACACTTTAGCTTTTTTTTTTTTTCCTGCCCGTAGTGGGGGTGGGGGGGTAGACAGTACAGAAATACAAATGTATTTGGTACATTTAGGAGCCCTAGTCATAGATCAAAAACCTATTATGCCAGGTGCCGTACGAATGCAAAAGAAAGACAGTCCTTGGTAAAGTATGAAAGATGTGACCCCAGTGAAATGATTACAAAGTCCTTGAAAGGTTCTTCACTAATCAGTCCATTCTATGTGCAGCTAGAACAATCAAAACAGACAGGCCAGCCCCTCAGCAGAACTGATGTCACTAATGCCTAAGGAGAAGTTCCTGTTTGTTAAACTTTAAAATGGATGTGAACTCCTGTGCTGATATAGCCATTTTGTTACTCTTTTCTGTCTGTCAAATCTTTTAAGAAATGTTTGTGCCACTTAATCTGAGGCTTTTCAAAGGGTGGCGGGGGGGAAGAAAGAAGTGTTTGTCATAATTAGATCATCTGAAAGTCTTCATTAACTGAAGCATGAGTGTGGATTTGTTCACTGCAGTGGCATTCCACCACCTTAACAATTGAAGAGCTGCTTCAAAAGTCCAATGGAGTGGAGAGCCGCAAAACTTAACAAATCTAAAATGCATGCACTAAGAAATTAATCTTATTTTTACCTCTCCATACTGCTATTGCTGCATTGTAAAATGGGGATAATGATCCTGAACTCCTTTTTAAAGCATTTTGAGATTGGCAGATGAAAAGCACCTAGATAAGAGTTAGGTATTGCTGGTATTTATTACTTTTTATCTACAACCTTATTATTTTAATAGCTTACTGAGTACCAGGAAATGCATAAGTTCTCCTAATAACACTAACCCCCACTTATGTTGCCTATAAAAGTTAAATTGTTGCTAGTGGTCTGTTTAAAAACTAGTCATGTTATGGTATAATCTAGAATACTGAGGATGAGATTAGTTGGGAAGTTTCTGAGATCCTGACTCCCTGCAAAAAGAAAAGGAGTACTTGTGGCACCTTAGAGACTAACCAATTTATTTGAGCATAAGCTTTCGTGAGCTACAGCTCACTTCATTGGATGCTGTAGCTCACGAAAGCTTATGCTCAAATAAATTGGTTAGTCTCTAAGGTGCCACAAGTCCTCCTTTTCTTTTTGCGAATACAGACTAACACAGCTGCTACTCTGAAACCTGACTCCCTGCAGCTGATGTGTTTACATTGTGGCCTCAGAACATCAAAGTAGAGGTCTGCTGGTGTTGAAGGAAGGAAGAGCATAATGATCCAGCTCGCCGTGTGTGCATGCCAAGAATCTTCAAGCTGCCTCATCTACCTTATGGGGAACATCCAAGCGCCTCCTTTTCGAGGCTGTCTGTTCGTCCTAGCTATCATGCTTCACGTTGCAGGATATTTCTATGTTCCTACTCCCAGGTTGGCTACCTCCCTTCACTTTTAGACAGCACACCTCTGCCTAATATTCAAGCACCAACCTCGCTTGCAAGCTACAGGCATGATTTAATCAGCGCTAAGGACAATGAGTATTTTAACTCTAAGGAGCAAAAGGAATCCTAAAAAAGCATTGGTCCATTACTGAATGAAAACGATAAGATTAGCAATAAGGCAGATGTGTTTAATAAATACTTTGTTCTATATTTGGGAGAAAAAGCTGGATGAGGTATTTATATCCTATGTTGATTAAACACTTTCCATCCATAATAACTTAGGAGGATGTTGAACAGTAGCTACAAAAGCTAGACATTATTAAAGCAGCAAGTCTGGATAACTTGCATTCCAAGAGTTTTTTAAAAGATGGAAGAGGTGCTTGCTGGGGCCAGTAATGTTGGGATTTTTAGCAGGACTTGGAACACTGGAAGAAGGCTAATGTTGTGCCAGTATTTAAAATGGTAAATGGGACAACCTAGGTACTGTGAACCTCCCATCAGTCCTGGGCAAAAGACTAACGATTGATATGGTACTCAAATATAGAATTAAAGGGGAGTAATATATCAAGTTAGTTGACAAGATCTAGTTTCCATAAACCCATATTGGTTAGCAATTATCTTCTTCTTTTTTTTTTTTTGAGATTACAGGCCTGATGAAGGTAATATAGGTGGTTTACCTTTAAGGCATTTGACTTAGTACAACACGATATTTTGATTTTTAAAAAAAAAACAAAAAACTAGAATGGTCTCAGTGTACCATGTTTTTTTTCATAGATTCATAGATACTAAGGTCAGAAGGGACCATTATGATCATGTAGTCTGACCTCCTGCACAACGCAGGCCACAGAATTTCACCCACCCACTCCTGCGAAAAACCTCTCACCTATGTCTGAGCTATGAAAGTCCTCAAATCGTGGTTTAAAGACTTCAAGGAGCAGAGAATCCTCCAGCAAGTGACCTGTGCCCCATGCTACAGAGGAAGGCGAAAAACCTCCAGGGCCTCTTCCAATCTGCCCTGGAGGAAAATTCCTTCCCGACCCCAAATATGGCGATCAGCTAAACCCTGAGCATATGGGCAAGATTCACCTGCGAGATACTACAGAAAATTCTTTCCTGGGTAACTCACATCCCACCCCATCTAACATCCCATCACAGGCCATTAGGCCTATTTACCGTGAATATTTAATTACCAAAATCATGTTATCCCATCATACCATCTCCTCCATAAACTTATCGAGTTTCATCTTAAAGCCAGATAGATCTTTTGCCCGCACTGCTTCCCTTGGAAGGCTGTTTCAGAACTTCACTCCTCTGATGGTTAGAAACCTTCATCTAATTTCAAGTCTAAACTTCCCGATGGCCAGTTTATATCCATTTGTTCTTGTGTCCACATTGGTACTGAGCTTAAATAATTCCTCTCGCTCTCTGGTATTTATCCCTCTGCTATATTTATAGAGAGCAATCATATCTCCCCTCAACCTTCTTTTAGTTAGGTTAAACAAGCCAAGCTCCTTGAGTCTCCTTTCATAAGACAAGTTTTCCATTCCTCGGATCATCCTAGTAGCCCTTCTCTGTACCTGTTCCAGTTTGAATTCATCCTTCTTAAACATGGGAGACCAGAACTGCACACAGTATTCCAGGTGAGGTCTCACCAGTGCCTTGTATAACGGTACTAAAACCTCCTTATCCCTACTGGAAATACCTCTCCTGATGCATCCCAAGACAGCATTTGCTTTTTTCACAGCCATATCACATTGGCGGCTCATAGTCATCCTATGATCAACCAATAGTCCAAGATCCTTCTCCTCCTCCGTTACTTCTAATTGATGCGTCCCCAGCTTATAACTAAAATTCTTGTTATTAATCCCTAAATGCATAACCGTACACTTCTCACTGTTAAATTTCATCCTATTACTATTACTCCAGTTTACAAGGTCATCCAGATCCTCCTGTATGATATCCTGGTCCTTCTCTAAATTGGCAATACCTCCCATCTTTGTATCATCCGCAAACTTTATTAGCACACTCCCACTTTTTGTGTTGAGGTCAGTAATAAAAAGATTAAATAAGATTGGTCCCAAAACTGATCCCTGAGGAAATCCACTGGTAACCTCCCTCCAGCCTGACAGTTCACCTTTCAGTAGGACCCGTTGTAGTCTCCCCTTTAACCAATTCCTTATCCACCTTTCAATCTTCATATTGATCCCCATCTTTTCCAATTTAACTAATAATTCCCCATGTGGCACCGTATCAAATGCCTTACTGAAATCTAGGTAAATTAGATCCACTGCGTTTCCTTTCTCTAGAAAATCTGTTACTTTCTCAAAGAAGGAGATCAGGTTGGTTTGGCAGGATCTACCTTTTGTAAAACCATGTTGTATTTTGTCCCATTTACCATTGACCTCAATGTCCTTAACTACTTTCTCCTTCAAAATTTTTTCCAAGATCTTGCATACTACAGATGTCAAACTAAGAGGCCTGTAGTTACCCGGATCACTTTTTTTCCCTTTCTTAAAAATAGGAACTATGTTAGCAATTCTCCAATCATATGGTACAACCTCTGAGTTTACAGATTCATTAAAAATTCTTGCTAATGGGCTTGCAATTTCGGGTGCCAATTCCTTTAATATTCTTGGATGAAGATTATCTGGGCCCCCCGATTTAGTCCCATTAAGCTGTTCGAGTTTCGCTTCTACCTCAGATATGGTAATATCTACCTCCATATCCTCATTCCCATTTGTCATCCTGCCATTACCCCTAAGATCCTCTTTAGCCTTATTAAAGACTGAGGCAAAGTACCTGTTTAGAGATTGGGCCATGCCTAGATTATCCTTGACCTCCACTCCATCTTCAGTGTTTAGCGGTCCCACTTCTTCTTTCTTTGTTTTCTTCTTATTTATATGGCTATAGAACCTTTTACTATTGGTTTTAATTCCCTTTGCAAGGTCCAACTCTACTTGACTTTTAGCCTGTCTCACTTTATCCCTACATGTTCTGACCTCAATAAGGTAGCTTTCCTTGCTGATCCCTCCCATCTTTCACTTCCTGTATGCTTTCTGCTTTTTCTTAATCACCTCTCTGAGATGCTTGCTCATCCAGCTTGGTCTACAACTCCTGCCTATGAATTTTTTCCCCTTTCTTGGAATGCAGGCTTCCGATAGCTTCTGCAGCTTTGATTTAAAGTAATCCCAGGCCTCCTCTACCTTTAGATCCATAAGTTCTTCAGTCCAATCCACTTCCCTAACTAATTTCCTTAATTTTTGAAGGTCAGCCCTTTTGAAATCAAAAACCCTAGTTGCAGGTTTATTTTTGTTAATCCGTCCGTTCAGTTTGAACTGAATTAGCTCATGATCACTTGAACCAAGATTATCCCCTACAACCATTTCTTCTATGAGGTCCTCACTACTCACCAAAACCAAAGCTAAAATGGCCTCTCCTCTAATCGGTTCAGCAACTACTTGATGAAGGAATCCATCAGCTATCGCATCTAGGAAAATCTGAGCCCTATTATTATTATTAGCACTCGTCCTCCAGTCTATATCTGGGAAGTTAAAGTCTCCCATGAACACGCAGTTTCCATTAGTATTTACTTTATTAAAAACATTAAAGAGGGCTCTATCCATATCCAAATTAGATCCCGGCGGTCTATAGCACACCCCAAGCACTATCCCAGGGGAGGCTCTAGTAGTTTTCTTCCCCAATGTGATTTTTGCCCAGACGGACTCTGTCTTATCCATTCCATCACTTCTTATGTCTTTACATTCTACCTCCTCATTGATATAAAATGCTACTCCTCCACCTTTACCTTTATTTCTGTCTTTACTAAAGGGCACATACCCTTCAATACCTGTAGTCCAGTCATGACTACTATTCCACCATGTTTCTGTTATCCCTATATCTGGTTTCACTTCCTGCACCAGTAGCTCTAGTTCCTCCATTTTGTTACCTAGGCTCCTCGCATTGGTGTACAAACATCTTAATTTTTGCTGTTTGGCCTCGCTCACATTCTGTATCCTATTAGACACGGTCATTCTACAGCCAGTATAACCTATTAAACTGGTATCCACACTGCCCTTCCTCCTTATATACATTCTCTTACCCATAGCTGTATCCTTTCTTACTTTGTTTTCTTCCCTCTCAATGCTAAAATCTGGTGTGGAGATTACTTGGACATCTCCCAACCATCTCCCCCAGATTCCTAGTTTAAAGCTCTCTTAATCAGTTGTGCCAGGCTCCATCCTAAAAGTCTATTTCCTTCCCTACTCAGATGAAATCCATCCCGAGAGAACTGTCCTCTGTCCATGAACGCCTCCCAGTGGCCATACATCCCAAAGTCCTCTTATAGCACTACTGCCTAAGCCATCTGTTGATAGTCATAATCTTGTCACACCTTTGTTGCCCTTCTCTAGGAACAGGCAGAATCCCACTAAAGATCATCTGAGCCTCGATTTCCTTAAAGCGTCTTCCCCAGCCTAGCATAGTCTCCCTTAATACTTTCCAGGGAGAATCTAGCAATATCATTTGTTCCCACATGAAGGATAATTAGGGGATTCTTTCCCGCTCCCTTTAGGATCCTTTTCAACCTCAGGTCTACATCCCGTATCTTAACACCTGGAAGACAGCACACCCTTCTATTCTCTGGATCAGCTCTGGTTACAGGCCTGTCTATTCTTCTCAGTAAAGAGTCCCTGATCACATAGACCTGCCTTTTCCTGGTGACGGTGCTATTCTCCAGCCTGTTCCCTCTGTCTGCAAGTTCTTTCCATTCCTATTCTCCTTTGTAATCCTCTTCAACCCATCCTGTATCCTCCTGGGGCTCATATTTGGTGTAGTCTCCATTGACTCTTCCCCTTTTTTCTATAGGACTAGCTGATCTTCTCTTCTTCCTTGCCCTTCCACCTTCAGTGACAACCTGCTGAGACGCTTCTTCATTTTCCAATTCTGCAAACCTGTTCTTGAGCTCTGTTTCTCCTTCACTAGCCTGTCTTTTCCTCTGCCTAGTTCTTTTAGTCACATGCTTCCACTGACCACTTTCCTCACCCAGTCTCCCCTCAGAATTCCCAGTCCTGCTTCCATCTGCAAGTCTGAGCTTTTCCCTTCAGATACCTCATGTCTTTGCTCCATAATCTGCTAAAATCCCTTCCTAAACTCAACCAGACTTTCCACCTGCATCTCCAAACCTCGGATCTTTTCCTCCATCAGCTCTATCAGATGTCATTTCATTCAGACAAAACTCTTACCAGGTACCCCCTCCAGGATCATGTACATACCGCAGCTTCCACATCCAGTCATCTTCATTGTGTCTTCCACGACATGAGTCACTCCCACTGCTGCCTCTGTATCTGTCACAGCCTTCCCACCTCAATCCTATTAATCTGGGAAACACAAACCACACCAAAGCACCACCACCCACAGCAAAAACAAACCCCAAACAAGCACCACAATACAAACTCCCCATTCAAACGCCCACTCAAAGTCTCCTGTTTACAGCTCTGTTTGCTGGCTCCTGTGACTTGGTATCAGTCAGCCAGTTTTTAAGCCATTTTATAGGTAACTGAACAGGGAACCATCATCAAGCAGGTGTTTTCCAGTGTGGTCCCTGTAGCATAGGGCCAGGGATCAATTCCTATTTGATAAAAATGTTAATGACCCGGAAGAAATCCTAAAATCATCACTGCTAATATTTGCAGATGACTCAACAATCAGAGAGTGGTAAATAACGAAGAGGACAGGTCAGTGGTGCACAGTGATCTGGATTGCTTGGTAAACTGGGTGCAAACAAACAATGTTCTTTAATATGACCAAATCTAAAGTATGCGTCTAGAAACTAAAAATGCAGGCCATGCTTACAGGATGGAAATCAGTGACTGAAAAGAACATAGGGTCTTGGCAGATAATCTGCTGAATATGAACTCCCAGCATGAAGCTGTTCTTGGATGTATAATGAGAGGAATTTTCAGTCAAAGTAAGTAGGCTATATTACCTCTGTATTTGTTGCTGGTTCCACCGCTGCTGGAATACTGTGTCCGGTTCTGCTGTCAAGAATTAAAGAAGGATGTTGCTAAATTGGAGAATGTTCAGAGAAGAGCTACACAAATGATTATAGGGTTGGAAAACCTGCCTTATAGTGATTTGAGCTCCTTGAGTTTGTCTATTTAGTTTATCAAAGAAAAGGTTGAGGGGTGACTTGATCACAGTTCATGAATACCTACACAGGGAATAGAAATTGGATAACAGGGCTCTACAGTGACAAAGGTATAACAAGACCCAATGGTTGGAACTGAAGCTAGACAAATTCAGATGGGAAATAAGGTGTGAATTTTTAACAGGTTAGGATTATGAACCATTGGAACAATTTACCAACAGCTGTGATTGGTAATCCATCACTGGAAACTTTTTTTTTTTTTAAATCCAGAGTATTTATTCTTCTCCCCCCCTCCGCCCCCCCCCCCCCCAAAAAAGATGCTTTAGTTCAAATAATTCAAGGAAGTCCTATGGCCTGTGTTATACAGGAGGTCAGGCTTGATGGTCACAATGGTTCCTTCTGGCCTTATCTATGAATCCAGAATGCTCAAATCTGCCTTTCTGGGCTACAGAGAATATTGATTGATGGAAAAGGGCAGGATAACTCCCCCTCTTCTCCCCCCCCCCCCATCCCAGCAGAAGTTCATCTCTTCCCTCCACCCAAAGAATTAAACTGGTCAAGAGTAACAGGCCTAGTTGAGAGAAGTCGAGGAAGTTCTTAATATCATGATTGCTGCAGAGGAGTCATTGTCCATCTTCCATCCCTAACACAACTGTAGAACTGTCATGCTGCTGTTCCACTTGTATGATAATGGCCCTGTTTTTCTGTTTATATTTCATATTCGGTTTTGGAAATCAGGGTGGGTGAGAAACTCACAAGCAGACCAGTGGGCTTAAAGGCTTTTTAGGAAAGTTGCTGGGCTAACTATAGCATCAAATTAGATCACAAGGAATATTTTTGGGTGATCCCATTTTTCCTATGGCTAGAACTTGTATCTTTCAGAGAACCTCTTGCTTGCAACTATGTATACTTGTTTATATTCTCTGGTATCTGTTACTATTCTTTTTGTGAGTTTCCATATTTTTAACTTTAAGTATTGCTTTTAAAATATAGAATAACAAATCTCTAATAGAGGAAGGAATTAGCACCTGGATAGTCCTCATAATTGTATCCACAGCATTGATCTGTAGTACAATTCGAGCTTAGCAAATATATGGTAAACATGTTTTCATTAGCTGGGGTTTACTGAGTTAGCAAAGTCACATGTTTTGGCATCCCTTACCCTTAAATTTCAAACAGGACAATAGAGGAAGTTGTTGACTTCAACAATTGTATTTCGCTTCTCCCCTTGTGTTTGCAAATCATAACAATATTGTCCCTGAATGTTCAGAAACACCCAGCAATATATCCCAAAAGCACACCTCTCTGGCTAAGGAGTTCAGGCATGCAGTTTAGCAAACACGTCACTTTATAAAATAAGTTATTTTGGGTACCATTGGACGAGGGGTTATTTTAAACCTTTTATTAAACTTCTACAGAATTTCTGCATTGTATTTAAGCAATGAACTTTAAGTTAGATAGACCATTTACCAGTTCACTTGTGTACTTCATTAAATAGTCTGGAAGTTTAAATACTCAGAATTGTGGAAGGAAGTCCAGATTATCTCCATTCTCCCCCCCCCCCCCCCCTTAAATGGAGAGAAGCAATAGATATTCTATGACTTCCTTTTACAAAGGGGCACTTGTAAGGCTATCAAATGTCCTTACTTGTGATAATCTACAAAGTTAGTTTATCTTTAAAATACTCAGTTTGAATAGTTTACTTAGCCTCTTACTTAATTCGGCTAATGAAAATATACTAGTGGTTTCACTCTTGCAGCAATGTTTGGACTGTAAACACACCAAGCAAATATTTAATTCCATTGGAAAAATTTGAAAGTACGTTTTTATTAGGTTTTTGTAAAACTGCTTATTAAAGAATGCAGTCTAAATTTTTAGACTAGGCTAAAGTCTAGCCTCTTTTTTGAAAGCCAGCTATACAAAGCATCAATGGAGAAAGTGTCCTGCATTACAAGGAAAGGACAGTTCTTCAGCAGATTGTAGCTGGATCTGCAAAGCCTGGTTACTTTATTTAAAAAAAAAAAGAAAAGAAAAAGAAAAAAGTTGGAATCTCCAACTCCAGAGGATGAATATTAGTCCTAACCACGGGGATGATTGTTAGTATTCTCTGAGACTGTTCGTAGAACGATCCATTTTCTGCATTCCATCAGTGTTATTTTGCTTACAGAGAACAAATGTTTATAATATGTTCAATATTAGAATTTTCTGGAGGAAAACAGTGGTAACTATTTATGCTCCCCTGAATCCACCAGTTTGGGACTGATGTGTTGCACTCTGATCTCTTTAATGAGAGCTTCACAGATGCAGAAGTGTAATATTTGCCTACCTCTCTTAGAAAGCATAATACATGCTGTGAAGCATGAGGGTTCATAGGCAATTGCCTGATACATATTAGTGTGTAATTGTTTGTTTGAGCATTTTACACTTCTCTAGCATCTACTACTAGCCACTGGAGAAAATCCACTGGATTGGATGGACCTTGAGTCTGATCCAGTGTAACTAGTCCTTTTCCTTGCCACCTCCCTCAACTTCCAGTTATTTTTCCTACTGCTTATAGCAGGGGTGGCCAACCTGAGCTGGAGAAGGAGCCAGAATTTACCACTATACATTGCCAAAGAGCCATAGTAATACGTCAGCAGCCCCCCCTGCTCCCAGTGCATCCTGCCCATTGGCAGCCCCACCCATCAGCGCCTCCCCCTCCCTCCCCGCACCTCCCAATCAGCTGTTTCATGGCGTGCAGGAGGTTCTGGGGGCAGGAGGAAGGAGCGAGGGCATAGGAGGCTCAGGGGAGGGGGCGGGAAGGGGTAGAGTGGGGGCAGGGCCTGTGGCAGAGCCAGGGGTTGAGCAGTGAGCACCCCCTGGCATATTGGAAAGTCGATACCTGTAGCTCCAGCCCCAGACTCAGTACCTATACAAGGAGCCGCATATTAACTTCTGAAGAGCCACATGTGGCTCCGGAGCCACAGATTATAAGCCAGGGGTGGACAGACATTCACCATCTCCATAATCCTTCATTGGGCAGCATCACCCCCAACACAACAGATGATGTGGTAGATGCTTGACCAGAAAGCTGTGAAAGATAGAAAAAAACTGTTCTCTTTTTTTAGTCTACCCAAAAACTTGACACGAAGTTATAAGATTACCACCCTTCTAGAAGTCTCATGTTTCTCAGGATATTTGTGAAAAAACTTAGCACAGATGAACTTGCACTAGAAGATATATATATATTACAAAATAATGCTCACTTAATATTCCTGTTGAAATATTAACTAAACTTATAGTTGTTACTGTCTTTATTTGGCTAAAGGTCAAGGTAAAATACTAGGATTCCTAGAAATCAGAATTAGAGAAGAGCTATTATATTAGCAGTCCATCCTCCCCAATACACACCTTACCACTTTAGAATTGTTCGTATCTAAAGCGTCTTGTGGCTTTTTACCCAACCTTTTATACAGTGCTTATTAAGATTACCTCTAGGTAGGCAGTAATAAATGTAGTAGAATCGTTCATACTGTTTTCTCTTGCCGTATCGGACAAGCAGAGATACTACGGTGCTGGGTATGATACAAAAACAATGATAAAAAGCTTGGTGAACTCAGATGGCAGGGTGGAGGAATAGTTTAGTTTTCCTGAGTCAAATGTTTTACAAAGTTAGCATAATATGCTGACTCTGTCCTCCTTTACATTTAAGATGCCATGTAGCTTGTTCATAACATTCTAGTTTTACACAGGGACCTTCACTGCCATCAATTTACTATGCCTCTCTGCTTGCACTGCTCGAGGAAGGGAAGCCAGCTGTTTTAATGCCTAAACTGCTGGAATGCCAGGTAAAATATAAACCAAACGCATTGCTTCTAAAAGTATAACTGAGATTTAATATTATTGAACAGAACTGGAACAAAGTAATTCTAACATTGAAATTTGGCCTGTGCTACTTATTGATATATTTAAAATAAAATGAATAGACTGCATTGTTAAATGGAAGCTGCATGAAATGTAAGATTTTTTTTTTTTTTTTTTTTTTTGAGCCCTAGACACTAGTAAAAGGATTTTCATAATCCAGTAGAAGCTCAGTTACGAACACCTCGGGAATGGAAGTTGTTCATAACTCTGAACAAAATGTTATGGTTGTTTCAAACGTTTACAACTGAACACTGACTTACTATAGCTTTGAAACTTTACTATGCAGAAGGAAAATGCCACCTTTAACTATCTTAATTTAAATGAAACAGGCACAAACAGTTTACTTATCTTGTCAAATCTTTTTTTAAACTTTCCCTTTTTTTTAGTAGTTTACATTAAACACAGCACTGTATTTGCTTTTTTTTTTTGTATCTGCTGCCTGATTGCATACGTCCGGTCCCAAATAAGGGAGGGGGGGTGTGTGTGTGTGTGGTGGATTGTGTAACTGAGGTTTTACTGTATTGAAAAATGGGCACAAACACTGTCTTTCAAATAATTACTTCTGAAGTGATACCACTATAGTAACTCTTCTCAGCTATTAAGTTTTATGATGTTTCTAGAAAACTTGCGACTTTCCCCATTGTTTGCTGGCCCTAGGGTTGCCAGACATCCAGTTTTCGACGGGAACGCCCAGTCAAAAAGGGACTATGGTGGCTCCCATCAGCAACGCTGACCAGGCCGTTAACCCCTTTGCGCTGCCAACTGGACTTTTAAGGCAGGCTCCCTGACTGCCCTGGTTCCCCGCAGTTCCCAGAAGCGGCCGGCATGTCCGGCTCCTAGGCGCAGGGGCTAGGGAGCCTCCGTGTGGTGCCCCCATCCCAAGTGCTGGCTCTGCAGCTCCCATTGTCCAGAAACCGCGGCCAGTGGGAGCTGCGGGACGGCGCCTGCCACCACGGGCAGCACGCAGAGTCCTTTGGCCCCCACACCTATGAGCTGGCTGTGCCATCCACTTCTGGGAGCCTGCCTTAGCCCCGCTGTGCTGCTGACTGGGAGCTGCCTGAGGTAAGTGCTGCCTGGCCAGAGCACGCACCCTGAATCCCCTCCCACACCCCTGCCCTCGGTCGGAACCCCCTCCTGCACCCCAAACCCCTCTTCCCTGGCCCCACTGGAGACCACACCCCAATTCCCTTGGCCCCAGCCCTGAGTCCCCTCCTGCACCCAGTCCACACTCCCAGCCGGAGCCCTCGCCCCCTGCCACACCCTGAATCCCTCATTGCTGGCCCCAGCCAGAGCCCTTACTCCCTCCTGCACCTCAATCCACTGCTCCAACCCGAAAGTGAGTGACGGTGGGGGAGAGCGAGTGGGGAGGGAGGGAAGGAGTGAAGGGCGGGGCCTCAGGGCAGGGTGTGTGGCAGGGGTGTTCAGTTTTGTTTTGATTAGAAAGTTGGCAACCCTAGCTAGCCCCAAAGGCAAGAAATTAATGTACTTGGTATTCCTGTTTTCTGATTTCCACATGCCATGGGGCGGGGAGAAGAGCAGAGCGTGATTCAGAGGAATTAATCTCTCCCTACAGCCTTCAGATCCAGTAAAATGAAACCAGTGATCGCTAAACCAGTGACCTGTTATAACCTGGAATCTTTGTAAGGAAGAACCCCCATGGTTCTGTAAATGAGCATTAACCTCTTGTCCTGGCAAACTTTATTCTTGTATTAATCTTCATGTCACTGCAAAGATAACTTTTGGGGAGAGGAGGAAGCGGGATTATTCTAAAATAAACTAGTTGTGTTTATACTTAAGTCTTGCAAAAGACCTCACTATGAAGATGTGATAGTCCCTTCCAAGATAGTATTTTTGTGCTAGATTTGCATTTGGAATTGAATTGCAGCAGTGAGGGAAACCCATTGTAATCCTTAACCATCAAGCAGGTGGTGTTGGGTTTTTAGTCATCCTGTCTTGTCTCAGTGGATAAAACCTGACCATGCCGTGGTCGCTTGTCTTGATTATCGTTACTGCTTTCTCTGATACCCAGATTGTACTGGAAAGAGACAAGAAAAATGCAGCTGTTAACATTTTCTTCTTTGTTCAACAGAGATCCTAGAAATCTATTTGCTGTGGAAAAACATGGAATTTACATTTTAACAGAAAACCATTTAGTTTTTACGTTTTGTGAAAAAATAAACTGGATTATACTGTGTTTTTCATCCAGCTCTCCATATTAACTGACCCAGTGCTGACAGCCTGAGCCCAGTACATAGAAGTATTTGGTATATGTAAGAAATACAAATTGCAATTCCATTAATTTTATTTTACTATGATTGATGGCACTGGTAGGCTTTGAGCTTGCTTAAAAATTGTAACAATCTCAATAAAACATTGTGTTCCAGTGATGATATATAGAGAGCACATGTGCTAGGGAAACTCAAGTTCAGCATTTCATTTTAATCACAGAAAAACATGGATTTATTGGGGGTTTATTGGATAATTTTGGGGGGGGGGGGGCAGGATTATCACAGAAAACAAGGATCCCTTGTCAATCACAGCCTGTCACTCCACTCTTTGAATCTGACTCCCCCTTGCCATCCATATCAAGTTTAATCATCTTAGTCTCACCTTCAGGGTCTTGCTCAAATGGATCCTGGCCTAACTCTCTGATCTCATCATCTCCTTATCCCTTTCACTCTGCCAATGATACCAGCCCCCACCCTCATCCTTCTCCCACTTGCATGTTGGTCCTGCCCCTATGCATGGAAAAACATTCTAATCTGATAAACTAAGTACCACCTGGGCTTCCTTCAGATGCCTTCCAAATATCTTCTACTTCAGAGAGAATTCCATGAATATTATAAAGGTGTGTCTCTGCTGCAAAGAAAAACCCATGGTGCAGAGACTGAACCCAGAGCAATTGATTTGCACTCATGGGGCTTGGGCTGCAGGGCTAGAAAGAGCAATGTTGACATCTGGCCTTGGGCTGGAGCCTGGGCTTTGAAACCCAGTGAGGGGGAGCATCTTGGAGCCCCAAGGGCAGGGGTGTGGGAGGGGGCTCTGGGCTGGGGCTGAGGGGCTTGGGGTGCAGGAGGGGGCTCTGGGCTGGGGCAAGGGCACAGGCTCGCTTGCGGCAGCTCCCAGTCAGCGGCACAGCCCGGGGGCTAAGACAGGCTTCCTGCCAGTTCTGACACTGTGGACCACGCTGTGCCCCAGAAGCATCCAGCATGTTCAGGTCCTAGGCAGAGGCACGGCAGGCAGTGCTGCGCTGCTCTCGCCTGCAGGCACGCGCACCCCCCAGCTCCCATTGGCCACAGTTTCTGGCCAGTGGGAGTGCAGAGCCAGTGCTCGGGGTGAGGGCAGCGCATGGAGCCACATGGGGAGCCCCCGCACCTAGAAGCCGGACCTGCTGGCAGCTTCTGGGGCGCAGCGTGGTCTATGGTGCCAGGACAGAGCTGTGATTGAATGTCTTGGTGTTGCAGGGGGGAAGTGGTAAGCATTAGGGACATGACATATTCAAAGTTCAATATTGAAATATTGAACTTCAAAAGTTTCTTCCCAGCTGAGTGACTTTTTTTACATTTCTGCTTAAATTTGTTACAGGAAAGACTATCAAGTTTTTCCTAACCGAATGCGCCACTTTCTTTTTTTTTAAACTCTTGGGTATTCAGATTTGTTAAGTAAACCATGGAAGTCAACGTCTACCAGCCTGTACAATAGATCATGTATTCAAAGTATTATGGAGATTTGGGGAGGAAACTGTGGGATAATGGATATTACTGTGTGCTTAGTGTAAATGACAATTGTGGATCTCAAATATTTAAAGCATAGTACTTTCTTCCATTGAGATCTCGGAGGGCCATTGTAGGTGTTTCAGGAAGTGGTATTTGGTGAGTCAGTACGTGGTGGTCCCACCTGTCAGCATTGAACCTGTGTCCTGGAGAGTGGTGTTGGAGTATGCTGTGACATCTCTTAAATGGAACCTAAAGCTGACTTGACAAAAGAACTTGTGAATTACAGTAACTCCTCACTTAATGTTGTAGTTATGTTCCTGAAAAATGCAACTTTAGTGAAACTGTAAAACGAATCCAGTTTTCCCATAAGATTTAATGTAAATGTGGAGTGTTAGGTTTCAAGGAAATTTTTTTGGAGCAGACAAAAGGCATTATATACTGTGCAGTACTGTATGGTACTGTGGTTGGGAAGTGCCCCTAGTTTACCCCATACGGGCACAGCCCGCTGCAGGCAAGGACACTAGAAAGCACCTTTGCAGCAGCAGTGGCAGCTTACCCGGAGAAGAACAGGTGCCGACTTTGCCGGGAGATGCTCCAGGCCCGCCTCTTCCCGTCTCCACTCCACTCCAGGCCCACCTCTTCCCACCCTCACCCACATTCCACCTCCTCTCCTGAGCACGCCTCATCCCCGCTCCTTCCCCCCCCCACACACACCCTCCGGAAAGTCCTAAGCGCCGCCAAACAGCTGGTTGGCGGCGCTTAGGACTTTCTGGGAGGGGGGGGGAGGAGCGGAGACACGGCGCTTCCCGACTCCTAGGGAGCATTGCACAACTTTAAACAAGCATGTTCTCTAATTGAGCAGCGACTTAACTTTGAAGTAACATTAAGCGGGAGGACGTTAAGTGAGAAGTTAGTGTACTGAGTCTTATACCTAGTATTCTGGCCAAAGCCTAAATATAGTAATTACACTTAGATTTTTCTCCTGCAAGTCATCTAAGCAAACTTAAATAACCTTCAGCTCATGCCCAAAACTGTAGCGTAATGTTTCAGTGCCGTTAAACAGCAGCTGCATTTTAATGATGTGTGATGTGAAGCTTGTTAGCTGTTTTTAAAGTGCTTTGGGATAAAAGGCCCTATATTGGACGGGGGTGCTGATAGTGAAGAAAACATTTGTTTAGTGTATACATTCCAAAGGGTGGTGGCATCTTGACACCTATTGCTTAGATATCTAATGGTTTGCACTTCACTTTTGTTGCAGATTAATCAGCCACTCGATGGGGATTAACAGTGGAGCACCTTTTTGTGTCGCCTTTCCACCTCTGCGTAGCAAGAATAACAACTTCAGCACTTTGTCAATAATAATTATGAAACTGGTATTAACTGAATGGCAATTATGGATTTTTAACTCTAATTCACAGTAAACTAGCAAGCCATATGTTGAAATTCCTACTAAGTAGCTTCCTGTTCTTTCTTTCATACCTACCTGAGAAGTTGTAAAATACCTATCTGTACAAGAGGAATATAAGCATTACTTGCATCAGGAACACAACAGAAGTGGAAAGAGAAGACATCTTAGAGATATGATAGTATTATTTATAGAGCTATAATAAATATATATTTTTATGGTAATGAAAATGGCTCCCCAGAATGCTGACTCAGAATCTATGCAAGTTCAAGAGCTACCTGTGACAGATCTTCAGAAACCAGCAAACAAAGAGAATGAGAGTAGGGAGGAGACTATTAGCGAAGGATCCATAAACCGGATACCAATACGCCTGTGGGTGATGCATGGCGCAGTGATGTTTGGCAGGGAATTCTGTTATGCCATGGAGACAGCATTGGTAACCCCGGTATTGTTGCAAATTGGTAAGTACATTTTTTTCATGTCTAATCTAGTGTTTTAAACAAAGCCATTGCTTGTTCTTAACGTTTTTTGGCTAATGCCATAGGAAGAAGTGGTTTTGTTACAGCTAGAGCAATAGGCTGTAAATTGGAACATCTGAGTTCCATTCTTGGCTCTGCTACGGACTAATGGTAACCTTTAACAAAATGTTAAACACCTTGAACTTGCATATACCATTTGTATAATGGTTTTTCTTGTTATTTCTTAGGGTTAACTTAGGGTTAATCTTATAGGAGATTTGAGGGAAAAGTACCAAGTATTTTTTGCTAATATTGTAAGTTGTCAGTACAAATATATAAAACCTATGTATTTTCAAATGTGTAAAGTTTTTAAAAATACACTAAGAACAAATCGTGTCAGATTATATCCAAATATCCATTTTAACATATTGGACAAATATTGAGTCCAGTGGACTTTAGGTACAAACTTGTTTTCAGTAGTCTTGACACAAGAACTGGGAAATTTAATCAGGTTACTTTGCCCAAGAAAATGCTTAGACTATTGTGTGGATTGGCTTTGACAGTAACTGTTGAGCTATATAATATTGTATGTTCTATATTGAGCTTCTAGTGAACCTTTTATCTTATCTGTAATTCAGTGAAGCTCTTGCTTGGTACCTTTCTTTTTTTTATGTT
Source organism: Natator depressus (assembly GCF_965152275.1). Lineage (NCBI taxonomy): Eukaryota > Metazoa > Chordata > Testudines > Cheloniidae > Natator > Natator depressus. Next base: position 9,334,873 of record NC_134235.1, read on the forward strand.
TAAAGATACAAAGCAATATTGTGCCAAGAACTTGCTCATATTATGCAATAGGCAACTGGCACATGAGGAAAAGGAGAGAGTATTTATACCAAGTTCAACCTCTCACTTACATTGTATATCATTCCGAATGTTAAACTATATTTCAACTTTTTATGCTTGAGTCTGAAAAATCTCAAAATGAAGATAGAATGGCTCCATGGTCAACATTAAGTTGTGAATGCATCCAATGAAGTGAGCTGTAGCTCACGAAAGCTTATGCTCAAATAAATTTGTTAGCTTCTAAGGTGCCACAAGTACTCCTTTTCTTTTTGCAAATACAGACTAATACGGCTGCTACTCTGAAACCTGTCATTAAGTTGTATAGCTCTGAAGTAATATGCCATGGCTAATGTTAACTAAACATCTAATAGTTTTTGTTTGCTCAAATAAAGTTGCTGATTTAAACTATTAGCATGTTTTAAAACTAGATTGCAATTTAGCTGCCAACAACTCTGTCCCTTAATTAGGTCAGTGTTGTTGGTACAGGAGGTCCATAGGATTTCCTGTTACCAGCCAAGAGGGCCAACAAGAAGTCCATTAATGGACAGAACAACTTCGGCCATCCTTGCTGCAGTCCACAGTGCATTGTGTAATAGAAATAAAATGAGGATTAAAATGAGTGTAGACGGTTCTGCTTCTTGCATATTAAGGAAGTGTTTGTGTCAGTTTCACAAATAATTGCTGGTCTCATTAAAAGACATGAGTCTCCAGACTTTCTAACCAAAGATGAAGGCCAGGTATTAAGTGTTTTAGATTAATAAAAACTTCAGTATCCCTTGCTGTAGCAAGTGGTGAATGGGAAGAGGACAGAATTTGAGCAGGCTTAGTGGTACCTGTGAATTATTTGTATGTAATATTGATATGGTTTAAAATACAGCTTAAAACAGTATTGCTTCATTACCTGACACTGCCGCATTTGATCAAGTCCTACTTTGACCTTCCTATGTGGTTTGGAAACCTGAAGATTGGTTTGTGGAATCAGTGGTTAATGAGGCTATAATTTTGTGGATCGTACCATATACCCTCTTTAAATATTGGCACATTAGTTGTTGTTGTTTTTCCAGTCCTGCATGAATTTATTAGATTCCCCCTCCCTCACAACTTCAAACCATTTTTTTTCCCCTAGGCTTGCCCCAACAGGTAATCTATATGGTAACTTGACAGTGCTGAATGGTTGTACAGTAATAGAAGATGTGAGTCAGTAACACTCAGTGTGTTTTTTCATGTGTTATTAACTTTATATATTTCAGCATTTTATGATTAAAAGATACAACTGAACTATTAAGGTATGCGCACATGCTGAAACTGAGTGACTATGTTATATCAAAAGTAAACAATCGTTGCTGAAGGAGAACCATGGCCTTGTCTAAATGGGCAGGGGAGGAGTAGGGTGTAGCTTGTCTTCAGTTGACGCTTGCTAATTGCTGCACTATACAGAAGCCATACCAATAGCATGCACACAGGACAGCTCTGCCCTCTTTCAATTTGCATCATGTACATGCAGCATACTAAGCGCATGACTATCTGGGAAGGTATTCCACAATCCTTTGCGTCACTGCTGAGCATTGTATACTCTGGGTTTTTTTCCTCAAACATTGTCGGATGCATAGCAGAAACCTGTGGAATTCTGGGACTTGAGGCCAAACCAAAAAAAAATCTGTGATTCCATTCTCTCCATCCCATGCTTCCTCTTTTTCTGGGCAGGCTAGTAACGTTTTTTTAATTGTTGGCTGCATTGCTATGCTTGCAACCACAAATATACAGAGGCTGCTTGGGCTTTATTTGACCTCTTTAAGCTGAGTAGCTTTAGTTTGGACTTTGCCTGCTGCACCACCAAGCAAGTGACGTAGCCGTAGCAGCTCCTCCAGCAGTGACAGGAAGGGGGATGAGGAAGAAGATGACGACAACAAAGCTGTTCCTGGAACAGCTTCATGCGCTGCCGTTTCAGGGCTTGGGAAGCCAAGATCTGTTGGGGGGAAAGGATCATTCTATACACCTGGATGACCAAGTAAGTGGTGAGAGAATTTCAGGGTGGTGAAAGCAACCTTTTTTTGATATCTGTGCTGAAATGTTTCAGAGTAACAGCCGTGTTAGTCTGTATTTGCAAAAAGAAAAGGAGTACTTGTGGCACCTTAGAGACTAACCAATTTATTTGAGCATGAGCTTTCGATGAAGTGAGCTGTAGCTCACGAAAGCTCATGCTCAAATAAATTGGTTAGTCTCTAAGGTGCCACAAGTACTCCTTTTCTTTGTGCTGAAATAGCTCCAGAGCTGCAATAGCAGCATACCAGCACAGTGCCCCACTCACCGCTGCCATCTGGAAGCTAGCCACCTCTAAATGATACCAGTCCATAGCCAACTAATTCAGCAGAAGGGAGATCAACTGCTGGGGCTATTGTCATGCAGGCACTTGATATCCATAAGGTACTGCTGCAGTCGGTTATAAAGCTTGGTAATGCTCAGGAGATTGTTGATGGCTTGCACACATGGGGTTCCCAAACTGCACTGGGGCAACTGATGGAACCCATGTGCCTACAGCCTGCCCCCTGCACGAGGTCGGCTTCTAAACAAAGGGGTATTTCTCCATGGTGCTTTATGATTTGGTTGACTACCCATGGTGGATTAACATTCACAAATGGAGGATGGTGTGAAAAGGCCAGGATGCTAGGATCTTTTGGAACTCAGGCCTATTTACCTTAAGGGATAAAGGACCGTTTGCCCCCAGGATCGCTATGGGCTTTAACAGTGTGGAGATTGTTCAGATTGTCCCAGGAGACCTGGCTTATCCTCTGCTTCCCTGGCTAATGAAGTCATTCACAGACTGCTTGGATGGAAGGAAGGAATTATTTAACTGTCACATCACTAGTTGTAGAATGACAGCGGAGTGTGCGTTTGGCTATCTGAAAGGAAGGTGGCACTGTTAATGGGCTAGGTTGGAAGCTGCAGGGGGGAAAAAGCCTGAGATTATAACTGCATGTTGTATTTTGCACAATAATGTGAGAGCAAGGGGGAGAGAGAGCCTTGCCAGTGGGTGGGAAGCTGAGGTACAGAGACTTGCTCAGCAGTTTGAGCAGCCAGCCAGGCACCCACTAGAAAATGGCAAGAGCCAGATTAGTACTGTCAGGGATATGTATTGCTGTTACATTGAATTTCAGGCCTGAAAATGTACAGCTGTACATCTGTTTCCTCTGCTGCCTCTTGTTCTTCTATCTTCCTGTGAGTAATGTCAGGGCTCAAAGTTATCAGGGATGTTAGATAATCCTAGAATATCAGGGTTGGAAGGGAACTCAGGAGGTCATCTAGTCCAACCCCCTGCTCAAAGCAGGACCAATCCCCAACTAATCATCCCAGCCAGGGTTTTGTCAAGCCTGACCTTTAAAACCTCAAAGATAGGAGATTCCACCACCTCCCTAGGTAACGCATTCCAGTGCTTCACCACCCTCCTAGTGAAAAAGTTTTTCCTAATATCCAACCCAAACCTCCCCCACTACAACTTGAGACCATTACTCCTTGTTCTCAGTGGTAGCAGATGACAGAACAGTCTGGATCCATCCTCTTTGGAACCCCCTTTCAGGTAGTTGAAAGCAGCTATCAAATCCCCCTTCATTCTTCTCTTCCGCAGACTAAACAATCCCAGTTCCCTCAGCCTCTCCTCATAAGTCATGTGTTCAAGTCCCCTAATCATTTTTGTTGCCCTCCCCTGGACACTTTCCAATTTTTCCACATCCTTCTTGTAGTGTGGGGCCCAAAACTGGACACAGTACTACAGATGAGGCCTCACCAATATCGAATAGAGGGGAACAATCAAGTCCCTCAATCTGTTAGCAATGCCCCTACTTATACAGCCCAAAATGCCGTTAGCCTTCTTGGCAAAAAGGGCACACTGTTGACTCCTATCCAGCTTCTCGTCCCCTGTAACCCCTAGGTCGTTTTCTGCAGAACTGCTGCCTAGCCATTCGGTCCCTAGTCTGTAGCAGTGCATGGGAGTCTTCCGTCCTAAGTGCAGGACTCTGCACTTGTCCTTATTGAACCTCATCAGATTTCTTTTGGCTCAATCCTCTAATTTGTCTAGGGCCCTCTGTATCCTATCCCTACCCTCCAGCGTATCTACCCTCCTCCCAGTTTAGTGTCATCTGCAAACTTGCTGAGGGTGCAGTCCACGCCATCCTCCAGATCATTAATGAAGATATTGAACAAAACCGACCCCAGGCCAACCCTTGGGGCACTCCGCTTGATACCGGCTGCCAACTAGACATGGAGCTATTGATCACTACCCGTTGAGCCTGACGATCTAGCCAGCTTTCTATTCACCTTATAGTCCATCCAGCCCATACTTCTTTAACTTGCTGGCAAGAATACTCTGGGAGACTATATCAAAAGCTTTGCTAAAGTCAAGGAATAACACGTCCACTACTTTCCCCTCATCCACAGAGCCAGTTATCTCGTCATAGAAGGCAATTAGATTAGTCAGGCATGACTTGCCCTTGGTGAATCCATGCTGACTGTTCCTGATCACTTTCTTCTCCTCTAAGTGCTTCAGAATTGATTCCTTGAGGACCTGCTCCATGATTTTTCCAGGGACTGAGGTGAGGCTGACTGGCCTGTAGTTCCCCGGATCCTCCTTCCCGTTTTTAAAGATGGGCACTACGTTAGCCTTTTTCCAGACGTCCGGGACCTCCCCCGATCACCATGAGTTTTCAAAGATAATGGCCAATGGCTCTGCAATCACATCCGCCAACTCCTTTAGCACTCTCGGATGATGACTTGAAAGAGCTGGGCTCCCAGGTACAATTGTTCTCCCTGCCCTGACCTTGGCCCAGAAGGGAATAGTATTTGGAAGCACTGCTGTAGGGGCATAGCAGGTAACATATGCCAATGTTCCTAGTACCCTGTGTCCAGTGGCAGGAGAACATGGCTATGTCCTGGTTGAGGACACTGAATTGTATGTACATCCTCTAGCAGCAAATGCTGTAGCAAAGCATCCTGCTTCTGTACTGCCTCAATGCGTTGCCTCTGCATGCCCCTGTCTCTCACTACAGTGTCTCTTGCCATGACAGTGCGGTCTCTGGCCACTTCATCTCTCGCTCGCATTCTTGATAGCTCCCTGTGTCTTTCCTCTCTGATCTCAAACAACCAGCTCTCCCTTATTTTTCAGTTTTTTGGAGCATTTGCAGTGAGTTCTAACACTTCATCTCCAGTTTTTCATTTTTCCCCTCTCAGGTTAGCCAGCCATTGATAAAGGCCCTGTCCTTGAGGGTCAGGCAGCTGCAAGTGCTGTGGTTGGGGAAGTAGGAATCACTTGTGGGTTTTTGTCAGTCTTTTTTTTTAAATATGTATTTACCCCTCTCTGAGATTCTTCCCATTCTTGAGGGGAACATCAGTTGGTAAGTGGGGTGCATGAGGAGGGCTAGATGGGGATTTTTGGATGTTCAGTCTATTCCATTTGGGTTTGCAGTTATGCCTGGGAGGCTGCGGGGGGAGGAGCGGGGGCAGGGGAGAGGAGAGGGATAGCATTGTTCCCCCTTCAACACTGCAGTCTATGCTGTGCCTTGGAGGCACTTCTGTGATGTTAGAGGGATTAGCAGGAGCATCTAGGGGTGAACTGGATAGCAATCCCCATTTCCTTTAGGCCAGGGGTCTCAAAGTCCTGGCCCGCAGGCCATCTGCGTCCTGAGAACCTCCTCGCTGAGGCCCGCAGAGGAGAGACCTATGCTGCCAGCAATATCTGCTGCAGGTGCCGTCCCCCCACCCCCCTTACAGCTCCCATTGGCTGGGGCAGAGGGACAGAGATACCATCACTAGTTGCCAGGCAGGGTCAGCCATGGAGGCAGCATCATTAGTTGCTAGGCAGAGTCAACCATGGAGGCAGTGCCACTTTTTTCCACAATGAATATAAACAAGTCAAAATACCGAACACCACTATCTGATGCCCACCTTGCTGCAATCCTGAAAGTTTCAACTGCTCAGTCATTGAGGCCAAACATCTACAAACTAACAGAATTGAAGCATTGCCAGGTGTCTGGCAAACACTGAAAACTCTCCGGCAGGCGAAGAATTGTATCAAGTTGTATGACCTTTTTATTATTTCTAAGAAATTCGAAATAAAAAATACAATATAAACGTTTTCTTTTCTGAGCACCATCTTCAGTGACCTTATTGGCCCGCTGGGAGGATTTGAGGTCTGGCACTGGCCCAAAGGTAAATTGAGTTTGAGACCCCTGCTTTAGGCTTTCCTGACTCTTGATGACATTACAGTGAGGTGGGGGACTAGCAGGTAGAGAATAGCCTTATTCAAAAAGGCAAAGGGTGGACGGCATGCTCTGTGAAGTTATTCACCAAGATGGTCTCCTCCCCCCCCACCAAGTGCTGCAGGAGTGGAAGGCAGTTGCAAGCTATGCCGGGGCAATAACTGTTGCTATCCCACATAATGACCAAAACTGAGCAATTCCTTAGTGTTAGAGCAGAATCTAACCCCTGTAGACATGCAGGGAAAATAGATCAGGTTCTGCACTGATTATTTGAACCCTTAACTGATCCCAGTCTTTCACTATGTAAACTTGTGCAAAGCCAGTAAGAGTTGTATGGCTGTGCCATCCCAAGGTAAACGTTTCCTGTGTGAATGTGCACATCAGGGCATACATACCTCAGCAGGGAGCTGTAGTCTTAGTACCTTGTCCGCCTCGTGTCAACTGAGAATACTAACCAACCTTTTTTCCCTCATAATGACGGTCTTAAATTGTTGAATTTTGCAAAACTAAATGATTGAATTATTCAAATGTTGCGCAAGGGGAGGTGGAGTATAGGTTGTGGCTGCATCATGCTGTGTGGGCTGAGGGAGGCAGGGGCTAGAGACAAAGGTCCTAGTTCACATCCACCAGAACTGGCTGCAGCCCTGGAGCATCCGGAGCAGAAGTTAGAATGGTAGTATGGTAAAATAATAAACTGTAAAGATAGATACTTACATGCCTAGGATCTGCCTCCTGAGTGTCTGGCTGGCAGTTGGGCTGGCTTCCTACCCAGTTGGTTTCTGAAGCAATTCTGGCTTTCTGGGAAAAGCGTTTCACTGCTCTCCATGTTCCTCCTGTGATGGTTTTTGCTGCTTGTCCTTGTGTAGAGTGCCCAGGGTCCCCAACTTGCTTAGGGGTGGTGGTGGTATAAATGCTTAAACCTGTCAGTGCCTCAGAAAATTTACAGGTTACATTTCCACAGCTGGATTGTTCCCTGGCTTTAATGCAAGTTCTCCTAAGCAGTTTTCTCTTTATCCATTACTGGGCAGTATTCCAGTTGTAACCCCCATCATGGGAATCTGAATAGTGATGTCCACAAACACCCCTTTATCATGGTGGCTGGCCCCAAGAGCTTGCTGCACTGGTGCTTCTGTCCATATGGCAAGGAGATCTTGGGTCTTAACGTGGTGCCAAATAGCTGCTCAAGGCAAGTTGTAAAGGCTCTTGGAGTAATATCACTGTAATGCCATTATATTGGAATCCAGGAGCAAATGGGCTGATCCTGGCACTGTGCCAGATTTTACAGAGGGGAGGCGATCAGCTTGACTCCAAGTAGTGGTGGGCACAAAGGTCAACAGATAGTTTGGCCACAGAGGCCCCCCGAGGCAGTTTGGTAGTCCTTCAACTGCTATCCCAAAGTAGCACGTGGCAGCATTGCATGTAAGAGAATATTAGACCGCACTAACTAAACGAGTATTGAATTTAGTACACTTCAAAAGACTGCAGAAATCGCAATAAATGCAGAGTTGGTGGATTTCCATGAATTTTGTGTGTGTGTACACAAGTATTTTCAAACTATACTAACTATGAGTTGGTCCAGACAAAATGCTCCGTCCAGACAAACGATGTCGTTTCATTATTAACGCTCTTCTAAAATTTAACCCTATATGGTATAAATTTTCCTTCAGTCAAAACAGTTCCTACAATGTATCTGTCTACCACACCACTGAAATGATTTGAAAAGAACAAAACCGGGTGAGCACTTTTGATGCTGCTTTGCTAAACTTACTAAATTTGATTTTTTTTTTTAAACTAGAAAGTAATTGGTTCATAATACCAGAGAAAATGATAATTCATTAGACTGTTTGTGCATGGCCTTTGTTACCAACACTTTTCACATCCTTAGAAAATAGGAAAATGTATGCATAATGTGGCCAACAGACAAATGCTTGCTGGGTTTGTTAATTCATGTAAATCTATTCACCATTTTCTTAAAAGGTAAAATATGTATGCCCATGAAATCAGGAAGATTCTTAAGGCCTTCCAGTGTAAGAAATCTATCTTGTAACTGTTAATGTATCATATTTTTAATGTGAAGTTTATAACATTGCAATTGAGTGATGGTGTTTCAGCAGTGTCTATAAAATTTGAAGTTTATAATAGTCACTGTAACAGTTTTTATAGTTAATATGGTAAATGACTCACTAAGCTTTTATTGTATTTCAAAGGCTTTTCCCCATGCCATTGAGTATTCTATGAATAGTTAATAAGCACAGAACCGATTGTCAGCAACAGAAATGTTCCACTCTCCCTCTTTCTAAAGCAGCATAAATTATTAAATGTATTACTCTTTCTTTTAGAAAAGGGAAATAAGTGAACTCTTACTTAAGGTTCAAGTGAACATTTTTAACACTATCCCATCTACCCTTTGTGTGACTTAGAAATGTAAGAAAGTTTCCCTAAAAGAGAGACAAACTCTAATCCCTCCTTCTCTAAGGTGATGAATAAGGGGTACCCCATTTCAGGTGCCCAATGGGTCTTTGACATATTTCATGTTTTGAAATTCATGCTTTAGTACAACAGTACCTCTAACTTTTTTATGTATCATTTCATATTCAAGTGGATGTCTGATATTACATTGTAATGTGGGAATAAATGGCCACTTATTGTAAACATTCGCCATTTGCACATTAAATATTCACGTTTTGTTTCAGGCTTACCTCTGAATATAATGTTTAGTCAGTCAGTGATGCTAAGCAATAGTATTTCAGGAAACGAATACTTTGATTCTAATTAATAGGCTCTAATAAAGAGGTGGAACCAACTCAAGCAGAATACAATGGGTTATTTTTGTCTGAAAATTTTCTCATATACTGTAGAATCAAGAAAGCACTTCACTTTTCACTGATTTACATGCAGAGTAGCCTTTTTGTCCTCTGGTCTGCCTTTGTCAACTTAGGCACAATGAGACAGTGCTAATAGCATGCTGGGTACTTCACAAACCTAAGGATCTCTGATCCCTGCTCAAAAGATCTTATAGCCCAGGTGCAGGCAAAACTGTTCAAATGAAAATGATGCGTTGGGCAATATTACAAGCTTGTGGTTGGAGAAGTCGTGCAGTCGTCGTGCATGAAGAGACCATCCCTGTCCCACATCTAATTTTGAAACAATCAAAATGATAATGACAAAGTAGTAAGGAAGGATGAAGGGAAAACTAAGAGCCATTTGAAGTTCTTGGGCCTAAGCCAAAGCCCACTGAAATCAATGGGCATCTCTCTATTGCCTTCAGTGTGCTTTGGATAGTAAGTGTACAAACTTCAGAAAGATGTTTTCAAGTTATGGCTATGGCCTGCTTCCCACCTCCCCAGTCTATAAGTTGCTCATGGTAACCTGGGCTCCTTACCTTTTTTATTCAAATACAGCTGGTGAATTAGGCTCTTATTATTGTCCTGAGTAAAAATTCTTCATGCAAAATAGAGATTTGGGAGCTAGGGGAAAAAAATATTTGTATTTGAAACTCAAGGAAAAAAATTTAAGCTCTTCAGTTTCCTTCTCTAGTTCTTCCACTATGTGGGGCAGGGAGTCCAGAATGGAAAGACTACTACTAACTGAATAAAACCTCTAAAATAGATTTTAGATATATAGCCATTAATTTTATCTATAGTCCAAGACCCTAAAGGATATGATGTTTTATTCCATTAATACATATCTCAGGTGGTGAACGTATAATACTGTGAACAGTGCACCTGAGGCAAATGTTAAAAACATCTTGAAACATCCCCACCCATCACTTTTCTTTTTTTAAAAAATAGACGACTGGTAATTTATGCCCCTGAGGGGTGTCTCAAAATTAATAGATGTTGCTGTGCATACTGCCAAGGATCAAATTAGTTGTGTTCGTACCGTGAATCTAATTTTTATCATTAAATAACTTACTGTGACATAAAATCAGTACCTGGGACATGATCTGTGATTTGTCTTATTTTCTTAGAGAGGGGTCTATGTAACATTATAAGCATCAGATTATCTCTCTGAAAGCACCTTTTCATCCAAGGATCCTGAAGTGGTATGCAAATTGTGACAGGGCAAGGCCACATGGCTATAGTAAAGTAGTGAGGAACAGGTATGTTTAGCCCCAGGCTAAACAAATCCCTGGTACCATGGTAACCAAATGGCAGTTGCTTCAGGTTAATCAAGACACCTGGGGCCAATTAAGATCTTTCTAGAAAACAGTGGAGATAGCTAGGTTGATTGGGACACCTGAAGCCAATCAAGGGCTGGCTAGAACTAGTTAAAAGTCTCCCCGTTAGTTAGTGAGGTGCGTGTGTCAGGAGCTGTAGGAGGAAGCCATGTTGTTGGAGGAACTAAGTAATACAAATCCATATCCGGCATAAGGAAGGAGGGAGGCCCTGAGGTAATGGTGAAGGAGATATTGAGTAGGGGCTGCTGTGGGGGAGTGGCCCAGGGAATTGTACATGTCCTATTTCCAAAAAAGTCAGCTACCATAGCTGCTACTATTAGGGTCCCTGGGCTGCAGCCCAGAGTAGAGGGCGGGCCCAGGCTCCCCCCTCCCTTCCCAATTAATCACTGAGACTGGGAGACAACAGAGACTGTGTGAGGGAGGGTTGCTTCTCCTCACCTCCCTTGCTGGCTTATGATGAAAATGGCTCAGTAAGCTGTGACCCTTGCCTCTAGAGAGAGAGAAGGGCTACATGGAGGGTCACAGGGAGTCTCTGAGGCTAGCGAAATCCGCCAGGAAACATGGGACCCATGGAGACAAGGACAGAGTTTTGTCACAAAATATAATTCTATGGGATTTCTGATCCTACAGGTGCCTGTAGGAAATAGAGCACATACTTTGCCTCATACTAAGCAAAATGCTAGTGCCACTCCCTTTGGAAGCCTTTAGGTTGACAGCTGTGGGATAACCACATCACTTACAGGAAAATAGCTGCACAGGCAGCATAAAATGCTGCTTTTTCATAAACAACTTTGAGCCTGGGCTTCAGAGACACCAGCGATAAGTAGCCAGACGTTCAGCTCAAGTTAATATGAGGACTTGAGCTGGCGTCATGTTCTTGAAGCCTGTATAAGCCTCGAATTAATCTTTTAAAATATTTTTAAAATGGAGGCTGAATTTCAAGTAGTGCAGGGGTATAGGCATATTTTCCACTTTGATTAATGAAACTTATCTGAATCTCCTAGATGGATTTGAAAATCTCAATCAGGAAACAGGTGAATTATTTCCCTTGTTCTAATTTTTTCAGTATAGTTGCACATGAGAATACACTCTTGCTCTCTAATGAGAGTTGAAGAATCTAGCTGGAGAGCTAAATCTCATGGGTTATACAAGAAGCCTGGAAAGATCTAGGACATGTATATGACATGACCTTTTACTTGTACACAAGATCTTAAGAGCAAACAGCTAAAGCGTGTCTATTCCAGGCACACTTCTATGCCTTGGGGGTTTTTCGCCTTCCTCTGAAGCATGGGGCACGGGTCACTTGCTGGAGGATTCTCTGCACCTTGAAGTCTTTAAACCGTGATTTGAGGACTTCAATAACTCAGACATAGGTGAGAGGTTTATTGCAGGAGTGGGTGGGTGAGATTCTGTGGCCTGCATTGTGCAGGTCAGACTAGATGGTCCTAATGGTCCCTTCTGACCTTTAATATCTATGAGTCTATGCCAAATGCAATTAGTTAGCAGTTATGCTGACTTAAGAAAAATTATTGCCCAACCACTGTTTCTTCATCTCTTTTATGGATGAAGAGGAAGACTTTCAAGCAAGTTTCATTTTGTTTGGTGGTGATTTCTGTTCTTCTGTCAGTGGTAGTATGAAACAATATGTTCAGGCTTTAGAATTCCTTACTAGAGTCTCTTTTTTTTTTCTTTTTATCCCCCACCCAATCTCATATGTAGCCCCTCAGCCATTTTGGGAACTTCAGAACTGTAGCTCCCATAGCCAGCAGCACTGAGGTAGAGGCTGAGAAATGGAAAATGCTTGCCCTGTCTGTGTTTGAAACCCAGACCAGCAGTGGGGGCTGGGTCAGAGAGAGGTGTAGTTTTCAGAAGTAGACATAGACACGCTAGGGAGACTCACTGCAGGCTTGGACAGCCTGCCCAATTTAGGGTTGCCAGTTTTGGTTGGACATATTCCTGGAGGTTTCATTACATGACATCTTTAATTCCTGGAGACTCCAGGACAATCGTGCAAGGGTGGTAACCGTAATGCCCATGCCCAAATATGCATTGGTCTTGGACAGATATGGTGTGTTTGTGGGAGATGTTTGGCTACTGGGTATGAGCTTGGAGCAGGAGAAAGAGGAACAGCTTCTGGGTTAATCTCTGTGGGGTAGAGGAGAAAGAACTCCGTTTTGCCTCTGCCACATGGCTGAGCCAATCAAAAATGCCTAGCTCTCAGGCGGTAAGGGGCATTGAAAACACTGGGCAGGGAGAGAAGCCAGTCACTGGCTCGTGCAATTACCAGCCACAAGCAGCGTCCGGCACAGAGAGATGGAGACCCCAGACTCTATCCAGAGGAGACTATTAACTTCTAGTCTCACCTGTTAGGCTTCCCTTGCTTCAGAAGCTAAGAAAAGGGAAATGTTTGGCGCAATCCTGGGTCCTGGTCCACCCAGACAGAGAGCTGCCCATGTCACAGTGCAATGCCACAGTAGTGTGCACACCTATCACGTGAAAGCTGCAGATGAACTCTGGAGTTGCGCCTATCTGCTCTGTGTCTCATGTGAGCTTTTGTGTAATGCTTAGTTACTAGAAGGTGGAAAAAATACCAAGATCTGTTTGGGGGGATTGGTTTTTTTTGTTTGCATGAAATATTCTGCTCCACTGCTTGGAGTTAAAACAAAGGAGGCTGGTAGGGAGAAGCAAACGGGAAAGGAAACACTGACAAAGAGAAGATATCTCCAGGAGCAATACCACGGGTCTTTAAGAGAACAATGAGTGAGCTATTAATTGGAACATGCCTACCTGCCTGTCTCCAGTCAGTTTAACAGGCTTATTTTTCCAAGGCGAGAGCCAAATATCAAAAGAACACTAAATCTTTAACCCCTGCCTGCAGGGATGGGGTGAGAGGGCAGCAGCTGGTTGGACATGTGGGACAGAGAACTGCAGGAGGGTGGTCTCTGTTGCAGCCCAGAGATGGAGGAAGCTGGGCTAAGCGGAGCTTACCAAAACTTGCAAGGAAAGGGTAAAGTTTAGGTGAGACCAGCTGCATATAAACTTCTATTGCGTTAATCCTTTCTTCTGCTTCATATGTACCTTTTGGAATCCTAAACAATGTTTGTTTTGAGGAAACTGGTTTGGGGTCACTTTAATGAACAGGTCTCAGGCTCCCTGAGGGCTATCTTCTTGCAGATGATTGATATGGTTGGGGACTGCAACCCAGTGATCCAGTTTCTGAAACCAGCAGCATGGCTGGTTTCAAAACACCAGATCCGCACTATTCATTTGTTTTAATGTTTAAAAGCTCATTTAGAGAAGAATTGTCAAGGTTACTTTCACCTGCATATCCTTTTACCCTGTTCTCTTCTGTGTCCCTTAACTGGCTCCTGTGTTTTTCAGTTTGAGCCTTTTCTGAGCCAGTAAAATGTAATACAATATAAAATTGTACTTCCACTTAACTAATTGGAGGTGCAGAAAAGTTTCCCCCATTTTTTGTTACGTTAGAGTTCTAGTTCTATTTATAACACTGCTCTAGGCTTTAAGATGAACAGTACAAAATGCCTTTGCTATGCAGATATCAGAGAGTTTATGATGGACAAAAGTTAGCTGCACTGGATAGATTGTGGAGTTCGCTCTGTTTTGTTTCCTCATTTGGAAAGTTATGCATAGCAGTTCCTCATTTGGAAAGTCATGCATGGCAGTCATGCATAGCCAGACATTTTTGGGCAATCAATAGTAATGACAAGCATACCTGCTCTGTCTTACATAGGTCTCATGGTGTGACTAAAATATAATTACAATTCTGTTGCACTCTGCAGATTAGACAAAATTTAAGAATACTCCATTTAAAGTGCCTCAATCTGAGTCTCAAATACATACTTCCTTTTGTTTTGCATTGAACTTGGGTACATAACAGAATTGTACTAGGTCCGGTAGACCATTTAGTTGTCTTGATTACTGCAGTACTTATTTTTCTTTTACTCCATCCAGTAGCTGAACATTTAAGATTTCTTTGGTCACTACAGTTCAGTTGCAGAGTCAGTTTATTCTCCCAAGTGTTGGCTGGTCTTTCCTTTTTTGCTTATCAGAATAAGCACACTTAGTAAAAAACAGTTTGAACAAAGTTTTCTGCAATTCTGTTGCCACAAAGCAGAGGATAGATGGCTTAGTGTTGAGGCCTTCCCAGCATGAAGTGTATGCATAGCTTGCTTGATTTATACTGACTTTCAAAAATTGGGAACAGATGGTAACATTACTGTCAATCTCTCTAATTTCAGATTATGTGCCCTGCTACTGTTCAGTTTAAAACATCAATGCAAAAAAATTTGTTCAATGACATATAGCGTACAATAAACATACCTGCTAACAGCCCCAGTTCGGCTGGGACTGTCCTGAGTTTTAATACACTTTTAAAACTGCAGTACTTTTTAATGCATTTCTAAGTTTAGGAAACTAGCTACCCTCTTGATTTCCTTACTTAGGTGAGTAGGTTTAGTGACTAAGATGGGACTCATGCATATAAGGATTACTCCTTTAAGGGTTGCGGAATTGGGCATTTTGCCACATTTATGCCTTTTGCCAAATTGTAGATCTTAATTATTGGCAGAATGTGGCCAAAAAGGTTACTTTCAAGATGGATGTTCTCTTAGTGAAGAAATATACACGTTAACTAACACAAAATATTGCTTAACTTTCTCCACTGACCACCAAAAACAGGTTAATGGGAAAATTGACTTTTTTTCCAGTAAATTGTACTACTACTGAAATGTGGTTGTTTTTTTGTTTGTTTGTTTGTTTTTGGTTGTGTGTTTTGTTTTTGGTGTGTGTTGTTGTTTTTTTTAAAAGAACGTTCGGTTCAAAATATATGTAGTTGAAGTTCCTTTTAATATCCTAGATTGTATTAAGTAGTGATTTATTATAAAAAGTATTAAACCATTTAAACTTCTCCGGAAAGACTATTCTTGGGATATATTTCAGTTAGCTTAGTGTTGCTCTCTAATAGCCTGTCACATCCTCTTTCAAACTTTCCAAAAAACCGCCTTACAGGACATTAATTTTTTTAGTTTGAACTCTGCCTCTTTAATCAGCCTCCTTCGTTTGCTTTAACATGGATTCTACCTCCCAAGGGCAGGAAGGCAGCTAAGGGACTGTTGCTGAATATGCTTGGTAGCTTTAGAGAGGGAGAACTGTTTGCAAAAGACAGACAAAACAAAAGCTATTTATCTGTTGAATTTAAATGCTACACATGATGGCGCTTTTACCACCATTAGTGTATATAGCAGTCCATTCATATGACATTTCAATTAACAACCAATGTACTGTACTACTTTCCTGGAGCAATTGTCTAAGTATTAAACCGTGCATCCAAACTAAAACTCACAGTTCATTTGTCTAAGATAATAGGAAAAGCAATAATAGGATTTGTGCACCTCTTGATGTGGCTATATGGGGTGTTAACTGCAATAAAGGCAATGGCATAGAAAGAGGTACTTCTTTTTTTAGGAGCTTAGTATACATTATTTTAGAATTTCCTCTTTTTTAAAAAAAAAAAAATCCACATTGAATAGTGGGCTAAAAGGATTGATGCATCTGGAATGTCCAAACCAGCCAAAAAAAAAATTAAATTAAATAAATTTAGGAATGAGTTTTTTGTTTGGTGGACTTTAGTCAGTAGAGCATCCCGATAGCACAACTGGGACAGAAAATAATTGGGCCAATGGCAGTGTGTTTATCCCTATTATAAACAACCCAATCGTCAGTCCTAAAGCCTTTAGAAAAGACAGGAGGTTGTTGCTGCAGCATGATGACAATTCACAATAAAATCCTCATAAATGTATATTACAGTAGCAATGGCTGTTTGATAGAGTTTGAATCCACGCAGAATCAACTCCGCCTTTAATCCTTCTAAGGTCACTCTTTGCATCAAGCTAGGAAAAAAGATGGGGTGATTCTAGTCTAAGATCTCTGGAATGGATTAAAAATGATGCCCTTGAAGCACAAGGGGGAAGAGACAGGGACTGCGTGGAGAGCAGACTGAACCCCAGTTCTCAGAAGTGGGGGTGCCTAGGAGAAGCTAGACTTATCTAAACTTTAGGTAAAGACGTGTGTAGACTGTTTTTAAAAAAAAAAAAAAATGCTTTTTTCTTTTGTTCTGCTTTGTTCCTCCTATAGAAAGTGTAGTGTACTTCGTTTTAAAAGGCTGGTTTGGTTCATTCTGTTCACCTACTGGTCACAGTTCCCAAAAGAGATTTTTTCAGTTGGGCCTGCTGAGCAACACAGCTGGTACATAATCTCAGGGGCTACTTGATCTGAGTAGGAGAACTGTGGGATCCCACTCCAAGACAGGTTTCAGAGTAGCATCCGTGTTAGTCTGTATTCGCAGAAAGAAAAGGAGTACTTGTGGCACCTAACAAATTTATTTGAGCATAAACTTTCGTGAGCTACAGCTCACTTCATCACTCCAGGACAGGAGCAGATGAGGGGCCTGACATCTGAAAGGGTTTATTTGGTGAAACTGGAAACCAGGTCAGAGGTGCAGCTAACCCTGAACTGTGACACTCAAGTTCCCCATGAATTTCTGATTCCATATCAAACTTGCTCATCTTGCAGATGAAAATGTTTTCTAGCTGCCAGCCTTTCAGATTTGTTCTGGGCCGAGTCTCCAGCTGGGTTCTTCCTTCTCATGTGTCTTCACCAATAACAAAAATGCTAAATTAAGCCCTTAGCTATGCCTATGAAACTCATAATGGCTTTAATAATACCTTTGCAGTGCCACGGCCTTCAGTGAGATTGCACAAGTGTGACCAATTTGAATTTAGTAAACAATTCTGGTGCTACCTAAGAAGAAAAAACCCCATCTCACTCCCTCTTAGCTATGTTGGCTCTAAAATAAATAGTACTCTAAATACACAGAGGAAAACGATACTCGGTAAAAAGGTCAGAGAAAAGTTGGATGAGGTAATATCTTTTATTGGACCAACTGCTGTTTGTATATATGAGAACAAGAAGCTTTTGAGTTTATACAGAACCAGAGAGATTACCTCGCGCACCTTGTCTCTCTCTCTAATATCGTGGGACCAACAGGGCTACAACATTACATTCAGTAAAAAAAGTGGCATTTTACAATTGTTCAACCAGGATTCTAAATATGATTTCTGTCAAGGTTGCTTCCCCACTCTGAACTCTAGGGTACAGAGGTGGGGACCTGCATGAAAGACCCCCTAAGCTTATTCTTACCAGCTTAGGTTAAAAACTTCCCCAAGGTACAAACTTTGCCTTGTCTTTGATCAGTATGCTGTCACCACCAAGCGTTTTAAACAAAGAACAGGGAAAGAGACCACTTGGAGACGTCTTTCCCCAAAATATCCCCCCAAGCCCTATACCCCCTTTCCTGGGGAAGGCTTGATAATAATCCTCACCAGTTGGTACAGGTGAACACTGACCCAAACCCTTTGGTCTTAAGAACAATGAAAAATCAATCAGGTTCTTAAAAGAATTTAAAGAAAAGGTAAAAGAATCACCTCTGTAAAATCAGGATGGTAAACACCTTACAGGGTAATCAGATTCAAAACATAGAGAATCCCTCTAGGCAAAACCATAAGTTAGAAAAAGACACACAAACAGGAATATACATTCCCTCCAGCACAGCTTATTTTACAAGCCATTAAACAAAAGAAAATCTAACACATTTTCTAGCTAGATTACTTACTCACTTTACAGGAGTTGTAAGGCTTGCATTCCTGATCTGTTCCCGGCAAAAGCATCGCGCAGACAGTCCAAACCCTTTGTGTTCCCACCCCCCAGATTTGAAAGAATCTTGTCTCCTCATTGGCCATTTTGGGTCAGGTGCCAGCAGGGTTACCTTAGCTTCTTAACCCTTTACAGGTGAAAGGATTTTGCCTCTGGCCAGGAGGGATTTTATAGCACTGTATTCAGAAAGGTGGTTACCCTTCCCTTTATATTTATGACAATTTCCAATTCCAAAAAAAGTGTGGGTGCATTACTTGTATGTCACTCCTTCAAAGACTGGCTGCTGCTGTGATCTGGCATTTCTGTATCCTAGATGCCTAGTCTCACCAATGCAAACAACCCGAGGCTGAAAATAAAAACTGGTCTTTGTTTCCTTGTAAATATCAAGTAACAAAAGGAATAAATAACATGCCTACCTGTGCCTTTACTAAACTCTTGCCTTAGGCTCCACGCAGGCCGAGTCTATGCTACAAAATACTAGTGTAACTATGTCACTTGGGGTGTGTGGATTTTTCACACCCCTGAGCGACGTAATTATACTGACCTAACCCCCTGGTGTAGGTAGCACTATGTCGACAGGAAAGTGTCTCCCGTCAACACAGCTACCACCTGATTATGCTGCCGGGAGAAGCTCTCCCATCTGCGTAGTAGCGTCTTCAATAAAGCAGTGCAGCAGCACCGATGCAGCTGTGCCACTGCAGGTTTTTAAGTGTAGACCTGCCCTCCGTCTGCTTGCTCTGCCTCTTCAGCCTTGGCTAATGTATATTGTTTGGTCAGCGTATCCAAGACTAAGTGCAGGCTAGTAGCTTGCTTGGCAGGCACTAAGTAGTTGTATGTCATGTTGAGATTGGAATCTTGTTTGTCCTAACCCTCCCAGAACAGTCAGATTTGTCCTGTCTCTGTGCATGGGTCTGTCAGATGAGATCTAGGGAAGGGGAGAGAAGCTCATAATTGCCCTGCAGTGAGATGTCTTCGTAGGATTAGTTTTCCCCTGATGTCCTTGGCCAAAATATCCCCTTCACTCTACCCCCACTTCCTTCTATGTTGAGTTGTTGCCATCCATTCAAACAGTGGCTGCGTTCGTGTTAAAGTTATTCCATTACGTGTACAGTTTACAAATTTGGGGATCCTTTGGAAAGGAAAACACTCTGTAAATGTGAGAGAGAATCTTGTTATACCTAACTGAAAAATGAACACTTCATGTAACTGAAGATCCCAGGTATTGCCTACTCATATTCTTAAAGGATGGGGTGATCAGATAGCAACTGTGGGGGAAAAATGGGACAGGGGGTGTGGGGTAATAGGTGCCTATATAAGAAAAAAAACCCCAAAAATGGAACTGTCCCTTTAAAAACAGGACATCTGGTCACCTATTAAAGGAAGACCATTCGGAATCCAATTGAGAGGCTTTGGCAAACCTAAAAGCTGCAAGCAGCGTCCTCAATGGTCTGCACTAGTTTCCTAAACTTTCTAACTTGATGAACAATCATTGGCTTCCCTTCTTCACTGATGATCTAATTTGACCTCTCAAGTAAATTTAGTATTTCTAGTTGTATACAGTTTAAAGTCCTGGATGCAAAAAGGTAGCTATATTGCAGAGATGACTTGGCTTTAAAAGTTTCTCCAATGAGAAGTGTATAATCCTATTCAGGGACAATAATATGTTAATCAATGCGGTAAATAAGAGTTCATATTATTGGTCAGTATTGCAAGCTTTTAAATTATAAATAATATTTCCTTGTGTTCCTCTAGCTTATTAAATTACATCCTTAACTGGAACGCTCCTGTTTCTAAATGTGAAATTGTGACCAAAAAACCCACGATTGAGCTTTGGGTAAACTGGGATGCTGCATATCTGCAGGCAACACACATCACGGTAATTGTCTAATCTTGCAGTGAGACAGAATGGTGCTAAATACTCCAGTCTTGCATATGGCGCATGTGGAGTATAAGTGGGGCATCATGCACAGGTTATGCCTTTTAATTCCATCCCGTGTGTGTGTGTGTGTGTGTGTGTGTGAGAGAGAGAGAGAGAGATTACAGTGCAGAAAAGTAATTTACTGACTGCTGCATTCACATAAACATATGTGCAGCTATAAACCAATGTGCACTGCATACTCGTTGTACTGCTGTATGTGACCTTTAAGTCCTTGTGTATCTGTAGCTTTTCTGAACTGCCAGTAACCGGCAGTCTCCTGTGCCTTCTAGGGACAATTAGACCTAGGTTATGAACTTAATCTTGAGGGGCTGGTTAGGTGTAACTTGTAGGTCATGGAGCATACAACCAACACCCCTCAGATGTGGGGAGGTCTGTCAGCTTTCAGGGATTCTTGTTTAAAGTGTTTGTATCTGGAGTTAATATTCTTCTTTAGATCCTCATGCTGCTCTTGCTGAAAGGTCAAAAGGAACTTGTCAATCACTGCCGGTTTAACAAGCTAGAGGGTTGAATTAAATTTCATTTCTAGTTTGTTTCAGCTCATTAGGCACCAGGATGCAAACTGATTATTACTGTCAGAGCTACAGATTTCAGAGCCTTTGCTGATTTGTGTTTTTTGAGGGCGGGGGGGGGGGGGGGGCTGGACATGGACAAGTCCATGGGTCCAGATCTAATGCATCAGAGGGTGCTGAGGGAGTTGGCTGATGTGACTGCAGAGCATAGGCCATTATCTTTGAAAACTCATGGTGCTTGGGGAAGGTCCAGGGCGATTGGAAAAAGGCAAATATAGTCCCCATTTTTTTAAAAAAAAGGAGAATCCAGGGAGCTACAGACCAGTCAGCCTCACCTCAGTAGTGATCTTAGAGTTGAACGGGTGGTAGGCTGATTGAAGAATGCTATGCCCTCTGCCTGGCTCCAAGCCAGTCCTTTTGCCGCTAGTAGTGATGTCAAGTTCACAGACCCAAGTGATTTTTAGCCATGGAGCAGCTTCCTTCATGGCGAGAAGGGAGAATCAGTTATGGGACATGCCAGTAGAGTAACGCAGAATGAATCAGATAAATGGGACTGTCATTGGGGGTGGGGGATTAAGAGAACAGAATCAATAGGAGAATTAGAGAGGAATGGAAAGAATCATTTATGGGGAGGATAGGAATCTGGGGTGAATAATGGGGAAGACAACTTCTGAAGTTTCCAGGAGAGGTGGGAACTGGCCTGCATCCCTCCCCTGAGCATATCAGGAGTAGCAGATCACGGGAGATGACTACTCCAGGTAAAGGGAACCTGCTAGGTAGTTCAGAGTCTATTTTGAACCCTAAACCTTCTGAGATTGAACCATCTGATTTGCAGGAATGTTACAAGGAGGTTTCGTATGAAGAGTAGAGGGGTTTAGTCCGTTTAATGTTTCTGATAAAGATTCATAGTGAAAATAATGCTCACCAGGGTAAGCATGCAATCTTCTGGCAACCTCCATGTTCCCACTGTCTTTGGGGAAATAATGAATGAGTTACAACTTAGCATTAAAAATATTTGCCTAATTCAAAGGGAAGGAATATAAAAACCTTTATTTAAAATTGAATTCTTCTCTCAGAAGCCCCATTCTTTATACAAACCCTCTGAAAGAGGAAGAAATTAACAAAGCTGACACTGCTCTATAAAATTCTCTTCTAATGAGAATATGTGCAGACATTGAGGGTTTTTTACACTTATTTTCAGGCTTTTGAAAATTATTTTTGTGTTGAGATTGACAAATATTTATTGATCTTGTCCTAGTACTGTTTGTTGTTACAATAACAAAATACAAGGTCTGTAACAACTGGTCTGGAAAACTTAACTAGGTAAAGGATTATTGCCAATATTGAGCAAAATTCAGTATTTTAATTAAGGGACAGTAGTGCAGAATGCATAGTATTTGCAAAACACAATGGCTTTTTATGTTATGTGCACATATACTTGTCTGGTGTTTGTTTCTCTTTGGTTCTGATTTTTGGTTATATCAAGAATACAAGCAAATCTCTAGGTGATAATTTGACAGGTGAAAATAGAAGCTAAATTCCTATTCCCATGTCAGATCTTTTGTTTTATACTTACAAGAAGCTATTTTTCCCCCATAGAACTTTATCAGAAAGAGACTTTGAATAGAAACTGCTGCATGTGACTTAGTCTTTCTTCCATGCAACTTGTGACCTCATACAGCCCTCAGACTAGTGGTGACACAGTAAGCATTTCCTGTGAACCAGGAGCAGTGCTGGTCCCACTATTGTTGGGCTTTTTTTTGTCTGGGGAAAAAACAAAAACTTATTTACTGGGAGCCAGTGTCCTGTTTGTTGATAGCTTGCTGGGAAATGCCATGTTGCAAGCGTCTCAGTGGCAGTGGTAGCTGCTAATAGAAATGCAATTGTTTTTTTTCATTGAGTTGTGTAGGACTTCTAACCTTCTCCACACTGTGAGCTCATGGGGCCAGTGCTAGAGCTTGTTTATCCAGGGTATTTTTTCCTCTTCAGTATTTGTGTGTTTTCGCTGACTGCTAAATAACAGTACCTGAATTACTTTTTTCCCCCTAAGAGGTCAACAGAAAAATCAAAAACAATTACAAGTGTTGCCTAGCTCAGTGCATGACTGTTAATGGTCACAAAGCATAAAGTTTGGATCCTATTCCCTGACAGGACAAACACAATAGTGGAAAATTCCAGGCAAAAGGATTATAATAAAGGAACAGCACCAGACAGCTCATGGGATTGGTAACAGGATGCAGGTGCTTTCACCTCTAGGTTCCCCAATTCAAGCCCCATCTGACTAAAAATGCTTACTGTCTGATAGCTCGTTTGGCCCATATAAGCTCAATCACGAACGTATTACAGTCCAGTTCCCTGCTGAATATAGCAATTGACAGAAATTTTCACTTAGCAAGACTCAGCTGAAAGGACCAGTGACTGGGTAGGAATAGATGAACTAATCTTGTACAGTGTGGTACTCATTTCAAGTTCAGTCAAAATGTCTGCCTCTGTACCTGTAGAGAACTGGAATCTATAGGGCTAATAATCTGAAATTCACTTAAAATGCCACGTGGCTGCCTGTTTTACCACTAGATGGTGGTAATGAATATTCTCCAGCAAAACACAGTAGGGGATTTTTCAGTGCCAAAAACTTTAAGAAGGTACTCCCTTCATCTTCTCTCCTTACGGCTGGACATGTTCAACATGCCATCTCACTCACCTTATTTAAATCTTGCCTGTAAAGGGGAGAGAAGAATGCAAAAAATTGAACTATCGGGATGCACATGTGCCTTCATAAGTATCTGTAATATCATTTTCCCCCTTCTTACCTCCTCTGTCGTGTGTTTGATCCTCACTTTGCAGTGTCTAAATGTGACATATCATCTCATGAGCAGGGATCATACTTGTTAAGAGGCACCTTACATTTTGCGGCACTTCAGCTTCGTCCTTTCAAATTCCCTCTGTTTTTTTTCTCCGAATGGTATATATGTGTGTATGCACACGCACGTGAAAATACTGTGACAGATTGTTTCTACTTCTATCCTAACATGTGAGTTACTCTTGCCAGGAACTGCTACAAAAGTGTGTTTTTTAGTCTTTTCACTGTAACATAAAATGCCTTGCTATACAAAACCTAGCACTACTGGAGTGACCAAGATGCTATTTTTGAAAGTCCCCCGCCCCTACCGTGCTCCCCTCTCTCTGTTCCTCAAAAAATAAAAGCCCTTAGGCATGCAGATAGTTTGGACTTTATGAAGAACATCTAGGAGGGATGTCTTGAGGAGTCTTACCACTGAGGCCTGTTAAGATTAGGAGCTCTGTTGAATTGGCAAGCTATGTCTATGCTACATCTGGGAGTCAGCCTCACAGCCTGGGGCAACAGTCTTGTGTTTGTGGGACTTGCCCTAGCGTGCTAAAAATCATAGTCTGGAAGTTGCTGTGACGTTGGAGCTCAGGTGCCCAAACCCATCCCCTCCCTCTGCATGCTTGAGAGCCCAAGCTGCAAAGTCCATGTTGCTATTTTTAGTGCATTAGTGTGAGTCCTGCCAACACCACCCTGTCAGGCCAGCCTGAGAGGCTTCCTCCCAGCGTAGGCATACTTTCAATGTTTGGGGAAGTCAGACATGCCTTTCTCTGTCCACTGTGAATCTTCATGGGAAGAGAAGTGCTGTTGCAAACTTCTGACCTGCAAACAGCAGGGTGGATGCAAGGTTCACATGTGGCAGCTGAACTGTAATGGTAGAGCGTGGTAGTGTTGGCACTGCAATGTGATTGGTCAGACAAGATAAGGTGCAGCTGCAGTCAAAGGTTTCCTTTCTTCTGACCACTAAATAAATGTACAATGGTCAAATCACTGTTGAAGCAATTTCTACAAAGTTACCTCTGACCCATTCAAGTTTTAGGTGCCTTGACAGCTCTGCAGAAAAACAGGAGTTGTACTTCTTAATTTTTCTCTTGTTCGTGGCTCAAGTTTTGCACAAGCCTTTATATTTCTAAAGAAGAATATTCTGGCTACTAAAAAGTAATTTCCTGAAAAATTTCAAAGTTGGACATCTAAAACCATATTTACTTTAGGTGTCTAAATGGCCTATTTCCCCCCCCCCCCCCCAGAAGTACTGAGCCCCTTCTGAAACTCTTGCAAATGAGGGTTTTCAGTGCCTCTTATATGTGGATTTAGGAGCCTAGCTTTTGGCAACTAAGACTGTAAACTTCCATCACAGCTATTTGTCTTAGCCTGACTTTTGATTATTACATGATTTATATAATGTATAGAAACAAGCTGACCTCGCAAGTAGTAAACAGAAAGCAGTAATGCTAGCAATAAAATCAGTTTGTTTTTGTTTTTGTTTTTTTAAGGATCTTGTGACACTTGTGCAACAGTTCAGTAACCTTTCTGTGCAATTCATTAACCTTGTTTCAAAACATGCAAATTAAGTTCCCTGTCTGTAAAATTTAGAGAAGTGCAAATTCTATTGCAGCTGACGGAAAAGGTTTAAAAGTGGGTTTTAATTTTGTACCTGGGTGATCAGTTCAGATCGGATTAAAGATTGGTATACAAGTTAATGCCGTATCAAGTTCCTTTCCTCTGGTATTCCATCCTTCAGTTAAGAGAGTCTCTGAATTTTTATGTACTGTTGTACCTACATATGTGGTACATTTCTTTGACTTCAAATAGTTGATATTTGTCAATGTAAGTAATTGAAACTTTGCTAGCTTTGGATGTCTTCAGCTGCGTTTGTTTGGTGAAGTTTTATGGTTAGCATGCAACACCTTCTCTTTGGCTTTAAATAGATTTATTGACCTCTGAGCTCAACTCAGAAGGGCTTAATGTCCCAAAACAAAAATTACCCAGTTTCGAAGCTCAAAATTTAAACTCTTCCCAGCATACACACGTTCAAAAGGCTTGTGGCATTTGACTTGTTTCATGTCATGGTGACTTCTGCACAGACCAGTTATGTTAATGAATCTGTAATTACTGGATGTCTTTTAAGGTAATACTTGTTATAACAAGCAGCATTACATGACATGAACCACTGATGCAGGGCTAACCTGATGAAAGAGGATTTCTAGTGAGTAAAACAGTGCTGGGCGTTTCCTTCTCTTCTTATGTCTTGCAGGTATGTAGTGGGTGCAAAAAGTCATCCAACCATAAGAGACTTAAAAACCTGTCTGGGTTTGAGCTTTGTACATTCTTGTGCTGAAAAATTTCCTCCTCCTGTGCGTTGGTTTCTGCATTAAATTAGCCCCAGCCTGTGCAATAGATCAGGCATGCATAAGTGTTAACATTTTGTATGGTCTGGTTTGGTACATGTTAAACATTCAGGGCCTGATTCTGCTCTCATCCTGGAGTAAACTATTGAAGCCAAAGGAATTAACACTGGTATAAAACCAGTGTGCAAGCAGAGGCTGGCCCCCAGGCAGGACTGTATCCTAAGACCTACTTCTGTGTGAGTGCACCCCTGCTGGCTGACTTTGTGCAGTGCTCTACCAGTAATAGAAGGGGAGCTGGCGGGTGTAGATGCAAGCTAGAGCTGTAGTCCGAGCAGAGATTGGGGAGAGTCCAGATCAGAGCTGTTAACTTCTAATTGTCCCTGAAAACTGGGAGGTAGACTTTACATGTCCCAGAAGATCTTGATGCTCCCTTCTAGGTGTAGCTCAACTCAAAGCCTTCCTGCCCATGGCCAATATCCAAGACCTCATCAGCCTGTCAGAAAAGCTAAGCAAGAGCCAGCAGGTGGCAGCATGAGCCATGGTGTGAACACTTGGTCTCTCAGCCCCCTCTATTTGTAGTTCCCTTGGCACGTCTCTCTGAGCTTTGTCCCATAGGCCATTCGTAGTTATCTCATAGCTAGCACAGGAGAACGCAACTGCAAGCTAACTTAAGCCATATGAGTGGTATCTACATCAAGGAGAGACTAGATCCTCTTCTAGTGGAGGGTGTTGGAGGTGGATCTCTGCCAGTCACTTGAACAGGAAGCTGCTGGTCTTCAGCTCCAACCAAGAAAATACTATTATCAAAGAGTGCCTGCTCCATCCACTGGGAAGAAAGCTTGGGTGTGCCTTTCCACTAGTAGCAGAAGTCGTGACAAAGCTCAGAAGAGTGCAGTCTGATGATCTTAATAGCCCAATATTGGACCAAGCAGCTGTGGTTGTAAACTTGTTACAGTGGGCAAAAGCTGGTCCCATCACAGAGGTTCCTGGCTTCCGATCGTCACTGAGAGCCTTTAGGATGAAATACCCTTCTTTAGTAAGCAACAACTAAATTCTCTGTCTATATAGCTTATTCACTGTACCACTAGACTCTTTCCTGCTGTCTTGGGAAACCAACTTCTCATAGAACAAGTCATCATGTTAGTCAAGATTCGATGGTACTTTAAATAGCAATGAGATTAGACTTTCCTGAACTACCATATGGGTTTTTCTGAATGATTGCCATAATCCCACTTGATAACTAATACCCACAGGATGAAAACATGAAGTGCAGCTTGATCTCAATGGTAAAGATCAAACAGTTGTGATCACTACCTATGGTTTTGAATTGAGTATTTTTCTTTAGCATTAGAATATTGGTATTTTTAGGCTCCGTGCTACTTAGACAATAAACAATGGACTGTTGCCCATATTGCTTTGTTATAAATTGTGTCAAAAGGGTATATGAGGTAGTGCTGTATTAAAGAAGGAAAACACTTCTGAACATACTCTGACTGAATGTAACAACTGCTCTGAAGCACTCCAGCCATCTATAGGCTGCAGGACAGTATTACTCACACAAAATGTGGGTAGCAGGCTTCCAATGAAGTGAGCTGTAGCTCATGAAAGCTTATGCTCAAATAAATTTGTTAGTCTCTAAGGTGCCACAAGTACTCCTTTTCTTTTTGCAAATGCAGACTAACACGGCTGCTACTCTGAAACCTAAAAAAAAAAAAGCAATACAAAAAAACCCTTTTGGTTTTAGAGAGGAGCAACCTATTTATCCATTCTGATGGCTAGCAAATCATTGCTTTTTGTCCATTGTTCAATTTTATCCCGAATAAACCATTTGGTACAAAATTATAAGCACAGCAATGAGTAGCGCACTGGTTTCATTTTAACACTTTAAGATATTTATAAATAAGTCCAGTTTTCAAAAACTGAGCACAGGGAATATATACTGCTTGGTGAGGGTTCTATGGGAAAAGGAACACTTATATGGCTGTAAAATTGTCTATAGGTCTCGAGACATTAAAGCTTTAGTAGCCCTGCATGTTGCTTTTCTCAGACTTGCATCAGTTGGTTATCACAATAGTTTTGCATTAATAGTTCTGCAAGAAGGGGAAATACCAGACGCAGTGGCCTACAGGTAATTCTTCAAGAATGTCAGAAGGCTCACTGCGGTTTTTATATGTCCATGTACAAGTAAAGTCCAAAAATCCTATTGCTAAACTCCTACACAGCTGACACGGACTCCTCTATTTTGCTCTCCCTACAGGGTCAGATCTCCCATGTATGCGAAAATCAGAATAGCCTTTTGGATGGCATTGACTAATTAAATCTCCCCACTGACTCCTAAATAATGCTACTCATTTTATAACCTTTATTTCAGCAGTTCGGATATGTTAACTGTAGTCTTCATGCTGCATGTGGGTTTTACATTGAAAATATACCTTTTTAACTCCTGTGAGTTCTCTGCCAGTTAAAGGTAAAGTTCCATAATTTTAGGGAATCTAATGGCAGTTGTGCATTCAGGAGAGTGGTTACTGGAGACGGATGTATTGTTCGTGTATTATACCTTTTCATAAACCTAGAAATCCTGTTAGATCTAAAATGTTCATTGCCCAGCATGTAATCTGTGAACCCTCTTTGTCTTTGTTTTAGGTCTTCCTGAACAATACTACAGCCTCACTTGGTTCCTTAGCCCCATCCTGGGCCTGATCTTCACTCCACTCATAGGTTCGGCTAGTGACCGCTGCACACTGAGCTGGGGCCGCCGGCGGCCTTTTATTCTTGCTCTCTGCATTGGTGTCCTCTTTGGTGTTGCACTTTTCCTTAATGGCTCTGTTATAGGTAAATAATGGGAAAATCAGTTGCCTTCCTATTTTGCTGCAGTCTTGGATCTAAGACATTTCTTTAAGAAACTGAGATGATATGCGGTTGATTGATTTATATGATGTTTAGTACTAAATTAATATATAGTCTTGAGATTTCTAACATGTGAACTATCCCAAACTTTGTTGTTTCTTCTCTTTAAAAAATCACAGTACAGTGCTAAATACTAGAGTAGATGTGTTGCAAGCCTAGCTGTAACTGTTAATAACTAATCATTAATCGTGGTTGCCAGCTATTTGCAGATGCTGAGATGAATTCAGCCAGTTCTTGACATGGGAAAACTGTAGCAACCTGTTCACAGGGAAATGTTTCCTGTTGTGATCCATTTTCCCTTTAATGCATATCTGGCAACACATCCTGTTTCCAGCATTATTTCAAAAATTATCTTTTCACTTTTTCTTGTTCTTTTCTTAGTCCTGGTATTGAAAATGTCCAGAACACTGTTAATATTTGTTTATCAGAAACTGTATGTGGGAAAATAATTTTTTCTGAGTCCCCATCAAAGTTGTTAAAAATAAACTGTTTGCTTAGAACATAGTTTACTACAAGATTTAATCTAGGATCTGAGAATCTTTGTGAAATTTAGTATGGGACTGGCAGCAGCAAGTAAAATTTGGGCAAACATTTACATCACCTTTGGATTGATACAATAGCAAGGAACCGAGCCATAACTCTTTTGCTCTTATTTGTGTGGTAGACGCAGCTCTATTTTTAACAGAAGTCTTAATATTGTAGGAAGTAAACTGAGCATTTGACACTGGGTCAGCATTTTACCTTTCCAAAGCCTGACTGACCCACCACGTGATGTTTTTAACTTCCTACAGCTTGTCCAGGATAAAAACTCTTCCTGTTCATAAACAAATCATGTCTACTTATTAGACATCGGCAGCTTCCATTGCTTTGCTCTACCAGTTTTCTTAGACTTAGTCCCTGCAAGAAAATGTTAATGCTTGGTGGAATGGGTAATATATGATGTGCTTGTTGCTTTGTCCGCTAGTTGTGTCTCTGCTCCTGCTATTCCTTCTCCCCCTGCAAATTTGTAAAAGCCATCTGACTGCAGGCCGCCTAATAGATTTATCTAGATAGAGAGGAAGCTCATTCTGATTTAAGATACCTCTGCATGTTAGTTTAGATCTGCATCTGTTGATATTGGCAAACATAGCTTAATGCATCAGCTAAAACTTTTACTTGGCAATCTTCTTGTGATTACATTTTTTACTAAATCAATCAAAGTGGTCTGTGTTCTCAAACTTTGAGAATACTTTTTTTTTAAGTAATTATTACTTAATTGCAGTTAACTCACAAAAATTAATCGCAGTTTTAATCACTGTTAAACAATGGAATACCAATTGAAATGTATTAAATATTTTTGGATGTTTTTCTACATTTTCAAATATCTATTTCTATTACAACACGTTTCAGAGTAACAGCTGTGTTAGTCTGTATTCGCAAAAAGAAAAGGAGTACTTGTGGCACCTTAGAGACTAACCAATTTATTTGAGCATAAGCTTTCATGAGAGCGGTAGCTCACGAAAGCTTATGCTCAAATAAATTGGTTAGTCTCTAAGGTGCCACAAGTACTCCTTTTCTTATTACAACACAGAATACAAAGTATACACTGTTCACTTTATATTATTTTTATTACAAATATTTGCACTGTAAAAATAATATAGTATTTTTCTGTTCTCCTCATACAAGTGCAATCTTTGTCGTGAAAGTGCAGTTTACAAATGTCATTTTGTTTTGTTACATAACTGCACTCAAAAACAAAACAATGCAAAACTTTAGAGCCTACAAGTCTGCTCAGTCCTACTTCTTGTTCAGCCAATCACTAAGACAAACAAGTTTGTTTACATTTATGGGAGATAATGCTGCCCACTTCTTATTTACAATGTCACCAGAAAGTGAGGACAGGCGTTCGCATGGGACTTTTGTAGCCCGCATTGCAAGGTATGTACGTGCCAGATGTGCTAAACATTCGTATGCCCCTTCATGCTTTGGCCACCATTCCAGAGGACATGCTTCCATGCTGATGATATGCGTTTTAAAAAAAAATGTGTTAATTAAATTTGTGACTGAACTCCTTGGGGGGGGAATTGTATGTCTCCTCTTCTGTTTTACCCACATTCTACCATATCTTTCATGTTGTGGTAGTCTTGGATGATAACTCGGCACATGTTCTTCATTTTAAGAACACTTCTGCAGATTTGACAAAACGCAAAGAAGGTACCAATGTGAGATTTCTAAAGATAGCTACAGCAATTGATCCGAGGTTTAAGAATCTGAAGTGTCTTCCAAAATTTGAGGGGGACAAGGTGTGGAGCATGCTTTCAGAAGTCTTAAAAGAGGAACACTCCGATACAGAAACTACAGAACCCAAACCACCAAAAAAGAAAATCAACCTTTTGCTGGTGGCATCTGACTCAGATGATGAAAGTGAACACACATCAGTCCGCATTGCTTTGGGTTGTTATTGAGCAGAACCTGTCATCAGCATGGACGCATGCCCTCTGGAATGGGGGTTGAAGCATGAAGGGACATGAATCTTTAGCGCACCTGGCATGTAAATATCTTGCAATTCCAGCTACAACAGTGCCATGCAAATGCCTGGTCTCACTTTCAGGTGACATTGTGAACAAGAAGCGGGCAGCAGCATCTCCTGCAAATGTAAACAAACTTGTTTGTCTTAGTGATTGGCTGAACAAGAAGTAGCACTGAGTGGACTTGTAGGCTCTAAAGTTTTACATTGTATTATTTTTGAATGCAGTTATTTTTGTACATAATTCTACATTTGTAAATTCAACTTTCGTGATGGAGATTGCACTACAGTACTTGAAAAATACTATTTCTTTTGTTTTTTACAGTGCAGATATTTGTAATCAGAAATAAATATAAAGTGAGCACTGTACACTTTGTTGTACATTGTGTTGTAATTGAAATCCATATATTTGAAAATGTAGAAAACATCTCAAAATATTTAAATAAATGGTATTCTATTATTTAACAGTGCGATTAATCATGATTAATTTTTTTTAATCACTTGACAGCCCTAATTATTACCCTTTTGTCACTATGGGGGGGCTGTTGCAGTATTGCCAAGGGAACAGAGGTACATGTAATA
Organism: Natator depressus; assembly: GCF_965152275.1. Lineage (NCBI taxonomy): Eukaryota > Metazoa > Chordata > Testudines > Cheloniidae > Natator > Natator depressus. Next base: position 9,366,707 of record NC_134235.1, read on the forward strand.
GCATCATGCTCAATATGTTCCATAGGATTCTTTTTAAAACACAGAAGCAGTATTGTTTGAGTGGGCTCTGCACATTCCCACTTTTGGAATGTACCATTAGTGTAGCTTACACCAGCGGGATCATCTAGGAGTGCTCTGTATTGAAGGGTGCAGTCTACAACATTGAATGGGGAAAACTGAAACTAGTATAACTGCATTTATAACCAGTATTTTGACCAGTTATGTAATTTTGTGGATGCTGACCTCTCTAACCTGGCTGCCTTTCACCAAAAATTGCTTTTGGATTTTGGAGGATAACATGTATGAGAAATGAAAAATAGTAGCTGATACTTTCTGAGGTGCTTAAAACAGATAAACTCTTGAGAAACAAGTATCATTCTCATAAATGTAAAAACGTATCTTCTGTCCCAGACTATGCAAGAAGCTGTGCCAAAGAACTGAAATGGCCATTTTATTGAGTAAAGGAAAGTTTCCAGTAAGTGCGTTGGCTGCCTTTCTCTTAAGGAGATTAACCTCGCTTTTGAGTAGTTTGCTCCTTTTGGATAAAATGCTTTAAAGATTTCCGCCCCCCGTTTTTTTCACAGGTCTGGCTATTGGAGATGTCCCAGACAAGCAGCCCATTGGCATAGTTCTCACAGTGCTTGGAGTGGTGGTATTGGATTTTTGTGCTGATGCAACAGAGGGGCCAATTCGGGCCTATTTACTGGATGTGGTGGACAGCGAAGAACAAGACATGGCACTCAACATCCATGCCTTTTCAGCTGGTATGCAGTTCACTTATATATCTCCTGCAGTTTTTGTATCTGCATGAAGTTGACAAGTCATTACTTAGCTGACTTTCATTGAAAGATTAGCTCTCGATGTTCACTGAACTTGCTCCTCGTGTCGGTACTGCCTCATAGTCATCCCAATCTGGAGGGTCTTGATACTTTATATGAAGAGAACGACTATGTGAACCCTGGCTATCGCAAAATAAAGTATCATATGATTACAGGCAGTCCTCGGACTAACGACATAATTGGTTCCTGTAAATTGCATCGTAACTCAGAACCGCAATGTGCTCCATTGTGAGACTGAGCATCGTAAAGTCAAAAACAATGATCGTAAGTCGCATCAGGGTGTCAGTTCAGAAACGTAAGGGCCGTTTGTCGTAAGTCAAACTTCGTAAAGTTGAGGACAGCCTGTATTTGTATTACCAAAGTACTTAGAGGAGGACCCAGTCAAGATTAGGACCCTGTTGCACTGGGTACTCTGCAAACATGTAGTAAGGCATTCTCTTCCCTGAAGTACTTCCAGTCTAAATAGAAAAGACAGACAAAACAATAAAAAACTGGGGCAAGTTTCACCATTATGGTGGTGTCAGTGAGTTATTCCACTAAAATAAATCTGGAGTAATCTGGAGGTACACCAGTGTAACCGAAAGGAAAAGTGGGTGTTGTGTATATGTAAAATATATGGTAACATACCAAATGGATATCTGTTTGTTTCCTCAAAGACATTAATATTAAAACTCTGGTTTTTCCATCGTTGTAAGTGAAACCACATCATGAGAAATATGTGGGTTTAGGGCAATATTGAAATTATGTTCTCTGGCCAATTGCATCAGCTTGTTATCACATGATAACATTGGACTAACGGATCACATATGGTCTCAGAGTTTTATCTAAAGCCGTAGACTTAAAAAATGAATTTTCCATTTTGTGAGAATTTGCCTGACAGCTTTTTATTTCTTGAACCTCTTCCCATTGTCCGACTGAGAGTTGACTCCAGCCTGGAAATATATGTTAAATTAAAGCTGGGAAATCCAGAATTAAAGTGCACCACCACTTAAAATAATTCATGGCAGTCTCAAAAATATTTTGCCTGTAATCAGAGACTCATACTTCCCATGAAACAAGAAATGTCTTAAACTTGAAAGTGGAAACTTCTACATGTCTCACTTTCTGATTCTGTGTGTTTCTGGATCACCTTTGGGTGCTTTAGATGAGATGGTACTTCAAGGGAAACTTAAGTTTGAGATCTGACTGTGGAGGGTCAGACTGAAATGTAACCTCTTTATTTTCATGCAGCAAAATAGTAACACTTCTTTTTTCCCCTTCCTTAGGTCTTGGAGGAGCCATTGGCTATATGTTAGGAGGGCTGGACTGGATGCAGACCTTCTTGGGTGACCTTTTTAAATCTCAAGAACAAGTACTTTTCTTTTTTGCAGCCATTATTTTCTCTGTCTCTGTTGCTCTTCACCTTTTTAGCATTGAAGAAGAGCAGTATAACCCTCAACAAGACAGAATTGAAGATGAAGCAGATACACTTTCTAGTGTTAAGCTCAGTGGCAGCCTTCCACCTCTGAATCGACTGAATGTAATTAGCGAGGAAGATCCCTATGGGACCTCTGTGTACCCAGAGGAAGTTCAGTCAGAGCAGGACCTCAATATGGATTTCCTTGAGGTGGACATTGTAAGAAGTAAGAGCGATTCTGTTCTGCACATGCCAGATGCTACTCTGGAAATCGAATCAGAGCTGCTTTTTCTACATGACATTGAGCCCTCCATTTTTCAAGACCCTTCATACCCAAATACTCCCCTCAGCACCAGCCAGGAACTTCTGAAGTGCAAATTTAACCGCCTCTCTGCTTTCCTCAGGGAAAATGAAAAAGAGGAGATGTTGCTTGATAATCACTTGAATGAAGCCAAAGTCCCAAATGACAATGGCTCCCTACCAAAAGATCTCCTCAATGGACATGCTAGGATTGGCATGAAGCAATCTAGTACTTCAAACTCCATGCGCAGACGAAGGCACATGTTCTATCGTCAGCCATCTTACACCTTCTCCTACTATGGCAAAATAGGTTCTCACCGCTATCGTTTCCGACGGGCCAATGCCATTGTCTTGATCAAGTCCTCCCGCAGCATGAATGACATCTACGACATGCAGAAGAGACAGCGGCAGAGGTACAGACACAGGAATCAGAGTGGCACAACGAATTCTAGTGGAGACACTGAGAGTGAAGAAGGGGAAACGGAAACCACTGTCCGACTTCTGTGGCTGTCTATGCTAAAAATGCCCAATGAGCTCCTGAGGCTTTGCCTTTGTCACCTCTTAACCTGGTTTTCCATCATTGCTGAAGCGGTGTTTTATACGGATTTCATGGGACAGGTCATCTTTAAAGGGGATCCCAAGGTGAGCAAATAGCCTGTGTTGCCAATACAGAACTGCTGGTAATTATTCTGTTTTGATTATACTCTGGTAAATCTTTTTCATGCAGGGCCCTTCTAATTCTACTGAACTGCATGCCTACAATGCCGGAGTTCAGATGGGCTGCAGGGGCTTGGTCATTTATGCTGCGACTGCTGCTGTTTGCTCAGGTAAGAGACTCTATGTAGACAAGCAATGAAATATTTCTCACTAATCATGTGAGGTGGGATGCTGCTGGGACAGTACGTTAAATATTTTTTTCTAAGTAAAAATATAATTTTGTCTAGACTCCAGAGTGCACCTTCCAATCAGTTCTTGCAAGGTTGAGGGAGGGGCATGAGAACTTGAAAATGCATTTCACATGTTATAATGGGAGTCTTAAGTCTGGCTCCTCAAGTGTCTGTATGGTAAAGTACCTCAAATGCAGAAATATAAACAGCTCTTTTCTAATAGTTTGAAACCTAAAACCACTTCTGAGGACACTTGTGTCTTTTAGCCAGCCAGCCATCAGAAAACTAAAACTATGCCTATCAAAAATATTAATCTTATGTAAAACATTTATAAAGACTGTTCTTTAAATATACCATTTTAAGACATGAATCTGTGTTAAGTCTCTGACAGATAAGCACCCTATAAACTTTAGAGCTACCATTTGCACTTGAAATATACTGTAATATAGAGCTTTAGATGTACTTTAATTCTGCCTTTTGCAGCCCACACATGTGAATTACAATTTAATATCCTTGGGACCATCTCATTATTCAGGCATGTCCAGCCAGATGTCTCATTCTAAAATACAAAAGGAAGTTTGGCTCTAGGCCTGGATTATTTAATTATCAAAAGCGTGTAATTTAGTAAATATCTCTGAGTTAGGAACTGAATCTATCCTGTGCTTAAAAAAGCTGGACACTTTTTTTTCCTTTAACAGAAAATGTTAGTTAATACCATTGATCACATAGAGTGGTATCATGGTCCATTGAATTGGAATCCCGCAACGCCTGAATTCTAGTCTCAGTTCTGCCACAGGCTTGAATTGTGGCCTTGGGCAAGTCACTTAACCTGTGTCTGTTCCCCGTTCTTTGAAATGGGGATAACATGTTCCTACCTCCTAGGTAGGTGGTGAAGATTAATCAGTACATGTTCAGAGTGTTGTACAAAAAAAGTATGTAGCACTTAACTGTTATGTCAGACTGAAGGACTGAGTATTGTAGAACGTAATTCAGTAGACTGATGATGTGTATTTGATTTTTGGTTTTTAATTCTCTGCAGCTTTACTACAAAAATACTTGGACAACTACGACCTTAGCATAAAGGTGATCTACATTCTGGGCACGCTGGGTTTTGCTATTGGAACTGCAGTGATGGCTATTTTCCCCAATGTGTACGTGGCTATGATAATGATCAGCACTATGGGAATAGTCTCTATGAGCATATCCTACTGTCCTTACGCGCTTTTAGGACAATACCATGATATTAAACAGGTATGTGAAATATTTAATCACAGCAGTTCCAAATAGATTTGCCACATCCACTTGCTTGGGATATATGCTTTGTTGGGGCATCCCCCAGTGAAAAGATTATGATAGCGAACAGTAATGACTGCTACTTAATCAGGCCACGGTTAGCATAAATTCTGCTCAGTGGGGACATACTAGCTTGATGCCAAGTTGATAAGTGATGGTGTAAAAGGGGTTAAGTGCATATGAAATGCACGTGCAGACCTTTTAATTAAAAAGGAGTGGTCAAATAATGATTAAAAGGAAAAAGTGACACTATAAATGCAATCATTGCACTCATATTCATTACTATATCTTAAATCTTGGCGAAGCTTTTTGTTCAAAGGACCTGTCTCCTTAATTGGGAGAATAGGCTGGCTACAGAGCTGTCCCATTTAAGCACCATCTGCTGTATTATAAACATGTTAGAGGCTCTGATAATAGTCTGGAGATACAACCACAGGTATCGTAAGTGCAAAGATTCTGCTGGAAATCAGTCAGGACAACAGAAGTGCAGTCAACTTCACTTTCATATTCTTAGCACTGCTGTGTTTGGGTTCCAACCTGTAAGCATACTTCTTGGAGACATCTGTTTTCATTTACGTTATTTAAAATCATCGAAGTTTCTACTGGTCAAGTCATTTTAAAAAATGACCTTTATAAAAACTTAATTTGGAGCCAACTGTGATGGCAAAGGCCCTTAAACTGGAGTGATCAGTGGCCTGTCTGGTGCAAAATGAGCAGGAATTATCACTCCAGAATAAGGGATTCCAGCTAGCTGATGGACCTTAATAGGACCTGTGTGGATAGTAGTATTTTTATTGCCTCCTTGTACCATTTAATCTTCAAGCAGAAGTGAAAGTGTTGCCTGTTTAACTATTCAGCGTTTTCCCCCCTCTCTGTCTCGGGTAGAGAGATGGTGTGTCCAGGAGAGGATGTGGTTCAGGAAGTCTGGGAAGATTGCTTATGCTTAGATGCCTGACTTCTAATGTACATTCCTTGTCTTTCAGTATATTCACCACAGCCCTGGAAACTCAAAGCGAGGATTTGGCATAGACTGTGCTATCCTGTCATGCCAGGTTTACATCTCCCAGATCCTGGTGGCCTCAGCACTTGGTGGAGTGGTGGATGTAGTAGGCACAGTCCAGGTTATTCCAGTGGTGGCATCAGTAGGATCCTTCCTGGGCTTTTTGACAGCTACATTCTTGGTGATTTATCCTGATGTCACGGAGGACCCAAAGGAAGAACAGAAAGGACTGAGCCCTCCAGAGACCACTGAAAGCAATGGTGTGGTTGCAGAGAAACCAACTGCTATAAAGCTCTCGCGTAAAGGGGCAGCCTCGTCAGAATTGGAAAGCGAGTCAATAGTTTGAACTGGTCATTGTTATTTATACACATTCCAAGCAGTTCAGGTGCATGAATGCAGGTGCATGAATGAGGACGTTCTTAAGGAAAAAATTCTGACTCTCTTCAGTAGTTACTTTTTGCTTAAACTGCAGCAAAAAATGGCTCTTTCATGCAAAAACGTAGATGAAATTTTGTAGTCCTAGGATAGGTTTGAACAGATAGCTATTACGCTGATGGCTTTCTCTACAATTTAGAAATTGTCACTTCTGAACACTTTTTAAATTAAGAACACACTTAGATTTCAAATATATAAATCTGCAGGTACATTGTTCGTTCTTGCATGTTTTTTAAAATGTCATGACAGAGTCACAGTGTATACAATTAGCAGTTTAGAAAAATGAAGGTTGCTTGCAATTTTTAGACTGTAATTGAAAACAAAAGCTATTTTGACCATAGGCTTCGCTAATTTTTTTGTCTGAACATTTCAGATCTTGCTAATGTAATAGGTGAATCAGATGCGTAGATGCCTTTCTCTTTTTTTTTTTTTTTTTTCTGTAGACACAATATTTGGTTTGACAGCTACAATTTTTTAATATTTGTTTGGATTTCATCCTATTTTAGTGGGTGCAATTACTACCAAGTATTTTTCTTTGCAATTACTTACGTTTTAAAAAAGCAATTACTACAGTTTAAGAGAACTGCTGTCAATTCTTTTATTCGAACTGTTCAACAAATCTGTTCCCAAGTACTGCTGCTTGTCAGAAATTGATGGTATTGCGTGTATGGTTTAGCTGCTGATGGAAGTAACAGCAGCTGGGAAGGTGATCAGCACTTGCAGCAAGCATTTGCAGTGAGTGCAGAATTTAATGAGCAGCACTGGAACATGCTGTGACAATTTTAGCAGGGAGTTTTGTGTGTTGAACTTACTAGGGTTGATTTTTCTTTCGGCATTTAAAACTGATCATCTCATTTTGATGAAACTGCCATGGAGAAGGGAATTTCATTCAGTTGGCTTCATGGAATTGATGTGAGGATCCTCTTTAGAGAGGAAGGAGGTTGTTGATTGCACTTCTATGATCCTTTAACCTTCTGGCTGGGAATCACAATAGTATAGTCAGTATCAGTACAACAAGGTAAACCGAAGGCCTACCTCTGTAACTTTATGCCATAGTCTGGTTATATAAAAATCTGTGTCATAAAGAGCTTTGGTCCTTAAAATCCAATCCAGGAGCATGTAATGCTGTTCCTGTCCCTACACAGGAGTTGTATACTGGAGCTCTTTTGAGCTGCTGTCCTGATTCCTTCAGTCTGACCTCTTTACCCTCCTGCATAATACTGGATTCAGGACATAGCTGCAGTGCAAAGAAACTTCCTGTGAAGAGCGATAGGAAAGATAACTATTTTTAACTTAAATGCTTAACTGAATTTTTAGCAATGCCCAAAACCATGGGTAGCTGTAACTCGGACGCAGCAGCCTTTTAAAATGTCTTTATAAACAAAACCAACAAACTTCCGGTCCTTTCCTTATAAGAAGTGTTCCTAACTCTATTTACTCATTTCCAGGTGGAACAGAAGAGACCTCAGCAAGTTCACAGGTTTAGTCAAGCAAATCCAGACCACTGTTGTAATATTTCTGCCGCCTCAAACTCGTTAAATAGTCTCAGTACTTTAGAATGTGCATCTGAATCATGCTGCAGTATAGTCACTCGAAAGCAAAGTTATATATATATTTCAAAATGAAAAGCCGTTTTAATTACTTGAATTGTAAGTGTATTTAAGAGACAATATATATTCTGGTGGAGTTGAGGCTAACTGGCCATCTTGCCAATGTCATTGATAAATTACTGATGGCATCATATGTTTTCTTCTTAGCTGAAGGATTTTAGGCAGTACTCATGTCTCCCTCTGACAAGCATGAATATACTGTTTTTACATTTGAGTGCTATGAAATTCCATCTAGTATACAGAATTGCACAGGACTCTTGTTTGAAGTGTGTTAAGGAAAAGAAATCTGTTTTTTTGTGGTGTTGTTTTTGTTTGTTTGTTTTTTGTTTTTTTTTTCTCTGTGAATATTTTTATTAACACTTCTGAATTTTGTGTTCAGACAGGAGAATAATACTACTGAAGCATTTAAGACCTTATTGAAGAAATCAGTTGCTAGAAATATTTCTCACTGAACTCTTGGAGTGAGTTTTATCATCTCTGTGTATATCGTCTTGTAGGCTTCACATATAACCGAAATGCAGTGCTGTTTCACCATAAAACTGGCATTCCTGTGAAATACAAACCTAATTATACAGTTTTAAAGTCTGGCATCAATATTTTATTTTAAAATACTCTAAGGATTCTGCTTCTTTGTTAAACGGACACACTCAGTAGTTCTTAGTAACTGACACATAAAACAAGTTTTAAAGTTCCCATTGCGTGTGAGATTTGTCTATCAATTTAATCTTTCATACCAATCTGGTCCTTTTCCCTCTTGACAAATGTTTCACTGGATGTTGTTTAAATTAGCATTACCCAGCATAGCACTTTCTTGAGCCAAAATGTGCACTGGCATCATCAGCTGGTGACAATTTAGCTTTGGAAAGAGCAGTTGGCTGCCTCTTGCTACACAGCGAACAGAGGGATCATAAAACTTTGCTTTTTGGAATTGGGCAAATGCACACTTACTTCAGCCCCCCACCCCCACACACAGACCTCTAAAAGAGGGAGGTGAAGGTTTGGTTGTGGGGTGGAGCTCTGTTTCAGATCCAGAGGATTTCAGTCAGGTCAGATGGAATTTTGTGCTGGCCAGCCTTTACCAAGCCTCTTTCCTAAGAATTGGAGACTAGAGGGTGCATAGTTTGGGCTGGGAAAGCATTGTTTAGATTATCACATTAAAATGTAAACTCGCTATGCTGCTTTGTAGCACGACGTTTTACCGCGCGGCAGCAAAGTAAAGGTCCCAGGGAAACAATCATTCAGTGTAAACACGTTTGTGTCCTGCTGGCAATACTTCATGTTTGGGTAGCCCTGCCTAGGCCTTTAAAGACTTGCAACCATAGTAGCTAGTTCCATTGCCTAGCCAGGTTATGGAGCCTGACGAAATTAAAGATGGTTTTCAGCTTTGGACGTGGACAGGTTGCTGCTTAGTGATGACTATCGGAGGTTTTTAATTCTAGAGCTCTTCGATTTTGAGAGATTCCCTTTGCAACCCAGGCTTTTCCGTGGGGTAGGTAGCGTATCCCTTAACTTCAGCTGCAAAGAGATTGTTACTTTAAGGTTGCACTAGTCAAACCCATCAAAGTGTAATCACCTTATTTCTTATTGTGGAATTGAAGGGAGGAAAAAGCTGAGGGAGTTGTTTAACTTCTTGGTGACTCTAAATAGTGTTTAGGTTTGCCACTATTACTACTTAGTCCACTTCATCTTGTGTACGGTATCAAATAAGATACATACTGTAGCAGGTTTAAGTTTTGGTAGTTTAATTCTTCCTGTATTTCTTTTTACCATATAAAATGTTACATCCACTGATTAAAAATCTGTTTCTTGATAACATTTAACAGCTTTAGGTTCATGTTCTTAAAAGGTTAAATTAGTTAAAAATATCTCTTTGCATGAGATATCCAGTTGCTAGGCATCAAGTCTAGCATTATGCTGCGTAAAGTCAGAGAGGCTTAAACATAACCATTTTTGGAAATTATAAAATTGAATTGGCTGCATTGATTTATCATAGTCTAATCGTATTTGAACCAAGCAGCTCAGTAAGGATTTCAAAAAATAGAAGCAATAATTTCTTAGGAATGTTTTCTTACAATTACTCAAATTATTTGCATGGAGATTTATTACCTAAATAACCTTTAAATAATTTTAAGCTGATTTATCTCTGATCCACGCTGTCAACAGTCAGTTCAGGACAACTGTTGGCAAGGAAAGACATATGTCTTTCACAACAAGGTGCAAAGAAGCATTTGGAGGAGAAACAACAAATCCAGTGCAAATTACAACTCTCTGAATCTTGTGTCCTTTTTTGGCCTATCAGAGATGGGCCTTTGTATAAAATATGGAACATTCCCCACCTCAGAAGTCTGACCAGCAGAGACACTCTGAACGTAGACTCCTGCTCCTGGGAATCAGAATTTCCCCATCACTAGCCACAGGTTTATGAGTGACTTTCACTATGGAAATTCTGGCTGACAGAAAGTTGTGAAACATGCCAAACGTTCCCCAGAAAGCTTTTTTTTTTTTTTTTTTTTTAAGGGGCATGGATACTATAGCAGGGGAGTCTCACTCTCGTAGGAATTCCTCTTGTCCCAGAGCATTTCAATAACTACATGTCAGAGGTGGCTGTATGGGGAAGTACATTGCTGAAGGCAAATAGTCTCGCTAGAATCCATATACCTACTCGTGGGTTTCGGTGATCTAGGACGTGCTCCAAAGCCCAGGGAAGTCAATGCAAGGACTTTCATTCACTCCAGTGGGCCTTGGATCAGGCCCTTAATACCCATTAACAGCTCTCTGGATTAAGACTAAATTTACAAACGGCAGGAGGAGGAAGTTTAAATAGTTTTGCTGGAGACAACAGAAGCACAGCTGGCAGGCTCCCTCCTTGAAACCTATTTTGATAGTCCAGATTATTTTTGTTCAACATTTCCATATTTTTCCTCACTGCAATTTAATGTGATTTGGTTGCGTGACATCCTGTGGTTCAGTACCTAGTTTTACCTCTAGTTTATATATAGAATTTAAAACATTCAGTGACTAAACTAGAGATAAAACTAGGAACTGAACTATATAGCTTGGGTCAAAATATCCTTGGTGATTGTACGCTCTTCCTGAATTGTACTAAGTAATGTTGTGTTTTCACTTGAGTTCTTCCCGTTTTCCCCACTTCTTAGTCTGCTGCAAGATGAACTAAGCTATAAAATATATATCCTGTTTAAAGAACACTTGCATGAAACTCCAAGCACCTGAAGTATCTGTTGTGGAAGAGCGATTGTTTTTATTTGCAGCTGTCCTTTCCTTGTTTTCTGTTGATAGGCCAAATAAATGTAATGCACGCCAGATGTTGCACATGAATGGTATTGATGACTGTGTAAGAAATTCCAAATTTTATTTTTCCTTAAGATGATTTTTATGGCTATAGATAGTCCTTGAGCTTAAGCCACTGCACTGCAAATTTGTAAATTTGCATTGGAAAGGGTCATTCTCAAAGGATAAGCTACCCAAAGTTTCCTATTTCTCATGTTGCATCCAGAATAAGCGTATTGCAAATGCATCTTCTACTTACTCAGATGTTGAACTGTTTTTATTTTAAGGGATTTTTCACTTCAGCAAGGGGAAATTGTATCAGGACTTTCACGATCTCACTCGTGCATGACTTCAGCCAGTCAGGGCAGAAAGGTACCACCATTAAGATGCTTGGTTTTGCCCTGATTAAATTGAAGATAATTTCCTGTAAGAGTGATTTGAATTTCTAGACCTGAACAACCTTCAAATTTGTCTTGCTTTTAACCTTGCCTTTCCAGTCTGCAAACTGTTGCTATGGCCCTCTGGGGAACAAATAGCTTTGTCTGATGCAGAGGGGACTGAAAACCTATTGCATCATACAGCATCCTGATTAACCCGATGGCAATAGGAGCTGTCACTTCTGATGCCAGCAGTAAACAGACGACTTGCAGTGCTGTAGCTGCTGTCAGTGTAACACAACTGCTAACAAATCTTTTCCCCAGCAAATATTTCACCCGAATATAAACATACCAGGTCTCCAGTGCAAACTTCCGTAAGAGAGAACCCACCGCACGAGTTCACGTTCCATGAACTCTGGCTCCTTTTATTCAAATTTTAAAATCACATTTAAAGATCTAGGAATGTGCCCCTAAAACACTATTATTAGTATTATTGATTTAATACCCACTAGTGCCAGATTATTTCCAAGTTGTATTTAGTCGAACAAACCCCAGATGGAATTAACTCTGAACAAATCGGTGGTTCCTAATTTTTCTTTCTGATGTAACATGGACACTAAACCATTTTGGTAGCCAAATGACCAGCTTATTTAAAATGCCTCCTATGAATAGAAAGCTGCATCTAGGCTTCTCCTAATGAAAAAAAATTTGGTTCCATTGTGGACTGGCCATATGACAACTATTTTTTTATCAACTTATTAAGTTGGGGCACTGTAATAGCTCTTGCTGAGTTTAGCAATGTTTATAAGCGTGTGTTAAACACATAATAAGTTTTATGAGGAAAAAGGGATAAAGAAAAGCAATGTCACAGATGAATGTGTTTGAGTAGACAGCATGCTTTTTTTATTTCTACACTGTTAAGCTTGTTTTCTGTTTTTAAGGTCAAACTTTATTGCATGAGAAACTTTTATTGTGTTCTGCACTTTGTTCTCTTTTGTATAATCTTGATTTTTTCATTTATGCATAGAAAAAAATGGGTTTAGAAATACTCTACTCCACATTGCATTGTGTTCCAATCTGTTGTTCTACAATTCAAACTTAATAAACATTTAAATAAGAGTTTGTATGTGTTCCTGTGTGTGATGTCTGAATCCTAAGTACAAGGGCCAGTACTGTCCTTGAAAACGCACGTATGGTGCATATCTTAGCCAAGTGTTCTGGAGAGTCTGCGAGCATGACTTGGTTTCAAGACTGAGCCAAGTACTCTTGCCCTCTAATATTAACTTTCTGTGCAGTCTCTGGCAAGTCATTTAATCACTCTCTTCTTCACATTCCTCAGCTGTCAAATGAAAATAATAATCCTCAACCTTTCATAGATTCATAGATATTTAGGTCAGAAGGGACCATTATGATCATTTGGTCTGACCTCCTGCACAACGCAGGCCACAGAATTTCACCCACCATTCCTGCAAAAAACCTCACACCTATATCTGTGCTATTGAAGTCCTCAAATCATAGTTTAAAGACTTCAAGGAGCAGAGAATCCTCCAGCAAGTGACCCATGCCCCATGCTACAGAGGAAGGCGAAAAACCTCCAGGGCCTCTTCCAATCTGCCCTGGAGGAAAATTCAAGGTTTGAGAGTCTTAATTAAATGTTTATACAACACAATGTAAACACAAAGTGTTACAGTTCGGGCCTCAACAGTGGTCCAAACACATTACACCCTTCACATATTTGACTAACACTTGTGACATTGTCATGACACAGTTAGAAATATTAGAACATACCATCTGTCAAACACCAAAACCAGCCTGGAATGTAGTAAACCTACATAAGCACAGAGTGGCTTGGGTCTTCTCCTTTGGATTGAACTATTCCTGTGTGTAATGAGAAGCTGTCACTTACTGAGTTATCAAAAACGTACGTCTGTAGCTAGACCATTAAAAGGCACTTGAGATTGTTTATCTTTTTCAATAGCAGGTCTATAAAATAATAAAACCCACATCTGACACAAGCAGTACTGGGCTTGGGTTGTACTATTATACCTTGATTTTTGCATACGAGACATTGTAGTCTGAGCCTTGTAGATTCTGCCTGACTGCAAACCCCCATTTAGCCTCTGAACTGGCAGAGGTACCTTATGTTGGAGAGACTGCTATTGATGACTTTGATTCCTAGGACTTCTACAGACTTCATGTTCTGGAAACTGGTTTGCTCAGGTGAGGAGGCAGTGGTTCTGCATCCGTAGTTTGTTACCTAAGATGGTACAGAGTGATCTAGGCAATATCACTAGGCAATAACTTTACCCATATTTCTGACCTACTTAGGATCCATGTTGCTGGGAGGCACGTTTGAATCCACAGTCTATCTGTCTCTTTATCTGGAGGAAACAAAGCCCAGCTTGGCTTTGAAACCAGTGTTTGTCTGCCTTTGTCCAAAGAAATGAGTTCAAATTGACCATCAGTTTTGGTTTTATTGGTAAACTGGCAGGACTGAAGAAGTCTTGAAGGCTTCTGCAGACACATCAGTAATCAGACTAGCCCTACCAGCTGACATTTGCAAATTTGCAACATGAAGCTCTCTCAATACGGTCTCACTTGTAACCTCCGATGCTATTTGTCTGTTCGAAGGTTTTTATTCTGAACCCTTTCTCATGGGAACAACTCACAACCGGTATAAGCAGGTGCAATTTCATGGAAGTCAATGGAGTTGCACTTGTTACGCCAGCTCAGCATTTAGCTCACTTTGTCTAGTGGAGACTGGATGCATTTCGGTCTTATCCCGATCTACCCACATAACCTGTGTTTCCTAGCGTTGGTTTTAAAATAAGCTGTGTCTACGCTCTAAATGGTACAGTGGCACCGTTGTAGCACTGCAGTGCTTGATTATAGATGCTCACTACAGTGACTGGAGGGGTTCAGTCATCTCTGTACCTATTCCAGCTCCCTGAGAGGCTACGTTTAGGTCAGTGGAAGAATTCTTCCATGAACATAGCGCTGTCAACCCCCGCCCCCCCCCCCCCCCCATCATTCAGGAATGAAGAGAAGTGTGCAATGTTCTGTTGGCATTCACAGGACCTTTCATGGTCTGCCCTGAGCAATTGCATGACACAGCAGTTAAGTGAAGTAACCTGTCCCAGTCGCATAGGATTTTCATCATCCATGCCAAACCACAGCCTGACTTAATGTTAAAAGGATGAAGAGATCTGAGAGCAGCCAAGCTATAAAACTGAAGTGCTAGGGGATAAGGAGTGTGAAAGAAAAGGAAAACCTAGCACAGAAGAAGTCTTAAGCCTCCGGCAATTGGTCTGCTCTGTGGTGCCTGTGAATGTACCCATTAAGAGTATAGTCTACAGATTGTAGCCTTCCTCTCTGACATGGCAGAGTGCTCAGGCAGCTTGCTTAAAGACCCTCAAGCTCGTAGTAGCTCTGTTTACCTCAGTGGAGTGTCTTCCCACATTCTGTGCTTCAAGAGAAGGGAGGCAAAGCCCATGGGGCTGCTTCACTTCTAACAAGCTGCTTCCAACAAGCTGCTTCGCTTCTAATTCCTCTCACAAGGCCCTGTTACACATGTATCTAAACTGACTCCACAAAGATTCTGCTGGCCACTGGTACGCTGCTGGCGTGTAGAGATGATCATCTTGGTCAACCTTTGTGCTGCTGAGTCCTGCTTGAAATGACTCTGGGAGAGATTCTCCCTCTGGAAAGAAAGGGGCTGAGCAGGGGAGAACCCACTTCAGAAAGTTGTTCCTCTGAGGGGGAGAAGAAAGATGGGCCTTGCCTTACTCATGACAGTAGAGGGGAGGGGTACGCTGCAGTGTGCACTAAATCCTAGGAGAGAGGAAAGTGTCCTGAATTAACCAGGATCTAGAAAGAACTGCAAGCCCTTCTACTAATCCCTGCATCAGGGGATACAACCAGTACCCTGTGAGAATATTGCAAAGGGAGGAGAAAATGCCCATTGTCTAGCTCAGGAAAAATGACTAATGCTCCTGCTCACAGCTTGGCTCTCTGATGTGTTGGGCTCTGCCCTGTGTGCTGGATGACAAATCTCCCCCAAGGAGCGGGTTCCCCAAATGGGGATTTTAAAAAGCACCAATGAATCAGCCCGGTTCCCCTTGCGAGAGCAGCCTCGCCCAGTGTTCTTGTACATAATGTTTTTCACCAGAGGATCGGGAACAGCTAGTGATGTAAGGAGGTTACGGGGGAGGGATGGGGTGGTTTTGGCATCAGGGGAAAAGTGCCATTGAAGACGTGAGAAAAGGGAGGGTTCCATCACTCCAGCTATTGTCTGCATTCAATGTTTGTGATGCCAAACCATAGACTAGTCCCATAACCTTAAAAACCTCTCTGATAGAATTCTGAAGTGATAGCAACACTGACTCCAAGATTAAAATCTGTTCCATGAGGTGACAAGCCCAAGCCCAAGCTCTTGCTCCCTCAAACCAGAATGTTCACTGCTACTTGTGCCGGACGCACTGTCTCACGCTGCAATGCTGCTCCTCCTCCTTAGCTGCTGATGAGCATTTACTGCTGTCTAGATCTGAACAAAATACCTGGTTTTTACCTTGGCAATAATAAGACTTAGCTCTTTATGCTTTGTACTGTAACTGCACTTATAGGGTGACCATATATCCTGATTGTATAGGGACAGTCCCCATTTTCGGGGCTTTTTCTTATATAGGCACCTATTACCCTGCCTTGGTCCTGATTTTTGACCCTTGCTATCTGGTCACCCTAAGCTCTTATAAATATAGTCCAACAGTTTGAAAGTAAATTATCACAGTCTGGTTACAGAACTAAACAACTAAATGACTCCTGGTCTGGTGGTATGTCTCCAACCGTCACTGCACAATGGTGCAAGAAGCCTTTCAGCAAAGGCAGGTTATTCCATAACTTCCCAATAGGGAACGTTTCTTTCCAAACCCATCCATTATAGGTTGATCTATGACCCGAAGCATGACGGTTTCAATCTCTTCCAAACTTTTTTTTTAAACTCTGAATGTTCTTATCTAAATAAATATCTAATCATGTTTATGAATCCTGCTCAGCGATTCATGATCTCTCCGTGGTATCTTTTGGCAATGAGTTCCACTGGCAAATTTTGCATTGTGTATTTCCTTTTTAAATCAGCTGTCTTTTAATTTAATTGATTTATTGTCCTTTTCACACATTCAGTACAAGACAGTGGGATGGGATCCCATTCTACTTTGTATATACCATGTATTATTTTGCATATCTTTTTATCATGTCCCCTTATTCACTGTGTCTCAGTCTGAAAAGAGCTGAACTGTTTGCTTTAATCTCCATCTATGGAAAGTTTCAGTCTTTCTCTGCCTCTGGTTTGTTACTGGCTTGTTGACTCCTCCTGGGGAGGGACTTGGGTTGTGAACGTCATTTAATAGTATTATTACTTATTTGTTTAGGAGACATGGCCCAGGAGGTGCCATTATGGGAGGTGGTGTACAAACACAGAGCAATGATATTTTGCATGCTTGTACGGCCCATGCTAATTCATGGTGTGCTGCTTTGTTCACTGCGCTCTATGTAGTATTTTATGAGTAGGGCTGGCTGGTGGAACAGAAAATTGGATTCCAATAGTTAAGTTGCCAGAAAAATTATCCCACCCTGAGATGAAAAGCTAAAAACTTGAAAATGTTTTGGAAACACTGAAACATGATCTGGTTCCCCCAGGTCACTGAGAGCCACTGCCTGAAACTGCACGCTCCTCCCTATTGCTATGGCCTGTGTGCTGTGAGGGGACTGACGGAAGGCTAGCAAGGCTTTGGGCAGGCACGCTGCTCGGAGGGCTGAGCTCTGCATGCGAGGCCTGCCCGAATACTGCCAGGAAATTCTCTGACACTGATGAGAAACATCCCTCGAGGCCAGGATCTATTTGTAGGGCAAAAATTACACTGGATCTGCTTGCATGTGATGCACTTTTGTCTGTGGGGCAGCTGGAGGGAAAGGTCAGGCTGGTCTTCACTGAGTTAATGGGCTTGGCGGGCTGTGCTACTGTGGAAGTCCTTAGCTGACCAGAGACAGTCAGAGACTTAATCCTTTCTGCCAGAGGCAAAGCTGAACAGCTGCTGTCCTTATCTGTCCTCTGGAAGGGCAAAGCCAGCTGCTGTCTTGGTCAGAAGAGCCCTCCTGGTTCATAAGTGAAGAACCTGCTCCCAGCTGATCAGCTCCTGTGCACAGTGGACCGACCGGCTGCAGGACTCAGCGGGGGTGTGTGGCTGCCTCCTTTAGCGAGGTGAAGGC
Source organism: Natator depressus (assembly GCF_965152275.1). Classification (NCBI taxonomy): domain Eukaryota; kingdom Metazoa; phylum Chordata; order Testudines; family Cheloniidae; genus Natator; species Natator depressus. The sequence goes on from NC_134235.1 coordinate 9,384,396, forward strand.
ATGAGTCTTTCCTGCAATAACCCCTCACTCACTCCTGTTGCCCCCTGCTCTGCTCACACCCTGTTGGGTGGAGGGGGCAGGGGTGTCTGACTTCAGATGCCACAACAGAAGGGCTCTTCAGCTAGCAAGCTTGCATCACCTAGCTCTACCCTTAGGGTGCCCCAATGCCCAGGCAAGTAGCTAACACCTATTTGACTCATCTGCCAGCAGCCTGATTTATTTCTTCCTCCCCCCCAACCTCCCTGCAACTCCCCATCATTTCTGTGGCCTACTACAGGCTGAGAGCCTCACAACCTTTATCTTCACACCACCCTGGGAGCTGGGGCTGTGCTATAGTCCCCACTGTGCACCTGGGAACACAGAGTACCTGATCTGCCCATGGTCACAGGCAGAGCAGTGACTTGAGTAGCTCGTGTAGGCTGAGCCTGAGGCTAACACCCTAACGCTGGGCCAGCTTGGACCTTTGGGCAGGTGTATGACATCGGAAAGGTCCACAGGAGCAATCGGTGCGTTAGGGCAGCTGCTCTGTTCTGCTCAGCCAAAGGGAGTAAAATGCAGCGTGAGTGGGGGGCCTGCAGCAGACACAGAGCAAGCTGCTGCACCACCCCCCTCCCCACAGGTGCTTGGGTCAGAGAAGGTCGGGGGGGGGGGAAGGTGGAGCAGTGGCTGGCTAGCGTTGAGTGCTGGCTCGCCTTTGCATAGGCCCGAGGGGCCAGACCAGCCCCTGGAGCAGAGAACCAGAGGGACCCCTGCATGATTAAAGGAGGGGGAGCTATGGCTGCATGCACCCAGCCAGAGCTGGGCACCTTACAGCCGTGGGCTCGCTGGGCCGGGCCGATGTGGTCTTGCCTCAGCAGAGCTCAATGCCCCCTCGCGGTCCCTACCAAAGTGCCGACCCTGGCGAGCAATGGAGCAGCACGTGCCTCCTTCTCCTGCGATACAGCAGGCAGCCAGCGGGGGAGCTGCTGAGCACACTCCTGGCTCACCCTGGTGCTGCAAAGCAGGAAGGGGGGCGGGGGGGGGGGGGGGGGGCGTTGCTGGGCCTTGTAGCTTTAAAGGAAGAAGCAACCCTTAGCGTGGCTCTGAAAGGCCCAGGAGCGGGCTGGGCATGGCTGAGCGCCCCGTGTTGGGGAAATTCAGGGCCGGAGAGCAGCAAGGCCCCTTGCTCCGCCTCACCCAAAAAGGCCCAGCAGTGACTGTTAGCCCCCGGTCCCGCCCACCAGGAGTGACCAAAGCAGGCACAGCCGTTTGCCTGCTAGGGAAAGGCTGGGCTGGCCCGCGTGACACTCTGAGGGGGGAGGGCGGGCACCACCCGAGGAGGCAGCAGCTGTGCACGTCTCCAGGCGGGCCTGGTAGCAGTGAGCACTGTGCCCTAGGCCGTGATGCACGCCTGCTCGCCCCCTTCCGAGCCCTGGGAGGGCCTACGAGGTCAGCAGTCGGGTGCGGGGAGCTAGCAGAGCGTGTGTAATGCCCACAGACCCGTCGGCAGGCGGGATCAAACCGAGGACCTCTGGAGCTTAGTGCATGAGCCTCTACCCTCTACCGCATGAGCTAAACGCCAGCTGGGGTAGAGCAGCCTCGTTTATTGCTTTCTCTCTGGTCTCAGTGCCATGAGCTGGGACAAAACACCACACCCAGGAGGTGTGTAGGTTACACAAGCGCTTTACACCCAGCAATAATGGCAGCATTGCCTCATCCCCGGTCAGGCTTGGATTTCATGCGCCCGCTGATTGGCCCCAGGTACGCTACCCCACGGCGCTGCCACTCATGCACTCCCAGCCCGTTTGGTTTGGCCGCCGCACTGTGTCAGGCTTTAGCCCAGCGGTCAGCTGCCAGGCAGCACAACCCAAGAGCCCTGGGGAGCTGATTTTCTTCACCTAAAGCCGCTAAAGGGGGCATGGAGCTGATGAGCAGGAAATGGGACCACCCCAATCAGTGCCCCCCCCCTTACTGTGACCCAAGGTGTCTGTGCTGTCCACCAGCTGCAAGACCGCATGGAAGGGGCCGCGGGCACGTGGGCTGGGTGCCAGCAGATTAGTGCCAAAGGCCTTCAGAAAAGCATAGCGGGACAGGTCAGTGCAGTAAGGGCTGCCACCAGCACTGGCTATGGCGAGACAGGCAGAGAATGGGGTACAGAGCTGGAGCCTGAGCAAGGGGAAAGCAGCTTGTTGAAGGCACAGGGACAGCCCCAACATGGGGCTGGAGATGCTGGCAGGGCACCGAGAGGGCTACAGGGAGAGGGACGCACCGTCCTGCTGCTCTCTCAAGAAACAGGCAAGGTTCTAGGCCGAGGTGGAAGGTGGCCGAGCAGTGACTGAGCCCAGGAGGGACAATGGCAGGAAGACGCACAAGTGCAGATGAGGTCTGTAGCATGGAAGGTAGCAGGAGCCTGATGAATCAGCCGCCTCCCTGCATAGACTCAGGAACACAGGGCTGGAAAACACTCACATAATTCTGTCACTCTGCTGGTAATGCTGGCATGTCCCCTAGAAAGAGCTGGCAGGATTTGCCTCTAATGCCTCACCCCGTTAGCATTTCCCAGCAAGCTTGTGACCTGCTAAGTGGCTCACACCGCACTGAGAGGTAAGGGTGCTGGGAGGGGGGCTCTAGGCAGCAAGGCCCCAGGGACTATAGTATTTCAGCAAAGCCCAGACCCTCCTACAACTTATTGGGTTTGCTCCTGGGCTATGCCAGTTTCCTCACCCATACCCAGCCTGGGAATCTGCAATCCTTCAAGATTGACTTGAGCATCTTCTTGCCCAGTGTGTCCCCCAGTAATGAAAATGAATTACTTTGTCCTATATTCACCTCCCCAACCAGGAACTGTTACTGCTGGCTCCTACTTCCAGGAGTGAATCATTTTAAAATGTGGTATGTAATGCATCTGTTTACCTAAAACAGCTGCCTACACTCAAAGAGCCCTGTCCATTAGCTAGTGTTGCTCTAAATTAATCCATCTTTTATGGTGCAAATGATGCTACCAGATTAGAATGGTCAGTTTACACTTACTGTTCACACGTGAGAATAACTGCAACAAAAGGTTCAAGTCAGTGGAAGAATGAAGGCAAAAATATTCCCATCAAATAGCTTACAGAATACCTGATATTGAGCATTGGGTCCTCGCAAAAAGCTTTGAATTTTCTCTCCAAGAGAGAAGTTTATTTAGTTAAGTCAGTGGTGCCCTCTGCTGTCTGTGTCAAGAAACAATCGTAGTTCTTTTTTTAGACACACAAAACCCGCCCCAGTCCCGTAGAATAGAGCCAAATGAGACATTTCATTTTCCCTGGCTGTGGCACTTACACTTAACTAGCCACTGCTTAAAAACAGCTGCATTAAGCTGCAGCTCAGTATTTTCCCCTTTGCATTTCGATGTCCGAATGAAACGGTTTTTAGAGTCACTTTTGAAATGGGAACACGAAGCTCAAACAAGTTCCCTGATTCCCAGCATGGATCTGCCCCAGAAGCCAGCACACCAGAGAGTGTTTTATGCTCTTAGGGGATGGCCTCCCTGTTAGCTGACACACCAGGTAGTGACGGGGGATTCTCCAGAGCTATGAGCGTGAGCTGTTACAGCTTGCACTAAAATACCAGGTCTCTGCCATTGTGGGCTTTAACAGACACGTGGCATCTGCAGAGTAGGCCCAGAGGGATCCAGCAACACTTACTTACATCCTCTGCTCACAGGAAGTTCATCCCAAGCATCTGAGACCCACACCAGTTTGAATCCAAGATGAGCCTTGTATTTAGCTGTGACACTGATTAAGTTTCCCAGACCTGAAGAGCAGCTCTGTGTAAGCTCAAAAGCTTGTTTCTCTCACCAAGAGAAGTTGGTCCAGTAAAAGCTATTACCTCCCCCACCTTGTTGTACTAATATCGGAGACCGACACAATAACACTGCATACGTTAAATAACTACAGGTATGTAAGAGATCCCCATTGCAGAGCCTGCTTGAGGCAGCACTGGGCTTGCATTGCCCAAGGTGCACAAAACAAGATACTACTGGAATGTCACTGGAACAAGAAAACAAAGAAAAGTGGCCAGATACTGAGATAAATATATTCAGGCTAAGCCTGTGAAATTCAGGTTAGAGTGCTAAAGACCTAGCTGTAGTGAGACCACTGGCCTTGCTAGCTGGCAGCACCTGATGAAGGATGGTGAGATTACAAAAGGAAAAACAGCCTGATTCTTAAAGGGGGTTGAGTGCCTGCAGCTTCCACAGACTTCTACAGGAGTGTGCTCCTCTCAGCATCCAGTTTTTGAGGCAGTAGGAAGAAAAAGGGGGCAAGGGCAATTAAAATGCAGTCTAACCACCTTTCCTGGAAACCAGCAAGAGCTGAGAAAGCAGTGACCTTATGAGCACCTGAAGGCCAATGGGAGAATGAGCAACCACCACCAAGGTGGTACCACTCAACAGAAGCTACTAGATCGCACGCCCTGGTTCTCATGGGTGACTTTAATTTCCCTGATATTTGCTGGGAGAGCAATACAGCGGTGCATAGACAATCCAGGAAGTTTTTGGAAAGCGTAGGGGACAATTTCCTGGTGCAAGTGTTAGACAAGCCAACTAGGGGGGGAGCTTTTCTTGACCTGCTGCTCACAAACAGGGAAGAATTAGTGGGGGAAGCAAAAGTGGATGGGAATCTGGGAGGCAGTGACCATGAGATGGTCGAGTTCAGGATCCTGACACAGGGAAGAAAGGTAAGCAGCAGGATATGGACCCTGGACTTCAGGAAAGCAGACTTCGACTCCCTCAGGGAGCGGATGGGTAAGATCCCCTGGGGGACTAACATGAAGGAGTCCAGGAGAGCTGGCTGTATTTCAAGGAATCCCTGTTGAGGTTACAGGGACAAACCATCCCGATGAGTCGAAAGAATAGTAAATATGGCAGGCGACCAGCTTGGCTTAACGGTGAAATCCTAGCGGATCTTAAACATAAAAAAGAAGCTTACAAGAAGTGGAAGGTTGGACATATGACCAGGGAAGAGTATAAAAATATTGCTTGGGCATGTAGGAATGAAATCAGGAGGGCCAAATCGCACCTGGAGCTGCAGCTAGCAAGAGATGTCAAGAGTAACAAGAAGGGTTTCTTCAGGTATGTTGGCAACAAGAAGAAAGCCAAGGAAAGTGTGGGCCCCTTACTGAATGAGGGAGGCAACCTAGTGACAGAGGATGTGGAAAAAGCTAAAGTACTCAATGCTTTTTTTGCCTCTGTCTTCACTAACAAGGACAGCTCCCAGACTGCTGCGCTGGGCATCGCAACATGGGGAGTAGATAGCCAGCCCTCTGTGGAGAAAGAGGTGGTTAGGGCTATTTAGAAAAGCTGGATGTGCACAAGTCCATGGGGCCGGACGAGTTGCATTCGAGAGTGCTAAAGGAATTGGCGGATGTGATTGCAGAGCCATTGGCCATTATCTTTGAAAACTCTTGGCGAACGGCGGAAGTCCCAGATGACTGGAAAAAGGCTAATGTAGTGCCAATCTTTAAAAAAGGGAAGGAGGAGGATCCTGGGAACTACAGGCCAGTCAGCCTCACCTCAGTCCCTGGAAAAATCATGGAGCAGGTCCTCAAGGAATCAATCCTGAAGCACTTAGACAAGAGTAAAGTGATCAGGAACAGTCAGCATGGATTCACCAAGGGAAGGTCATGCCTGACTAATCTAATCGCCTTCTATGATGAGATTACTGATTCTGTGGATGAAGGGAAAGCAGTGGATGTATTGTTTCTTGACTTTAGCAAAGCTTTTGACACGGTCTCCCTCAGTATTCTTGTCAGCAAGTTAAAGAAGTATGGGCTGGATGAATGTACTATAAGGTGGGTAGAAAGTTGGCTAGATTGTCGGGCTCAACGGGTAGTGATCAATGGCTCCATGTCTAGTTGGCAGCCGGTGTCAAGTGGAGTGCCCCAGGGGGTCGGTCCTGGGGCCGGTTTTGTTCAATATCTTCATAAATGATCTGGAGGATGGTGTGGATTGCACTCTCAGCAAATTTGCGGACGATACTAAACTGGGAGGAGTGGTAGATACGCTGGAGGGCAGAGATAGGATACAGAGGGACCTAGACAAATTGGAGGATTGGGCCAAAAGAAACCTGATGAGGTTCAATAAGGATAAGTGCAGGGTCCTGCACTTAGGACGGAAGAACCCAATGCACAGCGACAGACTAGGGACCGAATGGCTAGGCAGCAGTTCTGCGGAAAAGGACCTAGGGGTGACAGTGGACGAGAAGCTGGATATGAGTCAGCAGTGTGCCCTTGTTGCCAAGAAGGCCAATGGCATTTTGGGATGTATAAGTAGGGGCATAGCGAGCAGATCGAGGGACGTGATCGTTCCCCTCTATTCGACATTGGTGAGGCCTCATCTGGAGTACTGTGTCCAGTTTTGGGCCTCACACTACAAGAAGGATGTGGATAAATTGGAGAGAGACCAGCGAAGGGCAACAAAAATGATTAGGGGTCTGGAACACATGACTTATGAGGAGACGCTGAGGGAACTGGGATTGTTTAGTCTGCAGAAGAGAAGAATGAGGGGGGATTTGATAGCTGCTTTCAACTACCTGAGAGGCGGTTCCAGAGAGGATGGTTCTAGACTATTCTCAGTGGTAGAAGAGGACAGGACAAGGAGTAATGGTCTCAAGTTGCAGTGGGGGAGGTTTAGGTTGGATATTCGGAAAAACTTTTTCACTAGGAGGGTGGTGAAACACCGGAATGCGTTACCTAGGGAGGTGGTAGAATCTCCTTCCTTGGAAGTTTTTAAGGTCAGGCTTGACAAAGCCTTGGCTGGGATGATTTGATTGGGGATTGGTCCTGCTTTGAGCAGGGGGTTGGACTAGATGACCTCCTGAGGTCCCTTCCAACCCTGATATTCTATGATTCTAAGCTAGAGATCCTGGGCCAGATCCTGGGCTGGCGTATATTAGTATTTCCCTCAATAGACCTGCACCAATTTATATCAGCTGAGGATCTGGACCAAGTTATTTTTTTCAAAGAGGCAATGCAGCTGCCTTCAGGAAAGCATTCGAGACCATTCCACAAACAGTATCAGTAGGTACTACCAGGGTTGAATCTACCATACGTGTAGCCACAGAAGTCAGTCAGATGTTCAGTGACAGTGCAGGTGATTGCAGGATATAGTTTCTGATTTGCTTACTCAACCTATGTATGTGGTAGAATGGAAACACAAGGCTGGACTAGAGTAAATATTCCTGATTAGCGTCAAGTTGGGTAGAGGTATCGAAGGGAGGGGGCCAGGGGGGATTGGTTCCTGGGACCAGTGCTATTCCTCATCCTCACTGGAAGCTGAAAGGAAACTATAATAATGCAGGTTGTGGCTGTCCTGAAGTTAAGAGAGATTGTAAATGGTTTAAAGAACACATGATTAAGATACAATTCACTCTCGTAAGTTACAGAAGAGAGCTGAAATCTGTTGAAGTAGATCAGGGGTGGGCAAACTTCTTGGCCCAAGGGCCACCTCAGGGTTGCAAAACTGTATGGAGGACTGGGTAGGGAAGACAGTGCCTCCACAAACAGCCTGACCCCCGCCGCCTATCCACCCACCCCGACTTCCCACCCCTTGACTGCCCCCCTCAGAACCTCCAACCCATCCAACTCCCCCTGCTCCTTGTCCCCTGACCACCCCCTCCCGGGACCCCTGCCCCTAACCGCCCCCAGGATCCCCCCCCATGGTTCCTGTCCCCTGACTGCCCCAACTCCTATCCACACCTCTGTCCCCTGGGACCCCCTGCCCCCAAACCCCCCCCCCCCACCATACTGCTCAGAGCGGCAGGAGCTCGCAGCCCTGCAGTCCGGAGCCAGCCACGCCGCCGGGCCGCCCAGCAGGAGAGAGCGCTGGCGGCACAGAGAGCTGAGGCTGCGGGGGAGCGCGGACAGCAGTGGACGGGACGGGGACTAGCCTCCCCGGCCAGGAGCTCAAGGGCTGGGCAGGATGGTCCCACAGACCGGACATGGCCCACGAGCCGTAGTTTGCCCACCTCTGAAGTAGATCCAGCATGACATCTATGCAGGAAGGACTGAAATGACACACAATATAGGCCGCACAACAGCACCCCAGGGAAGGACCTGGGGGATTAGTAGGATAATACTGAGTAAGAGTCAATACTATAGCAAAATAAAGGCATATTATATTGGATCATATTAAGAGTAACATGAGTGCTCCAACGAGCAAGGAAATTATCCACCTCTACTTGCCTCTGGTTAGTTTCTCGATCCCTGAAACACTGCACTCAGTTTTCAGCAGCATGGGCCAGATCCTCACCTGATGTAAATCAGCCTCTCTCCACTGATTACCTTTGGTGCTATCTTGATTTAGATCAGCTGAGGATCTGGGTCCATGTTATTAAAAAGAGGAAAAAGTAGTGAGTAACTTCAAAGGCAGACAAGCAAAACTGAGGAAAGGTTGGAGGAAAAAGGCCTAACAGGATCAAGAGAACTGGGTATTAACATTATCAGGGGACATTGATGGGAGACATGGCTATACACAGAGATACAGATCTTATAAAGGGGACTAGATCAATAAACTCAGTATTAGTCATGGAGGGCAGGTGATCGTGTTGCCATACTGTGTTCTAACTGGCTTAGAGAACACTCTTATTAATACTGCTATAGAGGGAGTATGTCTGAGCACGGGATTGGAAGCCAGGAATTCCTGAGTATTATGGCAGGTGGCACTAGGCTGCACTGTTACATTGTCTGTTAAAGTTCTTTTTTGTGACGTGTGAGCAGGTTTCCACTCTTGGGAAGATATGCTGTGTGTGTTGTGGTTAGTTTTGAGTTCTACAAGTTGTGTGTGGAGGCAGCTTTATGAGACAGGGCACTGTGCAAGCAGCAGGAGTGTCTGCAGTCTCCCTAGGGCTCTGCTTAGAGTCAGTTCTTGAGGCAGGGTTGCTCCAAGGAAACCACATACTGGTGCTGAGCTGAGATTTGTGGCTGAAGGATTGCCCCGCCTGCTGTTTGACCATTTCATTTCAGGACTGTGGTGTGCGTGCGCGCGCAAATAAAGCAAGTTGCACTTAAGAGTATATCCAGACTCGGTCACTAATGTCTCCTTCCCTGGAAAGCAGAACTGCAAGGCCCAGAACATCTGCTGCTGCTCTGTAGTGGGGCCACACTGGTGTCAGAAAGGGAACTGTACTGTTCTACCCCTTTTATACTTGGGGAACAGAGGCAAACACTTGCCCAATATCACAGAGGGCATCACTGCCAGGATGAGAGCTCATTCCTGGTGCACTGACAGCCCACTGATGAGGCAAGCTAATTATCAAATGCTTTGTGAGAGTGACAACGAAGGCAGTTATGAACGGATGACCAGATGAAGTAACAGGGTTGAGTAGTACAGTAGCTAACTTTGTCATTGCCAGCTCTTGCATATATCGCCCTGTAGAGAAACCACTCACGCAGTAAAGTCGTCATTTCATTTGCCAATACCAGCCCAGGAGCTCCTTTCCATGTTTTGGGGGAGAAAATAACTCGTTCTCATAATATACTTTCAGCTTTCTCAGGATTTGAGATGTATTAACAGGGAAAGTTATATTTACCAAGGAACAAGAATTAGGGAATATTTGCAGAGAGGAAAGAAGCTCCAGAGGGAGAGAGTGTTGGCTCCACTGCTTTCCTTTAGGAGAAGGGAAAATGGCCCAGACATCTCTGCTGACATCATAGGCCGGGGTGGCCAATCTGAGCCAGAGAAGGAGCCAGAATTTACCAATGTACATTGCCAAAGATCCACAGTAATATGTCAGCAGCCCCCATCACCTCCCCCACCCTCCAGCTCCCAGTGGCTCCCACCCACCAGCAGCTCTGCCTATCAGTGCCTCCCTGCACCTCCCAATCAACTGCAGGAGGCTCTGGGAGGGTGGGGGAGGGGTGGAGGAGGAGGAGTGAGGACACAGCAGGCTTAGGGGAGGGTGCGGGAGCCCCCAACTTAGAACTTCCATGGGATGGGAGAATCCCCAGATGAGATAAAGCCAGGATAGCCAGCTCCTTCACAACCTGTTTTAGTCCCTGGCATAGGAGGCATGTCAGGGATAAGGGAAGCTTAGCAGTTATAGTGAACCATAGCCAGCCAGCATAGAGTAAAGCAGCCTTCAGCCTGGAATAGAACCGAGCAGTCCTAGTATCAGACAGCCACAGCCATCTTCTTTGCAGCCTTATCTCTGCTACACCCAACAGATGCTGGCCCCGACTCTAAATTTAGGTCCTTGTGGTGTGTTGAATTACATGGAAATAAAAACAAGTTACAAAGAGGCTAGAATTGCAATAGTGTTTAATATTCTGTTTCTCATATTAGTTTTTTCAGTGACTGAACAAATGACGAGAGAATTTCAATCACCATCAAATAGCCAGACTGAAAGACTTAACGCAGAGACTATCACTAGTTTACATAACAATATTTGTATTAGCACTGCACTACTATAGGTTATATATAATGAACAAAGAAAGTAGCAGCTGATTTTTCCATCTATTTACAGTATTTTATAGAAATTATATATCCCACTTTATCCTGCATGGATATAGACACAACTACTCTGCACATATATATATAGTTCTCCAACTCACACATATTTCCTGAAAGGAAATGACTAGGAAGCATAAGCCAAATGGAACACCAGACCGCAGTACAATGGCATTTACTTTCAATTATTTTGCATTATCTGTGTGATAGCATATGGCGCCTTCATTTAACTTAAAAATAATTCAACTTATTTTCTTAGGTATGTTTGAGCTAAATAATGGCGGCAGCCTTTTTAGGTTTTATTTCTCTGTTTATATTTCATTGAAATTGTCATTGTCCACTCCTCCCCCACCAAAATAAGGGGGCAACAAAAGCAAAAAGACAAAAAGAACAAAAAAAAGAGTAAAGGAGTGGAAAGGGAGGGAAAGTAAAGGCAGGAAGGGGGGCAGGGATTGGAAAGGAGAGCAACATCTCAGTTTCCATCAGGTTTCTAAAAAGTCAGACCCAATCTTTTCAAAGTTTGCTGAGGTCCCTCCTCTCCAAAAAACATTACCCGCTCTTTAGCTGCCAGGTCAGCAAAGTCTGTGTTCCAAGCTGCTACCCCTGGAGGCAGTCTGCTCTTCCAGCTAAACAGTATCAGTCATTTGTCTACAAGCAGTGCTCTGGAGAGCCAAGCATTCTGTGAAGCTGGGATGTTTCCAAGATAATGAGCTATATCCCAAAACACAGCTCTTGGAAGTAATTTTTATGGAGGTATCCAAAACATATTAATCCTCGGGCCTTCTTCTAGCCAAAAGGATTGTATCCTGGGACAGTCCCAAAACATGTTAGCCACTAGGGCTCCGGAAAACAAGTGTGGACAAAACAATTTTTTTCTGCCAAATCAGCCTTAGTTGTAGATCAACAGTAGAATTTTTAATGATTTGCAAGGCACTTCCCCACTGGCTAGGGTTCAAGGACATGAAACAAAGATTTCTTCTACGTCTGGTGCAGGCAATCTAAATTACAGAGGGTCTTTTGGGCCAAGAAGCCCTAAACAGGCTAAGGCAGCTGGGCAGTCCCAGTTAACAGAGTGGTATTGGGGTGGGGTTCATTTGCATAGCTCCAACAAATGTTGCTGCTACTAGCAAGAATATATTGAAATTAAATTTGCCAAAGACAGGGCTACTACAGCACTGGTTCCATTCCTAAGAACCTGGCAGATCCCAGATATTCTGCACTTGCTTTTTAAAGGAATGCTTACTTCTTAAAGTTGCCGTAACTGGAAATATCCAGCTATCTTGGCACACTAGCAGACTATAAGTGCTATTAGGGAAAAAGTCAGCATTTTAAATAATGCACCACAAATATAGATACAGCAGGAAGGAAAAGTCATCCTTGTGTTAATGTGGCTGCCAGCTTAGAAAAATACTTTGAATTTACAGTACTTCTATCACCCAAATTCTATCACCCAAATTTAATATTTTTCCAAACATTTCAAGCTGTCAAGTAGTCAAGATATCAATAATAATATTTTGTAGGAGGATATTTATGTATCTTTAAGAACTAGATCAAGCTGAATTATTGGGCCATACTCTCTGCCAATTCAGCTTCACTGAAGTCAATTACCTTAGCAAAGAACTTGGCCCATAACCTTGACCTTTCATGACAATGTTTGTAAAATATAATCTCTGAGGTTTAAAAATCCAGTGATTTCTCTACTCAGTGTTCCAGTTCCTTACCGAGTGTGCAGGTCGTGGCTGATCATGGCAGGGTGCAAACAGAAATCCCCTTTTGTTTCTATATACTACAATAATGTAGTTACCACTGAAATAATTATACTAATATATTAAAAATAACACTGATGCATTGTTAAAAACATTTGAAGGGTGAAGTTGGGGTAACAAAATCCAAACCGGTAAGTTTTCCCAACAGTGGTATTTACACACACTTGGAAAAGTTAAATCTATTCAACTTTCCAAATAGCAATCTTCCCTTCTTCCCTTCCAGAACCACTGAGAACATATCTGTCCTCTGCGGAGCACAGTGCCTTTACCGTATCAGCATGGCCCACCAACTCCTTCTCCACAGTTTTCTTTTCAGCATCTATCACGTAGATCTTTCCCCTGGTTTTGCCCTGGGATAGTCCTCTGCCGCCAATCCACATCTGAAAAGCAGAATCTATTTTTAATACAATACATTCCACTTCTGTTCGAAGATACAGCCTAAGCTGTTTCAGCAAAGGAGTTGTTTATGTGCCCCCAAAGATACAGTCAGCGGTACTCCGGTCAGTTTTGAAAACGGTAATACCCAAAGTCTCTCAAAGCTATTTGTTGGAGCCATACGGTTTGTATGTTTCTGTGCAGGATGTATACTCACTATTACATTTTTAATAAGGGTTGCCAACTAAAAAGCAGCATATTTAAGAATGACAAAACGGGCGAAATTCTGTGTCTTTGCTTCCTTGCTAAAATAAATTGTCTAATTTTAATTAAATGAATTTAGAAGTAAGCCTGTAACAGACAGCTGTAACACTGTAATCTTCTGTCATTACCAAGCAGCCATTCTGACCCAGCCTGGCAACTCCAGTAAATGCTGTTTCGTTTTTACAACAGGGATATGTGGGTTTTATAGCTCTTACCATTGGCTCTGTCCTATCCTAGGAAACAAAGAGCCAAATTGCTGCGTCGCTGGTAGACTTAAAGACAGGAATATTGAATGTTCAAACTGGGGAGGTGGAAAGCTCAGGAATATTCGCTGGTTTTTCCTTTTTTGTATAAGGGAGTTAGTCAATAATGTATGTATGGTGTTACTGGGCTATGAAATGAGTGGAGGGGAAGAGGGATGATACTCCAGATGGAGCAGAAGAGGGCTCTGGGTTTCTGAGTAATCCTTTAATTTACAGGCTGGTTGGGTATCCCAGAGCTTGTGAGGTTCTGTCTCTACAGCACCTTTCTCTGGTTTTCCCATTAAGTCCTGGCTCACCAGCCTAGCCCCAGTGGCAGAGCAGCTACCCAACTCCAGAGGATGCTTTATGAAGTGACTGTACATTTTGTGGGAGAAGGGCTGGGGAGTCTGACTGGAAGGGTCTGGAGTTACTGTCACCACTTTATTGTGGAATATTTTCGGTATTATTTATGGAAATGACCTTTGCCCCGGACCAAATGGTGCACTCACTTGCAGCAGCCGCAGACCTGTGAAAGTGACTGGTATATTGTGACAGAGAGCTGAGTGACACTCCCAGAACATGGTGATATGGGGAACTGCTCAGGTCCTTTAACCCTGTTATGGTGAGCACATGATGATTAGATAGGAAGAGGCCATCTTCAGACACAGGCCAGCTAATCAGCATTTATTATTTTTCCACTAGTCTTTTGTTGGGCTTTATCACTGGAGCATAAGGCATTAAATGTCAGGGGACCTAATGTTTGATTCATAATGTTCAGTGAAAAGATCAGCGGCTAATAAAGTCATCATGCATTTAATCATGGATGAGGCTTCTGGCCTTGCTTGTATGTTTGAGTACTAGATGGTCAATTATGTTGGGCTGCTGTTAGCTCAGGGCTACTCATGTCTTAGAACAATGGGCGTGGCAAGCCCCCAAAAAAAGAACTCAACTGATGAAAACTTGACAGTGCTGTAAACACAAACTGCATTACATCTAGGAAATGGGCAACAAATAAAAATATCAAATTAACAGAATGTATTCTACCTGATTTTTTACTTTTATCATACAGGTAATCTCAGAACAGTCTTGAAGATGAATCTTTTGAGGAGTTCTGGAGAGATCTGTTGCATTCCAAATATACAGGTCACTACTTCCCGAACATGACGTCCATACTTGGTCCCCCTAAAGCACAGAAAGAATACGACCAATCTTACCAGTGTACTCACAAACATATCCTAAAAAATAATTGTACAACAGCACTGTTTATAAAGCAGAGACTTCCTATAAGACAAATTACCAGCGTAAATTTAATACCTCAGGAAACAGCTGGAAACAGAGAAAATCCGAACACACATCCTTCAGATTCTCTTCAATTTTCATTTCTTTCTGAGGAGACCCATTAGTTGTTGCTACGAGTATACAACTTCCTGTACCTTCAATAGTAAAAATATGAGGTTAGTAGTTGAAGTACTGACTTCTTATTTCCCAACAAAACCGTGGAAAGTTAGGAAGGAGTAAATGTGTACACGCAGAACTCTTTTCTAAAACACACAATGAAAACTATACATACATTTCCAATTGACTTCTCACAGTGTACGTTCTTATGTCTATTCTGAAATTACAGGCATGCCTGTTGGTACTCTAGGTGCTAACAGAAGGCGAAAAGAGAACTTGCTTAAATTTGCATATCACTATTTGGTTCTCAGCATGCACAAGTATTTGCTGCTATAGATCTAGGACAGAGATTCTGTACTACAGAAGTTGTAGGGTGGATTCCTGGCCCCAATGAAAATAATGGGAGCGTTACCACTGACAGCACATCCAGCCAGGATTTCACCCATAGACTCAGTAGCTTTTCTGTCACTCAGTGTGCATACTTGATATACAGTGGATCCAAGCTCTATAGGTCTATGGTCGCATTGAGTGTTAAGGCAATGTTGGGTGGATAAGCCTTAGGTTTCTTGAACCAACCTGTACTTGGAAAAGATGGCTTATCAAGGACCTTTTACTCTGGCACTGAAGCCTTAGCATATCCTACTCAGCTCCTACACACAGGATGGCAGAACACTTAGAAGCAGTTAAAGGTGACTGTCGAGACTATCAAGTTGGACCTGTGCCATAACAGGTGGCTCAAACACAGATCCACAACTGCCAATACTATTATCGCTAGACCCCACAGACGTAAAAGAACTTCTCTTTTAAGGGTTTCCATGCCAATTTACAGGCACCTTCAGGCAAGACCAAAGCCTGATGCTTCTAGATGTCATACCCTGCAGCCAATGCAACATCCCTGAAAAGATGTTCAATCCAGATGAGACATGGCCATCCAGAGGCAACTCTCATCCTCCCATGCAGTAATCCAGCAATTTTGTCCTTTGTGGGACTTCTTGCTATCACAAGAGGATATCTGTAAGACCCTGATCAGGCAAAATGCTTAATTTAAAGCACAATAATAATCCCAATAAACTCAACAGGACTACTCTATGCTATTTAAACAGCCTGAATGGAGATGGGTGGATGAAGAGAACTGGTTAATCATACAAAATAAAAGAACTGGCATTAAATTGCACTTTTCTTTACATTAAAGTGACATAACATGCAAAAACTTATTTAAAAAAAATTCCAAGATCTGAGGCATGAAGAACTTACAGCACCAAAGACGGTTGTCGTGGAGTTTGATAGAAAGAAGATTTTTGCAGGGCAGCTGAAATCTACGGTTTACTTTCAAAGTGCTAATGTTCCAAGCAATCACTGTCCCATCTAAACTGCATGAATATGCTTCGCTGTTGACATAAAAAAAAATTAAAAATAGCATGGTGTACAATCAAATCCAGAACTGAGATCTCAAATAAGACAGACTGTTGTTAGAGGTCTCCCACCACCACAAACATTAATGCCAAGTCAAAGCAGAAATCTTTACTGCCAAGAGTAGTAGAAATATTAGATTAAAATACAGCAATGAGCCACAACAGAGAGTGTGCATTAAAGTCTATAGGACAGTAGCACAGGAATAGTTCCAAAGTGCCAGGGCAGCATGCTGGAAGGGAATCACAGCAGGTGGCAGGGAGAGGGTGGCTTTGGCAGCAGAAATCAGGTTTGGCACGCGCACTTCTGCATTGTTCATTTTAAAAAGTATCATACGATGTATCGTAACTTATTTTTCTTGTTCTTCACTTTTTTATAAAGAAAAGTAAATCCAGAACAGGGTTGTAAAAGTATGATGAATCTATTCTGTGGACAAAGCAAAAATCATAGAATCATAGAATATCAGGGTTGGAAGGGACCTCAGGAGGTCATCTAGTCCAACCCCCTGCTCAAAGCAGGACCGATCCGACTAAATCATCCCAGCCAGGGCTTTGTCAAGCCTGACCTTAAAAACTTCTAGGTAAGGAGATTCCACCACCTCCCTAGGTAACGCATTCCAGTGTTTCACCACCCTCCTAGTGAAAAAGTTTTTCCGAATATCCAACCTAAATCTCCCCCACTGCAACTTGAGACCATTACTCCTTGTTCTGTCATCTGCTACCACTGAGAACAATCCAGAGCCCTCCTCTTTAGAACCCCCTTTCAGGTAGTTGAAAGCAGCTATCAAATCCCCCCTCATTCTTCTCTTCTGAAGACTAAACATCCCCAGTTCCCTCAGCCTCTCCTCATAACTCATGTGTTCCAGTCCCCTAATCATTTTTGTTGCCCTTCGCTGGACGCTTTCCAATTTTTCCACATCCTTCTTGTAGTGTGGGGCCCAAAACTGGACACAGTACTACAGATGAGGCCTCACCAATGTCGAATAGAGGGGAACGATCACATACCTCGATCTGCTGGCAATGCCCCTACTTATACATCCCAAAATGCCATTGACCTTCTTGGCAACAAGGGCACACTGTTGACTCATATCCCACTTCTCGTCCACTGTAATCCCCAGATCCTTTTCTACAGATCTGCTGCCGAGCCATTCGGTCCCTAGTTTGTAGTGGTGCATTGGATTCTTCCGTCCTGAGTGCAGGACTCTGTACTTGTCCTTGTTGAACCTCATCAGATTTCTTTTGGCCCAATCCTCCAATTTGTCTAGGTCCCTCTGTATCCTATCCCTACCCTCCAGTGTATCTACCACTCCTCCCAGTTTAGTGTCATCTGCAAACTTGCTGAGGGTGCAATCCACACCATCCTCCAGATCATTTATGAAGATATTGAACAAAACCAGCCCCAGGACCGACCCTTGGGGCACTCCACTTGATACCGGCTGCCAACTAGACATGGAGCCATTGATCACTACCCGTTGAGCCCGACAATCTAGCCAGCTTTCTATCCACCTTATTGTCCATTCATCCAGCCCATACTTCTTTAACTTGCTGGCAAGAATACTGTGGGAGACCGTGTCAAAAGCTTTCCTAAAGTCAAGGAACAACACGTCCACTGCTTTCCCTTCATCCACAGAGCCAGTTATCTCGTCATAGAAGGCAATTAGATTAGTCAGGCATGACTTGCCCTTGCTGAATCCATGCTGACTGTTCCTGATCACTTTCCTCTCCTCTAAGTGCTTCAGAATTGATTCCTTGAGGACCTGCTCCATGATTTTTCCAGGGACTGAGGTGAGGCTGACTGGCCTGTAGTTCCCAGAATCCTCCTCCTTCCCTTTTTTAAAGATGGGCACTACATTAGCCTTTTTCCAGTCATCTGGGACCTCCCCTGATCGCCATGAGTTTTCAAAGACAATGGCCAATGGCTCTGCAATCACATCCGCCAACTCCTTTAGCACTCTCGGATGCAACGCATCCGGCCCCATGGACTTGTGCTCGTCCAGCTTTTCTAAATAGTCCTGAACCACTTCTTTCTTCACAGAGGGCTGGTCACCTCCTCCCCATGCTGTGCTGCCCAGTGCAGTAGGCTGGGAGCTGGCCTTGTTCGTGAAGACAGAGGCAAAAAAAAGCATTGAGTACATTAGCTTTTTCCACATCCTCTGTCACTAGGTTGCCTCCCTCATTCAGTAAGGGGCCCACACTTTCCTTGACTTTCTTCTTGTTGCTAACATACCTGAAGAAACCCTTCTTGTTACTCTTAACATCTCTTGCTAGCTGCAACTCCAGGCGTGATTTGGCCTTCCTGATTTCACTCCTGCAAGCCCGAGCTATATCTTTATACTCATCCCTGGTCATTTGTCCAATCTTCCACTTCTTAAATACAAAAAAGAAGCTTACAAGAACAGCAAGGATTTCACTGTTAAGCCAAGCTGGTCGCCTGCCATATTTACTATTCTTTCTACACATCTGGATGGTTTGTCCCTGTAACCTCAATAAGGATTCTTTAAAATACAGCCAGGATTGAATGGAATGATCTTCAAGAGGCTTCGGTGTGCAATTTATCACTGGATGCCTGCAACTCCCCTTAAGTCTCATCTCTGTCTCAGGAAAGCAGGACTATTTTGGAAATAAGGTGTCATTGTGAATCTGATCACATCAGATCAATTGGACTACCTACACAGAAGGTTAAATATAGTGTCTTGTGGCTGACTGTTTTACACGGACCCTTACATATAACTACATGTTTTCTCTTAAGGTTAAATTTAGTCAAGATGTTGATTAGCGATTAGAGGAAATAAACACAAATTATCTTGTTTAAAATTCTCTCTAATATTACACATTTGTCCAACTTCAGAAGCTCTAGTACCAAGAATGCCTCCCACGTTAGCTGGTATGTATATTTTTTAAAAAATGGAACTTTGTAATCAAATTTACCTGGATACACTGTTCCTGTTCTCTGCAATGATGTCCATAACATGAGAGCGGTGGTCATTTAGTTGCTTATTGCAAGACATACTATGGGTGTTGATTATGTAAATAATGGTATCTTGAGAACCAATCCATACTTGGCTCTGCTCTACCATTACCATACAAGTCTAGAGACGAAAAAAAGTGCAAGATTTCTTTAAAAAGTTCAGCACAGAAGCCTATCACTCTTGAAAGAAGCACACAAACACGTTATACCAGTGGTTCTCAACCTTTCCAGACTACTGTACCCCTTTCAGGAGTCTGATGTGTCTTGTGTATCCCCCAAGTTTAACCTCACTTAAAAGCTGCTTGCTTATAAAAATCAGACATAAAAAATACAGAAGTGTCTCTGCACACTATTACTGAAAAATTGCTGACTTATTTTTACCATATAATTATAAAATAAATTAATTGGAATATAAATATTGTACTTAACATTTCAGTGTACAGTATATAGAGCAATATAAACAATCCATTGTCCGTATGAAATTTTAGTTTGTACTGACTTTGCTAGAGCTTCTTACGTAGCCTTTTGTAAAACTAGGCAAATACTAGATGAGTTGATGTACCCCCTGGAAGACCTCTGCGTACCCCTGGTTGAAAACCACTGTATTATACAAAAGGACAGAGTTTTTCTAGTGGCTGAAGTCAGAGCAAGAATCAAAGTTCCTCACTTCTTTCTTGGCTCTGTCACTAAAAGGCTGTATGATTGAAGGTAAGCGATGTTATCGCTATGGTTCAGTTTATCCTTCAAAAAAGTAGGCTTAATAATACTTACTGATACCTAACTCAAAAGGCGTGTTTTGGGGCTTAAAATATAATGTAAAACTCTGAGACCTTCAGATGAAAAACACCACAGAACCTCAAAGTATTACACATTTCTTTCCTACATAACAGAGACGCTCTTCCGTTTGTATCAAATGCATTTCTCTCTTCAATTAGAAGTGAAACATTAATTTAATTTTTGAACTAGAAATAGCAGCAGTAGTATTTTAAACACAGGATGTTCTGAAATAATGTACTTCTTATTTCCCACATTAATACCGACTCCATCTCTAAACAGATCTCAGCCATCCACCACCTCTTCGTAACTCGCTCCCTCCAGCTCCTAGCTCTCAGATACCTGGATCCTGTCATCAGACACTGCTGCTGCAGCTGTCCTTTTTGAGGGAGGCCTCTCCTCTTTTCACACACACCACCCTTGGTCAGACTGTGGTGGGCTTCTCCTCTCCCATTCCTGCCGGTTTCAGCCCCTCCCAGCTCCCCCTTCCCAGGCTTTCCTTTTTTTGAACAGCACCGTATCTGCACCTTCTCTGCCCGCTTCACGCTG
This sequence comes from Natator depressus, assembly GCF_965152275.1. Taxonomy (NCBI): domain Eukaryota; kingdom Metazoa; phylum Chordata; order Testudines; family Cheloniidae; genus Natator; species Natator depressus. Next base: position 9,404,603 of record NC_134235.1, read on the forward strand.
CTGTCCTTTACCATCCACCCAACTCCTCGCATCATCCTTCCTTTCTGATTTAGTCTCCAGATGCTCTCTCTTCCTCTCCTTGCTGTCTCCCACTCATCCTTGGGGACTTCAACTCCCATGCTGATGACTCATATGACCTCTTAGCTGTACCTCACCTCTATCTTTGATCTGCAGGTCTGGATCAACTCACCCAGTCACGAGGGCTGTTCACTTGACTTGGTCTTCACCAAGCAATCCTTGCTCTAATCTATGGTTGAGTTCCCCCTCTCAGACCATCGCCTGGTTTCTTTCCACATCACCCATCAGCTCCCCACAGTGACCTGCAAGGCAGCCTGTGTCTTGCAGTCCATCAGCATTGATGACTTCTTGTCTGCTCTCAGCCCTCTGTCCTCCCTGCCCTCTCTTCCTTTAGTTCCGTTGATACAGTTGACTACTCTCTCTCTCTCTCCAAGCTTCACTCTCCTCCAGTTTCAACTCTTCTGCCTCTCTCCCATCTCCCACCCTGCCAACACCCCAGCGCTGGCTTATCCTCAACATCTGCTTCCTCTGCTCCTGCTCTCGCACTGCAGATCATCTCTGATGGAAATCCTACGAGCAGGCTGCCTTCCTCAACTATATATTTGTTCTCTCCTCCTTCACTTCTCCCATCTTCCTAGTTCATAGAAGTTACTCCTCTTCCTCCGTTACACACACAGAAGTTTGTTTGCTCTCCTTCAACCCCTCCACTTGCCCTCTCCTCCCACCCATCCCATCCCCGATCCCCTTGCAACTACTTTTTTCCCCCTCCCTTACTCTCCTCCTTAACCTCTCGCTATCCTCCAGCTCTTTTCCCTCACAATACAAGCAATGATCTAGTCTCTTCTATTTTAAAAAGCCCACCCTGGAGCCCACTGTATCTCCCTTCTTCCTTTCATCTGTAAACTCACTGAATGCACTGTTGATAATATGGAGTTCCTCTCCTCCAATTCCATCCTAGACCCTCTCCAATCAGGTTTCTGCCCTTTGCACGCCACTGAAACTGCTTGCCAAAAAGTCTCTAATAATCTTTTCCAAGACAAAGCTCAGAACCAGTATGCCATCCTCATCCCCCTTGACCTGTCAGCTACCTTTGACACAATCAACCATGCTCCTCTTCTTGAAATCTTGTCTTTCCTTGGTTCCACAGAGTCATAGACAAAAGGTCAGAAGGGACCATTATGATAGTCTTGTCTGACCTCCTGCACAATGCAGGCCACACAATCTCACCCACCCACTCCTGTAATAAACCCCTAACCTATGTCTGAGCTATTGAAGTCCTCAAATCATGGTTTAAAGACTTTAAGGTGCAGAGAATCCTCCAGCAATTGACCCATTCCCCACACTGCAGAGGAAGGTGAAAACCCCCCAGAGCCTCTGCCAATCTGCCTTGGAGGAAAATTCCTTCCCGACCCCAAATATGGCAATCAGCAAAACCCTGAGCACATGGGAAGACACACCAGCCAGACACCCAGGAAAGAAATCTCTTTAGTAACTCAGATCCCACCCCATCTAACATCCCATCACAGGCCATTGGGCCTATTTACCACTAATAGTCAAAGATCAATTAATTGCCAAAATTAGGCTATCCCATCATAACATCCCCTCCATAAACTTATCAAGCTTATTCTTGAAGTCAGATATGTCTTTTGCCCCCACTGCTCCCCTTGGAAGGCTGTTCCAGAACTTCACTCCTCTGATGGTTAGAAACCTTCGTCTAACTTCAAGTCTAAACTTCCTGGTGGCCAGTTTATATCCATTTGTTCTTGTGTCCACATTGGTACTGAGCTTAAATAATTCCTCTCCCTCCCTGGTATTTCTCTCTCTGACATATTTAGAGAGAGCAATATCTCCTCTCAGCCTTCTTTTGGTTAGGCTAAAGAAGACAAGCTCATTGAGTCCCCTTTCATAACACAGGTTTTCCGTTCCTCGTATCATCCAAGTAGTCCTTCTCTGTACCTGTTCCAGTTTGAATTCATCCTTCTTAAACATGGGAGACCAGAACTGTACACAGTATTCTAGAAGAGGTCTCCCCAGTGCCTAATAAGGAGGTGTTAGTACCACTATACCTCTACTGGAAATACCTCACCTGATGCATCGCATTAGTTTTTTCACGGCCATATCACATTGGCGGCTCATAGTCATCCTGTGATCAACCAATACTCCGAGGTCCTTCTCCTCCTCCGTTACTTCCAACTGATGCGTCCCCAGTTTATTAAAAAAATTCTTGTTATTAATCCCTAAATGCATGACCTTGCACTTTTCACTATTAAATTTCATCCTATTACTATTAGTCCAGTTTACAAGGTCATCCAGATCTTCCTGTATGATATCCCGGTCCTTCTCTGTATTGGCAATACCTCCCAGTTTTGTCTCATCCGCAAACTTTATTAGCACACACTCCCACTTTTTGTGCCAAGGTCAGTAATAAAAAGATTAAATACGATTGGCCCCAAAACCAATCCCTGAGGAACTCCACTAGTAACCTCCCTCCAGCCTGACAGTTCACCTTTCAGTATGACCTGCTGTAGTCTCCCCTTTAACCAGTGCCTTATCCATCTTTCAATTTTCATATTGATCCGCATCTTTTCCAATTTAACTAATAATTCCCCATGTGGAATCGTATCCAATGCCTTACTGAAATCGAGGTAAATTAGATCCACTGCATTTCCTTTGTCTAAAAAATCCGTACCTTCTCAAAGAAGGAGATCCGGTTGGTCTGACACGAGCTACCTTTTGTAAAACCATGTTGTATCTTGTCCCAATTACCATTGACCTCAATGTCCTTAACTACTTTCTCTGTCAAAATTTTTTCCAAGACCTTGCATATTACAATTGTCAAACTAACAGGCCTGTAGTTACCTGGATCACTTTCTCTCTCACCCCTTCCTTAAAAATAGGAACTATGTTAGCAATTCTCCAGTCATATGGTACAACGCCCGAGTTTACAGATTCATTAAAAATTCTTGCTAATGGGCTTGCAATTTTTCCTTTAATATTCTTGGATGAAGAGTATCTGGGCCTCCCAATTTAGTCCCATTAAGCTGTTCGAGTTTCGCTTCTACCTCGGATGTGGTAATATCTACCTCCATATCCTCATTCCCATTTGTCATCCTGCCATTATCCCTAAGCCCCTCATTAAAGACTGAGGCAAAGTATTTGTTTAGATAGTGGGTCATGCCGAGATTATCTTTTATTATTCTTTGTTTTCTTCTTATTTATATGGCTATACAACCTTTTACTATTGGTTTTAATTCCCTTTGCAAGGTCCAACTCTACATGGCTTTTGGCCTCTCGCACTTTATCCCTACATGTTCTGACCTCAATAAGGTAGGTTTCCTTGCTGATCCCTCCCATCTTCCACTCCCTGTACGCTTTCTGCTTTTTCTTAATCACCTCTCTGAGACGCTTGCTCATCCAGCTTGGTCTACAACTCCTGCCTATGAATTTTTTCCCCTTTCTTGGGATGTAGTCTTCTGATAGTTTCTGCAACTTTGACTTGAAGTAATCCCAGGCTTCCTCTGCCTTTAGATCCACAAGTTCTTCAGTCCAATCCACTTCCCTAACTAATTTCCTTAATTTTTTTAAAGTTAGCCCTTTTGAAATAAAAACCCTAGTCACAGATCTATTTTTGTTTATCCTTCCATTTAGTTTGAACTGAATTAGCTCATGATCCCTTAAACCAAGGTTGTCCTGTCGCATCCAGGAAAATCTGAGCCCTATTATTATACTAGCACTTGTCCTCCGGTCTATCTTTGTATTCTCACCTCTCAAAACGCTCCTTCAGCATGTCCTTCTGAGGAACCTCCTCATCACCCCTCCAACTCTCTGTGGGGATTCCTCAGGGCTCCGTCCTCGGTCCCCTTCTCTTCTCCTTCTGTACCTTATCTTGGGGTAACCTCATCAAATTCAACGACTGACTTTATGCTGATGATTTACAGATCTACCTCTTTACCCCAGACCTGTCTCCCTTCTTTCCAAACTAAAATCTTGACCTGTCTTGCTGACATCTCCTCATGGATGTCTAGCCAACAGCTCAAGATCAACATGACTCAAAACAGAGCTCCTAATCTTGTCCTCCCCACCCCTTTCTCATTCACAGCGAACACCCCTCTCCCCCCACCAACCTGCCTGTTATGCAGGCTCGTAGCCAGGGTGTCCTCTTCAACTCTGACTTCTCTCTAGGTGCTCATACCCAGGCTATGTCTAAATCCTGATGTCTCCTTCTGCATAACATCTCTAAGACGCAGCCTTTCCTGACCATGCACGCAGCTAAAACTCTCATCCAGGCTCTCGATACCTCATATCTATATTACTTCAGCTTCCTTCTCTCTGGACTTGACAATGCAATCTTGCCCCACTCAGACCCATTCAGAATGCTGCTGTGAAAATCATTCTCCTAGCTTGTTGCTTTGACCAGGTTATCCCTCTTACTGCTTCACTCCACTGGCTCCCTCCTTCTCTATCACATCATACATAAGCTGTTTGTCTTCTCTTTCAAGGCCCTTCCAGCCCATCCCTACCCATCACCTCTCATTCACTATCGAGAGGTGAATTCCCACTTCCAATCAGCCCACGATACCAGCCTTCGTTATCCACTTGTTAAATATTCAAACATAATTGTGCTTTCGCTTGTGCTGCCCCTCACTTGGGAGGAGCTCCCTGTAAACATCCACAAAGCTACCTCGTTATCCACCTTCAAAACCCTCCTTAAAAGTCTCCTTTGCCATAATGCCTTTTAAAAACCCTTCATAACTGGTAGGCTGCAGGTGTACTGAGACTACTGCCTTTCACTCTGACCAATATTGTCCCATTGTTTCCTTGAACTCCCCCCATCTGTCTGTTGTAGCTTGTTTTATACTTCGATTGTAAGCTCTTTGGGGCAGGGACCATATTTTTGCTCTGTATCTGTACAATGTCTGGCACAGTGGGGTCCCTGATCCATGACTAGGACTCCTAAGCGCTATGGTAATACAAATAATTAATAAGAACAACAACGCGAGTCTCACTCACCAGTTTAGAGCTGCCCACTTTAAAACAGTGTTGCTGAATAGTCCAGGTAGATGCATCAAACACAATCACCTTCCCCTCACTTAAAGCACACCATAACTTTGGACGGGCATCTTCAATTCTATCTCCTGCATCGAGGTGCCCTAGTATTGGGGGGAAAAAAGAGGAACAAACAGTACTCCTAGCTACATTTGGAGATGTTATTAAGCAGTATATCTTCCTGGTAGAACATGATATCCGTGCCCCAGAACCTACATTAGATAGCTACTGAGTTGCAACCACTTCATATCATGCTAATTATAATCATCCCACTGTACCTTGTGCTCCTCCATGTCTGTTTATTGAGTCCACCTGTTTTGCATCTCATACTTGTAAGCTCTTCAGAGCATTGATCATCTTTTTGCTGTATATTTGTAACATGCCTAGCATGCTAAACCCCCAATCCCTGACTGGAGCATCTAGATGCCCCAGTCAATATACTTAACAGATAATACACCCACTGGCTATTGGTTTTTGGGTAAAATGTAAGGGGCTATGTTTTGACCTAGAAACCTCTAAAAGGCCTGGGAGCCACCTACTTGCAAGAATGTTTCTTTCCCTGCATTGGACTGCCACATCTGCACGCAAAAGCAGCTCCAGCTGGAACCCCCTCAGTATAAAACAGAGTGTGCCCTTAACATTGGAACTTATTCTCCCTTCTGGTTTCAAATAGCCTGAGTTTGCTTTCATGACACGCTGCAAGGCCCATTAACCAGACTTTAGGGGCTGTGGGCTTCACAAAGGCTAGGGTTTGTGGGAAAGGTGGGGTATAACCTGGGTATGTATTCATCTTTGGGTTATTTTCTGGGTTTCTTTACTGATTTAAAGAAGGTGCTGATTTAGTCTTTTAGGAGGACTGTATTTTTAAATTTATGGCAACTGTGTTTAGAGGTTGGGGGGGAGGGGGGATAGGTAATTTTTTTATTATACACAGAGCTAGTTGCATCACCTATTATTAAGGTTGCTTGACCCGTCATATTACAAGACCCTCTTTCAGTTGCTCATAACTTTTCCGAACTGTTTGGGCTGAAATTTGCCATGCTGGGTACCTGCCGCATGCTGAATGTTTCTGGAAAATTTCAGCCAAAATGATACAGCAGGTTCCAAGAACGACGTTAATGAAAAATCTGTTTTATCCATGTTTAAAAATTCTGGTGACTTTTTCTTTGAAAAGCTCTACTGCCTCCATGCTTGGGAGCAGGAACCTGAAATTTGGCAAGGGGTGGCCTTTCTGTCTGGGATGTGCCTTTTGCTTCCCTGTAAAAATTCATCCAAGTTTGGCCAAGTTATAAAATATGCTCAGTGAGACTTAAAATTTTAGCAGTTAAATTCCATGAACGTGCTGTCCTGACTGGGCAGGCCCCTGCCTGGGGCTGAGCAGGACTCTTCCTGCAATTACAGCTGTCTGAGGGTCTGAGCACCAGAACTAAGGAAAGAAGATAGTCTCCCCTGTGTTCTCACTGACCCCTCTGCTGGGCCAAAGAAGCCTAGAGGAAGAAGATGCCTGATCTGAATACAGAAAGGACAAGAGGCAGACCTGTAGGGAGAGGTAAACTGGGATTGGGAGTGGAGGGGGTGCCCAAGCCTGGAACTATGAGCCAGAAGGTGGGGAGAAAGGCTGAGGCTATGTGACTAAGGGTGTCTGAATAGCAATGCAAACCAAAGTGCTGTGATGTAACTCCCTGTGTGGATGCAAAGTAAAAGGTTCCTACTTCACGTTAACATATTCCTGTTTGAAGAGGACAATGTTAACACGAACTAGGAAACTGAGTTCACACTCATATGACCCACACAGGAGTTACAGCACAGAACTTTGGTTTGCACTGCTATTCACACTGCAGGGAAGGGCAAACAAGCCCTGAGATTGGATGAGGAGCTGGGGGAGTTTGGGACTAGCTGTGCAAAGAGACTAGGAGAGTGAGCCAAAGGGGAGGTGGGTGAGGGATACTGAGATTGGATTACGACTCCAGGAAGGGAGGCCACTGGGGGGCCACAGCAGAGAAGAGAGAGACACAAATTGGAAGAGGAGCTGGGAACTGGGACTGGGGGGAGAAGGAGATTGGGATTAGAAGCCTGAGGAGTGGACACTGGGACTGGCTACATGGGAAGAATGGGACTGGGACAAGGTGCCAGGGTAGGAGAGAGGAGTGGGACAATTTGGAGGAAACATGGCAGAAGGGTTCACACTTCAGAGGGAAGGGGCAGAAGAGTCTGGGCCCTCAAACACACCGCCCTGCTCCAGAGACTGGAATGGACCCCAAGATTCCCGAGTCTCACCATGCCTCTGCTGTCAGCCAATAATTGTGAAATCCACTGGCAAAATGTTGCTGCATCCCCCCCAGTGCTGGTCCATATGACAACCTACTACTGCTATCAGTTACTCTATTAGCTCAAGTGGCAAAAATTTGGGTGATGGAGCTAAAGGTCCCAACCCTGCTGATGACCCATGTAGGTGTCAATATGATACCATATGCTGGAATCTCCATTTATTTCAGTTTTTTTTTTTTTTTAAGCAAAAAAGCTAGAACATCTATATATAAAGAACTACATTCAAATGTTAAGGGGATTGCAGGAAAAGAATGGATGGCCTCATGTTTAAGGCAGCTGAATAGTGCACTGGAGTATGGGTTTCTATCCCTGCCTCAGCCACAGAGTTGTGTGTGATGCTAGTCAAGTCAGTTAAACCAAACTTTTCATTGGTGGTCATGAACTGTCTTCTCATTTTCTGCAGGCCTGACTTGAGACTATGGGATCTGATGGGATATTAATTGGTGTCCGCTAATTCCACCATATCATACCATATGTACACATCTGTCTATAATGTGTAGGGAAAAAAACCTGCATGATCATGGTGGACTCCAGCTTGAGTGGCTTACACTGGAGGTCTCATGCTGCCAGTACGAAAATATCCCGGGAATTTCTACATATTATAGGTGACAATTTCCTAACTCAAAAAGTGTGCCAACAGAGGAATTCTATATTAAACTTGTCATGGCAGATAAAGAGGAACTAAATATAGAACTAAAAAAAAAAAAGTCAATGGTAATGTGATCATGACTTGATCACATTTATAATCTGCAAACAGAATAAAATCCAGACCAATAATATATATATATTTGGAGCTTTAATAGGACCAATTTCACAAAACTGAAAACAATTATGCGCCAAATCAGCTGAGAGAAAAAATTTAACAATCAGAAAAAAAAAGTGAATGATATTGTGGTAAATGGCCAACGCTACAGTGGTGGGTCCCACGCTTTTCCTTAGTGTGGTGGGTCAGGGTGCCGCCCACTGCCCCTATTCTTGGGTGTTGTGGGCTCTGCTCGTGCCCCAGTGTGGGAGGGAGAGGAGTGGGGAAGGGAAGCGACTCAGGTCCGCCTCCTACTCTGGGTCACAGCCCCTTCAGCTTTGCAGGCTGCTTACCCTCTTTCTCCTTGGGTAGCGTTTCCCTCAGTCGTCTGTGCCCTTCCCCTGGTACTGTGGTCTTCTGGCTAACAGCAGTGATCCTCCAACTCCAGTCAACTCTCCTTCCCCTCCTCCCCCTCTGACTAAAGTAGGGGAGTTTTATTAGGTCTCTAGCAGGGCCTCAATTGGTTCCAGGTGCTCCAATTAACCTGTAGTAACCTTTCCCCAGTCCACAGGAAACAAGGCCGTGATCATCCTGTGGCTTATATACCTCCCATCTACCACTCTCCTGCCATCTACAACACCAGGGAGAGGATGTTGGCTGAGGGGATTCTTTGCGACTGTGGGTCTCTTTTCAGTCCTCCCTCCATTCATGCATCCAGGCAGAGTTCCTCTGGGCGGTGTCTGCTGGCTCCCTTGACACCTTCGAGGAGCAGCGGGCGCTGTCCAGGTTTCTCAGCTTGGTATCCCCTTCAGGTTCCCTTTGTTTGACCCTTTGACCTTCACACCTGCCCCTGTTACATTTTTGGTTGTCCCCCGTAATTAGTTGAGTTCCTGGACCTGGGAGATGGTCCTTTAGCAATGGGCGGGCTTGTGCCCACCTGCTTCCCAGAACCCAATAGGACCACTTTTCTGCTGCTCTCTGGCCCTGCTGTCTCACAATACATGGGAATTGTTTAAGAACACTTTACTAGATACCCAAAAAGCCAGTCCCACAAATGAGGAAGGTGGTCTTACTGGTTTAAAAAAAAAAAAAAGACAGACCTGGCTTTGAGTAAAAGTGAAACTCGCTATTAAAAAAAAATCTCTCTCTCAGGAGGATGTTAAGTTAGACATTTCTAAATCTGCAGGTCCAGAGTTTTAAAAGAGCTAGCTGGGAAGCTCGTTAAACCATTAACATTGATTTTAAGGGTCTTGGGACACTGGGGAAATTCCAGAAGACTGGAAAAAAGCAAACGTTGTGCCAATATTTAAAAAGGTTAAATAGGATGACCTGGGTCATTGACATGCAAGACACTGGAGCAACCAATACAGGACTCAGTTAATACAGAATTAAAGGAGAGTAATATAAATAATGCCAATCAGCCTGGGTTTATGGAAAATAGATCCTGTCAAATTAACTTGATATCTTTTTTTTTAAAATTAAGATTACAGTTTTGGTTAATACAAATAATAGTGGTGATGTAATATATTTAGATTTCTGCAGGGCATTTTACTTGGTTCTGTATGACAGTTTGATTAAAGAACTAAAACGACAATTAACATGGCACACATGAAATGGATTAAAAACTGGTTAACTGATAGGTTTCAAAACGTAATTGTAAACGGGGACTCCTTATTGACTAAGTGTGGCTCTAGTGGGGTCCTGCAGGGATCAATTCTTGGCCCTACACTATTTAACATTTTTGTCAATGACCTGGAACAAAACAAAATCATCACTAATAAAATTTGCAGAGGATACAAAAATTGGGGGAGGGCGAAATAAGCAAGAGGACAGGACACTGATAGAGAGTGATCTGGATTGTTTGGTAAACTGAGCGGAAACAAACATACATTTTAACATGGCCAAATGTAAATATATACATCTAGGAATGAAGAATGTAGGTCATATTTACAGGAAGGGAAACTATCCTGGGAAGCAGTGACTCTGAAAAAATGTGTGGGAATTAACTGAACATGAGCTCCCAGAGCAATGCTGTGGCCAAAAGGGCTAATGCGATCCTTCGATGCAGAAACAGGGGGATCTCAAGTAGGAGCAGAGAAGTTATTTTACCTCTATTTGGCACTGGCATGACTAAAAAATATTTAATAATGGGCTCTTCAATCTAGCGGAGACCGGTATAACATGCTCCAATGACTGGAAGTTGAAACTAGACTAACAGTTACTACTCTGAAAAATCTGGTTATAGGTGTCTCAAATTGGGCACCCAAAATTAGTGAAAACTTTTATCCTTAATATCTCTGTCAGTTCACCATCTGTAAAATGGGGATAATAATACCCTCTCATCTCACAGGAATGTCGTGAAAGTAAAATCATTAATATCCGTGAAACATTCATATTGTATAGTGATGAACACCATAGAAAAGCCCAATGAGGAAATTAATAATTCTGTCTTCAAAGCAGGTTTTAAGTAGTGCAGTAAATAAGGTTATACACTGAACAATGAGGATAAAACAAAATACTGAATAGCTCTAATTAAGTGAGCACCACCCTGTTGCATTCAGTCAGGCAGGAAAGCTATAGAAAAAGTATGTGATCATGTAATTAAAGACTATATCATTATGCATATGCAAAACAGGGGTAAATTAAGGTTTCACAGGCAACCTTAATTTTGGCATTTGCTAACTTTTGAGTACTTGATCTTCCAAGCTTAATAATATTCTTTTAACATAGTTTTTTGTGTGCAGTATTTTATAGACACACAAAGCATGCCATAACAGCAGCAACATCAGGCTACTCCCTCCACAAGTTATAGCAGCAAGTGATTTTATGCTTTGCATTTTAAATGAAAGTGGATGAATTTCAAGAATGAACTATATCACGGTACCTGGTGTATAGAGCAAGACGTCTACTGCTTGTGGAAAAGTCTCGCCAACTGAGGGATTAATCTTGTGCTTTAGTGTTTCTGATGTAGTTTTTGGGACCATCATGGGCACTGAAACACAAAGACAGTGTACAATTTGCAAAAAAGTGTAAAAACGTAAACCTCAAATAATATAAAACTCAAGAATTTGAGAATAAACTTGTACCATTTATTCAGATTAGGAGATTAAAGTGTGAAAAAAAATTAAATTTAAAACAATGCCTTGTGAGAAAACTCTATAAATGACATGAAAGAATGCACCTGGGCCAACAACTTACAAGTATATCAGATTTCAGCTTCTTAGACACAACCCTTTGAACAATTTAGAAAAAGTTGAAGCAGATTTAATTATAATGGCAAGTGCACCCTTGAAGCATATATAAAACTGACCTTCATTTTTCATCTTGTCAAAGAAAGATAGTTTGGAAGCAGCATAAATGGTTTTGGAGGACTGCAGTGCACCAACTACAGCATCCATCAGGAGGACATTGGTCAGGGCTTGTTGAATATATTGAGGATCCTAAAAATGAAAAACCTGATCTTAGCTCATCTAATAAATTTTTCTTACACAGTCCCATTCTCTATACTCACTACAGGGATCTCTCAATATTATTAGAGGCATCCCTACACCTATAGCTGCATCTGCTGTCTAAGCCACGTCGGTTCTAGCAAACTACTGCCCAGTGTCAACCATTCTGTTCCTGAACAAGCTCATAGAGAAGCTACCCAAAAGGCCAAATTCAAACTCTTAATTGCAGCTGTTATTTTATACCTGGCCCAATCTGGATTCAGGCAAGGACATGGATCTAAAACTGTTTTAGTGGCACTGATGGATGGTCACCTGCTATCAGTGGATAGAGGACAGACATCCACTCATCCTTTGGGAGCTCCCCTGCAGCTTTCAACACTGTTGACCGTAAGATACTACTGTCTCACCTGAGAGAGGTTGCAGGGGTCCAAGGTAATGTGCAAAAATGGTTTGAGAATCCTTCCTGGAGGGATGCACCCAAGAGCAGTGACAGGAGAGTGCAATTCCACCACTAGCCACCTCACTTGTGGAGTCCCACAAGGATCAATTCTCTCTCCAGTCCTATTCAACATCTCCATGCAGCCACTAGGTGAGCTGGTCAGCTGACATGGACTCAAGTGGCAACAATATGCAGATGACACACAGCTCTATTAATCCTTCACCACATATGATCATAACCACTACCATCATGATAGGTCAGTGCTTGGGCAAGATCATCTCACGGATCAAGAACAGCTGTCTGAAGCTGTACCCAAGCAAGACAGGTACTTTCCTGCTGGTGGATAGAAGAAAACATTTTGAAGAGTTGGCAGCCATCGTACAGTCTCATTTGGTTGAAGGTACATACCTGCAATTGGTCTGTTTACGCCATCATTTTGGAGTACTCCTGGATTCCTCACTGAGTCTAAGCTCTCGTACCAGCATCTGAAACTAACATTTTCTACTATCTCCACTTGGTTAAGAGACCCCATCCTGGTGAACAATGACCATACTTCAGTTTTTCACCTCTCAGCTGGAGAGCCACAAGCAAAGCAATATACCTGGTCTTGAAGCCTTCAGAGCTTAGAAAACTAACTGGTACAGAACGCTGCAACACAACACTGACTACCACAAGCTCATCACACCCATCCTCTGCTCCCTACACTGGTATCCCCTAGACTAAGTTCAAGGCACTCAGGGCTTCAGTGGCCTGGGCCAGGATAGCTAAAAGAGCGACTGCAGTTCCAAGACAGAATCCGTGGTCAACAACTTCATTCCTCTGGCACAATGTAATGTTCTACAAACTTGTCTGTGAAAGAGCAGAGCTTTCTTAGGGGCTGGCCCAAGATTGTGGAATGAACTCCCACAAACCTTCTCTAACAAACATACGGGGGGGGTGCATGCGCACGCATACATATAGGACAGATGTTGTTCACAGATGTGGCTTTAGACACTATTGGAAAGTGCTCATATACTACAGTAATGAGTGCAGTGTAAGAACCAATTTTGTCTTGAATAAACCCATCCCAGAAGCACAATTCCAGAGCTGTACAGACACTGATTTCCACTGTTAAAATTAGATAAAAACAACTTTGAAATCTAACCCAACCTTGCCAGATACACCATTTCCCACTTTTCTGGTGCCATCCCCCACTTAATGGAATACTAAATTGTATTATAATGTAGATGGTGCCATGTGTAACATACTTTACCTGAGCTGGTAATAGCTAGAGCCAGTAGTGCATTAAAGGATCTTATGAAAGACATTTCCTGCATCTCTCTCCCTTTCAAGAAAGGAAAATCTGCAGCCAGCCCTTATCTAGTACAAGAGCCCGACCTGCTAGTGGCAGCCGTTCAACCTACCATGTACAAGAGGTTCATGACACCCCATCACATTTTTTTAGGCATGAATTGGACCCGTGTCCAAGACATCTAAGGAAGGAAAATTAATAGGTATGGTAAAACAACATTTACCATTCTCAGCCCCCAGCATGCTAAATGGTGCACAGGACTGTGCCTGTCAGCAGTAAGACAAAGCAAGTAAATAGGCAGAGTAAATACTTGGAAAAAAGTGTGTATGAATTTTGGCATGTTAGTATGTGTGGCTCATGTACTACAGTATACCACATCCTTCTGCTGAAGGCAGCATCAGCTGAAGCCACAAGGTGCTATGGTGAATACATACAGTTTAGATCAAGTGACCACTTTTCATATGTCTTCATAACAGACTCAAGTTCTTTCTGCCCAGAATATGGACATCTTTCTAGAAGAGTGCAATATGAACTTACATTGCATGGCTTTTTAGCTCTCTTTACAGCTACTGTGGAATTGACATTTATTTCAATTCTGGATAAAAACCCTGAACAGATATTCAGAAATAAAGATACAGGACTGTTCTTGAGCTGCCCAGTTTCTTTGGGACTACAAAGAATATTAAATGTGCCCTGTAATCATTCTCGGTCCTGCAGGTTCTCTACTTCTCCAACATAGATCAGTGATCTATTTGTTCCTGGATCACTGTCAACGTCTTTGGATTGGATGAATATTCTGTTTGTATAAACGTTCTCCGTGGGGTCTCTGTGGTGCAAGAATCCATGTTAGCCCATCTACTCACAGGATTCAGGACCACATGTCCAGGCATGGTAAAAGTCCTCTTGCCATGTGACCTTTCATCATTATGTGCCAAGCAAAATGAGAAAAATTTTCTATTAAGGCCTCCATTTCAAACTTTCCTGACTTGTTTTTTTTTTTAAAAAGGGGTGTGAAGAGAAAGGTCACAAACAAAAAACCAAAAGGCTGACATATGACAAAAACTTACTTTGCACATTTATTTTTCCAACCATATTTTAAATGATTTCTTCTTAAATTATAGTACTTCAAGCTGTACTATAGTAACAAACAGAATCATGTTTTAGTAAATCTTCATTTTATTTTTTTTGCCATATGAGACGTCCCTATGCTCTTTTATTCACTCTTTGCTGAAAAGTGGAAAATACATTTCCAGGTTTTTATGTGAACTCCAAAGTACACGAGGAACAGGAAAAAATTATAAATTATTACAAATAGCTCAACTAGTAAAGTAATATTTATACCTTGTGATCATCTGCCATCTTCTTCCCAGCCCACATCTCTTTCACCATCAAGTGCCAAAGATCACACTCTGTCTTAAGGTTAGCTTCAAAGACTTCCTTTTTGGACACAGACTTAATCCTCAGAGTGGGTATTCTCAGAAGGAGGAAAGCTACAGTAGTACTTTTAACATCCTGTAAATGCAGAGAAACAAAGAACCCAGTAAAGCACAGTCACAGACAATGTGCAGTATTCATTAAGCATGACAACTTCCAATATTCCTAGCCAAAACTAGTTCTCTTGCGTTCACATCCACAAACACCCAGGCAGGGTCTCTGATCAAAGGACAATTTATGTTTAGGTATATTGCTAAACAGGGGGTGAGCTAAGACTACTTCCGATTGTATAAAATGTGCTCATTTTACTGTTACCTCCATCCATTCTCATTCCCTATCCCCAATTCGTTTTTTCATACACTTGTATCTTTTCATAAATCCAGACTATAAGCTCTTTGGGCAACTGCCTTTTTTCTACAGGTCTGTATAGCACCTACCCTATTCAGCACTGATCCATTAGCAAGGCCAACTGGCACTGAGAAATACCTCAAACTTTGGTTGTAGCCATGGATAGAATTAGTGATTTTTTAAAGATACATTCCCTGCCATCATAGTTCTTCCTCTTGTAAAACATTCATGAAATGTCTTATCTTGAGAGAGAGAGGCTGTGCTACCAGGATGGAGTCTGGCATATTCTTGCTCACAATCATGTAACAGATCGTAACAACTAATTACTTCATGCTCACCTCTATATTCCTGAAAGTTGTGATCTCAACATAGCCAGGCCTTCCTTCAGTCAAAAGGAACAAGCGCTTCTGGGTCATTGCTATTTTTCCTACTCCAAAATTAGTTTTAACTGAGCAGGATAACTTGTAGACACATTCATTTGTATCTAAATGCTCTAGTACAGTGTGTGGCAGGTTAACCTCTTGAGCCTCTGCTTCTGTTTCCTTCCAGTAGTTGTAGAAATCTTTGAATGTTTCAGGGTCAATTTGTTTCTGGTGTCCTTAAAAGTTTTTAAAAGTTAATTATTTGAAGTCATTATATTTTATTTTAAATTCATATATTTTGAGGATACTAAGGGCTAGATTGTGTCCAAGCCCTGAGCAAGGGTTGGTTTATAAGCTGCCAAAAGTAACCCCAGGAGACATTTCAGAGTGAGAATTCCTCCCCTGCTTTTTCTTTGTCCCTGTGGGGAAGGAGTACTTTGCTGCTAGCTTATACCATGGGCCTCCATCCATCCATTTGGTTCTCTCACCACCCGCTCCAGGGAGGAAGTAAACAGCTGCACAGCCTCTCTTACGTCCACAAACCCAAGCAGCTCACAAAGGAATTCCTACTCCTCTGCTAAATTGGATACTCTTTATTAGGATTTTCTAGCTCTTTATTCTCGATTATTAAATCGTATTTACTTGATAGTGGATAAGAATAGAATTGATTATAATAATAATTAGTTTGCAGATCAAAAGCTTATAAACCATATACATCCCAAGAATTATAAAACTGGCTGCTTTTGAACTCCAGATATTCCAACTCAAACAGATAAATTATAAATTGGATGCCACCTATTGTTTTAAAATGTAGAAATTCTTGCTATTTTGGTCAATGTTTAATATACAGTGACCATATTATGACAACTGTTCCAGTTATTATGCACAGCAAATTGCAAATGATGTGGCCTTTATTACCCTAGAGAACCAGAACACAAAATTCATGTTTCAGATTTAGGAGGTAAAGAAATTATCCTGGAAACATCATCTGGAACTTTTCTTTTACAATCTATGATACTTATTCAAGCTCTAATGGTAGCTTCAGGAAAAATTTAGCCCTTGCTATTCAAATTCCAGACCTTTATTGAACAGATTGCTAGTTTGCTATACTGTTTAGTAGCTTTAACATACGGACATATTATCTGCTAGGGATTAGGATAGGACTATATTTTATCTGTAATCTAAATCAAGATAGAGCTGGCATATCACTGGACAATTAAATGCTAATACAAAAGAAAAAAAAGACTGAAATCTGCACCCACTGATTATGACAAACAGGCTTGCAGACACCACAGCAGACACCATTTAGCACCTGGTGTAGAAGGAGTCAAATGTACTGCACTAAATAAGATTTCCTGCAATTACCCAATTAAAAATTGCCAAGAAGGTGGAGTTTCAGTTTCTGTGGAACTGTTAAATTTCACAACCAAAATGATGAGAATATAGCACGAAGGCCCCAATTCAGTGAGATACCTAAGCACATGCTTAACTTTAAGCACATGAATAACACGATTTATTACTCTGGGGAGTTTGGGTCTACATGCATAACTGAGTTATCAGTGTTCCCATAAAATGTAACGGAAATGACAGACTGTGGTAACAATGCTTGTGTACAAAAATTACAAGAACATTTTACGGTGAATTTTAAAGTTCTATGCTACATGGACACACATACAGATTCAGTACACACACACACACACACACACACCCCCCACAAGCTTCTTGCGCTGAGAAACATTTGAAAATATTTTCCTGAAGGCCAGAGGAGGGGAAAAAAAAAAAAAAAGACTCTAGACAGCAACTTACATCACTTATCAATAAAAGTATAAAAAATATTTACATAACAAAATAGATGTTCATTAACACAACATTTTCTGCTTACCTACTGTTAAGGCATCAAATAGCCGATGTATTGTGTCTATATCTTTGATAATCCCAGATTCTTGGATTCGCTTCACAAAATCGTCCAACTGCATGTGTGTTTTTGGCAATTTAAAATTTTTCACATGGTCATCTACTTTTATGACTTCTCTTTGTTTTTCCATCACTTGACTAATCAACCTCTTCAGCTCGGGTTTGTGGTCTGCTAGGGAACGTTCAGAAGGAGGCATATTTTCCACCATCTTCCTCACAAGATCAGTAGGGAAAATTCTTATGTCTGTTTTATATAAATTTTGAAAGTCTGAAAGCGCATCCAGTAGTTTTCCTTGCATCAAACCAATAAGTCCACGAAGGTAGAAATATCTTGCCAGCAGTGCTGAGTTATCATGTTGTAAAATATTTATAGCTCTGGTGAGATGATTGATAAAATCTGTATAGTAGGTGTGAACACACTGACTCATCAGAGGAAAGTGAATTTCTGGGATCTTGAACGTACTAATTGATTTAGATGACAATTTTACAGCTAAAAAAGAGAAATAAAGTGCTAGATATAAAAGTGAAAAATGAAAGCCTACAAGTATCTTCAAACAAGGAATTTTGTGACCTGCGCCCCCAGTAATGCAGTATTATGCTTGTGAGAAAAATAAAATTGTTTGCCACACACTCCTGAATACCAGCAGGCCCTGATTAGGTAGTCCATCCCTACTCAGCAACACACTTGAGCACATGCTTTACTTCTGGTACATGTTTAAATCCCATTGACTTTGCTGAACAGAGATGAGCTTAAGCATCTGCTTAAGTGTATTTCTGAACTGAGCCTTAGGTGGGAAAGGATAAAATTGGTCCAGTAACTGGTCCGGGAAGCAGCCCCACAATGACAACACTAGAGTAGGTGTTCCTTGTGGTGGTTGCAGGATAGCACAACTCTGAGCACAGTGCAGCCAAACGTTCAGGATAATGCAAGTCACTACTTCATGTAACGTTTGGTTACCACCTCCTGACTTCTGCTGTGTTTACGTGGTCAGTGTGATGCTGTATAGAAAAGAAGATGACCATCTACACTAATATGGTCCTGTTGCAAAACTGTGATAAATCTTGTACTAAGTACAAGACACTGTGTGTGGGGTTATGAAATTGGTGTGTGCATATCTTAAACATGTTGTGGGTCTGAGAAACACCCACAGGTTAGCTCTTTAGAAATAACAAAGGAGTTGCAAACTAAGGCATCTGCGGTGCGGAGCCCCCTGGCTGCCCCTATGCATAGGAGCCAGAGAAGGGACATGCTGCTGGTTCCGGGAGCCATGCGGAGTGGGGCAAGCTGGAGCACCAGAGCAGGGCAAGGGAGACCCTGCTCCCCGGTGTGAGACTTGAGCACTGGATGTGACCCCCGGGCCGTAGTTTGCCCACTCCTGCTCTACGGTGACTGTCTATGGCTCTATGGTAAAACTAGTATAGTGCTCCAGGAATCCACATTCGTTGCTGGCTTGGTGAAATCTAAATTATAGAATATACCACCAGTTTGGGTGTGTTTGCCCTGTTTTCTGACAGTCTGACCAGAAACTGGCTCACTCAAGTGTGAGCCACACCAGGCACCATGACAGTGAGCACCCAAGTACCTGGTCCATGATATCACAAGGTACTGTACTTGTTAGACACATTTTTCCTTACCACGCTCTGTCTCTGATCTTCGGAGTGATGAAGTCCTAGCAGGACTATCATGAGACCTAATATCTTGTAAATTAGGCATACTTATTACCATACGTTTACTAATCATATACTGAGGGTTAAATCTTTTAGAAGCCATTTTCACCACAGTCAGTCTTCTTGGGCTATCAAGCATTGAATTTAATCTGAAGAAAAAACAATTTTTAATTACATTTTACACATATTATACTATGTATCAGCATAAATGAAGATAAATAGTAATTTATTATTATTGCTCTTTTTTGTATTACAGTAACACCTACCAACTCACAGCACTCTATGGCCAATTTACTGCAGGACATTTTTGTCACATCCTTTGCAGTAAATTTCATAAAGATGGCTCATCAATTACCTAGAAAGACAAGGTTACTCACCTTGTGCAGTAACTGATGTTCTTTGAGATAGTTGTCCCTGTGGGTGCTCCACTTTAGGTATCTTGGCACCCTGCGCTTAAAATTGGAGATCTGTGGTAGCAGTGCCCAGTTGGGTCGCACATCCGCTGTACCAGTCTCACACCACTCCGAGTGGTTACAGAGCAGTGCACAGCCAACCGCCCCCAGTTCCTTCTCTACCCCAGAGAATCGGCAAGAAACTCCAAAGTAGAGGGGAGGAAGGAGGGTAGTGGAGGGACAACCATCTCAAAAACCCTCAGTTACTCACACACATTCTTGTCAACTGCTGGAAATGGCCCATGTCGATTATCACTACAAAAGGTTCTCTCTCTCTCCTGCTGGTAATAGCTCACCTTAACTGATCACTCTCGTTATAGTGTGTATGATAACACCCATTGTTTCATGTTCTCTGTGTGTGTGTGTGTATATATATATCTTCCTACTGTATTTTCCACTGCATGCATCAGATGACGTGGGTTTTAGCCCACGAAAGCTTATGCTCAAATAAATTTGTTAGTCTCTAAGGTGCCACAAGTCCTCCTGTTCTTTTTGCGGATGCAGACTAACACAGCTGCTACTCTGAAACCTGCACAAGGCGAGTAACCCTCTCCTTCGAGGAGTGTTCCCATGGGTGCTCCACTTTAGGTGACTATTGAGCAGTTCTCAGTGGAGGGGAAGGGCTTCGGAGTTGGTTTATTGATGGTGGATAACACTAAATCCCAACTGAGCATCTGCTGCTGATTGTTGTTCTAACACATAATGTTTAGTGGAAGTCTGGACTGATGTCCAGGTACCTGCTTTGCAAAAGTCAATGATAGGTACGTTATTTAGAAAGGCCACAGATGCTGCTAATGCTCTGGTGGAGCGTGTGCGGACTCCTGGTGGGGGTTACAGATTTTTGTTTTGGTAGCACAAATGGATACATCCAGATATCCATTTGGATAATCTCCGTTTTGAGATGGTTTGGCCCCTCGAGTGTTCTGTTATGAAAACGAATAGTCCAGGTGATTTTCTGAATGTTTTTGTTCTATGTAGAAAGCTAATGCTCTGCGAACATCTAGCATGTAGAGTGAGGTTTCCCTCCCGTCAGCATGTGGCTTTGGGAAAAATACAGGTAAGTAAATGGGCTGATTTAAATGAAAAGGGGAGGTGACCTGGGCTATGAATTTAGGGTGCGGCTATAGGATTACTTTATCCTTAAAGAATGTTGTATAAGATGGATGCACCATTAGGTGCGCCTAATTGCTATCACATCTGCAAGATGGGCGGGAGACTGAGGAAAGCCACCTTCATGGATACGTGCAACAAGGAGCAAGTTGCAAGGTGCTCAAAAGGTTTTCCTGTGAGACTGCACAGAACAAAGTTGAAGTCCCACATGGGTGTAGGGTTTCTTAGTGTGGGATAAGCGTTTTCTATGCCTTTAAGGAAGCGTTTAATCATCAGGTGAGCAAATATAGTGACTCCGTCCACTTTGTCATGAAAGGAGGTGATAGCAGCCACATGTACTCTGATGGAGCTTGTGGATAGCCCTGATTTTTTAAGGGCCAGTGTATAGTCGAGAATTCTCGATAGTGGGGCCAACAGTGGACAGATCTGTTTGTCCTGGCACCAAGTGCAGAATTGTTTCCACTTCTGGATATAGGTCTTTCTTGTGCTTAGTCTCCGACTGCTCAGTAGTATATCTTTCACTTGCTCAGAACAGTCTTGATCGACACTCCCTCCGACCCACCCCCATCAGCCATGGAGTAACCAGGTCTTGAAGTGGAGTACTGTGACAGATGCATCCTGAATCTTGTGATAGGAGGTGAGGCAGTAAGGGAAAGATATGAGGTGGTTTCACTGCCATCTGACACAGGTATGGGAACCACGTCTGTCTGGGCCACGTGGGTATAATGAGAATGATCCTGGATTTGTTCTGCCTGATCTTGTGAATGACTCGGCTTAGGAGTGGAGTCAGGGGAAAGCATACATCAGTGGCACTTCCCAGTTTAGGAGGACAGTGTCGCTTAGGGAGTGATGTCCCAATCTGGCCCGGGAGCAATATTGTGGGCACTTGGCGTTTTGAGCTGTTGCAAATAGATCTATGGTGGGGAACCCCCATAGTTTTAATATGGCTTTGAAAATTCCAGGATCCATCTCCCACTCATGGGTTTGTGAAAAATCCCTGCTTAGTTGATCTGCTGTTGTATTCTGACATCCCGGCACATAAGATGATGATCTCTCTATGTTGTTCGCGATGCACCAATTCCTCCGTATTGCCTCCATACATAGGGAGTATGATCGTGCTCCCCCTTGGCATTTTATATAGAACATGCATGCTGTATTTTCTGTAAGGATCTTGATGGTATTGTTCTTGATTAAAAGGGAGAAAGTACTCATATGCATTTCGGACTGCCCTTAGCTCCAACAAGTTTATGTGAAGGCTGGACTCCGCTGGGGACCAGCGGCGTTAGATTGTATTGTCACGTAGACGTGCCCCCCAACCAACTGGGGAAGTGTCTGTCGTGATGATCATGGTTGGAGCCTTTTGTTGGAAAGGGACTCCTGAGCAGACATTTTGTGTTTGTGTCCACCATGTTAGCAAGTCTTTTACCCTGCATGGCACTGTGAGGCGTGTTGAGAGAGTATCTGTGCAGTATATACACTGTTCGAAGCCATGCCTGTAAGCACCTCATGTGGAGTCTGGCATATTTTAGAACAAAGGTTGTCATAGACACGCGCACCAAGAGCTGTAAGCATGTTCTGGCAGATGTTTGCGGGCTGTTCATCACCACTGAAATTAGGTTGACAAGAGTGAAGCATCGTTGTCAGGGTAACGTTGCTTGTGAGACAATCGAGGTAGGCCCCTATGAATTCCAACTTTTGGACAGGAACTAATGTGGACCTTTGTACATTTATTTGCAACCCTAGGTCCATGAACAGGGTTATCATGGTCTGCGTGGCATTTATTGCTCCTCACTGCATTGGTGCCCTTATCAGGCAGTCGTCTAAGTATGGAAATATCATCACTCCTTGTCTGCGGAGGTGAACTGCAACGACAGCAAGAACCTTGGAAAAAAGTCTCTTAGGGCAGCGGACAGGCCGAAGGTAGTACTCAGTATTGGAAATGCTGATTCCCTAGGGTGAATTTCAGGAATCTTCTGTGTGACGGATGAATGGCAATATGAAAATAGCATCCTGGAGGTCAAGGGCCAAGAACCAATCTCCTTTCTCTAATGCCTGAATTATTATGGTTAATCTCACCATTTTGAAACGTCATGTTCTCATGGAATTGTTGAGTTTTTGTAAATCCAAAATGGGTCTCCACCCGCCACGCTCTCTTTCCGAGTTAGAAAGTAATGGAAATAAAAACCTCTCCCCCTGTGTTGGGATAGTACGGGTTCCAAGGCACCTAATTGTACAAGGGGGTTTATTTCCTGTTATAACAGGTGCTCATGAGACGGGTCCCTGAAGAGGGACGGGGAAAGGGAAGGGGGTTCGGTAGGTGAGATAGAAATAAAGGGGATGGAGTAGCCCTTCTGGATCATCTCTAGAACCCATTTGTCTGTTGTGATGGTGTTCCAGACTGGATAGTAGAGTGACAGTCTCCAAATGGGTGGGGGACCATATCTGGTTCCGGGACCAGAGAGAGTGTGAATGTCTCGTGCCCTTGACCACACCTTTAAAAATGATTGTCTGGAGGTGGATGGTTGAGACGTTGAAGACTGACCTTGGTTCTGCCGATGTCTGTTCTGTTTTTGTTTACTCTGTTGGTTGTACTGTCTTTGTGGCTGGAAGTATGGTGTAGACCAGAATCTCTGGTTATAAAACCTGCTCTGTTTCTTTTTATTTGCAGGTACGTATATGCCCAGGGTTTTTAAGCTCACCCTTGAGTCCTTTAAGGTGTGTAGAGACACATCGGTTTGGTCTGCGAATAATTTTAACCCTTCAAAGCATAAGTCCTCAACAGTTGCTTGAATCTCCCTTGGGAGCCTGGAAAGGTGGAGCCAGGATGCACAGCGCATGACCATGGATGTAGCGATGGACGATACTGCCATGTCTGCAGAGTCAAGAGAGGCCCGTAGGGCCATCCTGACGATGAGACACCCTTCAGAAACTTTTGCCTTATATTGCTCTTTTTTGTCATCAGGGAAACTTTCAGCAAATTCTGACATTTTCACAAACGGATTGTGTGAATATTTTGCCAGTAGGGCCACATAATTGGCTATGTGGAACTGGAGTGTGGTGAAGGAGTAGGCTTTCCATCCAAAGAAGACTAGCCTTTTCCAGTCCTTTTCATATGGGGTCATTCTGGACTGGTGTTTTCCCCTTTGGTTGATTGCATCCACCACCACAGAGTTTGGTGTGGGGTGGATGAATAAAAATACAGCTCCTTTTCCTGGCACATAATACTTTTTGTAAGACCTCTTACATGAGAGAGGAACTGTAGTGGGTGTCTGCACAATTATTTTTGCAGGCTCCATGACAGCATCATTAATTGGCAGGGCTATCTTTGCCGCTGGGGATGCCTGGAGTATGTCCATGAGCTTGTGTTGATCTCTGGTAGTTGTGCTAGCAAAATGTCCAGGGATTCAGCTACCCTTCTGAAGAGCGCATAAAAAGATTTGAAATCATCCTCCAGAGAGTGTGTGTGTGTTTGTGTGTGTGTATGTCATTGTCATTTCATCCGGTGACAAAGATGAGCAGGTTAGGGGGCCTGAGATTTTGGGCCCTATACATTGCCCATGGATCCCAGTATGGCCAGCTGGGTGGGAATGGTATAGGGGGCGGTGCCCATGGCTGACCATACCAGCCCCGCATGTCTGTAGATGTTTGGTAATGAGAAGGTCCAGGTTTAGGCAAGGAGTGTATATTACTGCCTTATCCTCTTCTTCCTCATCACTGGAGATAGGAGGGGCTGATCCACAGGGAATGGTTACCAAACTTGGTCTCAGTCTAGATGGGGTACTGTTGGTACCGAGTAGAGGAGATTCAGGCGTTGAGGCTTCTATCAGGTCCACATGCCTCATGAATTGCTGCAGGACCATGAAACTCGGTGCCGGGAAGGCATCGTGCACTGACCACTAATTAGAGTTTTAGCTGTTGGTGCCGATGACTTAGAGCTGTTCTACATAGGTACAGCAGGTGGTGCTATTGTACTGCTCGGTGCCGAGGTTTTCTTCAGCTCAGTAGGTGCTGAGCTGGGAGGTTTGACTTTGCTATGTGCACCTGCATTAGAGCTTGCCCACATAGGGTCTTTAGCGTCTCGGTAAGTCTCAGTACCAGATGTTCCCGGTGCCTCACGGTCAGACGCAGTCCGTGCCATTGCTACCGGGGCAGATTTTTCATTTGGAGATCACTTTCTTTCAGGTGATGCTCAGCGTGGGGATGTGTGGGGCCACTTTTTGGTAGCCTTTCTAGGAGCAGGCTCCTTAGCAGCTGTTATTGAAGCAGATCCCGTCAGATGCTGCCGCTGGCAACCGTTGGCCAGGAGGCGTCCTGGACTCATTGGCCAGGAGGCGTCCTGGACTGAGGGATTTCTCCATCATAAGGAGCTTCAATTGGAGATCCCTGGCCTTCCTTGTCCTCCTGTCAGTTTTCAACAGTGTGGACATTTTTGGGTAATGTGTGTCTTGCCAAGGCAGCTGACATACTGTGCGTAGCCATCAGATCCTGGTATGGAGAGTCTGCAAGTTGGACAGCGTTTAAAGCCTGGTGAGCTAGGCATGCCTGAAAGAGAAAGTCCTTTGGAGAAAGAACAGGGATAAACTCTGTTTTTCTTTCTTTTCTTTTTTTCAAGGCAAGAGCTGAGTACTTGCTGGGGAGGCAGGGATAAAAGAGGGAAAGGAAAATAAATATATATATTTTTTAAGAAGAAAAATAAAGTAAAACATAAAATATAAAGAGCAAGGGGATAGGGTAGCTAACACTACTGGGAACAGCTATGAACTATTAACTTATCTAAAGTAAGAGAGGGTGCTACTGTCACTCTAACTCAAGCCAAAGGTGGTAGGAGAAGGAACTGGGGGGACGGTTGGCTGCGCACTGCTATGTAACCACTCAGAGTGGCACGAGATAGCTGCTACACGTGCGCAGCCCAAGCAGGCACTGCTACTACAAATCTCCAGTTAAAAGCGCAGGGTGCCAACACACCTGAAGTGGAGCACCCACAGACACACTCCTTGAAGAACTTACTTATATATACAGGACATGATCCTACATCACTAACATTGTAAGACATTTTTCCATTGATTTCAGTGGAAGGAAAATCAAGTCTGTGATAAATTGTAGTGAGAAAATTTTACCTATCTTCTTCAGACTGAGTGCTCAACTCAAGTCGGGCAAAAGCATCCATCCTTCTGTTCAGACGAGCTTTAAGAAACGAGTGAAATATATGGGTCTCTAACACCTGCAATACACAACAGCAAACTGATATTAACTGTTGATCGTATACGTTTATTACTAGCCTTCATCCATTTTATTGGCCTAAAATAACTAAAGGCAAGAGCCCATAGGAATGCAATGTTAACGTTGCACAATTTAAAAAAAAAAAAAAAAATCACAAAAGTCAAGAAAAGTAAAAAACTTAAATTCCAACAGCAACATCAGGTAAACCTCTTTACACACCCTGTATAATTTTATGGTATACATTTTAATGACAGACAGTAATATATTAAACTTCAAATTTAACAAGAAAAAACCTAAATTTTATATTTTCTAATATTTATTGTAACCGTGCAACTTTAAACTTCATTCATGATGTGAAGAAAAAGGCTCCTCACAGCTCCATGTTAAAAAATTACACTGTCAAACTGAAGAGAAAATTGGAATGATATCCCTGCCGTTGACTGAATATTCCCTCTTGGGAGAGCCATTAAATTATCCCTCCTTAAGGTAATTTAATTTATTGTTGAGACTTCCAGAAACACATCTAAAGCCCCAAATTTTGCCCTTTAGAATGGACAAGACTGCAAAAAAAAAAAAAAAAAAAAAAAAAAAAGTCAAAAACAACACATACATCCAAACTCTCCCAAAAGGTCTCCCTTCTTCCCGTACCACTTCAAATGACAGAAAATGACCACAACCATATGTAACCAATAATTTGTATCATTTCTAGAAACAGAATATAAACATTTCTAGCACAGGGCTCTTAATCTTGTTCACCAATGCACCAAACTACTCATTTAAGCACATGTTTAAGTCTCATTGATGTTGTCTCCCTACTATCCATCTAAGCTTTTATACCATACCTATGCCGGTGATACCTGACCTCCTTACAAATTTAGTAAGATTAACGCAAGATGCTATCTACATCTTTGGTTGTAGTTATGAAAACGAGCTTTCTTTAAATGGGAAAACAGACAGATTCTCCACTACTTTGCCTGGGGCATAAACTCCATGTCTGGGAAGAGGTATCAGAGGCTAAGGGCCAGGGGGAATTATGCTCACAGGTCTTCAGTTAATTTAAATAATATATTAATGTATTTAAAAAATAAGGAAAAAATAAACTGCATATATAAGTTCTCCTACAATGCAGTGGGGCGGGACTAAAATTACCAGGTGGTCGATTCCAACTCAAAATACATTGCTCTATATACAGTATTTCTAATGCACTTGTCAAAGTGGCATCTAAGCAGCAATTCTGGGAATTTTATTTATATGTATTTGTAACTTTATTTTCCCACTAGATGGCACGCTATATTGACAATTGTGTTTATTAAGGTAACAGGTAGCAGCAACTGAACCAACTGCCCTTTTAATATAGTGCTTGGTATTACTGGCCACTTTATTAAATGCGGTGGTCCAATTTTAATTTTGTTGTAAATGAAGATATCATTAGGCTATTTAGCATTTAAGAAAATAAGGTCATTTGATTTTATTTTGGTAAATTGAGGACTTAGATGGCACAAATCCTCAAAGCAACTTGAAGATGTAAAGCATATATACACACACACACCCATCAATTTTAGTTCTTCACTTACTAATATTTCATTTACAATGAAGTATGAGAAATTATATAAACTTTTTTTAAAAAACAAATAATTCATTGTACGCAACATTTTTTATGGCTTTGAAATTTCTTTAAACATTTTAAAATAAACATTTTAAGCTGTCTTGAGGAAATATTCCTGATTAGAAATATTAGTGGATTGTTTCGTGATTTGTACATTGTCCTTATTCTGTTTGCTATGCATATTTTGCACAATAAAAATCTTTCCAAAATAAAAAGTTATCCTACCAGATTTGGTAGTTTGTCCTATTAAATCTGCATGAACGTTAGTATAGTCTACAGAACAGATTTAAGTAAAATGAGTTAGTGTTTTGACCCATTTCCTTCAACCTTGGGCATCTTCTAGAAATAGAACATTCAAAAATATTCTACTTGTGGTTTTGAGTAGCGAACTCAAAAAGCTTCATTATCTAGTCGAGGTGAAAACTAATTATTACAATCTATTAGCAGTAGTGATCTGATTTCTTTGCAAGATGCAGAGTGCAGCTTCTGAAGAACCAACTGTCTAAGTAGCAATATTATAATAAATGAAGCTTTTGTAAATTTTGTAAGTGCACTTGCGATCTTACTCCTTCTGAGGAGTGAATCTGAAATGGCAGATAGGATTTTGGATGCTCCCACTCCCTCAAACTCTCCTACATGGTCCCATACGCATTCAACACTTCTTAAAGTGACATTACTGTAAAAAAAGGAGTAGATTAAAAATAAACGTAAACCCTGTATTCCTTTGCTTTTGTCATTTTAAATAGGAATTGCCATAGTGGGTCAGATCAGGGGTCCACCTAATCCAGAATCCTGTCTCCAGCAGTGGTGAGAACCAGCTCCTTCAGAGGAGCATGCAAAAAATTCTGAAGTAGACAGTTATGGAATAACCTGCCCATCGAGAAACCATCTTTTCAACCCTCAGTAGTTAGAGTTTGATTTACACAGTGAAACATGAGGATTTATATTTCTTCCAAACTTTGGGAAGTGTTTTTTTTTTGTTTGTTTTTTAATCTAATCCCTAAAATTTTTAAATGCATCTTCCAGAGGTTTAGCTGCAAAATTGACTTTACCATCAATATAAATCATTGCGTGTAAAACCCTTGAAGCCAGTTCAAAAATATAAGGATTAATTTTCCTGGACTATAAATTACTGTGGCTCACTTAGGGCAAAATTCACCCCTTTTGAGCAAAAGATCCATGCCCACTTGAGTCCTATTTTGAAGCCTTAGCTGTGACTTCAGTCTCATGCTGGCCATTTGCAAAAGGAAAATTTCACTTTGAAAAAAATGTTTCATTTGCACCTGAGGAAGAGACAAAAATAATTTCAGAGAACAATATGTTACCATATTTGCCTGTATATTTTTAATTAAAATCTAGTCAATGTGTTATGAAAACTAGTAGCTTATACAATATAGTCCAAATTTCAATAATTTAATTTGGGGTGTTTTGTAATAATAATGAAATAATAAGCTAACAGGTGATTAGAATAAACCAAGGATGTAATTACCTTTTTGTAAAATGGCTGATCCCCATGTGCCCTTGTTTTCAGAAACTCTTCACTATTAAACACTCTGTGTTCATAATTTAGATGGTCCTTGACCTCCCTGTTAATAAAGAGCATGTTATAAATCTGGAAACTTTGTACAGAAATGCATTTTTGCCGTGAACCACTGGTACCAATAGAACCACACTGTAGAACGAGAAGGCAGGTTCTGTTTTCTGAACTATTTTTAAATCACTGAATTAAAGAAAATTAAATGTAGAATCTTATCAATAGAAGTAAGGCAGGCTACCTACTATCACTGACATTTTCCATCAGCAAATCCATTGAGACACATTGGGGTCAACTTCAATATCTGAATTACCATGCAGTACCATCTGCTTATTAATGTAATAATTTAGGCCCCAATCCTGCAACTGTGTGTGTGTGGACAGACCCATGAAGCCATCAAGAACCCCACTTTGGGGCACCATACAGACAAAAAGATCTGCCTGTGCAGATCTAGCTGCAGGATCAGGGCCTTATTTGGTGCCATTACATTGCAAGGTATTTGATCATTTGTAATGTTTTGCGTGCACACCCAGCTGCAATGTCCACTAAGTCTAGCCATAAAACCAGCTTTACTGATAACCATGTTAAGCAAAAGAAATTTAATTCAGAAAAGAGGAGACAGGAAAAAAGGGAGAACTGGTTAAACAAAAAAAAAGCAAGCATCTATAATTTTAGCATATATATTATGGCAGGAAGTACAGGCTCTTCTCTTTCCCTTGCAAACCAGGAGTTAATAGCAACTTATGTGCTCCAGAAAGAGGCCAAAAAAGCAAGTTACTCTAGAAACAGGAAGGAGAGATTGATTGCGAGAGGGCTGCTCTCTGAACCAAGGGCTATGGGTAAAAAACATGAGGTTACTTATCCTAGACATATGCATATCATGGTGGTTAAAATAAAGGATCTGTTTTGTTATTATATAATAATTACTGATTCATATTGAGTATCAAGGATGAACTGAATTTTCAGGAAGGATTTGAATGAAGATGGTAATGGTATGGTGAACTAAATTTGGGACAACATACCCAAAGATGATGTTCACTCCTGTGCAGAGAGCCAGTACAAGACCTATGTGCCACAAGTCTCAAGTATGATTAAAATATGGTTTAAATGGTGCCTAGATTTTGGTTTGGCCGTCTGCACAGCTGTAAATTCCACTCACTATGTACAAACATAGTGGTTGTGGGAGAAGCAGACAAACATGGCAAATGGAGCGTGGCAATTCTGTCTAGAAGTGTTTGCAGAATCTTGCAAGAGTTATCAATATGTTTGCTGCTCTTTATGATTTTTCATAAGGACTAAAAATGCCTAGGTCTGTTCAGTCATAGATCTCAAAGTACTATCTAAGGGACAGGTAGATGATATCAGCCCGTTTCACAGATGGAAGAAGTGACTTGCTTGATGTCACACACCTAATCACTGGCAGAGCTCGATTAAAACCCAAGACTCAACTGCCCAGTTCTGTGTATGGTCCAATGGACCATACTGCCTCCGGTTGAGTCATAAATCACTGATTGATGGTATTACCTTAATAGTATTATTGCAGCTTAAATATTCATATGAATTTAGAAAAATGGTGGTTAATAAAAGGATATAAACCTACATTATTTAGGGGTGTGGGTTTTTTTTTTTTAAAGGATAAAACCTCTGCATACAGAAATACAAGATACTTTATTGAGAATAAAAACAGACAGCTTGAGTTGGAAACAGAAATTTCATCAACAAAGATTTACTTTCCTTCATTCCTGGACTCTGGTAGATAGAGCATTAGAAGACAGAAGAGACATTGCTGGAAAAAAGAACAAAAAAGAAAAAGTTTGAAGGAAAAGAGGAAGAAAGATGGCAACCCCATTTGCAGAATGCTAATATGATCTAGAACTAAAATCTGTTATCTATTTAGAGAGAAAGCATTTTTGTAGACAAGTATTTAACGTAATTTTAAGAGTTAAACTTGTCAGATAGCAAAGTATATTTCACCTAATATTTATTTTGAGTGTATAACAGTCAATAGCAAAAGCTCAGCAAATCTCACACTGGCAGCATATCAGATTCCTCAGACTCATTAGAAAAACCATTTTTTCCTTCTCCAGACTATGTCAGTATCTACTAAGCCAGCTACCTGGAATTGAACAAATGCCATAGGGGTGAGCTCAAATAGTCTTAACATGTCAATTTACATTTATTACTGGGATGGAGCTATATGCTGACACTCTCCTCATTAGTGTACTGTTCCATTTATCTCACAATGTGCTACATTAGCAACCATCACAAATATATAATTTGAATTTAACCAACTCCCTCACTGGAGCCTGCAGAATCATCAAACCTTCAGTATTTTTATTCCTTTGTATTAAGCTAAAATATCATCGTGATAAATCCACCTGTAAACCATGGAGCTCTCCCACTGGTAAATCTAGATTTACAGAATCTGTGTTCTCTCTCTGTTCTGTCCTCTATTTTCTTGTAGGACCTGGGCACTAGAAGTGACACCTCTCCAAACACACACAAACCTATGGACGTCCCACATGAATGGGATGTTCAGTAAATGTTCCGAGCATGCTGAGGTACTACATGAATATTAGTGTATTGGGTTAGGGTCTCAGAACCAGTAGAGCTGGAGCAGTTGGGCAAATACCTGAGAGGAAAAGAAGAATGTGACTCTGGTCCAAGTGATTAAGATACTCAGAAAATCTGGGAGAGGACCTGACAAGTACATTTTACTAATTCTGAAATAATCTGTTTCTGCTCAAACCTACACAACCTTGCATTAATAAAGTAAGATCTGAGGGAACTAAAGGGAAATTTGAGATTTTCCAGAAATGTAAAGGCAAATTACAATAGATTTCTGGGGCAAAGATTCATGAAAGTGACTGAAACCAACAAGAAAAATCAAAGTCAAGTTGACTGCGTTCTTTCGTCCGCTTACGAGAAAATGAAACAAACGTATTGGTACTTTGATTGCCATCAATATGACTCATGCCATCTGTAACCACACTACAAAACACTTTAATAACTTTTCATTTCCTGTTTGTGTTCTTATGCTTTAAATTTCACATGGTTGGGAGAGCAGACTCGTGACACATAACAGACAATAGTAAGTGTCAAGGGGCTGCAAAGATCAATCACCGCATCCGAACTCACATGCACGATGGCAGAGTCACACAGAGCTAAAGGGTCACAAACAATAAGAACAATCAGTTCTGCATTGTGTCCACGGGCTATGTCTATACAATCCCTTTTCCCTAAGCATATTTTTATTCTTCCTTACGATCCTTGCAGAGTCTGCAGGTCTAGAAGGCATTGGCACTACTTCTGTGACTATTAGTGCTATTTATACTGAACCATAATCTACTCTCAAATCTGAGGCATTTGGGCTACATCTCTCTTCCTGGTGTTTTCACATGAAATGGCAGGGAGTTTAAAACAAGAATTTTAATTTCCTCAAGATATAACAAAATACCATGAACTCTGTATCTGAAGTTATAGATAACATAATGAAACTATACCCAAATATGTGAACTGCTGAAATTTTACCACTGGCCACTGTACTAAGCTAGCAAAAAAATTCTTATCAGTGTCCTTCAACAGATCTAGAGATTTTTCATAGTACCTTAAAAAAAAAAACAGCAACATAATATTCGCAGAGATAGAGTAGGTGTGGATGTTAACTGGTACTAGGGTTTTATGGCATACAACCAATATCATCACCCACCTGAAGATGTTGACAATTAACTGCAAAGTAATCTGCTGAACTTTAGTGTTCAGTTTTTGCTGCCAAGCCCTCCTGCGCATTTGTAGTTCAATGAAGTCTGTACTGGAGCTGAGGTGACAGAGTTCTAGATCATAATGCAACTGAAGGCTCTCAACTCTAGAAAAGAAAAAATTAACGAGTTATCCCTTAAAAACAAGGGGTTTTTGTTTGTTTTTTTAAAAATAAAGAGAAACTTGCATCTTACCCTACTTTCAACTAAAGAAATTACAAGATTTTAATTGCAAGTGTTGCTATAAAGCCAGTAACATTTCTTATGAAGCCTACTCGTAATAAAACATGGAACTCTGGACATCTTCAATGTACATACTCCCTGGAAACACTCTTGTGTGGTATGGGCAATATTTGACTTCTAATAAGTCAGCAATGACGGCATTACACCTTAAGTGGGGTGGCCATTATCTGGCTTGCCAGGGGAAGGGGTATACCACTTTAAGGGTGGGGGGGCGGGAGGTAGAGAGGTGCAGAAGCAGAACAGGTCAGCAAGGCAACACTGACTCATCCCCCAGGAACCTGAAGGGCAGGGACTTGATAAAGGACAAGCCCTCCCTGCACCAGGAAGACATGTTTGTTAAAGGAACAGAATAGGAGAGGTTCAGGATGCCTATGACCAGCTCAGTAGGGAGCCAAACCCCTCTCCCCCACATCCTTTATAGCCCACCTTAACCCTCATTTGAGGGGGTGTGGGGGAAGAGGATGTTAAGGTCCCAGCAGCAGGTTGGCTAGGGACCAAAATGGAAAAGGTGGGGGGAGAGGGGTAGAAAGGGTTTGATGAAAGCCCCCAGGTAGATATTTAAAGAATTATGGAGTTACCTACATTGCGAGCTTTTATGTGCTGGGTAGTGATAAATTTGTGGCCTAATTAAACCATATCCAGTGTCTCCTATTCTTCTTCCAGTACAGATAGATCACGATTATGGAATACCAACATTAGTAACCATAAGGAAAGGAGCATTACATTGATCAGATAATAAAGAAAGGATACTGTGGTTGTGTTTATGACATATGCACCATAACTGTATAAAGCTCCCTGTACAAAAAGTCCAATTTGCCCTTGCCCAGTCTGGTGTTATTTATGTGAAGTAAACAAAATCTGTTATAAAGAGTTTTCCATGGGACTTATCCTACTTAGGGCATGAACCACTCAAGTGTCTTTTTACCTTTTTATAAATGTTTCTGCTGCTTGTGAAGGGACATCTGGAATT
Organism: Natator depressus; assembly: GCF_965152275.1. Taxonomy (NCBI): domain Eukaryota; kingdom Metazoa; phylum Chordata; order Testudines; family Cheloniidae; genus Natator; species Natator depressus. The sequence continues at coordinate 9,438,535 of NC_134235.1, forward strand.
ACAGCCTCATCTACAGATGATTTTGAATGTGTAATGTCTCCATTATCAATGTTGATCAGAATTAAATCTTCAGCTTCCTTTGTAAAGACAAACATGTTCATGATTAAATATAAATAATGTTGATCAAATATTTATTTCCTCTTGATGTAGCCTGCGGACACTTAAATATAAAGTGAGTTACTCCAGCACAGTGATTGCTCTTAACTTGTTAGGAATGCATTGTAATTTATAACCAAAAAGGGATGGTTCTGTTTTAACTTGGTCTTTTGGAGGACTGAGACAACTACACAATTATTTTCAATATAAATGAATCTCACATTAATTTATTAGGATTTCAAAGAAAAAACACACAGATTTGGAGATCTAATATTCTCTCCATGTAGTATTAATGAATAAGTCCATAAATCCTCCACACATCAACATATATGTACAAGCTGTAACAGCTGGAAATTTCCTGCATATCAGGGACAAACCTTTCTGAATTAAGTTAAACACCTTTGGGGGTCCATTGTATTAAAAATGCATTTGTTTGTGTGTTATTGTGAGATTGCATGTAACTTCTCTTGAAGGAAGGGGGATTTCGGAGTAATGGAAAATTACCAAAAGGCAGAAGAAGAAGGTGACCCCAGCAGGACACTATAAAGGGACTCATGTAGGGAAATAGGGGAAAGTGACATCTTGCACCAGAATAAGATGAGGGAGGCTACTGCATGGGCAGGATAGGCAAGGGGGTGAAAAACCCTGCTTGCCTGCCTGATGGAACACAGATAATCCGCCGCCCCCCCAAGGGAATGGTGAGCTAGTGAGGGACATAGCCTTTAGGATGTAAAAATTCCCAGACTGTGGCACATGCGTACCACTCATGTGGAAGGCATATAGGGACAAATACTAGGTCTGTGCCCTGTGAGTTAGCATAGGGACCCTGAAATTGGGTCTGTGGCCAGATTCTGTTCAGACTCCAGAAGCTTACCACCCCTTGGGAATCTAGAGCAGCAGAATTTTGGATTCCCCTCAAATAAACCCTAGTGGGTGGCCAGGAAGGGACACAACAGGATCTGTGAGACAAGATACAAGCACCCTTTTTTTTTTTTTTTTTTTAAATCACCTCAGAATAGTCCTTATTCAGTTTTCATACTGAAAATAACTGGAGAAATAAATGAAGGTGTGTAAAGTTCTGAATTCATAAATCTATTTGCAAGGTCAAGGACTACATAATTCAGATTATAATGCAGTGTACATAAAAAAACTTCAAAGTGACACTGAGATAAGAATAATATTTTTAATTGTACCTGTGTTCGTTGCACCAACCTACATTATGTAGACTGAAAATATTTTTTACTACAATTTACTTTCACAGGTTAAGATGTTTGGTTTTGCATTTTACTGATCCTGGACAAGACTAGACTGATTAATTTGGTTTATAGTCATATTCATTAATCTCATATCTACTAGCACAATGCTGTTGTGTTTGGGTTTCCAACGCTGCAAAGGAATGTCTCTCTCAGGCTTTGTCTACACTGGCACTTAAATCAGCAAAACTTGTGTCATTCAGGGGCGTTAAAAAAACAAAAACAAAAAAACCCGCACACTCCACGCACCCCCAAATGACAAAAGTTTTACCGACAAAGCACCGGTGTGAACAGTGCTTTGTCGGCAGGAGCACTCTCCTGCCAACAAAGCCACTGCCACTTGTGGGGGCAGAAGTTTTTTGTTGGCAGGAGAGTGCTCTCCTGCTAATGAACAGCAGTTACACTGTGCGCCTTTTAGCAGCACAGCTGCAGTGGCACTGCCATGTCACTAAAAGCCTCGTAGCGTGGCCATACAGTCACACACCCTCAAACAAATGTAAAACTCTAAATTTTGGGCCCAAACTATCTGACAGTGTCATTTTGAGCAATTGAAGTTTTATTTGTCACTGAAAATGCTCTTTATATATCAACCTACAAAACACTTGTTAAAATATTAAAAATCAAAGAAGAAGAAAACTATGAATCCAATTCTGAAATCCCATTCTAAAAACTCACTTTTATATTGCTAAAGTCAAAGTGTTAATGTAAATCTGGAAATCCATCATGACAAAGAATTAGGAATTTGAGGCCCATGTACTGCACAAAAATATTAAGCATTTTCAAAGCTGTGCTTGGTGCTGCAGAGAAACAAGCAAAGATATGTGCCCTCCCTGAAAAATTGACAGTGTGAGGTCCTGATACTGCAATCACATACATACATGCAAAACGTTATCGACAGGAAAATTCCCACTGGCTTCAATGGGACTACTCATGTGCATAAATTACATCTGAGCATACATTTGCAGGATTGGGACCCAAATCTGACATCACATAACAAACAAGGATCATAGACCACGCTGGGGAAGGAGAAGACAGACTAGAGTTATAAGAATACAAACAAAAAAAAATTTTTTTTAAATCCACTCAATAACTAAATGATGGTTCTGTTGAAGTTAAAAAAAATTTTGTAGGAAATCTGGCAAAAATTTGTTTTAAAGAGGGACTGAATTGAGGCAAGGGAGATGACTTACTAAACAGACCTAGGGAAAAGCAGCAGCAAGAGTGGGAATGTTCTATGACAAACCTGGCTAACTTCTTCAAAATGATCAATGTGACATCCCATAAGAAAAGACGTTGGGGCCATTATAAAATCCAGCATCTGACGAGACAGAATAGGTACAAAAGTGTGTTGCCATTGAATAGGATGAAGGTACAACATGAAGCATTCAGCTATGAGTGTTAGCAGGGCCCAGTCAGAAGAGAAGAAAACAATCCTCTGCTCAGTTAAGATGCAAGTTATAATCTGTAAACGATGAAAATGATTAATATTAGTAATAATACTTGTTACATAGAGCAAGTTCTATAAAAAGCATCTCCAAGTACTTTACAATTTAAGGTTCACCTTCAGAGGATCAGTGTTACAGTAATACAGATTTTACACATTGATAAACTGAGACAAAGACAAGTTAAAGGATTCTTACACAGCCAGAGTGCTAGGAATAAAAACTGGGGTGAAATACTGGCTCCACTGAAGTCAATGAAAGTTACATGCCGTTACTTCAGTGGAACCAGGATTTCTCCTCAGGAGTCATAGAATCATAGAATATCAGGGTTGGAAGGGACCCCAGAAGGTCATCTAGTCCAACCCCCTGCTCGAAGCAGGACCAATTCCCAGTTAAATCATCCCAGCCAGGGCTTTGTCAAGCCTGACCTTAAAAACCTCTAAGGAAGGAGATTCTACCACCTCCCTAGGTAACGCATTCCAGTGTTTCACCACCCTCTTAGTGAAAAAGTTTTTCCTAATATCCAATCTAAACCTCCCCCATTGCAACTTGAGACCATTACTCCTCGTTCTGTCATCTGCTACCATTGAGAACAGTCTAGAGCCATCCTCTTTGGAACCCCCTTTCAGGTAGTTGAAAGCAGCTATCAAATCCCCCCTCATTCTTCTCTTCTGCAGACTAAACAATCCCAGCTCCCTCAGCCTCTCGTCCTAAGTCATGTGCTCTAGACCCCTAATCATTTTTGTTGCCCTTCGCTGGACTCTCTCCAATTTATCCACATCCTTCTTGTAGTGTGGGGCCCAAAACTGGACACAGTACTCCAGATGAGGCCTCACCAGTGTCTAATAGAGGGGAACGATCACGTCCCTCGATCTGCTCGCTATGCCCCTACTTATACATCCCAAAATGCCATTGGCCTTCTTGGCAACAAGGGCACACTGCTGACTCATATCCAGCTTCTCGTCCACTGTCACCCCTAGGTCCTTTTCCGCAGAACTGCTGCCTAGCCATTCGGTCCCTGGTCTGTAGTGGTGCATTGGATTCTTCCGTCCTAAGTGTAGGACCCTGCACTTATCCTTATTGAACCTCATCAGATTTCTTTTGGCCCAATCCTCCAATTTGTCTAGGTCCTTCTGTATCCTATCCCTCCCCTCCAGCGTATCTACCACTCCTCCCAGTTTAGTATCATCCGCAAATTTGCTGAGAGTGCAATCCACACCATCCTCCAGATCATTTATGAAGATATTGAACAAAACCGGCCCCAGGACCGACCCCTGGGGCACTCCACTTGACACCGGCTGCCAACTAGACATGGAGCCATTGATCACTACCCGTTGAGCCCGACAATCTAGCCAGCTTTCTACCCACCTTATAGTGCATTCATCCAGCCCATACTTCCTTAACTTGCTGACAAGAATACTGTGGGATACCGTGTCAAAAGCTTTGCTAAAGTCAAGAAACAATACATCCACTGCTTTCCCTTCATCCACAGAACCAGTAATCTCATCATAAAAGGCGATTAGATTAGTCAGGCATGACCTTCCGTTGGTGAATCCATGCTGACTGTTCCTGATCACTTTCCTCTCATGTAAGTGCTTCAGGATTGATTCTTTGAGGACCTGCTCCATGATTTTTCCAGGGACTGGAACCAGTCCTGTCTATCAGTCCACTGGCTCTAGCCACAAGACTACAATGTAAGAGGCCTTTATAGCACTCAAATTAAAGGGATAAGAAGCAAAACCAGACACTGATGAAACACACAAATGTACCACATAAATTTTTAGAGTAACGGGCCACAAATTGTTACGCTTGTATGGGCTCTAGAAGGAGGTGACCATGCACAACATTTTCAAATGGGAAGGCTGGCTGTGCATCAAAATGCATGCAGACAAATACACGAGATAGTGGGCATGGCTAAAAAAAATAAGCCAACACTACCTATTTTCAGAACTGAGATGCACACTAGGAACAAACCAAAGGCACAGATGAAACAAGGATCCAATCAGCCCTTCAATTCAAAAGAGGAATCAGCTGAGGGGGACAATGGTGATGTATTAAGAAAATAAGAGGGGCTGCTGGCAGGACATTGTCTTGCCTTTCTTCATTAATTACATTAGACAAATATAATGGTGGCACCTGTTGCGGCTCCATTGTTATGGCTGGCTGAGTTTTGCATGTAAAACAGATTGAATTCTCTGCTATGTATGATAAAAACAGTGTATACTCCCCAAAATTATAGCACTTACTGTTTTAGTATGGAATGAATTTTATGAGAGTTTACAAGTAAATCTGTTATTTAGTTTAGGAGTTTTAACAATTGGTCCTTTAAGAAATTTAGCACCTGGTGTTAGACCATGAAGGAAAAAGAACAATCAAGCTAATGTATCTTTAAAATCAGTTTAATCTAATCTGGACCCCAAAACACAAAAATGCCTTAATCAGAAACATATTTATTGCATGATGTTACTACACAGAGTTAAATTGTTTGAGTGCCCTAAATGTGCATTTCCATGTATTTTAATGTATTCGGATTTATTTTAAACTTTAACCTTAGCTCTGAATTTCCTGTGTTTACAAGTGCACGATTTGGGGATAATTACATCTCTGTAATGTATTTAACCCTAAATTACTGATATGTATTCTCCACCCGAACTCCATCTTGCAGATTTTTTTCTGGGAACAACAAGAAAAGAATCAAGGTAACAAGCAAAAAAAATGGTGACACTTTACAGAATCCTCTTTAAAGTTTTTTGTTTTGTTTTTACCTGTAGCACCTGTTCTGGTTTGAAACACAGTAATGGAAGATGGAGATCCAAGTCAATAATTGGGCTGTCTGGATCCTCCCGTGATGGAAAGACTATCTGTAGTGGTTTCATATTAAATACCTGTAGTAACACATGTTTTTCAATTTTTAAATGAAGAAATGGTCCCACAGAACATGAAATTTTAAATCCCAATTCTAATAATAAAATATTACGGTTATTGACAGAAAATTATATAAATAAATAAAAGCACAGAACCTAACATTTTGCTTTATGTACAAAAGATAATTGCAGTACTGGAAGTATTAAACTCAATAATAACCATCTCCATAAAGATTTATAAAGCACTTTGTGTTTCCTTTCAGTCTAGTAAGAGATTTTAGATACTGAAACAGATATTAAAATTGAGGAAATGAAATATCTTTTTACACAAAATTATAAAAAGTATTTTGATGTAATCATAATCATCTTTAATGGACTCTTGTCAATTATGTCTATTGTAAGTTTAGTCTAACTGCATTCTGTCTTTCTAGGCTACCTCTGCCTTTATCAGAACAATCTGTCTGGATCCACCTGCTTTATTATCTAATATTTTTTCTCCAATTCTAACTGAGAAACTTTACCAAAACATAATTTGTAATTTCACTGCTTGCTGATTACAACTTAAAGTGTAAACCAGCTTATAATAATTGATTTGATATAAATAAGGTTAATAATTAAGAGCTGAATCATGCCATTTAGACGACCCACAGAACGAACTGTGGAGAGCTGAACCATTCCAAAAGCAGCCTCTTGAAGCTCCCAGGTGCACATAGGGAGAATACACCCTTTTTTACCCCTGATACTTGACCTCTTTTTACAGTGCATCTATATATGGACCCCGTTACTGTAGTATCAGAGAGCCTCACACTCTTTAATGTATTTATTCTTCCAACACCCCTGTAACATAGGGAAGTACTGTCCTCATTTTGCAGATGGGGAAATTGAAGCTAAGTGATTTGCCCAAGGTCACACAAAACATCTGTGGTTTCAATTCCCTGCTCTGCCACATCTCCCAAGTACTAGACTAGCACTCTAAACACTCAAAAACCCTTCCTCTCCTTACTACCCTATCTGCTGTGTACCATGTGTCCATTAGAAAACAGGGTAAGAGTAGTCTGTGCCCCAGGAGCACAGGTACTGACTTCAGTGGCGTCACACTGGCATTAAAACCAGTGTTACAGAATATGCCCCATTTAACACAAACAGCACACTTAGTATTTTATAGTAGATAACGTTAAAATAATTGTGAAATTGAGCTTCACTAATTACCAAGTGGAGTGTTCCTGGTGGAGGACTGGGTATTAAAGATAATTTTGCTGCAAATTCTTTTATACGATCATCAACGTCTAAATCCCTGCGAGGCGTCAGATGTACCAGTAAGCTGAAATTAAAGTATGTCAAATATTTTTTTAAAATGTAACATGTAAAGAGGCTAAAAAATAAACTCTTCCTTGATACCTTAAAACTAAAAAAAAATTTGGGGGGATGGATAAAAGTATTATTGCAACTATTTAACCTCTGGTTTATTAGATAATTTAGAGGCTCCAACTGATTTTAACAATGTTGCTCTGTATGAAGCTGCTCCTTCATATCTTTCACACACAAGTTTATTTATTCTTCATGTGTGGAAGTCTGTCAAAATGTTTCTATTTTAGGAGTTGAACTTCTTCGCCACTTCAAAACCACAGAAGGCTAAAGCTTACTGGAAATTAGCCCGTTTTTGCAGGCTTACACGCACTATTCAGTTATAAATTAAAAATACACAATCCAAAAAAAGCATTACTACTGCAGCATTACAACTGAGCAATTAAATGCACGTCAAACTCAGAAGTTTAATTTCCTAAATCAGTACACGAATGTAAGTAGTGCAATAAATGACCATTAAAATGTGTGCTTCAACGTACATGCATTGTAGCAAAAAATTAACTACAAGAAGTTAGAACTTGGAATTTCCGGACTTTTGTGCTCATATAAATTGTCAGTTTTAAATTACATCAGATTTTTTTTTAAAAATGCTTTGGTTCATTTTTTGTACGTAAATGCGCTATTGTGTTTTGCCTGTGAAAATAAGTTCAGACACTGTTGTCAGCTCCAATTCATACCACAACATTATCATATTTTCAGTTTTCAGAGTAACAGCCATGTTAGTCTGTATTTGCAAAAAGAAAAGGAGTACTTGTGGCACCTTAGAGACTAACCAATTTATTTGAGCATGAGCTTTCGTGAGCTACAGCTCACTTTCACAAAAGCTCATGCTCAAATAAATTGGTTAGTCTCTAAGGTGCCACAAGTACTCCTTTTCTTTTTGCATATTTTCAGTGCAATAGTTGTTGTGATTGTGTCTAACTTGGGATTTAAGCTCCATGTGGAAGTGATCATTTCTTTCCCTATGTTTGCACACTGCCTAGGAAACAGACAGAGCTCCACAGAGCACAATAACGAACTGGAGACCACCAACTGTGCCCCACAATCAGAGAATGTGGATCCTGATCAGCCACTAGGAGACACAGACAAACAGGTAAGAGTTTATTCCAGCCAATAACTGGAGGAGTCACATCACAGAGAGGTTCTACTTTCAGTGCTGGAAGTCCTTTCTGACAAACTACAAGGTTATGTAATGACAGTCTAAAATTTCTCTGAAATATTTGGTATGATACCTAGGAAAGATCCAGTATTGGGACAAAGGAAATTTCCTAAACACAAGATATAATCGGACTTTACCTTTCTTAGCATTGAGCCAGCCATTCAGGAGTCTCATACAGCCATCTAATTTTTCAAAAGTGACTAGTAATTTTGGGTACATTTTTGGTTGTCCAACTTGAAACACCAGAGAGGCCAAACTTGCAGAAGGTGGGGGTTCAGTGTTTTCTGAAACTCATACCTCTTCAAGGCATCTCAAGTCTGCCACTTAAAAGTTACCCAAAATTACTAGTCACTTTTGAAAAGTTAGACCAATGTTCTCTCCTGAACAGAAATCTATATAGATTATCTGGCCAATAGCTTCAAAATTCACTCCTAGTTTGGCCCCTCCTTTCAGATGATGACACCTCTTCCCTATCAAAGGAACAGTGATCCAATTTTTTCCCCCATGATTTTGCCATCTCTTCTCCTGACCTCAACCTCCAACCCCACTTTCTGGCCCCATCCCTTCAGCCAGGAAAGATTAAGGGCTTGTCTACACTGGCACTTTACAGCGCTGCAACTTTCTCGCTCAGGGATGTGAAAAAACACACCCCTGAGCGCAGCAAGTTTCAGCGCTGTAAAGCACCAGTGTAGACAGTGCACAAGCGCTGGGAGCTGCACCCCTCGTGGAGGTTTTTTTGTTGTGGTGGGGTTTTTGGGGGGGTTTTTTTTTTATTTGAGAGCACTGGGAGAGCTCTCTTCCAGCGCTCTGCCACGACTACACAAGCCACATTAAAGGATCATGGCGTGAAAAAGTGTGTCCAGAATTTCATGTGAAGGGAGGGGAGCCAGCTGTGCTACCTTATCAGGTTTAGGCATCCAGCAGAATAGGAACTAGTAGCAGTTGCCTGTATTTAGATGAAGAGATTTGGGAGACTCAGTTGCCCAGAAATCCCTGCTGAAACCACATGACTGGTATTAAGGACACACTGCACCTGCAGGCTTGCTAGCAGCAAGCTCTATCTCATTTACTCTCTCTCAGCAGCCAGCTACTGAAAGTTGCATCCAGAATTGCTGGCTGTACTGGCAGAACCTGAGCTGTTATTGAATTGTGTGAATAACCAGGAGACTATCCTTTGTATCTGGGGAGACCTTGTCGGTCGGGGTGGTGTGGTATGAAAGTCCTCATGCTAGAAACAGCATCTCATCACAGACTAATCAAGGAGACGACCAGGGAGCTTGTACGAAAATGCAATTGCCTGTTCATAGTTGATGGCTGTCGTTTAATAACTGGGATTATTACCAGCTACCACTGTATCAATTTTAACCTGCTCTATATAAAAAAAGTGTCTCACTCCTATTATCTGGACTGCCTCTGCTAATTCAGAGATAACTAGTGCCACCTTTGAACCCCTGTTCATCACACCCACAATCACAAAAAGTGTCTGGGGTTTTAAAACTACAAGGGAGCACGCACCCTGAAGGTGCTGATGGCGAGTGTTCTTGTGTACATTTAACGGGTTTTGGGTTGTTTTTTTTTTTAACGTAAGTCTGTTGCAGTGAGTAGCGGTTAAGTTTACTTTCACGTTTATAAAGTCGCCACCATTAGCTGCCACTACTATTACCTTGTCACCGTTGCTACGGTAGGTACCTATTTTATTCTGTTGCACTGTCATTGTATTTTGCTATATTACTTTTAAGTAAAGCTGCTCACGGATCCAACTTGCCTATTGCATCGTTTAGGCCAGAGAGTTGTTCCTGGACGCTACCAAGGTACCCTACCAGAGTTATATAGTGCTTATTCAGATGGAGGCACAGCCAACTGTCATCCTTTCTATAAGCAGAGAGCTGCTGCAGATAGGTGGGCTGAATATTCCCACCTACCCAACACCGCTGCTAGGATTTTCATGATCCTTAAGAATATCAGACTCACAAGCAAGACATGAGCACTTGTCAGCTTCCAGGTGATCCATGAGAGAAGAGAAGGATACAGCTACTTATAGACTATGATCAAGTCACCTCTTAACTATCTCTTTGTTAAACTGAACAGACTGAGCTCCTTGCGTCTTTCACTAGTATCTGCAACAGACATTACCAGCACAGTGAGAAGGCCAGTGAGTGGTCTGAGGCATAAACAGTACCTTACCATGTCCAATAAATCATATGTCACAATTAGTCTGGTTAAATCCTGACATTCGCATCAAGAAGGGAAAATGTACGAAAGGAAAGGGACAGACAACTTTAAACAGAACTGTGCCTATTAATATACTATTATAGTATCTGATAGCGACGCCTTGGAAAAAAGCCTGCCCGACGGAAATGAGCTGTGGGAACAAAAAATATACTTCAAGCAAAGAGATTACAAAGGAGTGTACAGGTTCTCTAAACACTATTAACTAAGCATGATTTACTTTAGAAATTTTTCAGAAAGGAAGGCCTTCTAACAGCATCTTTGGGCTGGCTCACAAATAGCTCATAACCTTATGTAGAACAGACTTAGAGACATGTTGCGAGAGAGAGAGAAAAAATGTTCATCCATCCAAGATGGGGATTCACCCAGAAATGGGTGATTGCCACCAACTAAAAGATGTTTTTCAGTTTAGCTGGAGAGTAGTAGAACTTGAGGCCTAGGGACGAGCGTACTAGACTAGACCTCACAAAATCTGGGTTCTATTCCTGCTTATAGGTGACCCTAGGCCAGTCATTTCATCTCTCTGTGCCTCGGTTTCACTAACTGTAAAATGGAGAGGATACTGATCTTTGTAAAGCCCTTGAGATCTACTGATGAAAAGTATTATTATTGATGTGTGTCAGGACATGGATAGCATACAAACACACTGGAATGGAAATACCTGTTCAATACTCCTGAAACCCTTAACTTTTTGAAAAGAGCTATACTCCTGTAGATTAATCCAACAGCAACAATGTTTTGTAACGGTCTGGACTCTCAGTTTGCATTGGAGACAGAATCACACACTCCCAGTCTCCCTTTCAGTTTGTTCTGGCACTGGAATCACCAGCACTGCCCATTTGTAATGTAACACGTATTTGTAACATTAAGATTAATCATATAGAATATAAAGATCTTGATTGTTCTGATGGAAATTTGCAAATCAGTAATGTGACGCAAGGTACACACCAGGATTTAATGTATCCAATTACAAAATATGAACATGTCTCAGATTAAAAAAAATTAACTGGGACAAGAACAAGTTGTAACTTCTACTACTGGCTTCTCTTTGACTTATGTTAGGAACTTGAGCTGAATGCCAAAAAAAAGATAAAAATACCTTGGAGGTATCATGAATGAATAAAAATATCAATCCCACTTCAGGCCAAATCCTGTTCACTGGAGGTGCTGGAGCATGGGAACTGTGCACAGGAGTGTTCTGGGATAACTAGAATCTTTTGCCCCCCCCCCCCCCCCCAAGCTGCAGAGCGGAATAAGTAGCAGCAAAAGACACCTTCCTGCCCCCAGAACTATCTTCATTCCAACTTGCAAAGTCCTGTTCAAGTCAGTGTGTTAGAGCTCTTCAAAAAAAAAAAAAAAATGAATAAAGTTGGAAAAAATTGTTAGCGGACTTAAGAGAGAGGATAATACTGTTCCTCCATAACAATGATACTGAGATCTAAGTGGTTCAGAAACCAAATTAGTGACCAGCATTGCCCAAAAGAGCCACCGTAGCGTGAGTTTCATCTACTATTTTTATTTATATATTATTCTCACAGCAAAATGACTGATCAAGTGTTGTTATTTTTATCAACTACAATTGGTTAAGAACATAGTAATAAGCATCCTGATTGGTTAATAATTAAATACACAGTATTTTAATATCACATGCTGCAAAGAGCCACAGGGGACCCATTAAAGAGCCACTTGCAGCTTCCGAGCCTCAGTCTGAGTATCACTGCTCTATAACAACAGAAGGCCCAAAAGAGAGAGTCTGCACTCTTTGTATACTGCAACCGATGCTTTGTGGGGATTTTTGCTGGTCTAGCATTCTTGGGGAATGGGAAGAGCCTGGCTGATGGATCTGCAGCTACATGGATCCATCAGCCAAACCGCGCTCTGCGATAGGAATTAGGGAAATGACGGGAAGTAGAGGCTGCTGCATGAGACTTAACATAGCCAAATCTGAGTACCCAACTGCTTTAAAAAAAAAAAAAAAAAAAAAAAAAAATCAAACTGAAGGCTGAAGTTAGAGATTGCTAATATTCCACCTACACTGAGCATGCTCCCCAGCTCTTTGCTTCAACCTGCCACACAGAATTAAGCTTTCAGTTTCAAAGCAGATAAAATGGACAGAGGTGAATGCTTTCCCCACATCAAAATATTCTCTTTTTCCTTGTGGATAATGCAGCGAGCTAAAAGCCAGGAGAATGCAAGATCTAAACTTACCTACTAACTAGTGTTTCATGAGGAAACTGACATGATCATATTTAGAGCTGGGTGAAACTTTCTTTACTTCTGCTACATTGCACAGATGGGCCAGTGATAGCCTTTTGTTGACTGTATCCAAGGTCTCTGAAAGGTTTTGTTTTATCATAATGGGTGTTTGTCCACTAGAGAAGCCAGTCTCTGCTCTGTCCATTCTGAAGCATCAGTAAGAGGTTTAAGATTATTAACATGCAAAACCATGCTCTGATGCATCCCTAACCTCTGTCTGCCAGAACCTGGGAATGGGAGACAGGGATGGATCACTTGATGATTATCTGTTCATTTCCTCTGAAGACAGGATACTGGGCTAGATGGATTATTGGTCTGATCCAGTATGGCCATTCTTATGTTCGGTCTTTATGAATGACTATAAATTAGCAAAAAGAAAAAGGAGTACTTGTGGCACCTTAGAGACTAACAAATTTATTTGAGCATAAGCTTCCCTGAGCTACAGCTCACTTCATCGGATGCATTCAGTGGAAAATACTGAATGCATCCGATGAAGTGAGCTGTAGCTCAGGGAAGCTTATGCTCAAATAAATTGGTTAGTCTCTAAGGTGCCACAAGTACTCCTTTTCTTTTTGCGAATAGACTAACACGGCTGCTACTCTGAAACCTATAAATTAGCATTATGATGGACAATGAATAATCATTGGGCCAGGGAAAGTGAGCGATTGACTATTTAGCCTAGTGGTTTGGTTAGGGTACTCACCTAGAGTGTGGAAGATACAGGTTCAAGTCCCCCCTTCAATGACTATTTATTTATAAATGGAACAGCTTCACCAGGAGAGACTGACAGAGCCCTGTTCCACAATATCCCACATAACCTAGTGGTTAGGGCACTGGCTTGCAATGTGGAAGACTCAAGTTCAGACCCATTCTCCACATAAGGCAGAGGGTTTAACTCAACCTGGTGACCCACAACCTGGGTGAGTTTTCTAACCACTAGCCTAAAGCTTATAAGGGATTCCTCCACAACCTTTTTTTTTTTTTTTTTTGGGGGGGGGGGGGAGAAAAAAAAGAGATAAGAACTATTCAGCAAATTCATGAATAGGTTCTTGGAATTTGAGACTTAGCATTCGTTGAAAACAGCAAAGACTCGGTTTTTTTGTTTAGATTATTACAGCAGGCCTACAACTGCAAGTTATTCAGCACTGTACAAATGTAAAAAGAGTACCTGCCCTAAGGAGCTTACAATCCACTTCAGACACAAGCATATACATATTAAACAGGTTGAAGATGAAAATATGAAAACTTGAGATGGTAGCCTACACAATAAACTGAGGCTACAGTAGTCAACAAAACAGTTTCCCAAGTTCCACCCCATCTCTTGGCCCACTGCTAAAGTTGAAGTATTTTAAGAAGTTTTAGAAAGTAGCTTATTAGTCTCACTGTTAGGCCTTCAAAAACAGTGTAATTTGGGAACTAAATCCCCCTAATTTGCCTCTGGACTATCAGAATCCAAGTAATCATGTATTCCTTCACATGGAGTGGCTAGGTCACCTTATTCCACAGTGTGCCTCACCAATTACAGACAAGTTTACTTATCCTCTTTGTGAAACTTATTCTGTTCACAGTGAAGTGTTTTAAAATTTCCCCCAAATAGAGAGACCTGTAGAGTTTGAGATCTTTCAGGGAGAATCTAGATAAATCTGTATTAAAAATCAGTTCCCTGCAGATATTAATTTTGCACAGCCAGATAAAATCTCAAAGAACACCAACATTGGAATTTCTTTGAAACTGCATTTCTATCTTGTTACTGTTCAGGGGGCTTTTGTTTTAATTTTGTTTTTTCCCCTGCCTCATGCCATAATCACTTTTAACAAACTCCAGTTTTATTGTCACTCAAACATTCCCACTACATTGTCAAAATTTGACAATTCATACATAAAGGACTGACTGTAAATGTATTTGCAGCAGAGGCATAAATGATAGAACAGTAATACTTACCAAGAAAGACAGTCCTTAAGGGCATTAAAATATGGATATCTGGATATGACACAAATAGCAAATGGTACGAACCAGCCAAAAGCTTTAGTAGTCTGCACAGATTCCCTGTGGGCTTGCCCATTTGAAGAGATATAACCATCCTATGAGAAAGCTACATATTAATATTGTGACGTTACTCATGAAATTATGGTTGGTATTTTTGAGGGAACCTAAGCAAGTTAGACACCCAACTCCCATTGAGATTTGGACATCTAACTCCCTTAGACTCCTTTAAAAATCTCAGTTTGTAAAGATTAGATCTACGTGCTAAAAGCAAGTTATTTGCACTATGAACATCTACCAAAAACACTGAGTATATTACTCACAAACATTAATGTACCTAAAAATATTCTTAAGGCCAAATTTTGCTCTCAGATACTCCAGCACCATTTCCACTAAATTCTATTGGGAACTGTGCTTGAGTATATGGGCACAATATTGTATTAAGTGGGGAGTACTACTCTTAAAGAGTTGTTCCAGATTGGTATCAAAATATACAAATATCCAATAACTTATGTGAGGCATCCAATTAAGTACGTATTATTAAAATGTATTACCTAATATTTAAGTTTTATTAAAAGTGTAAATTAAAAAACATACTTGAATAGGTTGGTAATACTGTGCAACAACACCATAGGTTCTGTTACCACAGACATCTGTGAAGACCAGAAAATGAATGTGATTCTCTTTTGATTCAGAAGTTATGTAAAGTCCTCCTGCAAATAAGACAAGTACTTTTCAAAATATACATTACTGAAAAATAGTTTGTTTTAATCACGCAGCTTGCATTGCTATAGTTACAGCAAGTATTATGAGACTTGTTACTTTACTTCCACTGTAATGCTTCATTTTAAAGGGATTATAGCACACCTACATACATAATTCACTTGATCTGAAATTGTTATACAACATCTTAAGCCATACACAAATTTCACTGGACAAGTGAAAACACTACACAGCTCATTTTGTATTTGTGACATGCCAAAAACATATCACAAAGTCGAGCTGATGGACTTCTGCCTATGTTTAAAAAAAAAAAAAAAAAAAAAAAGAGGCTTTTGGGAAATGGTCTCTATTTTAGGGACATCCTAATATATATATGGTATTGGAGTGGGAAAGGGTATTCATTCATATTTAAAAGGATATTTTCTTCAACCTAAAAGGCAGAGAAGAGGGGAGACGAGATGACAGCCTTAAAAATACCATAAAATACAGGAAAGTAGAAAAATTTGATTATAAGCTCTCTTGGGCAGGGAGCATCTCTCTGTTCTGTACTTGTACAGGCCCTGGCACAATGAAGTCCTACTCCATGAGTGGGGTTTCGTGGTACTATGATAATACAAATAAAAAAAAATTAACCTGTCAATATCCATAAACAGCAGCAATAAGGGAAGAGGTATTATTATTATAGGCCACCAAATAGATAAAGTGTTTATAAACATCTCTAAACTAACAGTTAAATGAAAACCACATCATACCTGGAAAGCATAGTTGTGGCAAGCCAATAAGATCAATATCTTTTGGAACACTAATATCCTCAGTATCAGATGCTTTCTGTTCCCCATTTGGATTTTTCAAATTTTCAAGCTTAGGTCTCTCTTTCTTTTTTCGGAAAGAACGTCGTTTTGTTTTGTTGAAGTTACTACTATTTATGTTTGTCGCTTGAATCGCCTCTTTGCTGATAAACGGAGGCACAAAAACGGACAGAACTTCTGGATCAAGTGGAGGAAAGTTTCTCTCTTCTTTCTGAGCAAGCTAAAAACAAAATAAATAGACATTTATTGTTATTCTTTTTAATGTATTTAGCCATATTTTCCATTCTGCCCTAGTGATTGTAAATGTGACAAGAATATTATTTTCTTCTTTCCAGTTTCTTCGTTTTCCCTTCCACAACCTCATCCTAAGCCCATTGAAGTCAATGGAAAGACTCCATTTGTCTTCAACAGTCACAGCATTAGGTCCCTTATCTTAATCTATTCATGATTCAAGCCTTACTATATCAATGGTTTCTCTTTGGCAAGCAACGCTTCCAAAACTAACATCAGCACATACCAAAAAGATACTTTTTCCTCCTTTCATGTGTTAAGAGTAGACCCAAATAATTCTATTTGTCTTACAGTTTTCTCAGAGATAAACAAGAACAAAAAGGAAAATATGTCCACATCCCCCTCAAGTGTATCCTTGGTTTCATAAAAATTACATTTCTTTTATACTAGTTTTCAAGAGAGACCATACTTTTACATTACCACATAATTTTATACCACGGTTAAAAACTACATGCTACCAACACTATCACACACACGGTAAGAGGCATTTTAAGCACTAAGGGTGTAATACTGTACCTACGGACCTTAATAAGAGTTTTCCCTCTGACTTATATAGGTACATGGCCAGACCCTATAAGATTATGCAGCAAATTGCAATGCTTTCTGGTAAGTAGCTTGGTAAAAAAAAAAAAACCTGTAGCTCTACAAACTCTTGCTCTCTCTTTTTGTAACAACTTACCCTGGAAGATTGCAGAAGATGGGCAAGGGGGTGCTCCCTTACATGCTCGTGACTGAGTGGTGGGGCCAGATCTGAATAGTTCCATCTCTAACTCTTCGGCTGCAGGAACAGATTAATTCTACAGCCTCAAAATTGCAAGAGAAAATTGTGTGCGTCTTAAGGGTATGTGGAAACTGGGAAGCTAGACCTCCCTGTGACTGAATGTGTGTCTCAATCTTCAAATTTTTGCTTCAAGGCTAAGGGAAGGATGAATCAGACCTATGGCTATTTACTTTCAACTTCAAACACAATATAGTATGTATACGAAAAATATTCCCAAAGAGACAATGCTGCCCTTTCCCTCCTGTACATTTTTCCACTATTTTGAACAGCTCAACAATAAATCATTGCTTCATTTAAAAACAGGCCTTTTATATCAAAAGTTTTGGAATTAAGAAAAAGTTTTAAATGACTTAACTCTTTGAGCAGGGGGTTGGACTAGATGACCTCCTGAGGTCCCTTCCAACCCCGATATTCTATGATTCTATGAACTCTGTGTAATGGTTGGGTCAAACCAGCAAGTTCCTCCAGACTGGAGTGTACATACAAAAAGTATCTTTGAAATTATATATTCCTTCTAATTTTTCTGTATCTTCTGCTAAGTGTACTGCAATAGTATATGTCAAAGAAAATAAGGGTGAAAAAAATCACGCTTCTACAAAACATTTAAAGACATGGTCTCTGCCACAAGCACTTTACAATCTAAGACAAAGGCTAGATACATATCCACTGGGAGATCCAGAGGATGGCAATTAACTTAAAAATATATTAATGTAATAAATTGGGGTGGTGACTGATGTATTACTGACATGGTAAGAGTCTGAAGCTTCATTTTTCTCTTAATTGGCAGTTTTCTAATGTCTAATGAAGTAATCGAGAAACAAGACATTTCTAATTTGATCACTATCAAAACATGCTACTAAGCATTTTAGAGGGAAATCAAGGAATTATCCCTTAGCCCTGAAACTGTTATATAAGAAAAAAAAAAAAGAAGTTACTTTGGTGGCAGCAATCTTAATTTGTATTAAACCCGCTACAAGAGAATTACCAAATTCACTTATCACTCAACTAATAATTCACTTGTACTGAGGGCTGTGACATCTTGGGGGGGTTGTAGTTCATTTATGTAACTGTCTTCAGCAGCAGCATTAAATCCAACCTCTCTCGTTACTGCATGGTCAGTTCCGACACAGTGACCTTATTGTCAGGATCAAAGTCAGCTGACATTAAGTTTTCTAGCCAAAGTCATATAGTTTAACCATGCAGTTCAGTGATTGAGAGGGAATGTCAACTTTCACCTTCTATATATTTATCATGCTCTTCCACTGTTATCCAATAATATCCTAGAAATCAGTGATGGAAAAGATGACACCCCACCCCCCCAATAATGTGCTAGGTCACGTATAGGGGACAGACATAAAGACAGACCCTGCTCCAAACATCTTACCATTGCAGGGGAAGAAAATGAGAAGACAGGATAAGATGCACTGGAGGATCCAGAGGAGAGTGTAATCTTAGATATATTTGTTTTCCTGATCTCATTCTCTTCTCATCTAACATTAGATTAAAGAATGTTTCATGGAGCGTATTTGTGGAGGCCATAGAAGAAGTGCCTCGGGGGGGGGGGGGGGGAAGAGAAGAGAAGAGAAGAGGATTAGAACATGCCAACTGGGACAGAGAAGTCCTTCCATGCAGAGAAGACAGCACAGAGAAGGCAAGAAGATAGGAGTGAGAAAAAGAAATGAAAAGGGCATGAAGGCAGATGTGCAGAGGCTGAACTTGGTGCAGGGTGGAGTTTTGAGGGAGACAGGCAATTTAAACTTTATATGGTGGGTAAATGGTAAGGGATGAAGAAGCCTAATCAACAAGTAAGGGAGATATCAATTTAGCATCTCACTTTGTATGGACAGGAGAATGATGCAGGCAGGCAGCCAGAAAGCAAGGCAGGAGAAGATCAAAATATGTAGAAATTGAGACAAAGGAAAGGTTTGTTTTTTAAACAAAAAGGGAGAAGTGGCAAGAATTGCTGACAATTTGGATACATGGAGAGGAGAGGGAAGACTAATAGCTAAAACAACAGAGATTAAATCCCTGCTTTAAGTACAAAAGACTCAACTCAGCTTTAACTATGGAGCCACAGCCAGCCCCTCACTAATAAACAGAGAACACAAAATAAATTATGTAATTTTGTATTTAGTTCAGTAAAACCTCCCATTCTTAAACATTTACATGGAGCTAACCCAGAATTTCCAATCTGCCAAACCACTGTGCTGCAGAAACCAGGGGGCCTGGCCACAGAATTTGTATGATGATAATACTGTGACAGGGACCAGAATTTCTCCCTTATTGTTTTCATTTTACCTCATTTCAGTTGCCAGACACCATTGCTAATAATTAATAAATCTATTATTAGAGTAGTTTTACTGTAGTTTAACTGTACACAATTTTAAGGACTGATGCAGTGTCATCATGGGGGGGAGCAAAAAACAAATATAAAAGTCAAGAGTCATATCTTTAAAAAAGTCAAGTAACAGGACTTACTTTCTCATGTTATTGCAAATACTGTGCTTCTCCTAATTCTTCAGAGTTTTTTTGTTTTTTTTAAATGGGTTCCCCCCCGGCTTGAAGAGGAAGAAATTAAAGTCATAGCTGAGAGTTTACTGGGCTGGTCCTTTATTTCTCAGCAGCATCACTAATGAGCTCCAGCGTTCTAACAGCCTCCCATGCAGTCCATGGATTCATTTGGCAAGAATCAATATTACAAATTTTTCCATGTTTTAATATCATTTGAAGACTCAAATTAGTTAAAGGCCTACGGGTTTAATCACAATTAGCTGATATAATGCTGGATGCAATTTATCCTGGACTGTGCAAAGTCACAGTCAACACACTCTGAGATAAATGGATTCTTCACAACCGTGTTCAGATATGGTAAAACTATGTACAGTAGTGTAGATCAGCCCTAAGGAAAACTGGTTCATCCATTTACCATTACAACCATAAAAAAAGCTCTTCATGTCAAACCTACAAAAATGCAATGAAAGGCCCCTACTACAATCTTCAAGCTCTTGTACTGAACTCTACTGCTAGCTAAAATCGTATATCATTCAAAGTGAGTGAGTAGCAGCAAAGAGGTCATTTGAACGCACAAATATGTGACATGAAATTGCTATTGAAAGAAAGCACAGAATAAAGTTGAAGAAATGATGTAAACGGTGTCTATGAAACAAAAGGGATTTTCCAAACCAGCTTTTGAGGGGTTACATAGACCAGGAACACTTCAATCATTTTGACTTCCACGATCATATCTCTAGGGTTGCGCTTATGAAATCCTTAACTTCCCCTTGCTTCTAGTAGACTTTTTTTGTTAATGCAAAACACATCCACTACTAAACGCCTGCCTAGCAAAAGATCATTAGACAGTTGTTTTGATTGATCAGTTTTGATCAGACAACGTCACCCTTTACGTACTGTTTTTCTGAGGAGTACTTGGCAACTTGCTTACATGCAACACAAAGGAGTAACCATCATTGTCACCAACACCACAACATGCCAGGACATCAGGATTTGCCATCCCACAGTTCGGGCTCTTTTAGCCAACCACAAAAGTCAGACAGAATCATTGTGATCATCTATCTAGTCTGACCTCCTGCATAACACAAGCTATAGAACATCCCCAAAATAATTCATATTTAAACTAGAGAAGATGATCTGACCTGACCAGATGGGGAAAAGGAATCAGTTAACAATACCATCTACACTGCTGTACCCTGCATAACTCTAAGACATGAAGCTACATTTCCTATTACTCACTCCTGAGTGTGTCCGTTTCCTCTTCCACCTTTTTCTATCTATCTTTCTCTTTCTGTCTAGAGAGAGTCCGTTTAGCCAGCCAAGGGAAATCTATCTTTGAACTGCTTTGCTGCATTCCTTTTGACAAGCTAAAAGTGATAACTAGCAGCCTGATCTGAAGTGAAAGGTATTCTAGTCACAGACATGCAAAAGGAAAATAAGAACAGTCTAATACAATATTTTTCAGGGCCAGTGGAGTAAAACTAGGCTCCAAGAATGAAGAACCGGGTTATGCCACATGATCTTCCAGCAACAGAACTGTAAGCATCAGAGAGACACACTACATTCCCCTACCTTTTGCTATTCTTTTCTCTCTTCCCTTTTGATCATGTTTTGTCATTAGAAGAAACAGGCTTAGATTTTTAACAACCAAACGTGAGCGCCACCATTTGAAAGTGACTACTCACTATCAACAATGACATTTGATGCCCTCTGGCAGACCATCAAGGGTTTTTCAAAAATATAATAAATAGAGTAACTTGTGATATCATCCTAGAAGTTTTATCTAATCCATGCAACAAACCCCAGCTTCATGTTGCCATAACCGCACTACTGAAGAAACCTGGATCTAGCGCCCTCTGGAGTCAGATGCTCCTGTATCAGCTACAGGGTAACCGACTGCTCTACAAATGTCTTCTATCTTAAGTACTTACCAGGACAGTTCAGGGCAACTGCATCTATGTTTTCCCTTACTGGGTCAGCATTGGTACCCATTCTCAGGCTTCCAGCTCTGACCTGTTGCCTTTCTTGGGTGGAGACCCTGGTCAGAAGGGAGAGACACACAGGTATCTCCAGCCTGAACAGTTCCCTCTCTTCCGTGTGTTATCCTCAGCAAAAAAGTTAGTCTACATAAATAGGCCTACTTGCTTCTCCTCTCAGACACAGTGTAACTGCCCTTAGTTATTAGCTACCACACAGTTCTTCCTAAGCAAACATATTTTATTCTTAAGGTAAAAGCACTACAGAAAAAATATATTAAAAACAATTTAAAAACCCTCCATGCATGCTAATAAGCTTACCAGAGATCATAAGTGTTCTGGTCAGTGTCAGTCCTTCCAACTCTTCCCCAAGGATTGGGGCCCTCCGTGGACTGGAGGTCCTGTCCATTTGCTGGATCAGAACAGAAAGCCCTTAGCCTGTTTAAAACTCAAAAATCTTTTCTTTGTCTGATGGTCCCTGAAGAATCCAGTTTGAAGCAGTATATGCAAACCTCTACAGGGGGTGTCTTCAAAGGGCTGATAACCAGAGGAATTACATTAACATACCCCATCCTCCTACAGGAATTACATATAATCTCACAACAACACATAAGCAACTGCATTTTAATACACTGGACCCCAAACATATTAAACTCAAGTCATTGAGGTTTGTCCAAGATATTGCCATCAGTCACACTTACATGACGCCTTTTACCACAGTATCTAAGCATCTCTCAAATCTTGTGTATTTATCCTCAACAAATATTACAAAATACTTCCCAAACTCCATTTTACAAATGGGGAAAACAGAGGCACAGATCAACCAAGTAACTTGCCAAGGTCATATAGGAAAGTCTGGGGGGGTTTAAATAATTGAACCCACGGTCTTCCAATCTGGGCTAGTACTCTAGCACTCTTTCCTGCACCCGAACCACCTGCTCCAGCCCTGATCCCCCTCCTGCCCTCTGAACCCCTTGGCCCCAGCCCAGAGCCCCCGAACTCCTCATTTCTGGCCCCACCCTGGATCCCACACCCCCAACCAGAGCCCAAACCCTCTCCCAAACCCCAACCCCAATTTTGTGAGTATTCATGGCCTGCCATACAATTTCTATTCCCAGATGTGGCCCTCGGGCCAAAAAGTTTGCCCACCCCTGGTTTAGATAATACTTAGTCCTGCCTTGAGTGCAGGGGAACTAGACGAGAGGACCTCTCAAGGTCCCTTCCAGTCCTATGATTCTACATCGCAAACACTGACAGGGGCATGTCTGGATTCCCCACGTCCCTTTGTAGGCTCCCATCAAGTTGTGATGGGGTGCTGATGCACAAAGCCTTTCTGAAGCAGCGTGCTGAAGTTATTCCATTGCACCAAAACAGACCAGTGCAACCTCAACGAGTCAGTAACAGCCAAACTCGGGCAGAGCACCCTCCCTACATCTCTCCTGCCCATCACGCTAGCAAAACCTTGTATTTCGCAAGGACAAGCTATAGCTCAAATTCAGTTAACTGCCAAGAAAAGAGAGTCGGATGTCTCCCTTACTAACGCAAGATTAACGGTGCTGACTCTTTGGGAGGTTCACTCTGGGGTCACACGGTCCCAACCGAGGCAGGAGAGGAAGTCAGCAAAGCAGGCGGCCCGATGACTTCTCTCATCCGCTGCGTGGCCAAGCAAGCCGGTTCTCACCGCTAGACTAGGCACGCCGGTCTGTCCGGCCAGCCGGCGCTGTCCAACCCACTGCCCACAGGGCACCAATTCGGCTTCCCCGGGGCAGCCCGGCTGCGAGGCTGGGGCGGCGCGCAGGGCAAGAGGGTTCCCCAGCCCGTGGCTGCCAGCCCAGCCCAGCCCAGCCTGCTCCGCGGGGCCGGCGGGCAAGCCAGGCCGGGAGTTACCTGGTACGCGTCCTCCACCCTCTCCCTGGGGGCTCCCGCCAGCACGCAGATCTCCAGCAAGCCTGAGGGCAGCACCTCCTCCATGGCGCCGGCACGGCAGCCGCCCTCAGACTCCCCTCCTCCCCCGGGCGGGGTCGGGCACCTGCTCCGGAGCCGCGCCCCCCGACCGCGCTCCTGGGGGCGGGAGGAGGGAGGGAGAGAGAGAGAGAGAGGCTCCACGGCGCAGTCAGCCCCTGATTGGCTGTCTGCCCCATTGCCCGCGCGCCCCCGCGGGACGTGTAGCCAATCGGAGCCGCCTGCACAGGTTGAGGCCGCGGGGCTCCTTCTTTCCTTCGTCTGGCGCGGCAGCCAGACCGCCCTTCCCGCAGCACTTGTGCGCACAGAGCGGCAGGGGAGGGGCGCTCCGCTGCTGCCCCCTCCCTGAACGGCGGCGGCGGCGGCGGCGGCGGCCGGGGTCGTGACTGGGGATTCAAGGAGGGCCGAAAGGGACCAGTAACCCAGTTACACACACGCCTGTCCCCTGCTCTCTCACACACACACACCTCCCCCCCCCATATTAGGGTTGAAAGCCATCCGGGATATCTTAAGAAAATGACATTACCTCATGTTGGGGGAGAAAATCTCTGGGAATAATTTCAGTCAGTGTTGGCAACCCTACCACATATCCTTCACCACCATCCCCTCCCTTCACACACACACACACGCGCACACCCACACCCACCCCCACCCCGCTCTGCTGGTTCCCTCCCAAACTCCTACACACCTCCCCCTCAGCTGGCTCGTCTCCCCTTCACCACCACCCCCCGCAGCTGTCTTGTTCCCACACACACCCTTCCCCCCGCCCCCCAGCTCGCTCATCCTCCCACACACATCCTCCCTCCCTGCCTCCTGCTGGCTCATTCCCACACACCCTTCCCCCCTGCTGGCTCATCCCCTCCCCACCCCTGACTCGTTCACCCCCTCCCCCCCACATCCCTCCCCCCAGCTGGTTCATTCACACACAGAGACACTTCCCTCCTCTCAACTAGCTCATAGCCCCCCACATACACACATCCCCCCCAGTTCGCTCATCCTCCCCCACACACATCCTTCCCCCCCAGCTCACCCCCCCTCCCCCACGAACTCAGTCACCCCCCACACACACTTACAATTACAAACCTCCCTGTAGCTGACTGGTTCCAGCCCAAACTCATACACACCTCCCCCCGGTAGCTGGCTCATCCCCTCCACCTATCCCTCCTCCCGGCTGGCTCGTTCCCCCATACACACATCCCTTCCCCTCAGCTGGCTCATTCCCCCCCCCACACACACACACACCAGTTCCCTCCCCTGGGCTGGCTTATCCCCCTTGACCTATCCCTCCCCTCAAGTGGCTCATTCCCCCCCCCCCCTTCCCTCAGCTAGCTTGTTTCCCACACACACCTGCCCCCCCATCTGGTTCATTCCCCCACATGCACACCCCTCTCTGCTGCTGGCTTGTCGTCCCCCCATAGCCCTGCCTCCAGCTGGCTCATCCCCCTCTTAGCTGGCTTGTTCCCCACCTACGTGTCGCTCTCCCACTGTCTCACCCTAACACACCCCTGCTGGCTCTTCACCACACCACACCTCCCTTCCCTTCCCTTCCCTTTGGCTGGTTTGTTCCCAGGCACACTCCCTTCTTCCTGCTGGCTCATTCCCTCTCACAGCCCTCCCCTTTTGTCCCCCAGCTGTCTCATTCCCCCCCCCCATATTTCCCATATGCATGCCCCTCCCCTCTAATTGGCTCATTCCCCCCCTCCTGCTGGCTTGTTCCCCCCACACATCCTTCCCCTTTTCTCCTCCTAGCTGGCCCATTCCCCCCACACACACACACCTCCCCTCCCCTCCAGTTGGCTCATATTCCCCACATGCATGCCCCTCTCCTCCCCTCCAGTTGGCTCATTCCTCACTCATATACACACACCCCTCCCTCCACTCATTCCCCACACACATGCCCCTTCCCTCCCCCCCAACTGACCCCTTCCTTCTCAACTTGCTCGTACCCCCCCCACACCCATCACCCTAGCTGGCTCATTTCCCCCTCCCTCCAACCACATGCCCCTCTCCTCAGCTAGCTGATCCCCACACACCTCTACCCACTGTCTCGTTCCCACCACACATAACCTTCCCCTTTCCTCACCCCAGCTGGCTCAAACCCCCCCGCCACACACACACACCTCTCCTCCAGCTATCTTGTTCCCCCCACTCAGCACCTCTCCTGTGCAGCTAACTCATTCCACCCTGCACCCATGTACATTTATCAGCCCTTGAGTCTTCATCAGGAAATATTTGGCAGCCTGACCCAGTGGGAGCACACTCGCTACTCACAGACACCACCCCTGGCCAACCCAGCAGGAGCGCGTCCCCTTCCTACAGATGCTGCACCAGGCAGACCAACACAGGGAGCGCTGCCCTCCAGCAGACACTGTACCATGCTACCTGACCCAGGGTAGCGCACAACCTTCCACAAACTCTAGGATGGGCTGATTGACCTAGGGGTGTGTGTGCGCCCATCCAGAGACTCTGTGCCAGGCCAGCCAACTTTGGAGAGCACCCCCCTTTTCACAGACACTGCCCCAGGCCAGCTGACTCGAGTAGACCATGCACCTTCAACAAACTCTGGGCCAGGCCGGGCCAGGCCAGCCAACCTGGCGGGAAGCACCCTCCTCAGCACCAAGCTAACTAACCTGGATGAAGTGTGCCCCTCTTGAAAGCACCAGACTGGCCACACAGCAAACACTCCCTTCTTGACAGCCTCGGTGCTGGGCCAGCAACCCACCAGAGTAGCAGCAGCACTGTTACCACCAACCCCAGATGCCTTAGCATGTGCCAGACCCATGTGCACTTCTCTCCTCCCATTTCTTTCTTCCACATACACACATCCTTAAAAAATATGGGGGTCAGTTCCTGCAGCAGGGGATGGAAAAGACCCAAGTGTGTGGTTCTGGGCAACTATTCTTCTTTTACAAGAGTGCTCACATGTTGTTTCCATAGACCCCTTCTGGCCAGTGCATGTATGGGAGCTAGTGGAAGAGTTAATGAGCTGAACTGAAGTGTCTTCAACATAGTGATAGCAGCCAGCTCTATGTTTCCATTTCATTTGGTATTTGAATGTCTTACCTAATGTCTTGCAGAGATCTGGACCTGGATGAGGACAACTTGGCTGGTGCCCAATCCAGCTAACCCTGAGGTAATGTTAGCAGATTAGGGAATGTAACAGGTAGATATGGTAGGATTATATGTGTCTTTTTAACCGAGGGTGTGTGGCTGATGTTTGAGGTCTATATTTCCAGTCAGTAGGTATGGTTACACCCAGTGCTGCTGCTAAATGATTAGGCAGCGGCTGTGATTGGGAAGTTTTTCATTGGTTGAAATCTGGCGAGGATATCACAACCTTTTCTCTGCTGTGTAGACCCTGCTACCATCAAACCTTCTTCATCTAAACTTTAGACAGGTGCAAAGTGCTGTTATTCAGGCTACATCTTAAATCCATTTGGAACTAAAGTTGGTACATAAAGCTGTGTTTCTCAGTGGGAATGTGACACCAATGCTCCAGAATCTACACGCAGGGGAAGAACAGTTATTTTTTGTCAAGGTCTAGACTCCAGAGAAAATAATTAAAAAACAACAACAATAATGATGATAATAATAAGTAAATACAAACATTTCAGTGTCCATTCAAAAGTGTCTGACAGTCTGGATTTGGCCCGCAGTCTGCCTGTTGACTATTCCTGACACAGTGACTGTCTTCTGGCTTCTAAGTGAAGTTTAAAGTGGCTATAAAGATTTAAGTGGCTAAAGTGGCTTCCAACTTGGGAAATGGCCTCTTTGTCCTTAGAATGCTCCTGTACTTTTGAATAATTTGAAAAAAATATTATCCTATTGTATTATTCGGATTGCATAATGATTCAGCTTCTGTTTGGAGAGTCCCTCAGTGCTACTTGGCATGTACCTGTGGGTGTATAATGTCACAGTATTCTTTACTAGTATAAGCAAATCCATTTGTTCATGTCTGGATAGCAGTGACATTAGAGCAGGATTTCCTGATGCCTTCATGATCCACTGCTAAATTTGACCATTCAGCAGCTGACCTTCTAGTAATCTGCAGCACACCAGCCAGCCATATCCTTGCTGGTCATCCCCTATTACAATAAGCTTCCACCACTCCTTCCATAATAACTTTCCCAAGGTTATTTCCATCTCTACGCCTAATGTTACCAAAGTACGTAAGTTTGCGTCTGTTGATTTCCAAATCAGAGTCTTCATCTCACCAATAATATTTTTAACACAAGCTTTCATCATTTTTTCCCATCCAGGAGATATGCAAGAGTCTTCCCCAACACCACATTTCAAAAGCGTCAAGTTTCTTCTTCTCAGCAGCATTAACTTCCCCATGATTCGCATCCATAAATCACTATGGAGAAAACTGGAGTTTTCACCAATTGCACCTTGGTACATTTCAAGCTGCCACAGTTTTTCCACACTTTCTTAAGGGAGGCCATAGCTAGGCGAGCCATCCCATTAGTATAAGCCACAGGATAATTCCAAGTAACTTTACAAGTTGCAAGAAGCAGAGCCAGTTACTGAATGCATGGCACTGCTGCTCCCAGAAAGTAATGATTCACTGACAAAGTCCACGCACACAATAACACAGCAGAGGAAGGATCCAAAGAACTGAACCTGCAGCCCTTATGTACACAAGTTGTCCTACTGAAGACAGCGTGACTGTTAATAAGAGTAAGGGGTGCAGGGTCAGGTCCTAACTCTGAACAGTAAGGTTGTTTTCAGGTTTGGAGTTGTCTTCCCCCACCCCCCCATGATTATAAAACACAGACAGTAGGAATCTCTGTGGGAATAGGATCTGCATGCTTTCCTTTACAAGATTTTATTAATTCTAAGTTATTACATTTCATCCCTTTATATTAGATCATCTAGTCCATCCCCTTTAAACTTATTTATTTCCATTAGGGTAGCACCTGATCAGGAATTATATTAGATATTGTATAAAGACCACAAAGACAGACCCTATATTCCAGAGAGCTCACAATTTAGCATTTAGACAAAATGCAAAAAATTAATAAACAGACACAAACACAATTCTGGATCATTCTCTACAATGTATTTTCTAGTGTGTTGTTCAACCTGCTTTTATATGAAGGTTTTACTTTATTAGGAAACTATTTAAAGGTTTTTCCAGCTGAGAGTTTCCAGTGAAATTTAGCCTCTCTTTTCAATACACACAGAATAACCCTATGCTTTCATCCTGAATAATTTATTTTAGTTTAAAGAAATCAGCAAGAAAGGACAAAACTAAAGTCTTAGCGAAGAGCAGTGTTTGTTTCCTCTGGAAGGAGCTGCATTCCTCCATTACACAAAATAACACCTGACACTGCAGGCAGCAGTCTCTTGGAAATTAAAGGTGCAGTATTAAATACATTCACGATAGGCCCATTCACACCAGTCAGACAAACTTTGCAACTTTTAAATAGAGCCATGTGTACATAGTTTAATCACAGTAAAAATCCCCATATAGATATGACCTAGATGGCTCACAGCTTTCAAGAATATGCTATACACTATCAATTCAGGGTTAAGAGCAAACAAGGAACCTTTGGAATAAACAGTTCATCAGAATTATGAAGCACTGTTCTAATGGGATTTTAATTCTGGATTTTAAAAAAAAGCCTAGTTCAGCAGTACAACTTCTTGAAAAAAGTTAGAGGAAGCCACAAGTGGTTGAATGTGCGAAACTTTTGTATACAGTGGAAGAATCACAAGAAGGAAATGGTTGAAAACCTGGAAGTTCAAAGATCCTCTCTGCAAGGGGGTATAGATTCATATGAGTGTATTTTAAAGCCATAAGGGATAATTATGACTGTCACACTGTCTGGAGTAGCACATGAGCTAGAATACCAACCTCAAGATGGACTGTTAAGAAGCTGGGCACAAACCCCAAACTGGTTGTAAATTCTAAAATTAGATTACACCAACCAAGTAGTGTGTAAATTCCTCAGGCACTATATAGCCTTAACTTGGAGTCACAGACAGTCCCCTTGAGCATTCTGATCTATCTTGCCACCCAGGCAAGCTTTACTCTGTGATAAATAGTCACTTTACACCAAAGATCTCAAAATATTCAGGTTACTCCCAGTCCCAAAGGACCAGTCACTTACCCCAGGTCAATTCGCACCTTAAATCTCACACCAAAGACAATGCTTGTAGCCAATCCTGTAATAAACTAACTAAAGGTTTGTTAAGTAGGAAAAAGAAATAAGTTATTTACAAAGTTGAAACAGATGAACATTCACGCACAAAAGCAGTTTTAGTTATTAGATGGTGATAGAGCTCCTGAAATGTGCCAGCTCCGTACGTCCATTAGGGCAAACCCAGGTTAGTTGTGGGGACCCTTGCTTATGTTTAGGAATCTTTGCTGTTTAGAGTCGAAACATCATAAAAAGCCCACAGTTCCTTCTGGTCAGCAATTTTTATCTCCACCTTCCTAGAGTCCAAGCACTTCTGTACATAACCTCTCCATGGGTGGGTGTGGGGACCAATCAACAAAGTCTTTTGTTCCACAGTGGTCTGTTCAGATCAAACAGTCCCTCTCAAGGACAGGAGATGACACCTAATACAGGGATCCAGCGTTTTGCATTAGGTGAGGTTTTTTTCCTGTTTGGTGAGTTACAGAATTTCAGTTATAAAGCCAACACTTAAAATTACCTTATAGTATGGGATACAAATAGTATAAGCAGGACTAATACATGCAGCATCCTACAAGCATTCCATAAAGTCTAAACACTGAACAGATTCTTATAAGACTAATATCTATTTTAACTACACTAAGCCACAAGTAAGCCAGTCTGCTTTTCAGCTATGCATTTGTTAATGATCAGTGAGGCCTGAGGCCTTTGCATGAGCTGGCACCTGGTCTCCCAGCATTACAATGATAATCTGACCTCTTACATAACAGAGTCTATAGGAATTGCAAAGTGATTCCTGCACCAGCCCCATAGTTTCTTGTTGAGCTAAAGCATATTTTTTAGAGAGACAGCCAATCTATATTTAAAGACGTCAAGTGTTGGAGAATTCATCACTTCCCTTGGTAATCTGTTCCAGCGATTAATTACTGCCACTGTTAAAAAAAGTGCACCTCATTTCTAGTCTGAATTTGTCTAGTTTCAGCTTCCAGCAACTTGATTTTGTTATGCCTTTGTCTGCTCGATTAAAAAGCCCTCTATTATACAAAATCTTATTATCCCTACATAGACACTTGTAGACCATGATCAAGTCACTTACCCTATTTAGCTTATCAAAGAGAAGATGGATAAAATAACCAGACTGAACTTCTTAAATCTCTCACTATAAGGCATTTTTTTGTAGAGCTCAGATTCTTGTAGTTTTTTCTGTATCCTTTCCAATTTTTCAATATTCTTTTCAAGTATGTGTAATGGGCTAGGCGGGTACTGAGGTGTTATAACTAATATAATCCTTTATTTCTGCACGTCAGCCTACGTTTCCACTGAAGCACAGACCAGAGCTCAGTCTTTTCAGGACTTGTTTAAAAGTATTACACAGAATAAAACCGCTGACACGGATAAACATACAATTTCTTAAGGCATTACATTTAATCCATAAAAATCTGCAAGTAGATTGAGAATTTAAAATACTTATGAAACCTTTTTCTTAAACAACTATTATGCAGTAACTCTGCTGGTGTTCTTACACAGACGTCTCCACTTTGTTGCCATTACATAAGTTTCAGTGCAAGATATACGTAAGGCCCTTTGTTTTCGGTGTTCGTTTTGTTTAAAATTTCCCAGAAATTTATCAGCGTGACCTGGGGTGCCTAGGGCAGCCCTCACTGGAAATGCCAAGGTCAGGGCAGGCTGCAAAAGGGAGAGAAGATACTCCCAAGACTGGTGGGTAACACTGAAATTAAACTCCCCAACCAGTCACAAACTGTGTTCCTGATCTCCCACACTGGTTATTAAGAAGCAAAAAAGGAAATCACACAACTCCCTTTATTGCATTCCAGTTCTCTGGCTCCCAATCAGCACCTAGGTCCAGTTCAGTGAGAAGTTATTTAAAAAAAAAAAAAAACACTCTGCTCCCATATACAAAAGGTTCTTCTGACCCCAAAGGGTCAGCCACATTACCAGCTCAGTATAGGTTTGGATCTTACCCAAAATACCAAGTTGCCAGCCATGTCTAAATGTCTAAAATGTCTAAAAGTAAAGGTTTATTATAAAGAAAAAAGAAAGAACAAGAAGAAAGTTAAATGGTAAAGCACTCAGATACATACAAAGCCCTGGTCTACACTGCGGGAGGGTGGGGGGGGGGTCAATCTAAGTTACGCAATTTTAGCTACGTGAATAACGTAGCTGAAGTCGACGTACTTACGTCTACTTACCGTCGTGTCTTCACCGCGGTGAGTCGACTGCTGCTGCTCCCCCGTCGACTCCGCCTGCGCCTCTCATGGCGCTGGAGTACAGGAGTCAATGGGAGAGCGCTTGGGGTCGATTTATCACATCTAGTCTAGATCACTGCCCATCGATCCAGCGGGTAGGGAAGACATACCCTTACAAAGATTCAAAGTCCCTGTATCAGGTTCTTAGCAGTATGGGTGAGTCCCTCTGGAATACATCCACAGCTTGGATGGGTCATTCATTTGTAAAAGGTTACTACTGAGATAAAAGACAAGGAGTATTTGTGGTACCTTAGAGACTAACCAATTTATTTGAGCATAAGCTTTCATGAGCTACAGCAAAGCAGGAATGAAGACAAGAAGCAGGACTGAAGATAAAATGGAGAAGATGAAGCTGCCTTTTATAGTCTTTTGCCATGCAGCTTGTATTTCCTTTGTTCCAAACATAAGCTGCCCAGCACATGGCCTGGAAGCCTTAGAGTTCTGTCCATAGGCATGTCCCTGCATGCTTTGCTGAAACATAAGTTGTATCCCTTGCCTTCTCTCAAAGGGGCAATTGTATAGCTGATGTCCCTTGATGGGCCATCAAGCAGGCTAGACAGTGCTAATGCCAATCTGTCTAGAGGTGTCACCCAGATGCACAGCACAAGTTTGGAACTACAGACATATCATACATATAATTTACCATACAAAGGTGATACAAACACATAAACAAGATTATCATACTTAGCAAATTATAACATTTTTGCAGATACCTAACCTTACACAGTGTATCTGGCACAACTCATTGTAATTTCACAATATTGATATTCATAATATCCTAAAGTGTACCCCAGATTCCATACAGCGTCAGAAGCAGCGTTTATTAAAAAAGTTTTTAAAAGGGTGAAAATTGGGTAAAAAACAAAGGGCCAGCAGGTGGTGGGGGTGAGGGGTGCCCAGTACTCATTGGGACCAGGAGGTGAGGTGCCCAGTACCCACAGGGGCCAACAGGTGGGGAGGTGAGGGGTGCCAGTACTCATGGGGGCCAGTGGGCAGGGAGGTGGTGATGGTTGCCTTCCGCTTCATGCAGGCCGGTCACTGTAGCAGCTGGATGATCTTGGCTGCAGAACTTGGCTCCCCAACCTGTCTCACTCCTCCCAGCTGGAGAGGGAGGAGGGTGTGTGCCCTGTACTCCTGGGGCAGGGGGAAGGGGGTAAGAGGTCCTGTCGCTGCAGCGGTTGGGCAGTCTCAGCTGCCAAAACCCAGCTCCCCAGTCCAGCCAGCAGTTATCTTCTGTGCAGGTGTGTTGTGCCACCCGGCAGGGACTCTGCAGGGTGGGAGACCCTCCAGAAGGCAGCCACCATCTGTCCTTCCAGAGCAGGGGGACGGGTCTGGGGAATTACAAAATTCAGGTTAAAAAACAAATCAGTAAAACCTGAATACTGGGCTTTTCAAAACTTGGGAAATTTTCAGGGAAATTCAATAAAAACTGAAAACAAAGGGCTTAGATATGCATTAGTACACACATACTCCCCTCCAATCTTTTCACACATGCACACATTCTCCTCCATTTTTTCCACAGAGAGGAGTTCAGTCTGCAGCATGGCATCAAGAAGCCAGAGGAGAACAGCTGCTTCACAATTCTCCTCCAAATTCTTCATAATGTCCTCAGCAAAAGCAATCCAAAGATCCTCCCAGTCAGCAGTAATTCCAGTCCCAGAGTCAATAATTGGCATCTCCTCAGCTTCCAGCAAAACAGGGAGTCTGTGGCTTAGATCCAAAGTGGCGCAGGCTCTGGGATGCAGATCTCAAAGCAAACATATCTTAGTCCTGCATTGTTCAGCCACTGAGGCCCGGTCTACACTAAAAAGTTAGGTTAACTCAGCTATGTCGCTCAGAGGTCTGAAAAATCTCCTTACCTAACCTCCCCCCGTTTAGACAGTGCTAGGTCGACAGAAGAATTCTTCCGTCGACCTAGCTACCACCTCTTTGGGAAGCAGATTACCTGCGCCAACATCGGTGTAGGCCGTGCCTACACTGAAGCACTACAGTGGCACAGCTGTGCCACTGCAGCGTTTCAAATGAAGACGAGCCCCGAGTCCTCAGGCCAGACTTGTCTCCAACTCTTCTATTTATAACCCTTTCTGCACTGAGCTCTGATTGGCTCAGCTCTCAGATTGTGGGTGTGTGGAACCTACTAGACCACTTGTCCTTAACGGAAATCCTGTGTACAGCTTCAGAGATAGCTATTGAGCATGCTCAGGAACTACCACACACACACCCTCCTAGATGCCCTGGGCCCTTCTAACAAAGGATATCGCTACACATCCTTAGTCAAGGCAGGAACTCATATTCCTTGCCCTCCAGATTGGGGATTTAGGCTGCAATTTCTTCCTGAAATTCACTGTGATCACCTTAGTAAGTCTGAGGTTAGTTTAGCAAATGCCATCCTGCTATCTTCCAGGGGCTATGACAGAGTTTACCAGTACCCAGCCAGCTTTCATAAAGCAATGTATTTATTTAGAACAAAAGCATTACGGAGAAAGCATACCTTGAAAACAATAAACAGCTTATACGTATGCCTGTCCTATAACGTGTCACCCGTCTTCCACATGGAGACCCTTGTAGGTTTTGAAGTCCTTCAAACCCTTCCTGCAGGGTCTGTCCCTTTTGGTTGCAGCCTCATGTCAGTTCTTGGATCCAAGGAGAGTGATACCTCCTCCATGTCAGGTTGGCCACTTCATACAATTCTGAGTTCTTTGTTTGCTGGTCCTCTTGAACCCAGTCAAAACCAGTATATGCAATTGTCCCCAGGAGGTGGAACTTCTGCTGGGTGTTGTTAATGTGTCTAGAGACTTGCAGTAATTACCCGCAAGTGATGTTTGTTCCTGATAAAGAAAAGAAGTTAACACCTTCAGACCCGACAGATAACAATCCAAGATGACAGGTTTCAGAGTAACCTGTCATCCAAGATGAGAGGGGGGGAAAGTCACATTCTTTCAAACAAACATCATTTTAATACAGCCAAATGGAAATGTATGCATCTGGGAACAAACAATGTAGGTCATACTTACAGGATGGGGGACTCTATCCTGGGAAGCAGTGACTCAAAGAGATTTGGGGAATCATGGTGGATAATTTGCTGAACAGGAGCTCCTAGTGCAATACTGTGGCCGAAAAGGCTAATGCGATTTTTGGATGCATAAACAAGGGAATCTGGAGTAGGTCTAGAGACATTATTTTATCTGTGTATTTGGCACTGGTGCAACCGATGCTGGAATACTATGTCCAGTTCTGGTGTCCACACTTCAAGAAGATTCCGAGAAGAGCCACGAGACTGATCAAAGGATTAGAAAACAAGCCTTATAGTGACAGACTCAAAGAGTTCAATCTATTTAGTGTAACAAAGAAAAGGTTAAGGGGTGACTTGATCACAGTCTAGAGTACCTTCTTAGGGAACAAATTTTGATAATGGGAATTTCAGTCTAGCAGTTAAAGGTATAACAAGATCCAATGGCTGGAGTGGAAGCTAGATGATTCAAACTAGAAATAAGATGCACATTTTTACAAGTGAGGATTATTAACAACTTGAACAATTTCTCCATCACTGGAAATTTTAAAATCAAGATATTGCTACAACTGCAATCAGCATAGGTGATTGAGTTAACAGTCCTCTGGTTTAAGAGAGGTGCCTTAGCTAAATTAACAGGGTCTTTACCATGTGTTCATATTTCTCTCTGATCCACAAAAGCCTGAATTTATTTACCTTCAAGGCATGTGTAACAGGGTGCTTGGAGGGCCAGGCAGCCTAATGGTGGGCACTCCTGACCTCTGGACCCTTGTTTACTTGGTCGAGGTGCATCAGTCTTCTAGGCGGTGAGGTGGGGGCCCTGGGCCCTCCCTCTCCACCGGGTCCCATCCCAGGGCCCTGTCTGAGTCAATCCCTGAACAGAGGGCCCTACCACTGCCCTGCGCTACTTCCTGCCACTGTCCCTTTCGTTTGCGGCATGGCTCCTATAGTTCAAGTAACTGGGGTGCCTTGCCCCCAGTAGCACCTGCTTGTGGACCTTCGGCGGCGTCCAGCCATTGTCCCAGGCTCCTTCGGCCAGGGCAGCCATAGGTTTGGTGAGGCTGAACCCCACAATATCTCTGGGCTTCAGTTACCCAGTTCCCTGAATTGCCAGAGGCTCCTCGGTCTCCTCCACAGCCTCCCTTACCCAGGGAAAAAGTCCTTACTCCCTGGTGGCTGCTTCAGCTCTCAGACTAGTGACACTTCCCCTCAGGTAGACAGGGAGCTAGCTCCTGCCTCTGCCAGTTAACTCCCAATTAAGCCAGGCTCTCTCCTTTTCTCCCCCTCCCGGCCTAGCACTGGCTGCAGGTATAATGGGGCAAGCCTAGCTGGGCTCAAAGGCTCTCTTTAAACCCTGCCATGCTGGTGGGCAGTTTCTCTAGTTCATCGCAGCATGCTCAGAAATGCACCCTAGATGGAGCTACTATAAGGTGGGTGCATAATTGGTTGGAAAACCGTTCCCAGAGAGTTGTTATTAATGGTTCACAGTCAAACTGGAAGGGCGTACCAAGTGGGACCTCAGGGATCAGTTCTGGGTCTGGTTCTGTGTAGTATCTTCATCAGTGATTTAGATAATGGCATAAAGAGTACACTTATAAAGTTTGTGGACAATACCAAGCTGGAAGGGGTTGCAAGTGCTTTGGAGAATAGGATTAAAATTCAAAATCATCTGGACAAACTGAGGAAATGGTCTGAAGTAAATAGGATGAAATTTCAATGACAAATGCAAAGTACTCCACTTAGGAAGGAACAATCAGTTGCACACATACAAATGGGAAATGACTGCCCAGGAAGGAGTACTGTGGAAAGAGATCTGGAGGTCATAGCAGATCACAAGCTAAATATGAGTCAACAGTGTAATACTCTTGCAAAAAACAAAAATCATTCTGGGCTATATTAGCAGGAGTGTTGTAAACAAGATACGAGAAGTAATTCTTCCGCTCTACTCTGTGCTTAGTAGGTCTCAACTGGAGTATTGTGTCCAGTTCTGGACACCACATTTCAGGAAAGATTTGGACAAATTGGAGAAAGTCCAGAGAAGAGCAACAAAAATGATTTAAAGGTCTAGAAAACGTGACCTATGAGGGAAGATTGTAAAAACCTGGGTTTGTTTAGTCTGGAAAAAAGAGAAGACAGAGGGACATGATAACAGTTTTCAAGTTGTCAGGGTTCCCACCCCACTCTGAACTCTAGGGTACAGATGTGGGGACCTGCATGAAAGACCCCCTAAGCTTATTTTTACCAGCTTAGGTAAAACTTCCCCAAGGCACAAACTCTTTGCCCTTGGAGGGTACGCTGCCACCACCAAGTGATTTAACAAAGAATCAGGGAAAGGACCACTTACAGTTCCTATTCCCCCAAAATATCCCCCCAAGCCCTTACACCCCCTTTCCTGGGGAGGCTAGAGAATAATATCCTAACCAATTGGTTACAAAGTGATCACAGACCCAAACCCCTGGGTCTTAGGACAATAGAGAAATCAGTCAGGCTCTTAAAAGAAACAGAACTTTATTAGAAAGAAAAAAAGGTAATAGAAACACCTCGGTAAAATTAGAAGGGAAGCTAATCTCACGGGCAATCAGATTTAAAACACAGAGGATTTCCCTCTGGGAAAAAACTGTAAAGTTACAAAAAGAAAACCAGGAATAACCTTCCTCTCAGCACAGAGAAAATCACAAGCCAAAACAAAAGTAAACTAACGCATTTCCTTGCTAGTACTTACTAATTCCAATGGAGTTGGATTGCTTGCTTTCTTGTTCTCTCTCCGGCAAGCACACAGAACAGACAGACCAAAGCCTTTCCCCCCCACCCTAGATTTGAAAGTATCTTGTCCCCTTATTGGTCCTTTTGTTCAGATGCCAGCCAGGTTACCTGAGCTTCTTAACCCTTTACAGGGAAAAGGATATTGTGCCTCTGGCCAGGAGGGATTTTATAGTACTGTATACAGGAAGGTTGTTACCCTTCTGTTTATATTTATGACACAAGTACATAAAAGATTGTTACAAGGAGAGAGATAAATTGTTCTTGTTAACCTCTGAGGACAGGACAAGAAGCAATGGGCTTAAATTGCAGCAGGGAGGTTTAGGTTGGACATTAGGAAAAACTTCCAGTCAGGGTGGTTAAGCACTGGAATAAATTGCCTAGGGAGGTTGTGGAATCTCCATCATTGGAGTTTTTTAAGAGCACGTTAGACAAACAGTAGCCAGGGATGGTCTAGATAATACTTAGTCCTGTCATGAGTGCAGGGTACTGGACTAGATGACCTCTTGAGGTCTCTTCCAGTCTACAATTTTATGTTTCTATGCTACAAGATTGATCTATAGTCCCAGGTTCTGGGGGAGTGGTGGGTTGTGGGATATAATGGTCAGATGAATATGACTGTTGTTTTGTTAGGCAATTTTGTGGTAGTGTGTGATTATGACCAAACTGAATCTGTTAGTTACATTTTCCATTGCTGCCAACAACATGTCCTCATCACTCAAGCATACAACTTGTGGGAGAAGCCAGGGATGATCCCATCTTCCTAACCACCTATTCAAGTGGTGACCACTTCATGAGGAAGTCCCTATATTATATAAATATTTTCCACCTTTTCTGTCTATCCCAATGGCCAAATCACAGGTCCACACCCATGTGACAATCCCTGACCTGCATTGACTACTGCAGTCTCATCTTCTCTGATCTCTGTGATGCTAACCCTGTTCTCCTTCAGGATGTCCAAAGTACTATTGCCAAAATTACGGCTCTCATCTGAGCCACGTCACTTCCTCCTTCCCCTCTTTGAATCACTTTACTGATCTGTTTGTTTACTGGGCATAACATGTGTCCTTGCTTTCAAGGCCCTACACTATAGAGACCCGGCTTTCATCTCCTTCCACATCCTCTCTCACCCTTGCCACTCTGCTAATGATGCCCCCTCCAAAATCTCTTTAATCTCCTTACCTTCTTCCATATTGCCTCTTACATTGGAACGCCCGTCCAAAATCTATTTAACACACCTCCAGCCCCACCTTTTTCAAATCACTGCTAAAATCTCACTTCTGTCACTTTGCCTGCAAAAAAAGTCCACTTTTTAACAATTTAAAATAAATTTAAAAAACAAACAAACACCTAGACATACAGTAATCACATATCTGTGCAAGGTATCCTTCCCTTCCTCATACCCTCTCCTCCCTGATATGTGGAATAGCCTCTCTCATCTATTATGTTCATTGTTTAGGGCCCAGACCTGCAAATGGATCCACATAGGCAGGCCCTCCTATCCATAGAGGTGAGTGGGGCTCTACACTAGCACAGGAATTCCTGTCGTCAGATCTGATTGTAGGTTTGGGACCTGTCTTCTCGGGATTGCCAGTGAAGTGCCTATCCCACTTGTGGGTGCTGTAAAATGGAACTGCTGTGCGGGCTATCCTTATAGAAAGGAGTTTTATCCATGGTTGTGTGTAGGTTTGCACATTTGTAAAAGCATTTAGACCTACAGACAGGCTTTTTAAAAAAATAAATGTGAAGAAATAATTATTATTTTTTGGCTTCAGCTTTCCTCACACTTGCTTTGGATATTTAGTTAGTTAGTTAGTTAATACAGGACTTTTCAGATGGACTCTGAAGGTTTCCCCATATTGTGTTTCGGGACTGCAGGAAATGTATAGTGCATTGCTTTTTGTTTTACTGAATGTAGAGACTTTTTTAAAAAAATCCTTCCATGCTAGTGTAGGCTGGTTGGTATGCTCCTCACTTCTGCATCCTCTCTCCTCCTGTTATGGTACAAGCTTTTTCACAGCAATGTGTAGGGTTAGAATTGATACCAAAAACCACGGCTTCCTTCCTTCACCTTGGTCACAGAAATACACACTTGTGTATTAAGATTTGTTTGCTTTCTGAACTGTGCAAGGTTACAGAGAAAATAACTCTTTACTCCAGCTGAAAAAAACCCCAATCAGCCAAATAGAAGCCATTTCGTCTGGGCTGTATGAAGTAACCTGTGTTTATACTGCAATCTCATTCACTTGGCAGCAAAATTTGTTGTCTGAAGCACTGCATCTCCAGACCTTAGAAAACATACCTCATAGTGATGGACTCAAGAAGCTTGATCTATTTAGCTTAACAAAGAGAAGGTTAAGAGGTGACTTGATTTCAGTCTATAAGTACCTACATGGGGAACTAATATTTAATAATGGGCTCTTCAATCTAGCACAGAAAGGTATAACATGATCCAGTGCCTGAAAGTTTAAGCTAGACAAATTCAGACTGGAAGTAAGGCAGAAATTTTTAATGGTGAGAGTAATTAACCATTGAAACAATTTACCAAGGGTCATAGTGGATCCTCCATCACTGACCATTTTAAATCAAGATTGGATGTTTTTTCTAAAAGAGAAGTTCTACGCATTATATTGGGGAAATTCTAGGGCCTGTGTTACACAGGAGGTCAGACTAGATGATCACAATGGTCCCTTCTGGCCTTGGAATCTATGAACCCCTTTGGATCTAAATGCAATTCTACTTAATCACTGTGAATGATCATCTCTAAGCAAAGCTTGGGGAGTTCTGCAAACATTTGGCTTGTTGAGCTCCCACTGGCTTTAATGACATTTCTGCATCTGGAAGTCTTGCATGAGCTCGTTCCCAGTTTCCTATTCTTTAGTCTGGATTGATCGCGGAGGAGGAAAATTCACCACACTTGTAAGAAGAGAGGAATTCTTGTTAATAGGCTTTGACACTCCCTCCAGGGGAGAAGGGTACATCTTTTAAAATTTACAACCGAGCAAGCTATTGTTCTGGCTGGGTGTTGGTGTCACTTTGAGTTGGTGTGTCCTGGTCTGAGATTGGAGAGATTGGGGGGTTGTTTGAAAGCCAGAAATGGGGGTTCAGGAAAGATTTCTTTCAGGATGGGGTCCCCATGAAGTACGGCTTGTAGTTGTTTGATGATACCCTGTATGGATTCCAGTGTGGGATGGCAGGTGACAACTACGGATGCAAGACTTGCAGACATATCTCCACTGCTACAATGATCAACGCCCCCCACAACACACCTTTCAAGATTCATGGCTCCTATACATGTTTATTACAGCATGTGGAGTACCTCATCCAGTGCACTAAATGCCAGAACAACAACTATGTGGATGAAACCAGACACTCACTATGCTCTCAAATGAACACACAGAGGAAAATGATAAAAGACAAAAACAGCCTATCACCTGTAGGTGAACACTTTTAACAAAGCGATCACACTCGATATGTGGCCTATCAGTCCTTATGCTCAAAGAAAACCTGCACAACACTTTCAAAAGACGAGCCTGCGAGCTTCAATTCATTACTTTGCTAGACACACAAAATCATGGACTGACCAGAGACACTGGATTTATGGATTATGACAACAATCTGTAGCCCACTAACCTCCTCTTTTTGTTCCATGACAGCAGAGGTGTTAACGGCCCACTCTACTTTGAATGTGCTAATGTGTTATGCTAAACAATCTGTTCCATCTTGCATTTTGCTGTGACGCTGGGAGTAGTTTTCCCAGACCTGAAGAAGAGCTCTGTTTGGCTCAGAAGCTTGTCTCTCACTAACAGAAGTTGCTGCAATGAAAGACATTTCCTCACCCACCTTGTCTCTCTAATATCCTAGGACCAACTCAGCTACAACTACATTGCATACCTTAATCTGTGAAGCACCCAGTTAATTTATGATACTATATACATGATATTTAATAATTTCCATCATGTCTTCTATAAAACTCTTTAGGGACTGGCATCGCCTTTGAAGCCCCATAGGAACTTGTGCAGAGGATTTGGGGTTGAATCTGAGGAAAAACAGTTACAAGTGGCTCTGTATGGAGCTACAGAACGAAAGTTAAGAACCCTTGTGAAAATAAAATAAACTGGAGGAAACTAGTTACATGGAAGTTAAAAGGAATAGTCACAAGAGTTTCAGAGTAGCAGCCGTGTTAGTCTGTATTCGCAAAAAGAAAAGGAGGACTTGTGGCACCTTAGAGACTAACCAATTTATTTGAGCATGAGCTTTCGTGAGCTACAGCTCACTTCATCGGATGAAATGCCTGCAAGCTGCATGGAAACTTTTAAAAAACACCATAATAGAGGCTCAAATTAAATGGATACCGCAAATAAAAAAATAGTAAGAGGGTCGAAAAAGGCTAGATAACAGAGTGCAAGACACAGAGGCAAAAAGGCACCCTTTAAAAATTGGAAATCAAATCATACCTAGGAAAACAGGAAGAAGCATAAACTCTGGCAAGTCAAGGGTAAAAGTATAGTTAGGCAGGCCAAAAAAGAATCTGAAGAACAACTAGCAAAAGAGACAAAAACTAACAACAAAAGCAAGAAGCAGGAAGTTTGCCAAACAATCAGCAGGCTCACTGGATGATCAAGGTCCTAAAGGAGCATTCAAGGAAGACAACACCAGTGTGGAGAAGCTAAATGAATTCTTTGCATTGGTCTTCACTGCAGAGGACGTGAAGAAAATTCCAACACCCGAATCATTCTTTTTAGGTGACAAAACTGAAGGAACTGTCCCAGACTGAGGTGTCGATAGAGGAGATTTTGAAACAAATTGATAAATTAAAGAGTAATAAGTCACCAGGACCAGATGGTATTCACCAAAGGGTTCTGAAAACTCAAAGATGAAATTGAAGAACTACTAAATACAGAGTGTAACCTATCACAGTACCAGATGACTGGAGTATAGCTAATGTAACAAAGATTTTTTTTTAAAGGCTCCAGAGGCAAACCTGCCAATTCCAGGCTGCTAAGCTTGACTTCAGTAACAAGTAAATTGGTTGAAACTATCATAAAGAACAGAATTATCAGACATATAGATGAACACAATATGTTGGGGAAGGGTCAGCATGGCTTTTGTAAAGGGAAATCATGCCCCAACAATCTATTAGAATTCTTTGAGGGTTTGATATTATTGACATAATCTGGGACCATATAGAACATTGTTGCAACCAAAGTCCTGTAGTAGCACCAAATCTTGTATAAAAGGGGTCAAATAAGGTGTCTAAGACAAGGTTATGGTTTGCTGGTTATGATTATGCTATCTGTATGCATGTATCATTTTTGAATTTAAAGTTATAAGTATTGGCTCTATATTGTCTGTATTTCAAACTTATGCTATGCTTCTGGGTGACACCCCAGACAAGTTGGTGTCAGCTCTGCCTAGCCTGTTTGATGGCCCATTAAGGACCATCAGCTATACAACTGACCCATTGAGAGACACCTTGTGACTCAGGAAGGTATGCAGGGACATGCCTATGGACAGAACTCTGAGGTTTTTCCATGCCATGTGAGGACAGCTTGTCCTTGAGACAAAGAAAGCAGAGACCACATGGCAAGAGACTATAAAAAGCTGCTGCAGCTCCCCCATCTGGTCTTCAATCCTGCTTCTTACCTCTGGAGGGACTTTGCTACACTGAAGCTTTGAACCAAGGACTGAAAGACCCATCCCAGCTGTGGATGTTCTCCAGAGACTTGATTTGAACCTGCAGTTTATTCCATCACTGCTACAAGCCTGAACCAAGAACTT
Organism: Natator depressus; assembly: GCF_965152275.1. Classification (NCBI taxonomy): domain Eukaryota; kingdom Metazoa; phylum Chordata; order Testudines; family Cheloniidae; genus Natator; species Natator depressus. The sequence continues at coordinate 9,482,196 of NC_134235.1, forward strand.
TGCCATTACTGTGTGTAATTGATTCCACTTAACCAATTCTAGCTCTCATCTCTATCTTTTTCCTTTTATGAATAAACCTTTAGATTTTAGATTCTAAAGGATTGGCAACAGCGTGATTTGTGGGTAAGATCTGATTTGTATATTGACCTAGGTCTGGGGCTTGGTCCTTTGGGATCGAGAGAACCTTTTTTCTTTTACTGGGGTATTGGTTTTCATAACCATTCATCCCTTAACGAGTGGCACTGGTGGAGATACTGGGAAACTGGAGTGTCTAAGGGAATTGCTTGTGTGACTTGTGGTTAGCCAGTGAGGTGAGACCAAAGTCTGTTCTGTTTGGCTGGTTTGGTTTGCCTTAGAGGTGGAAAAAACCACAGCCTTGGGCTTAACTGCCCTGCTTGAAGCAATTTGTCCTGAACTGGCACTCTCAGTTGGGTCCCGCCAGAACCAGCATCATTACAGAGGGTGTCAATAAATGTGGACAAGGTTGATCCAGTACATATAGTGCACTTTAACTTTCAGAAAGCCTTTGACAAGGTCCCTCAGCAAAGGCTCTTAAGCAAAGTAAGCAGTCAGGGGATAGGAGAGAAGGTCTTTTCATGGATCAGTAACTGGGTAAAAGATAGAAAACAAAGGGTAGGAATAAGTGGTCAGTTTTCACAGCAGAGAGATATAAATAGCAGGGTCCCCACAGATCTGTACTGGGACAGTGCCATTCAACATATTGATAAATGATGTAGAAAAAGGGGGAAACAGTGAGGTGGCAAAGTTTGAAGATGATATTAATTTTCTCATTATAGTTAAATACAAACCAAACTGGAAAGACTGCAAAAACTGGCAGATGAACCAACAAAATGGCAACAAAATGGCAGATGAAATTCAATGTTGATAAATGTAAAGTAAAACATATTGGGAAACATAATACCAAATATGCATACAAAATGGTGGGGTCTAAATTAGCTACTAACACTCAAGAAAGAGATCTTGGAGTCATTGTGGATCGTTCTCTGAAAACATCAATGTGCAACAGTAGTCAAAAAAACTAACAGAATGTTGGGAATCATTAGGAAAGAGATAGATAATAGAGAAAATATCATAATGCCACAATATACATCCCCGGTATGCCCACACCTGAAATACTGCACTCACTTCTGGTTGCCCCAGCTCAAAACAGATATATTAGAATTGAAAAAGATATAGATACAGCCAACAAAAATTATTAGGGGTATGGAACAGCTTCCATATGAGGAGAGATTAAAAAGACTGGACTGATCATCTTAGAAAAGAGACATCTTAGAAAAGAAACTAAGGGGGGATATTGTAGAGGTCTATAAAATTATGAATGGAGAAAGTGAATAAGGAAGTGTTATTGGCTCCTTCTCATAACACATGAATCAGGGGTCACCTGATGAAATTAATAGACAGAATGTTTAAAACAAATATAAGAAAGTACTTCTTCACACAATGCATAGTCTACCTGCGAAACTCATTGTCAAGGGACATTGGTGAAGACCAAAAGTATAACTGGGTTCAAAAAGGGGTAAGATAAGTTCACAGAGGATAGGTCCATCAATGGCTATTAGCTGAGATGGTCAGGCATGCAACCCGATGCTCTGGGTGTCCCTAGGCCTCTGACTGCCAGATGCTAGACCTGGATGACAGGGGATGGATCTCTCCCTGTTCTGTTCATCTCCGTTTGAAGCATCTGGCATTGGCCACTGTCAGAAGACAGGATATTGGGCTAAATGGACCTTTAATCTGATCCAGTATGGCCGTCCTTATGTAAAAAAGATGTGGCCAACCAGGCAGAGAGGTTCTTGGGCCACCTGTGTAGTCAGTGACCCTTTGTTAAACCAAATGAATTATGAGTAAGGCTGAGAGTTTGTCACAGAGGTCACGGAAGTCACAGATTCCATAACTTTCTGTGACCTCCATGACTTAGAATCATAGAATCATAGAATATCAGGGTTGGAAGGGACCTCAGAAGGTCATCTAGTCCAACCCCCTGCTCAAAGCAGGACCAATCCCCAATTAAATCATCCCAGCCAGGGCTTTGTCAAGCCTGACCTTAAAAACTTCTAAGGAAGGAGACTTCTGCAGTGGGTGCTGTGCCTGGCAGTTCAGACAGTCCCTGAGGGCCAGTCACACTGGCTGCTGCTGGAGCAGTCTCAGGCCACCGTGCCTCACCACACCTCCCAGCAGCAGCAGGAGTTTGGGGGTGGGAGCGGGGAGGGGATTCAGGCACTGGATGGGATGAGAGCTCTGGGCAGCGTTTACCTTGGGGGCTCCCAGGAAGCAGCGACATCCCCCTCCCTCAGCTCCTAGGCGGAGGCGTGGCCAGGCAGCTCTGCGCACTGCCTCTGCCTGCAGGCACCGCCCCCGCAGCTCCCATTGGCCATGGTTCCTGGTCAATGGGAGCTGCGGAGCTGGCGCTCGGGGTGGAGGCAGCGCGCAAAAGTGCCTGGCTGCGCCTTCGCCTAGGAGCTGAGGGAGGGGGATGTCGCTGCTTCTGGGGAGGCGCGGAGCCAGGTAGGGAGCCTGACAGCCAGCCACACTAGCCCTCCCCGCAGCATGAGCGGGGATCCTGGGACATGTGCCGTTACACGCCCCCCCCCCCCCCGCCAGCATCCGTGACGCCCCTTGGGCCGCCCCCCCACCCATCAACCGTGGTGGGCCCGGGCCGCCCCCCACCCCCGAGCACCTGCAGCACCCCCAGGCTGCACCTCCCCCCCCCCAATTTAGTCAGGGGTATATAGTAGAAGTCATGGACAGGTCACGGGCTGTGAATTTTTGTTTACTGCCCATGACCTGTCCATGACTTTTACTAAAAATACCCGTGACTAAAACGTAGCCTTAATTATGAGAGACATGATGACACCACCACCACAGAGCATCAGCATCAATGCAGCGCTGTGTTTCACTAACTTATCTATGCTTGTAATAAACAGGCAACCAGTGGCCTTGGGTTTCTGAACAGTACCAATCAGCTTAGATTTCAGGGGGGAAAGATCTGTTTTTTCATGACCACCCTCCCTCTGGAGGGATTAACTACCATTAAATTGCCCTGTCCTTGCAAAGATCCAAACTGATACACGTAGTCTGAATATTACGAACATCTGGCATAGGAAAGATTGTCAGATATAACAGCAGAACAGCTGCCTTCCCTCAGCCTGCGTAGAGGGTCAATATCAACATTATTTTGTTTGCCTGGGGCATATGACACATCCCTCAAATCTGACCTGCTCAACATGACACTTGTACTTCAAGTTCCCTAAATCCTACCCAGGCTTAGGCCACTGATGGGATTTTGATAGTTTTATAGCTGTTTTTATGCTGCATGGCACTTTTTGGTCTTTGTAGCATTTGTGGATTTATTACAGTGCTATAAAGAAATGTGGGCTCAAGTGAGAAAGTACCAGAGTCTGTTAGTGCATTAACCCAGTGAGAGATCTGGATAAATACACAAAAACACCAGGGTGTGCAGTCACTGTGTAACAGCCCTCCTTCACCCATGCAACAATTTACTAATGCTTCAAATACCTCTGCTGCCCACGCATGGGTACAAGCTCCACACCCTGATTCCACAATTACAACATGGGCTAGTCAACAAATTACTGTTTTTAAATAAAGAAAACAACCTTCTCTGTTTTGCTTTACTGTCCCAAGAAATGCTTAGAGTGCTGAAGTGTGTTTGGAAAACATCAGTGTTTTGTAACTAACTTTGACTGAAGCACATTACAATCAAATTTCTTGCCCAAGGTCACAAAGTTAATTCAGTGAATCAACACACAGTAGAAACCAGGCCCCACCTACCTCTCAATCTTGTGTAGTAACCTCTACATCACACACTCCATAAGAAGTCAGCATGAACAAACGGAATGTGTTATGTTAAATACAACCTAATCTTCTGTCAACCCACATCCTCGTGCACTGATAAATTAACTTTCAAATCCACATTACAAGGTAATTCAAGAACATTATTCCAGATTTCTCCTCACCACTCAAAATGCTAAACTGTTATGTTTTCCATATATAAAGAGTGACCACACAGATATTTTCAGTCTGAATGACTTTTAGGTTTAAAAGAAAAACAAAACAAGAAGGAACAAAAGTAAATTCTCCATAAGAGAGTACACAGTGTGCGTCTCCCCTCTGTGACAGTCTTCTCTGAACTAAATGCTAATGGCAAAATCCTCAACGTGGCTCCATTGATTTAAATCTACACTAGCCAAGGATCTGGCCCAGAGGACTGAGTCATCATTTGCTTTGGACCTTGTCCGCAATCATTTGCATAAGCGCAGAGTGGATGCAAAATGGTACCATTCTGATTTGGCAGCATGTTATGTTCACTTTGCATCGACACACGACTCTGCAATGTGCAGGGCAACAGTGAATCGGGCCCAAAATTGCCACCTTTCTTTGAATGCAGTAGTTCTTAGAGATTTAAAAGAGTAATATTCAGAAAGCAAAGATGTAACATTTATGTAGCTAAATATACTGCCTGTATTATAATAATCTTGTATAATACATTATAAAATGTGATCCAGTTCACATATTGCATTCATGGCAGTGTGTTAACCTCATAGAACAGAGAACAGCTGTATGCCTGTTACCATGTTACCTAGAGCTTCAAAAAGCAATAGTTCCTGCTTCATATAATCCCCTTCCTATGAGGGATTGCATGGTGCAGAAGTGAGCTACCAACCAACTCCTCTGTTGAGAGGGTCATGAATTATAAAGCGGAGGAAAGCAGCATTAACTTTAAGCCCTTTGCTCTGCCACGGTTTTTGGGAGGGGATGGGGAATCATAGCACTTAGGAGAGAGGCCTCCCACAGTCCTTCACAAGACCATCCCCAACTCCAAACCAAAACGCAACCAACCCCATGGCCATGATGTTGTGCTAAGCAATCATGGCATCTTCCTAAGGTTTTGCTCCTCATACCAGGGCTGAGCATAGAGACCTTGTTTTTGTAAATGATTGGATCATATGGTTTAATCGTCGTTTTCATTTTCTCCATAGTCAGACAACGATTACATTAGTACCCCCAACAGCCCAATATCCTATGGTTGTCTTCCTACTTTGTGTTTTTCTGTATTCAAAAGAAGCCTGGAACTGCCAAAATTTGGCTAAGAAAAGTGAAGTGACAGTCTATTTTCTCAGGATCGCATTTATTCCAGAGCAATAACAATCTCCCTTTTCTGTAGGGTATCCAGTTCCTCGAAGAGCAAAGTGAATTTTTCCTCTACAAAGGTGAATTATTCATCAAAGCCTTTTTTCAGAGATCACTCTTAGAGTAATTCAGGCTTTCATTCTTTGCCCGCTTTTTTCTACTGAATCTAATGCTGAATCTTGAGTTGGGTTTATCTTTTCTGTGGTGTTTTTAGAATTTTTCAGTTAATATACCTCACATATATGAAGTGAGGAAGTCAGTGTAAACACAACGTTGCAAGGTAATGTAACCAGATATAAATGGAAGTGAGGAGCAAGCAAGGGAACCCCACCGTAAGGTTTAGAGGCAGCAATGTATAGATACCCCAGGTTTTTAGTCATCATCCTAAGATGACATGAGTCATCAGTGAGATGACATGTTCAATGGCCAGAGCAGTCTCCTGTATGTAAGTAAAGTACAGGCCCATGATGGAAATTGGTCAATATGGACCCTAACAATTATGTAAAGGGGACACTTATTTCTCATGAGTTGTGATTATTGCTCCTGACTGGCTAAGAATTGTGCACATCCTGTTTTTGGTGGTTGTTGCCTTCTCTTCCCCACCCTGAGCTTCTTATTTGGCTCATCCGTCTGTTATGTATCATCTTTTAGACGGTAAGCAATTTGGGACAGGGATTGTTGTTTACTATATATTTGTACAGCACCTAGCACTTATGGCCTCATTTTGATGGCCTCTATGTGCTTCCGTAATATAAATGTTAAGTAACTACTAATGAAATCATTTCTTTAGTTAAGTGTAACAAAATATAAAGTGAGTCATTATGTGAACCCAAGACTATAAAGGGAATTCATCTTGTGGATTTGGGAGCACTTTCTTCATAAGATTTTGCTCAGATAAAAACACTACAAAGGTGGCAGTCAACTATGTTTAACTATGTAAGCAGAGTCAGGATGAGCTCTGCCCTGACATCTAGTAGCGAGTTGTGGTGGGTTGTGGAAAAGAACTTCAGGGGCTGATCTCATTTGCATAGGCACACCCACCCTGCCTACATGGTCACTTTGGCTGCTGTAGGAGCTCCAGTTTCTTTGTTATTGGGGCAGGAGGAATAAACAGTTATTATCCTGATTATGTGAACCAAGGACAGTGGAACTGTACTTGGCCTTTTGTTATGATGGAGGGACCCACCATCAACTAAGCAGCACTCGTTAGGCAAGGGTAATGGGTTCCAAAACCCAGTGAATTGAATGCTTGGTGGTATGGGTTTCTGGTGAGGGTACTACATGCCAATTGCACTTTCTCCTTCACTGTGGAATATCAGAGCTAGTTCTGATTCCACTAGGAGTCTAGTTACAACTAGACTGAGCTGAATTCACTTTAGCTCAATGGTGTACCAGCACTGGGACTCCCCTACTACAAGCTGAAATCACTAAAGAACTAAAATTACTGAGAGCTGAAATCACTGAGTGTTGTGTTAAGTAGTGGGGGGGCCTGAAGATATATTGCGGAGCAGTTTGCGGGACGGCTGGAGCGGCTCGCAGGACGGGTGGCAGAGCGGAGCAGTTTGTGGGACGGCTGGAGCAGCTCATGGGACAGCTGGTGGAGCGGAGTGGAGCGGCTGGCGGAGAGGCTCACGGGATGGCTGGTGGAGTGGAGCAGAGTGGAGTGGCTGGCAGAGCAGAGTGATTCGTGGGACGGTTGGTGGAGCAGAGCAGAGTGGAGCCCCACGGAGAGGTGGGGCAGTTGGCTTCGGACCACATAAGGTGTCCTTTACCCCCCTCCCACCCATTTCCATCCAGGTTGGGAGGTAAAACTCTGCAGATAAACTTTCAAACTCTGGGGCTGCACTGACCAGGGACAGAGACTTTGGGGTTGTTGGACTTTGGGTGACTTTTGGGTTGCTAGACTCAAGAACCAAAGGGAAAGGACATGGCCCAATTTGCCTGGGGTGGGTTTTTGCTGATGGGTTGTCTCATGAATCCTGTTGGTGGTGTTTCCCCAACATAATGCCACGTTGTTTCTCTCTGTTATTAAAAGGCTTTTGCTATACTTAGACTCTGTGCTTGCGAGAGGGGAAGTATTGCCTCTTAGAGGCGCCCAGCAGGGGTGGTATATATTTGTCCCAGGTCACTGGGTGGGGGCTCGAGCCGGTTTTGCATTGTGTTATTGGAATGGAACCCCTAGATACTGAACCCGGCCCTGTTGCTGCCAACTCTGACGGGCAGAAGGGTTACAACTACAACTATTCACCTTTTGAAGGAAAATTACATCTATAACATCCAATATGACAGAAACGCCAAACCCTCATAGTTCCAAAATACACATATTACGTTTGTATGAAGAACTGAAATGCACATGAGTCACACTAGATTTGAAAACAGTTCTATTGTTAACTGCATTATCCTGCTTGAGCAAATCTTGTTCCAAATAATCTGATTATGCTGTCATGTATTTTTAGTAGCAGTGCCGTCGTCCACTCACTCCTCACAGCGTTTGTTACGCTCGCTTGATGTATCTTGTCTGATTAAGCCCAGATCCAGCATTTTGATCCGTAGGGGCATAGCCCGGTGCCCTCACAATTCTGTGCAGGATCAGAGCCGTTCATTCGAAGAGTTTCAAGGCAGGAACTGTGTCTTCCTAAGCATTTGTACAGAGCTTCCTACAATGGGTCCCTGATCTTGATTTAGGACTTTGCATGCTACCACAATACAAACAGCGGTATAAATACAATGTACCTGACCCGCAGAAGGGAACACTAGGTTGTTGCAGGGATTGCTTTTTTAAAATTCTGCTTGCATTTTAAGGGGAAGGCCTGGAAATTTCCATCTTTCTTAAATGACATTCAGCCCCCTCTCCAGATATTGCTAGAGGTGACATTAAAAAAAACCCAAAAAACAAAAACAAAGCTCTGAAGAGCAAATGTTTTGCCATAAAAATGCTCCAGATTGCACCAAATGAAATCATTTTAAAGTGTCCTAGGAGAGGATGCCCATGAATCCCTTTATAAAGACCTTCACCTCAACTTCCTTCTTCAGACTGTACCAGTTGATCACCGTGCTGTACTGTCAATAGATTCCATATATGTTTTTGAGAACAGAGTATACTTCTTCAGCAAAATCTGGCTGAACAAAGTGGGTGCACCCTTCCTGGGTAATGGTTATAAGAAAGCAGTTATATTTAAATCAGAAAGAAAATAAACGGATCTCATAGATTCTCCGATTAATATGACTCTATGAACAGATTCCCCTGTCAGTCTGTTCCTGTCACATATGCCCCCAGGAGGGGTTATCATGGATTTAAGGAGATTTTTTTCTCTCAGGCTTTGTTAAAATATTGGCAGCACATCATTATATAAAACTAAAGTATAATCAACTGACTTGGATAAGATATGGTCACCTCCAATTACATGCAAGATTACACCTAGACTTGTATAATTAAGATAAAGGCTTCAAAGGCAGGCTTGTAATTTATTTACCTACAGTTCTGGAACGTGAAGCCTCTTGGCATGGAGAGACACCTAAATCGGATTAAGGAAATACTTAGAGTTGCTGTAACAAGACCAATTTGAATTAACAGCCTTGGTCATTCCTGCCTGTTTAATAACAAAATGCCTGAAAATTGTTATATATTTTCAAAAATGTACAGTGTTGAACTATAGTATTTACAATGGGTCATAAATGTTGTGGTTATTCAAAAATTAATGTAAACATTTAAAAAATACAGGAAGAATTTAGTTTGGCTCTCCTAGAGGCACTCGATTTCCTCTCCTCCATAACATTCTCTCCTCCATGAGGACAAGGCAGAGGAAGAGACCAGCTAGTGGTGGCGAAATCAAGTTGAGTGATAGGTTGGCTGTGCTGGGAAACAAGGAGCAGAAACAGGTAGGAAATGGGCTGGTGAGGAGGGAAAGGGAAGGCAGTGCCTGCAGAGAGATGACGGACACAGCCAGGCCGCGCAGCAGAGCTAAGGCCGCTTTCCTGCCCACCCTCACTCCATGCCGCTCCTGGAAGCAGCCAGAACAGTATCTCTGCACACTGACCCCGCCCCCAGCACCGACTCCACAGCTCCCATTGGCTGGGAACTGTAGCCAGTGGGAGCTGCAGGGGCAGTGCCTGCAGGCAGCAGCGCACAGAGACCTCCTGGGCCCCCCACCTAGGAGCAGCTGCCAGAGGGGGGCCAGTCGCTTTCAGGAGCTGCCTGAGGTAAGCGCCAACCCCCTGACCCCCTCCTGCACCCCTGCCCCAGCCTAGGGCCTGCATGCCCTCCCGCACCCAAACTCCCTCCCAGAGCCTGCACCCTGCACCCCCTCACACATCCCAAACCCCTGCCCCAGCCTGGTGAAAGTGAGTGAGGCTGGTGGAGAGCCAGCAACAGAGAGAGGGGGGATGGAGTGATCAGGGGGCAGGGCCTCAGAGAAGGGGCGGGATATGGGCATGGCCTCAAGGAAGGAGCAGGGAAGGGGGTGGGGCAAGGGTCTCTGGGTTTGCACAATTAGAGAGTTGGAAGAGAATTGCTTGTTTAGCCTAGCAGAAGGAAGACAGAGAGGACATGATTGCTCTCTATAAATACATCAGGGGGGTAAACACTTGGGAGCGTGAAGAGCTATTTAAGATAAAGGACAATGTTGGCACAAGAACAGATGGGTATAAACTGGCCATGAACAAATTCAGGAAGGAAATTAGAAGAAGGTTTCTAATCATCAGAAGGGTGAGGTTCTGGAACAGCCTCCCAATAGGAGGTCAGGGCAATCAACTTAATTAGTTCTGACAGAGAGAGCTGAACACATTTGAATGAGATTGTATGAGGAGGTTGCTTCCCAGGGTAGGGGTCAGGGCTCAGCAGCCCTGGGTCTCACTTCTTGTTTATGTCTTATGTTCCCAAAAATATATGCTACAGGGACCAGGGAAGGATTCCCCCACTACTCCCCCCAAAATATATTTGGTGTGTTTTGTTTGTCTCCTTCCTCTGAAGCATCAGAGAGGACCATGGCTGTAGATGAGACACTAGACAGGGTGGGCCGATGCTATAAGGTGGCACTGAGCACTCACTCTCTCAGGGGCTTGGCGGGCTGGTTCTTGCTCCCACACTCAGGGTCTAACTGACTGCCATACCTGGGGTCAGGAAGGAATTTCCCCCTAGGACAGATTGGCAGGGACCTTGGGGGGAGGGGGTTCTCTTTCCTCTGCAGCATGTGGGTGCAGGTCCCTTGGCAGAATTATCGGGGTATATCTCACTTAATAATTGCCCTGTCCTTGCAGAGGCCTCTGGCACCGGTGCACCTCGGTCCCTCCAGTTCTCTCCCTGTGGCACATACAGTCCACAGGAGAGACTAGACTATTAATACTGTTGTGTCACTGTGGTCGTTTGGTTTAGTGTGCAGATGTTCTGTAGTGCTGGTGGCCTGTGATATACAGAAGGTCAGACTAGATGATCTGGTGGGCCCTTCTAGCCTTAAACTCTATGAAAAAAGAAAGTAACCTCTACATTGAAATTCAGCCAAGACAGCACTCCCCACACATCTCATTCTTCAGTGCTATGGTCATTGGTTGGGCCATTTGGTTTATGGCTCAGCTGAAAGGCAACTCACAAAGCAAACAGCCCAAAGCCACAAAGTGCAGTGGTTCAGTAGTGACTCATAGGGAAAAGGAATGTAGGAGTACAACCTTTTAGTATTTATGATTTATTTGTCATAGTGCAGTACCACCTAAAGGATTGGGTCTCCACTGTGCAAAGTGCAATACAGATTTTATACACACACACACACATATGTGAAACAACCCCTCCATCAAAGAGCTCACAAGCTAAACATGCATTTGCCTTGGCTGTCTGTCCTCTATGTATGGACTGGGTTCACCTGTGCTTAGTTAACAAATCAGAGCTTAAGCATGACGTGGCTACACCTTCCCTAATATTGACTGCACAAATATGCAGTATATCCAGCTTCCCCTAAAATCCATGTATGCTACATGCTCCCATATCATCGTATGCTATTTTTCCCTTCTACATCACACTACTAATCTCACTTCTGAAAGCCTTGGTAGTTTGTAGATTTCCTCAGGTTTTCACTGCTTAGCATATTTGTTTGTTTTACACTTAACCCATAGCCATAACATCTGTCTAAAGTATCAGTCCAAATACCTGAAGAATTGTTTGTGACTTTTTTTTTCTTTCTACCTTGCTCTATGTCAAATTCTCACATACATGGTTTATGTGAAAAGAAAGAGACTGAGACATCAGGAAGCTGAAGTGTTCTATTTATCCACAGGACAACAGTGCAATCTCCCCTCCCCCACCCCCCCGCAATGTGCATGATTCCTGCCTATGGCGGGTGGGGGGAAATGACACCTCTAGAGGTCATTATTTATATTCCACTAGTCTCTAAAACCCCCAATAAGGATCAGGGCCCTATACTACCTGCTTGCCCCAGGTAACTATCAATCTAAATTATCCCCGCTCCATAGCCACTAAATTCTTAGTCTTTCATCTGAGATTGCTTCTCCTCTCCCTTTGTCAATTAACCGAACTGCGATGGTGGTTGCTGTGATGTGGCCATTTTTCCACTGCCACTTGGACTGACACACACACTCATTTCACCTAGGCCACAGAGCTGGCTTCATGACTTTCTGTCATTACTGACCAGAGCTAGGTCTGGACAGGTAACCTAAATTCTGTTCTCCATTATTACCAGCCCCTTCAGTCACCAACTCATCCTGTCTTTTTTCTTTTGATTAATAAAACCAGGGGTGGAGCGCTCTTGGTGCATTTAGCAAGTAATCAGGACCAAACTGTGCTCAGCTGACATATGAGCGGCTCATTGAATTCACTGGAGCTACTCGGATGAGTAAGGGGAGCATGACGTGTCCTTTGTGACCAGTCAGGTGCTTCAACCAACAGCAAGCCCTTTGAGTCGGTACTTCCCAGAGCTGGAAGAGTATTGAACACCTGTAGTCATAATCTGAAACACTCCATACGAATGGCCTATATTCTCAGATGGCATAAATCACTGTCAATCCATCAAAACCAAGGGAGTGACACCAGCTGAGAATCTGACCTGGTATATTTAATCGACAACAGTATTAAGGAGTGTGGCAAATAAGTGAAAATCTGGCAGCAGCTCTGGGATAAGGATTTCTATGTATAATGAGTTAATTAACATGCTTAAAGTTATTTAACATGGATGCATCCTTTGTCATCATAAAACAATACCATAATTTTTGTGTGCAAACTTCAATGCTTCGGTGCCTTTGCTTTCAGCACTGACTTCTTTTCTGGGGTGTCTCAATGCACAAATGCAGATGTGCTATGTTGATGCTCTGTACCTCAGGGGAACACCCAGCACCCCCATGTTCATCTTTATAAAATGATTGTGTGGTATCCAGTGCAAAGTTTGTCATGTTGGTTGTCTTCGGAAGGCTCACAATGCACCGAGCATGGTTGTTATTGTGATGTTATAGTAATTGTTACAGTAAGGTTATAATTTCATGTATATAGTTATGAGGCTGAAAATGAATCCTCATGGCTTAAAGCAAGCCTATGCAAAAGCTCTCCAAGAACAGAGGCAGTTCACACCTCAACAGGGCACGGATGGGACAAACCCAGCCCAGCCTCACAGGAACAATGGACACTGGCTTAAGCAGCAACAAAAGAATCTGTTAGACCCTCCAGGGAGCCACCTTCTTCCTTTGGGCAGTTTGGGACTGTGATAAGGCAATGCTCACCTGACTCTGAATGGGGGCGGGGTGGGGGCCGCAAAGCCAAGAGGAAAGAAAGGACATGATAAAAGGGAGAGACATGTTACCATGCTCTTGCTCTTCCACCTACATCTACAGACACCACCACCACCAAGCAACTGAACCACTGATCAAAGGGGAGATCCTGGCTGAAGAGCCAGCCTGTGGTGAGAAGCATCTAAGTTTGTAAGTATCAGGGGGGTAGCCATGTTAGTGTGTATCCACAAAAAACAACAGCATTATATACTGACACATGAAAAGAAGGGAGTTACCTCACAAGTGGAGAACCAGTGCTGACAGGGCCAATTCGCTCAGGGTAGATGTAGTCCACTCCCAACAATAGATGAGGAGGTGTCAATTCCAGGAGAGGCAAAGCTGCTTTTGTAGTGAGCCAGCCACTCCCAGTCCCTATTCAAGCCCAAATTAATGGTGATGGTCACATAAATACCACCCTATACCGGAAACCTACTGACCGCTATACTTACCTACATGCATGCAGCTTCCATCCAGGACACATCACATGATCCATTGTCTACAGCCAAGCCCTAAGATACAACCAAATTTGCTCCAATCCCTCAGACAGAGACAAACACCTACAAGATCTTTATCAAGAATTCTTAAAACTATAGTACCCACCTGGGGAAGTGAGGAAACAGATTGACAAGAGTGAGACGGGTACCTAGAAGTCACCTACTACAGGACAGTCCCAACAAGGAAAACAACAGAACACCACTGGCCATCACATACAGCGTCCAGCTAAAACCTCTCCAGCACATCATCAATGATCTACAACCTATCCTGGAAAACGATCCCTCACTCTCACAGACCTTGGGAGGCAGGCCAGTCCTTGCTTACAGACAGCCCCCCAACCTGAAACAAATACCAGCAACTACACACCACACCACAGAAACACTAACCCAGGAACCAACCCCTGTAGCAAACCTCATTGTCTACTCTGTCCCCATATCTACTCTAGCGACACCATCAGAGGACCCAACCACATCAGCCACACCAGCAGGGGCTCATTCACCTGCACGTCTACTAATGTGATATATGCCGTCATGTGCCAGCAATGCCCCTCTGCCATGTACATTGGCCAAACTGGACAGTCCCTACTTAAAAGAATAAATGGACACAAATCGGACAACAGGAATGGTAACATAAAAAAGCCAGTAGGAGAACACTTCGATCTTCCTGGACATTCTATAACAGATTTAAGAGTAGCTGTCGTTGAACAAAAAAACTTCAGAAACAGACTTCAAAGAGAAACTGCAGAACTAAAATTCATTTGCAAAACCATCTCCATTAATTTGGGCTTGAACAGGGAGTGGGAGTGGCTGGCTCTCTGCAAAAGCAGCTTTGCCTCTCCTGGAATTGACACCGCTGCATCGATTATTGGGAGTGGACTATATCCACCCTGATAGAATTGGCCCTGTCAACACTGGTTCTCCACTTGTGAGATAACTCCCTTCTCTTCATGTGTCTGTATATAATGCCTGCATCTTTAATTTTCACTCCATGCATCTGAAGAAGTGGGTTCTTAAACCACGAAAGCTTATGCCCAAATAAATCTGTTAGTCTATAAGGTGCCACCGGACTCCTTGTTAAGTTTGTAAGGACATTGAAAGTGTTAAGAGCAGCTTAGAATGCGTTTTGCTTTTATTTCAATTGACCAAATCTGACTGGTTATGCTTTGACTTATAACCACTTAAATCTACCTTTATAGTTAACAAATCTGTTTGTTTATTCTACCTGAAGCAGTGCATTTGGTTTGCAGTGTGTCAAACTCCACTTGGGAGAACAAGCCTGGTACATATCAATTTCTTTGTTAAATTGACAAACTTAAATAAGCTTGCAGCATCCAGTTGGCATAACTGGACACTGCAAAACGGAGGTTCCTAGGGTTGTTTCTGGGACCGGAGATATTGGCTAGTGTCATTCACTATTGCAAGTAGCTGGAAGCAGCTTACATGCCAGAGGCTGTGCATGAATGGCCCAGGAGTGGGGGTTCTCACAGCAGAGCAGGGTAAGGCTGGCTCCCAGAGTCAAGGATTGGAGAGGCCTAGCAGATCACGGTGCAGCAGAGGGGAACGTCGCAGTGAGGAAGGGTGTATGTACGGCTTGCTACTCCAAGTGAAGTTCACCCTGTAAGCACTGATATTTGTGATTTTAAGTGAGTTAAGTGCAGTGGCTAAGAACGGACAGGAGGAGGTCACAGTTTTGTTATTTTCTGTTTGCTTATTTCAGGAAAGGGAAGTAGGAACAGAAAAGCAGAAAAATGACTACCAGTGAGGCAGCTACAAAACTAGAGTTGGCTGGACTGGAAGTGGAAGAGAAGGCAAAGGACCGTGAGTTCCAAATGCGGCAGGCAGAAATGAGGCTCAAAGAAGAGGAAGCTGCACACAGAAGGGCCATGGAAAAAAAAGGGAAAGCAAAAACACCAACTGGACCTGCTAGAGAAGCAGAATCAGAACCCCCTGACCCCACCAACTCCCATCACTCCAAAAATCCACAAGTGGGAACACTTATGTCCTGCATACAGTGAGGAGGATGATATTGCTGAATATCGGACTACCTTCGACAGGCTGTGTGTAATACATGAAATCCCTGATAAGAATTTTCCTACCCTGATTGCAAAATTAACTGATAAAGCTTGAAACGTATTCAACGGAATGCCTAGTGAAGGTGCTTTAGACGATTGTAAATGTAAAGATATGGTTTTGTGAAGTTTTCAGACTACCCCTGAAACATATAGAGTTAAAGGAATCCTAAGAGGGATATTGGTATGAGTAATGGGGAATATGTAAACAAAATGAAAGATTTGTTGGGAAAATGGGTGAGGGGTAAGGAGGTGGCAAGTTTTGAGGGAATGTTGGATCTTGTTGCTCAAGAGCATTTCCTAAGCATATGTAAGGCTGATCACCAGACCAGATAACACCAGAGGGGAACACCACAGCTATATAATCACAACGCGGACAAATCTCTCAGCCAGAACAGAACAAAGCAAAAACCATAAAAAAAACTGTTTTCAAGCAATACCAGGGGATGGCAAACCAAAGCACTATTTGCATCAGACTGAATTACTGATCAAGTTTCACATTTATAGGTATGCAGGAGCCAGTTTTAAAACAGCTGGCAAAATCATCTCTTTCTCCATTGCATGTATGTTCTTTAGAGGTTTTAATCCTCTGTTCCAATTTGCTTCACTTTGTTCAGAAGGGTGTTGGCTGCATTTGGGGAGCACTGAGAGTTTAAAGCAGTAAACAATCTTCAGCTCTGGCATTTATATGCGAAGGGAAGGAGCATAGAGTTTTACCACTAAGTATTGTGGCATGCTACAGTTAGCACTAGCATGTGTTCCACTTCATCTTGTGTGTTTCAGTGTAAACTTTTTTTTGAAAATTATGGTAACTGGAGCTAGCTTCAGAACACATCCAAGCAAAGTTTTAAGAACTCATCTGATGCAGAATATCAGAAAGAAGGGAACGAAAAAACAAAGTTATGGGCCCAGATGATGGCTGAGGGATTGATTGGTAGTGCCAAACAGAGCTTTTCACTTCAATGTAATGGGTACAAATCCAGCCTAGTTTGATAGTGACTACAAGTTGTTACCATCTCATGACTGTTTGGTAGCCTGCATGAAATGAGTTTGGTAATGTCAGTTACGTTGCCTTTGGATAGGTACCCACATCACAAAAACTCATCACCTTTGGCACCAATTAGCAACCCCAGCACAAAGGTTAAGGAGTGACAGGGTCAGAAAGACTGAACTATTGACTTTCCTCTACAGAAGATCCCCTTAGATCAGGAAAGTTCATGTGTGAGGGAAGCTTGCACTGCTTCACATGCTGCATTTGTTCGGTGGATATTTAGGGCTCAGTTTTCAGGAGCAATGAACTCAGCCAAAGTGAACCTGAAGAGGAGGGTGGAGTAGAGATAGTGTGGTATTTTGTTTTGGTTTTTTTGGTCAGGGATCATGTCTCATGTTTATTATCTGTGAGAACAAAGAGTGACTGGAAAATCTCCAAGCGTCATGGGGCAGAACTGCCACCCAGCACCCAAAAGTGTTCCAAGTGTCCTCATGAAGTCAGCGTCTCCAGCTGGCAACAAGCCAGCATGTCCTTGAGCAGCTTGGGTCCCACTCTCTCATACAGGGCCCCAACACATCTCTTGGAAGCAGAAGGCTGTTGTCGTGGTTCTCTGTAGGGTGATCCCATAGCTACTTTGACTCAAAGCTCTTTTGGTGTTGCACAGAAACTATTAGCCCAGGCCCCCTCCCCTGACACATCAGCATTTGGTTCAGCTCCTCCACAGTCACTTTATCCTCCAGAATCCTCTCCAGTCCCCCACTGATCCGCCGCATGTTAGCCATGATGGCCGCAGTAGCCCCGCTCAGCCGGCCGAGCGCATAATCCAGCAGCTGGGCATCACTCCGCGTCCGGCCCGGCCCGGGAAGCAGTAGTCCAGAGCCTCAGCTCCGCTGAGCACCACCCGGGAGCGGAGCCACTGCCTCCATGTCCAGACAGGGAGTGCGGGCACCAGGCACAGGGCCAGCTGGATCCCCATTTGATCCTGGCATAAATAGACCAGCCTTGCTCCAATTTATGTTGGTAAGAACAGCTTCAAATGGGCTGTTCTACCAGTCCAGGACAGCTGAACCCAGACCTGAACCCCATATACCCCCAGCACTGGGGGGAGAGCAGAAGAGACTAAGGTAGACTGTCTACAGCAGTTTTATACCATAGAAGAATTCTGCCATTCTGGAGATATCCTCAACTGCCTGTTTAAGGTAATGGTTTGTCTTCATTGAAAGAGAGGATTGAGCCCTAAATGTTTGTGGTTGCCGGTCTTAGCACCACCCATAAATTCACATGAAGACTATGAGAAATACATCCATATTACCAGGAGAGCTGGATGACAAGTTTTCAACAGAACAGTGTTCCAACAAAAATTGCAGCTTTATCTAAGTGTTTCATGGTAATGTGTAGATTTAGACAAAGCTTTTGATGACAAAAAGTAGAAATGAATAATTTCAGCTCGCTCATTTCAATAAAGTAAAAATGTTTCATTTTGATAAAGTAAACCAGGGGTGGCCAACCTGAGCCTGAGAAGGAGCCAGAATTTACCAATGTACATTGCCAAAGAGCTACAGTAATATGTAAGGAGCCCCCCTCGCCCCATCAGCTCCCCCTCTCCCAGCACCTCCCACCCACCAGCAGCCCTGCTGATTGGCGGTTTTGTGGTGTGCAGGAGGCTGGGGGGGAAGAGGGCACTGCAGGCTCAGGGGAGGGAGCAGGAAGGGATGAGTGGGGGCAGGGCCTGTGGCAGAGGCAGGGGTTGAGCAGTGAGCAGCCCCCCCCCCCCCTCGGCACATTGGAAAGTTGGCACCTGTAGCTCCAGCCCCAGAGTCAGTGCCTATACAAGGAGCCAAATATTAACGTCTGCAGAGCTGCACATGGCTCCAGAGCCACAGGTTGGCCACCCGAGGTAAACCATGTCATTTTGACTTTCTTTTCAATTCACATGTCTAAACAAAATGAATTGAAATAAAGTTAAAATGTGTCATTTTGACAATCAGAACATTTTGATGAAATGATTTAATGGTCTCAAATTGAAATTTTTCAGAATTTCTATTTCATCTGAGGTGGAGGGGAGGAGTCAAAATATCAGAATTTCCCATGGACCATAAAATTCATTTTCTGACCAATTCTAATGATCAGTTTTAGAAACTGGAATGAGGAAAGCAAAAACTTCAGGAAGTGTCCCAGTTACTCAGGCCACGTCGACACTAGAAACTTTTACCAATATAATAATGTCTATTAGTTGTTTTTAGGTGCAAAAGCCCTAGTGCAGTCAGTTATACCAGCAAAAAAAGTGCTTTTGCTGATATAGCTTATTTTATTTGGGAACTCTTGTAAATTACATCAGCAAAAGCACATTTTTGCCAGTAGAAGCTATGTCTACACTAGTAGGGTTTGCCAGTATAGCTATATCACTGCAGTTATACGGACAAAATTTCTAGTGTAGATAAGTCTCCAGTGGGGAAAATCTGGGGGGAGATTTAGCATTTCCTACCACCAGATTTTCTGTATGATAAGCCTTCTGACCCACAAGAAACATTCATTGTGCTCAGTCAAGTCAAAAATTTACAATCTTTTGTGTTAGTTTCTTGAAACAGGAAATGTCATGACAATATTTACTGAGCATAAGAGGGTTAGTTTTTTTTATGGCTAGCAGCCAGTGAGATATAGTCCCTGACAATCATCTTTTTAGGAAGGGAGAAAAACTGATCTATAAACAGTAGTCACAGTATGTTATATATAAAGGCCATTATGCTGATGATCTTTAGATGACATACAGCCTTCACTTCTAAACTTTCAGAGAGAATGTGCCTACTTCACTGCCTTTGAGGAATACTGTCCAAGGTACACTTCTAAAGGGGTCACATGGGTAAACGTATTACATTCTGTGTTGCCATCACTTGCTAGCCATTATTCTTTAGACTTCTAACAGGTAGATAAGTAAACAGTGTTCTGTTTATTCTACACACCTTCTTATTCAAACAAACTGAAAGAGCTGCTTTATTACCACGACACTAAAGCCAGGAAGTTTTCAAGCAAACAGTAAAGGCATAAGAAGATTCTTTGTGCTAAAAGGGCCAAGAAACTTAAACATGGTATCTCAGTATAGGACAAATTTGTGGCTACAATCTCAACACAAATCTCTTTGGAGACATCTTGATCTACTTTACTGGTCTTCCTGAAAGTTTTCTGTTCATTTTGCAGGACTCATAATGTATCCTCTGGGCTCCTGGCTGTGGGTCTATTTTGTACTTACACTATATCAGTCACATGATCTGCTGCAAGAAATTTGGGACAGAAACTATCATTGGCCAAGCAAAGTGAGGCCTAACATTCAACTCCATGCCATTTCTGTAACATGGTAACTTTTGAAGACTGGGTCCAATACATTCCAAAATTCCAGGGAATCTTCTAGGCATCAGTGGGAAGAACTCTACTGATTTTGGTAACAATCAGAAAGCCAGAGCACCACTGTCTTCAGGGTCTGTGGATTATCCAGGTGAACTTTATGGAGTCCATTCACAAAAGCTAAGGGCTCAAACTGGTAAGAAATAAATTC
This sequence comes from Natator depressus, assembly GCF_965152275.1. Lineage (NCBI taxonomy): Eukaryota > Metazoa > Chordata > Testudines > Cheloniidae > Natator > Natator depressus. The sequence continues at coordinate 9,502,233 of NC_134235.1, forward strand.
TGTCCTCAGTTATAGCTGTTTATCCTCATTGAAGGCAAGTCAATGGAGTTGCACAGGTGTCACTGAGGGCAGAATTTAGACTCAGATGCAAAGCCAGAACTGTATCCAAAGGTGTAAAATGAATGGACACACAGAAACAATGCTACATACCAGCATGAGGTGTAACAGTTTTCCTAGATAAACCATGCACATTTATTACACTGAGACACCTTGGTATTTGCTGCAAGCACTTCCATCCCAACACAAGAGATGCTCCTGCATGTGAATTCATCCCCATATCCCCTGTGCAGCAGCAGATGAAACTTGACAGTCTGAAGATGCACATGGCGATTGACACAGACTATCAGACTGAGTGTAACTAGCCCGTACGTGTGCTGCTTCCCCAATTTCTTTTTGAAACATTGTTTTAACACGATTGCTTAATTGTCTGGTCTTGGGAACTTTGATCTGTGATTAGCTGTGGGAATCTTGGACCCAAGTCTGAGTCCCTCAGTACAGAAAAGGTAGTGGCAAAGTGGAGGGAGTTCAGGAAAGAGAAACATGACAATTAGGAGAGTGGTTTCTGAGGAAAGATTGCAGACGGAGTGTGGTGCAATAGATAACGCACCAGACTGAGACTTACTTCCCTGCTGTGTGGCCTTGGACAAATTACTCCCCCTCTATGCCTGCACTTCCCCTCCCACCCTTCGTCTGGTCTGGGAAGCTCTTCTGGGCAGGCTGTGTGGGGGTGTGCGTACTCACACAGCACCAAGCACAATGGGGCTCTGATCTTGGTTGGGGCCTTCAAGCACTACGGTAGTAGAAGATTAAAAGAGAGAAGTATTAAAAGCTTGAGTAAGTAGGGACGTGATAGTGGGTGACAAGCATACAAAGGCTGGGGATGGAGACAAATTGTTTGGGGTGGCCAAAGATGGAGAAACTACTGCTATTCGGGTGAGATTAAGAAAGGGAATATTTAAACCATCTCAGGAAAACCATCTTGGCAGAGAGCCCTATTGCGCTGTGAAACAGTCTCCCAAGGGAAGCAGAGATAGGCCCATCTATTTAGGGCTTTTAAAACTAGATTAGAGAAAACATGTGAAAGTGTCCTGTAGAGAACAGGCCTGCCCTGCCAGGCAGATGGTTCGATTAATTAATGTTTTCCATCTCTAATTTCAATTCCTTAGCAGCACCTATGCTGATTTGGAAGAATTATGATCAATCATTATGGTAGCCTCTTGCTATTGTTGGGTGTGGGGGGAGGAACTATTTAAGAAGTTTCAGAGGGGTAGCCGTTGTAGTCTGTATTAACAGAAACAATGAGGAGTCCTTGTGGCAGCTTAGAGACTAACAAATTTATTTGGGCATAAGTGGGCTAAAACCCACTTCATCAGATGCGTGGAGTGGAAAAAAAAAGTAGGCAGGTATAAATATACAGCACATTTTTCACTCCATGCATCTGACGAAGTGGGTTATAGCCCACAAAAGCTTATGCCCAAATACATTTGTTAGTCTCCAAAGTGCCACAACGACTCCTCATTTTTGTTATAAGAGTTTTTTCTTGAAGAGATAACAACTCAAGAGCTAGAGTATTATTTATTTAACCCCATGGTTGTCCCTGACACTCTACAGCCACACATGGTCTCTACCTTAAGGCTCTTAGCTGTATACAAGCCTAAATCCCAGGAAGCCAGCCAGAGAATCAAAAGTGAAGGTTCAGAATTGGTCTGCCTTTGACTAAGCACCCTGGGTGAGCACTTGGGGCCCCTTCTGGAAATAAGCCACTGTGACTCTGTCATCACATGTTCCCTGGTTTCCAGCACTGGCCCCAATAACCAACACTGCAAAGGTTGGTGAGCATCAAGGATGTTGCACAGGCAGCGTAGGAACGGAGGTGCTCTCCAGCAGACTCCGCATGATCCCCCTAAGCTACTAGAATAGAATCTCTGTAAGGGATTAGGGTTACGGATGGGGCCCACAAAGGGCCTGTTGAGTTCCAGTGCTACCAGAAGCATCTACACCAGTAGCACTTACTCTGCCTTGAGCAGCTGAGGAGCCACTTAATATCCTAAGGGAGCCAAGAGGCACAAAGATAAGCCACAATAGAAATAAAAGAATTAAGAGTTATAAGTGACTCAACAGCCACAGATGGAGGATCACTCAGCTCTGTATCATTTTGTTTGCAGCACAGGAAAGAATGTAATGCCTATACTGGATATTATCTGGGTGTGTAACACCAAGCCATGTACCCAAATGGTTAGAAAGGATGCCTTCTAGTCTACACTTAAAATTGATTGGGGTTCCCCAGTTCTTAACTGTTCTGAACTAATTATGAACTCCAGTGTAGCTATTCTACCTGCTTTATCTCATTTTATCTGTTAAAGGAAACCAACATCCTGAACAGGACAGGCAATGGGCAGGGCTGAATGCACTCAACCATCTCTGCTCGCAGTTTTATGCAACCCTTGAACTTTGATTCTTTTTAATCACTGAGTTCTTTCTTCCTTCAAAACCCTGTACAAACATTTCATGTGATAACATCCCTGCAAGGGAGGCAGCTGAGGAAGGATCTGATGGGGAAAAGACAGAGAAGCTAAGGTCAAACATTTCAGAAGTGGCCGCAGTTTGAGTGTCTACATTTTTGCATGCCCTGTCAGAAACACTGCCAGCCACAATTTCAGAGATGTGGATTGCCCAAAATCTCCAGCTGAAGTCCATAAAAACTGCAGGTGCTCAGCATTCCTGAAAAATCAGCCCAAGGGGACACAATTAGGGCACCCAAAATTAGATAACTCTTTGGAATATTGACTAACTCTACCCTCCCTTCCCCAGACACAGAATTAGCTAACATCCCGCCAAAGGACAGGCTTTCCTCACCAACAGCGATAAGAACACAAACAATTATTTGTCCCTTTCCAGCTTGTAAACAAGCTGAAATCAACATTCCTCTCTCTCCAGAATGTATGTAGAGCAGGTCACTGTCCTCTCCAAATTAGATCAGGACTTCCTCTTTACCACAAACCTTCTTTCCTCTTCCTTTTTATGCATGGCAGCTGTGTCTTGTAGTTTAAAGAGCCCCAGCTGCATCTGTTCTCCACCCATTTTAACCTCTCTCCGTTCCAGTTCCATACTTGCACATATGGCAGAAAAATGGGGTTATGGGCTTTAGATTTAGACTGTCCAGGTTTTATGGAGGCTCCCAAGATTTGATCTAGGCCAGGATATAACCCATCACCTGTGCTCAAGACCAGGCAATAAGCCAGTGTCAGAGCTGAGACAGGAACTCAGGAGTTCTTAAATAAGTTCTATGTCAATCCACTGCCTCTCTTTAGGTACAAATTAAAATCACCCATGCATAAGGCTTCCTTGCTGGTGCAAGAGGATCCTTCTTCAGCCCTCTGGCTTTCAAGCCCAAGCCCTTCTCCCAGTCAAGGATCTTCCAAAAGACACATACAACACCTACTCAGATTAGCTCTTCTAACATCTCTGCCACAGCTTCCTTTGGTTGTCTCTCACCAAGCATTCCTTTCTCTCCACAGCATCCTGCTGCACTTACAGGGGAAGTCACCTAATCCCTAGTGAGGCGTGCCTACTTCGTAACTCCAGTTGCCTAGCCCCAAACCTTTAGCCCTTATAGGGGCGAGCAATTCTGTTACACAGTCCCATGAGGGAGGAAAGCCCTGGTGCTAGTTATGGGAGTGAAGGAGAAAACAATGCGTTATTTCAACCGATAATGAAGGAAACTATTCTATATGCACATACTTTTTTCATGGAGTGCTTTTAAAAAAAATCACTTAATTGTGTAGCGGACACAGCTGCAGGCAGTTGCTTTTGTCTTTGTTAAAAATGGGACACAGAATGGTCATATTGATTCAACCCTGCATCCTCATACTCAAGTCAGAAAAAAAAAAAAAAGGTGATTTTGTCAGGACTGCTTTCAGAGACAAGTTAAAATAATGAGAAAAAGCATCTGTCAGATTTTTTTTTAAAACTAAAAGCAATAATTTTTACAGATTATTAATCTAGATGGATCTGTGTTCCCAGAACGGCGCTTTATCTTCTTCTGCGTGGCATGAATAGCGGTAATTTCCTACCAAATCCTGTGCATAAAAGAAATCCTAGTAGCTATTACTGTAGACAGCAGACCAAAAATATTCAGTGTCCAAGGGTCACGGGAGGAGGATAAAGTTCTGCTAAAGAGGCTCTGGGGAGTTTGAGTAGGATTAAAAATTAGAAGATTTTTTGCAAATGTTTCTCTTTTCCAAACCATATGGCTTCAAAATCAGATATATGGTACTGAGACACATCTGTCTGATGACCAGGGACAACCTATTCACTTTAATGACCCCGATACACTGGTTTTGATAGCAACACCAATCAACTAGGGATGCTGCTATATAGTTTATCAGCCCCATCCCAGAAGGCAAGCGAGGAGCTCTCTTTCCCTTGGCCCAAACAGTCTGCTAACATTTCATAAAACAAAACGGTTTTTGGAGGGAAACTCCCATTGGAGTTGGAAGCTGGGACTACAGCAGTCAATATTTGACTTTTTTTCTCCTGCAACAACAACAATCTGACAGCAGAGTCTGCCACCAGCTGGAAAATCCCCTTGGCAACTGTCACACTCACAACGTCCTCTGAACATGGCAGGAGATGAAGAACAAAGAAGCTGCTAGCTCAGTAATCTGCCAGGTGTCTACAACCGAGTTCTAATTTGTCAATTTCCCAGCTCTAGATGCTAAGATGTTCCCCGTCAGTGAAACGCAATTGTTAACAAATTAGAATCCTCTGCCCTTCCATAGCACCCAAAGCACCTAATGGGTTCACAGATTAAATTTCCCACCTCCTCTATGAGGGAGGCCAGTATTATTGTCAATTTACAAATGGGGGAGCAGGGAGAGGGGCTTGTCCAAGGTTTCACACAAAGATAGAGGCAGCTGTAGAATCCAGATCTCCTTGCTCCCATCCTGTATTTGATCCACAAGACCATCCTTCCTCAGACTAAGATCTGTACAGTCTTGGTGTATTCCCTGACCTTTATCTGACTGCTGCGGCTACACCCTCCCCCTCCAGGACTGGTACCTTTTCAAATATAGTTGCTGAAGCTTCAGAAAGTGTCTACCAAGACTCCCATGTTCCTTTCCTCAATTCTGGCCCAGACGGGCTGTGTACCTTTGCCAAATCACTAGTTTCTCAGATTTCTCTTACATCTTCCTATACCTTCAGACAAATATGGTTTCTCTTTCTGCTGTCCTTAATCATATTGAGAGTGAAAACTCATATTGAGAGTTTTGAAAGACCAGTGCAGTCTGGGTGCCATATCCAGCCTAGATGCTTGACTGGAAGGGATCTAGGAGATTTGAGAAAGTGAGCACCTTGAATATGCTAGAGGATGGTGTTTTGCATGCAGCATTTAAAGAAGAGTCTACATCAATTGCCATGTATTGGTGATCAAAATTCAAGAAGGTTGGTTGTTTTGAGACGAGTTATCAGGGCAAGTTAAAGAGGAAAGGGGAGAGGTCTGAGAAAGGATGGAGTGGCCATTTCTTTCTACACAGCATTCCCAGAGGAGGGATTAGAACGCTTCCTCCTCCCCTACTGAATGTGCCATGTGCAAAGAAATGGCCATTGCATCCTTGCTCTGATCCCTCCTCCTGTCTATTTAACTTGACTTGCTAACTCATGTGAAAACTACTGTGTCTTCACTAGGCTTTTATCTTGAGTTAATTAACCTGAGTTAATCACACCACTTTTTTCCTAGTGAAGACACAGGAGAGGAGATGGAATGAGGGTTGGCTAGGGTTGTTTACTAGTACAGGCTAATTAGGTTTTCGGTCCATGATTGATTGCGCTTGTGGGCATACCAGCTGGAGTCTGATGTAATGTTTTGAGTACTATGAATTTTAGGTCTTGTAAAGGGTGCCCAGAATTGAGGAAGGATACTTTTAGTGTCCTTCTTTATAAAAAATAAAATGCAAGGGAGATTTTTGCATTCCTGTGAAATTCCTCATTAAATGGCTGAGTTATTTGAATAGTTTTAGAGAAGCACACAAGGCTAGCTGCAGAGAGATTTCTTTTCTATTTCTTTTTCCTGCCTCAATTAATGAATTGACATTTTGAAATCCATGTCTTCAACAATGAGAAAAAGGCCCGCCCCCAGATTTGATGTGAGCATTCGTTAACTTTTCACTACCCTGAAGCTGTGACGCCTTCAACTGGATACCACCAACACCTTGACTCTACACACTTAAACCTCTGAGAAGTCCCCAGAGTTCAGTGTTACCCATGTGCATAAGTGTTTGCAAGGCTAGGTCTCAAGTTTGTAATACAATTCTGACTATAGGAACTGCACTTGGAAAAGAAACCATCTTTTTTTTTTTTTTTTTTGGTAAAATGAAAAGAGCCAAACAAACCTGAAAAAAAAACATAAGCAGCCCCACTGACGTTCTTATTTCTTTCTCCATAGCCCCATTGTACTAGACACTTTCCATGTAACTGAGATGTCACCGAGGCAGGGACTATCTTTCCAATACTTCGTGTCTATTGCAGAGGAGCATTGGGAGGATTAATTAGCTGAGACATTTCACTTTTGCACATTTTAAGAGTATTGTACGATGTTCTATTCAGCTCTCCTTACTCCCTGTGTCCACACTAGACTAGGGGGTTCTCTAACTTCTATATAGTCTGGATTGTGTCTCAGTGAAAAGAGCCCCATGGACTCTCCCTGTCCCATTCTTGATCACCCCAAATCCCTATGGCTTCTCTGGATAGAAAGGATTTACTGCATTTTAGCAGCTGGAAACAAGGAGGAAGAGCCAGAACTATGTGACCAGCCAGCTTTCTGCAGACCACCACCAAGTGCTCCATGGGCCAAAGTCTGAGGACTGCTACATTACAGAACTGAATCATTGGGAACTACATGGGTGGGATTGCACTAGTTCAAGCAGCAACAGTGCAGAGCCTCCATAGTGGGTCAGTACAGCCCTGTGTTTACACAGCACTCTAGTTAACCATTGCAGGTCTGCACCCCCTTCCTCAGTGTGCAGGGTGACCTTGGGCAAGCCACTTCACCTCTCTGAGCCTCAGTTTCCCCACCTACAAAATGAGAATAATAATGCTTCCCTACATCACAGCAAGGTTGTGGGGCTTTTTTCCCTAAAATATGAAAACAATTTGAGATCTTCTGAGGAGAGGGGCTTCTGAAGCAAGAAGCAGTATTAAAATAAAATGAGAACAAATCCAAGAAAACTGAGTCAGCATTGGCATCTGTCATGTGCCGGGATGAACGAAAAATTCCTTGATGATGGACGATCATACAGTGGGAGCCCTTTTTGAAAGAAATTGGCTTCACAGCTGTGGCCCATGCCAGCTTTGCCCAGCTGTATGAAACAGCATTTCTTGCAGTACAGTTATATGAAAATCAAGTGACCTAATTCCAGCCAGCATCACAGAAAAGAAAAGGACTGCAGCCCTAATTTAGATTGTTTTTTGCTCAGCTTGCTGATTTTCATCTGCACTTGTGCTGTACGCACAAAGCTCTGAAGTCTTTTTCAGCTGATCTACATCACAAAAAGCCAGACAAAGTAGGTAACTCTGCTACATCTGCATTCCCCCCTCCCGCTTGCATAGAAAATAGATCCCCTTAACTGTTTACAAAGAGAAATTTTTCTGGAGACTGCAAGATGACTTCCTGTGAGCTACATTCCTACTGAAACAAAAGCATTGCCACAGTCTTTTTTATTAACTTCTTGCAAAAGTCAAGAACATCTGTCATGGTTTCAGGAAATGAAAGTTACTCAACTAGCCCCTATATTCTGCTTAAAAATAAAACAGGCTGTTCATATTAAATGTGACAAGTTTCAGAGTGGCAGCCGTGTTAGTCTGTATCGGCAAAAATAATGAGGAGTCCTTGTGGCACCTTAGGACTCCTCGTTATTTTTGCTAGTATTAAATGCGAGTCTGTACAAATAGCACAGGTAACAGCATGTATAACTTCTTTCTATGGCCCTCATTGACTTCAGTGGAACTACTCACATGCTTAAAGTTAGGCATGTTCTTCAATAACTTGCTGAATCAGGGCCAATGGGCCAAACTCCTGCTGGCCCTTCTGTGTATGAAGATGTGGGAAAGGAGATTGAAGAACAGAAGAACAGCTGGTGTGAATGCTGATCTGAATCCGGATGGTCTCCAGTTGCACTGAGTTACTGCTCTGCAGCCACTCGCGCTTTTTCACATGTGTGGAGGGCCAGTCTGGTGCCTGGTTAAAGGAACCATGTGATTTAGCATGGAGCCTTCGAATCTGCGACCATGAACCTTCTGCTCAGATTGCTGCTGCTCATAGAGTAATTTGTTTGGGCAGCCCCAAATTCATTGGAACAAATCTTTCCAAGGGGAGTCAGACAGAAAAACAGGAGCACAAAAGAATACTGCATTAGGATGATTGGTTTAGGACTGTTTTAGGGTAAAACCCAACAAAAAGTAGAATTTGGCCCTATGCATTTTATAAGATGCAGTTTACTGAAGCGGGGCGGGGGGATCAAAAAAAAAAACGGCTCACTATCAGCAGGCATGAGTCAATAATCCTGGGAAGAGGTGGATCATATCCTACCCTCTGCTTTATCAATAAAACTGCCTGCTGGGTTCTGAATCTAGTCTTCACTGCTAGTAATCAGCGATTCTACTCCCACATAGCCAAGTTAGTGGAGGGCAGCAGATGCTGCTTGCTCCTCCAAAAGATGCGTTTCAGGGAGCTTTGGGAGGGGAGACTCCCCTGAAGCCGTCCTTGTGGAGAGGTTAAGGGCAACATTTATGTTTGTACCCATGGTTCATAGCAAGGAGATGTTGGTACCTGCACAAGTGTCGCGTGAGAACCCCGGCAATTATACAAACATAAAGGGCATTTTCAGATTCTCAAATTATAGCTGGTACTTGTCATGCTCCAGACAAACCTTGTTTTGCTTTTGGAACTGGGCACATTTGACAATGCAAGTTATTTAGGGTGAATGAGACACTCAGCTACTACTGCAGTGAGCACAGTATAAGAACCGAGACAGTAAAAATCTGACTCATAGCTATACTTTAAGAGCCAGAATCTGGCATTGTTCCAAGTGCCTTCAAAGCAGGAGTGCTTTCATGCTGTAAAAGCCAAGTACTCTGGCCATTTTCTGCCATTTTTGTGCCATTCGAATCTTTCCTGAAACAATTCAACTCAAAGTTATGTCTGCATCAAAACTATGCACATTTTCAGACTGAGAAGAGTCTTGCTCTGGGATTAGCCTATTTTGGAATGCTTACTGATGGTTCATCACCAAAAGCGTGCACCCCCTGTATAAGCCACAGGACGAAGCAGCCCCAACTCCAAAGATGCTGTGGAAAAGGAGGGATGCATTAGGAAGCCTAAAGGAAGAATTAATGTTGCTGGGGGTGTTTTGTTTTAGTCACTTCTTGGGGACATGAGCAGAGAAGAAATGCAACTGAATTCACAGTGAAATGCACAAATGCTGAGCGATTGCACCTCTCATTGCCTATACCACACAGCTCCAGAAACAATATTCCATCGCAGCTACGGTGTTCTATCAGGAAGGAAGCTAACCTCACTAGCCTGGGGGGATTTCCCCTGCATGCTCAGAGCTCTGAGATGACATCTGGGATTCCTGAAGATTTCCAACTCCTGGGAACCAGATGATTCATCACTCTCGCTGTAAAATGAGAGCAAGAGAAAGTGACTGATCTTTCCTACCACTCCTCATGGGTCAGGCTGTCCATGACAATGGACTGCTCTGTATGGCTGAGCCAAGATCTGCCCCCCACCCCCAACATAAAAAAAAAAAATCACATGAGTTACTTGGAGGTTGTAACAGGGTAATGGACCCCTGAAATGAAATCAGGCCCAGCACTCCTGTTCCAGGCCAGGTGCCCCTAATCTAGTGTAAAGAAGAGGGAGGGGCTGCCCCGGGAGATATAAACGGGAGACAGCCCAACGGTAATGGACAACTCAGAACCCAGAGTTTGGTGAGAGCTGAAGAGAGCTGAGCTGCCTTGAGCGTTTCAGGGAGGGGATGCCCCTGAAAGAGGGAGTCAGAACAGTTTCCTAGGGAGAAGTGGAGCCAGATAGGCTGGTGAAACCAAAAGGCTGTTGGGGTAGGAGCACGGGTCACCTACAAACCTCCCTAGGCCAAAGAGCCATGGCAGGAGAGGTCTGAAAGCTGACAGCAGCAGAGTGAGATGCCTGCTGGCTCTCTGAGCCACAGAGCTGAAGCCAGAGGGCTGAAGGATGAGGAATGGGGGTTAGCCCCTGAGGTCTCTAGGCAGAAGCTGGAACCGTGCCTGGCAAGGAAACAGGGCAGGGAAGCACCCCAGCTAGAAGGACTCGAGTAGGTGCGGTGAGAGATGCTGGAGCTGTACTTGGTTTCTTGATGGATTATGGAGGCTTGAAAGAGTGACTATTGTTTGGACCATGCTGGGGAAATCTGAATTATGGTTGTGGGACCTTTTGTTATAAATTAAGCCCACAATAGGCTATTTATGCTTTGAAAGCTTCTTTAGGCTTACAAGGGACTCTGGAAGAAAGGGGAAACTGAGGCAGCCACAGTCGTGCTGCAGCCTGTCGCTGGAAGGTACTCCAGGCGGGACTGCCTTATTGCATGTGATGGAGAATGTGGGCAAGTGATCAGCCCCTGGGAAGAGTGGAATGGAGATGGGAGTCATGTGCAGGGCCACAGCCTTAAGCAGTGAGGGCGCACTATGGAGATGGCCACCCTATGACAGCAGCGAAGGGAAAAAATCTGTTTTTCAGAGAGCAATTTACACTTATTGCTATAGTCCAACAGCAAAACATCCCACAAGGGACGAGTGTCTGAATCACTATGCAGTCCTTAGCTTTTGGGGCCACTAAACAAACTAGATTAAAAAAACAGACTGTAGTCTAGGGTGTATAAACTGGGTGCTTCTTGAGCTCCCGCTAGACTGCGGAGCTACATCCTCCACAGCCTCCCTCTTTGCAACCTTTCCAATCCCTCCCTGAGGAATGAGTGAGTCTTTTCCAAGCCCCTGAGGATGGAATGAAAGCTCAGCTCCCTAATGGACCGATGTTTCATTGGGAAACCAGCTGACTTTGTTCAGCTTCCCTTGGAGCTGTAAGTGACCTCAGTCTATACCCAGGTCCCTGAAACCACCCTATCCTGTTTTCCAGTTTATTAGTACTCCCTCTTGGTGGAACTGAATCAGGGAATGCCCTGGCTACAGGAGTCCCCCTTTATGGGCCAGGTGGCCACCTACACCCTGTCTGACTATGGAGAGAGGGGCAGGGAGAATTGCCACATTTATATGAACCTTCTAGACACCAGGCCGTGTACTTTGGGTTCCAGGGCTAGCAGTATTGGGGTGAACTTGAGTGTCTCAGTATCTGTGTCTGTTTCTTGCAGGCCTTTTTTAATGTTCTTCCACAGGCAATTAATGACTCAGGAAGCCATCTGAGGCCCAACTAATCAGAGCTGACATTAGAGGAGCTCCTCAGGTTTACACTGATGTGAAAGCAAAAAGCAGGCCCATGAACTTCAGTTTAAGTGGGCAGTTCAGCCCCAGACTTGCTGCCAGTGGAATGATGCACCAGCATGATACCCCCTTGCCTCTGCTAAAAGGTTGGTTCTGCTGAGAGCAATACTAATAAAATCTGTTAATTGTTGTTGAATCATTAAGTATATTTAATTGCACCTGGTGCTGTCTGGTAACATGAGAACAGCTGCCACCTGCTGCCTAATTACATGAATTGCACCTGTGTTCCATAGTGAAGCAATGGCAGAAAGGACTGCTGGGAGCATAAGCCTTATTTTCTGAGCTCTGTCATCCAGGCACTCCAGTGAAAAGTTCAGTTGCAATACTGAGGACTTTTCTCATTCTGCTTATGAGCAAGCTAGGTGGATGCACCCCTACCTTGCCACTGTATGCTTGTTCTGCACTGCTCTTTCTCAGAAGCTGTGACCTGTGGCTCCCTATTAAAGAGCTTGTGATTCTTCCATACCAAATTTGCACTTGCTAAGAATGTGAATGTGAAATTCCCTATGGCTGGGCAGTGGGCAGTAAGGGCACTCAACTCTGGAAGGAGACCAGTGATCGCCTGCCCTACCTTAAAGTGTATTTGCGTACACACTGCAGGCTGTAAGGATTGCAAAGCTGGGGCTTTCTATCCTCATGGGTCAACAGAGATTCTTCTCTGCTGGAATTGGAAGGCAACTTTAGAACTGGACAAAAGAAAAACTTATTGCTTAGAAGAGATCTTGGAAGTTAAAGTGCTACTTATTTTTTACATTGCATAGTTGCTATATGGTTTGGCTGAGATTAGCCTGGGATTTTAATGTTTGTCCCTGGGACTTTTAGTCCCAGTAAATGTCCTAAGCAACTGGAGGAGGCATCAGGGCTACAGGTAGTCAGATCACCTCTCTTCCTCCCCTCACTGCTCCCCCTGCTGGCCACAAGCCTGGGCAAAACAACAGACAGGAGCAGAGAGGAGAACATGGAGGAATCTGCCTCAGCTCCAACACAAGGTGGGGATGGCCACTTCACACACCCCTGCCATCCAGCCAATTGCCCCAAGCTCACAAGCATTGCCATCCTCAAGCATTAAAAAAACAATCGTGTCAGGCCTCCTCCAAATTGAATTTTAGAAGCCTCAATAATTTGAGTTCTTTAGTTGCTTTCTGGCTTGGAGAGTTTAGGGGTCATGTTTAAGTTTTTCCCTCCACAACCATAAGGGCTAGAAACTTACTCCTGGGTCTGTTTTTATACAAAAGTGGAGATTCTCACAAATCACATGACTCCAGCAGGTGCTGCGGATTTAAGAAAAAACACTAGATGTCATGAGACTGGTTACAACTTTGCAAAGCATTGGTAATACTGGTACATCCACCCTCAGCTACCTCCGGTTCCCTCCCTGCTCCTCCACTCTAAAGGGGAGGGTTCCCTAGCCATCGGGAAATGGCTGGATCTTAACTATTCATTTCCAGAGTTTACAGCATAGATCTTATACAAAATGTAGAATTTTTGTGAACAGTGCAATATTGTTGTGAGGCTAGACTATCAACACTTGCAATCTTAAATCTTTTCTAATGAAACTTTCTGCTGGTGAATATAACTTGCTTGTGTTGATCTCAGCTGCAAAAATCCTCTGGAAAGAATACATTCTGAGTAGAAAATGTATTTTATAATTGTCTTAGGAGACAGTGGGTAAATCACAGAGCTGCACATTGCCTTTTCTATGGTTAATAATTGGCCATTGACTAACCCACACAAGCATTACAGGAGGAGGAGCATGTGGGAAGAGATGAATGGGCTGAATTCCTGCTGGGAAGAGGCAGATGGAGGTCACTCAGGAGGCGGGGGCCTTTTGCTTGTTTGTGGGGCATGCTGGAACAATGCTTTGTTAGATGAATCTTAATGAGGATGGCAAGAAGCAAGCAGCAGCAGGAAAGATCTGATGCTTCTCAGAATTTTCCACCATGAAAACAATGCTCTTAACCAAGAAAAAAAAACAACCAACCAACAACATTGCTTTAGAGGCCAGGAAGAGGGAATCTGCAGCATCTCTTGATGATTGCACAGTTTCCCCTTGCTGGCTACCCTGTCTCTAAAAATTTTTTGGTATTAAATTGTGACAAGACTCTAGTGTACTGCATCTGCAGCAAGGGCTCCTGGGAAAATAGCTACCTGCAAATGTGATAAACTACTGTCACATTCCCCCAGACTGCAGAGGAAGGGGCTATGGCCTTGTGTCAGTCATCATGAGTTTATTATTTTTTTGCCTTCTGAGTGTAGCAGAGACAGACCCAAGTTAAGGGTTGGCAAAGAATTAATTCTTTTTCTTTGAACCCAAAGCTCCTTAGCTTAAGTACAGGTATCAAGGGAGTAAACCCCCCAGTACACTATAACTCTGATTTTCCAGAGGTGCAGACCACCTGCATCTCCCACTCAATGGATTTTGAGAGCTATGCTCTGAAGGCAGCCAGGAGGCTTCCCGCTAGTATATTGTGTCAAGTGCAGAAGCTCAGTCCTGACTTTCAGGGCACTTCGACATCTAGCCCAGGAAGAGTCACCTATAGCTTTGGAAAGATTTGTAGTCAACCACTCCCCTCCTCATGCCCAATGAAATTTCTGTCTTATGGTGGGGCACTGCTATTATCCCAATTTTACAGATGGGAGCGGAGGCATAGCAAGGCTAAATGAATCACCCAAGGTCACAAAGGAAGTCTGTGGTGGAGCAATTGTTCAAATGCAGATCTCCCATATCATAGGTTAAATGCTCTAGCCAGTGGACCATCCTTCCTTTCTCAGGACTGTATGTGCAGGAGGCAGAGCTTTGCAGCAATTGATCTGAGACAGTTAGGACCCTATCAAATTCACAGCCATGAAAAATGTACAAAGGACCGTGAAATCTGGTCTTGTGTGCTTTACCCTATACTATACAGATTTCACAGCAGAGACCAGTGTTTCTCTAATAGGGATTCTGACCCAAAAGGGAGTTGCAAGGTTATTTTATGGGGGTCCTGGTATTGCCACCCTTATTTATGGGCTGCCTGCAGAGCTGGGTGGCCAGAGAGCAGCAGCTGTTGGACAGGCAGGCAGCAGCACAGAAGTAAGGGTAAGCAGCTGCTAGCAGCATCTCTGCCTTCAGAGCTGGGCTCCCGGCCGGCATCCGCTGCTTTCCAGCTGCCCAGCTCTGAAGGTAGCGCTGCCATCAACAGCCGTGCAGCGCTAATGGTAGCAGTACTGCAAGCCCTCCTGCAATAACCTTGCAAGTCCCTCACACTTCCTTTTTGGATCAGGGCCACTTCAGTTACAACACCATGAAATTTCAGACTGAAATAGCTGAAATCATGAAATTTTTCAAATCCTAGGACCATGAAATTGACCAAAACGGACCATGAATTTGGTAAAGCCCTAGAGATAGTGGAACAAACTCCCACAGAATCCAGGAGCCACCGTAAACCTTACCTCTTTCCATTCCAAGTGCAAGGTGCACTTCCTTCATCTGTCTTCAATAATAAAAACACCCATAGTACACCATGTAGAACTAAACATTTCCATTTTGTTTGAAAGTCTCCAGGCAGAGTTCCACCTGGTAACAGGAAGAGAGAATCACAGGACAGATGTTATGTGGCAGCTTATTACTTGTAACAGGGCATGACTCACCCCTGCAGCACCTCCTGCTGGCCATCTTGGGAATTAGCTCTCAGCCCTTCCAGTCCACTTTCAGCTAGTGGTGTCACAGCTGCCATCACTGCTGTTTCCACTCTTTGGACCCACATCGCTCCCCAGACTGCAGCATCTTCTGGGCACAGCCCTCCAGCTGTGCCCCACTCTGCTTTCTCCCCTCCTTCCAGGGGGTCTGACAGTCCTTAGTCCCACCACTTGCCTTAGCAGCCAACTGCAGTCCAAGATCCAGCCCCGTGCCACAGGGGCAAACTGCAGTCTGGATACTGGCCACTCTCCTCATTGTCAACTGGGGTGCAAGGTGGGGAGGCACCACCCAGGCCCACTCGCTACCCTGGTTCCCAACCCAGGGACCCTATAGCCCCAGCCACCTACTGCCTTCCTCCAACCTGCTGCTTATTTTCCCTAGGCCAGTTCCCTCATAGCCCTAGCACCCTCTCAGCCCTGGTAGCAAAGCCCCAGCTTGGCAGTGGTCAGCCAGCAGCTCAGCTTGCCCCCCATTGGCGCTTCTTCAGGCAGCCAGTCCTCCACCCTTGCCTTCCAGAGAGAAACTCCCTGCTGAGCAGCCCTTTATATATGGCCCTTGCCAGCCCTGATTGCCTGCTCCCTATTGGTGGGCTCAATAAGCCCTTTCCTGATTAGTGGGTTCTGCACAGCCTCCCTGGTGCTGCTTTTAACCCCTTCTTCTCCCTGTGTGAGGCAGCCACCCCACCACACTACCCTACAGGAAGATGCTGAGATACCCAGGTGACTGATGTGATATAGGACCCTGCATAGAACAGACTGGGTGATGTTTTGGCTGTGAGAATTGACGTTGCATCAGAAATTCATCTCCTGGCTTCTAGGAACTTTTTCTGTGTAAATAACTCTGTGCTCCTGTTCTTGCTCCTACGGTCCATAGACTGATTCCGATTTCCTGCACTGACTCCTGAAATGAGTGGGGGAAGCCAGTGAAGTTGAAGGTGGAAATGAGGCGATCACACTCCCACACATGCGCAAGAAGAGAGGCAGCAGTCTCCAGCACATGTTGCAGTCTGGAGCGCTGGCAAGCAATAAGTGCCATAGCTTAGGTGAATGCAATGTAATTGTAGTGGTGACAGGCCTAGGATATTAGAGAGACAAGATGGTCCAATAAAAGATATTATCTCATCCACCTTGTCTCTCTAATAGCCTGGAGACGGAGGCTTTTTATTTAAAAACTAGTAGCATTAGGGTTATTTAAGCAGATCCTTACAGACAAGCAGAGAGAGAGACAGTAACAGGAGGCAAGAATGCAGTGGCTGGACAGAGTCACACTGCACCAAGGGCTGTGGTGGGCGGGCGGGCGGGGAGGAGACAAAGACCCAAGGCAGAGAAACTGGCAGAGATCTTGTTGCAAGACAAGAGAGGGGAGTTTTCCAGACCATAAAGTGCAATTAGAGCTAGATGCTCTTTCCTCACAGGAGTGAGTCCAAGCTGAGGCCTTCTCCTCAACCCTCCTGGAACTGCCACTTGGTGTTCTCTCCTTGGCAGCGTTTTCTGTTGGCCCATCAGCAGCGTTTCACTGCGAACTCTCTGCAGTGCCAGTGCCCCATGGATTTTGTCCCCAGACTCCAGCCAGGGCCTTCGATCAGGCAGGCCTCAGCTGTTTTGTTTTGGATTGGTTGGAAGGAAAATGACACAGACTCAGTGCCCAGAGGCACATGAATAGCTGTCAGATGGGCTGTGCACTCCTGCATCTGACCTTTTAAGGCAACACTGGATCCCCTTCCTTTGTTTTCCTAAGCCCTTTCTGAAAGGCCAGACCACTGTGTTTTTCCTCCCTTCCTTTGGAAGGGGCTGTATGTGATGAATGAATCAGAGCCCTAGCCCAGACACACTTATGATTTTAAGCCTCATTGTCATCTGTGTGAGTCTCTTTTGCACAAAAGCAAGATTCACTTCCTCCCTTATGAATGGGGCTAATTCTTCCTCTCCCCAGGGATCCTCCCCTGCCCCCCTTCTCCCTCCCTGCTGTCCATTCACATTATATTGGAATACGAATGTTGTGCGTAAAAGTCATAGTAACAGGGACAGGAAATGCCAGCTCTAGAATAAGACCTCTAAATTCTAGGTTAAAACAGTGTGATTTGGGCTATTTTAGTGCCAGATTGTACCTTGGAGATACTGGTCCAGCCCAGGGATGTTGCAGTATCCCACTGCCCCAGGGACAGCCCATGAAGGAGCTCCAGGATGTGCGGGAGGTGTGGACATTACCCCCATCCTTCAATGTGGAGCGGCATGTTCCCCAGTCTGCTCCTCCCCTCCCTCGTTGGCATGGTCGGCATACCCAGATGCATTTCTTGAGCACAGAGACTACAACTGTGCCTGGCCTTGTGCAAGGGCCCCTTGCACCTTTTCCTACCCCTGGGCCATTTCCATACAGGCCAGGGCACTCAAGAGAGTAAATCTTTTTATTAGTTAATGAGCAATTGTTTCTATGATAGTCGCTCAGCACCCTGAGCACTGTTATGGGGTACTTTATAACTGCTCTTCGTGAGAACCCACAGCAAGGAAAGCTACCCACGGAATTACTCCACCACCAGGCTGAATGCTAGAGAAGTGAAGCACTGGCAGTAAGAATTCTTCAGGTCTATCTATTCCGCAGCTGGAAGCGAGCCCCCCAGCCTGGGCAGCCAGAGCTGTGCGAGTGGAGCTCACGCTCGCACACTGAAAGTAGCTGTATGGACATTACAGCACTGGCAGAGGCTCAGGCTAGCCACTCGAGCTCAGACCCAGAGGGTGGGGGGGCTTCAGCGTGGGTGGCTATTCCCAGCCTCTGCTTGTGCCACAACATCCGCACAGCTGTTTTTAGCATGTTGGCAGAAGTCTGTCTGCCCAGAATGGGAGGCTCGCGCCCAATTGCAACATAGACCTACCGTTAAAGTCCGGGGCAA
This sequence comes from Natator depressus, assembly GCF_965152275.1. Taxonomy (NCBI): domain Eukaryota; kingdom Metazoa; phylum Chordata; order Testudines; family Cheloniidae; genus Natator; species Natator depressus. The sequence continues at coordinate 9,520,331 of NC_134235.1, forward strand.
ATGAGCAATGTGTTTGCTAATCACTCAACTATCCAAGGCTTCAGGGAAGAACCCCACCCACTTATCTCCCTGCAGGAAACTGAACAACTTCCCAGTGACAGCCTCGCCAGGCGTACAACGTCAGCACACTCCCATTAAACACACTCAGTTGGGCTTAACTCTTTCACGGGTGTTTCATGCACCATATGAACCTAGATACAAGGCTCCCAAACTTTTCCCCTTAACAACTTGCCATGATCCTGAAGGCTATATGAAACTGAACAGATTGCAGTCCCCCTTATCTTCACTACACAGGTGAAACCCACCAAGACTATGGACCCCAAAGCTCTGAATCGACCCAAGCAGCCTGACTCTATCACTTACAGTTATCTGTGAGCTCTCCAGGCTACATCTCTGTATCAAAGATGGGAGGAACCAGGAGCCACATTGTAGCCTCTTCCTGCTGATCTGCTCTACCTTATCATGTCATCCACATGTGCCCTTGCTTCACTGGGAGCCTCCATTATCCATTTGTCCTCTTTTCTTGCATGCACCTTCGTGGTTCCTTCCATGCTGCCCCATGTGTATGGAACACCTTCCCTGAAGTGGGGTATATCTATATGGGAGACCTTTACTGGTAGGACTCCCCTGTTAGGACACTTTTGATTCAGAAATAAAAGTGGCTTTTTTGGACTTAGCTTCCAAAGTGACATAAGCTAAACCAGACAAAGGCCTTCTTATACTAGAGTAAGCATGTCCACAGGGGGAGTTATACCAGTATAACTATAGTGCTTTACTTTCACACCTACCTTATAGCAGTATAACATCCCCATTTAGACCAGCTCTAAATCCATAAAGCCACTATTCAGTCCTTCAAGTACCTCCTCAAAATCTGCTTCTACCACATTCCCTATGGATGGTGCAATACTGCTAAAGGAGAGTACCTAGAAAGCCAGTAAGGATCGCTGGTATTTATCTGATTTTTACACATACAAAAGTTAGGAAATGGCAGATTTATGGTTGCTTAAGCCCTATGTGTCCATCCTGTACACTGAATGAGGCAGGGTCCTATGGAAAAATATAGGGTGTGTGCTCATGAAAAGACTGTATCATAAGGTAGTCTCCACTGCTCTGATGGAGCACCAGGGGGCGCTCAGGCAGTGCATACACATGCTCTGGTAAGGCTGACACTGGCCAAGCTGTGACCGTTAGTAACCCAGCCTTGCAACCTGTGACACAGAAGGCTAGAAGGAGCTGGTTTTGACCGTCATATAAATAAGGATTTAGATCTAATATTATTATCTATTAACAGTTTCCCACAAACACTTTCTTTGCTACATGGCTCTGATCCTAAGAAGTGCTGAGACACTTTAGAAGTTTCGGAAGTCGTGTGTGCTCAGTACTTCTCGGGACAGGGCCCCATGTCGTTCTGTGTGATGTTTTGTGGCTACGTTTCCTTCCCTCCCCCCCGCCCCACCACGCTCCCAGCGTCTTATAAAACTCTAGTAAAAACTGTGATTTTGCAGCCAAGATTTAAGTCCCCACAAGATAGGATTTATCATGGAACTAGTGACACCACCTTTCCTGCAGGCTAGTGAGCAGCAATGCTTGAATAGTTATCAAGTACTAATAACACTGGGAAACCTTGGCTGTCTATGCCAGAAAAAGCCATGAGCCACGGGATGCAGCCACGACAGTCTGTACTTTAAAAACAAAAGAAAAAGAAAGCAGCTAATTCAAAATGGTGTAAATAACAGTCATTGCTTGCACTTCTGGAGCACCTAGCACGTAAGTCTCTCAACGTGCTTTACCATTGCATTAGCGAATTGATCCTCCCAACAGCCCTGTGAGGTAAGTGTTCCTAGATACGTTTTGCAGACAGGAAACTAGGGCTCAGAGCGGGTAAGTGACACACCCCAGGTCACGCAGAGAGTCCGTGAAAGCACTGGCAGTAGAAACCAGGAATCTGGATTTCCCAGTCCTCTGCTCTAGCTGTTAGATGACACTACTTCCCAGCAGGGCTATCTCTGCGCACAGCTCAAAGGCAGCACAGCTTGCGCTTTCTGTTTGGGCAGGTCCATCTCTGCAGCTCTGACTGTGGGCAGGGTTTCCCCTTCTGTGTATCTGGTCAATATGATCTGTGTCTAAATGACACCTGGGACTACTTATGGGTTTCTACTTATTGTATTTATTTATTTTTATATACAATATCCTTTGTTCCAGCTATCCAACCCAAAGTGGGCTTCCTAGTCATTTATTTAATAACCAAAGCATAAACCAAAATAGTAATTAAGAGATAAACAACCTTAAACTAAAATAGGTACCAAAGAGATTAGCCAACGTATACCTGATTAGGGAAAACAATAGATGTGAGACTGTCTCCATTTATACCATATTCCTGATTATTACAAGTGAAGTAGGAGGGAGGCACTACTCTCCAGTAATCAGCATAGGGGGCTGTGAGTTGGGAGACCTGGGTTCTAGTCCTAGCTCTGCCATGTGCAACTATGAGCAAGTCACTCCTACAGCTGAGTTAACTTGAAAAACAGAACAGTGTTCCATGAATATTTGTTCCGATGTTTAAATAATCTTACAAAGAGTAGCACATAGGTTTTCTGCAAAATATTTGAATTTTGCTGGTGAAAATGTTGGCAGAAAGAAGATTCACATTCAAACTGAACAATCAAAAAGTGTTAAACTTTTACGCTTGAAGTCTTAGAGAACGTCTACACTGCAATTAAAAACCCACGACTGGTCCATCCAACTGTGAGGTGGGAGGGTCCCAGAGCTTGGGCTGCAACCTTAGCCCAAATGTCTACACTGTGAATTAAACAGCCCCTTAGTCTGAGACCCGTGAGCCCGAGTCAGCTGGCATGGGCCAACCACGGGTGTCTAATTGCAGAGTAGACATACCCTTAGTGTGCTCTTCTAGTCAGGGGACTGGACAATACCATGCAATTATCTGACCAATTAGATCTAATTTTGAATAGTCATAATCAATCCCTAGAACAGACACTGTGAAGAGAGGTTTGTCCAAGCAATATGAGGAAACAATGATCTGCTCGCAGCCATCCAGCCACTGTTTAGAGAAAAATAAACTAAGTTTACTGAGTATGCAACTACACTTTGTTAATTTCTCTCTTGGCTTTAGTCGCGAGTTCAGTACCACATTTTGCCCTTGCATTAAGTGACGATGCTAACGTACACTCGTGAAGTTTACACCTTCTGGAAAGTGCATTGAGATCTTACAATGCAAGGCACTATACAAGACCTTGTATTTATATAAATGGCAGGTATTTATTAGTTACACTGTAAGCTTTTCAGGGCAGGGACCACCTTCTACTGGGTTTTTACAGCACCTAGAACAACAGGGCCGGGATTGTGATTGAGATTTCTAAACACAACTGTAATAGTACGACTGCTAGTTATGCCAACAATAGTATTCACTTGCCATGTCTTGCCAATAGTCACAGAGTGCTGTAAAGAATGTTGTGTACCTCTCCATGAAATGGAAATGGTGTCTCCCCCAACCGTAGGGTTGTGATGTGCCGCTGGGGCTGTGATACACATTCAAGTGGAACACACTCGGGTGGAATACTCCTTCCACTTCACTGACACGGTATTGCACATGCTACAAAATGTTTCAACATCCTTACATTTTGTCTAAGCCGTCTCCAGCCTGCTGTAGGCTCTCATCCTCTAAGACAGCTGGAGTAAGAGAACATTTTAAGTTTTTATTAGTCACTGGCTGTGAATTATGCATGGATTACTTACTAAATTGAGTATATAATCCATACTCTATCTGTTGAAGAAACTACACTCAGATGAGCGTAATCCATTCACCTCTTTATGGACCCAAAGCCACTTCCCTCAGATGGTCACAAATCCATGTGTTTCCTCATAGCACTACATTGTGTATCTGGATCTCTGAGTTAGCTGAAAGATGTACAAAAGCTCATGTAGCCAGTGAACTCTCTAACTACAGATCTGACTAGGCTCCTGGGTGTTACTGAGTCCAGAAAGTGCGTGGAATATGCTGTACTCACACAATTCACTTCTGACTGAAAGTGCCAGACGTGAATAATTGGTATGGGCGGGGAGGGACAGGAAAATGGGGAGGAGGGGAGTCTAAAGCCTCCTATCTTGATAAAAAAATAATCCAGTTTGTTGTGGAGCGAGGATCAACCCCCTGAATACTTTTTAAACTGCAGACACCAGAAGGATAGAGAGAGACAAAATGGGAAGTAAATACGGGGAAAAGACACATTTCAGCAGAAACAAGGTCAAGGGAAGGACCATCAGTGGCAAGGTCCGTAATTAGACCAGAAAGATGCGGGGAACAAAGGAAGTTCATGGACAAGGATGATACCACCATTGCTTTAGGAACAGAGTTAAGGATAGAACTGGTGGAGCTGGAGATAAAACAAATAATTTTATTTACCAACCCGGCCCTTGCCACCCCCCAAAAAATCAAAGAAACCCTCTATAAATCAATCCTGGATACAGAAGAAATAAGTCTGTTTAATTTTGTGCACTGAAAGGTTCAATACAGATAAAACTGAATGGTGTTAATACAGCAGATCTCCTAACTTTATACATTTTCTGGGTTCCAAACCATTTTTCACAAGATAATGAAAGCCTGCTGGAGGAATACCCATCCTGTCAAGGGAATAGCTTGGCTACTGCCTGGTTATTTAACAGGTCTCAGGCTTGATTCATTCCAACCAGAAGGATAAAGTTTGCCTAGACTAGGGGTCTCAGCAGTGCATGGGGCCCACAAGTCCTGCTCTGATAGGGAGGCCAGGAACTGACTGATGTAGTCCCAAAATGTATGGCGCTAGTTGGGGGCGTGGCCAACACCTCTCAGGTTATGCACCAGTTCCGCGATCCTGCCAGACAACCTCTGTCAGTGGGACGCCTATGGAGGCTCAATGGCAAGTTAAAGCTGCATTCCCCTAAAGGAAACAGTTCCCACTAGTGCAGAGGTGGGGAAACTACGGCCTGCGGGCCACATCTGGCCCACGGGACTGTCCTGCCCGGCCCTTGAGCTCCCAGCCAGGGAGGCTAGCCCCTGGCCCCTTCCCCACTGTCTCCCCTCCCAGGCAGTTACACTGCCACATGGGCTGCACAGCTTGCGCCCGCCCACCTCTCAGGCTTTCCAATAAGCCAGTCCTGCTGCTCTGAGTAGCATGGTAAGGGGGCGGGGAGCAGGGGTTGGATAAGGGGCAGGAGCTCCTGGGGGGCAGTCAGGGGATGGGGAGCAGGGGGCAGTTGGATGGGGCAGAGGTTCGGGGGGGGCAGTCAGGGGATGGGGAGCAGGGGGTGGTTGGATGGGGTGGAGGTTCGGGGGGGGGCGGTCAGGGAGCAGGGGGCAGTTTGATAGGTGTGGGAGTCCTGGGGGGCAGTCAGGGGACAGGCAAGGGGCGGTTGGATGGGGTGGGAGTTCGGGGGGTAGTGTTGGATTGGCGTGGGAGTCCCAGAGGACCTGTCAAAGGGCAGGGGTGTGGAAAGGGGTCGGGGCAGTCCAGGGACAGGGAACAGGGAGGTTGGATAGGGGGTGGATATGTCCCGGGGGGGTGGTTAGGGGCGGGGGGTCCTGGGAGGGGATGGTCAGGGAACAAGGAGCAGGGGGTGTTGGGGGTTCTGATGGGGGCAGTCAAGGGGCAGGAAGTGGGAGGGGGTAGATAGGGGGCGGGGGCCAGGCTGTTTGCAGAGGCACAGCCTTCCCTACCCAGCCCTCCGTACAGATTCGCAACCCCTATGTGGCCCTCGGGCCAAAACTTTTGCCCAGCCCTGCACTAGTGCATCGAGTAGCAATTGCACCTCCATGTCCCACATGCCAGTGGGGGTGAATCAAGGGCTCAGTTGGAAGAGAATTTCCAACTTAGCACAAAGTGTACTGGAACCAAGTCTTGGCATATTTGCTGACACAGAAACCAGTTACGTTTGCATAGGCCAGAAATGAATAATTTATGCCACCTCATGTGAGCTGCAGTTAATCAAATCCCCTGGGCTTATCCACAGTGTCACCCTGGAAACCACAAGTCACTGTTCTTGATCTATTTTAGTGGAGCACTTTTACTGCCTTTTCACTGGTGTCTTGCAGTCTTTGTATTTCCAGGATTTCAAGCTGGTGATAAGTTGCCAGTAACCCTGTGTCCAATTTTCAGTTCATTCGAAGTTCAGTAGAAGGAGGGTGGCCCTTGTGTACTGCGTGAGCTGTTGAGCAGACGTGTGTGGTTTGAGTTGCATCTCTGCCAGACTGTTCGGAGTACTCTAATCTTCGTTAGTCAGTTCGCTTTTAATGTTGCTATTTTTCTGGCCAACTCTGGTCTCAGCAGTGAAGACCACACTGGAATGCCGAAAACAAAGGTCTCTTGTGTACACACACACACACTTTCTAAACTAAATTTGATTCTGATGGAAGGTGGTGAGGTGACCAAAACACGTAAAACATAGACAGTGGAAATACAAGCTTGCTCCTCCTTGCCCTACCAATGTACTTCACCCCTGACCTGGAGGGACCAGCCCAAGAGATCAGAGAGGAATTCAGCTTCCATGACTATTCAGTCTTTGTCTATTCTGCTGAGTTTGCCAGCATATCTAGCTAGTTGTGATGGTAGCTTTAGTGAGGAGACACTTGTCCATTGGGAACTAGATGGAGACTCTGCCAGCTCATTTCACATAGGTCAGCATACAGCTCTCATATGGTGGTGGGTTTTAGTTTGCAGTCCCACCTGGAATGCATACTTCCTTAATAGTCATCAGGCTTCCAAATCCAGGAACGATGCCTCATCTTCTCAAGGTGCAATGGTCCAACCAGCTAGCAAGGAATCTACCCTCAAAAAAGTGAGGACTGCCTTGAACTGAAGCCCAGATTCAATCTACGAGAGTTGGACAGTGTTTAAAACACACTAGATATAGAAAAAACTTGAAGAGATCTAAAGTGCAGGGGCCAGATCTTCCCTGCCATGGACAGACTTGTGAGGAAAGGGAAGGTCAAGAGGCATGAAAGTGCAGGGGTTCACCCTGCAGCTTCTTGTGAACTATCCCCTCATTGGGATAAAAATTGGTGAACTCAGAGTTTGGAGTGAGATGAGCCTCCTAAACATACAGAACCTGGAGATCATTGGGTCAGGAACACCCACTCTTTCCGCAGTCCACAGAGGCAGGAGCCAGTGCAAGGTTACCAATGGACACATCTCCTGGGGACCACAGAAGATGGTTTTGGTGCAGGATCTGGAAGGCGCACACAGGAGATCTTTGGTAATTGAAGGCCAAGGTGGGGGAAAAAGGGGTTTTCCACTCTTCACTCAGATTTTCTGCGCTTTTCCCTTCTCTTTTGCTTGTTCTTCAAACTTCTCCCCCTTTCCTCTCCCCTCTCGGAGAATTTCATTTCCCCTCATCACTTTCACCCTTTTTTCTTGTCTTCCCCATCTCTCATTACTCCTGTTTCCCTCCCAACTCCTGCCACAAGCAGGAGGCAGTGGTGAAGGGAAGGCAGAGACATCAGCCCAGCTTAGGCTAGCCTCTTTTGCACAGAGCCACAGGGGAGGGACTCGAGGGAGAGAGAGGTGCTGCAGCTGTGGCAGCTTTCCACACTTCATGTGCAGGCGATTGAGCAACTGGGAAAGAGCGTTCCTAGTCTGGGTTTACTGCCTTGAGATAAGCCACTGAACATTTTTCTTTCAAGAGGTGTTGTCAGGTTAAATGTGCATTAACCCCTCCCACTCCTTTAACACCTCCATAGCTTATGAAGACTGGAAGCATTTTTTTTTTAAACTTTGATTTCCTTGACACCATTTATGCAGTTCAGCTACTTATTGCTTTTCCCTTGATTTGGATAATAAAAACAGACTGGTCACCTTCACTGTCCGTGTCTCTCGTATACTTGCAGCATTTTGCTGAGTCTGGGTTCCAACCCTATTTCAATCCAGACACACCGATGAAGTAGCTCACGAAAGCTCATGCTCAAATAAATTGGTTAGTCTCTAAGGTGCCACAAGTACTCCTTTTCTTTTTGCGAATACAGACTAACACGGCTGTTACTCTGAAAACTATTTATATGAAGATTTAAGAATAAAAGTGCCATTTTATAAAAGTGTCTAATAATAGAGGATGGGAAAAAAAATAGATGTTTTAAGACAAACCCTAAATTTTGGGCCCAACCACCTGAAACTGTCCTAGTCTGCTCCACCTGGGCAATTATAACACACCCACCCCCATGCTATCTGACCGCTATCATCTCCTTTGCTCCCTCTTAAGAATATATTTTGTTCAGTTCTCATGTGTCGAGCAGTGTATGTTCTCTCCCTTCTTTCCCACGTCTGGTCCAGGAGCTCTTTAGCTGGATACTTACACGGTTGTTTCTGCTGCATATTCCAAGCCTGATACCATGAAAGGGCGCCTTCTGGGTGGTTTGTGTTAACACTCTGCTCTTGATGCATGTCTGAAGTTTTATGTTGACATGGTGTTTTTATTCCAGGTTTATATAAAGATAAAATGCTGGGAAGTTTCTTCTTCCCACATTAAAATCTTAATAAAATATGAAATTATAATGTTCAGCGGGAGAGTAACAGTTTTGTTTCCTGTTCTGCTCTCTAGGTTCATGTAAGTGATGTACCAAGCAACAAGTCTGCTCAGCTAGCAAAATTAAGTGAGACTCTTCTGTGCTGTTAGCTGCCCCCGGGAGGGGGCGGGGGGGCGGATTTAAGGGTCTTTTGTCTCCATGATCCTTTCTCCTCTAATCTGCTGGGTGTGGGTAATGAAGCCTTTATGTACTATATGTAAACCCATATCTCCTTACAGAGTGGTTCAAGTTACTGTGGAGCTGCAGAGTTACTGGAGAGCTGTGTTGTCTGTAATCAGCTCTATCTGTGGATGGTTCCATGTGTGGCCAAATGGATTCCATATGCAAGATTGTCTGTTTGGCAGAAGGAGCTTCATTAGGGCTGCTTCACTTACTACGAAATCAGCTTGTTCTTCTGGAGTAAATAAAATTGCCACTCACATTAATTTTGCCACAGTGCTGTCAGCATGAAGATTCATTGGTTCTCTTGTTGTCCATACCCAGTAGTACTGTATCTACGTTCAGTTTTGGACTGAGCGCAGTTGAAGTTACTCTTATTCTTCTCAGTCCTTCTTCAGTTTTGAGCCTTTGCACAGAGGCTATTGTAATGTCCTGGCACATTTAAGCAGCACAGCTTTGAGTGCTGAAAGCCAACTAAAATAAAGATATGCCCTCTCTGTGTGTGGGCAGTTTCTATAGTTTTAGTCCTTTCAGAGGCTCTGTGACCCTATCTATAAAGCTATAGCCACTGAATCTAACAGCTAAGAAGTACTAGAAGCATATTTCTAATAATCAAATCCCTCAGTACTATTATCTGTCTTTTCCTAACAACAGACAGCTACGCTCAGTGTGAGAGGATACCATGACATCATCTGGAAGGAGGGTCCCAACTATGGCATTGTTTCCCTCCACTTCTTCTCCAAGATTTTCATCCTCCTCAACAGCACAGGGGCTGTCAGACTGTGTCCTGGAAATTCTCCTCGATGTACCTGTTTCCCTTAGCTCCTCCAGTTCAGCCATTCTGGTCTCCAAAGCCCATACAGGGTCTCAGAAGGGACATGAGCTGCTTGCACCGAACGCACACATATGCCACCTGCCCACAAGGTATGTAATCACACATGCTGCATTCCATGCAATAAACTGGATAGCCCCCCTCTGCTGCTGGACTTCTGCCTGCATTATTTTTAGAGAGACAAGATGGGTGAGGTAGTAGTTTTTATTGTTGGTCCAATAAAAGATATAACCTCACCCACCTTGTCTCTCTAATATCCTGGGACCAGCATGGCTACAACACCACTGTGTGCATTATTTTTACTCTTGAAGGAGTTTTTATTTGTTCTTTGGTTTTTTTGGTTTTTTGTGGGTTGGGTGTTGTTATTGGACGATGTTTAGCAAATGTTGGTTAGGTGTATCTGGCTCTCATGCTCTCTCCCTAGCAAACCGCCCTTGTTTACTGCTCAGCAAACAGCCTCCCTTGCAACAGATCACACTATACATTTCAATCAAACAGTCACGTGGCTAAGCAAGCAAGCACACTAGCAGACAACAAACTCACTCCAAGGGTCCTGTAGTTGCTCCTTCTTCACCTGGAGAACTCCCTAGCAAAACTCTCCTGTATGCTGCTCCTGTTCGCTAGCTCGGAATTTGAAGAGCAACTAGCAAAAGATAAACAAAATTTTGCTGTTCGTTTTTGTAAGTACATCAGAAGGCAGATGTCTGCCAAACAATGAGTGGGGCCACTGGACAATCGCGGTGCTAAAAGAGCACCCAAGGAAGACAAAGCTGTTGCAGAGAAGCTAAATAAATTCTTTGCATTGGCCTTCACTGCATGAGGCTGTGAGGGACATTCCCACTCCTGAGCCATTCTTTTAAGTGACAAATCTGAAGGGTTGTCCAAGACGGAGGTGTCAGTAGAGAAGGTTTTGGAACAAATTGATCAATTAAACAGTAATGAGTATCCAGGATGGTATTCATTCTGAAGGAACTCAGATATGAACTTTCTGAACTATTAACCGTAATACATAACCTATCACTTAAATAAGCCTCTGTGTAAGATGACTGGAGGATACTTAACATAATGCCAATTTTTAACAAAGGCTCCAGAGGCGATCCAGGCAATTACAGGCCAGTAAGCCTGACTTCAGTACCAGACAAATTGACTGAAACTATAGTAAAGAACAGAATTATCGGACACACAGATTGACACAATATGTTGCAGATGAGTCAGCTTGGCTTTTGTACATGCATATCATGCCTGACCAATCTAATAGAATTATTTGAGAGTATCAACAAATATGTGGACAAGGGTGATCCAGTTGATATTATGTACTGGAACTTTCAGAAAGCTTTTGACAATGTCCCTCTCCAAAGGCTCTTAAGCAAAGTCAGCTGTCATGGGACAAGAGGGAAGGTCTTCTCATGGATGAGTAAATGTTTAAAAGATAGGAAACAAAGGGTAGGAATAAAAGGTCAGTTTTCACAGTGGAAAGAGGTAAATAGCAGGGACCACCAAGGATCTGTACTTGGACCTGTGCTGTTCAAAATATTCATAAATTATCTGGAAAAAAGGGTGAACAGTGAGAAGGCAAAGTTTGCAGACAATACAAAATTACTGAACACAGTTAAGTCCAAAGCTGACTGTGAAGAGTTACAAAGGAATCTCACAAAACTGGATAACTGGGCAACAAAAACACAGATGAAGTTCAATGTTGATTAATACAAATTAATGCACACTGGAAAAAATAATCCCAACTACACACACAAAATAATGGGGTCTAAATTAGCTGCTACCACTGAAGAAAGATTGTGGTTAGTTCTCAATATGCAGCAGCAGTCAAAAAAGCTAACAGAATGTTAGGAACCACCAGGAGAAGGATAGATAATAAGAGAGAACATATCATAATGCCACTATATAAATCCATGGTACGCCCGCACCTTGAATACTGCATGCATTTTTCTTTGCCTCATCTCAAAAATATATATTAGAATTGGAAAAAGGACAAAGAAGGGCAACAAAAATTATTAGGCATAAGGAATAACTTTGATGTGAAGAGAGATTAAAAAGACTCAGACTGTTCAACTTACACAAGAGACAACTAAAAGAGGCTATCACAGAGATCTATAAAATCATGAATGGTGTGGGGAAAATGAATAAGGAAGTGTTATTTACCCCTTCAACGCACAAACCAGAGGTCACTAAATTAAATTAACAGGCAGCAGGTTTAAAAGAAAGCTAAAGGAAGTACTTTTTCACACAACGCATAGTCAACCTGTGGAACTCTTTGCCAGGGGATGTTATAAGGCCAAAAGTATAACTGGGTTCAAACAAGAATTAGATATGTTCATGGGTAGGCCCATCAATGGCTATCAGCCAAGATGGTCGGGGTGCAACCCCATGCTCTTGGTGTCCCTCAACCTCTGTCTGCCAGAAGCTGGACTGGACAACACTGGATGGATCAGACAATAATTGTCCTTTGCTGTTCATTCCCTCTGAAGCAGCTGGCACCAATCACTGTCAGAAGACAGGACATTGGGCTAGATAGACCATTGGTCTGACCAAGTATGGCCGTTCTTATGTGCTTAAGTAGGGAGAACTTACAAAATCTTAGGAGTTCATTTTATATTTCTCAGACACTCAAAACTCTCATTGACTTCAGTGGGAGTTTCAGGTTTGCAGGGAACACAGGATTGGCCCTCTAGGTCTTGTAGTTTTGTGTGCTGTACTGGGGATGCAAATTTATCCACAACAGGGGTTCTCAAACTTCATTGCATTGTGACCCTCTTCTGACAATGAAAATTACTACAAACCCCAGAAGCGGAGGCCAAACTCTGAGCCCCATTGCCCTGGGAAAGAGCCGGGGGGGTTGGGGGGGGGGAAAGCTGAAGCCCAAAGGTTTCAGTCCCAGCTGGGGGGCCTGTAACCTGAGCCCTGCCACACAGGGCTGAAGCCCTCGGGCTTCGGCTTCAGCCCCAGGTGGTCGGGCTCTGGGTTTAGCTTCAGCCCCAAGCCCCAGCAAGGCTAATGGCAGTCCTGGCAACCCCATTAAAATGGGGTCGCGACCCACTTTGGGGTCCCGCCCCACAGTGTGAGAATTGCTGATCTAGAACACCACATTAGCCATCATTTTTGTGAAACTTTCACAAAGTTGTTCATATTTTAGACATCTGGAACTCCCAGTGTGCTACTGTCAGGAACAAGCAATTTTTCCACAGGTCTCTCTTTCAACTCCTCCTTCTTCTGCAATAATATAGAACCCAAACCTTTTCCAGAGGTACCCATTTTTATTAGATAGGGACCAAAGCAGATAAAATGGGGCCCGAACTTAAACCACTTCTGGATTCGCAAAACACAACACAACCTGTTTTTGACCATCTCTAGTTTTTATGAACCCAATCTCTTATTCAGATCACTAGAAGTTACTCCTTATGGAAGGTAAAGCACAACGTGAGTGCAAAGTACTATCAGAAGATAGAACTTTGCACACTTTCAACGCAGCACAATATATATATATATATATATATATATATATATATATATATATATAATATGTATACAGTTCTAATAATGAAATAGTGGGTAATGAAAATGAAAAGTAGGTGTGGGAAACTGGTCAAAATTACTCAGAACAGCAGATTTAGGGATCATTGTCTGTAATCAGATAATGACTGGTGAACAGCATCCGTATTTCCTGTGGTGGACAATGGACTATTAACATAGGATGTGCAACATAACTGAGTTAAGGTTGCTGGAGTAACCCACCTTCTGGGGATTTCATGATTTTTGAGTCATTGAGTTTGCAAAAATAAAGTTATATTGCTAGGGGTTTTTGCATTTACTATAAACAACTGCTGTGGCCAAATTGACTAGCCACATTTTGCAGATCTATGTTTGGTACTGAAATAGCAGAGTGAAATGATGAGTTACAAAACTCTGATACAGGAAATCTTGAATTGTTCCAGAACCTGGACTGCTAATTCAGTATTGAGATGTTTCAATTAAGAAGCTATTTCAGGAAAATCCATGAGGGATTTCAGTAAGCCATCAGCTGCAATGTAGAAAGGCAAACAGGATGCTGAATTCTATTACCAGAGGAACAACAAACAAAGGGGTGATAATTTAGTTAAATACAGCCGTTGAAATAATGTACCAGAAAGGCATGTTTTGATTGTGACCAACCTACCTTTTTATAGAATGGACAGAAGCAAATTCTTCATACTGATGAAGACTACAAGAGCTGTATTTTCCATGAAACAATGGAATCATGGTAGAAAAAAGAGAAACTAGAAGTAATAAGCTGAAGACCAGAGCAGGAGAACACAGGCCCAAGAAAATAAGATAATCAAATAAAGCAATTGAATACTGAAGACCCATTATTATATTATTATTTGTCTTACTATAGGATCTAGGAGCCATGGACCCCACCATGTTAGATGCTGTACATACAAACAGAACAAAAAGGCAATACCTGCCTGAAGGGGCTTACCGACCTTTCTGTCTACATTTCTTGGGCCAGACGATCCATGAGAACTTCTAAAATTCACAGCAGATGTTGGAGGTAGTGTGCAAAGGTGGTGTAAAAGCTTCCATTTGCACTGCCATGATCCTGGTTCAGGTCAGTGTATACCCCCACCATACTCTGTTAAAACAGTCTCAGGGCTGGTCCATAATGGCCATAAGGGGCCAAATAACTGTCTATGATCAACATAGCAGAGTTGCTTCCCAAACACCACCCCCTTCAGGTAACTTTTCCCCACTATGCTGGCAGAAAGCAGGAGCATGGCATATAAGCCCCTAAATCATCTACCTGATCACCTGAGCTCTGAGGTGATTCTCCCTCAGTCATTTACTTAGCTCTTCCTCCCAAAGTGTACTGGCAATATTGCACAGAAAGGGTGCCATGCAGCTGAAGACCTTGTCCTATATTCAGACTTCAGCCTGTACCAAGGGGAGCCCGTCCAGGTTGGTGGGTGTGAAAGATGACAATGAGATGAAACATTTATCTACATTTAATTTCTTTGCTGTTTATAACTTTTAAATAGACAAGGCCTGATGTTAACCTGACTGGCTGGGGTGAGGATGCTATAGCCAGTTCCACAGATCCTGAACAGGACATTCAGGCTACTAGAAGGACAGAAGCTTGAACATGTCATTGTTTCCTCTTTGTTTTTTTCTGTTTTTTTTTTTTAAAAAACAGCTACAGTTGGGAGATGTATGACATACAGGAGGAAACATCATTGATTTGTAGCAGTCCTACTCTTCTCTACCAATGAAGCATTATGGGTAATATTCCCTGCACCCATCAGTCCTATTTGCATTGCTCTGGCAGCACAAAGGGCCAGATTCCATCTCCTATCTGATTCCCCAGAGAGCGTGGAGCTGGCAGTCTGCCCCTACCCCACACTCCCCCAAAACCACTGGGGCATCGCTGAGCGTTCTGTGTCCTGGTTACCTCAGCTGGCGATAGTCCCTTGGGGACGGGGGCTAGCTGGCACAGATCAGAGCAGCCCGTAGATTGAAAAGAGTCTGGACAGGGAATCAGGCAGACAGTTATGGCTCCCTGCCAGCCTGCCTCTTCTCTCTTAAAGTTGAAACTCAGTGCAGCACAAAATCTGGCCCTATTCACTAGCACAGTGTGAATTATTTCCTGGTCTTTTTAGTGACAGTTTTCACCTGAAATGCTTCAAGGAGTTGAGCCTGATGACAACGTGTACTATGAGCTTCTTGTTGCAAATAGTTCTGATCTATCAGTGACTTACTGATGTGACATTTTCTAAAATAAAAAAAAAAAAATACAGACAATGCAAAAACAGTAGCAGCTACACTTATCAGGAGTGGGCCCTGTGGCCATTTCCTCTACAATAATGCTTCCTGTTAGGCGTAAGTTTCCGTTATTTAAATATGTGTTTGTTGAATTCCTAGTCAGTCCTTAATGCCTATTTTGAATAAACCAAAATACAGACAAGGATCTATTAGTCTCACAATAAATATATTAGAGAGACCAGGTGGGTGAGGTAATATGTTTTATTGGACCAACTTATGTTGGTGAAAGAGACAAGCTTTCAAGCTACACAGAGCGCTTCTTATTGATTTGCATGAGATTATTGGAAGAGCCCTGAACTGCCCTATAAGGGACACATCTGTCTGAATCTGTTTATAAGAGACAGTCCAATTCTTTGCAGTCTAGAGTGCATAACTAAGGCTATAATTTAGTCATGGAGGTCACAGAAGTCACGGAATCCATGACTTCCAGCGACCTCCATGACTTCAGCCTGTGGTGGTTGGGAGCTGCAGGGTCCCCCGCAGCCCGCTCCAAGCCGCTGCAGGTGGCGGGGTACTCCGCAGCTTCCAGCCTCTGCAGGTGTCAGGGGAACCCCCAGAGCTGTGGTGGTGGGGGAACCCCCAAGTTCCTGGCTGTGCGGGCGGTAGGGGCACCCCCCAGCTCCCAGCCACCGCGGCTGCAGAGGAAACCCCAAGCTCCCAACCACCACGGGTTCCTGTAGCTGCGGGTGGCGGGGGTACCCTGCAGCTCCCGGCTGACATGTGAGGCAGGGGCACCCCACAGCTCCTGGCTCCCACAGGCAGCAGGGGTACCCCCAGAGCTGCAGGCAGCAGGCATTCGGGTGCTGCAGGTTGCTCCTAGCTGGTGTGGGGACCCGCAGATCCCCATTTTGTCACAGATATTTTTAGTAAAAGTCACGGACAGGTCATGGCTTCTGTGAATTTTTCTTTTTTGCCCATGACCTGTCCGTGACTTTTGCTAAAAATATCTGTGACAAAATCTTAGCCTTACTCATAACCCATTAACACAGCAGCGTGCTAAACTCAAACACAAGAGGCAACAGTGATCAGCGGGGTCCCGCTCTCCCCTCTCCTAAAACACCCTGCTCCTGGGCCTCCTAACCTCACCATTCTCCAGAGGTGCGGCCCTTGAAGGATACACTCATTTTAATTTCTGTTGGGCCTAGGTTCCCGTCAACGAGGACTTAGATCCACAGATCAATGGGATCTGTGTTGTATCGCTCACTGCTTGGATAATTCAGGGTAAGTGGAGGAGGGAGGCAGTCTAAGCCCTGGTCTACACTAGGAGTTGAGGTTGAATTTAGCAGTGTTAAATCGATTTAACCCTGCACCCGTCCACACAACGAAGCCCTTTTTTTCGACTTAAAGGGCTCTTAAAATCCATTTCCTTACTCCACCCCCGACACGGGGATTAGCGCTGAAATCGGCCTTGCTGGGTCGAATTTGGGGTACTGTGGATGCAATTAGACAGTATTGGCCTCCGGGAGCTATCCCAGAGTGCTCCATTGTGACCACTCTGGACAGCACTCTCAACTCAGATGCACTGGCCAGGTAGACAGTGTTAGGGGGCTTATTCCTTCACCCACTCACTTCCCTGGTCCTTCTCGCATGAACAGAGAGCAACAATACCCGAAGTCCAAAGGTGCAAACAATTCGATGTTTACTGGGGTGAACTTCCAGCAAGCATGATTCCAGTTTCCTTCCTTAGTATCCTCCTTCCCAGCTCTGACACCACAGAGCCTTACACCTGTGTCCCTGTTCCCATTCCTGCCCTTAGCCAAACATTATTCCAATTTCCTTACTCCCATTCCCTGTTCCCATTTCCCCCTTTAGCAAAACATGGTTCCAATTTCCTTACCCCCATTCCCTGTTCCCATCTCCCCCACAAACACCCACCCACGCCCACTCACTTCCTCATTGACTACAGATTATATAGTAAAACTTGAGTTCTGCTTAGCTATACCTTAACCAATCATTTTCCTGAAATTTAACTAACCAATCCTAACATATTGTAACATGATTATGTAACCAATTATATCCCACCACCTTAATTAGTTTACACCCAGCAAAATTAATTATACAGCAGACAGGAACAATCACAGAACCAGACAGAGATTATACAGACAAACAATAGCAAAGTGGGAACTATAATGACAAAACAATACAGAAGTGAGGATTTCACATCCCAGTATTGATAAGTGAGTTCTTGCCAGACAGGATGCTGTTTCCTTTTACATTTTCTAGGCACTTCCCTTTCTCTGGAGGTGATAGGCATTATCAGGACAGGATTGTATTCCTAACAGCCCAATAGCACCTTCTTTCAATGTGACTAGTTTGGAATGTGAGGATGTGACCGGTCGCTTCCTAGCTTATGGCTGCCTCTGCTGCTTAGCCAAAGGCCGTAGCCTAAGAACAGGGCCTCAAACTGTCACAGTAAGAGAAGGCCCTTACACCAGCAGACAGTGATTTTGATTCTTTCTTTTATACTTCTAGAACTAGCGAAGTGATAAGAATACCCCTAAATTCTTAAAGTACAGACCTTTACAGACAGGCCTGAATATCTATATCCTAACAGACAGGAAAAGGCCCACAAACTTTTGAATTTCAATTTCCTGTTTGGCCAGCGTGGCAAGCTGCAGGTGACCATGCAGAGCTCATCAGCAGAGGTGACCATGATGGAGTCCCAGAATCGCAAAAGAGCTCCAGCATGGACCGAACGGGAGGTATGGGATCTGATCACTGTATGGGGAGAGGAATCCGTGCTATCAGAACTACGTTCCAGTTTTCGAAATGCCAAAACATTTGTCAAAATCTCCCAGGGCATGAAGGACAGAGGCCATAACAGGGACCCGAAGCAGTGCCACGTGAAACTTAAGGAGCTGAGGCAAGCCTATCAGAAAACCCACCCAAGGCTACCTCCTGGACCCGCCAGGTGGAGAAGGGACCTCTGGTGACTGTACCTTTTAAAATACTATACATGGTTTAAAAGCAAGCATGTTTAATGATTAATTTGCCCTGGCATTCATGGCTCTCCTAGATATACTCCCAAAGCCTTTGCAAAAGGTTTCTGGGGAGGGCAGCCTTATTCCACCCACCATGGTAGGACACTTTACCACTCCAGGCCAGTAGCACGTACTCGGGAATCATTGTAGAACAAAGCATTGCAGTGTATGTTTGCTGGCGTTCAAACAACATCCGTTCTTTATCTCTCTGTGTTATCCTCAGGAGAGTGATATCATTCATGGTCACCTGGTTGAAATGGGGTGCTTTTCTTAAGGGGACATTCAAAGGGGCCCGTTCCTGCTGGGCTGTTTGCCTGTGGCTGAACAGAAGTGTTCCCCGCTGTTAGCCACGGGGAGGGGGGAGGAGGGAGGAGCTAGCCATGCGCTGGGGGGAGACAAAATGCGACCTTGGAATGAAAGCACATGTGCTATGTATGTAATGTTAACAGCAAGGTTTACCATGAAAGAGTGTACCCATTGTTCTATAAAATGTGTCTTTTTAAATACCACTGTCCCTTTTTTTTTCTCCACCAGCTGCATGTGTTTCAAGGATCACAGGATCTTCTCCTTCCCAGAAGCTAGTGAAGTTCAGAAGGCGAAAAAAAAGCACTTGTGATGAAATGTTCTCTGAGCTCATGCTGTCCGCCCACACTGACAGAGCACAGATGAATGCATGGAGGCAGACAATGTCAGAGTGCAGGAAAGCACAAAATGACCGGGAGGAGAGGTGGTGGGCTGAAAAGAGTAAGTGGCGGGCTGAAAAGAGGGCTGAAGCTGAAAGGTGGCGGCAACGTGATGAGAGGAGGCAGGATTCAATGCTGAGGCTGCTGGAGGATCAAACTAATATGCTCTAGCGCATGGTTGAGCTGCAGGAAAGGCAGCAGGAGCACAGACCGCCACTACAGCCCCTGTATAACCAACCGCCCTCCTCCCCAAGTTCCATAGCCTCCTTACCCAGATGCCCAAGAACGTGGTGGGGGGGCCTCCAGCCATCCAGCCACTCCACCCCAGAGGATTGCCCAAGCAACAGAAGGCTGGCATTCAATAAGTTTTAAAGTTTTAAACTTTTAAAGTGCTGTGTGGCCTTGTCCTTCCCTCCTCCACCACCCCTCCTGGTGCTTCTCTCCTCCACACCCCTCCTGGGCTACCTTGGTAGTTATCCCCCTATTTGTGTGATGAATTAATAAAGAATGCATAAATGTGAAGCAACAATGACTTTATTGCCTCTGCAAGCGGTGATCGAAGGGGTGAGGGGAGGGTGCTTAGCTTACAGGAAAGTAGAGTGAACCAAGGGGCGGGGGGTTTCATCAAGGAGAAACAAACATAACTTTCACACCATAGCCTGGCCAGTCATGAAACTGCTTTTCAAAGCTTCTCTGATGCACATCGCGCCCTCCTGTGCTCTTCTAACCGCCCTGGTGTCTGGCTGTGTGTAACCAGCAGCCAGGCGATTTGCCTCAACCTCCCACCCCGTCATAAACATCTCTCCCTTACTCTCACAGATATTGTGGAGCGCACAGCAAGCAGTAATAACAGTGGGAATATTGGTTTCACTGAGGTCTAACAGAGTCAGTAAACTGCGCCAGCGTGCTTTTAAATGTCCAAATGCACATTCTACCACCATTCTGCACTTGCTCAGCCTGTAGCTGAACAGCTCCTGACTACTGTTAGGCTGCCTGTGTATGGCTTCATGAGCCATGGCATTAAGGGGTAGGCTGGGTCCCCAAGGACAACTATAGGCATTTCAACATCCCCAACGGTTATTTTCTGGTCTGGGAATAAAGTCCCTTCCTGCAGCTTTTGAAACAGACCAGAGTTCTTGAAGATGCAAGCGTCATGTACCTTTCCCAGCCATCCCCCGTTGATGTTGGTGAAACATCCCTTGTGATCCACCAGTGCTTGCAGCACTATTGAAAAGTACCCCTTGCGGTTTATGTACTCGCTGGCTTGGTGCTCCGGTGCCAAGATAGGGATATGGGTTCCGTCTATGGCCCCACCACAGTTAGGGAATCCCACTGCAGCAAAGCCATCCACTATGACCTGCACATTTCCCAGGGTCACTACCCTTGATATCAGCAGATCTATGATTGCGTTGGCTACTTGCATCACAGCAGCCCCCACAGTAGATTTGCCCACTCCAAATTGATTCCCGACTGACCGGTAGCTGTCTGGTGTTGCAAGCTTCCACAGGGCTATTGCCACTTGCTTCTCAACTGTGAGGGCTACTCTCATCTTGGTATTCTTGCGCTTCAGGGCAGGGGAAAGCAAGTCACAAAGTTCCATGAAAGTGCCCTTATGCATGCGAAAGTTTCGCAGCCACTGGGAATCATCCCAGACCCGCAACACTATGCAGTCCCACCAGTCTGTGCTTGTTTCCCGGGCCCAGAATCGGCGTTCCACGGCATGAATCTGCCCCATTAGCACCATGATGCCCACATTGCCAGGGCCCATGCTTTGAGAGAAGTCTGTGTCCATGTCCTCATCACTCTCGTCACCGCGCTGACGTCGCCTACTCGCCCAGTATCGCTTTGCCAGGTTCTGGTGCTGCATATACTGCTGGATAATGCGTGTGGTGTTTAATGTGCTCCTAATTGCCAAAGTGATCTGAGCGGGCTCCATGTTTGCCATGGTATGGCATCTGCACAGAAAAAAGGCGCGGAACGATTGTCTGCCGTTGCCCTGACGGAGGGAGGGGTGACTGATGACATGGCTTACAGGGTTGGCTTACAGGGAATTTAAATCAACAAAGGGGGTGGCTTTGTGAGAAACTGAATGGCCCCCTCAAGGATAGAATTCAAAACCTCAAGGACAGAACTCAAAACTGGGTTTAGCAGGCCATTGATTTCACAGAGGGAGGGAGGGAGGAGAAAATGAATACAAAACAAATCTGGTCTATTTCTTGTTTTGAGCCACTTCATCTATCTTTATACATCTTGCTGGCAACAGACTGTGCAGTACGACCGCTAGCCATCGTCATCTCCTAGATGCTCGGCAGAAGACGGTGCAGTATGACTACTGGCCATCATCTTCTGCTTGCTGCAGATTAAAAGACAGTGCACTGCCGGTAGGACTCAATCGCCATGAGATGAAACAAGTGAAATGGCCTGGCTGAGTCACTCCCATGTTTGCCCAGGCGTCCCGTTAAAAGAGCACCCAGAACTACGTCGATGACGGCTACCAGTCATACTGCACTGTCTGCTGCCAAAAGGCAATAAACTGCTGCTGTGTAGCAATGCAGTACCACGTCTGCCAGCACCCAGGAGACATACAGTGACGGTTAGCTGAGCGGGCTCCATGCTTGCCGTGGTATGGCGTCTGCACAGGTAACTCAAGAAAAAAGGCGCAAAACGATTGTCTGCCCTTGCTTTCACGGAGGGAGGGAGGGAACGGGGGCCTGACAATATGTACCCAGAACCACTCACGACAATGTTTTAGCCCCATCAGGCACTGGGATTTCTACCCAGAATTCAAATGGGCGGCGGAGACTGCGGGAACTGTGGGATAGCTACCCACAGTGCAATGCTCCGGAAGTTGACAGTTGCCTCGGTACTGTGGACACACTCCGCCGACTACATGCACTTAGAGCATTTGTGTGGGGACACACACAATCGATTGTATAAAAATGCTTTCTATAAAACTGACTTCTATAAATTCGACCTAATTTCGTAGTGTAGACATAAGCCCTGAAGCCTCCAGAAAGTTGCACTGTAGGCCAATCCTAGCCTGGCCTCAGAATGAGTCAGTGTAGAGTCAAGATAGAACTCAGGAGATCTTGACTCTGAAGCACCTGCTCATGCCACTCCTCTTAGTGTGTGTGTTCATAGCCCATCATTATTTGGTTTGTTGAAATATGAATTAAGGTTGGGATTTTCAGAGCCACCTACAGAATACAGACACCTAAATTGTTGCCCTGGATTTGAGGGGTGTGTATAGCCCAAAATTTGGTTAAGCTAATTGGAACCATATTATGTGCATTCTGCCACCTGAAGTAATGAAACAGAACACCACATAGTGAAGGGTTAATTTGGAGACAGGCTTTTAGAAGCAAGGTCATATCTAGCTGGCAGTTTCTATTAATCAGAATGGGAGGAGGGGACAGACAAGTAAACAACTGAGACGGAAAACCTTGGTGGTTGGAAAACCTTGAATCTAGAGACTCTGATATTAAAAGTTTATGGAAAGTTAGAAAAGTGATGCTACAGTGGGGGTCCTTATGACCTATGTGTTTTGTAGAAGTTAGGTATAAAAGATTAGCTAATAGAGTGTACTTTGGAGCAATCCTCTGACGATATCTTGCGAGACGTTTTTCCTGACACCCTTTCTCCCTAATGGGTGAGCAACTGGCCACTGCAAACCCGCTGTTAATTACTCAGTACCATCCCAGATGTTAGGTAAATATCTGGGATGTTCTAAAGCTATTGCTTATGTCTGTGTGTAGTTACATCTAATAAACTGCAGTGTTAGTTAGAGCATGCTTACTTCCATGAATCTTATCAGACGGAAGTGCTGTGTTCCTGTTGATTAATTTCTTACACTGCCTGGAGTGAAATAGTTAAGTTGCCCCTGTTGGGTGTTCTGAAAACCCCAGGTAACAAAATCACATTACATATTAAGTATTCAAAGTCTTTAGGGAGCATTGAAAATAAACCCTGAACGTTTTGTGGATTCAACTCCCCATTAAAGTCAATGGAAATGAAGGGAGAATAAAACACTGAGGAAAAATACATAATAAAGTAAACCTAGTTCCTTTAAAAAAAAAAGTTAAGACCAGCTTGGTTTTGTGTAGATACTAATGGAGATAAAGCAAGAGAAATAGTCACTTGCATGGTATTTCAAAATAAAGTGAAAGAGAAAAGTCATTAAAAATTAGATTCAGCACATAAGTGTCATGATATAGACCATACTGTAAAATACTAGAAAGAACGCAGAATGGGTGCAGACGGATTGCTAGAGAAAATTAGTGTAAAGTGAATGCATTTTAAATGTGCACTATAGTGTGTCCCAGGCTGGCCAAAGGAGGATTTTCATGGACAATCGTAACAGAAGTTTCCCCTTGTCTGGGTAACTTTATTTTAACCTGCCCCAAAGTCACTGCATTGAAAACCATTATAAAATGAAACATAAGAAAAATGGCTTACTTGCCCATTTCTTCCAGAAGACACTGCCCAGATAGCCTGACTCCCTCCAGGAGTCTCACTGAGTCGGTGGGAAGGGTACTGGGTATATACTCCCTGTTTCCCAGCAGTCATTGCTGGAAGCTAGAATAACAACTATGCCTGTCATAAGACTACAGTTTCCAGACTTCTAAATCTCAAAGGCTGGTTGGATGTTCCCAGTAGCCAGCACTGTCTTTCGTCACTGAGGTAAGAGGAATCTTCTCAGCCCATCCTGCTAATGGCACTCCATCCATAAAGCCAGGGCTAGCAAAAGAGGTTGGCTTATATAAACCCTATCCTGCTTCCCCAAGATCATTTCTTCTCCCTCAGAGATAGTGTCTCTTTTGCCAGTCATATAGGGATTCTCATAGGCCAGCCTGGAACAGGATGGTATGAGCCAGGTATGGATCCCCTCACAAACCTCAATGGTTGTATATACCCCCTCGCATACCTGAATCACACTCACTGACATCCATCTTGTGCTTGCTAGTGAGTGAGCTTACTGGGAGCAATTTCATGAATTGTATGGAAACAATTGGAGAACATCTGCAGAAAAAAAAAAGAGTTTTGAAATCAAAACTGGAAAAGTAATTCTTAGAGTTATTCCCATCGACTCAGGGTACTGAAACTTACCATGTGACCCATGTGCCCTGTCAAAACTGACCAACACAGTTCAGATTATATACTCTGAATATCCACAAGGACCAGCTGACAAACAATTTACAGGCCATGAACCATTGGCAGAAGTGATTTGGCAAATAATGAATAAGGTTGAGAAAACGATCAGCTCCTCTGATAGTTCCTGATAGGAAAACAGGCTACATCGGTTGAATAAATAAACTGCAAAGAAGTCTTTGCTCAATTTTAGGACCAATATTGTAGGGCAGTCGTCCCCAAATTGTGGCCCATAGAGTACTTACTGGGGGCCCAGGAGAGTTAGGTTTATTGTAAGTTGCAAAATTCTCCATTAAGATTCATCTTATTGATGTTACCTGCTGTGTTAAGAATAGTTGTGGAGCCCCTCTATACGTAACTGTTTTTTTCCTTCACTGAAATACATCTATCTATCTAGTTATTTATACCACACTCAGAAAGGTATATGAATGCCTATTCCCATGCTTATATGGTACACTCACACTTCGTCCCTCCCCCGCACACACCCTTCCCTATCTATCCAGCCCTGGTCTCTTATTGCATTGCTCCCCATCTTCCCCGCTTCCACTCCAGCATCGATACCCTTTTTTCCATTTTTCTCACAGGCATCAATGTGCTTTCTTCAGTGCCTCCCACTTTCTCTGAGGCATCAAACCACTACACCCGCTTTTCAGGTCCTTCCCTAAGAGTCACTCCTTTTCCCCACTACTCACCATATGTGGATCAATAATATATTATATTAACTATTTTTAAAAGACCTTGGGCCAAATACTCAGCTGGCATAAATCAACATGGTTCCATTGATGTTAATGGAGCTATGGAGATTTATATCAGCCAAGGATCTGGTCCCCATTTATTGAAACACCAAGATGTATCCATAACTAAACTGAACAACAATGTTGTTGCTTCTTGCAGCGAGGTGTTTACCCCATCCTCTTCCTACTTCTGATTACCTCCAGTCATAACACATTTAACATGACTAGGGCCCTACCAAATTCACGGCCATGAAAAACGCGTCACAAACCGTGAAATCTGGTCGTTTGTGTGCTTTTACCCTATACTATACCAATTTCAGAGGGGAGACCAGCATTTCTCAGATTGGTGGTCCTGATCCAAAAGGGATTTGCAGGGGGGATCGCAAGGTTATTTTTTGGGGGGGGGTCATGGTATTGCCACCCTTACTTCTGAGCTGCCTTCACAGCTGGGCGGCTGGAGAGCGGCACCTGTCAGCCAGGCGCCCAGCCCTGAAGGCAGCACCCCAGCAGTAGCAGTGCAGAAGTAAGTTTGGCAATACCATAGCATGTCACTCTTCTTGCTGCTGACGTCAGAGCTGGGCAGCTGGAGAGTGGCGGTTGCTGACTGAGGGCCCAGCTCTGCAGGCAGCAGCACAGGAGTAAGGGTAGCAGTACCGCAACCTCCCCTAGAGTAACCTTGCGACACCCCCTACAACTCCTTTCTGGGTCAGGACCAGGACCCCATAAATTACAACACCGTGAAATTTCAGACTTAAATCGCTGAAATCATGAAATTTATGATTTTTAAAATCCTCTGATCATGAAATTGACCAAAATGGACCATGAATTTGGTAGGGCCCTAAACATGAGATTACATGCTCTTCTGGGCAGAGACCACTTCTTTCCGTCTGCACTGTAAGTCACACAGCACACTTTTGGGTGCTGTAAAAGCACAACTAATTATTTTTAGAGTAAATACCATAGGCCAAGGGTTCTCAAACATTTCACAGTATGGGCTACATTTTAACAGACAGATGGACTGTCATGGCTCATTCACAACGGCATGGCTCTCCCTTTCATGCCCATTTACATTTGCCCTGTGGTAACTACAGCAACTGTCTACATATACGTGGGAAGGCAAAATTGGCTAGATATTCAATGGTTTTTTGTCTGTCTTTTACAGTGCAGTAGGAAGAGGAGTCAGCACCATGTGACTCGTTAGCTCTCCTTGGGCTCCAAGGAAGTGCTCTGTGGACCACAGTTTGACAACAGCAGTAACAACAGAAGAGTGTTTCTGTTTCACTGACTGCATTGAGCCCTGCTATTATCATTTAAAATTAGGCTAAGTCAAAAGCGTAAGATTCAAAAGCTGCTTGCAGCCAGACCACCTCTGAGTGTGATCTTATCAGAGCACCCATGCTGCGGAGTTGGGGTTGGTCTATACTAGGATGGGAGAAGATTAAGAAAAACCGAGGGTACAGAAAGAAGTGGTAATGGTGGTGCACTGAGTGGCACTCTTCCATCTGAGTCAGCACTGATGCTATGCCCCGGTATAGTTTTAGGAGAAAAGCATTGTTGACGGCGCTGGTTTTAGGATAAGATGGAAAACTGCTGCTGTCCACTTGTGGTCTGGAAAGATCCCACAGACTTTTCACAAGCATGGAGTGTTAGCTATGTGTGTATGCAATTTGGATAATTATGTTCTGCCTACCTCAGGTGATTCCTGCAGTTTCAGTTCAGGTGAGACTACAGGAGGTGCCTTCTGGCCTTAGAATCTCCGGATTGGATAGAATACATGGACCTTATTCTCGTTTCCCATCTCATTAAGCATAGTTAGAAGTCAGGACTAACTCTAGTAAGTCAGTGGAGTTACACCAGTGTAAAACTAATATAAATGAGAGGAGAATTGGACCCTATTATTTCCACTTATGGTGTCAAACTAGTACAATGTTTCCCAACAGTGGATCCTGACCCACCAGTGGGTTGCAGGAAGGTTCTTGGTGGGTCGCACATGCCCCAGGGGCACTCTCACTTCCACATAGCAGCAGCATGGGGAGCAGGATCTGGTCAGCGGCAGCAGTGTGGAGGAAGCAGCTGGCACCAGCGAGCAGACAATCAGGGGCCAGTCCCTGTCCAGTCTGTGCCCCAGAACTGCTCCCTCCACCAGGGCTGGACTAACTTTTTGTGGGCCCAGCAACAAACATATTTGTGGGGCCCCCCTGGGGAATGATTGTAAAAGGGGCCAGGGGCAAAAGCACAGTGGGGCGGGAGCTAGGGTGGTCCCTGAAGCAAGGGAGGGGCCACGGGTAAACTGCAAGTGCAGCAGGGCTGGGGATGGGGTAAGCAGGATCCCCCCCCACCGCCCCTGCCCACATAGACCGGGTGCCTACCTGGTTCTAGCCCATTCTCTTCATCTCTCTCTGCACTGAGCTGCCCCTCCTCCCGCTGCAGCAGGACAGAGTCTCTTCCAGCCCTCTGGAGTGGGTGTTGGGAGGGGGAGGAGCGGAGGCTAATGTGGTTACTCCTATAACCGGACTTTCAGTTTCCAGTCAGCACTGCTAACCGGACACTCACTGGAGTTTCCAGTCTAAAACTGGATACCTGGCAACAGGGCTGCCAGAAATGCCTGAGGGGGGAGAGGCAAGCAAACATTTTTAAGCGGGGGGTGGAGGAAAAGCAAGTGGTGGGTGGGCTAGGGAGTGGAGAGGAGCTAGTGGGCAGGGCCATGTCTGCAGTACTGCTACCCAGGTAGGATGGAGACTGAGGGGATCAGTCGACTCAGTATCCCCAGCCCAGGTGACATGACAGCCAGTGGTGGATTTAGAGTTAGTGGGGCCCCCCGGCCCTGTGCTCAGCTTTATTTTTGGGGCCCCTCCTTGGGACCCACCCAAGAAAAAGAACATTCTCTCTAATCTCCCCCCACCCCCGTTTTTCATTCTTTTTTTCTTCATCCTCCTCCTATAAGTAATAGTAAGTAAATGAAAATAAAGTGAGGTACCTTGATTGTTCTTGTAGTCTAACTTATTTTTCCACAGACCACTTGAAAATCGCGGAGGGTCTCGGCGGACCGCTTAATGATCTTTCCAAATATTGTTTGTACCGTTAGCTACCTACTGTAAAGTGCTTTGGATAAGAGCGCTTTATTTAAAAAATGTAAAAACACTTTGGGGTGGGGGTCTGGCGAGGAGCTAGGGTGAGGAAGGGGGCTCAGGGCTGGGGCAGGAGGTTGGGGTGTGGAGAGTTTACTTGGGGAAGCTCCTATGTGGTGCGAGGGGTGAGGTAGGAATGGGGGGGAGGAGTGCAGGGGTTCCCATTTGGTGCTCAGGGTGGGGTGGGAATGTGTGGGGGGGGTGCAGGAGTCAGAGCATGGGGTGTGATGGGGGGCTGATATGTGTGGGGGTGCAGGAGTCAGGGCTGCGGGTGTGTGCAGGGGTTGGGGCAGGGGGCTGGGTGTGTGTGTGTGGGATGCAGGAGTCAGGGCAGGGGGCTGGGTGTGTGTGTGTGGGGTTCAGGAGTCGGGCAGGGGGCTGGGGAGGTGTGAGGGGGTGAAGGGGGAAGGGCAGGGGGCTGGAGAGGTGTGAGGGGGGGTGCAGAGGTCAGGGCACGGTTCCGGTGGTGTGGGCTGAGGTCATGGGGTGTTCACAGCATGGGACTGGAGGGGGTAGCCCTGACACCAGCCCCTTCCCCAAGGTCCACCCCTGCCTCTTCTACTCCTCCTGCCCGGAGCAGCAAGCATGCTGAGGCTCCACTCTTCCCCCTCCCTCCTGCCGGCAAACAGCTGATTGGCGGCCGGGGGGGGGGGGGGGGAAACGTAGCACCCTGGGGGAAGAGGCCGGGGAGGGGGGGAGCTTGGCTGCCAACGGAGCCTGCTCTGCTGCAGCAGGAGGCCCAGGAGCCGGCAGCATCAAGCTTCTGCCCCCACAGGAGGGAGCGGGGAGACAGAGAGGAGCAGGCCAGGCTGGGGCCCCTTTGGACTGTGGGCCCGGCGCCATGGCAAATCCAGTACTGCCCTCCACTGCGTTCTCACTTCTCCAGGGCAACAGCAGCAGCGCTAGCAGCAGTGCAGAGGAAGTGGCTGGAGCCCGTGAATGGGCAGCCTGTTAGTAATCATAGCCCAACCACAGGCAGAAAGGGACTGGCTGGGGCAAGACTAGGAGCACAAGAGCAAGGAGGGTGGAAGTTTTGGGGGCTGGGCCAGGCTGGGGAGAAAGAAGCAGGGGCTTGGAGCACGGTGGAGTGGGGGTTTGGAGGGCTGAAAAGGAGAGGCAGAAGATAAGGGTAATGGTGGTATGATGCTGGCAGCCCAGCTGGTGCTTATAACATCTGTATCCCATATTGTGAGGTATTTGAGCAGCTGTATTGTGAGCCTCTGAGACTGTGTAAATCACCAGAAAGAAGAGAGACATTACTGTGAAGTGCTGATCGCTAACAGAAGGTGTTATGACCTTCCCAACAGCAAAGATCCATCGACACCAGACGGGCTATTGTGGGATATTAAAGAGGATAAAATACATTTGTTGTTCTGCTCTTCCTCCTCCACTCCATGAAGATGAGTTATGCAAGTAGATTCCTCCCATTAGTTGAGCTTGCAGCTCAGAGCACATGGCAGGAAGGTGATAAAAACCTCTAGCAAGAAGGAACTGGTTATTTCTACACAGCTTGGACTCTGGAGGGTAAGGGTTTTCTAGGTATAAGCAAGAGATTCCCAGCTGCTTAGCCTGTGTTAGCCCAAAAAGACATATAGAGCTTGTTTATTATAGAAGCTATTACCTTTTGAAATTTAAGTTTGTAACTCATTTGTGTATATTTGATTACCTGCTTTAATCTTGTAAATAACTCTCTTGATTCCTTTTTCTACTTAATAAATCTACATATAGTTTACTACAAGATTGGCTACACAAGTCATTTCTGCTGTGAGATCTAAGGTGCATTTGACCTGGTGTAAAATGTTTGGTCCTTTGGGATTGGGAGTAACATGAATATTGTGATTCTTGGCATAAGGGACTATCTGTCACAAACGTATGCTCACCAGAGTGGCAAGAAAGATCAGAGTACCCCAGGGTATGTCTGTGACTCCATGTTTAGGCTGTTATAAAGGTATAACTGCAAGGTTACAGTTATTGTAGGTATTCTTTATTTTGCTTTGTTTAACAACAGCTATATTTCTTTTTAATTTGCCATTTGTGCCTCCTAGGGTAGCAGGATCAATGATGTATGTTCACTGCTGGCACTAGGCACCAGCTGGAGACAGACCACCAGCCACATGCAGGCTAGGTGTCTGTCCCTTTGTTCAGGCATCTGTTTATAGTTTTACAAAGAAAGAAAGAAAGAAAGAAAGAAAGAAAGAAAGAAAGAAAGAAAGAAAGAAAGAAAGAAAGAAAGAAAGAAAGAAAGAAAAGTGCACAAAAAGCAACACAAACAATCTGGTTAGGGGTTCACGCTGGGTTCCTCTGGTAGCTACCAGATAGGGCTATTTCCGATATTGAGGGTCTGCCTGCCTGCTTGCAGCCTCCTGCTCTGGTTCCCAGAGAGTATTCTCTCTCCTGGTTCCCATCTGCCCCACCTTCATGGAGCTGAGTTCTCCACTGTATTGTCCAGCTGAAAGTGTGGGCCAATCACAAGGTGCTGATTAGCTGATTCCCAGCACCTGTCTGCTGGGCTTCTCTTTGGGCAGGATCGGCTGCTTCCTGTCCCCACCCCCAGTCTATTAAAGGGGCAAATGGCTCTGTTAAAGTGTTATTCTACATCAAACAGGTATATGTAAAAGATTATTCACTACAGATTTACATTTAGAATCATAGAATATTAGGGTTGGAAGGGACCCCAGGAGGTCATCTAGTCCAACCCCCTGCTCAAAGCAGGACCAATCCTCAACTAAATCATCCCAGCCAGGGCTTTGTCAAGCCTGACCTTAAAAACTTCTAAGGAAGGAGATTCCACCACCTCCCTAGGTAACGCATTCCAGTGTTTCACCACATTCCTAGTGAAAAATGTTTTTCCTAATACCCAACCTAAACCTCCCCCACTGCAACTTGAGACCATTACTCCTCACTCTGTCATCCGCTACCACTGAGAACAGTCTAGATCCATCCTCTTTGGAACCCCTTTCAGGTAGTTGAAAGCAGCTATCAAATCCCCCCTCATTCTTCTCTTTCGCAGACTAAACAATACCAGTTCCCTCAGCCTCTCCTCATAAGTCATGTGTTACAGTCCCTAATCATTTTTGTTGCCCTCCGCTGGACTCTTACCAATTTTTCCACATCCTTCTTGTAGTGTGGGGCCCAAAACCAGACACAGTACTCCAGATGAGGCCTCACCAATGTCAAATAGAGGGAAATGATCACATCCTTCGATCTTCTGGCAATGCCCCTACTTATACATCCCAAAATGCCGTTAGCCTTCTTGGCAACAAGGGCACACTGTTGACTCCTATCCAGCTTCTCGTCCACTGTAACCCCTAGGTCCTTTTCTGCAGAACTGCTGCCTAGCCATTCGGTCCCTAGTCTGTAGCGGTGCATGGGATTCTTCCATTCTAAGTGCAGGACTCTGCACTTGTCCTTGTTGAACCTCATCAGATTTCTTTTGGCCCAATCCCCTAATTTGTCTAGGGCCCTCTGTATCCTATCCCTATCCTCCAGCATATCTACCTTTCCTCCCAGTTTAGTGTCACCTGCAAACTTGCTGAGGGTGCAATCCACACCATCCTCCAGATCATTAATGAAGATATTGAACAAAATCGGCGCCAGGACTGACCTTTGGGGCACTGGGCTTGATATCGGCTGCCAACTAGACATGGAGCCATTGATCACTACCTGTTGAGCCCGACAATCTAGCCAGCTTTCTATCCACCTTATTGTCCATTCATCCAGCCCATACTTCTTTAACTTGCTGGCAAGAATACTGTGGGAGACCGTGTCAAAAGCTTTCCTAAAGTCAAGGAACAACACGTCCACTGCTTTCCCCTCATCCACAGAGCCAGTTATCTCATCATAGAAGGCAATTAGATTAGTTAGGCATGACTTGCCCTGGGTGAATCCATGCTGACTGTTCCTGATCACTTTCCTCTCCTCTAAGTGCTTCAGAATTGATTCCTTGAGGACCTGCTCCATGATTTTTCCAGGGACTGAGGTGAGGCTGACTGGCCTGTAGTTCCCTGGATCCTCCTTCTTCCCTTTTTAAAAGATGGGCACTATATTAGCCTTTTTCCAGTCGTCTGGGACCTCTCCCGATCGCCATGAGTTTTCAAAGATAATGGCCAATGGCTCTGCAATCACATCCGCCAACTCCTTTAGCAGTCTCGGATGCAGCGCATCTGGCTCCATGGACTTGTGCTTGTCCAGCTTTTCTAAATAGTCCTGAACCACTTCTTTCTTCACAGAGGGCTGGTCACCTCCTCCCCATGCTGTGCTGCCCAGTGCAGTAGGCTGGGACCTTGTTTGTGAAGACAGAGGCAAAAAAAGCATTGAGTACATTAGCTTTTTCCACATCCTCTGTCACTAGGTTGCCTCCCTCATTCAGTAAGGGGCCCACACTTTCCTTGACTTTCTTCTTGTTGCTAACATACCTCAAGAAACCCTTCTTGTTACTCTTTACACCTCTTGCTAGCTGCAACACCAAGTGTGATTTGGCCTTCCTGATTTCACTCTTGCATGCCCGAGCAATATTTTTATACTCTTCCCTGGTCATTTGTCCAATCTTCCACTTCTTGTCAGCTTCTTTTTTGTGTTTAAGATCAGCAAGGATTTCACTGTTAAGCCAAGCTGGTCGTCTGCCATATTTACTATTCATTCTACACATCGGGATGGTTTGTTCCTGTAACCTCAATAAGGATTCCTTAAAATACAGCCAGCTCTCCTGGACTCCTTTCCCCCTCATGTTATTCTCCCAGGGGATCCTGCCCATCAGTTCCCTGAAGGAGTCAAAGTCTGCTTTTCTGAAGTCCAGGGTCCGTATTCTGCTGCTCTCCTTTCTTCCCTTTGTCAGGATCCTGAACTCGACCATCTCATGGTCACTGCCTCCCAGGTTCCTATCCACTTTTGCTTCCCCTGCTAATTCTTCCTGGTTTGTGAGCAGCAGGTCAAGAAGAGCTCTGCCCCTAGTTGGTTCCTCCAGCACTTGCACCAGGAAATTGTCCCCTACACTTTCCAAAAACTTCCTGGATTGTCTGTGCACCGCTGTATTGCTCTCCTAGCAGATATCAGGGTGATTGATGTCTCCCATGAGAACCAGGGCCTGTGATCTAGTAACTTCCGTTAGCTGTCGGAAGAAAGCCGCGTGCACCTCATCCCCCTGATCCGGTGGTCTGTAGCAGACTCCCACCACGACATCACCCTTGTTGCTCACGCTTCTAAACTTAATCCAGAGACACTCACGTTTTTCTGCAGTTTCATACCGGAGTTCTGAGCAGTCATACTGCTCTCTTACATACATACATTTAACCCATCCTACAAAATATGGAGTTCCCTGTAATTTCTTTAGATGAAATTGAAGCCCAGTTTAAATTCTTATTACATATTCTGCACTTCAAGAGAAACTATCCACGTTTCCTCTTCTCTAACAGCAGAAATCAGCTTCAAGCAGAATAAACGGCCTTAAGTGTAACTGTCTCTCTTAGCTTGAACAGCTTCCTACAGGTGTATATGTTTCTGGTAGGGATCCATTCTGTGGCCAGTGTTTTGGTCTTAAAATAAATTGTCATATAGTGAAGCCTTCTAATCTGAAGTCATAAATGGTTCCCGGACTGAAAAAGACATCCCCAGGTGATAGCAATATGTGCCTTGGAAGGATTCTCTTCTTCAAGGGCCACTAAATGTGGCTGAAAAATTGGTTGCAGAATATCTGCATACTGAAACCACCTCTGAGAGAGTCTATAGTCATGTTTAGTTTTGCAGTACTAAGGACTATGGATGATAAGATCAATGCATTACAGTAAAAATGAAACTAGAGATCATGTATGGCTAATAAACAGCCTGGGCTTTTCAAAGGCACCTAAAGGAGTTAACCACTCAAACCCAACATTCAATAGGAGCTGGGTGCCCAACTCCCTAAGGCTCCTTTAAAAATCCCAGCTATAAATGCCTAAATTTTCAAAAGTGTCCAGCTATTCTGGGTGCCCAACTGTAGATGAAGTGAAGGGTCTTGATTTTCAGAAGATGGGCGCTCAGCAATTTCTGAAATTCAGGCCTCTTTAAGGAGTTCTAGACTGGGTACCCAAAAATTGAGGCCCCACTGAAGTGAAGGCACTATTCTTTTTTTAAAAAAATTTAGGCCAAAAATCAGTAGTTGTCTTGGTGTCAGATTTTGCTTTTAAATATAAACTTAATTTCGATCATTAAAGAGGAAATAATTTTACTTTACTTGTCAATATTTGCGTTCCTGGTTTACTTTTTGTATTTCATACAGCTTGGACAGTGAAATTAGACTGGCCCGTCTCTCTGTAATTTCTAGTCAGTTTCCTTTTCTGGTTATGATGCAGTAAAACAGTTCAGCTGTATTTACCTTCTAAACAGGTGATCTTATTTTCTATTGTCAAATCATGGAAACATTTCTTTTAGTATTAGGTTTTGAAAATTCTTTTTAATGAAACCTAAATGGTGGGGGGTACTCTACCTGCCTTGGTGCACTTTCTTACACTGGTATATCACAACTCACACTATCCCAGTCCAAGAGAACACTGTTCATTGATCTGTAATGGAATGAATTTGAAAATCAGAGCTTCAAATTATTTTTCCAGAGCGGCGCAAGGGGCACGAAGAGGCGGAGCACCGGCAGGGCACTGGGGGAGGAGGTGGAATGGAGGCAGGAAGAGGCTGAGCGAGGTGGGGTCTGGGGGGAAGGGGTGGAGTGGGGGCAGGGCCTCGGGGCGGACTGGTGGTGGAGAAATGAAAGTAGGCGCTTGTGATCAGAATGATCGTTTCTGACTTTAAAGTCGATGAGTGCAGACTACATTTGTCCAGCTAACATCAGCAGAGATGGAAGTCCTCTGTTCACCCGCAGAAAAGGTACTCTACTAGCTGCAGCAGTGCAAGCTTCCCTGCACAAGCCTGTCGATCGAAACCTGGTTGGAAGGGTAAGTTGTGGCCCATGTCCATTCAGTTTTTGGCAGTAATTGTGCTGGTGTGATCTGTGCTGTGGACGTCTGTGCCGAATTCAGCACTTGCAGGCCTCCCCCAGTTCAGAAACCCCTTTCAATCACTATGGGCTTTATTCAAATCACTGACAGTTAAATAGAAGGCTTCAAACCACACACCTTGTCATTGACCATCCCCTTCTCCCGAATCAGTAGAGTATTTTTGTATAAGCCAATCATTACCCCTCTGTTTAGATCTACAAGTGCCGGCAGAGAACAGGTTAACTATTATTACTCAGCCGGCATCTAGAATGTGCCAGCCACATTCTAAACACATAAAATAATTGGGTACCATTCCATAGAGCTGGCAACTTGATTTAGATTAAAAACACTATAAGAACAACCACAGTGAGTAGGCTCGGTACCTGTAAATAAGGGCGGACAGTGCTGGTCTTAAAAAGCATTGCTCCAAGGAGGGAAAATGTATAAGTCGCTAAGGATATTTCTTCTTTTTTTAATATAAT
The DNA here is from genome assembly GCF_965152275.1 of Natator depressus. Classification (NCBI taxonomy): domain Eukaryota; kingdom Metazoa; phylum Chordata; order Testudines; family Cheloniidae; genus Natator; species Natator depressus. The sequence goes on from NC_134235.1 coordinate 9,555,817, forward strand.
TCATTTAAAATGCCATCTTTGGAAGCATTCACAGAAGTAGTGTGTTGTGCAATGTGCTCACTACGTTCTGATGATTATTAAGCTTAGCACAGTACTCAGATCTTTTCATGGTAAGTTGTATCTAATTAATAGAGAGTACAATTCCTTCTAATTAGTAGAAGGAAAAGGATAATTTCACTGTAATCTAAAACCAGCAAAAATGGCATTTAATTCTCTCTTGATATGAAAGCAGCACGAAGGCCATTCTGGAAAAGGCATCTGATTTGCTTTTAGCTCTGTAATAAATAATAATTAGTGATGGGCCCAAGCTGCAAAGCTCTTATCTACGTCTTTAGATGAATTTTCCTAAGGTTCAGGGTCATTCAGAGCTGGATTTTTGGTTCAGTTTAATCTCTATTAATATTATTAATATTTTGCATTCTAATCTCACCTTCAACCCAAAGTCAAACCGCTTTATAGACATTAAAGCAAATTCACCCCTGTGCAGAGGGCCCACACAAAGTCTAAGCAACAGTTAACTCCCAATCAAGTAATCAGAATTGGTCTCAAGTTGGCCTTACATGAGTGTATAGGGCTTGTGCTGGTCCTCTACACAGGGCTGAATTTCCCCATTGATTATCTGAGCCTCACAACACCCTTGGGAGTTAGGGAGGTAGTATTATCCCCAGTGTACAGATGGGAAAACTGAGGCTCAGATTAAGTATCAAGGCAAAAATTGACTATAGTTAGGCACCTCAGCCTTTGTTTAGGCGGTTAAATACCTGCTTTACACATGGAAAATGCCCTATGATAAGCTAAAACTAGACAATTGTAACAAACCTTTCTCTGCCATATACATCTTGCCGTTCACCAGTAAAAGCCTCCAGTCCTTCACCTTTTACACACACACACACACACACACACACACCCTTATGGCGCAGAAACAGTTAATATTATAGGCTACTATAAAATGGCATTTGGGAACCCAACCTTCTGCTCACAAAGCTGATCCCTCCTGATAGCTGACATACTTCAGAGGTCAAATATATTCTAGGTGTGGAGGTGGGTGATATTACTTGCTTCATTAAGATATTATTTGCATACTTATTATATATTTCTAATGTATTACAGTGTTAAGAAACACGAACATAGATTTGAGGATGTGACTCCATCCTTCAATAAAGAAACAAAAGAAAAATCAGTATCATTAAAAAAAACCAATAAGAACGGCCACACTGGGTCAGACCAAAGGTCCATCTAGCCCAGGATCCTGTCCTCTGAGAGTGGCCAATGGCAGGTGCCCCAAAGGGATTGAACAGACATGAACAGACGGGATGGATCATCAAGTGATCCATCCCGTCACCCAATCACAGCTTCTGGCAAACAGAGGTTAGGGACACCATCCCTGCCCATCCTGGCTAATAGCCATTGATGGACCTAACTTCCATGAATCTATCTAGCTCCCTTTTGAACCCCATTATAGTATTGACCTTCACAACAACCTCTGGCAAGGAGTTCAAGAGCTTGACAGTGCATTGCATGAAAAAAATACTTTCTTGTGTTTGTTTTAAACCTGCTACCTATTAATTTCATTTGGGGGCCCCTTGTTCTTGTATTATGAGAAGGAGTAAATAACACTTCCTTATTTACTTTCTCCACACCAGTCATGATTTTATAAACCTCTATCACATCCCCCCTTAGTCACCTCTTTTCCAAGCTGAAAAGTCCCAGTCTTATTAATCTCTCCTCATACGGAAGCTGTTCTATACCTCTAATTTTTGTTGCCCTTTTCTGAACCTTTTCCAATTCCAATATATCTTTTTTGAGATGGGGCGACCACATCTGTACATAGTATTCAAGGTGTGGGCGTACCATGGATTTATATGGAGGCAATATGATATTTTCTGTCTTATTATCTATCCATTTCTTGATGATTCCCAACATTCTGTTTGCTTTTTTGACTGTCACTGCACATTGAGTGGAAGTTTTCAGAGAACTATTCACAATGACTCCAAGATCTCCTTCTTGAGTGGTAACAGCTAATTTAGACCCCATCACTGTATATGTATAGTTAGGATTATGTTTTCCAATGTGCATTACCTTGCATTTGTCAACATTAAATTTAATCTGCCATTTTCTTGCCCAGTCACCCAGTTTTGTAAGAACCTTTTGTAGCTCTTCACAGTCTGCCTGGGACTTAACTATCTTGAGTAGTTTTGTATCATCTGAAAATTTTGCCACCTCACTCTTTACCCCTTTTTCCAGATCGTTTATGAATATGTTAAATAGGACTGGGCCCAGTACAGATATGCTAGAAATAAAATATGGAATGTTGCAAAAAGAAAAAAAAAAGAGTGAATTGATTCTGTGTATGGGATACAAATAGCTAACTATCAGCTAGCTCTAAAATAATAGAAATATCAAATGTTACGTGGACATTTATAGCAAGTATCTGTCCATACTAGTAAATGCAGTCAGACCCCTAAAGGCTGTGATCAGATCATTTCTCACACACTAAAGACAGGGCTTAGTCAGTACTTGGACCTTCAAAGAAATAGCCAGGATGTCATAGGAAGCCTTGGTAATGATTCAGTCATTAACACTCTTTCCTCTGAGGGTAGGGCTAATTGCAGTGCATGTAGACAGACCTGAACTAGTTTTGATCTAGCTAGCTCGAACAACAACAGCAGCGAAGGCCCTAGTAACAGACTAGCAACACAGCTGGCAGCAGGGGCTAGCTGCTTGAGTAAATACCCAGGGTCCCCCAAGAGGTTTTACAGCCCATCCTGCTGCCATGTTGTCGTGGCTACACTGCTATTTTTACTCAACCTAGCTAGATCAAAGCTAGCTCATATATGTCTACCTGTGCTGCACAGACACCTCTGATTGCGCTCTAGACATACCCTGACTTCACACTTAAGCAGTGCCTCAGCACAGTGTCAGAGGTGCCTTATCTTTCAGATGAGAAGTTAAACTAAGATGCGGACCAGTATGGAGCCCAGGACTTTTCACAAGCGTGGGGGTGTTAACGCTGGTATTGTGGTTACATTTCATCTTGGGTAATTACATTCTGCCTCCCGAAATTCCTCCTATTGCCTTCCTACCTGGATGTGGTATTGCTTGTATCCTGTCAATGGCACCATCGCTCTTGACAGAGCAAGGTGTATGTGCTGATGAGCTCTTTGATGGCTGCTGAGTCCGATGTGCGAGTGACTCTCCCGTCCCCGGTACGGCAAGCCCACATACGAGCAATGCTATGAATCCAAGCAGCAGATTTCAGGGAAAACAGCTGTGTTGCGTAATGGGCTTGCCTGTTTCAAAATTGACATTGCAGCTCTCAGACACAGGCGTCATAAGGGAGAAGGACACCACCATTCCCTGGCATGTCAAACCTGAAGGCGTAAGGAGAGAGTATGGTGTAGATTTTGCTATCAGAAATGAGCTTATGTCATTGTGAGAAGCTCCGATTGCAGTGTCCATACGTACCTACCCTCTAGTGGTAGAGCTCTACTGTGACAATGATTGTGGATGCAGAAGCTCTTGTACCAGCACAACCAGTCCTCCAGCAACAAGCCCATGATGCAGTGGTTCCTGTAGCAGTTATAACTCTGGTCAAATTTTTGAACTCTGCTTAGAGGTCACAGTGACCGGATGTCTTCCTCGCCCGCCCCTCCCTCCCCGCTTTAAAATCTCCAGCATGTTCTGAAAATGCCTCTTTTCCTTCTAGCCCATATTTGCAAGCCCACCCATATAGTTATGGCTTCAACTGAACCTTGCCCTGGTGCTGCTGCACGATCTATGAGAGAACGCTAGATTTCCTTGACCTGTGGGGGGAGGAACACATGCAGGCTCAGCTGCAAAATTCCTACAGGACTAAAGACTGTACCAGCAAATTTCAAAGGGCATGGAGATACAGCAGGGAATGCCAGACAAAGGGGAAAGAGAAGTGACAGGCTTACCAGAAGACAAAGACCACAAAAAATGTAAATCAACAGGTCCAGATAACTTTCATCCTAGAGTTTTAAAAGAGCTGGCTGAGAAGCTTACTGGGCCATTAGTGTTGATTTTCAATAAGCCTTGGAGGACTGTGGAAGTTCCAGAAGACTGGAACAAAGTGAATATTGTGCCAATTTTTAAAAAGGGTAAATGGGATGACCTGTGTAATTATAGGCCTTTCAGCCTGACATCGATCCTGGGCAAGATAATGGAGTGGCTGATAAAGGACTCAGTGAATAAAGAACTATAGAAGGGTAATGTGATTAATGCAAATCAACATACAGTTATGGAAAATAGATCCTGTCAAACTAACTTAGAATCATAGAATCATAGAATATAAGGGTTGGAAGGGACCTCAGGAGGTCATCTAGTCCAACCCCCTGCTCAAAGCAGGACCAATCCCCAACTAAATCATCCCAGCCAGGGCTTTGTCCTTTTCTGCAGAACTGCTGCCTACCCACTCAGTCCAGAGTCTGTAGCAGTGCATGGGATTCTTCCATCCTAAGTGCCGGACTCTGCACTTGTCCTTGTTGAACCTCATCAGATTTCTTTTGGCCCAATCCCCTAATTTGTCTAGGGCCCTCTGTATCCTATCCCTACCCTCCAGTGTATCTACCACTCCTCCTAGTTTAGCGTCCTCTGCAAACTTGCTGAGGATGCAATCCACGCCATCCTCCAGATCATTAATGAAGCTACCGAACAAAACCGGCCCCAGGACCGACCCTTGGGGCACTCCACTTGATACCGGCTGCCAACTGGACATGGAGCCATTGATCACTACCTGTTGAGCCCGACAATCTAGCCAGCTTTCTATCCACCTTATAGTCCATTCATCCAGCCCATACTTCTTTAACTTGCTGACAAGAATACTTTGTGAGACCGTGTCAAAAGCTTTGCTAAAGTCAAGGAATAACACATCCACTGCTTTCCCCTCATCCACAGAGCCACTTATCCCGTCATAGAAGGCAATTAGGTTAGTCAGCATGACTTGCCCTTGGTGAATCCATGCTGACTGTTCCTGATCACTTTCCTCTCCTCTAAGTGCTTCAAAATCGATTCCTTGAGGACCTGCTCCATGATTTTTCCAGGGACTGAGGTGAGGCTGACTGGCCTGTAATTCCCCGGATCCTCCTTCTTCCCTTTTTTAAAGGTGGGCATCACATTAACCTTTTTCCAGTCATCTGGGACCTCCCCCGATTGCCATGAGTTTTCAGAGATAATGGCCAATGGCTCTGCAATCACATCCACCAACTCCTTTAGCACCCTCGGATGCAGTGCATCCGGCATCATGGACTTGTGCTCATCCAGCTTTTCTAAATAGTCCTGAACCACTTCTTTCTCCACAGAGGGCTGGTCACCTCCTCCCCATGCTGTGCTGCCCAGTGCACTAGTCTGGGAGCTGACCTTGTTCATGAAGACAGAGGCAAAAAAAGCATTGAGTACACTGAGTACACACTTTCCTTGACCTTCTTCTTGTTGCTAACATACCTATAGAAACCCTTCTTGTTATTCTTAACATCCCTTGCTAGCTGCAACTCCGAGTGTGATTTGACCTTCCTGATTTCACTCCTGCATGCCTGAGCAATATTTTTATACTCCTCTCTAGCCATCTGTCGAATCTTCCACTTCTCGTAAACTTCTTTTTTGTGTTTTAGATCAGCAAGGATTTCACTGTTAAGCCATGCTGGTCGCCTGCCATATTTACTATTCTTTCTACACATCGGGATGGTTTGTTCCTGCAACCTCAATAAGGATTCCTTAAAATACAACCAGCTCTCCTGGACTCCTTTCCCCCTCATGTTATTCTCCCAGGGCATCCTGCCCATCAGTTCCCTGAAGGAGTCAAAGTCTGCTTTTCTGAAGTCCAGGGTCCGTATTCTGCTGCTCTCCTTTCTTCCCTGTGTCAGGATCCTGAACTCGACCATCTCATGGTCACTGCCTCCCAGGTTCCCGTTCACTGTTGCTTCCCCTACTAATTCTTCCCGGTTTGTTAGCAGCAGGTCAAGAAGAGCTCTGCCCCTAGTTGGTTCCTCCAGCACTTGCACCAGGAAATTGTCACCTACACTTTCCAAAAACTTCCTGGATTGTCTGTGCACCGCTGTATTGCTCTCCCAGCAGATATTGGGGTGATTGAAGTCTCCCATGAGAACCAGAGCCTGTGATCTGGTAACTTCCGTTAGTTGCCTGAAAAAAGCCTCTATAGCAGACTCCCACCACGACATCACCCTTGTTGCTCATGCTTCTAAACTTAATCCAGGGACTCTCAGGTTTTTCTGCAGTTTCATACTGGAGCTCTGAGCAGTCATACTGCTCGCTTATATACAATGCAACTCCCCCATGTTTGCTGCCCTGCCTGTCTTTCCTGAACAGTTTATATCCATCCATGACAGTACTCCAGTCATGTGAGTTATCCCACCAAGTCTCTGTTATTCCAATCTCATTATAATTCCTTGACTGTGCCAGGGCTTCCAGTTCTCCCTGCTTGTTTCCCAGGCTTCTTGCATTTGTGTATAGGCACTTAAGATAACTCGCTGATCATCCTGCTTTCTCAGTATGAGGCAGGAGTCCTCTCCTCTTGCGCTCTCCTGTTCATGCTTCCTCCTGGTATCCCACTTCCCCACTTACCTCAGGGCTTTAGTCTCCTTCCCCCGGTGAACCTAGTTTAAAGCCCTCCTTACTAGGTTAGCCAGCCTGTTACGAAGATGCTCTTCCCCCTCTTCATTAGGTGGAGCCCATCTCTGCCTAGCACTCCTTCTTCTTGAAACACCATCCTCATGTGTCCTCACAGCAACAGGTTGTAGTGGCAAAAGACCATTGTGTGTACCATTCCACTGTCTAATGTGCTACCTTATGGGAATTTTTTGTAGTGTATGGTGGGGCTGCCACTTTGTATTGTGGGATACCATCACTGCTCTCAGGTAACTATGGGAGTTTGGGGTCAAATTCCCACAACTTCCTTTGTTCCATTCTGTAATCTACTCCTTTCCACACTGTTTTTCTTTCTCACCACCATCCAGAAACATGGATGCCATGCCAACACATCTGAACTGTCTTGTCCATTTTACATTTGGGGCAAGGCATTCTTTTGTATTTGTTGTACCACAGCAACAGTACTGAGGATGACTGCAAGAGAGAGAATGAACAACTAGAATACCTTCAGGTATTTGCTGACTAACTGTAGAGGATGGAGACGTGGTTTTGGGCCTGTACTATGAGCATGGAGTGGTGAGATTGGGTCAGGATGCAAACCTGCGATCACAGAATCATAGAATCACAGACTTTAAGGTCAGAAGGGACCGTTATGATCATCTAGTCTGACCTCCTGCACAATGCAGGCCAAAGAATCTCACCCACCCACCCCTGTAACAAACCCCTAACCTATGTCTGAGCTACTGAAGTCCTCAAATCGTGGTTTAAAGACTTCAAGGTGCAGAGAATCCTCCAGCAAGTGACCCGTGCCCCACGCTGCAAAGGAAGGCAAAAAACCCCCAGGGCCTCTGCCACTCTGCCCTGGAGGAAAATTCCTTCCCAGTCCCAAATATGGCAATCAGCTAAACCCTGAGCATGTGGGCAAGACTCATCAGCCAGACACCCAGGAAAGAATTCTCTGTAGTAACTCAGATCCCACCCCATCTAACATCCCATGACATGCCATTGGGCATATTTACCACTAATAGTTGAAGATCAATTAATTGCCAAAATTAGGCTATCCCATCATATCATCCCTTCCATAAACTTATCAAGCTTAGTCTTGAAGCCAGATATGTCTTCTGCCCCACTGCTTCCCTTGGAAGGCTGTTCCAGAACTTGACTCCTCTGATAGTTAGAAACCTTCGTCTAATTTCAACTTCCTTGATGGCCAGTTTATATCCATTTGTTCTTGTGTCCACATTGGTACTGAGCTAAATAATTCCTCTCCCTCCCTGGTATTTATCCCTCTGATATATTTATAGAGAGCAATCATATCTCCCCTCAACCTTCTTTTTGTTAGGCTAAACAAGCCAAGCTCCTTGAGTCTCCTTTCATAAGACAAGTTTTCCTTTCCTCGGATCATCCTCTCTGTACCTGTTCCAGTTTGAATTCATTCTTCTTAAACATGGGAGACCAGAACTGCACACAGTATTCCAGGTGAGGTCTCACCAGTGCCTTGTATAACGGTACTAAAACCTCCTTATCTCTACTGGAAATACCTCGCCTGATGCATCCCAAGACCGCATTAGCTTTTTTCATGGCGATATCACATTGATCACAGGATGACTATGAGCCGCCAACCAATACTCCGAGGTCCTTCTCCTCCTCTGTTACTTCCAACTGATGCGTCCCAAGTTTATAACAAAAATTCTTGTTATTAATCCCTAAATGCATGACCTTGCACTTTTCACTATTAAATTTCATCCTATTACTATTACTCCAGTTTAAAAGGTCATCCAGATCTTCCTGTATGATATCCCGGTCTCTCTCTAAATTGGCAATACATCCCAGCTTTGTGTCATCTGCAAACTTTATTAGCACATTCCCGCTTTTTGTGCCAAGGTCAGCAATAAAAAGATTAAATAAAATTGGTCCCAAAACCAATCCCTGAGGAACTCCACTAGTAACCTCCTTCCAGCCTGACAGTTCACCTTTCAGTGTGACCCATTGTAGTCTCCCCTTTAACCTGTTCCTTATCCACCTTTCAATTTTCATATTGATCCCCAGCTTTTCCAATTTAGCTAATAATTCCCCATGTGACACCGTATCAAATGCCTTACTGAAATCGAGGTAAATTAGATCCACTGCGTTCCCTTTGTCTAAAAAATCTGTTACCTTCTCAAAGAAGGAGATCAGGTTGGTTTGGCAGGATCTACCTTTTGTAAAACCACGTTGTATTTTGTCTCATTTACCATTGACCTCAATGTCCTTAACTATTTTCTCCTTCAAAATTTTTTCCAAGACCTTGCATACTACAGATGTCAAAATAACAGGCCTGTAGTTACCCAGATCACTTTTTTTTCCTTTGTTAAAAATAGAAACTATGTTAGCAATTCTCCAGGCATACGGTACAACCCCTGAGTTTACCAATTCATTAAAAATTTTTGCTAATGGGCTTGCAATTTCATGTGCCAGTTCCTTCAATATTCTTGGATGAAGATGATCTGGGCCCCCTGATTTATTCCCTTTAAGCTGTTCAAGTTTGGCTTCTACCTTGGATGTGGTAATATCTACCTCAGAATCACAGAATATCAGGGTTGGAAGGGAACTCAGGAGGTCATCTAGTCCAACCCCCTGCTCAAAGCAGGACCAATCCCCAATTTTTGCCCCAGATCCCAAATGGCCCCCTCAAGGATTGAACTTACAACCCTGGGTTTAGCAGGCCAATGCTCAAACCACTGAGCTATCCCTCCCGCATAGCTTCATTCCCATTTGTCCTCCTACCATTATCCCTAAGCCCCGCATTAGTCTCATTAAAGACTGAGGCAAAGTATTTGTTTAGATATTGGGCCATGCCTAGATTATCCTTAACCTCCACTCCATCCTCAGTGTTTAGCAGTCCCACTTCTTCTTTCTTTGTTTTCTTCTTATTTATATGGCCATAGAACCTTTTACTACTGGTTTAATTTCCTTTGCAAGGTCCAACTCTACATGGCTTTTGGCCTTTCTCACTTTATCCGTACATGTTCTGACCTCAATAAGGTACCTTTCCTTGCTAATCCCTCCCATCTTCCACTCCTTGTAGGCTTTCTGCTTTTTCTTAATCACCTCTCTGAGATGCTTGCTCATCCAGCTTGGTCTACAACTCCTGCCTATGACTTTTTTCCCCTTTCTTGGGATGCAGGCTTCTGATAGTTTCTGCAACTTTGACTTGAAGTAATTCCAGGCTTCCTCCGCCTTTAGATCCACAAGTTCTTCAGTCCAATCAAATTCCCTAACTAATTCTCTTAAATTTTTAAAGTTAGGCTTTTTCAAATAAGAAAAGGAGTACTTGTGGCACCTCAGAGACTAACAAATTTATTTGAGCATAAGCTTTCATGAGCTACAGCTCACTTCATCGGATGCATTCAGTGGAAAATACAGTGGGAAGATTTATATACACAGAGAACATGAAACAATGGGTGTTACCATACACACTGTAACCAGAGTGATCACTTAAGGTGAGGTATTACCAGCAGCAGAGCGGAGGAGGCGGGGGGGGGGGGGGAACCTTTTGTAGTGATAATCAAGGTGGGCCATTTCCAGCAGTTGACAAGAACATCTGAGGAACAGTGGGGGGTGGGAGGTGGGGATAAACATGGGGAAATTGTTTTACTTTGTGTAATGACCCATCCACTACCAGTCTCTATTCAAGCCTAAGTTAATTGTATCCAGTTTGCAAATTAATTCCAATTTAGCAGTCTCTCGTTGGAGTCTGTTTTTGAAGTTTTTTTGTTGAAGTATTGCCACTTCTAGGTCTGTAATCGAGTGACCAGAGAGATTGAAGTGTTCTCCGACTGGTTTTTGAATGTTATAATTCTTGACATCTGATTTGTGTCCATTTATTCTTTTACGTAGAGACTGTCCAGTTTGACCAATGTACATGGCAGAGGGGCATTGCTGGCACATGATGGCATATATCACATTGGTAGATGTGCAGGTGAACAAGCCTCTGATCGTGTGGCTGATGTGATTAGGCCCTATGATGGTGTCTCCTGAATAGATATGTGGACACAGTTGGCAATGGGCTTTGTTGCAAGGATAGGTTCCTGGGCTAGTGGTTCTGTTGTGTGGTGTGTGGTTGCCGGTGAGTATTTGCTTCAGGTTGAGGGGCTGTCTGTAAGCAAGGACTGGCCTGTCTCCCAAGATCTGTGAGAGTGATGGGTCGTCCTTCAGGATAGGTTGTAGATCCCTGATGATGCGTTGGAGAGGTTTTAGTTGGGGGCTGAAGGTGATGGCTAGTGGCGTTCTGTTATTTTCTTTGTTGGGCCTGTCCTGTCGTAGGTAACTTCTGAGTCCTCTTCGGGCTGTGTCAATCTGTTTCTTCACTTCAGCAGGTGGCTATTGTAGTTGTAAGAATGCTTGATAGAGATCTTGTAGGTGTTTGTCTCTGTCTGAGGGGTTGGAGCAAAGGCAGTTGTATCGTAGAGCTTGGCTGTAGATGATGGATCGTGTGGTGTGGTCTGGATGAAAGCTGGAAGCATGTAGGTAGGCATAGCAGTCAGTAGGTTTCCGGTATAGGGTGGTGTTTATGTGACCATTGCTTATTAGCACCGTAGTGTCCAGGAAGTGGATCTCTTGTGTGGACAGTTCAGCAGAATGAACTGTTACAAGGGGAAGATAATCCACCCAATTCACAGTTTGTAAAATATTACTGAGAGTTTGGATTTTTTAATATGGTCTCGCATTGAATGACATGACTGAAAATGGAACAGCAGGGTAGTACAAAAAATAATATTTAGAGGTAAGTGATTTTCAGAAGTCTTAAGGGTTGTTGGCATTGCCTCTTTAACAAAACTGTATTTACTATATTTCCACCTGGTTTGAAATTAGATTCTTTTAGTTTATTCCATGGCTCAATGCAGTTGACATATTTCCTGCTCTAGTATTTTAAAGGAGTCTAGGTGTTTGGTTTCCATTATTTTAACAAATGTATCAGTGTTCCTGACCCTACTTGTGTAGTTTTTAACCTCCATCCGTGAAAACTGGAAGAGAAATGTCAGGTTATTCATTATGTTGTGTACTAATCATCCCCTAAAAAGACTATTGGAAACTTCCATGGAGTCTTTTTTTAATCAGTGACACCAAATAATAGGTGCTGAGGTGGGAAGGGATTACATTTTACCTTTAATTTGTAGAAGGAAAAATGTCACACAAGCTAGTTTCATTTTATCTCATACTTTTTAATATCCTTCTCTGTTGGAGTCTACTCTGGCTTTTGATCTGGTGCTGGGTTCATTAGCACTGATTCAAGGTGAATGCCTGATTTGCTATGGGCCACTGCAGGCTTTTTTTTTCTTTTCTACTACTTGCAATAATTACCATACATAAAGTACATCTGTGTCTTTTCAACATTAGAATAATAATGCATGGTTTTATATCATGCTGAAGGGGTTTTGTTTACAGCCTATCTACTATTTTCAAATTCTTTGAGCAAGAAATTATTATACACTGCATTTTATGGTGGCATCTGTCTTTCAGGCTCTGGTCTGTTTAGATGCTTCCAGGTGGATATATTATGAATATGACCTGCAACATGTATTTCATGTTCATAACACTATAGGAACAGCTCTCATTCTGGGTTGCCAGCATTTGTCTTGGAAATGACGAGCTTGCTCCCATCCCATTCCTTGGGTCTCATTCTTCTGAAGTCAATGGAGCTACTCTGATGGAAAATGGTGTAAGTGAGAATCAGGCCCCTGGTCTCCAGCCTTCTGCTGAAATGGATCTATTCACCCACTTGAAACTGATCCTTCTGAAATGCCAGAAGTACCTCACACACTAATCTGTCAAATTCTATGGCAGCCCTAACAAAGCTCTGTGAGAACTGAAGCAAAGGATTCAGGATCCCATCTGAGGAGAACAATGTAGGGAGGATGAATATAGGGTCAGAGTATGAAAGAACATGAGACATCTTTGATTTTCCTATAACCAGTGGCTTTTATCATTTCCTTTTCCTTCCCTATGTTGCGTGAGGAAGAGAACTCTTCTAATCACTAGCTGAAACCCCACAGATTCCTCCCTTTACTCTCTCTCAGCATTTCTAAAGCACCTTACAATTTAATATCAAGTCATTTGGCTCCCCTAAGACGCCCTAGGCTTTTGACTGGTTTTCTGGCCAACGTAAGCATATTGGTTGCTGCTCACTTTCTGGACCCCATCAACCTCACTTTTGTACTTGTTCAATGTCTAGAGAGTCATTCCCTTCCACCAGGGAACATTAATATTATCATAATACCTGGCTCTAACATAGCACTTTTTTATCAGTAGATCTCAAAGTGCCTTTACAAAGGAGGGCAGTGGCATCATACCACTTTGCAGATGGGGAAACTGAGTTGCACAGGGGGAAGTGACTTGCCCAAGGTCACCCATATGACAATAGAACCCAGGTCTCCTAAGTCCCAGTCCCGTGCTCTAGCCACTAGGTCACACTGCCTCCCTAAGTATACTCTATTTCTTAGAACAAGTGACAAGGCTAGAACTTCAGCAATGGTGTCACCGTTCTCAGCCACTAACTCTCCCAGTTGACCTCCTTTCTGAATTGTTTCCTTTTACATTAAAAAGCATCTGTTATTTTGACTCATGCTTCCCTTCCACTACAAATCGCTCCCCTTATTTCACTGTCATGCATAGTATTTTCATCAGCTCAGGCTAAGCGAAGTGAGATGTGAACGAGGGAAGCAGCCATCCAAAGGATTTGCTAAACAATAGAGGAAGTACACTGGTGTTGCTGCCAGTGATGTTGTAATGGGTGTAACAAAAATTAATTTGGCTCCATCCCAGAAACACTCACAGGGTTTTTTAAAGAAAGAATCAAATTGGAGAGCCCAGATTTGTAATTAAGCCATCAGCTGCCCGAACCCTATATTGTGAGATTAAAATAAAGTCAACAGACACACTCTTTCTTCTTCAGCAGAGCATGACAATTCCAACTTTCCTCTGACCACAGGATATTCAGCTTTTGCTCATATACTACGCTCAGTGCAGCTCAGTTCTATGCTCCCTTTGTCTAAACATGCTCTGAGGCTTTGTCTTCAGTTTGAAAGACTTGAGAATTGGCCATTGTTTTTAATGATACTGCACTTCCTGCCAGGATACTCCTGTGTTCTCCTGTTAGTGCTACACATTCAGCATTGCTGCCAAGGTCTGGGAACATGTGTTTCACAAAGAATCATTCAACCTCTGCTGGACTTGGATTGAAACAATGGATTTATCCCTTGAACGTTCAAGGGAAATGCTCTGATATCTTTATTGCACCATGCAGTCCCTTTAACCAAGGTTTTGCACAGCTGGTGACACGCACTGTCTGTAGTTTTCTGGATCACTTATCATATTTAACATCTGCAACAGCCTCTTTGGATAGACACAGAACGCCGGCTAGCTCTCAGACTATCTAGATGAAATTTCATTGAAAGCTATCTATCTAGAAGTACTAGAATTAAAATAATGCCTGGAAACCAACATCTTCAATAAAACCCTATGCCTCTGCTAGCACCATTCCAAGCTTTCAGAATGGATTCTCCCGATGCTGAGCTAATTACCACTCTGCTGGCTCCCACCTGTGTCCTGACAGATTCATTTTACAGTGAAAAAGCAAAGTGATAGTTCCCACTGTACTTCCCTTGCTGGCGTTAGTCCCCCATACCAGTATGTGCCACTATGCTGAGTTTGCTGCCTGCTAAACACAATGCTTTATCATCCACAAATACTGCACATGGCCAGCAGTAGGCTTATAACACTAGTGGCATCCTGAACAGCAGCTTTTCATAGATTTTAAGGCCAGGACCAACCATTAGATTATCGAGTCTGACTTTCTGTATAACCCAGATTAAAGAATATCACTCAATTACCCCTGTATTGAGCCCAATATCTGTGGTTGTCTAAAGCATATTTTCCATAAAGGCATATTTGATTTGAAGACATAAAAATGCACAATCCACTACTTACCATGGTAGTTTGTTCCTGTGGTTAATCACCCTCACCATTAAAACGTTGTACTTTATTTCTAAGGTGAATTTGTTAGGTTTTAACTTCCAGCCATTTGTTTTTTATGATGTTCTCTGCTTGATTAAAAAGCCCTTTCATACCCGCTATTTTCTCACCATGTAGGTACTCACTCATCATAATCATGTCACCTGTCAATCTTTTTGATCAACTAAACAGATTGAGCTTCTTAAGTCTCTCACTATAAAGCTTCTCCCTTTCCCCAGCTCTCAGATCATTTTTGTGGCTCTTTTCTGCACCCTCTCCAAATTTTCAATACCCTTCTTAAAATGTGAACCCCAGAACTATACACAGTATTCTTCTATCAGTAAAAATCACCTCCCTACTCCCCTATATATACATCCAAGGTTTGCAATAGCACATTTTGCCACAGCATTACACTGGAAGCTCACATTCAGTTGTTTCTCCACTATGATCCCTAAATTTTCTTCAGAGTCACTAGTTTCCTGGATACTGTCCCTCATTTGGTACGGACAGCCAGCATGTTGTGTTCCTAGATATACCACCTTGTATTTGGTTGTATTAAAATGCATTTTGCTTGAATAGGTCCAGCTTACCAAGCTCTCCGGAGTGCAGTTTATGGCTGCCCTGTCCTCATCATTATGCACCACTCCACCAATCTTTGTGTCATCCACAAATATTATCAGCAATGATTTTATATGTACTTCCATATATCTTTGGTCAAAATATTGCATATTGTCAGGCATGGTACCAATCTCCATGGAACTCTACTAGGAACACCTCTATTCAAAGACGATTCTCCATCGACAACTGTCAGCCAGTTCAGACTCCATTTAGCATGCTTTATTGATATTGTATAGTGCTAACTTTTAATCGGAATGTCTTGCACCACTAAGTCAAACATCTCACAAAAGTCTAAGTATATTACATCTATACAGTTTCCTTTATCCACCAGACTTGTAATCTCAGCAAAAAATGAAATCAGGTTTGTTTTAAAAGACCTATTTCCCATAAAACTATGTTGACTGGCATTATTCCTGTCCTTTAATTCTTTATTGTTTGAATGCCATATTAGCTTTCCCATTATTTTGTCTGGGATTGATGTCAAACTAACCAACCTACAATTGCCTAGGTCACCCACCTTGCCCTTTCTGAATGTTAGCTTGACTTTAGTACACTTCCAATTTTCTGGACTTTCCCCCGTATTCCAAGATTTATTAAAAATTAACAACAGTGGGCCGGAGTTCTCCTTAGTCAACTCTTTTATGACTCTTGGGTGCAAGTTATCCAGGCCTGCTGATTTTTAAATGGTTAGCCTTAGTAGATGCTGTTAAATATCCTCCATAGTATGAATGCATTGGAAAGTAGTTCATCATCTTTGTGTGATATAAGTGCGTCAATCTGTTTCTTTCCAAATACAAAACAGAAATATTAAACACTCCTGCCTTTTCTGAATTATGATGATGAATTTTACCCTCTCCATCTAGTAGTGAACCTACATTACTGTTAGGATTTCTTTTGTTCCTGATTTACTTTAAAAACTCCTCCTTGGTGTCCTAGGCCCTGCCAGACATGATTTTTTCCCCTGCTGTCTTTCACTTACCTTATCAATTTTCTACATTTAATTACTTCTAATTTATACATTTTTCTCTTTCACCTTTTTTTACATTTGTTATACATGAATTTTTATTTCTAATTGCTGCCTTGATTTCCTCTTTTAACGAGCATGGGCTTTTAACAAAGTTGTCCTCTTTCAGAATTGTGGCATTTTTGGTCACCTAGTAAATGCTTTTTAAACATCTCCCAATTTCCATTCATGATGTTCTGTCTAAATTTTTCTGCTCAATGAATGTCATTCATAATTTTCCTCAGCTTTAGGAGACTATCCCTTTTAAAGTATTACATGTATATACTACTACTTGGAACTGTCCACTGTCTGCCTATATTGAATGTAATCAGGTATTATTATTTATTTATCACAAAGAAACCTAAAATAAAGTAACCTCATGTTGGCTGCAATATCTTGTGAGTTAAAAAGTTATCTGTCATTTTTTAAAAATCCAATGAGGTTTTACTCCTGGCTGCGTGAGGCTTCCAGCATGTCTTCTAGATTGAAGTCCTCCAGTATAAACACAGATTTCAGAGTAACAGCCGTGTTAGTCTGTATTCGCAAAAAGAAAAGGAGTACTTGTGGCACCTTAGAGACTAACTAATTTATTTGAGCATAAGCTTTCGTGAGCTACAGCTCACTTCATCGGATGCATACTGTGGAAACTGCAGAGGACATTATATACACAGAGACCATGAAACAATACCTCCTCCCACCCCACTCTCCTGCTGGTAATAGCTTATCTAAAGTGATCACTCTCCTTACAATGTGTATGATAATCAAGTTGGGCCATTTCCAGCACAAATCCAGGTTTTCTCACCCTCCACCCCCCCACACACAAACTCACTCTCCTGCTGGTAATAGCCCATCCAAAGTGACCACTCTCTTTACAATGTGTATGATAATCAAGTTGGGCCATTTCCAGCACAAATCCAGGTTTTCTCACCCTCCGCCCCCCCATACACAAACTCACTCTCCTGCTGGTAATAGCCCATCCAAACTGACCACTTGCCTTACAATGTGTATGATAATCAAGGTGGGCCATTTCCAGCATAAATCCAAGTTTAACCAGAACGTCTGGGGGGGGGGGGGGCGGGGTAGGAAAAAACAAGGGGAAATAGGCTACCTTGCATAATGACTTAGCCACTCCCAGTCTCTATTTAAGCCCAAATTAATAGTATCCAATTTGCAAATGAATTCCAATTCAGCAGTTTCTCGCTGGAGTCTGGATTTGAAGTTTTTTTGTTGTAAGATAGCGACCTTCATGTCTGTAATTGCGTGACCAGAGAGATTGAAGTGTTCTCCGACTGGTTTATGAATGTTATAATTCTTGACATCTGATTTGTGTCCATTTATTCTTTTGCGTAGATACTGTCCAGTTTGACCAATGTACATGGCAGAGGGGCATTGCTGGCACATGATGGCATATATCACATTGGTGGATGTGCAGGTGAACGAGCCTCTGATAGTGTGGTTAATGTTATTAGGCCCTGTGATGGTGTCCCCTGAATAGATATGTGGGCACAGTTGGCAACGGGCTTTGTTGCAAGGATAGGTTCCTGGGTTAGTGGTTCTGTTGTGTGGTATGTGGTTGTTGGTGAGTATTTGCTTCAGGTTGGGGGGCTGTCTGTAGGCAAGGAGTGGCCTGTCTCCCAAGATTTGTGAGAGTGTTGGGTCATCCTTCAGGATAGGTTGTAGATCCTTAATAATGCGTTGGAGGGGTTTTAGTTGGGGGCTGAAGGTGACGGCTAGTGGCGTTCTGTTATTTTCTTTGTTAGGCCTGTCCTGTAGTAGGTGACTTCTGGGAACTCTTCTGGCTCTATCAATCTGTTTCTTCACTTCCGCAGGTGGGTATTGTAGTTGTAAGAATGCTTGATAGAGATCTTGTAGGTGTTTGTCTCTGTCTGAGGGGTTGGAGCAAATGCGGTTGTATCGCAGAGCTTGGCTGTAGACGATGGATCGTGTGGTGTGGTCAGGGTAAAAGCTGGAGGCATGTAGGTAGGAATAGCGGTCAGTAGGTTTCCGGTATAGGGTGGTGTTTATGTGACCATCATTTATTAGCACTGTAGTGTCCAGGAAGTGGATCTCTTGTGTGGACTGGACCAGGCTGAGGTTGATGGTGGGATGGAAATTGTTGAAATCATGGTGGAATTCCTCAAGGGCTTCTTTTCCATGGGTCCAGATGATGAAGATGTCATCAATATAGCGCAAGCAGAGTAGGGGCGTTAGGGGACGAGAGCTGAGGAAGCGTTGTTCTAAATCAGCCATAAAAATGTTGGCATACTGTGGGGCCATGCGGGTACCCATAGCAGTGCTGCTGATCTGAAGGTATACATTGTCCCCAAATGTAAAATAGTTACGGGTAAGGACAAAGTCACAAAATTCAGCCACCAGGTTAGCCGTGACATTATCGGGGATAGTGTTCTTGACGGCTTGTAGTCCATCTTTGTGTGGAATGTTGGTGTAGAGGGCTTCTACATCCATAGTGGCCAGGATGGTGTTATCAGGAAGATCACCGATGGATTGTAGTTTCCTCAGGAAGTCAGTGGTGTCTCGAAGGTAGCTAGGAGTGCTGGTAGCATAGGGCCTGAGGAGGGAGTCTACATAGCCAGACAATCCTGCTGTCAGGGTGCCAATGCCTGAGATGATGGGGCGCCCAGGATTTCCAGGTTTATGGATCTTGGGTAGTAGATAGAATATCCCAGGTCGGGGTTCCAGGGGTGTGTTTGTGCGGATTTGATCTTGTGCTTTTTCAGGAAGTTTCTTGAGCAAATGCTGTAGTTTCTTTCCACATATTACAAATAGATGCTTAAGAAACAGGTTGTCCTGCTCTCTGGTTTGATTTGGTGGTCTGTAACAGACCCCCATAATACCCCTCCTGAACATTGTTAGCTAGCACCTGAATCCATATACATTCTAGAGCCTGCTGTTCTCAGTTATCAATGTCTAAAACAAGTAATGATGTCTTTAATGCAGAGTGCTACCCTTTACCCCCATCTATTTTAGCCAACCTATCCTTCATAAACAGATTGTATCCAGTGATTTTAACACCTGTTATGGAAATTGTCTCCAACAGGTTTCAGTAACGCCAATTACATCAAGTTGCTTTTTCACCAGTGAGAATTTCCAATTCCTCTTGCTTATTACCTAGACTCCTAGATCCAGATTCTTAACACGCCCAGAATTTCAAGTCATGGAAATGGAATTTAGTCATTTTATTTACCATAATTCAGTGTCCTCTGCCTTAATGGGGTAAAAGAAACTCTCCCCTAAGCTTTGGTACGGGTAGGGTTATGATCTCGCTAACAGTCAACCACCCGTATCCACTGTAAACCAGTCTGGTGTTTCTTTAGGAACGCTGATGAGCGTCACTGCCAGCAGACCATCTGAGGAGGCATCACAATAAGGGGAAAGAGAGCTGGAGCTGAGACAACAGTAGGTTTTTGCTTCCTCTATGGAAGTTGGTTGAAGCACTCTTACTCAGGAAAGCCCTTTTGTCTTTCTTTGGCCCCAAACAGGACAGGATATTTATTGCTTTTGATTTTCTCTTTAAGTACAGGTTTCAGAGTAGCAGCTGTGTTAGTCTGTATCCGCAAAAAGAAAAGGAGTACTTGTGGCACCTTAGAGACTAACACATTTATTTGAGCATAAGCTTTCGTGAGCTACAGCTCACTTCATCGGATGCATGCAGGGAAATTACAGTGGGGAGATTTATATACACAGAGAACATGAAACAATGTGTGTTACCATACACACTGTAATCAGAGTGATCAGGTAAGGTGACCTATTACCAGCAGGAGAGCGGGGTCGGGGGGGGGAACCTTTTGTAGTGATAATCAAGGTGGGCCATTCCCAGCAGTTGACAAGAACATCTGAGGAACAGTGTGTGTGGGGGGGGGGATAAACATGGGGAAATAGTTTTAATTTGTGTAATGACACATCCACTCCCAGTCTTTATTCAAGCCTAAATTAATTGTATCCAGTTTGCAAATTAATTCCAATTCAGCAGTCTCTAGTTGGAGTCTGTTTTTGAAGTTTTTTTGTTGAAGAATTGCCACTTTTAGGTCTGTAATCGAGTAACCAAAGAGATTGAAGTGTTCTCCAAATGGTTTTTGAATGTTATTAATTTGCAAACTGGATACAATTAACTTAGGCTTGAATAAAGTCTGGGAGTGGATGTGTCATTACACAAATTAAAACTATTTTCCCATGTTTATTTCCCGCCCCCCTACTGTTCCTCACACGTTCTTGTCACCTGTTGGAAATGGCCCACCTTGATTATCACTACAAAAAGTTTTTCCCCCCACCGCTCTCCTGCTGGTAATAGCTCACCTTACCTGATCACTCTTTTTACAATGTGTATGGTAACACCCTGTCAGAAATATAAAGGGAAGGGTAAACACCTTTAAATCCCTCCTGGCCAGAGGAAAAACCCTTTCACCTGTAAAGGGTTAAGAAGCTAAGACAACCTTGCTGGCACCTGACCAAAATGACCAGTGAGGAAATAAGATACTTTCAAAGCTGGAGGGGGCAGGAAACAAAGGCTTCTCTCTGTCTGTGTGTTGTCTTTTGCCAGGACCAGACCAGGAATGCAGGTCAGAACTCCTGTAAAGGGTTAATAAGCAATCTAGTTAGATATGCATTAGATTCTGTTTTGTTTAAATCGCTGATAAAATAAGTTGTTCTGGATGGAATGTATATTGCTGTTTTTGTGTCTTTTTGTAACTTAAGGTTTTGCCTAGAGGGATTCTCTGTGTTTTGAATCTGATTACCCTGTAAGGTATTTACCATCCTATTTACAGAGGTGATTCTTTTACTTTTTCTTTAATTAAAATTCTTCTTTTAAGAACCTGATTGCTTTTTCGTTGTTCTTAAGATCCAAGGGTTTGGGTCTGTGTTCACCTATGCAAATTGGTGAGGATTTTTATCAAGCCTTCCCCAGGAAAGGGGGTGTAGGGCTTGGGGGGATTTTGGGAGGAAAGACGTTTCCAAGTGGGCTCTTTCCCTGTTATATTTGTTAGACGCTTGATGGTGGCAGCAATAAGGTCCAGGGACAAAAAGTAAAATAGTTTGTACCTTCGGGAAGTTTTAACCTAAGCTGGTAAAAATAAGCTTAGGGGGTTTTTCATGCAGGTCCCCACATCTGTACCCTAGAGTTCAGAGTGGGGAAGGAACCTTGACACACCCATTGTTGCATGTTCTCTGAGTATATAAATCTCCCCACTGTAATTTCCACTGCATACATCCGATGAAGTGAGCTGTAGCTAACGAAAGCTTATGCTCAAATAAATTTGTTAGTCTCTAAGGTGCTACAAGTACTCCTTTTCTTTAAGTACATCGAACCTTGCAGATTCTGAATCAGAGAGCATGTTTATACTGGGATATTTGTTTACACCCGTGCCAAACCCTAGTATAGACTCATTGCACCAGAGTAAAAATTGACTTTTGCTCCTACAAGATGTGTTATTTATTTATCATCACTAAGGCATCCAGGTGTATCAAATAAAAAATTCAAACAAATTAAATAAGTCATAGCCAAATGTTAGAACCAAGGATTCCATACACCTTAATACCTTAGGTAGAGCAAGGATGAGAGTCTGTGATGCACCTCGATCAGGCGCAGTGCAGATTCTACAACAAAGGGATGGCTAAAATGGCTTTAAACCACCTCTTCTCCCTGCAGATTGGAGGCAGCTCTGAGGGCCAGACAGAGAGATTCCCCAAGCATAACTTAGAAAGCCTTGGAGACCTATATCATAGCACTCTCTCTGGACTGATCTATGGACAGCAACATTGCTCCAAATCACCAAAGTGCTGTGTGCTTGGGCCCCACACCTTACACCAAGGCTTGCACAGGGGTCTTGGAAGGGAGTCTGCAGATGTCGTCCACATTTTCTGCACCAGTGGAATTCTCCATTGAGCAGATCCGGGGCTATTAGAGCCCTTACACCACTCTGGCCCTTTTAGCCAGCATAAAGGGGCTGGGGGTTGGTGTTAGAATTTCACCCCTAACATTTAACCAAGTGCAAAATAAAATAAATTCTCTTGTGTCAAGCTCTAAAACTTCCCAAAGTCAAGCTGTAGTAGACAAGTGGAGCATTCTCCAATTGCCAAAGTGGGCTGTAAGTCAAAAGTAGTTCCAGATAATCAGGTCCAAGTCCATTCTGGGCTTTCAAGTTCATTACTGTACTATTTGCAGGACTGGGACAGGCACGTCCAGGCCTGCCCTCTCAACTAAGGGGGATGAACCACTAAGCCCAGGCCTCTTAGTGAGTATGTGGGACAATGAAAGAGAAAAAGGAATAGGAGCAAGGTCAAAGGTTAAAAGTGAGGGAGTGAGGGGGGACACCGAGCAGAAAGGCCCAGCAGCACCCACTGTTTCTCAAAGGCATCAAAGGAGTCAGTGGACATGATTGGGGCCTATTTTTGATCTCTCATCCACAGTCAGAGTATCTTCCCAGTCCAGCTTCCTCCTACTGGTGTGATGGATGGCCATCTTGGCCAGTGCCAGGAGGAGGTTGACAAGTAGGTCAACTTTGTGGGGCCATGGATGGGGTGTGTAAGAATTAGGAAAAGTGCAGCCAGAACCTCAGTAAGAAGTTCTGGAGGAGCCGTGAAGTGGAGCTGCAGCCCAACACACTTCACACATGTGCAGCAGGGTCTCCTTTTTGCTGCAAAAGGGACAGGTGTTAGGGGAGTTTGTGAACCACGCCAGGTACATGCCCATGAAGGAGCCACAACTAACATCCCTGGTGAGCTGTGGAACCAGTGTACAATACAGACTGACCCACCATAGTTCCTTGCTCTCTGCAGGTGGCAACAGGTCCCACCACTTAGAGTTAGGGGAGGGGGGGACACAAAGGTGAGGAAGTGCATGGCATGAAGCATGAACTCTTACCGATGTTTTTGGGTGCAGTTCGGAGGCTGACCAGCTGGATGTCATGCAGCTGGCATATCAGGGGTCGGCTAGGGACACTCCCAGGGTACGGGCCTAATGATGAGCTCTGGGGGGCCTGGAGTGAGGAGTGGGCAGGGAGCACTCTCCTGCAGGGCCTGCTTGAGGAAAGCGAGAGGAGCAGGAGGCAAGGCTGCCCTCACCTCCTCAAAGGTCATTCCTGTAGAGATTACAGAAACAGAAACCCAGCATGCCCTAGCTGGGGTAAATGCAAGACTTTATTTCCTGTTAACACAGACTCCCACCTGCTTGCTCTATGCCCCCTGGGTGACAAAGCCTTTAGCCAAATTTCAAAAACAACAACATGTAACAGGAATAAAATATCCACACAAGAAGAAGAAGCAGCCCTGTGAAGGACAGAGTACACTACCTGAACCTTCAGTCTTGTGTCAAGGATTTATCCTGTTCTTTTAATACATCCAGCTACTAATCCTCACTTTCTTGAATTCTCAAGATCTCATGTAATCTTCCAGGAATGCAGGAGGCAATCTGTCTCTAGATGGATCTCTCCTTACATGGAGAGGATCTGGAGGACATGATGATGGTTCAACGTGGGCAGACAGGGGGTTGGTCACATGCCTCTGGATGCCCGAGTGAAGGTGATTGTTCCTGGAGGAAAACTGCTCCTATCACGTAGGATGGGGGATCAGCAGAAACTATGGTAGTTTTGCTTGGTTTATATAGGGCCAGAACTGGTGGAGTGCTCAGGTCTTACTTTAGTTCTCTGAATGCCTCACTCTGTTTATTCCCCAATGCCTGGAATTTTGTGGGCTCAGGAAAGCTTGTAATGGCTTTGACTTCTCCACCGGGTGAGGTAGGAATTTTCCCACGTGTCGCTATGGGCATGAATCAACATACTTCAATGACTAAGGCTCCTTCATCTGGGTAATCACTTGCACTTTATTTCACTTTCAAAGTGAATTAAACTAAACCAAATTAACACTGTTTAATTCTGAATGAGAGCATCCAAACAGTGATTTAATGCAGTTTAACTAATCAACTGTTAATTCACACCTTTGGTAAATTGAAATCAACACTCTGCAGTGTCTCTGTGGAGACAAACCCATCGCCACTGAAACTATAGGCTTATCTACACTGACCGGGGGATTGATGCATGGTGATTGATGCACTGGTGGTCGATTTAGCGGGTCTAAAACCCACTAAATCAACCGCAGATTGCTCTCCCATCGACTCCTGTATTCCACCTCAACGAGAAGCACAAGGGGAATCGACGGGAGAGCATCTCCCGTCGATATAGCATAGTGTGGACCCCACAACAAGTAGATCTAAGTATGTCGACTTCAACTACGTTATTTATGTAGCTGAAGTTGCGTAACTTAGATCGATCCCCGCCCCCCAGTGTAGACCAGGGCTCAGTGGTGTGAATAAGTCACCGCCCAGGTGACATATGTTATACCAACTTAAGCCTGGGCATGGACAGCACTAAACTCGATAAGTTTATGGAGGAGATGGTATGATGGGATAACATGATTTTGGCAGGTTTCAGAGTAACAGCCGTGTTAGTCTGTATTCGTAAAAAGAAAAGGAGTACTTGTGGCACCTTAGAGACTAACCAGTTTATTTGAGCATGAGCTTTCGTGAGCTACAGCTCACTTCATCGGATGCATAGCATATCGTGGAAACTGCAGAAGACATTATATACACACAGAGACCATGAAACAAAACTTCCTCCCACCCCACTGTCCTGCTGGTAACTAACAGCTTATCTAAAGTGATCATCAAGGAGGGCCATTTCCAGCACAAATCCAGGTTTTCTAACCGTTTCCCCCCCCCCCCCCAGACACACATACAAACTCACTCTCCTGCTGGTAATAGCCCATCCCTCTTTGAAACCTCTCTTTATAATGCGCATGATAATCAAGGTGGGTCATTTCCAGCACTAATCCAGGTTTTCTCACCCCCCCCCCCCAGGGATGGGCTAGATAGGTGAGAGGTTTATTGTGGGAGTGGGTGCGTGAGATTCTGTGGCCTGCATTGTGCAGGAGGTCAGACTAGATGATCATAACGGTCCCTTCTGACCTTAATATCTATGAGTCTATGTCGGCAGGAGAGTTTCTCCTGCCGACATAGCTACTATCACTCGTTAGGTGTAGATTAATTAAATCAGTGGGAGAGCTCTCTCCTGTTGTCTTAGAGTGGCTACACTAGAGATCTTAGAGAGGTGCAGCTGCGCCGGTATAATCTCTTTAGTATAGCCATAGCCAATGTTTCTTTCCTACTTTGTTGCAGCCTGAACTCACCATAGTGGATCTCTCTGGGCTCTGTGTTTTCAGGCCTCTTCTCTGGCTGTTCAGCTAGCTCTACCAGCTGGGCTAGAGGACTGTCTTGTCTGCTTTCCTTTTCCTGTGGATGTTCTGTGATCCGTTGGATCTTTGTTAATCCCATTCTGACACCATGCAGAGATTACAAGTATCCAATGCACCATGGTGCAGGTGAATGAAAAACTGACTTTACTTCCCATTTACACAGACTCTTACCTCTGTTCTATACCCCCTACTGGTCACTCTAAACCTTCAAAACACATACCACAATTACCCACCCCTTGAACTGTACCTGGATACAAATAGGAAGAATCTCTCTCTCCCCGCCACTCTTTGTCTGTCTTGTCTAGTCTACTAAGATTATAAAAACCTATGTTTGTATAGCAGCTACCACAATGGCACCCATTCCCGTCCAATCAGACAAGACAGATGTGGGTCGAACTCCAGAGAAGCTGGTCACAGCTTTTTAAGTACACACGAATTATAAATCACTGAAGCCAAACCATTACTACCCATGTATGAAACACAGGTGAAAGGGCAACAGAGATAGGTGAAATGGTTTGGGTAAAATAAAAACGGTCTCAAAATTCTAACCGAAATTAGTTTGTACTTTTGAAAAGTAATTAGCTCTTTTGGGTTATTTCTTTGGGGCATGGTTATAAACACACCTCTAAATATGCAAGTTCCAGAGAGGACCAGAAGTGAAAATGCCAAAAGCCTTAAGGGGAAAAGTTGTGCTTGAGTATTTCTGAGCCAGGAAGAGGCAGGAAGTGGTGGAAATCTCACAAGGAAATCTGTTTGCATATGATTTCTAGGCCCGTATTGCACACTCAGGAAGTTTGGTTGATTTGGCTAAGCATCTGAACCAAATCTGTTAAGGTCTGCAATTGCTAGTAAGCAAGGTGTGCTTTTGTTAGTAATAGCAATAGTTCTGGAAATTAGGTACAGTAGGTACGGATATCAGAAGTTATTGGGGGTCTCGCTTATTTTTAAAATCCTTAGAATAAGGAACTGAAATTGTAACCTCAATGAGCCCTCTTAGCAAAGAAGCATACACTCTCTTAAGTGAATCACTCAAACAGGGTAGAGAGTTATTTTTGCACATAGAACTTTTAATTCAGCTAGTTTAAAATTAAAATGAATAGTCTCCTTCACAGCACACAAAATATAATGCGGTCCTATTAGAACAAATGTTTTGTCTTGGCTTTGATGGTCCTCATTTCAGAAATACTGGGTTTAATTCAACACCAGTCTTTCCAGTGATTTCACTCAGGTTGCATCCATTTACATGCACAGTGCATCTGGCCTGTTATCATTAACTGTGTTCCCCAGCCAGGCCGTTGGAAGGACTATCTTTCCACATATAATCTATTAAACTGTTTTGGTTGATTTTGCCTTTTAAGCAAAAGAAGGGAAGGTGTTGGAGTCCAGTTGTTCCTCAGTTGCAAGGACAGAGTCAGCACACTTAGCCCAGGAGTAGCAGAGAACACCTCACATTTCTCCAAATCAAACCCCTCTAGCTGGTGTCCTTCAGCACAGGTCAGCTTGCTGTGACACATGTCTGAGGGAAGGAGTAGTAAATGTGGTGATCCTTGTGCTTGAAAAACCATGGTGAGGTGCAGAAAAGAAATAGGGCACTTCATATTATATGCTATATTCCCCTCCCTCACCCTTTGTCCATCTTGTCTAGTCTATTAGATTGTAAAACCTATGTTTGTACAGTGACTAGCACAACAGCACCCCATTCTCATTTGGGTGTTAAGCATATCTATTTAGGATGGCAGTGCCTTTCTGCATATATATTTTAAAGGAATGGCCCAGTTAACATTGAATAACAATGTTTTATTTATAGAACACCTTTCATCATGAAGTGCCGTGCAAACTATAAATACATACCACCCCATCACACAGAGCAGACAAAATTCTGAGCTTCAAGGTTTCATCTGAAAAAAATCCAGATGCAATAAAGTACATGGAACAACACCTTCCATACCTCAAAAGGTTAAAAGGCTGAGCAGATCCTACTGGGACTGGAACATTTTGTTTGAGAGAGTCAAGGCATTTCAAACCCGCAGTTTAGATCATTCAATTACCTTTCTCCTTGGTGAAAATTCTTTGATGCTCATATGTTGACCACATTAAAACAAATGTAGTTCAATCATATTTAAGGGGCCATGGACACCGAGACCGCCCACTTTTTATTGTGCTTCCATGTGTTTGCAATGTCTATGTAATTCTTTGTGTGTTTACTTTAGCTGAAAACAAGTGTTTCATCTTAGTTTCCTAAATATAAATCCACACTAGCCACCTAGCAGTTGGGATGAGCAATCTTGCAATAGCAAACTAGTGTTAACGTGGAAAGAGAAACAAGTTCAGAAGCAAAAATAATTTGAGTTTCAGGATTTCAAGATGCGTGTATAAAACTGATTTTTAAACAATTCCCAAACAAAAATATTGTTCAAGAGTTATGACTGAAAGTGTGTTTCAGGGAAGTCGAGCTAATACTCAGACACTTACTATACAAAACTTCTACAATGTTTAAAAAATTCACATTAAAAAGTCTGAAAATATATTGTTAAGTGATCCAGCCAGTTCCCTGTTGCCATATAATCCCTCATCACTCATGGCCATCCCACGCAACTTCACCTTCGCCTCCTTGTTTTGTTCCGTAATAGAAATGTGCTTTTGGATTTATTCTGTTGATTTCATATTTTGGGTCTCATTCTCATATACATCAAGGACATTTTACTCTAAGTATTGAGGCTGCTTCACAATGGAGTACACCAAACTCCTAAGAGTGCCAGGAGCATGCAAGGTGTATTGAGACTAAAGAGGCAAGAACCATAGGTGCTGTAGCAGATAGGTGCTAGCCCTGGTGGGTCCCAATAATCACTCAGACAGAAGGCTAACAGAAAGGGTATTTTATGAGGGCTGACAGGAAAGGGGAAGGCTGCAAACACCCTAGGTACAGAGGCTTAACAGTTACACTTTAAAGTGAGCAATATCAGTAAATGTTTGGGTCCCTGAGACAATCCACTCAAGAGCCAGGGCTCTTCAGGCCTAAGGTGCCTTCTCCAGTCTAGTCTATTCTAGTAAATAGAAGCTTTGTGGATTTCCAAGCCAGGCTCACTTAGTGTCTCTCACTGGCTCCCTGCCCAGCCACTGCTGCTCCCCCATAAATCCCACAGACATGAACCCAGCTGTAATGTCTGATAGTCACAGCCTACTCCACATGCAGCTCTGCAGACAGTTTTTTTTCTTGGGGAAATCTTTCTGCTTCTAGCTTCTATTCAGCTCCTTGGTTGCCATGCAGCTTCTGCATTCAGCTTTTTTGTAGCTCCTGGCTAGTGGCTAGCCATGTGGCTGCTGCTCCCACTCCCAAACAGAGCCCAGCCACCTCCTGGTTCAGGACCTTTCCCCTTACCTGGAGAGGGGATGTGTAGCAGGGATTTGTAGTCCCCTGATTAGTAGATCCATCACACTATATACATTTGAGGCAATATAAAGTGGTCACAAATTAGGTTTATATTTAAAGGCAACATTGTACTGCCAAATTGCCTTAATGCAAATGAGAATCAGGCTTGTTGTTTATTAAATGTGTAGTAAAGCTTTCAAAGGGAATACTCCCAAATACATTAAATTGTTAACTGTCCTATAGGCTCTCAAAGTGTGACTTCAGTGGGAGCTGGGGTTGTTCAACACCACTAATTAGCAAATCACTTCTATTTAGATGCCTGAATATGGCTTTAGAATCCTAACACTAGGCTCCTAGGTTTGTAAGTTTTGGTCTGTTTATACAAATTATAGTCATGCTACTTAAAGAGGTGACCACAGAGAAAAATGTCTGGACTCTATGAATGGAAAAGAAGCCCTAAAGTACAGAAGCTTTACCTATGAGATCTGAATTACAGTCATCTGAAGGGAAATTTGTTTAAAGTGGTCTAAGAGAAATAAGTAAAAGTAATGGGATGAAATTAAGTAAAGGAACACTCAGGCTGAAAGTCAGAAAAACCTTCCAAACAGTGAGATCTAGGAGACTAAAATAATCTCCCAAAGTAAGCGCTGGAAGCCCCAAAACTTGAGACATTTAAACCAGACTGGACATTGCAGTGGAGAATCTACTGTGCAGAACAATACTGCATGGCAGTAAGATGGGCTAAATAGTTTAATAAATCCTTTCAATCTCTAATTTCCCTAATGTTATGATTGCTCAATTAGTTCCACAAGGCCAACTTTGCTCTCTGTTTGATTAACTATTAGCAGCAATAACACATTTTATCCCTTTTGCAGATCAAGGGATGAAAAACTGCAGAGCAGACAGAATTTTCATACTTCCTGATTACAGCAGATCTGAAGTTGCCAAACTCTAGGGTAACCCACAGGTAGTGATGGAGTTGCTGCTGCCTACCAAGATTCACAGGAGAGCATTAGTGCTTAATAATAATTGACTTACCCACTCTTACTTTTAAAACAGATGTTCTTTTTCTTACTTGTGCTCACTAATTCCATCCCACATAGTTTAGTCTGTTAGCCTGTATGACAATAATGTTAATTAGCATGTGCAAAGTGGCTGACCCTGCTGGACTGAAATTTGCATATAATCAAGTATGCAGTCCAGCAAATCAAATAGCTACCATAATTTCATTCTAGTGCATATTAGCATGAATAAACCCTGGCTTCAGAGATCTTAGCCTTTCTATTTTGTTCTTTTAATGGTTTTTGTTCTGGCTGTTGCTGCTGAATAATCCCTTCTTTGGCAACAAAACTGAACCTCAGAACATCATTGGACTGCTGAGCAGACCGGCCCAGTTTAGACAGTAGATCTAGTTTCCCATGTAACAGCATTGGCCACTATAAGTTAAACAAGAAACACTGGGGTTAGGGGAGGTTCTCTCAGTTGCCTTTATGTTGAAATTACTCATTAGCATTCACTTGAAATTTATGTACACCAAGGAACGTTACAGTTAAAAACAATCTAAGCATTTTAAACGTTTGGAAATGAGCAACCATGGAAAGTAGAGAAATATCCTCAATGATCGTACAGTCCAAAATACACAAGTATAAAATATCTCATTACATATTCTCATGCCAGGGAGCAGGCCCATATTCTCCTTAGACAACATTACTTAATTAGCATCCTATCCACTTCTGAATCCAAATCCAAGTTGCACAGACACAAAATTAAACTGATGGTAATATATTTTACCTTATTAGCCTGGAAATAAAGAGGCTCCTGTAGGAGGTGAGTTTCTTAGACAAATTAGTGGGGTGCCTAAGCTTTGGAAGAGACAAGATCTCTGAGGTAACTATTACAGATTTCATAACTTTTTTTTTTAATGCAGGTTAGTGCATTCAACAATTCCCTTCTCCAAGTTCAACAGATGTTTGAAATAAACAGCTCTTTGAAATGTCCCACATGCACCATGCAAATTAGGAGAACTTATTTGGACTGTAAGACTACATTTAGTCAAATACAATTATAATGTATTTATCTTTACATACAATGTATCTCTACACAAGGACAAAAAAAAGTGTCCTTGGAAATAAATTTAGGTACCTATAAATCGTTTAAAATACATCACAAAAAAGTTAATGTAACAGAAAGCCAGTCCAGTTAGCCCAACCTCATGGCATAGGGACCAGAGCTTGAGTGGTCAGATCCAGGGTCTGAAGCCAGGAAACAAAGATAGAGTCAGGATTGTGCCAAATGTCAGGGCTGGAGGCACACCAAAGGTTGAGCTGGAATCAGTATCAGAAGTCACATGGTTGAGAACGGAGTAGAAATCAGGCAGCCATGCCCACAGCTGAGCCACAGTCAGGAAACAGTGCCAGGAGTCAAGCCACAGTCAGCAGTGCCAAAGGTCAAATTAGAGTCAGCAATCAGTACCAGGGTCAAGCTAGAGTCAGTCAGAGTCAGATAGCAATATCAAGAGTCAAACCAGAGTCAGGTCCAATACAGCAGCAGATTAGGCATTCACTCAGTTGCTCAGACAATTTGCTGTTCCTCCCTCTGACGTAAGTAGTACATCCAGGCCAATCGGTAGGGTCAGATGTCTGCTCCAATCAGGGGCTTCATGGGCAGAGCCTCTGATGGGCCAGAGTTCTGTTAACATCCTTCCCTGCTGGTTGCTGGTTCCAGAGAGCTGTCAGGTGGTGGTCATGGTCTGGGCACTGGTATGAGACCCACCATCCCTCACATATCAACAGAATACACATTTCCTCCCTTCTGCCTCAAAGAATGAGTCTACCCCACCTCTCCTTCCAAGTACCTGAGAAGTCAGACAGACTTTTGAAGTATATTGAAGACTGAGGTTATGTCCAGCATTCTAATGATCTTTTAAAAACACCTTAAGCCAATAAAGCCTTCAGAGAATTATAAAGAAGGGAATCTCTGGTTACCCTGGGTGATACTAGTCATGGGGAAGAGACTCTGCTCCAGGACTTAGCTTGGTAGATCATATAACAGACTCCGAGAAAAAGAGGGAGCTGTTAAAACACAAAGAGCATTTATTCTACAGTTCAAAGTTTTCACCTTGCTTTGGCAACAGATTGTGACTAAGAATTCAGGCTTGTCTAGCTATGGTTTTATTTTGCTTAATTTTGTTTTGTAGATTTCCTCTTTATTTTGATCCCCATGCCAAATAAATGTTGCTTTAAGATACTTGAAACTGGTGGCATAAGTCTGTTTGGTTTGGGACTAGCACTGTCAAAAGCTCCAAAGGAGAAGGACTCTGATCTCTTATTTCAAAGGAGGCTGAATCAAGGGATGAGGTAACAGTCAGAAGCAAGAGAACTGCAGAGACCTTCCGCAAAAAGGGTAACAATAGGAACCTGGCATTGGCCAGTTTGAGTGAGGGGAGAACTGAATGAACTGAAGTGTGCTAGGTACAGACACATTTTGGAATGCCTTATGACAGAGACTCTGCAATGAGAAATGAATATTTACCTATAATCCAGTTGATTCTAGTTAGTGTTTGTTTCTATGGAGCTTCTTGACGCTTCCGTTTGACGGATAGTGGCCAAACATCATGGTTAATCAAAGGTCAAATATGGCTGGCTGACAGACTGAAATGAATATATTTGGCTTCAGATACAGTATTTAATGCTACCCCTCTTATTTCTTTGTTTTGTTTTCTGAATCTTCTGGAAGAGAGCTGGAAGCAAACACAGCAGGGGTGGGGGTGGAACGGTGAATAAACATAAGGAACAATTTGTTCTTGGATTCAGGGTTCTGCATGGACAGCATATAAGCAGAAACATTAGACTAACCTTACCTGCCAAGAGTAAGGAACAAGTAATACATGGAAGTGATGTACAGGGAGTAGCTATGTATGATCTTGGCCCTACAGTAGAACCTCAGAGTTACGAACATCAGAATTACGAACGGACCAGCCAACCACACATCTCATTTGGAACCAGAAGTACACAGTCAGGCAGCAGCAGAGACAAAAAAAAAAATCAAATACATTACAGTACTATTTTAAACATAAACCACTTAAAAAAATAAAGGGAAAGTAGCATTCTTCTTCTGCATAGTAAAGTTTCAAAGCTGTATTAAGTCAATGTTCAGTTGTAAGCTTTTGAAAGACCAACCATAATGTTTTGTTCAGAGAAACAAAAATTTCAGAATTATGAACAACCTCTACTCCCAAGGTGTTCGTAACTCTGAGGTTCTACTGTAGTTGAGAAGAGCCTGAATTTGCAGAGATGCCTTATGAGTAGGGTGACCAGATAGCAAGTGTAAAAAATCGGGACGGGGGTGGGGGGTATAGGTGCCTATATAAGAAAAGCCCCCAAAATTGGGACTGTCCCTATAAAATCGGGACATCTGGTCACCCTACTTATGAGAGAAGTAATGAGCTGCTCAGGAGAAGTGTGATGTGGGACCAGCTAAATGCTTGGCACACATTTTAGGTTTGCTGGTAGGTGGTTTATTAAGGTGTTAAACATTTTTCTGGCTCTCTAATTTTAATGGCATTAGTTGAGTATTGCTGATTGCAGCAAATTAACAAAACGGGAGCTGCTGAAAATGAAAGCTGCTGCAGCTGAAAATAATTGAGGGACCCATTTTTATGTCTACTGTGACAGGGTCGGGCCAGATGGCTATAGGAGAGTAATTTTTTTTTTTGAAGCAGGAGAAAATTTTATTTGCATAACACACTTACAGAAAATCACCAAAAAAGATAAAACAAAACTATGCAACAAAACAAAAGCAAACGCAGTGTATAACACAGTAGCCTTCAGGGGAGAGAAGTGTTCAGGCTTGCCTGGGCCCAGAGCGGGGGGGCTTCCTCGACACTCATGGTCTTCCACCCCCTCAAGTTACCTAGTGCCACGCCCAGTGTCACCAACTATTCCTCTCCTGAGAGTGCCCAACAAGATGGGCAAGGCTGCGGGATGGGCAGTTTGGGGGGGGGGACGTGCACCCACGTGTGAAAGGACCCCTCCTAGGTGGTGGTGATGATGGTATCCACAGTGGCAATGGCTGGGGCTGGGGTCTCTCGCTTTTCCCCTCAATCAAAGGATCAGACAGAGGGAACTGGACAGGGTCACTGAGCAGAGAACCTCGGACAGCGCCCACTGCTCCTCGAAGGCATCAAGGGAGTTGGTGGACGCCGCCCAGAGGAACTCTGCCCGGATACGTGAATGTACTGAGGATCAGAAAACGGCCCTACAGTCGCAGGAAGCTTCATCGGCCAACCTCCTCTCTCTGGTTTTATAGATGGCTGTTTTAGCTAGGGCTAGGAGGAGGTTAACCAGGAGATCCCGTGACTTTGTGGGGCCACGGATGGGGAGTATGTAAATAAAAAGGTGAGGGGAAAAGTGCAGCCAAAAGCATAATAAAATATTCGTGAGGAGCCGGAAAAGGGGCTGCAGCCTGGTACACTCTAAATATACGTGTGCTAGGGTTTCCCTCACGTTGCAAAAAGGGCAAGTATCTGGGATGGGGTTGAACCGCGTCAAAAACACGCCCGTGCTCACAGCTCCGTGAAGGAGCCACCAACTGATGTCCCCGACGGGCCTCGGGACCAAGGTGGAATACAGGCTGGCCCAGCGGGGCTGCTCACCCTCCAAAGGTGGCAGGAGGTCCTGCCACTTTGTATCGGGGCGGGACACCAGGGTGTGGGCATGAAGGGTGTGAAGCGTGAGTGTGTATAGATGTTTCCGTGGCGCAATTTGGAAGCTGACCAGCTGCAGTTCATGCAGCCGGCTCGCAGTGAAAGGGTGAGGGGTTTGTTGGGATCTATGGGGTAGGGGCCCAATTGAAAGGTCCGGCGGGCTTGGGGTAGAGGGTGGGCGGGGTGCGCCCTCACGCAGGGCTCGGTTGAGATAAGCCCGAGCAGCGGGCATCAAGGTGGCCTTCACCTCCTGAAGTACGCGCCGGGGGGTACGAGGTCTGGAGAGCCCCATGCGCTGACCGAGCGTCAGGGGATCCAGCCAGTCTCCCCAGTCGTAGTCCAGGAGGTCTCCGACTCTCATGACTTCAGCCAGGACCAAACTCTGGCACACGGAGCGGGACTCCGCCACCTGCACACGGAGCTGGGGGTTGTGTAGCAGGGGCTCCGCGAGGAGATCCGCTCCCGCGGTGGCCGCCACGGACCTGGTAGTTGAAAACAGTTTCCAGGTCCGGAGGAGGTCCTGGTAGAAGACCGGCAGCCCGGAGAGGTCTCGCGGAAAACCTCTCGGACAGAGATAAAAGAGCTGCCGGTCGTATCGGAGCCCTTGGAAGCGGCACAGGAAGGCGTGCGCCAGTATGCTCCACGTCGAACTACCTGCACTATAAAGGAGCCTCTGCAGGGCCTGGAGGCAGAAGACACGGACCTGAGTGTGCAGACACTTCAGGCCCTGCCCTCCTTCCTTCAGGGGTAGATGAAGAACCCCAACAGGGGCCCAGTGCATTCCTGACCAAAAGAACTCTAGAATCGATGTCCGGAGGTTGGTCAGGAAACCCCGGGCCGAGACCAGGGTGTTGAGCCGGTACCAGAGCATGGACAGGACTAGTTGGTTAAGCACCAGTGCTCTCCTTCGGAGGGAGAGACATCGGAGTAGCCTCGTCCATTTCCGGAGCCGCTCTATCACCCCGCCTTCTAAATTTTGCCAGTTCTCCGGCAGAGAAGCGTGCGTGGCAGAAAGGTAAACGCCTAGGTAGAGCAGTGGACCCGCGCTCCACCGGATGGTCTGAAGCGCGGGTGGGAGGGAGCTCACCTGCCGCTAGTCCCCCACCGCCAAGCCAGAGCTCTCGACCCAGTTGACTCAGGCGGAGGAGGCTGCTGAATAGATAGCCTGACAAGCCTCCGCCCGCGCCAAGTCGCCTGGGTCCTGGACCACGAGGAGCACGTCATCGGTGTACGCCGACAGGACCAGCCGCAGCTCCGGCTCCCGCAGCACCAACCCTGTCAACCTCCTTCGGAGGAGACAGAGGAAGGGCTCGATCGCCAGAGCGTACAGCTGGCCCGAGAGGGGGCACCCCTGCCATACTCCTCGCCCGAAGCTGACCGGTTCGGTCAGGGTCCAGTTGAGACTAACCAGACACTCCGCGGAAGCGTACAGCACCCGGAGAAAACTCACAAACTGAGGTCTGAATCCAAACGCCTGCAGAGTGCCCAGGAGGTACCCATGGTCCACTCTATCGAACGCCTTCTCCTGATCAAGAAACAGGAGGGCGAACGACAGACCGTCTCTACGCCCGAGTTCCAAAAGGTCTTGGACTAGAAATAGGTTGTCAAAAATGCTGCAGCCTGGGACAGTGTAGGTCTGGTCTGGGTAGATCATGTCCGCCAGCACGGACCCTAGCCGCAGCGAGATTGCTTTCGCTACGATTTTGTAGTCCGTGCTAAGGAGCGAGATGGGATGCCAGTTTCGTAAATCGCGGAGGTCCCCCTTCTTCAGCAACAAGGCGAGCACGCCTGCACGAAAGAGGGAGGACCCCGTCCTGCAAAGACTCGGCCCAGACAGTAGCTACATCTGGGCCAAGGATGTCCCAGAACGCGCAGTAGAACTCCACGGTCAGCCCGTCCATGCCTGGAGATTTATTGGTGGGCATGCGACAGAGGGCTTCTGAGAACTCGGCCAGGGTGAGAGGCAGCTCTAGTCGGTCTCGGTCGCCCACGCTGACCATGGGGCGTTCCTCCCAGAGCACCCTGCAAGCGCCAGGATCGGTCAGATCCGGGGAGAAAAGGCTTGTGTAGAAGTCACGGGCCCTCCCACACATCTCCACTGGATCCGTGAGGGGGGTGCCGTCTTCTGCTAGAAGGCAGGTGACGTGTTTCTTGGCCCCCCTCGTTTTCTCCAGGGCATAGAAGAAACGGGAGCCGCGATCCATCTCCCGAAGGAGGCGGATGCGGGATCAAACAAAGGCACCTCGGGCCCGATGGTCCTCGAGGGTCCGGAGCTCCTCCCGCTTCTCCCGGCACGCTCCGCAGAGGAACGGGTCCTCGGGGCTGGCGGCCAGATGCCTCTCCATCTCTGAGACCTAACGTTCCAACTGCTCTATCGCGGCATTTCTCCGTCGGCTGGTGCCCCGGGTGTAGTCATGGCAGAAGAGCTTGGCGTGCACCTTCCCTAGATCCCACCATCGCTGTGCCGAGGGAAAGGCATGCCGCTGCTCTCGCCAGGCCAGCCAGAACTCCAGGAAGGATGTCACGAAGCCCTCATCCTCCAACAGGCTGTTGTTAAAGTGCCAATAGGCCGGCCCCGGCCTCTCTGCACGGTGGGAGGCTGTTTTGGTAGCTAGATGGTGGTCGGAGAAAGGGGCCAGCTGAATGTTGGAGGAGTGGGCTCGTGAAAGATGGAAACAGGATAAATAAATACGGTCCAACCGAGAGTGGTGTGACCGATGGGCCTCCACCCAGACAAAGGTGAACGTGGAAGTGTCATCTGGGTGGTGGTCACGCCAGATGTCCACTAGGGAGCGATGTTCGACTATTCCTCGGAGAATGTTCGTGGCAGCCGAGCTCAGCTCGGCCCCTGAGTGGTCCTGCTCCTCGAGGGTGGTGTTAAAGTCCCCTCCCAGGACTAGGCACTCGTGAGAATCTAGGGTGCTGAGGAAGTCGGACACCCGCTGATAGAATTGCGGCGCTTCGGGCTTGTTGTCGGGGCATAGATGTTAACGAGGTTGACCACGAGCCCCTCCATATGGACTCGGAGATGCACCAGGTGGCCCGGCACGGCCTCACTGACCCCTAGCACCTCGGGCCGTAGGTTGGGGGAGAACAGGGTCACCGCGCCAGCTTGTCAAATCATGAACTGGCTAAAGTAGACCCCGTCCCCCCACTCCAACCGCCAGCTGTCCTCGGCGGTCGGATCCGTATGGGTCTCCTGCAGGAAAACCACAGAGTACCCCCCTTCCCGAAGGTAAGAGAGCACCTGGGACCTGCGGAGAGCCATCCTACAGCCCCTGGTGTTCAAAGTTGCAATAATGAGAGGCATCATGCGGAGGGCTGGGGGTGTGGGGGTTCCTTGTTGGCGGGGGTGTTCGCAGCCCCCGGCAGGTCGCGCAACAATCCGTGACCCATCCCGTAAGTGAGTAAATTGTCACGAAAACTGCGGGCCCGCCCGTAGGCCGCAGCACCATGTCTTCCTTTCCCTCTACCCTCCTTTATAAGGGCCCTTGTGGCCTGGAGGATTTGATCAAAGTCCCCCCATAGCTGGAGAGCTAGCTGTATCCTGTTGCGGGAGCCACGGATGTTTTCTAAAAAACTCCCGCAACGCTTTTCGCAGCTCATGGGGTGGTGGGGTTGCGATTTCCCGGTTATTCCCTGGTGGGACTCTTGGTGCAGCCTCGTGGTCCGCTGAGACGGGCAGGCAGGGTGCGGACCACCGACGGGGAGTCTGACAGGCTAAAGTTATTAGGTCCGTCTCAAGCCTTGGGGTAGAAGGGGACGGCGGAGGGAAAACTGCAGCTCCTAATGGGTCGTGGCAGGAAAATGCAAAGGCTGCTCCTTGGGGGGAATCCGCAAAAAACGGGAAAGAAATAACCCCAGGGGCAGCAATAGCATTGCAGGAGGAGGTGGATTGGGCAGGGACAGGGGTGGGGGTGGGGGCGGGGGCAGAGGCGAGGCTCTGGGCTTCGGGAGGCAAGCAGCTGAGCGGTGGCGCCTCCCGAGCAGATTCGAGGGTTGGGGGGGGGGCTCCCAGTGATGCTAGGTGCAGGCTCTGAGGTGGATTTGGCAGCCATGGCATCAGGTGGTGGACCACCTTCTGTAGGGTGCCCGCCTGGGAAGGCGGTTAGGGGGAGGGAGCATGGGGAAAGGGGGACTGGGGTAAGGTTGCCCTGATCGAGGCCAGCTGGCAGTAGGTCATCCTCTCCCTGGGTGACCAGGGTCAAACCTAGGGCCTCGATCGCCTCATACATGGAGGAGAGGTCGTCTTCTGCCACCCTGGGGGTCTCCCCTCTGGCGCCCGCTTCGACGGGCGCTTTGGGGTTCACAGGGGGTTCGGGTGATATTCGGGCAGAAGGGGCTTCCTGAGGCGTCTCGGAGGGGAGGGTCTCCCGTGGAGGGGAGATCCTACATTCCAGTGCTATTTTGTCTCCCCCCCCCCCCCCGACACCAGTGGACGGATCTCACTCGTGGGCATAGCAGAAGGCTCAGTATCAGTGCCTCCCTTCCTGGTCTTCTGGGGGCCCTCCACATCGGATGGGTGCAGCGGAGCTCGAGCCTTCCGCTTGCCTCGCTTCCCCTGGACTAGGGTCCAGCCCTCCATAGCATCGTCTGGGGGCTGGTTAGCAGGGGTTGTGTCGGGGGACAGAGGTGATAATTCAGGGACTCGGGGGGGGAGGGAAACGGTGAGGCAGCATGGGGGGGGTTCTCCTTGGAGCGGGCCTCTCCTATGCCTGGTAATATCTTTGCTGCACCCTCCTCCATAGGCTCTGCTGGATTGTTAACAGCAAGGGCGGGGCTCCCTCGCTCGTCTGGGCATTGTAGGGGAGGTGTCTCTTCAGCCCGGGCAGGAGCAGCAGTGGATCGAGCAGGAGGAGAGGTGATTTCAGGTGCTGGGTGGCCAGGGGCGTCGGCAACAACGGAGCCAATGTCCTGCCGGGTCTCGGGGGTCTCGGGTGCCCCTTCCCGCCGGGCCAAGGGGCAGTCTCTTCGGACATGCCCCGCTGATCGGCAGAGGTAGCACCGGGCCTCTCCCGTGGAGTAGTAGATGCGATAGCGGGCTCCCTGGTAGGGGACTAGGAAGGACCCTCGAGCGCCTCTCCATCACGCGCCGCCGGCGGCGGTAGAAGCTGCACTTGCCGGCGGAATGAGAGGACATGATGGAGGGTGGGGTCCTTGCAGCCCA
The DNA here is from genome assembly GCF_965152275.1 of Natator depressus. Classification (NCBI taxonomy): domain Eukaryota; kingdom Metazoa; phylum Chordata; order Testudines; family Cheloniidae; genus Natator; species Natator depressus. The sequence goes on from NC_134235.1 coordinate 9,595,559, forward strand.
ACGGGAGAGGGCTGATGACAGAGACAGGTTTCCCCCAGGGTGGAGAGAGCAGGTAACAGGGCGGCATTGGGTAGAAAAGGAGGGACAGAGGTCAGGACTAGGCGGACGCCCAGGTCCTCTAGCGGCTCCAGGGGGACGAACACCCCCCCCCACCTCCAGGCCATTCTCCACCGCCTCCTGGGCAGCAGCCTCCGATGCTAAGAAAAAGACGACCTTCCCATACATTTTGGAGGCCGCCACAATAGCCGTGGGTCCTACCACCCTCGCCAACTCCTGCACGTATGTCTCCACGTGGGGCGAGGCGGGCACCAGGAGGCAACGGACACTAAGCTTTCTGGTCATGGTGGGAAAGGGGCCCCGGCCGCTATTGATGGTAGCGGAGGTGGTGGGTGGGCGAGATGACGAGGCGGCAGGCTGGCGGGGGGGGGCTGCCACCGCCCGGGCATACACCCTGGGGTCGGGGGAGGGACGCTCGCAGAGCTGGTGGAGGGAATAGCGGGGAGGGACGCCATGGTCGATGACGAGGCCACAGTGGTGGGGGCAGCCCCTACCATGGAGGGCCTGGTGGTTGTAGCAGGGCCCTTTCTCTTCTTCACACCCTCACCTTTCTGGCTAACCAGGGGGGGCTCTCCTAGAATCTGGGGGGGCGGTGGGCGTAGCAGTGGCAGTAGTCGCCCTGGTGCCTCCGGCTCCTGATGCCCCAGCGGGGGCAGTGGCAGGTGTTTTGGCAGCAGTGGTGGGGGGGAGGCTTGGGGGTTGGGCAGGGGGGTAGGTGGGGGAGGGGCAGCTGAGGTTGTTAGAGGGGCTTCACCCCTCTCATTCCCCGCCATCGTGAGCAGGCAGAGACGGGGAGACACCAGAAGGAGGAGGGGGGAGGGGGAAGCAGATTAACCACTTCTCCCTATTGGGCTGCAGGCAGGGGCGGGCCAAATGGGTCGGACTGGACAGGGGGAGAAAACAGGAGTTGGGGTCAGGTAGTAGGGGCAAACTGTGGGGTGGACAGTCCGGGGGGACGGGGGACTGGGGACGTAGACCCACGCACGTTTGTCCAAAGAGTCTCGTTTGGTCGGCTGTCGTTTCCGGTCCGGACGGTGGAATCAGAGCAAACAGCTGAATCCAGAGGCAGATGGCAAGTTGCCAGCAGGGACGGATGGCGGGGGGGCCATGGCGGTTGTAGTAGTGTTGGGGGGGGGGCACCGATGGATCGGGGGGCAGCTCCGTGCCATACCCCCTGTGCCCCTACAAATGCAGTTAAGACACAGTCAAACTCCCTCCACACGAGAGTACAGTTCAAAAGTTACTCAGTCTTACGGCCCCCTCCACGATGATTTGTAGTTTCCCTGGGCGATTCCTCTGTCGGCTGTCTTCTCTCCTGGGCTTTGTGGAGCATTCCAAAAAATGCCAAGCAGATAAGAAGAAAAAAATAACCTGTCGGTTAATTACGGGTCCACAAACGAACAGCAAATGGCTGGGTCTGGGGGCTTCCACTCCCCTCCTCCGGGGAGCGGGTCGGCAGTCCCCCCCCCCTCCGGGGGTTTCAGCTGGAGCAGTAGCAGCGTCCGAGGGCAGGCGTGGGGGGGCTGACAGCTAGCTGGCAGCCGACCAGCACTCAAATGGCAGCAGAAAAACTGCAAAAAAAAACAAAACGAAGAAAAAGCGTCTGGCCTGGTCGGGTGGGGAGCTGAAGCAGGGTCAAAAAGTGAGAAAAGCCAAAGCCAGGGGGCTATAGGAGAGGAATAGAAAGCAGATAGATTAGCCCCAGGCTAAGGAGGTCCCTTTTCCCTGGGTAAGGGAGCAGGGAAGGTTCCAGAACAATCAGGAACCTTCGGGAGACAATTAAGACAGGCTGATTAGAACACCTGCAGCCAATCAAGAAGCTGCTAGAATCAATTAAGGCTGGCTAATCAGGGCACCTGGGTTTTAAAAAGGAGCTCACTTCAGTTTGTGGTGTGCGCGTGAGGAGCTGGGAGCAAGAGGCGCTAGGAGCTGAGAGTGAGAACGTAGACTGTTGGAGGACTGAGGTGTACAAGCATTGTAAGACACCGGGAGGAAGGTCTTATGGTGAGGATAAAGCAGGTGTTGGGAGGAGGCCATGGGGAAGTAGCCCAGGGAGTTGTAGCTGTCGCACAGCTGTTCCAGGAGGCACTCTAGACAACTGCATTCCACAGGGCCCTGGGCTGGAACCCAGAGTAGAGGGCAGGCCCGGGTTCCCCCCAAATCCTCCCCAACTCCTGGTCAGACACAGGAGGAGTCGACCTGGACTGTGAATTCAGAAAAACGGCCAAGCTGAGGGCTGCCGTGAAGCTCCAAGGCGAGCAAATCCGCCAATAAGCGCAAGACCCACCAAGGTAGAGCAGGAACTTTGTCACACGACATACTGACGAGTAAACAAGTACTATTTTGTATAAACCTTTAGGTTCATCCTAACATTTAGTAAATGAAACTACTTGAACTTTTTACTACTGATCTCTTGAAGCCAAGAGGTAGATATGACCCTGACCTTTGTGTCCTTGTTAGTTATAAATACCGCACGGTTGAATTTTACAAAATTCCTTAAAATATAAAGGGACAAAATCTGAATAAAGTCTGTACTGTTTGTTTTGTCTTCTAAGAGAACTAAGGCTTTACTCACCTTCAAAGTCCTGCTGAAATTAATTCATCATTACAATAGTAAAACAAGTAGTTGTATTCCTTTTAATAGCACTTTAAGCCATGCACACATTTTGTTCCCTTTTACTATAACATTTGCGGGTGGCAGTTCGTATGACAGGAGATTCTTGGCATAAATTCAAAACCCTACTCCAATATACGTAATAGTGACCAGCTATTAATTTAATGGTTGCTCTTGTATCTTGTATAGTCTCCACTTCCTCTTTGAAAATGGATGTGAAATTAAAAACAGTGGTACATCACATAGAGTAGAACAAGCACATGATAGCTTTATACATTACAAGGCCTTCTCTAAAATATCAGTGGAGAGAAAGGAAATGGGAGTAACCTAACATTCTGTGCTAAAAGAATTAGTGGGGCATCTGCCCATGAAGCATGGGAACTCATCTCTATCAGTTTATCTGTGTTAATTGTTGGGAACATATAATTACAGGAAGGTTCGACTGACATCTGTCATAAATATAAAGGGAAGGGTAAACACCTTTAAATCCCTCCTGGCCAGAGGAAAAACCCTTTCACTGTAAAGGGTTAAGAAGCTAAGACAACCTCGCTGGCACCTGACCAAAATGACCAATGAGGAGACAAGATACTTTCAAAGCTGGGGGGGGCAGGAAACAAAGGCTTCTCTCTGTCTGTGTTGCTTTTGCCGGGACCAGAGCAGGAATGCAGGTCAGAACTCCTGTAAAGAGTTAATAAGCAATCTAGTTAGATATGCATTAGATTCTGTTTTGTTTAAATGGCTGATAAAATAAGTTGTGCTGGATGGAATGTATATTGCTGTTTTTGTGTCTTTTTGTAACTTAAGGTTTTGCCTAGAGGGATTCTCTATGTTTTGAATCTGATTACCCTGTAAGGTATTTACCATCCTGATTTTACAGAGGTGATTCTTTTACTTTTTCTTTAATTAAAATTCTTATTTTAAGAACCTGATTGCTTTTTCATTGTTCTTAAGATCCAAGGGTTTGGGTCTGTGTTCACCTATGCAAATTGGTAAGGATTTTTATCAAGACTTCCCCAGGAAAGGGGATGTAGGGCTTGGGGGGATTTTGGGGGGGAAAGACGTTTCCAAGTGGGCTCTTTCTCTGTTATATTTGTTAGATGCTTGGTGGTGGCAGCAATAAGGTCCAGGGACAAAAGGTGAAATAGTTTGTACCTTGGGGAAGTTTTAACCTAAGCTGGTAAAAATAAGCTTAGGGGGTTTTTCATGCAGGTCCCCACATCTGTACCCTAGAATTCAGAGTGGGGAAGGGACCTTGACAACATCCTCTAACTATACCTACAAAACAGCTCAATGGGATAAAACATAACTTTCTAAGCTGGGGAAGATGGAGATATAGGTTTTAGTTTTACAAATCAGAGCCATTGAGCCTGGTATTCTACATCTGACCGTGGCTGGTACCTTATGCTTCAGAGGAAGATGAATCCCCTCCCCATCATGTACACAAAGCACTAAGGCCAAATTTTCAAAACTGTCCTGGATGCCCAACTTAAGGCACCTTGGGTACCTAAAATCAGTGGCCACGCAAAAAAGTTAGCTCTCCGCTATTGTGGAATCCTGTCAGATTCAGGGAATATCTCCCTGATCCCTATGGCAATCAGATTAGGGCCTAGAGGTATGAAATTTAATTACCCTTACTTTTAACATACATAACTTCAGCAATTATTGGCCATAAAAAATTATTCAAACCTGCATAAAGAATAATACAGCTATAGTATTTGAGTGACCTCCCAAAGCAGTGAATTCAACAGGCAGACAGACTATTTATATGAAACTGCCATTGATTTAATCTCATATTCCCTTGTTCTCATATAATGGAGCAGAATATCAAGAAGGGATTGATCCCTTTTCACTACCATTCATAACAATAATTGCTCCATTCAAGTTTCTCTTTGCAATCAGTTGCTGAATAGAAGTCCTGTTGTACTTCTAGCAAGATCCCTAAATATCATCCCTCAGAGAAAAGTGTCTAATTCTTCTCAGGAGAATGATCTGCCTTAAAACTGAAGGCCCTGTCATGGCTTTGATAGGCTGCTGCGTGCTGTGGAAGACGGTGACTGACAGCATTTCTGCAGAGTGCTGAGGCAGGCAAAATGTTGGTGGATGGTACTGGAGGATGAATGCTTGGGAGAGGCTCCTACACCTGGTTTTACGTGGCACTGCTTGCACTTTTGTCTTCCTCAATGCCCGCCTCAGTTTTCTAGCTAGTAGTTGAGGTAGCAAGATTCTGGCATTGTGTCCACCTCACCCAGACACGTGGTTGGGTATGTCTATACTGCACACTAAGCCTGAGCTCTGACTCAGGTTTGAACCCAAGCCTTTCCTCCATCCACACACAGATCAGTCTGACGTGGGTCAGCAAACACTCGGGACCAGGTCCTACGACCCTGCAGGGCATGTGTCAGAGCCAGAGTCCCGCTATGACTCGGGTCCAAGCTCTGTCATTGTGCAGTGTGGATGCAGGTCAAGCTATAAACCCAAGTCAGAAGATCTGCAGAGTGCAGAATGGATGCATTAACACGGCTCTGAGAACCAGATCCGGCAATTGTAAATCCAAATTTACCATGCAGTGTGGATGCTCAAGCATGGGCTTGGAAAACATCAAGTCCACAAACCCACGTCCCACACACCCAGGATTAGTATGTAGTGTGGACATACTCTTGGGGTCAGCAATAAAAGACCTGTGGCAAAACTTACATTCAATAAAACCCCACAGCACGAAGTCTCAGAGACTAGGTCAGCAGACTCAGGCTCACAGGGCTTGGGCTATAAAATTGCAGGGCCATACATCACCCTGTTCAGGCTTGAGCTGGAGCCCAAGCTTTGAGACCCTGTGAGGAGGGTGGGTCTCAGAGCCTGGGTTCCAGCCTAAGCATCTTAACTGCAGTTTCATAGCCCCGTGCCCTGTGAGCTCAAGTCCGCTCAAGTCCGACCAGGCTCTGAGACTTGGTGCTGTGGGGTTTTATTGCAGTGTATACAGACCTGAAGAGACCAGGATTCTGGTGATGATCTGCAAAGGGCAGGAGCTCTTTCTCCCCAGCCTTTCACACAGCGAACCAGAATTTGTCCTAGTTTTTGTACATGGAGTTCATCTCATCCAGAATTTTTTTATTCAGGGGCATTAGCCCACAATATAATACCTATGTTGTATATTCTCCTGAATTTTTAATTAGTTACAAGCACTTAAGCACAAATGGTTTCTTCTTCCCTTGATACATACGTATAACTCCCCTCAGTGTTAGAGGGATTTACATGTGTTTATTATGGGCAATCTAAATTTCAGCAGCTGCTAACATTTTCAGACACCCTCACAACATACAACATTGTCCAAATTAAAAGAAAATAAATCTTTGAGGTGAGTGTGCAGATTTATTAATGTAGTTGTTTGAACCATGTTACAGTCAGACATATTTCATGTTTCTAAAGTAATGTGACAAATCACTTACTTTCAACTTAATTTGGTCTGTGCTATCGTCAAAACCATGACCTATCATGCCACCTAGATCCATGCATGGAGGATCCCCTCCATGCATGGACCTCTTCTCTCCTGAAGGTAAAAGGGGCTCAGTTGTCTCCGTGGCACCTTCCCTTCAACCACTGGATGTTGCAGTGGTCTCTCTAGAATTTCAGAGATTTGAATGCGGTGAGGTTGTGGAGGCTGAGTAGGCCAGCAGTGGAGGAATGGGCAGGGCCACACATCACCCTGTGCAGCCCAAGAGGAATCTCTGAACAAGGTAACTAACTCCATCTGGGATGGTAGTATCTTTTCAGTTGAGCCTCCAATCCTCCCTCTCCCTCCCAGTCCCACCCACCCCACCCTGCAGGTCATAGATTCATAGCTTCCAAGTCCAGAAGGGACTATTGTAATTATCTACTCCAACCTCCTGTGTAACACAGGCCATAGAACTTCCCCAAAATAATTCCTACAGCCGATCTTATAGAAAAACATTCAATCTTGATTAAAAATTTGTCAGCGATGAAGAGTCCACCATGACCCTGGGTAAACTGTTCCAATGACTAATTACTCCCACTATCCCACCTTATTTCTAGTCCGATTTGCCTAGCTTCAACTTCCTACCCCTGGATCATATTGTACCTTTCACTGCTAGATTGAAGAGCTCATAAAATATTTATTGACTGTAATCAAGTCACCCCTTAACCTTTTCTTAGTTAAGCTAAACAGTGAGCTCTTTGAATCTATCACTATAAAGGATGTTTTCTAATCGTTTAATCAGTCTCGTGGTTCTTCTCTGAACCCTCTCCAATTTACCAACATTCTTCTTGAATTATGGGCACCAGAACTAGATACAGCTTTCCAGCAGCAGACACACTAGTGCCAAACACAGAGGTAAAAATCTCTCTACTCCTACCCAAGATTCCCCTGTTTATGCATCCTAGGATCACATTAGGTCTTTTGGCCACAGTGTTACATTGGGAGCTGATGTTCATATCCACCACCACCACCACGCTGAAGTCTTTTCCAGAGCCTATGCTTCCCAGGATAGAGTACCCCATTGCATAAGTATGGCCTACATTATTTTGTTCCTAGATGGACATATTTACATTTAGCTGTATTAAAAATACATTAAAAAGAAAAGGAGTACTAGTGGCACCTTAGAGACTAACCAATTTATCTGAGCATAAGCTTTTGTGAGCTACAGCTCACTTCATCAGATGCTCCGATGAAGTGAGCTGTAGCTCACAAAAGCTTATGCTCAAATAAATTGGTTAGTCTCTAAGGTGCCACTAGTACTCCTTTTCTTTTTGTGAATACAGACTAACACGGCTGTTACTCTGAAACCTAAAAATACATTGTTTGCTTGCATCCAGTTTACCAAACAATCCAGATTGCTCTGAATCAGTGACCTGTCCTCTGCATTATTTATCACTCCCACAATGTGTGTCATCTGCAAACTTTATCAGTGATGATTTTGCATTTTCTTCCAGCTCTCTGATAAAAATGTTAAATAGCATAGGGCCAAGAACCCATCCCTGTGGGACTGGAAACACAGCCACTTGATCACAATTTCCCATTTATAATTTGAGACCTATCAGTTAGTCAGTTTTTAATGCATGTAATGTGTGTCATGTTAATTTTACATCATTCTAGTTTTTTTTAATTAAAATGTTGTGTGGTACCAAGTGAAACCCCTTACTGAAGTACATTACATCTACACTATTGCCTGTATCAACCAAACCTGTAATCTCATTAAAAAAAAAGATATCAAGTTAGTTTGACAGAATCTATTTTCCATAAACCCATGTTGATTGGCATTAATAAAGAATTAGAGGAAGGTAATATAGTTAATCAAGTCCCATATCAGCTTCTATGTTATCTTGCTCAGGATCACTGTCAGGCTGACAGACAGCCATGGCAGGAGGAGTCCTTAGTAATGTGATTTCAATGGATCCCTACTCCGTGGGAGCTGTTGATCTCATAGGGGCCAGAGCACCAGTGTAGAGGTGCAAGGCCACTGTGCAGATGGCTCTTGTTCCTCATAGATCCACCAGATTTAGGGTCTGTGTCCTGCAGCCTTTTCCAGGGGCTGAAGAACCACCTCACCCTCTGAAGGGATAATGGGAGGAGGAATCTGAGGGGATCCTTATGGTGCTGTTTGCACCCTCAGTCCCCTTCCATGCATTTTACTGTGGAAGGCCTGTGTTTTAAACAAAACTCCTAACACCTCAGATTTAAGGTGAAAAACTTTAAAAATCTAGTTCAAGGAACCCTTAATTTTGGCATTTTCTAATGTTTGAATACTGAAGTTTGCTTCCTTAACAACTGACTTTTAAAGTACTTTTAAAATGTAATACACACTAGATTTTCAATGGAACATATAGATGTAATTATTGACTCATTTTTTGAGTGTCACGGTAGAAGCAGTTCTTAAAAAGGGAACTCAAGGAGAAGGTACACAACTTTAACATCTGTTGGGCTACACACTCCACCTCTAATAAAGATTCCAGTCACATGCCTAACTTTCTGTCCCAGAGAAAAATTAACAATGATGCCATACAGAGCCCAATTTAGATGTAAAACTAGATGAAGCAGAAAAAAGGTAACATTCTCTCAGATAGGAAAACTTAAAAAATGGTATAGAATTGCTCCAGAAATAGAACTATGCTTAACAGGAGAAGTGAAACTGTCATACTGGACCAATAGGGACACTTAATTTCAGCAAACGGAGCTTCTGTTAAATAGAAAGAGCAGGGAACTGATCACCCCCACTAAATCTTAGCTGTGGTAGTTACCATGTTTTTATTATAGCACAGTAAAGCCAAAAACCTGGTGAGATACTCATGTGCTTTGCTTCCTTTTACATAGTGACTGAAATAATAAAATAGCAGAGATATATTTTTTAAAAGCTTCTATAGTTGAGAACTTACCTATGTGCAGAGAAATGTCGTGCAATCTCAAGTGCATGCCAGCATTGTCAGAGGCACCCACACACATTCCAGCATATACACAGGAACCATACAAGATATGCAGATATCCTTGAAATCCTAAATAAATATCTAGAAAATCAATTGGGCTCCAGTGGGAAACAGGGGGCCCACCCATGCTAAGGCAGCTGCAGGATTACAGATTTAGTTACTATTTAAATATCTCTTTGCAGTTTTTGCAACCCAAACACTCCAGCTAGGAGGGCAGAACCAATAAGGGCAACTTAGTGTAAACAAGAATGAGACAGACTAGTCTTTTTAAATTTCCAAGAGGAATGAAATGCAAAAAATAAAGAGCTTAAACAGCATAAGTAAATTAGATTTCTTTTTTAATTTCCAGTTTTCATAAGCTAAGGTGTAACTAATTACAGAGGGAAGGAAATGTAAACACTAGATTACTTTTAACCCAAGAGCGTCCTTTTAATATTGAAGAGTCTCTGCTGGGTAGGTAGAACCATTTGACCTCCTCTGGGAAAAGAGGCAAGAAACTTAAGGTATCTTAAGTTCAAACTATAAGATCAGGTGTCAGCTGTAAGGAGAGTAGGTTTTAAAATGTCACCAGACTGGTAGGTAATAAAGTCGCTACATGTCTGGGGCAGAAACTGAGTAAGATTTTGGTTTTAAGATATGTAAAGTTTTTAACATATTGGATGTCATCGGCATCTAGCTACCACAGTGATGGATGCTGTCAAGGTTCCTCCCCCACTCTGAACGCTAGGGTACAGATGTGGGGACCTGCATGAAAACCTCCTAAGCTTATCTTTACCAGCTTAGGTCAAAAACTTCCCCAAGGTACAAAATATTCCACCCTTTGTCCTTGGATTGGCCGCTACCACCACCAAACAAATACTGGTTACTGGGGAAGAGCTGTTTGGAAACGTCTTTCCCCCCAAATACTTCCCAAAACCTTGCACCCCACTTCCTGGACAAGGTTTGGTAAAAAGCCTCACCAATTTGCACAGGTGACCACAGACCCAAACCCTTGGATCTGAGAACAATGAAAAAGCATTCAGTTTTCTTACAAGAAGACTTTTAATAGAAATAGGAGTAAATAGAAGTAAAGAAATCCCCTATGTAAAATCAGGATGGTAGATACCTTACAGGGTAATTAGATTCAAAACATAGAGAATCCCTCTAGGCAAAACCTTAAGTTACAAAAAAGATACACAGACAGAAATAGTTATTCTATTCAGCACAATTCTTTTCTCAGCCATTTAAAGAAATCATAATCTAACGCATACCTAGCTAGATTACTTACTAAAAGTTCTAAGACTCCTTTCCTGTTCTATCCCCGACAAAAGCAGCATATAGACAGACAGAGACCCTTTGTTTCTCTCCCTCCTCCCAGCTTTTGAAAGTATCTTGTCTCCTCATTGGTCATTTTGGTCAGGTGCCAGCGAGGTTACCTTTAGCTTCTTAACCCTTTACAGGTGAGAGGAGTTTTCCTCTGGCCAGGAGGGATTTTAAAGGGGTTTACCCTTCCCTTTATATTTATGACAGATGCATTAGAAATGTCTCAGATACCTCACTGAGCTTCTTACACTTTCAACACTATTCTTATTGTGCTGGTTCATATTTTTGTCTGTGTAGCTTGGGCCTTCTTTTTGGAAAGGCCATTGAATTCTCCCATTTTAATTAGCATGCAAAATAGTTTTCATGTAGCCTTCAGCATGGCACACCGATTTTATTTTAAATGTTAAGCCTATTTTTTCCTCTTTTTCCTTGTTAGAATTGAGCTTTAAGCTGCGTTTGTGTTATTACAAAGTACCTAGAATACCAAAGCCAGATAGGCACTCAAAATGTAATCAAAATAAAGCATGGGTGTGGGGAATGCCTCCAAAAGAAGTCTCCTGGGACCTGCATCTACATGCACTGCACTAAGATAAGGCATTGGCAAATAACTCTGTATGTGACCAAAGCTTTACTGGGAGTGTCTACCAAGGATCCAAGAAGAGCATCACCACTTTGTTGCTTAGTAATTACTGCCTGCATTACAGTTGTGACAGCCTAACATTATAGAGTCCATTTCTCTTAACTGAGAAATGGTTTGGTTGTATGTGACATTTAGAGAAGTTCACTTGCATTAACAAGCAAAAGATCAATGTTTCTAGAACACAGCTGCAGCTGGACAGCTGGCTGCTGTCAAAATTTACCTCATGTGGTAATATAGGAAGGAGCAGTTCTGTTCCTGGTTCTAATACTGACTCACTGCGTGACCTCAAGCAAAACACTTCACTTCTTTATGTATTACGTCAGTCACCTGCAAATCGGTATAATTTCTTATCTCCCAGAGGTACTGTAAAGCTGAGTTAATGTTTTTAAAGTGCTTTGCAATCTTCAGATGAAACACCACATACGGTCATGTATTATTGTAAACTATATGTGGATGCTGTGTAGAATCAAGCCTAAATACAGAATATGTGCCCTAGATATATACTAGATACAAATGTCTGTTTTTGCTGATCCAACATACCATAGGTAAAAGATGCAATAATGGGAAAGTTTTAAAATGTTTTTAATTAGAAAATTGGCATTTGTATGTATTGCAGGCAGGTCACTTTGATTAAGAGAAAAAAACAAGACACAACGTGCGTTCATGACAGGACGAGAGCCTGTACTGTAGTACAATCTCTTTATCATGCAAGGGAAACTTACAAATGTAGAATTTTTTTTAACATAACTGCACTCAAAAACAAAAAATGTAAAACTTTAGAGCCTACAAACTAAGCATGAAAGGGCATACGAATGTTTAGCATATCTGGCACGTAAATACCTTGCAACACTGGCTACAACAGTGCCATGCGAACACCTGTTCTCACTTTCAGATGACATTATAAATAAGAAGTGGGCAGCGTTACCTCCCGTAAATGTAAACAAACTTCTTTTTCTTAGCAATTGGCTGAACAAGAAATAGGACATAGTGGACTTGTATGAGGTGAATTGAAAAATGCTATTTTTTTGTTTCTTTTTTACTGTGCAAATGTTTGTAATCAAAAATAAAGTGAGCACTGTACACTTTGTATACTGTGTTGTAATTGAAATCAATATATTTGAAAATGTAGAAAACATCCAAAAATATATATATAATAAATTTAAGTTGGCATTCTATTATTATTTAACAGAGCAATTAGAACTGCAATTAATCGTGGCTTTTTTTTAATCTCGTTAATTTGTTTTGTATTAATTGCAGGTATTAACTGAGATTAATTGACAGCCCTAGAGTTTTGTATAGTAACCAGCATAATAATGCTCCAGTCTTGATTGAAGCCTCTGGCTACTATTGTAATATTGTTATTAATAGTAATCACACCACACAAGCACAAGGATTACCCCAGGAACTGGTTTGGATTAAAACATAAAATAAGTTTATTAACTACAAAAAGATAGATTTTAAGTGATAGCAAACAGATCAAAGCAGATTACCTCGTAAATAAACAAAAACACAAACTGAGCTTAACGTACTAGATAGGTAGGATATGAATTGGCAAATTCTCACCCCGAGTGATAAACAGGCTGGCAGATTCTTAGGCCACAAGTACTCCTTTTCTTTTTATCTGAGGAACAGTGAGGGGGGTGGAATAAACATGGGGAAATAGTTTTACTTTGTGTAATGACCCATTCACTCCCAGTCTTTATTCAAGCCTATAGTGCCTGGGAAAAATCTCAGCTGGGTTGTCACAAGTGTGCATGGTCCTCTTCACATTGAGGGACAGGCAGACCAGGTATTAAATCCATATAATGGCCAGATTTGATCAGGGCTGGATGGTACTGTCGGGATTCTAGGCTGGGAGACTGGTGGTTAGAGAGCCTAATGTAACTGCAGCTGGATGTGTCTCTACCTGTATGAATGCTAGTGAAAGTGCAAGCTTGGAGGGCTTTGCAGCTTGTCAGAGCAGCACAATGTGAAAGGAAGCCCAGGCTGGTGGGTCAGAGGGCTCAGTGGTACCCCAGTTCCAGGTGGCACCCGGGGTCCGGGGGAACCCATCACAAAGGGCTCCTATAAAGAGGATGGTGATCAATTGTTCGCCATGTCCACTGAAAATAGGACAAGAAGTAAAGGGGTTTAGTTTGCATCAAGGGTGATTTAGGTTAAATATTATGGAAAACTTTATAGTTTAATTCTGGATTAGGTACTAAGGGGTTGTGGAAGCCCCATCACTGGAGGTTTTTAAGAACAGATTAGACAAACATCTGTCAGAGACGGTCTAGATCAATGGTTCTCAACCTTTTTACCATTGTGGGCCACATATGCAGCTCTGTGTTATGTGGGCTGCATCCACATAGTGGATTGATGTATACTACCTGTATAGCTCTGAGGATGTCACATGGCCTCCAGCTGTGAGCTGATTGGGCCACAGGTTGAGAACCACTGATCTAGATAGACCTGGTCCTGCCTCAGCACAGGGGGCTAAACTAGATGTCCTCTCAAGGTCCCTTTCAGCCCTAAATTTATATGATTATATTATTCTTCCTTTAGGGGCTTGCATTGGTTTACTTTAGCTCCAGTTATGTCCCTTGTAACTAAAGAAACCAATACTTGAATTTAGAATGAGGAGACAAAATAAGGAGACATTTTTGCTATATTCCTAAATAAAAATATCAAAAATGGTAAAAATTGTCGTACATCAGATATTTTACAAAATACAAAATGACTTTCAAGTGATTACAAATATTTGACTCTAAAGCTGGAGTGTAAGAGACACAAATGTCTACTCTACTTGCGCTACATTGATGACACCTTCATCATCTGGACCCATGGAAAAGAAGCCCTTGAGGAATTCCACCATGATTTCAAAAATTTCCATCCCACCATCAACCTCAGCCTGGACCAGTCCACACAAGAGATCCACTTCCTGGACACTACGGTGCTAAGAAGCGATGGTCACATAAACACCACCCTATACCGGAAACCTACTGACCGCTATGCCTACCTACATGCCTCCAGCTTTCATTCAGACCACACCATATGATCCATTGTCTACAGCCAAGCTCTACGATACAACCGCATTTGCTCCAACCCCTCAGACAGAGACAAACACCTACAAGAGCTCTATCAAGCGTTCTTACAACTACAATACCCACCTGCTGAAATGAAGAAACAGATTGACACAGCCAGAAGAGGACCCAGAAGTTACCTACTACAGGACAGGCCCAACAAAGAAAATAACAGAACGCCACTAGCCATCACCTTCAGCCCCCAACTAAAACCTCTCCAACGCATCATCAAGGATCTACTACCTATCCTGAAGGACGACCCATCACTCTCACAGATCTTGGGAGACAGGCCACTCCTTGCTTACAGACAGCCCCCCAACCTGAAGCAAATACTCACCAGCAACCCCACACCACAGAACAGAACCACTAGCCCAGGAACCTATCCTTGCAACAAAGCCCGTTGCCAGCTGTGTCCACATATCTATTCAGGGGACACCATCACAGGGCCTAATCACATCAGCCACAGTATCAGAGGCTCGTTCACCTGTACATCTACCAATGTGAATATGCCATCATGTGCCAGCAACGCCCCTCTGCCATGTACATTGGCCAAACTGGACAGTCTCTATGTAAAGGAATAAATGGACACAAATCAGAAGTCAAGAATTATAACATTCAAAAACCAGTCGGAGAACACTTCAATCTCTTTGGTCACTCAAATACAGACCTAAAAGTGGCAATTCTTCAACAAAAAAACTTCAGAAACAGACTCCAACGAGAGACTGCTGAACTGGAATTAATTTGCAAACTGGATACAATTAACTTAGGCTTGAATAAAGACTGGGAGTGAATGCGTCATTACACAAAGTAAAACTATTTCCCCCATGTTTATTCCACCCCCCTCACTGTTCCTCAGATAAAAAGAAAAGGAGTACTTGTGGCACCTTAGAAACTAACCAATTTATTTGAGCATAAGCTTTCGTGAGCTACAGCTCACTTCATCGGATCCGATGAAGTGAGCTGTAGCACATGCATCCGATGAAGTGAGCTGTAGCTCACGAAAGCTTATGCTCAAATAAATTGGTTAGTCTCTAAGGTGCCACAAGTACTCCTTTTCTTTTTGCGAATACAGACTAACACGGCTGTTACTCTGAAACCTGTTCCTCAGATGTTCTTGTCAACTGCTGGAAACGGCCCACCTTGATTATCACTACAAAAGGTTTTTCCCCCCTGCTCTCCTGCTGGTAATAGCTCACCTTACCTGATCGCTCACCTTACAGTGTGTATGGTAACACCCATTGTTTCATGTTCTCTGTGTATATAAATCTCCCCACTGTATTTTCCACTGAATGCATCCGATGAAGTGAGCTGTAGCTCACGAAAGTTTATGCTCAAATAAATTTGTTAGTTTCTAAAGTGCCACAAGTACTCCTTTTCTTTTTGCGGATACAGACTAACACGGCTGCTACTCTGACAAATGTTAGCTAGACACCAGAAGTCTAATGGACTCCACTTCAGTCCTTATTTATTATAGTAGGTAGTATAGTACTTGCCATATTTTAATTGAAATAACGCTGTCAAGTACAGTAGCTTGAAAACAACACTATTACTGCTACTGGATTTCCCCTTTTTATTTTAGTTTCCTGTGGAGCAAACAGAGGCAGCCTGAGGTTATATGAGGACTGGAGGCAGACACGGCCCCAGTCCTGCTCTCATCTTTTTCTCTACATGCAAATAAAAATAAGCTAGTCACACAGGAAAACTAGGGGGGAATTTTTTGTAAAAATCTCTCAACCTGTCACTGCAATAAAATCATATATTCACTCAAAATTCCAGACAGGCCATTTGCAAAACTTATAGAATATTTTCTCTCTACTGGAGCACTTTCCCCCTTATCTCATACACCAGAATGCTGGTCTACCATATTTTAATGGTTAAAGGCACTCAGATACCACTTAAGAAAAAAAAATCTAATAATTCCATGTAGCATACAGGATTTAGCTCTTTTTATCACAAAACTAAATTCAGGAGAAATTAAATAGATGGTGGATTGTGAAATTTTAACTTAAAAGAATTAAAAATGTAAGAAGACTGAACACACCTGACAAAATCAAAGCAACAGTTTAAAAAAACCCAATAGATGGGCTTGTTAAAAGTCAACATGAAGTTTTTAAACAAAGAGTAATATACCATGATCCTGGAGTATTTGTAAGAATTTAAGATGGTACATTCTAGTATGCTACATCCAAGTTAAGATGGAATTAAGTGTAGTGTAAAATAGTTCAACTTTAATACAATTAAAGAATTTACAAGTAGTTCAAGATTTTCACTACAAAATCTGTGGTTTCTGTCCTCAGATACATACGTGGTCTAGTGGACTGAGAAAGGACTGAGAGCAGGAACTCCTAAGTGGCTTTTGGTAAGTTATTTCTGTTTCCCTTTCTGTAAAATTTGGATTATAATACTTACCTACAGTATGTTTTAGGGGGTTTTAAGGATTAAAGGTCTGATCAAAAGCCCACTGAAATCAGTGGGTGTCTTTCCATTGACTTCAGTCAGTATTGGACAGGGCCCTAAATAATGTTTCTGAAGCATGTAGAACACAAAGTATTGTATGAAATCTTGGTGTTAATAACTCCAAAGAACTCTTCCTATTGAATTGGTCCCTGGGGTGAAAGTGACTTAAAGGACTTACCGGTACGGAGGGCAGCCAGGGTCCTGGGCAAGGTCGGGGGTGGGGGGGAGGAGGGGAAGCGCTCTGGGCAGGCGGAAGGGGCGGGGCTTGGGCCGAGGCCAGGCTCCCCCTGCCCGCCCGGGGCTCTGGTGTCAATTTAAAGGGCCCGGGACTCCTGCTGCTGGTGCAGTACAGCAACGGCAGCCGGGAGCTCCGGGCCCTTTAAATTGCTGCTGGAGCCCTGGGGTAGCGGTGGCAATTTAAAGGGTCCAGGGCTCCAGCTGCTGCCAGGAGCTCCAGGTCCTTTTAAATCGCTGGGCTCTGGGGCAGCTGCCCCTTTTGCCTCTCCCCCCAACAGCAGCGGCCCTGCCGGTATGGTCAGCTGTGTACCGGTAGCCACTTTCTTACCAGTACACCGTACCAGACAGTACTGGCTTACTTTCACCTCTGATTGGTCCTGAACCAGTCTTCCATCATGATATTGCAATTCACTTTTATGTTGGAGGTGTCATGTTTCAGATGTGTTGTAACATTGAGGTCCTGGCCCCTGGTTATCATTAAAGATCCTATCAGTTATTAATTGGAAAGGTTATTTTTATACGTCAGGTATCATCCGAAGGCAAACTAGAGTTTTATGTTTACAAATCTATCAAATAACTCTTTTCTTTAGCATCTTGCAAATCTTTTAAACTCAAAATTTCTTTAAAATATAGTAGAATTAGAACAATGCAGTTGCTGACGAATTTTAAAACAATGAAGTTGCTGAAGCTCAGTGGAATAATATCCTGCATTAAACATTATACCCCAGTTTGCAAGCTGTCTCTCCTCTTCCCAAGTGTACTACCTACCAAGTATGGTTTTCCTCCCTCCTAATATCTTGGTAAAAAAAATTACAATAGTATATATATATATACATGATTGTAATTTTATATATATATTTGTTTTTGCATGGGCTAAGGACAATCTCACCTTTAATAAAGAATTATTTTAAAGACATGCTAGACAGAATCAAATTAGACAGAATCAAATTATTTTGTAATGTAGACTTTTGAAACATTACAAAGATTAAGATTGATACTCTATAGAACATATAAGTAAAATAAAAATAAAGGATTCAAAAGCCTTCCGTTTCAACTGGCCCAGACGCTAATTTCTGGAGGATGTTTTTTGGAGTAGCATACGGCGCTTTGTTAACCTACGCAGACATTTCAACTGGTGGCCCTGCAGCTGCCTTTGAGGTTGTGAGATGGCTGCTGTCAGACCTTGCTATGTTGAATATGATTTTTCTTCATATTAACCCATAATATGGATGAAATATTTAAATGTTTCCAAATAAATCCCTATGCTTATTTCCTGTGAAATTGTAATGTGATGCTCAATATGAACTTGAAAACAGTATTTTCAGCAAACCTACAGATTATATTTACCACCCAGACAGAAGGGTAGATTTTTTTTCAGTCACAAAATAAGTCTCTGTAGACATCTGCTCTCAGATGAATTTGCCAGTCTCCTCCCACTACAGTCTACGGGAGCACTGCATGTACCTCCAGGGACAGAATTTGTCTCTTAAATATAAAACTATTTCTAATTCTTGATGTTAATTACCTTTCATTTTTACTGTTTTAGTTGTACCAACATCTTGTCCTTGCTGATCTTCTTTCAGGTCACAGTAAAGGACACTGGTGGGGAGAACCTTGAACAGCCATTGCATATGCTATGCCAGTTCTGTTGGTAAACAAAGGAGTTCAGTCTGCAATGGCACCTTCCAGGAGAATGGACTTCACACACACCAATAAGAAATAAAAGGTGCTGCAGAAGCTGATTTAGTAGGGGCAGAACAAAGTAATAATGAATCATTCACCACCCTACTTGGCACAAGCCCAAAAGTTACTTGACATTTTTAAAAAGTGGGCTTTTTTTAAAAGGTAGATGTTATTGGCTTCACTCAGCACTAGTGGTGCCTCCACCTGGTGGCTCTGGGGATTAGCTCTTGCCAGGCACTGCCCTCCTTTGGCGGGGTCTCTACTAGTCATCTCATCCCCCCTGCAGCCCCTCTCACTCCCAGAGCTGCAGCTTCCTGTTTGTGGCTTGGCCCTCCAGCCAGGTCCTCCCCTTCCGGGGAAATCAAAGTCCTTCCAGACCAGATGTCCAGCTGGTGTCACCAATGCCCTGCACCATTTCCCAGGCCTGCTCTCTACACTTGGTTCTTGCCCGGGGACCCTATAAAAGCAGCCATGGTCTGTACAGTCCTACTCCTTGCTACTGTTTCCCACTTATCTGGCTTCCCCCTCTTTCTGGGTTTGCCAGCCCAAGCTCCCTCCTCTCAGAAGGAAGCGTGACCAGACATCCTGATATTAGGGACTTTGTTTTATACATGCAAGTAACCCCCCAAAAAAGTTCCAATTTTTCACATTTGCTATGTGGTCACCCTAACAGGGAGTGACTATAGACTAGTTCCTTGCAGTCCCCTTGCTGCTTACAGCTCCAGGGCTTTATACAGGCCCATCTGGATCCTGCCCAGCTGAGCCTATTTTCAGTTAGTGGCCTGATCCTTTTCTCCTTCTTCAGGTGCAGCCTGAGCAGTTAATTGGCCTGCCTCGCCACTTTAACCCCTCCAGGCCTCGTGTGGGGTGGGCACCTCATCACAGTATAGATAAGAGGGTTGGGGAGAGGAGGGATGAAAGAATAGAGAAAGAGAAATAGGACATATGGAGGAAATTCTTTAAAAAATTAAAAATTAAAAAAATTCTCGTAAGTCACAGATGGGAAATGGTCATTCTAGAAGATCTCGATGAGGTCCAGGAAGTGTCAGCAACAGTAACAAAGGCCCAACACACCTGACCTATTGATAGAGACGGTGGGACCAAACTCTGCTCTCAGTTACACCTGTGTAAATCTAGATCAACTCCATTGAAGTCAATGGACCAATTTTATCACTGATGTCAGTGGAGTTACTCCAGATTTATAATGGTGAAATTAAAAATAGAATTTGGCTCACAGTTGTAAGCTGTTTGGCTGCTGTCCTATTAATTGCCAGTAAAGTATCATGTACATCCATGCTATTTATGTATAATACACTAATAAAGTTAAACTGGGATATGAAAAAATATGCTTACAAACAAGAAGAAATAATCTACAGCTGATTTACAATGCTATTTTTCTTAAACAGGTACCCAAATGGCTACATAACTTTCTAAGGAGACAGATGTTCATAAGATGGAAATGCTTTAGTATTAGAAAAGTTACATGTGTTAGCACACATTCAAGTAAAGAACAAAGCCTTAATTTAACAAGTTGTGATCTTTTGATCTTGGAGGCAGCAAGGACCCTAATAAGATAAGATAGTTCTATAGTTATCATAAAGATGGAAAGTCATACGAGTTCTTTTACGGCGTCAATAAAAATGAAGTGTATTGCAAGTGTCTCTCATTTTTAATCATCATGAAATTTTGTGGGAGCTTACATGTCTATATATAAAGTTTTGCAATAACTGTTCCTGTAAAATACACACTGCTGCACCTAATGGTGGTTTTAGTGGTTTTAGACTTGTACAAAGAGCAAGAATTTCTGCATAATGAACTACAGCTGTGTGCAGTATTCCTCTATCATAACAACAGTTTAATAGAAAAGAGGAGTAAAGGTGCCTAGAGGACCATTTGACTTGTGCAGTGCTCATTATGCAAAAGGCTGAAGCTTTGGACAACCTGATTGTTAAAGTAATTGCAAGTAAAGTTATGCGTTAAAAGGTCTATTCCTCAGGGATTATTTTAAAGTAAATATCTCCTAGATATACCATAATCAACTGATTTAGTTCTCCAAAGCAAAGACAAGGTCACTGTAAACCAGAGGCTTTCTCCCTTCCTTCTCTAGTGCAGCAGCTCTCCAGTGAAGTAAAAGGGTGCAGTGTGGTATTGTGATGGTCAGCTGAGAGGACTGTTCAAATACAGCATTGCATATTAGCATTATTGCTGCGCTATTACAGAAATACTAGGCAGCCCGAGTGCTAAAGATACTTCACAGAGCACCCCTGAAAGAGACAAAAAGGCTGTGTTTGCACCGTGAAAACTGCTATGTTTGACACTGGGAAGGTCAAACGTGGGTGTCCCACTGCCCCTGGCTCTCCTATGAGCTACTGTTGAAAATATTTGTCTAGCTAATGAAACTGTATTCAAAACCAGTTGTGAGAAAGTGTGGTTGTCCTCCCAGTACAACACTGGGTCTTTCTCACAGTACACTAAAATTGGTGTTCTTTGTGTTCAATGAAGAAACGTATGCTTCAAAGGATTTAGTTAACAACAGCACCTCTTTTGGGAAGGGCCCTGTTATTTTATTAATATGCACCCCTATGGCACTGTAATCAAATGAGTAGCCACTTTTCAATCCCTGGAATCACAGTGCAAATGCAGCCTCTTTCCCCCCCGGAATCAGATCTGTCAAGTCTCCCCAGTCGGATAAGGAGAATCTTTCATTTGGGATTAATTTAAGTCAGTTTTTAAAATGTCTTTCCCTGTAGTAATGAAGAATTTTAAAAATCCTTCTGATTTTAGTTGTCACAGCTTGAAATAGCCCTGCAGTTCAGAGCTCTCTCTCTCTCATAAGCCTGATCATTGTGGTTGTTTTAATGAATATTTACCATTCTGCAGTACAGTTGTAGATGCCTGACTGCTGCTAAGCTCCAAAACACTGAAAAGAACTAGAGTTTTTTTAAGCTATTCCCTCCAGCCCTATCGTTCAATAACCAAAAGATAACAAATGCTATGCTATAATGAAGTTTGCTATTTTATTGTTTATAACAATGCAGCACAATGTTTCACAGGCTTAATAACTGCTACAGAGTTAAATTAGATAACATGGATAAGACAAATAATATTAGTGTTCAGTTGAATGAGTTACTCCAGTATTTGCTGAATTCTAGGGAGCAGTGTGTCCTGTGTTTCCACACCACTTCTAGGGTGGCAGGAATTCAGTTCCAAGTTTCCCTCCTCTCTGAACCATGTGAAAGAGACCTGTCACCACAGATCGCATCTTTCCCGCCCTAGCAGGACTCAGGCTCCCCCTCTGCTTAGCTGGTTCAGAAAGGCCAAGCACTTTGAGAAGTAAATACTAAGGAAGCGCACAGAGCATTAGAAGGGTGAATGGAACTGCAGTGGCTGCACTCAGCACAAGGATTCCTGTGGCCTGCTCCTACTAACGTAAGGGAAGACTGGAGCACCATATCCCTTCTCCAACGTCATAGATGGCATAGGAAAAGAATGCAGGGTCTGAAACTAACATTAAAATCTCAGGGATTGAAAGAAGGATATTGGGCCTGATCCAGATCCCATTGGAATCAATGGGGAAACTCCCAGTGACTTCAAGGAGAATATAATTGGGCCACACGAAGAGGCATTGCTGTGTAGCTTTGAGTAAGTCACTTAATTATCCAGTCAGCATTTCCCCATCTGTAAAATTGAGTTAATAATACACACTTAGCTGTGATACATCCCAGTGGATGTAGGGAGGATAAAGTTGTAAATGTTTGTGAATTGCCTGTATTTGCTCAAGTCAGAGTATCTGAAAATAGATATTGTATATAAAAAGAATTTATAGATAATAAAAATTATAAATAGTATATAGTATGCACAGCCTTACATTAAGAATTGGTACTATATGGTTAAAGCAGGGGACTGGCAGAGAGAACCCATTACTTCTAGTCCTGGCTCTGTCACTGACAAATCGTGTGATTCTGGCAAATTAAGTTAAGCTCTTTGGCCCAGATCCACAAAGAGTCCCCTTTGTGGGAGGTCCCTGCTCAAATCCTTTCTCCACCTTGCCTAAGGGAGGAACTGAACACATCCCAGATGAGTGCGCTAACCACTGGACTAAAAGCTAAGCAGTACTTCTACCACCACCACTGCCCCAGGCCAGATTTTGAATGGGACCTAGAGTTGCCAACTTTCTAATTGCAGAAAAACGAACATCCTTGCCCTGCCCTCTGCCCCTTCTCTGAGGCCCAGCCCCAGCTCACTCCATCCCCGCTCCCTTTGTCGCTAGCTCTCTCCTACCCTTGCTCACTCGTTCATTTTCACCAGGCTGGGGCAGGGCGTTGGGGTGTGGGAAGGGTTGAGGGCTCCAGCTGGGGGTGTGGGCTCTGGGGTGGGGCTGGGGATGAGAGGTTCAGGGTGTGGGAGGGGGCTCCAGGCAGGGGCAGGGAGTTGAGGTGTGGCCTCTGGGAGGGAGTTTGGGTTCAGGAGGGGGCTCAGGGCTGGGGCAGGGGGTTGGGTGTGGAAGGAGGTGAGGGGCTCTAGGTGGTGCTTACCTCAGGCAGCTCCCGGGAAGCAGTGATATGTCCTTCTGATGTCTAGGCGGAGGGGCGGCCAGAGGTCTCTCTGCGTTGCCCCTGCCTGCAGGCACCACCCCTGCAGCTTCCATTGGCTGCGGTTCCTGGCCAATGGGAGCTGTAGAGCCGGTGCTCAGGGCGGGGGCAGCACACGGAGCCCCCGTGGCTGCCCCTCTCTCTAGGAGATGGAGAGACATGCTGGCCACTTACCTGGAGCTATGTGGAGCTGGGCAGGGAGTCTGCCTGCCCCACTGTGCTGCCAACCAGAGTTATAATGGCCTGGTCAGCATTGCTGACTGCAGCCCGCAGGGTCCCTTTTCGACCAGGTGTTCCAACTGTAAACCGGACACCTGGTACCCTAAATTCGGACCCAAGCCACAAAGCAGCCTCTCAGCACACCTGTTGGATTGGCGGCTGCCCCTGTTCAAGTTAGGTGGATAAATCTTCCCCCAGTTCGTGGATTGCTCTGGGGCTTAGTCAGGACATAGGCATCTGGATGCCTAGACTGAGGCTGCAGTGCACATGCCTAGAGGCGAAATTTAGGCACAGAGGGGACTTTTACTCTGAAAAATTAAGCACTGAGTGAGTTTAAGTGCCTGCAGGGTTTGCTGGGAGTTTTGTGGATAGCAGTTGACCCTAAAACTAGGTTTATGCACCTAAACTCCAGACTTGGGTGCCTAAGTACCACTGTGGACAGGTTCTTTTAGCCTTTAGCTTTGCTGCCTATAAAATGTGATCAATATCTACCTCACAAGTCTGTTCTGAGGCTTCATTAATAGTGCTTTGACATCCTTGGCTGAAAGGTCAGACATAGTTGCACATATCAATACAGTAGAACTGGAATTTTATGAAAACCAACCTTATGAATGACCAGTCATACAAACCATTTTTCCCTCATGGGAAAAAAATCATGTAACAAAAGTGATATTGATGAAGAACAAGTTGACATCCCTTCACATTCCAAAACCTTCAGTGGATTGGAAACTATTTTGGAGTGGTTTAAAGGAGAAGAAGAAAGTAATACAGTGCACCATAATGCAACTTATGCACTGTACCTACTATAATTTCTAGATATTAAATGTTATGAACTCCTCAATCCCCAATTAGTTTGTCACATAGGCATTCTACTGTAATTACAGAATAACAGAAATTACGGAGTTGTAAAAGTCTCTCCTTAAGAGAAAGGATTTTATGTGTGAGAGAGTTTTGAAATCACCCTTACATCTTTTTTAAAAACCCTCCATTGTTCAAATTGTCCCATCGGTGATTTATTAGTAAAAATTCCCAAGAATAAGACACATAGCTAACTTTAAGCTGCAGAGAGAGATACATAGCATGATGGAAGTAATGCTGAGAGAACCTTTATGAAGTTCTCAAAACTCTTCACTGAGGTAAATGGTACATTATTGCATATGACCAAGAAACTACATGAAACTGTAGAAGCTGGCGAGCAAGATGTTTTGGAGGTGTGAAGAGCTCAGCAACAATCTTATATAGGATGATGATCTGTCCTATATTTTAAGGAACATTCTAGCCACCTTTTTGCCACCTTTGACTCACTCCTCAAACCCTTCACTCCTCCTACCTCCACACAGAATCTCACTGATTTCTTCTGAGAGAAAATTGACAAAATATGATGTGACCTTGCCCCCCTCCTTTCTTCCCCCTTTCCCCTACTATTTTCTCCTCCTTCTCCTCTGTCAGACACAGAAGTTTCTTATCTACTCTCTTCCTCAAACACTTCCATTTGCCACAGTAACCCCATCCCATCTCCCGGTCTCACCTGTGTCCACTCTCTTCCCCTTCCATAACTTCTCCTAACCTTTCATTCTTCTCTGGCTTTCCCTCCTCACAACACAAGTATGTATTGTGCGAATGTCTCCCATTTTACAAAAAAACACCCTTGACCCCAACTGCCACTCCAATTACTGCCCCATCTCCCTTCTCCGTTTCATCTCTAAGCTCACTGACTACATTGTCTATTATTGCTGTCTGGAATTTCTCTCCTCCAATTCCATTCTAGACCATCTCCAATCTAGTATCCTCCCCCTGCACTCCACTGAAACCGCTCACCAATGTCTCTTAACGACCTCTTCCTAGACAACACTTATAACCAGTACTCTAGGCATACCCTTTTTGACCTTGACCTGTCAGACACCTTAGAATCATAGAATATTAGGGTTGGAAGGGACCTCAGGAGGTCATCTAGTCCAACCCCCTGCTCAAAGCAGGACCAATCCCCAACTAAATCATCCCAGCCAGGGCTTTGTCAAGCCTGACCTTAAAAACCTCAAAGGAAGGAAATTCCACCACCTCCCTAGGTAACGCATTCCAGTGCTTCACCACCCTCCTAGTGAAAAAGTTTTTCCTAATATCCAACCTAAACCTCCCGCACTGCAACTTGAGACCATTACTCCTCGTTCTGTCATCTGCTACTACTGAGAACAGTCTAGAGCCGTCCTCTTTGCAATCCCCTTTCAGGTAGTTGAAAGCAGCTATCAAATCCCCCCTTCTTCTGCAGGGGGGGATTTGATCGGTCTTCTGCAGACTAAACAATCCCAGTTCCCTCATAAGTCATGTGTTCCAGTCCCCAAATCATTTTTGTTGCCCTCTGCTGGACGCTTTCCAATTTTTCCACATCCTTCTTGTAGTGTGGGGCCCAAAACCGGACACAGTACTCCAGATGAGGCCTCACCAATGTCAAATAGAGGGAAACGATCACGTCCCTCGATCTGCTGGCAATGCCCCTACTTATACACCCCAAAATGCCATTAGCCTTCTTGGCAACAAGGGCACACTGTTGACTCCTATCCAGCTTCTCGTCCACTGTAACCCCTAGGTCCTTTTCTGCAGAACTGCTGCCTAAGCATTTGGTCCTTAGTCTGTAGCGGTGCATGGGATTCTTCCGTCCTAAGTGCAGGACTCTGCACTTGTCCTTGTTGAACCTCATCAGATTTTTTTTGGCCCAATACTCTAATTTGTCTAGGTTCCTCTGTATCCTATCCCTACCCTCCAGCGTATCTACCACTCCTCCCAGTTTAGTGTCCTCTGCAAACTTGCTGAGGGTGCAATCCACACCATCCTCCAGATCATTAATGAAGATATTGAACAAAATCGGCGCCAGGACTGACTTTTGGGGCACTGGGCTTGATATCGGCTGCCAACTAGACATGGAGCCATTGATCACTACCTGTTGAACCCGACAATCTAGTCAGCTTTCTATCCACCTTATTGTCCATTCATCCAGCCCATACTTTAACTTGATGGCAAGAATACTGTGGGAGACTGTATCAAAAGCTTTGCTAAAGTCAAGGAATAACATGTCCACTGCTTTCCCCTCATCCACAGAGCCAGTTATCTCGTCATAGAAGGCAATTAGATTAGTCAGGCATGACTTGCCCTTGCTGAATCCATGCTGACTGTTCCTGATCACTTTCCTCTTCTCTAAGTGCTTCAGAATTGATTCCTTGAGGAACTGCTCCATGATTTTTCCAGGGACTGAGGTGAGGCTCACTGGCTTGTAGTTCCCTGGATCCTCCTTCTTCCCTTTTTTAAAGATGGGCATCACATTAGCCTTTTTCCAGTCGTCGGGGACCTCCCCCGATCGTCATGAGTTTTCAAAGATAATGGCCAATGGCTCTGCAATCACATCTGCCAACTCCTTTAGCACTCTCGGATGCAGTGCATCCAGCCCCATGGACTTGTGTTTGTCCAGCTAGTCCCGAACCACTTCTTTCTCCACAGAGGGCTGGTCACCTCCTCCCCATGCTGTGCTGCCCAGTGCAGTAGTCTGGGAGTGGACCTTGTTCGTGAAGACAGAGGCAAAAAAAGCATTGAGTACATTAGCTTTTTCCACATCCTCTGTCACTAGGTTGCCTCCATCATTCAGTAAGGGGCCCACACTTTCCTTGACTTTCTTCTTCTTGCTAACATACCTCAAGAAACCCTTCTTGTTACTCTTAACATCTCTTGCTAGCTGCAACTCCAAGTGTGATTTGGCCTTTCTGATTTCACTCCTGCATTCCTGAGCAATATTCTTATACTCCTCCCTGGTCATTTCTCCAATCTTCCACTTCTTGTAAGCTTCTTTTTTGTATTTAAGATCAGCAAGGATTTCACTGTTAAGCCAAGCTGGTCGCCTGCCATATTTACTATTCTTTCTACACATCGGGATGGTTTGTTCCTGTAACATCAATAAAGATTCTTTAAAATACAGCCACTGCTCGTGGACTTCTTTCCCCCTCATGTTATTCTCCCAGGGCATCCTGCCCATCAGTTCCCTGAGGGAGTCAAAGTCTGCTTTTCTGAAGTCCAGTGCCCATATTCTGCTGCTCTCCTTTCTTTCTTGTGTCAGGATCCTGAACTCGACCATCTCATGGTCACTGCCTCCCAGGTTCCCATCCACTTTTGCTTCCACTGCTAATTCTTCCCGGTTTGTGAGCAGCAGGTCAAGAAGAGCTCTGCCCCTAGCTGGTTCCTCCAGCACTTGCACCAGGAAATTGTCCCCTACGCTTTCCAAAAACTTCTTGAATTGTCTGTGCACCGCTGTATTGCTCTCCCAGCAGGTATCAGGGTGATTGAAGTCTCCCATGAGAACTAGGACCTGCAATCTAGTAACTTCTGTTAGTTGCCGGAAGAAAGCCTCATCCACCTCATCCCCCTGATCTGTTGGTCTAGAGCAGACTCCCACCACGACATCACCCTTGTTGCTCACACTTCTAAACTTAATTCAGAGACTCTCAGGTTTTTCTGCAATTTCATACCGGAGCTCTGAGCAGTCATACCTTCAACACCATCTACCATGTTCTTCTTTCTGAAATCTTGTCCCTCATTGGCTTCTATGACTCTGTCCTTTCCTGGTTCTCCTCCTACCACTCAAATTGCTCTTTCAGTGTGTCCTCAAAGAATCCTTCTCACCCCCTTCCAACTTTCTGTGGGAGTTCCTCAAGACTCTGTCCTTGGTCCCCTTCTCTTCTCCCTGTGTACCTTATCTCTGGATAATCTCATTTGCAAACATAAATTCAGCTATCTCTACACTGACAACTCACAGATCTGCCTCTCTACCCCAGAACTGTCTCCTTCTGTCCAAACAGAAAATCTCAGCCAGTTTCTCTGACATCTCCTGGTGGATGTCTTTCTGTCATCTCAGACTCAAATTGGCTAAAACTAAGAGCTCTTAATTGTCCCTGCAAAAACCCTCCAGACGACCTCATTTCTTAATAACTGTGGACAACACCACCATCCTGCTTGTCACTCAAGCCCATAACCTAGGTGTCAAATTTAACTCTGACCTCTCTCTAGGTCTACACATCCAAGCTATTTCTAAATCTTGCTGATTCTTTTTAGATAACATCTGTGAGATATGGCTTTTCCTATCCAGCTACATATCTCATTGACAGGTTTCAGAGTAACAGCCGTATTAGTCTGTATTTGCAAAAAGAAAAGGAGTACTTGTGGCACCTTAGAGACTAACCAATTTATCTGAGCATAAGCTTTCGTGAGCTACAGCTCACTTCATCGGACGCATACTGTGGAAAATACAGAAGATGTTTTTATTCACACAGACCATGAAAAAATGGGTGTTTATCACTACAAAAGGTTTTCTCTCCCCCCACCCCACTCTCCTGCTGGTAATAGCTTATCTAAAGTGATCACTCTCCTTACAATGTGTATCTCATTGAGGTTCTCATTATTTAGCACCTTGATTGCTACAACATCCTTTTCTTTGGCCTTGAGAAATATAATCTTGCCCCACTCAAATCCATTCCAGATGCTGCTGCAGAGAAGATTCTCCTAACCTATCACTTTGATTGTGTCATCCCTTTGCAGCCATCTGCTGGCTCCCCCTTTTCTATTGCATCAAACATAAGCTACCTGTCTTTATTTTCAAAGCCTTTTGAAGCTTATCCTCACCCCGCCTACCATCTCTAATCACTATTGAGCTGTTGACTCTTACCTCTGATTGGCACATGATGCCAGCCTCCATCACCCACTTATTCAAAATTTTCAAACAAGCACCTTTGTGCTTTCTCCTGTGCTGCCCCTCATGCTTGGTAGGAGTTCCCTGTAAATTTTCACAAAGCCCCTTAATTTTTCTCTTTCAAATCCCTCCTTAAAACCCTTTGCCATGATGCCTACAAAAACCATAACCATAGTTAGGCTGCTGGTATGCTGAAACCACTGCCTATTATGCTGACCAATATTGTCTCATTGTTTCTTTGTACTCCCCATCTGTCTGTATCTATCTGCTATTTCTTGTTTTATACTTAGGTTGCAGGCTTTTTGGGGTAAAGACCATGTTTTTGTTCTGTGTTTGTACACTGCCTAGCAAAATAGGATCCTGCTCCATGACTTGGACTTCTAGGTACTACAATGACACAAATAAATTATAACACTTGGTGCCTAATTATTCCATATCCAGTTAAGCCTACATGGATTATATTGTGTCTTATAGTTTCTCAATAATCATGCAAAACATCTCTATTTGTCTAGGATTTTATACCAATCCTCTCACAATGGTACCTGACCAAAAGGTATGAGGAGTTTGTACCACAAATAAAATTTTGTGAGGTGCAGCTGTTTATACATAAGGCCTGTCCTTACCTTATTGTACAGCTGTCCATTAGCTGGTGTGGACAGGAACAACGATCCAAAAGAAAGGACATTGGACTGGTATCCATGAAATGGGAGTTAAATTCTCTGCTCTGTCACAGACTTTGAGTTCCCCACACCTAAAGTGGGGATGATAGTACTTCCATACTTCACAGGGATGTTGTGAGAATAACTACATTAAACAGTGTGAGGCACTCAGGTACTATGGTACTGGTACTACTGGGGGCCATATAATAACTAAGTTAGATAGATTTTTTTAAGGTGGGTATCCTAGCCTTGAAAGTGCAGAGAGAGGTAAAGAGTGCCACCTTGGAGATGTGCAGGGGTGAAAGAAATCCCAGGAAAGCTGCAAAGTGAGTTAAATGTGTGGTGTGTACTACATTTAAGTGACCACTACAGAAACCCTCAGACCAACAGAAAGAGAGAAAAGGCTGTGAATGTGTGGAGATGGAATACACTCCTTGCAGTTGAGATTTGCTTGGGGAGGACAGAGTTTGGGGAACAATGGGTTAAATTTCCCTTTTCTCCTAATAAATTCCATCTTCTACCAGCCCTGATTCCCTCTCAGTGAGGGAAGGAAGACTAGTTGCTCCAAATGAAGTTTGAGAGGGAGGGAGAGGAGGTTGGCTGTCTACTCCCCTTCAGCAAATGAGCTAGGAGTGGGTATAGTCTACCTGAGGGTTGGTGCTGGCAGTGGTTTGCTCTCTGAGCCCGGGCCAGACCCCTTTTTGGTTAAGAATGGGGTTGCCTGGTTTGATCCCCAGACCCGTGGGGTATCTGAGAAGGCAGTTCACCTGAGGCTGGAAGGACTGGCCATCAGGAGGATCTGAGGAGTGTGGCCCCCTGAGGCTGGGAGGGCTGGGCCCCCTGCGGATCTGAGGGGGTGGCCCCTTGAGGCTGGGGTGGCGGGGCCCCCTGCGGATCTGAGGAGTGTGGCCCCCCTGAGGCTGGGGGGCGGGGCCCCCTGCGGATCTGAGAAGTGTGGCCCCCCTGAGGCTGGGGGGGGCGGGGCCCCCTGCGGATCTGAGGAGTGTGGCCCCCCTGAGGCTGGGGGGGCGGGGCCCCCTGCGGATCTGAGGAGTGTGGCCCCCCTGAGGCTGGGGGGGCGGGGCCCCCTGCGGATCTGAGAAGTGTGGCCCCCCTGAGGCTGGGGGGGGCGGGGCCCCCTGCGGATCTGAGGAGTGTGGCCCCCCTGAGGCTGGGGGGGGCGGGGCCCCCTGCGGATCTGAGGAGTGTGGCCCCCTGAGGCTGGGGGGGGCTGGGCCCCCTGCGGATCTGAGCGGGGCGGCCCGGCTGTGGCTGGTCCCCGCGTGGGGGGGCTGCCCCCGTGTGGGTCAGAGGGGACACTCCGCCCCCGAGGCCGGGCGGGCACACACCGGTCCCTTCCCATCGCAGCCAGCCGTGCGGGGAGCGAGGCAGGCTGGCACGGAGAGGGGGCAGCGGCGTATCCCATGGTGCAGCGCGCCGGGAGGGAGGGGGAGCGGCCTGGAGTGGCCGGGACAGACACACGCAGCGGGGAGGGACGGGAGCCGGTCGGGGCCCTCGGCAGAAGCGGCGGACGGAGGCGATTCAACTTCGCGGCGTCTCTCCCTCCCCAGCTCCCCGCGAGAGCTCGCGCTCCGCCGGGCGGAGACCCGCTCAGCTCAGGCCGGTGAGTGCCAGCGGCCGGGGCTGGCCCGGGCGCGCGGGGGGGGGGGCAGGCAGGGAAAGTGAGGCAGAATGGCCCCAACTTATGTAATGGGGAAGGGGGTGTCTCCCCTGGCGACAGGCGCCGCCGTGTCCGCCTCCTTTCCCCGCCCCCGGGGAGGTGAGACACCCCCGCCCCTCTGGAGGGGGAGAAGCCCTACGGCGGCTGGCTCCCCTTCCCCGCGTGTCTGCGGGGGGAGTCTCTAGCTCTGGGCACGCGGGCTGGGTGGGGGCGGCCTGAGGGGGCAGTCAGTGGCCTTTTCTGAGGGGGGGCGGGTCGTCGAGCGGGTGGGGCCCCCGCTGCGGGTGGGCACGAGGAGGCGAGGTTGCCTTTCAGATCCCTACCTAGCCGCCCCCCCACCCTCTCTCCTTCGTGGGGAGAGGGGCAGACCGCGCCCGCCCCCTCCTGCGAGCCGCGGCCGTTTGTGCGCGGCGGCGAGGTGGGATTCGTCACCCCACCGGATGTGGTGGGACGGGGCTCGGTGCTGGCGCGTTCACATGGGGGTGACTAGCCCGCAGAGTAAACAAAGGGAAATGGGGGGGCCGTGGCTAGAGCAGGGCGGCCCCTTCCGCAGGGCCGATGGGTTTAAATCTGCGGTTTTCTCATCCAGCTTGGGGGCCCGGGGAAGTGGTTGAGATTTCTTTTTTGTGTGGTGCTCGCTGCGGAGCCGGGCGTTTGATCGGAGAGGAAGGAGAAGAGAGGCTCGTTGGTTTCGCGCTCACACTAGTCGATTATTAAGCAAAGGGTGAAGAAGGGGAATTGTGCATCGATGAGGACGCCTTTTTTTATTTAGCCACCTAGTACCAGAGCAATTGGAGTAGTTGCCATGAAGGGTTCTCTTAAGCTTCCCAGGATTTTTGCTTTTAAATCTGATACAGACCTGAAGTCAGGATATAGTCAGAAATGCACAATTACACAATTGTAACAATACCCATTTTTTCTTCCGATCCCAGGGGACTCATTTTATAGTACAATACTTTGTACATAGCTGATGCTTGCCTCCTTTCTGTTTTCCTAACTTTGCAATATTGGACTACATAATTTTCTTTGCTTTAGTCCTTTTTTAGCTTCTTCTGTTCTCTCCTAACTGAAAGACTACGTGGCTCCATAACTGTGTAGCTTTATGCTTTAACTAGTTGCAGTGTTTCTTATTTAAATGTTCTGAAAGCAGAATATGTCCTGTGGGCCTTAACACCAATGTCAAAGGCTTGCAGAGTCAGCCTGTAGCTGGGTTTTTGGCAGTGTGACCAGGATAATGGCAGTGCTATAGTAAATGAGTTGAAATAAAAAGTTCAACAGAAGGCAGAGTGTTTGGGGCTTCATATTTTTCATCAATGGGACTAATATGTTTAATTACAATATTCACTTAGTTTAAAAGCAAACTTGCACTATGGTGTCACTTAATTTGCATTCTTTCACCCTTGTGTTGCTTGTACAGTGTTCTCAGTGTATAGGATACTAAACAATAAAGTTCTTGATCCAGCAAATCTGAACCACCTTGAGGCTCTGTGCTGTGACTGCATGGAGCCTCATTGAGATCAAGGTGCACTTGTGTGAATCATTTTGTAGAAGCAGTTTCTTAAGTATTAAACCTAACGTGGTTTAATGAATAACTTTAATCGTATTGATATTGCTTGCCCCTGTCCATCCTTCTCCATATCTCTTCTTAGGTCTTTGTTATCTCTCTACCCTTTGCTTCATGTCTGAAATTAAGCCCTGATTCTGCATTGGATCTGTGGGGTTGAAGTCTTGTCCCCTCATGGATCCAGGTGCAGGACTATGGGTACAGCTTTTAAACTTTTTGCAGCCAGGATTATGACTCTGATCCTCCACTCTTGTTTTCCAGTTCTATTCTTAAAAAAAAATAACGTTCAGAATAAAACAGCTACTCGGTAGAAATCAATAATCAGGAAGTGTTTTATTTCAGTTCCTAAGTATTGGAGTAGCAGCCATGTTAGTCTGTATCCGCAAAAAGAAAAGGAGTACTTGTGGCACCTTAGAAACTAACCAATTTATTTGAGCATAAGCTTTTGTGAGCTACAGCTCACTTCATCGGATGAAAGCTTATGCTCAGATAAATTTGTTAGTCTCTAAGGTGCCACAAGTACTCCTTTATGCTTTGTGAATAGTCCCACTGAAGTTGCAGAATTGGGGCCAGTATCACTTTCTGTATTGTGAGGTGTCTGGCAAATATACAACAATACAAAAACTGTTTTCTCTAATTTACATGGTTGTAAATGGTATCTGTCATCTAAAGAGTGAAAATGTGAAGAGCTAGGAAAACTGGTGTGGTTTTTAAAATAAGTTTGCTTTCATTTAAGGATTTATCTTACATGTATTTTAAATCTAGTCTTGGTAGAACATGGCTTTGGATTGTTATTCTTTCTTCAGACTTTTTGGAAAAGATAAAATGCACACAAAGAATTGCGAATAAAACAGCATAGTACTTCTTTTTAAAAGCTGTGAGCTTTATTAAGCCCTAGGTATCTTTAAAAGTACTGAACATGTGTGGTTGATTGTATCAGTCTGTAAACTAACTGTATCTGAAATATACACTATTTCAGAATAAAAGATTCTTATAAGCAGTAATATAACATTTTTAATATATACTATAAGTGTTTAAGGTAGTTGTAATAAGTCTGTTTCAACGTATCTGTCAAATAGTATTAAAATCTCTTTCTGTGGTAAACCATTATATTTCCAACATCTGATGACTAATACCCGAACAGTTGACTTTCTTGGTATTGTAATTTCTACCATGCTAAGAGATTTGTTGAGGCAACAGTGTTTTTGGATACTATGCAGAAATTACACTTCTGGAACTAGTAATGGACTGGGGTTGGACAGTTTCTATTTGATTTGAAGCTTTTTTTGTTCTTTGTGACTATCTCCAGCAATTGTGCATCTCGGCAAAACGAATAAAACATTTTATATCGTTGCAAAAACAACATAAAAAACTCCAATACCTTTTCCTAGTTTTCCAGTTGCTGCTTTGCATTGCAGCACTATATTTGGTATAGTGTAGTACAGAGTTTGGAGATATAGGATGTTCTAACTCCTTTCACATTCCTTTAGAATCATGGAAACACCTTTTCCCAATAACTGCAAACATTCTATGTCCTCCAAATATTTATAAAAGTACATTGTTTATTTCCATTAAGAGCTCTTGGCAGTTACACTGTGAAATATTATCTGATAATTTTAATGTTTAAAGAGTATTATTTGCTGTAAATAGGTTAATATTTTGCTCTCAAAACTGAATATTCAAATCTTGTAAATGTGTAACTCTCCAGTCAGAATATCTCTTGTCTCAAACTTAGGAAAACTTTGACCCTTAAAAAGACATTGAGTATTTCTTATAGAAGCTCCATATCATCATATTCCAAAGGATACCCAGAATGTGAAAAGAAGAAAAAGATATTGCAGAATCTTTAAAAATGTCAAACATCAGGTTAGAAATCACACTTAAAAAAATCTTTATCTTTATTACAAATAACACTCTTCAATATTAAAAGTGAAAACTTAAACATTTGAATTTTTCTCATAATTTAAGCTGGTTGTTTACTTTTTGCATTTCATATAGCAAGGACGATGAAAATCAAATAGTTTCACTTTTGTCTGTAGGCAGTTTCTAGTCCATATCACTTTTTAGTTATTTTGCACTAGCATGAGGTTGATGTTTGCAATTCAAATGCTGTAGGGGGATACTATCAAGCCAGTTTCATACTGACTCTTAATTTCGTGAAAATGTTTTAGTAATCTTAAGGTTTTTTAAACATCAGCAAACCAAAAACATACACATGTGATAATTTTGTTTTAATGTGATCATTCTGACAGGCAGTTCTTCTATGGAATGGTTGCTAAACACTTTAAAATGAGAACAACCCAATAGTTTTTAATGCCAGATATGACTGTTAAGTACTACTTGTAGCTCACGAAAGCTTATGCTGAAATATATTTGTTAGTCTCTAAGGTGCCACAAGTACTCCTTTTCTTTTTGCGGCTACAGACTAACACGGCTGCTATTCTGATACTTAGGAACTGAAATACAACACTTCCTGATTATTGATTTCTACCGAGTAGCTGTTTTATTCTGAACGTTATCCTTTTTTTAAGAATAGAACTGGAAAACAGGAGTGGATTCAAACATTTTAACTGCGTTCTGCAACGCTAAATGTTGTAAAAATGCTGGTGGCTTCTGGTTAGTGTTTTTGGGTGCACCTATGGTTGAAAGCTAGCATAGCATGGTGGATTTGATAAACTCCAGAAATTTTCAGAGAACACAGATTACCATTTATTAGTTAGAAGTACAGACATTAGAGGGCTGAGGAAGGGAAATGGAGTTGATAGGGTGGAAAAACCTACCTGATGAGTTGTGTAGGTTGGTGTTTTATTTTACTTCATTTTATTTTTTGAGGGCGGAAGGCTTTTGTTGTTTTTCCAGTCAAATTCAACTAAAGTTACAGCTGTTGTGTAAATGACTTATTCCAGTACCATTTCTGCCACATGTACTCCAAGAAATCAGGCAATGTTTAATAGCTAGCAAATGGGATGAAAGTTCATAGGTACTTATTTAAGAAACTAAAAATATCTTCAAAAAAACCGCAGTATATATAAATCTGTATATTATTTGATTTTCTCCCTTTCCTATTCTTTGTATGTTTCTCTTCTTCCTAGATTGTGAACTTGTTGGGATAGGAACAGTCTGTCTTTGTTTGTACAGCACCTAGCACAACTGGGACGGTGATGCAGATACTCAAAAATACCAGGCTCTCTATTCAGTAAAATTTCTCTTTGATCTTCTGGGGTGCAGATCTGAGGCAATTTGAATTCTAAAGTATTCCTGAAGTTGGCTCCCTGTTGTTTGTGTTATGGTAGGGCCAAAAGGCCAAGATCTGGATTCCCCCCCACGCCTTGCACTAGAAGATGTATAAATTCAATTTAAATTGACAATGAGTAAGGCGCTACTTAATTCACGATATTGCGGATTCTGCAGCATTAGGCTTCCACCACAGTTTTGTCATCCCGGGGGTTGCCAGTGGGAGCCCTGCCATGCACGGTGCTGACAGCATGAGCCCTGGCTGACAGCCCTGGGCCACTGGTGGCTGGGAGTCCCGCTGGCAGCTCCAGGTTTTAATGACTGTAATACAGTTGCAGCAAAATGTCTGGTTATCAGAAAAAAATTAGCAGGCATAACATAATACTTGAGTGTTTGTTTTGTTCCAGCAAATTCTTCTTAAACAAATAAGTCTTCTCTGGCTTTTCCAAATTACTGCAATTAATAAAGGTCCATTATTACTTTTCTGCAATTTTCCATGTCTTGTCTGGAACTCAGCTGCAATTATTTGACAATCACCCCATGATTCAAGTAGGTCCTTAACAATAAGATTCTGGAGGTGATGTCAAAGAGACTGGCTGAGATTGGGGATTGGCTGGAGGGAGACAGGTCAGAGAGCTCATAGTTGGAATCATGTGGATGGAGGAGATGTTGTCTTGAGAGAGAGAGAGGCGCATGGTCCTTCAAAAGAGAGAATAAGAAGGATCCACCAAAAGAGATTCTTGAGGCGTGACCAGAGAAGTAGTAGGAGAGCCAAGTGAAGGAATTGTTCTCCCTTGGCTTTCACAAGCCTTCTGGTTGGAGGGATTGATCAGAGGAGTCTAAGGCAGCTGAGAGATTGAGAACGATGAGGATGGAACATAGGCTCTTAAAATTTGGTCATAAGTGGTTGCTAAGAGCAGTTTCAGTCAGGTGCAGAGAAAAGATTCCAGATGTGTGTGTGGGGTGGGAATCAAGTATAGAGATGGAAGAGAGGAATTTGAGCCCATGTTGTAGATAGAGCATTAAAGAACTTAGAGCTGAAGGCTCTGTATAGTAAGTGATTATCACTTTTTGCTTATAGGTTAACATTAAATATTGTGTATATCTGAATTTTCTCAAATCTAACAGCAGTCCAAGGGTGGAAATGAGGAGCCTCTACCAGACCCAGAACTTCCAGCACACTCTGTCCCTCATTATTTTTTCTGTCTTTTCTATACCTATCTTCATTCTGTTTTATTCCGTTTTTATTTATTTGCCCTTTTTTCCTTTTGCCCCTGTATCTTCCTTCTATGCCTCTCTCCTTTTTACCAGTTTCGGCATTAAAAGAGCTTGCAGAGGGAACCTGAACAGAAATTATTCAGTTTCCTTTGGCATCAAACTATTTCCTCATCCTTTGGCTAGAAGGGGGGAATGAGTAGTACACTAGCTAGTTTCCTTTTGCAGCACGGCTCTGCTTTTATACAGATGTAAGTCCATTTAAAGTTTTAACTCTTTCCCCACCCCTCCCCGTTCCACACACACAGACACACAATTAAACTGTAATTCTTCTAATTTTGGGACCTGTCCCCAGGCTAACTTTTTTCCTTTTGCTTCAAACTGCACCAGCAGCCTATAGGCATTTGGTGCCCTGGGTATAGCAGGAGGAAAGCACATGTGTTTTCCCACTTCCACCATCCTAAATATTAAGTTGATGAAGCAACTTGGCACTTGGGTTGGGGTCAGTGAATAGACAATGAAGCTGCCTGCTCAAACATTGAGCCACGTCCTGCTGCTCCTGCAGAGATTATAGTAGGTTGCCTTAAAGCTTTCTTCCAAAGTTTTTTTTGAATTGCTGGTAGAAGAGATCATCAACCTTTTTTCTGACCCCTCGCACTACCATGGTCCTCTATCAGGAAAATGGTTTTGTCCCTGCACTCTGTGGATGAAGAAGTGATCCTTTGTGGCAACAAATCAGAGGCTTACAGGGGGAAGATAAAGGGTGACTGCCAGGCCAGCTGATACTGGCTGGGGCAGCAGGAAAGAACTGAGTGGGCTTCACTGTCTGTAATATGCACTTCCCACTCCATATCTAATTTCTTTTTGTTTATCTCACACACCTACCCCAAGCCAATTCCTGTATGCAACCCCACCTTCCATTTATTTTTTGTGGGGAGCAGAGGAGATCAGGCTACCAAATGCTTTCTCTCCCTCCCGGAGCTGTTCGAAATGGCAGGAGCCCCTTCTGTGTTTAGTAGGAGCTGCTGCTGCCTCCCCCTTGCCTGATAATGGGTATTAAACTATGTGGACTACGAAAAGGAAGGAAAAAATTAAATTAGCCAAGCCTCCAAATAAACTAAATGACAAGATCTTTGGGGCTGGTTGTGTTTTAATTTTTTTAACTAAGTAGTGGATATTTCTTGGTTTTCTGAAACAGAGCATATGGGGGTGAGGGGGAAGAGTACAGCAGTGTTTTAACCCAGAGACATGGATGCTCAGCTCTTCCACGTTCCTCCTTTCCCAGCCCTTTTCTCTGATGCAGTGAAGGGCAATAAATGACGTGCAAGCAGCTGAAAATAGGAGCACAGGATTTGCCATACCAGGTAAGACCTCTGGTTCACCTATTATGACAGTAGTTCTCAAACTTTTGTACTAGTGACCCCTTTCACACAGCAAGCCTCAGTGCGACCCCTCTTATAAATTAAAACCACTTTTTTATATATTTAATTCCATTATAAATGCTGGAGGCAAAGCGGGGTTTGGGGTTGAGGCTGACAGCTTGTGAAATCCTATGTAATAACCTCTTGACTCCCTGAGGGTTCCCAACCCTCAGTTTGAGAACCTTGTGCTATGATAGCCTGTTTCCTACAGATGCTCCAGAGGAAGATCAAGGAACACCTGTAATGAGTTTCTTTAAAATAACTTATCTTAACTTTGCTGTTCTTCAGTAATGCCCAATATGCCTTCTTAACACATATACCTTAACTCTGACAACACAACAGTTGCTGAAATATACAAGCTCTTCACCTCCTTTTTGCAACCCATTCGCTCTCACCTACAGGATTCCATCTAACACTAGTAAAGAACAAAAAGGGGGGGAAGATACATTATACCTCTGTTTAACCTTACAAGGTGGCAGAAGAAAACCAGTGTTTTTTAGGGTGGGCCCTGCAACTTGGGAACCCCTCAGTCAAAGTATCTGAAATTTGGATCACTAACACTATCCTATGCCTCCATGAGGCACACGAAATTTCAAAGCAATCTGATTAACTGTTTGGATTTTAGAGCACTTTCAATAGTTGAGGCTACATACAAATTAGAGGGTGAACAAGAAGTGATGAAAGCAACAAGAAGTGTAGTATGTACCTTGGTAGTTCATTTACTTCGGTTTGGATTTTTTTGTAAAGAGTAAAGATTCCTTGGTATGAGTCCTTACCCCTAGTGCTGTTACATTTATTTACTGATAGTCTAGAAGTGGTTCTAGTGTCCAATATCTAATAACACTTCCTGCATCTAAGGTCTATAGGTTTACTACCAATCACTTATAGATAAAGGTAGGAATGATGGACTTAAACCAAGGACAGGCATTCAGGAGACTGGAGTTCTATTTCTGCCTCTTCTGAAGACTTGAATTATCTTGGGCAAGTCAGTTTAATCACTCTGCCTCAATTCTTCTGTCTGTAAAATGATGGAGATAACGCCTAGCTCAGGCTTAATTCACTAGTGTCTAAAGCACTTTGAGATCCCCTAATGAACGGTACAAAAATTGCTGTTAAACTGTTTATCCCCCAAGGCATGTTGGGTCAGAATTGCTCACTCAAGGTGCTTCCGATGCATCTTGCAGCAGCAGTCTTAAATGATTCACGCTTGCCAGTGTCCTTGTTAACCTTTCATAGTGTCTGACTTAGGATTTACATTTGAATGTACTAAATAAAATCAAAGTAGATAAGGTGAATTACATCTCGGAAAATGAATCTATTCCTCTGGGGTAACATGCAACTTGTCGGGGTCTAAAATCGTGCCTTTTGTTTTTTATTATATAGACAATGGTTTAATTTCTGCAGCTCACTTCAATAGGCCTGAGTTGGTGAGCTCCATCCAGGGAAATGTAACATTTTGCTGGTCTGAGAGTTTAAGGTTCTGTCCTGTTTGCTCTATGGTTCTTCGCTGTGGATTTTGGAAAGAGTTAGCTATGGCTCCTGCTCCTCTCTTTACAGTGCCATTGTGGAAATGCTGTAGCTTCTTAGCACATTTTGATCATTTCATCATCTTCCATATCAGATTTAAGCTCCTTATCTGAGGCTTCAAGACCCTGCCCAGTTTAGTATGTACCTTGTCTACTGTTTGCCTTTGTCTTTTAATTTCTGCTTCACCCAAACTGTAGAGCTGACCACACTCTTCTCACTTGCACTTCTGTGTCGTCTTCCCTGCAGCCCCTTTTCTGATCCTGCCTACCATGCTTCTACGCATGCCATTTTCAAGTCTATCCACAAAATATGCTTCTGCAAGGCATACAAACCCTTTTAGTAACTTCATGTGTAAGCTGCGGTATGCACATCCATGCACGTGCATGTTGTAGGAAGATGAGGTACACTTTTAAAAATCATGTTAATACTCATGATGCAGTTATCAATAACAGCAACTGCATAATATCTCTTAGCACTTGTCTTCCCATCCCTGTTGCCTAGCCAACTCTGTTACCTGTTGTTTGACATCATTTCTACACTCGTTGAGGCAGGGACATCTTTTATTCACATTTGTGGCTGTAGAGACCAAATAGGGGAGGATTTCTCCTCAAATTATATCATATTCTTTGTCTGCAGGTATTCTGTGGATTTGAATGTTTGTAGCCCTTAATATCATGATTTTAAAGATGCCGTTAATGCTCATATTTCTGCGAACAACTAGATTAGCCACCATTTTGTAGTCTCATACATTTCTCTCCATGAAGAAGGAAAGATAGCAACTGCCTACTGATGCAATTCTCATGTCATGAATATTGTTTTTTATGCAATTGTTAGCTTTGCTGCTTTCAAAATAACAGGTTGGTTGGAACTCTTGATGAGATTGTCCTTCCTTGATGTGCACTGATTTTTACCACTACTTTTCACTCTTAAAATATGCCAGCTCTCACTTTTGATGTAATGTCGGAGGCTCCCTCTCAAATGTACTTGAAAGTGAGTCTATTTTATTGCTGTTCCAATATTAAGTCATTTGAGGGACTGAACTCACTGCTGAGATTACGCAAAAAGAAAAGGAGTACTTGTGGCACCTTAGAGACTAACCAATTTATTTGAGCATAAGCTTTCGTGAGCTACAGCTCACTTCATCGGATGCATACTTGCATAATGACTTAGCCACTCCCAGTCTCTATTCAAGCCTAAGTTAATTGTATCCAATTTGCAAATGAATTCCAATTCAACAGTTTCTCGCTGGAGTCTGGATTTGAAGTTTTTTTGTTGTAATATAGCAACTTTCGTGTCTGTAATCGCGTGACCAGAGAGATTGAAGTGTTCTCCGACTGGTTTATGAATGTTATAATTCTTGACCTCTGATTTGTGTCCATTTATTCTTTTACGTAGAGACTGTCCAGTTTGACCAATGTACATGGCAGAGGGGCATTTATTTCTGTTACAACACAGAATAAAAAGTGTACAGTACTCACTTTATATTATTTTTTTACAAATATTTGCACTGTAAAAATGATAAAATAAATTGTATTTTTCAATTCACCTCATACAATTACTGTAGTGCAATCTCTTTATCGTGAAAGTGTAACTTAAACATATACTTTTTTTGTTACATAGCTGCACTCAAAAACAAAATAATGTAAAACTTTAGAGCCTACAAGTTCACTCAGTCGTACTTCTTGTTCAGCCAATCGCGAAGACAAACAAGTTTGTTTACATTTACGGTCAGCATTGCTGACTGCTTCTTTTTTACAATGTCACCTGAAAGTGAGTACAGGCGTTCTCATGGCACTTTTGTAGCCGGTGTTGCAAGGTATTTACGTGCCAGCTATGCTAAACATTCATGTGTCCCTTCATGCTTTGGGCACCATTCCAGAGGACATGCTTCCATGCTGATG
The DNA here is from genome assembly GCF_965152275.1 of Natator depressus. Taxonomy (NCBI): domain Eukaryota; kingdom Metazoa; phylum Chordata; order Testudines; family Cheloniidae; genus Natator; species Natator depressus. The sequence goes on from NC_134235.1 coordinate 9,637,781, forward strand.
ATGCTCATTAGAAAAATAATGTGTTAATTAAAGTTGTGACTGAACGCCTTGGGGGAGAATTGTATGTCTCCTGTTCTGTTTTACCCACATTCTGCCATATATTTCATGTTATAGCAGTTTCGGATAATGACCCAGCATATTTTCGTTTTAAGAATACTTTCACAGCAGATTAGACAAAACGCAAAGAAGATACCAATGTGAGATTTCTAAGGATAGATACAGCACTCCAGCCCTGGTTTAAGAATCTGAAGTGCCGTCCAATATCTGAGAAGGTCGAGGTGTGGAGAATGCTTTCAGATGTCTTAAACAACACTCTGATGCAGATGTCTTAGAGCAACACTCTGATGCAGAAACTACAGAACCCAAACCACCAAAAAAGAAAATCAGCCTTCTGCTGGTGGCATCTGACTCAGATTATGAAAATGAACATGCGTCGGTCTGCTTTGCTTTGGATTGTTCTTGAGCAGAACCCATCATCAGCATGGATGCATATCTTCTGGAATGGTGGTTGAAGCCTGAAGGGACATATGAATCTTTAGCACATCTGGCACGCAAATATCTCGTGATGCCAGCTACAACAGTGCCATGTGAACGCCTGTTCTCACTCTCAGGTGACATTGTAAACAAGATGTGTGCAGCATTATCTCCTGCAAATTGTAACCAAACTTGTTTGAGCAATAGGCTGAAGTAGGCTTAATAGCAATAGGCTGAAGGTTCTAAAGTTTTACATTGTTTTATTTTTGAATGCAGTTATTTTTTGTACATAGTTCTACATTTGTAAGTTCAACTTTCATTATAAAGAGATTGCACTACAGTACTTGTATTAGGTGAATTGAAATACACTATTTCTTTTTTACAGTGCAAATATTTGTAATATAAATTGAGCTCTGTACACTGTTCTGTGTTATTGAGATTAATACATTTGAAAATGAAGAAAGCATCTAAAAATATCTAAATAAATGGTATTCTGTCATTTAACAGTGTGATTAATTGTGCGATTAATTTTTTTACTTGCTTGACAGCACTAGAGGACTGTCACAATAAAAGTGAGAGACAGTGGAAAGTGGTGTATGTGTGCATATAGTATGAATACCATCTACAGAACAATCATTTAAAATAAGTTACTTGTATTACTGTTTAAGTCTTACATTTTTAAAGACTTAATTTAAATATGATTATGGTCAAAGAATGAGAATTTGATTAAGAAGTTTCTAAGAAATTAAAAATTAGTTTGGATTTATATCTGATCCACTGGTTTTGTCACATAACTCTCATGAGCTCAGGGTGATGGTGAACATCAGTCTTTGCTTTGTGGTGTTTAATACAACGTTTTGATTATGAAGGATTTACGTGTGTCACGAAGACTTGGCTGGATGCTGCTTCAGAGCCATTGCTCGCACAATTGACTCCATACAGGCATACAGTTGAGGTGATCCAACAGGGGATTATGGCGGAGAGGTGTTTGGGTATTTTTTTGGTATCCAATTTCAGGTGCAATAGGTCTCTTGCTCTGAAATTAGATCTGATGGACTCTGTCCATCTGGTGATTGAGTTCTGGAGTGGAGTTAAGGAGGAGCTAGTATTGGTGCACCAATTTTCCTGAGGTGCCTAGTTCCTGGCAGTTTAAATGTCCTTGCGAATCAAGGTGGATAAAAATAGAAAGAAAATTATTTTTTTTATTTTAAATTGGATTTTTTTTCTTTAAATACTAGTTTAACTCGTTAAAAAAAATAAATTTGAAACTGACATCCTGTGTTAGGGCCTAAACTACTTATAATCTATTGACATTTAAATACAAAAATAATTGTAAGTAGTACATGTTTGATGACAAGTTTTTAAAGAAAGTTACACAGTTGAACTGGTGGAAAACATTGGCTAAGCTCTTGGATCCAGAGTTTGTTGAAGTGTTAAACCAGCTTTTAGAGGTGCAGAGAAAATATTTTCTTGGTTTCAAGTTTATTCAGCTAGTTCAGTTCAATGACTTGTTAATTCAAAGTTAAGAAACCAGTTGGGAGTTGAAAAGCTTGTTTTCCTCTTTTAATCAATATTTAAAAACTAGGTGTGAGAGGATGAGATCCACTTATTCTAAGACCTTGAAGGACAAATTGACCAGAAACAATCATTCAGTTCACTAACTGCGGAATTCTTCCTTTGTTTAATAAATCAGTTCATTTTTTAAATTCAAAACAGATTTTGATAAACTTTTTTTAATGTATCCAGCACATTTAAGGCAGTTTTATTTAATTTTTTTAAAAAATGCTGGTTTTGTGCATTTTAAATTGAATTTGAATTTCTGTCTAGCTAGAGCTTGACACAAATTAGCCAGGATGGGCAGGGATGGTGTCCCTCACCTCTGTTTGCCAGAACCTGGGAATGAGCGACAGGGACTGGATCGCTTGATGATTACCTGTTCTGTTCATTCCCTCTGGGGCACCTGGCAGTGGCCACATCAGAAGACAGGATACTGGGCTAGATGGCCTTTGGTCTGACCCAGTATGGCCCTTCGTATGCTCTTAAGTGTTTTGAGGCCTAAGCAATTTGATTTAAATGGAGTATTGTTTTAAATTTTTCTGTCTGGTGTTACATGTTGAGTTGCATGTTGAGTCTGCGCAGAATGTTTTTTACAGAAGGCTTAGATGTAGTAGTGGCATAATTTCTCAGAGTGAGAGCACATCATTTTCAGATTCGGAACTTTATAGCATTTTATATCTTCAAAGAGCTTTACCAACACAAACTAGTTAATGCATATGTTTCTTTGTCTGAGTGACTGGCTGCTAAGGGATCTCTCTTTGTAAAGGATACAAAAATCTTTGTGTTATGCAAATCCAAGTGTAAGTTCCTATTTTCATTAATTAACTATAGTCTTGATAGTTTTTCTAGAAATAATTGGAGTAGATAGAGCTCGGGTGAAAGCTGCCATTGCCACTCAGTAGGCAAGGTGGGGTGATAAAATAGAGCCAGCGGGGGTTGACAAGAACCAGGCTGAAGATGTGTGGAGTAGTGACCTTGACAGTTTTTGTCATTGTGATGGTGTACCACCATAGGAGGCATCGGAGATTTAGGACAGGGATAAAGTGAGGGATTTCCCTTAAGAGTTGTCTTGTCCTAATTTTAAATCGGTTAGTAAGGGTAAACGAATAGTTCACTAGACTGTCATAATAAAACTATTAAATATATATTCATGGTTCAGCTCTAAACTTAGGTGTCTCCCAATTCCCAAGAATAATATGTGATTGTCACTCTCTTTATTTCTTCCCATCCTTCTTTCTGTCTCTGTGCTCACTCTGACTATTCTTCATCCCAGTTGTAAGCAGTTGATAAGAATGGCCATGCTGGGTCAGATCAGTGGTCCACCTAGCCCAGTATTCTGTGTCTGACAGTGGCCAGTGCCAAGTGCTTCAGAGGGAATGAATAGAACAGGGCAATTATTGAGTAGTCCATCCCTTGTTGTCCAGGTCCAGCTTCTGGCAGTTAGAGGTTTCGGGATGCCTGCAGCATGGGGGTGTGTTCCTGACCATCTTGGACAGTAGCCGCTGATGGATGTATCCTCTATGAATTCTTGTTTAAACCCAGTTATACTTTTGGCCTTCACAGCTTCCCCTGGCAACGAGTTCCACAGGTTGACTGTTTTTTGTGTAAAGTACTTCCTTATGTTTGTTTTAAACCTGCTGCCTATTAATTTCATTGGGTGACTCCTAGTTCTGGTGTTACGTGAAGGGATAAATAATACTTCCCTATTCACTTTTTCCATACCATTCATGATTTTATAGACCTCTATCATGTGTCCTCTTAGTTTCTTTTCTAAAATGAATAATTCCAGTCTGTTTAATCTCTCCTCATGTGGAACTGTTCCATACTCCTGATCATTTTCATTGCCCTTTTCTGCACCTTTCCAGTTGTAAGATATCTTTTTTGAGATGAGGTAAACGCAACAAGAAGCTGTTTTCAATGTGTGGGGGTACCATTGATTTATATAGTGGCATTATGATATTTCTTTTTTATTATCTATCCCTTTCTTAATGGTTCCTAACGTTCTGTTAACTTTTTTGACTGCTGCTGAACAGTGAGCTGATGTTTTCAGAGAACTGTCCATGATGAAGCCAAGCTCTTTCTTGAATAGGAACAGCTAATTTCGACCTAATCATTTGGTATGTATAGTTGGGATTATTTTTTCCAATGTACATTACTTTGTACTTATCAGCATTGGATTTCATGTGCCAATTCATTGCCCAGTTACCCAGTCAGTTTCCCTTCTCAGCCTTCACTGTGAATACAACTTTGGCAGCTGCTAGCTAATGACTCATTGTTGATGGTGCATACAGGCAGGTGTCAGTAGAAGCCACCAGAAGGCATGGTAGGTGGCCAACACTCCGTGGAGGACTTGCCACATACGTATTGGGGGAAACACTGAGATATGCTCAAAGAACTCCTGAGATCTCTGGAGTCATGCAGAGAGAAACATTCCTTTTTATGACAGTGTTTTTAAAAGGAGAGTAGTATTTTGTTGAGTTAAAAATTCAGGACGTACTCAGTGCAGAATATTTTTCAAATATGCTTATATCTTGGTATGAGGGGAAGAGAGGACATACATGTATTATTTTTTTATGACCTCAAAGATGAATTTTCAAGCTGTTTAGCTTTGGTAGACATTTCATGTACGGACTGTGAATCTGTGTGTGGTTTTCTCTTTCAGTCCCTTTTGATCCTTTTTATAGCTTTTATGAATCTTTGCAGTAGAATGTAGTGCTCTGTTATTCATATGATATTTTCTCATTTTTTTTATTTTTAAATCTTGTCTCTGCATTTTTTCACTGTCCTTTCTTCTGTAGACATACACAACAGGAGAGGAAAGAAAATGTATCTCCTTTCCCTTCCATTCCTCAGATTTTCTCTCCTGCTGTTCTCTTTTCTGCCCTTTTGTGAATTCTCCCACTAGTTTCCTTTCTCCCTTTTTTTTTTTTTTTTTTTTTTGGTATTTCCCATTCAAATATTTACCATCACATACACATTCTCTTGAGGATTAAGTGCTATCCCTGCAAGCTCTGGTGCGAGCTCCTTGCCTTAACTGTTGTCCCCCTACCTGACAAAGTTTCAGAGTAGCAGCCGTGTTAGTCTGTATTCGCAAAAAGAAAAGGAGTACCAGTGGCACCTTAGAGACTAACCAATTTATCTGAGCATGAGCTTTCGTGAGCTACAGCTCACTTCATTGGATGCATCCGATGAAGTGAGCTGTAGCTCACGAAAGCTCATGCTCAGATAAATTGGTTAGTCTCTAAGGTGCCACTAGTACTCCTTTTCTTTCTACCTGACAAAACTTTCTGTGTAGGACTGCCTGGCAACCACAGACAGCACTTGACAGAGTATACTGTAGAACACAAGAGCACACTGAGTTTAGCAGTGTGAATTCCAAGAGGTAGGAGGGGTTCACTGCTGATATCATGTGACCAAAGAGGACTACCTAGCCATGGCTGCCTCTCTTCTGAAGAACTAAACAAGGCTGGGCTCTGTGTTCCTTGTTCAGCATATTACAGTCCTTTTACCTTCACTCCTGTCCTGCTTCATGACTAATAATTAAATTAGCAGATTTGGTCTAATGAGAATGGGCGTTTGTGGTCTCAAGCCATGCACTCTCACAGCCTTGCATTAGGTTAGCTGACTGGCTAAAGAACTGAAGTCAGCATAAAACGGGTCAAGCAGTGTTTGTGCTGTTCAGGGCTGACCTGCTTAAGGTGAATAAAAGATCATTGGGCAGTTTTGAAAAGTTCATGATTTCTTTTGCTCTCACTCCCACAATTGTATACTGAATCAAATTCTAAAACACTGTATTACTAAATGGAGTTTTACTAACTTGTTATGCAGGGTTGTGCTACCTTCAGCAATGATGGACAATGTGGTGCAGCACAGAAAAAAAAATCTTCAGTTTGTTTTTAAAGGTGAAGTATAGTCATGCCACGCTAATTACCATGTGGCTTATGGATGATAAGGCACTTAGATTTTAAAGTGCTACAGTCATTTCCTGAAAAAAGAACTATCCTTTGGACTAAAATCTCTCATGCTTATTCTGAGTTTTATTGGTACGTGTTTGTAAAATTAGCTAGAATGTGGCCTGGCTCTTCTGCTTATACATGTACCTTGAGGAAACAAACGCTTATTCTTTGAGTAGTGTCCCTATGGGTGTGACATACGAGGGTACAATCCAGACTAATGAGTAGCTGTGTCATTGCTGCCCTCTAACCTGGGGTATCCTTTACAATGCTTTGTTGATGTTTCTCTATCGAAAGTGTAACTTAAACATGTACTTTTTTTGTTTGTTTGTTACATAACTGCACTCAAAAACAAAACAATGTAAAACTTTAGAGCCTACAAGTCCGCTCAGTCCTACTTCTCGTTCAGCCAATTGTTAAGACAAGTTTGTTTATGTTTATGGGAGATACTGCTGCCTGCTTCTTATTTATTACAGTGTCACCTGAAAGTGAGAACAGGCATTCGCTTGGCACTTTTGTAGCTGGTGTTGCACGGTATTTACGCGTCAGATATGCTAAACATTCAAATGTCTCCTCATGCTTTAGCCATCATTCCGGAGGACATGCTTCCATGCTGATGATGTTCGTTTAAAAAATAGTGCGTTATTTAAATTTTGACTGAACTCCTTGAGGGAGAATTGTGTGTCCCCTGCTCTGTTTTACCCACATTCTGCCATATATTTCATGTTATAGCAGTCTCGGATGATGACCCAGCACACGTTGTTTGATTTGCGAACACTGTCACTGCAGATTTGACGAAACTCAAAGAAGGTACCAATGTGAGATTTCTAAAAATAGTTACAGCATTTGACCTAAGGTTTAATAATCTCAAGTGCCGTCCAAAATCTGAGAGGGACGAGGTGTGGAGCACGCTTTCAGAAATCTTAAAAGAGCAACACTCTGATGCGGAAACTACAGAACCCAAACCACCAAAAAAGAAAATCAATCTTCTGCTGGTAGCATCTGACTCATGATGATGAAAATGAACATGCGTTGATCCGCTTTGCTTTGGATTGTTGTTGAGCAGAACCCGTCATCAGCATGGATGCATATCCTCTGGAATGGTGGTTGAAGCATGAAGGGACATACGAATGTTTATCGTATCTGGCACGTAAATATCTTACGACACCGGTTACAAAAGTGCCATACGAACGCCTGTTCTCACTTTCAGGTGACATTGTAAACAAGATGTGTGCAGCATTATCTCCTGCAAATTGTAACCAAACTTGTTTGAGCAATAGGCTGAAGTAGGACTGAATGAACTTGTAGGTTCTAAACAAGAATCAGGCACCAGTATCTCCTGGAAATGTAACCACAATTGTTTGTCTGAGCGATTGGCTGAAGTAGGACTGAGTGGATTTGTCGGCTCTAAAAGTTTTACTTTGTTTTATTTTTGAATGCAGGTTTTTTGTACATAATTCGACATTTTTAAGTTCAACTTTCATTATAAAGAGATTGCACTACAGTACTTGTATTAGATGAATTGAAAAATACGATTTATTTTTTACAGTGCAAATATTTGTATTAAAAATAAATATAAAGTGAGCACTGTACGTTTTGTATTCTGTGTTGTAATTGAAATCAATATGTTTGAAAATGTAGAAAACATCCAAAAATATGTAAATAAATGGTATTCTATTATTAACAGGGCGATTAACCACAATTAATTTTTTTAATAACTTGACAGCCCTAATTGGCATATAAATATTGTACTTACATTTCAGTGTATAGTATATAGAGCAGTATAAACAAGTCATTGTTTGCATGAAATTTTTGTTTATACTGAGTTTGCTAGTGCTTTTTATGTAGCCTGTTGTAAAAACTAGGCAGATATCTAGATGAGTTGACGTACCCCCTGGAAAACCTCTGCGTACCCCCAGGGGTATATGTACCCCTGGTTGAGAACCACTGCCTTACAAGACCACTGTTTGAACTGATGGCTACCTGCTTGCTGCTCCATTTATCCATGAAAATGGCATTCCCGATAGCCATCACATCGGCGTGATGGATTAGAGAAAAAAGGGGCCCCTATGTCATGACCCCCTTTTCACAGTATTTTTTTTAAGGACAAGGTCACATTGCAACCTCACCTCAAATTTTTACCTAAAGTGTTCTCCAAGTTCCATATTAACCAACCTATTTACCTGCCAGTCTTCCACCCTGAACCTCACCTAGATAAACAAGAGGCACTACTGAACACCATTGACATCAGGAGAGCACTTCTCTCTGAATTAGGACTAAACTCTTCAGAAAGACCCCCAAATTGTTTGTCTTGCTCACAGATAGATTGAAAGGGTCTGCAATCTCTAATCAAAGACTTTCCCAGCGGATATCTGATTGCATTAATTCTTGCTATGAATTTTGTAATATTCAAGCACCTTTGGACATACAAAGTCACTATATGAGGTCCATTTCTACCTCTACGGCATTTCTCGAAAACATGCCCATTATTGAAATAAGTGAGGCCACTACCTGGGCTTCTATGAATATGTTCACTGAATGCTACTCACAACTCTGCTTCTGATACTGGGTTCGGCTTGGCTTTATTTTCTTCCATACTGGACTCAACTCTGAAGCCCCCTTTGTCTTATGGGGAACTGCTCAGTCGTCACCTAAAGTGGAGCACCTATAGGGACACTATTCAAAGAAGAAGAAATGGTTACTCACCCTTTGCAGTCACTGTAGTTCTTTGAGATGTCTGTATCTATGGGAGCTACACTATTTTCCCTCCTTCCCCTTTGCTTCAGAGTTCTCTGCTATGGGGATTTGCGGTCGAGAAGGAATGGAGAGCAGTTCGCCTGCGCAATGTTATATAATGATGATATGGGGCATGAGACTGACTAGCATATATGCACAGGCCAAACAGACACTGCTATGTCAGTCTCTGCTCAAAGGTGCAGGGATGGCAAACACATCTAGAATGACACACATCTCGAAGAACTATAGTTACTGCACAGGATGAGTAACCAGTTCTCACCAGATACTGTTTTCAGATTTTCTTCAGGGAGACTTTATTTATTTATTTTGATTATTTGTAGTGTTGTAGCACCTAGAATCCTCATTCAGGAATTGGGGCTTCTTTTGTGGTATGCACTTCGCACACACACAAAACTAACTTCAAGATACATTTAGACCAGTGGTTCTCAACCAGGGGCCTGAGGCCCCTAGTGGGGGCCGCAAGCAGGTTTCGGGGGGCTGCCAAGCAGGGCCAGGATTAGATACGCTGGGGCCCAGGGCAGAAAGCCAAAGCCCCATCATATGGGGCTAAATCCTGGGGCCCTGAGTCCTGCCATCTGGGGCTGAAGCTGAAGCCTGAGCAACTTAGCTTCGTGGGGCTGCCTGTACTGTGGGCAGTTGCCCTGCTTGCTACCCCCTAACACTGGCCTTGGCTTTTCTATACATAAAAACAGTTGTTGTGGCACAGGTGAGCCGTGGAGTTTCTATAGCATGCTGGGGAGGGCTCAGGAAGAAAAAGGTTGAGAACCCCTGATTTAGACGGTTAAGGTTCCATCAGGACGCATCCATCCAAAACCTTAAAATCATGAAAATAATAAGGGAAAAGTCTCCAGCATTTTTTTTTTTTTTTTTTTTTTTTTTTTTTTTTACCACCTTCACATCACCTACAGTACTGTCAGCTACACACACTAACACTCTATGAGGCATTCACTTCCATCTCCAGTAGATATCATAACGGAAGATGTACCCCAACTGACTGCCACATAGTCCATTTATTTGGAAAATTATTTTGACTTAATATTGCTGGGGTCACTGTTAAACTATTTGCATTCAACGTGTGTCAAGTATGTGACTAATCTGAATTTTCCTATGTCAAGAAAGAATCCTGATCAAGTCTAAATTATCATTTCAGACTTCCATCTCAGTCACAGCAAGTACCTACTACTGAGAGCTGGAAAATCTACTTAAGGTATGTGGAATTTCCAGTGAACTAATTTTTCACTGGGTTTATTAATGTTGGGTAAAACTGTTTAGGCTGAGATATTCTAAAGCACCCAAGGACCTTAAGAGGGCACAAATCCCATTGATTTTTCAATCAGACTTGCATTGCTTAACTCTGTTAGGTGCTTTTGAAGATTCCACTGGTAAGCAATTGATGTTAAACTGTAACAAGAATCATCCCAGATTCCTACATTTAACTGTCTAATTCACGACCCTTTTGTTCATTCACTCACTTCTCTGAAAGTGGGGTGGGTGGGAAATCTTATTTTGGATTGTTTTCCATGTTCGAACTTAGTCGAAAAGTAATTTTTTTTTTTAACTTGAGAAAAATTCATTAAGCCATTTTTGAGTTATGCAAAGCACTCAAAAATATATTTCTCTTAAGTATAAGGGATGCAGTGTTTCCTAGTGGATAGGCCACTGGACTGGGACTTAGGAGGCCTGGATTTTATTCCTGGCTCGGTCAGTGGTCTGCTGGGTGACCTTGGGAAAGTCATTTCACCTCCTGGTGGCTATATTTCTCCATCTCTAAAATGGAGATAATGATGCTAGCCTCTTTTGTAAAGCACTTTGAGATCTTCTTTGAGATCTACTGACGAAAAGCGCTATGAGTGCTAAAAGGTTTTAATAATGAGTAGTAGTACTGACGCTATAGGGAAGTTGGCCACACTTGCTGAGCTCTTAACAGGTATGGAAATAGTGTCCATTGAAGCTATTTTCTTCAGAGGAGTGTCTGTGTATGTTGCTTACACCAGTGCTACTCAAAGTGGTGGTCCGCGGACCGGTGCCGGTCCGCTAGCCATTGGCTGCCGGTCTGCGCCTACATTGGAAAAAAAAAATTGCTGGTCCCCCACATCAGATAGCTTGAGAAGCACTGGCTTACACTATGCCCTAAAGCTGTAAATGATATCTGCTGAAGTTTTTTATTTTTTATCAGGACCCTGTAAAGACGTAGCATCTTTGTGACATCACTATTGCAGTCTTCCTGCCAGTCTGATGGGCACAGGGGTTGCTAAGCTCGATATGTCATGTGGACAGCTTGTGTGAGGGGCATTTGAAAGACCCTATCTTACCTACAAAAGCTTTGGAGCTGCTTCATACCAAAGCTGATCAGCTGAACGCTGTAGAATCAGGATGACACTATGGTAATGGAGAAGAATTTTAACAATCCTCTAGTTCCATATTAAGAAAAGGAGTACTTGTGGCACCTTAGAGACTAACAAATTTATTTGAGCATAAGCTTTCATGAGCTACAGCTCACTTCATCGGATGCATTCAGTGGAAAATACAGTGGGGGGATTTATATACACAGAGACCATGAAACAATGGGTATTACCATACACACTGTAACGAGAGTGATCAGGTAAGGTGAGCTATTGCTAGCAGGAGAGCGAGGGGGAACGGACCTTTTGTAGTGATAATCAAGGTGGGCCATTTCCAGCAGTTGACAAGAACATCTGAGGAACAGTGGGGGGGGAAGAAACATGGGGAGATAGTTCTACTTTGTGTAATGACCCATTCACTCCCAGTCTTTATTCAAGCCTAAGTTAATTGTATCCAGTTTGCAAATTAATTCCAATTCAGTAGTCTCTCGTTGGAGTCTGTTTTTGAAGTTTTTTTGTTGAAGAATTGCCACTTTTAGGTCTGTAATTGAGTGACCAGAGAGATTGAAGTGTTCTCCGACTGGTTTTGAACGTTATAATTCTTGACGTCTGATTTATGTCCATTTATTCTTTTACGTAGAGACTGTCCAGTTTGGCCAATGTACATGGCAGAGGGGCATTGCTGGCACATATCACATTGGTAGATGTGCAGGTGAACGAGCCTCTGATATTGTGGCTGATGTGATTAGGCCCTATGATGGTGTCCCCTGAATAGGTATGTGGACACAGTTGACAACGGGCTTTGTTGCAAGGATAGGTTCCTGGGCTAGTGGTTCTGTTGTGTGGTGTGTGGTTGCTGGTGAGTATTTGCTTCAGGTTGGGGGGCTGTCTGTAAGCAAGGACTGGCCTGTCTCCCAAGATCTGTGAGAGTGTTGGGTCATCCTTCAGGATAGGTTGTAGATCCCTGATGATGCATTGGAGAGGTTTTAGTTGGGGGCTGAAGGTGATGGCTAGTGGCGTTCTGTTATTTTCTTTGTTGGGCCTATCCTGTAGTAGGTAACTTCTGGGTCCTCTTCTGGCCGTGTCAATCTGTTTCTTCGCTTCAGCAGGTGGGTATTGTAGTTGTAAGAACGCGTGATAGAGATCTTGTAGGTGTTTGTCTCTGTCTGAGGGGTTGGAGCAAATGCGGTTGTATCGTAGAGCTTGGCTGTAGACAATGGATCGTGTGGTGTGGTCTGGATGAAAGCTGGAAGCATGTAGGCAGGCATAGGGGTCAGTAGGTTTCCAGTATAGGGTGGTGTTTATGTGACCATCACTTCTTAGCACCGTAGTGTCCAGGAAGTGGATCTCTTGTGTGGACTGGTCGAGGCTGAGGTTGATGGTGGGATGGAAATTTTTGAAATCATGGTGGAATTCCTCAAGGGCTTCTTTTCCATGGGTCCAGATGATGAAGATGTCATCAATGTAGCGCAAGTAGAGTAGGGGCATTAGGGGACGAGAGCGGAGGAAGCATTGTTCTAAGTCAGCCATAAAAATGTTGGCATACTATGGGGCCATGTGGGTACCCATAGCAGTGCCACTGATTTGAAGGTATACATTGTCCCCAAATGTGAAATAGTTATGGGCTATGGTCTCAAGTAGAAACTGTATTTGCTGTACATTCACTCTGCCAAATCACAAACATTCAATATGTCTGTAGCCTGCGGTGTTCAACCCTTTTACTTCTGTTCTTTTTGCCATGAGTCCTGTTTGGTCCCCTTTTTAATTCATCTGTGCTTTCCCTAAGTGCTTTAATCCATCATTGCAGGGTTATATTTTATCTGCATTGAGACTGATATTTTTCTGACTTCTGTTTCCCTTACTGATTGTAGTCTTTATTTTTATTTAAAGTTAATTTTAGTGATGTTATATTACACCAGCATGGGTTTGGCTGTTGTGGCTACAGTTTCAAGCTCAACAGAGTGAAAGTCACCTCTGCTACTTGCTTCAGATTTAGACTCTCTAGGAACTCATAACGACCAAGGATAGTGACTATACATGCAAGTACAGGGTCTAGTCTGTTTTGCAAGTTTTATTAAAGAGAAATTCTATAAAGATCTATGCACAAATTATAAATATAGTTATACTCACATCCTTAAGGATATTCTTAAGGTCTGATGGCTGCCTTGCCAATTGATTATCAGTAGAGGGATGGTTCCTGCTGGAGTTTCACATAAGGAGCTCAATTTTTCCACTCTGGGCGTCCTCTTTTTATAATGTGATTCAGACTATATCTCATACCCTGCAGTTAGGGCACGTAGAATAATGTGACTACCGGGTATCTTGTAAAGGGGAAAAAAAAATTACTCTTACTTTTAATTTTTCACAATATCATCCATTGTTAAATCTTTTCCTGTAATCTTGTGGCACAGTTACTTACATCAAGCATTTCTTAAGCCTGTAGTCTAGTATGGCTAAACTAAAGTCTTACAGGCCTTAGCCTGTAGGCCTTGCGTTTCATCCCTCCTTACTTAGATATCTAATGCATACTTATCCCTTCTGACTACTGATCAATCTTATACGTCTGTCATTCTACAACTTAACTCTGTTTAGTATACAATGATTATATGTGACATAACATGTTAGTTAATGATAACTAAGTCTATGAATTTGTCACAGAGGTCATTGATTCTGAGACTTCTGAAGACCTCAGTGACTTCAGCCTGCGGTGTCTGGGAGCTGCCAGGTCCTGTTTTTTCCCATGGGGGCAGGGAGCTGCGGGGCACTCACGCAGCTTCCGGCCTCAGTGGTTGGCAGGGGGATCCCTGCAGCCTCGGGCCCCTGTGAGCGGCAGAGGGACCCCTGCAGCTCCAAGCCAGGGTGGGGGGGACCCCTCAAGCTCCAAGCCTGTCCCGCAGTTGCCCAGCAGCTTCCCATTTTGTCATGGATATTTTTAGTGAAAGTCTGGGACAGGTCACAGACTTCCGTGAATTTTTCTTTATTGTCCATGACTTTTACTAAAAATATCCTTGACAAAATCTTAGCCTTAGTCCTAACATCACACAATGAATGAGCAATAAACTAAAATAATTGGCTACATGATGTTATACTTCCATGTCTGGGGGTTTTGTACAATTGGTTATAGTAAAAGGAGAATTGTGGAAACTAGTTACTCACTCTTGTTCACATTTTAATGCTTTTTGTTGCTACATTCTCTTTTGTGGTGAGCAGCGTGGGTGACGAGTCCAGCAAGATTTGCGTCACTCATGTTTTGAACTGTAACAAAATCTTTCTGCCGACAGTTCAGGAATGCCAGTGCACCTCCTCACCTCACTTGCTGATGCAGTTCATGCCATTATTTTTGCCCGTTTAGACTATTGTAATGGCTTTCTTGCTGCAATCATGATTAATACATGACAGCAGGTACAAAATGTTTCTGCTAGCATTCTGGATGTACCAATAATGTAACTGCATCCCTGGCTCTGATACACTGCAAACTGCTTTTCAGATTAACTTCAAGGTACCCTCTTTCACCTGCTAAAGCCCTTCAAATTCTGTCTGATATAGTTGGTCTGTACACCTTCCGTCACCAGTAAAGGTCACCTAATGCTGGTTCACTTGTCTCATCGCTACCCAAATGTGTTGCACTGTGTGACGGTCTTCTCTTGTACAGTAATACTTTCTGGAATTTCTTGCTCAGGGATTTCATGGATGCTAATTAGTCTTTTTTTTGCTCTTAAAATTCTCGGTGAATAATTACTTCTCTTCCCCTTGTTTCTAAAGTGCCGTGTCTATTTGTACTAAACTGTTGCATAGCTATGAATAGATTAATGCCTTGGTATGGTTAAAGTTGGTTTTCCTGTTTTTTTCCCATGCAAGTTAAAGACAGTGAAGTTCAAGTTTTTAGTAGTCTTCAGTTTTATCACTTCATTTAAAAACCTGAAGCTTTGTAGTTAGATCAAACAATAAAGCCCTAAAGTGCCAGGATGCTGCATATGAGACCTGGATTAAGCAGCCTGGACCTCAGGGTTACATGAGATGGCCTCCACTATCCTCTTTCCCCTTTACTGTCCTTACTTCTCTCCTTAGGTCAGGTCTAATCAATATAATGTTTAAGTATTATTATTTGTATTATGGACCAGGGTCATACCGTGTTTACATTTTTTATAGTAAACTTAGTTTTTTTACCATGTCCCAGATTTTCAGTCTGTCTTAAATTTTTATATTGACAGTGAGTAGAAATTGTTGGGAGGGAGTATATTAAAGATTTTGTTAGCTGGATAAGAGATAGCTGGGCCATTGGCAGCTGGTAAGGCATGGGGAATTGTTCGAATTTTGGTTTCGAGGCAGTAATTGAGACTTATGGTAACAGGCAGTGGAGGCATGATCAATTTTTCTGAAATGTTTTACACTGTTTATAACACCAGCGATTAAAGGGTAATATGGGGCCCCTTACTTGCTAATACCTGAGTTCAAGTCCATGTGTTTCATGTAGCAGTTGATATCCCTGACATCTACAATAATGAAGGCAGTGCAATTCCTGCTTTGTTTTAGGGATTAGCAGTGTCTTCAACAGTAGCATGAATAACCCAGAAAAGTCAGAGCCTGAAATTGTCTGTCTGCTGGTAAAAAGACTTCCAGTTCATCTCAAAATGTATTTATCATGTGTAAAAAGCCTAGATGGGAACTATCCGGATTTAGAATCTTTTTTTGA
Organism: Natator depressus; assembly: GCF_965152275.1. Classification (NCBI taxonomy): domain Eukaryota; kingdom Metazoa; phylum Chordata; order Testudines; family Cheloniidae; genus Natator; species Natator depressus. The sequence continues at coordinate 9,653,557 of NC_134235.1, forward strand.
TTGTTTCCTTTCATTTCAGTTGACCTTTTAAAATGAACAGCTGTTAATGTCATGATGTCATGTACAAGTGTGCTTTTTGGTCTGCAGCCATTTGTACTTTGGAATACACGATATGTAAAAGACTGAAGTGAGTCATGTCCTGGTAAAACCATGACAACCCTGTATTTATTAGTTTGTTAGGTAAATATCTTGCAGTAGAGTGCACCTTCTTGGATAAGACTTTGTTATAAAGTTTTCACTCAGCTCCATGAATCACCGTATTGTAAAATATAGCACCATGACAAGTAAGCAAAGATAGATTCTTAGATTCCTAGGCCAGAAGGGACCATTGTGGTCATCTGGTCTGACTTCCTGTAAAAAACAGGCCAGAACTTTCTCAAAATAATTCTTAGCAAGACACATTACATTTAACATAGCATTTTTCTGGTATGTTTATGGGGAGGGATTTGTTTGGTCAGCAGTTTGGGGGAATGGAGGAGGCTGGGATTAGCTCAATTTAATTATTTGCCATTTTTTTTGCACCATCCCTTTTTTATCTGTGTTACGTATCCAGATACCTATGTGACAGATACAATATACGCTATGAATTTAATGTGCTGTACTTCTTTATTACACACACAAAACTACATTAAAAGAACATTATTAAGGTTGCAAAATTAAGCTCTCAAAAGTTAGGAAATGCCAGAATTAAGGTTGCCTGTTGCAGCCTTAATTTACGTCCTTGTGCATAAGCATTATGAGACAGTCTTTAATTACATGATCACATGGTATCTTTTTCCCCAGGACCCCGGTCAATTCTGTGCACAGGGCAGACAGACTTGCTTGGGGGATAAATCAGGATTGTGTCGTGAATGAGCATGTCTGTAGGACCCCTATTTCATTTGTTGCAGAAGTTGGAAGGTGTGTAATGAACAAGGCAGGGGATTATAGGAAGAGAATGGATGATCTCAGGGGTAAGAGAGATGAATACTTCCCTGGAGAACTGGATTCCATCTCTTCCTCTGCCACAGAGTTCCTATATGATGCTAGGCAAGTCACTTAAACAAGTGGCACCCAACCTTATTACAAAGGGGAGCCACATAAACCGAGGCATAACCTTGTGTGGGCCAAACAGATTCTACATATTTTAATAAGATTTAAAGTCTCCTGTATTGACTTATATTTTAAGTTCAGTATGTATTTAGATACGTTGTTTGTATAGTATTGTCTGTTTACACACTTACTGTGTTGAAGCCGGCTGTGGACCTTATGAAATGCTCTGGTGGGCTGAAGGTTGGGCACCCTGATTTAAACCAGACTTCTCACAGATGGTCACTAATCGTGTGTTCCTCATTTTGAGTGCCTGACTTTGAGACCTTTGTTTCTTATTTACAGAAGTGCTGAACACTCACAGCTGCCACTTTTGTCAATGGGAACTGTACTTTGAACATATAAAGCACTATATAATGCTAAATACGCTGACAGTCCGGTCCCTAGGCATCTCAAATTGAGTACCCATATTGGATATTTTTGACCTTACTTTCTTTGTCTTGGTTTGCGATCTGTAAAAGGGGGGTATCACCACCTCTCACTTCACAGGGGTGTTATGAAAATAAATTATGCTTTGTGAAACACTCATATACTAGAGTGACAAGTGACAAGAAAAAAGCTTATGAGGAACTTAATTCTGTTTTCAGACCACGCTTTGAATAGCGTGCAGTAAATAAAGCATGGAGCCATGTATTTAACGATGAAGAGAAAACAAAATATTGAGTAGCTGCTCGTTAGCTGAGCACCATACATTCTGGGCACTGAATAAGGCTGAGGCACTGAATAAGGCTGAGGGGAAAAATGGCATGGAAAATTTCAGCCCAGGTTGTTAAATTTTGACAATGTAATAAGCAACTGAAAACAGGGAAATGTTGGGCAACCTTCAGTAATAGGTGGTGCTATCAGCTCCACCTATAAGAAGCAAGGCACCCAAAGGTGCGCTGATGTTGTTGTGATGAATGTTATATCGATATTTAGATGTATTGGATTTAAAAATAGTAATGACTATTTGTGAAGCAACCTTGCCTCAACCCGTACAATGTGTTTTAAAAATTGCTGGGAAACCAGTGGACTTGTATATCCTAATAGCTTCAAAAGTGAGGGGAGGTAATATTATTGGCTGAGCTTGCAAAGACCTTGCATGCAACTCAACAGCATGTTTTCATTTCTTTATCTGTAACACAGTAACTTTTGAAGGCTGCATCTGATCAATTCCATAATTTCAGGGAATGTTCTAGGCATCAGTGGCCGGAACCCTATTGACTTCTGGGGAAAAATCAGGGGAGACACATGAAGCCCCTTTCGGCACAGCCTCAAGCAGCTCTGCGATTGTCTATAGATCAAACAAGTGGTTGATGTCACCCATTAATGCCTTTCACATAACAGTACTCTTCTTTGCTCATCCCAATGGAGTTTATCTCCCAGGCAGAAAGAAAAATAATGATGGAGGGCGTGGGAGTGTGCACACAGCCCTTGGCATTGGGGAAAAAATGGGATATCCTGGTATGGGGGAAGAGGGGAATGTGAATTGCTGGTAAGAGAGTGAAATTGCAGTGAGTCCATGAAATAGAGGGGGATGGGAGTGTGTACACAGAATTTGTGAGGTGAAATGGAGGAATGCAAGGAGCCACTGGTGTGTTTAATAAGCTCAGCCTACAGAAGCTACAAAGTGTGAAACTATCTCTTTAAAACAGTAATCGCCTAGAAGTGCTTACAGCTCTACCTGACTTCTGGAAGTGGTGTCTGGCTGGTCCTCTTATCTGGTTGGCTATCTCGAGTTTTTCAGGGCAAAAGAAGACAGTATTATGTTGGAGGAAAAGGTTTATGATAAATAAAGGAGTATATGTTCCCCAGTGGTTCAGATTTGAACAAAAAGGGGTTGGGACAGGTATCCTCAGTCAAGAGGCTGCAGACCCTAATCAAGGGTCCTTCCTAGATGGGTTTAAAAAAAAAATTCTGCAGAAAAGGACCTAGGGGTTACAGTGGACGAGAAGCTGGATATGAGTCAACAGTGTGCCCTTGTTGCCAAGAAGCCCAATGGCATTTTGGGTTGTATAAGTAGGGGCATTGCCAGAAGATCGAGGGACGTGATCGTTCCCCTCTATTCAACATTGGTGAGGCCTCATCAGGAGTACTGTGTCCAGTTTTGGGCCCCACACTGCAAGAAGGATGTGGAAAAATTGGAAAGCGTCCAGCGGAGGGCAACAAAAATGATTTGGGGACTGGAACACATGACTTATGAGGAACAGCTGAGGGAACTGGGATCGTTTAGTCTGCAGAAGAGAAGAGTGAGGGGGGATTTGATAGCTGCTTTCAACTACCTGAAAGGAGGTTCCAAAGAGGATGGATCTAGACTGTTCTCAGTGGTAGCAGATGACAGAAGGAGGAGTAATGGTCTCAAGTTGCAGTGGGGGAGGTTTAGGTTGGATATTAGGAAAAACTTTTTCACTAGGAGGGTGGTGAAGCACTGGAATGCGTTACCTAGGGAGGTGGTGGAATCTCCTTCCTTTTGAGGTTTTTAAGGTCAGGCTTGACAAAGCCCTGGCTGGGATGATTTAGTTGGGGATTGGTCCTGCTTTGAGCAGGGGGTTGGATTAGATAACTTCCTGAGGTCCCTTCCAACCCTGATATTCTATGATTCTATGACAAGATCTCATTCTTAGGGTGGTTTTTTTTGGCAGGGCTTCTGGTTTAACCCAAATCGACACTAGCTTGGCAGAAATCTCTAGCTGCCTTCTTTCTATGTAATTTTGCAACCAGTAAACTGAAATACAAATAGTATAAACTATACCAGATAGCTCCTTTGTTCCCCAGAGCTTCCTGCCCTGGCTTCCGGTCCACATAACCCCTTTGTATTTCTCCTCTGCAGCTGAACTTATGGAGTGCCTAGCTAATAATGCCTTCCTTAGCTGCCTCTGAGGTGTGGCTAGGAAGTAACCCCTAAGACCCCAGGCTATAGTTTGGCTCATCAGGGCTTCCTCCTAGGGATGCATGCCCAAAGCAGGATTCAGCAGTGTTTTAGGGTTCCTTCCAGAGTTGCCAAAAGACCTGCATACCTTGGTGTAGGGAACTTCTCTTGTCTCTTTCCCTCCCAGGTGAGTATGAAAAGAGAAACCCTAGGACAAGAGATACTACAGGAAGTGGTGTTGGTGATTCATTAGGTGTCACTGCTCATTGTGACGGAACTGGAGTAATGCATCCTCGTAATGCTAGGGGCATCCTGCTTCTGGAGGTGCTATCTTTCAGAATAAGTTTAAATCATAGGGTTGGCTTCATTAAATATTCCATGGCACTTTATTATTTTTGCAAGTGTCATGATGTTAACCTCTGCTCTGTGGCCTTATTCCAACTTGGAAAAGTATGGTCTGCCCACCAAAAGATGAAAATACTGCCATTGTAGCTGAACTGAAGTTCTTTCCTTCTTTGTCTCCAATCCTATAAACATGTAGGCACATGCTTACCTATATCATTGTGATAGGCTCTATAGAGAAACAGAAGGCTCACTTCCACCGCTGTTCTTTTTAAAAAAAGTGTAGCATTACTTGTGCAGAATGGCTATTGTATTCCCTCCATTGGTGGATCAGTTATCTCTATATACACAGTCTTTAAAGCTCTTTGGGATACAAGGGGCCATATAAATCTAAGTTGATGGTGGCAGTGCAATATTATCATGAGAACACTATTATCTTTATAGTTAGCAATTTATAATTACCTATCCATTGTTCTTTGTTTTGGTTAATATGTTAAAGTGCTTAATGATTGTAATTTGCTGAAATTTAAAAAGAGAACTAACTGCAGAATATAGGTTACCAATAATGCAGTTAGCATTGTCGCTTAGAAAAGATTTGGCAAACAGGATACTTTAATTCAGACAACCAGACCATTCTTAGGCCATGTCTGCACAGTGCTGTTAACAGCGATGTAGTTTGGCTCTAAAATGAGTGGTTTTTAACTGTGGCAAATGGTAGTATGTTCATGCCTTATTATGGTATTTTCATTCTTAATCATTGCATCAGTCAAACAGCTCAGTGTTAGTTTGAACTGACCTCTCAGTATTTAGGGCAGATATCCCATGGTGTAGAGTTTTGCTGCTCTGCTCTCTCTCTCGCGCTCTCTCTCTCTCTCTCTCTCCTTTTTTTTTCTTTCCACCCCGCACTCCATTCTGGGACATGGGATCAAGCTAACAACTTCCTATGATAGCTCTCCTAGCATTCATTCATTTTGTCTGCATCATTTTCAAACTGATGTCAGGCAGCATGGAGGACCCTGTGCTGAGCATTATGAGCATGGCAGTTGTTCATATGCATGTGCATTTTGAGTCACACAGGCAGATGGATTTGGCCTCGCAGTTTCATAGGCCTGTTGATACTGCAGCAATCCAGCTAGCAAATGAGGAGCAGGAGGATGAAATCAAGTAGTTATTTCTGCAGAGACTGTCCGTGGAGTACCTGAGCATAGTGGAGTTCTGATTTTGGGCTTGGCCGGCTAGCAGTGACAAGTGGGATAGGGTAGCGATGAAGACCTGGGATGACCAGCAGTGGCGGCAAAACTGCGAATGGCAAAGGCAACTTTCCTAGAAATCTGTGGAGCAGCAGTGGGAGAAGACTAACATGAGACTTCCCCTGTGCTTGAAGAAGTGTGGTATCATTGACATCTGGAAACTCGCCACACCCAGTGGCTACCAGTCAGTAGTTAATCAGGAGAGTGCTGTTGTGCTGTGTCATACAGCTTGGCAGTGCACAGAATGTCATTGATGGCTTTGCATGGATGGGGTTCCCAAGCTGTATAGAGGCCATTGATGAGACACTTGTGCCTTTTCTGTGTGTGTGTGTATAGAGGCCATTGATGAGACACTTGTGCCTTTTCTGTGTGTGTGTGTGTGTGTGTGTATGTACACACACCCACACACACACACACACACACACACACACACTCTCTCTGATTCAAAGACGTTATTAACAGAAAAGAGGTTTTTTTTCCCATCCTGCTGTGAGACCTGGTTGATCACAGTGGAAGATTCATCAGTATTAATGTGGAGTGGTCTGTTAGGGTCCATGATGCCAGGACAGTTAGAAATCCATGCCCGTTTGTTGGAATGAGCAAGGGAACTTTTGCTCCTCAGCACATTGTGGATGTTAATGGAGTTATGATTCCTTCACTCAGTCTGGAAGACCCATATTACCCTCTGCTTCTCTAGCTTATGAAGTCTTTCACTGGACAGTTGGACATGAAAAGGAGAGATTTAACTTTGCCCTGAGGAGTTGTAGAATGTCAGTGGAGAGTGTGTTCAGATGGCTGAAAGGGAAATGGTGGTGCCTTATGAGAAGACTGGGTGTTTCTCATCATTGTGCCACGTGTGATAAGTGCCTACTATATTTTGCACAATATATATGAAACCAAGGGAGAAATCCTGGAGGATGGATGGGAACAGGAGCTGCAGAGATTTTTTCAAAATTATGGTCATCCAGAGAGGGTACCCCTTCAGAATAGCTCAAGTGGTCAAGGGAACAGCGTGAAGGATACCTTGTGTTTTCTACTTTGAGGCCAGTGAGTAGTTGTGCTAATAAATGCTTTGTAAGCAAGGAAATAAGTTTTTTGGTTTGATTTTTATTATGAATTAAAGGCAGGGGGTGGTGTGTGTGGTGCCAATGAGAGTTTGAGTTGTATCTGAATTAAGTTTTCAAGACTGGCTTTTAGAAATTGCATTTATTGAGTATGAAAAAAGTGACAATGCTGCTTCAATAAAAAATAAACAATTGATCAGGGAATGTAGTCGTCGTCATCCTAGCATATGTGCAACGTGCCTCAGGTGGCACGTGACCAGGATTCATCACCAAATTTGGTCCACTAGTTGGATTGTTAGCTTCCCCGGCTTGGGCCTGGTACTGATGGAGAGTGCAATTTGAATGCTGATCCATGCCCCACAGGGAATGTAGTGCAAAGTTAAGAATGATGGTATTGAGGGATGGCTATACTGAGGAATGGCTACAATCCTGAACTCCAGAAAATAATGCACATACCATCTTCCGTGGGGCTAAAGGTAGTGAGAGGCAGATGTAAACTGTTTGATTGAAAAAGTGGTCCCAGTATGGTGTATTTCTACATTTTGCAGGACATTGGAATTCTGGGGCACAGTGTTTGACCTTTGCAGCAGAAAGTGCTCCATCGCAGCTGTTTGCCTCTGAAGTATCTGCATCATGTCCCTCTCAATGGCCACTTGCTCCCTATCAGTGGTCACATGCTCCATTTCAACCTTTTGAGAATGCTTCAGGAAATCTTTCCCCCCACAACTCTGTCTTCATGGCCCTCTGTTGTTGGGAATTGAGGACTTAATGGAACAGATTGGAGTTTTTTGTTTTTATTTTCCCTGAAATTTGAAAGCCTTTGTGGTGGTAGCCACTCTTCCCTCTTTGCGCCATTGCAGGTGCTAAGGAAAATAAGAAAAAAAAATAACTTATTGTCAAACTCCTCATAGTCTTTGTCATAACAATGATAAAATGTTTCTTTTCCCATAATTTTGGAATCTCATTCTCATCTTCTTCCTACGCTGTGGTTCACTTTGAGTTAATAAGATGTTTCCCAACTTACTTCCCCGTACTACAGGCTCCTTGTATTTTATTTAGGAGATGGGTAGGTGTGGGGGTAGGGGTTACAGACACGTAAGATGTTTTTTTAAAGTACATTTGGTTTGGAGCTGGGAGGTGGATGGATAGAGGCTTCTTTTCATTTTTTATGTGGGTGCAGTGAATAGGTTAATATTCTATGTACACCTCTGCAGGCTGCCCTGACAAGGAAGAATCTAACATGGAGGCAGGTCACCAGGAGACAGAGAACAGTGCTGTTTTTAAAAAAGCAAAGGGGAAACTGGATGGTTTTCCCCCAGCTGGTGCTGGAGTGGAAAGGAAACACTTACTGTGTGGGCAGAACTGAGAGAACAGTGTCCCTGTTGTTAGGAAGAGACAGGTAGTAGTAATGGGGGATTCAATTATTAGAAATATAGATAGTTGGGTTTGTGATTATAAGGAGAACCACATGTTGAATTGCTTGTCAGGTGCGAAGGTTGCAGACCACTCGTGACATCTAGATAGACTTATGTGCAGTGCTAGGAAGGAGCCGGTGGTCGTGGTATATGTAGGTACCAATGACATAGGGAAAGGTAGGAGACCAAATTCAGACTGCAAGGTAAGAGATTAAAGTTTAATATCTCCATGGCCGCATTCTCTGAAAAGCTTCCAGTTCCATGCACAAGGCCAGTTAGGTAGAACTTCAGGGTCTCAATATGTGGATGGGATGATGGTGTTTGGAGGAGGGATTTAGATTTATTAGGAACTGGAGAATTTTTTGGGAAAGGAGGAGCCTGAACAGGAAGGATGGGGTTCACCTAAACCAAAACAGAACCAGATTGCTGGCATATAAAATTAAAAAGGTCGGAGTGGAATTTTTAAACTAAGGGCTGGAGGAAAGCCAACAGGGGTGAAGGAGCACACAGTTTTGACAGGCACATCTCTTAGGGGAGGAGTTATCAAAGGGGATACTCAATATCTTAGGAAAGAGGAGAGATTTGAAGTTGATAAAGTACAGGTGGGAACTGAAGAGAGTCCCAACGAAAGAGCCCCATTCAGTTACATCACATGAAGGCAGAAGAATATTGACGAATTTTGAAAGTACTTTTATACAAATGCAAGTAGTCTAAATACTAATATGGGTGAACTTGAGTGTCTGGTATTAAATGAGGTTATTGATATAATAGGCATCATAGAAACCTGGTGGAATGATGATAATGTGACACAGTATTGCCACGCTACAAAATGACAGAGTAGGTCGCAATGGTGTGGGGAGTTGCACTATATGTGAAAGAAAACATAGTGTCAAATATAGTAAAAATCTTAAATGAATCAAAACATACTGTAGAATATGTATGGATAGTTAGAAATTCCATGCTTGAACAATAAGAGTAAAGCAGTAGGAGTATACTACCCACCACCTGACTAGGATGGTGTGATGGTGATTGTCAAATGCTCAGGGAAATTAGAGAGGCTACAAAAACAGAAAACCCAATAATAATGGGGGATTTCAACTATCCCCATATTGACTGGGTACATGTCACCCAAGATGGGATGCAGGGATAAAATTTCTAGACACCATTACTGACTGCTTCGTGGAGCAGCTAGTCCTGGACCCCACAAGGGGGAGGCAATTCTGGATTTAGTCCTAAACGGTGCACAGGATCTGATCCAAGAGTTGAATAGAGCTGAACCACTCAGTAATAGAGACCATAATGTAGTTAAATTTAACATTCTTATGGGGGGGGGGGGAGGGGGGGAAGTACCAAAGAAACTCACCACAGTAGCATTTAATTTAAAAAAGGGGAACTATACAAAAATGAGGAGGCTAGTTAAACGGAAATGAAAAGGAAGTCCCAAGAGTGAACTGCCTGCAAGCTGCATGGAAACTTTTAAAAATCATCCTAATAGAGGCTTAAGCAATATGTATACCGCAAATAAATATAAAACCAGCAAGCGAACCAAAAAATGCCACCATGGCTAAACAACAAAGTAAAAGAGGTGGTTAGATGCAGAAGGTATCCTTCAAAAATTGGATGTCAGATCTCACTGAGGAAAATAGAAAGGAGCATAAACTCTGGCAAGTCAAGTGTAAAAGTATAATTAGGCAGGCCAAAAAAGAATTTGAAGAGCAACTAGCAAAAGACACAAGCTAACAGTAATTTGTTTTTAAGTACATCAGAAGCAGGAAATCTGCCAAAAAATCAGTGGGCCACTGGACGTTTGAGGTGCTAAAGGAGCACTCGAGGAAGACCAGGCTGTTGCTGTAAACCTAAATGGATTCTCTGTACTGGTCTTCATTGCAGAAGGTGTGAAGGAGATTCCCACACCTGAGCCATTCTTTTTAGGGGACAAATTTGAATATCTGTCCCAGATTGAGGTGTCAACAGAGGAGGTTTTGGAACAAATTGACCAGTTAAAGATTAATAAGTCACCAGGACCAGATAGTATTCACCCAAGAGTTCTAAAGGAATTCAAATATGAAATTCCAGAACTACTAACTTTGGTATGTAACTTACCACTTCAGTCAGCCTGTCACAGGCTAACTTGGAGCAGCACCCTGATCAATGACATTACTGCAGCCTGAAGAGGGCTGCAGGCCCAGCTGGAGGCAGTTAATCTCTCCATTGGAGGATGATGAGCACCTGGATGGCAATCGCTGGGCTAATGATATAATTGGGAGGATACAAGTGGAATGAACAGGAAGCCTGGGGATCTCAGAGGGTGAGATGGGGCTGAAGAGTGAAGGCTGTGGGGAAACCGCCTCTGTCTGTAAGCCTGCAGTAAACTTGGTAATGAAAGAATAAATACACACATGATGAAAGTAACAACCTGATGTGTATTTGTGACTGTGGAATCAAATGAACTGGCCAGGCAGTGAAGTACTGGGTAGTGGCAGAGGCGCTCTGTGCTACAGCCTCTGTACCAGATGACTGGAGGATAGCTAATGTGGCGATCTTAAAAAAAAACAAACAAACAAAAAAACCAACAACCGAAAAAAAAACAAACCAACCTCTTGTGATAATCCTGGCAATTACAGGCTGGTAAACCTAACTTCGTAACCAGGCAAAGTGGTTGAAACTGTAGTAAAGAACAGAAGTATCAGACACAGAAGAACTGGATATGTTGGGGAAGAGTCAACATGGCTTTTATAAAGGGAAATCATGCCTCACCAATCTATTAGAATTGTTTGAGGGTGTCATCAAACATGTAGACATGGGTAATCCAGTGGATATAGTGTACTTGGACTTTCAGAAAGCCTTTGACAAGGTCCCTCACCAAAAGTTCTTAAACGAAGTACGCAGTCAAGGGATAAGTGGGGAGATCCTTTCGTGGATCAGTAAGTGGTTAAAAGATGGGAAACAAAGGATAGGCATAAATGATCAGTTTTCACAGTGGAGAGAGGTAAATAGTGGTGTCCTCCAAGGCTCTGTACAGGGACCAGTGTTGTTCAGCATATTCATGAATGATCTTAAAAAAAGAGTAAACAGTGAGGTGGCAAAGTTTTCAGACAATACAAATCTACTCAAGGTAGTTAAGTCCAAAGCTGACCGTGAAGAGTTACAAAGGGATCTCACAAAACTGGGTGACTGGACAACAAAATGGCAGATGAAATTCAGTGTTGACAAATGCAAAGTTGGGTATATTAGAAAACATAATCCCAACTATACATAAAAAATGATGGAGTCTAAATTAGCTGCTACCACTCACGAAAGAGATCTTGGAGTCATTGTGGATAGTTCTCTGAAAACATATGTTCAATGATCCGTGGCAGTCAAAAAAGCTAACAGTGTTAGGAACCATTACGAAATGGATAGGTAGTAAGACACAAAATATCTCATGCCACTATATAAATCCATGGAACTCCCACACCTTGAATACTGTGTGCCATTCTGGTCATCCTGTTTCAGAAGAACTTATATTAGAATTAGAAAAGGTACAGAGAAGGGCAGCAAAGTGATTAGGGGTATGGAACAGCTTTCATATGAGGAGAGATTAAAAAGACTTTTCATCTTAGAAAAGAGATGACCGAAGGGGATTGTGATAAAGGTCTATTCAGATCATGAATGGTAAACTCTGTGTAGTCTTGAAAGTTTGTCTCTCTCACCAATTTGGTTAGTTAGTCCAAAAAGATATTACCTTATCCATCTTGTCTCTCTAATATCCTGGGCCCAACATGACTACAACATCACTGCATAAACTGAATTTAGTCACGGGTATATTTTATATTAATACATTAGAATTTTTTATGAAGCCGTTAGGGTTGCTACACCAACATGCCTGATACAAACTCAAAAAATTAAGGAAATGAAAAGTCAAGCCATCTCACAATACACACCCTCTGCTCCTCTACTCACAAGCATATATCTTAGCATTACTGTAAGTACTGTATACGGACTATGCATTTCAACCTTAATTCTGTTTTATTTTCACCCACTCAGCAGACTTTTCCCCCCTCAAACCCTAACAGTAGTAGTTGGGTGTGTTAGGAGATGGTAGTTTAACCATCCTGCTGCACAACACCCTTTATTAAGGAAGGTAATGGAAGGCTAGCATTCCTAGGGGGAAAAGAAGGGGGCAGAGTTAGTGTTGCTCTGTATGATATATAGTAGATGTAGTAAAGTAAGATATGCACTGGGTGGCTTAAGTTTTCATTTCTTTCCTTTTGTGGGTTTGTGTCACGTGTGTGTGTCTCTCAACCCAAACTCCTTCACAACTAACCCGTTTGTGTATTAATTACCTAGGTTTCTGTAATGTCCTTTTGGGATCAGGCAATGGAGGGGGTGGCACTGGGGGTAGAAGTGCCATGGGGAAATATTTTATCCATCAGTAGCTGCACATAAACCCTTCTCTGGCAGAAGAAAATGTGACGCTTTATGTGAACCTGGCCCCACCAATCAGCTTGAGTGTACCACCTTCTCATTGCCCTACCAATCAGGATTGTGTGTATCCAGCCTGTATCAACCATTTGGGCTTAGTTGTGCATGTTCTCAATCTCCCTGGTCTCCAATATCAACATAATTAGGCTTTTGTGTCCCACCCTCACACCAAAACAGCTAATCAGGCGTGTATGTACCCTGCTCCCATCAATCAATTTTGTATGCACAGCACATACATTTCCAGCTATATCTTGCATAATGACCAGAAATGATCCTAAACCTAGGCAGGAGTTGTAGACCAAGCTGGATGAGCAAGTATCTCAGAGAGGTGATTAAGAAAAAGCAGAAAGCCTACAAGGAGTGGAAGACAGGAGGGATTATTAAGGAAAGCTACCTTATTGAGGTCAGAACATGTAGGGATAAAGTGAGAAAGGCCAAAAGCCAGGTAGAGTTGGACCTTGCAAAGGGAATTAAAATCAATAGTAAAAGGTTCTATAGCCATATAAATAAGAAGAAAACAAAGAAAGAAGTGGGACCGCTAAACACTGAGGATGGAGTGGAGGTTAAGGATAATCTATGCATGACCCAATATCTAAATAAATACTTTGCCTCTGTCTTTAATGGGGCTGAGGAGGAGCTTAGGGATAATGATAAGGTGATAAATGGGTATGAGGATATGGAGGTAGATATTACCACATCCGAGGAGGAAGCCAAACTTGAACAGCTTAATGGGACTAAATTGGGGGTCCCAGATAATCTTCATCCAAGAATATTAAAGGAACTGGTACATAAAATTGCAAGCCCATTAACAAGAATTTTTAATTAATCTGTAAACTCAAGGATTGTACCATATGACTGGAGAATTGCTAAAATAGTTCCTGTTTTTAAGAAAGGAAAAAAAGTGATCTGAGTAACTACAGGCCTGTTAGTTTGACATCTGTAGTATGCAAGATCTTGGAAAAAATTTTGAAGGAGGAAGTAGTTAAGGACATTGAGGTCAATGGTAACTGGGACAAAATACAACATGGTTTTACAAAAGGAAGATCATGCCAAACCAACCTGATCTCCTTCTTTGAGAAGGTAACAGATTTTTTAGTTAAAGGAAACTCAGGATCTAATTTACCTTGATTTCAGTAAGGCATTTGTTACGGTTCTACATGGGGAATATTAATTAAATTGGAAAAGATGGGGATCAGTATGAAAATTGAAAGGTGGATAGGAAACTGGTTAAAGGGGAGACTACAATGGGTCACACTGAAAGGTGAACTGTCAGGCTGGAAGGAGGTTACTAGTGGATTCCTCAGTGATCGGTTTTGGGACCAATCTTATTTAATCTTTTTATTACTGACCTCGGCACAAAAAGTGGGAGTGTGCTAATAAAGTTTGCAGATGACACAAAGCTGGGAGGTATTGCCAATACAGAGAAGGACTGGGATATCATACAGGAAGATCTGGATGACCTTGTAAACTGGAGTAATAGTAATAGGATGAAATTTAATAGTGAAAAGTGCAAGGTCATGCATTTAGGGATTAATAACAAGCATTTTTGTTATAAGTTGGGGACGCAGTTGGAAGTAACAGAGGAGGAGAAGGACCTCGGAGTATTGGTTGATCACAGGATGACTATGAGCCACCAATGTGATCTCGCCATGAAAAAAGCTAATACGGTCTTGGGATGCATCGGGCGAGATATTTCCAGAAGAGATAAGGAGGTGTTAGTATCATTATACAAGGCACTGGTGAGACCTCATTTGGAATCTTGTGTGCAGTTCGGGTCTCCCATGTTTAAGAAGGATGAATTCAAACTGGAACAGGTACAGAGAAAGGGCTACTACTAGAATGATCCAAGGAATGGAAAACTTGTTTTATGAAAGAAGACTCAAAGAACTTGGCTTGTTTAGCCTAACCAAAAGAAGGCTGAGGGGACATATGATGGCTCTCTATAAATATATCAGAGGGATAAATACCATGGAGGGAGAGGAATTATTTAAGCTCAGTACCAATGTGGACACAAGAACAAATGGATATAAACTGGCCATCGGGAAGTTTAGGCTTGAAATTAGATGAAGGTTTCTAACCATTGGAGGAGTGAAGTTCTGGAATAGCCTTCCAAGGGGAGCAGTAGGGGCAAAAGACCTATCTGGCTTCAAGACTAAGCTTGATAAGTTTATGGAGGGGATGGTATGATGGGATAGCCTAATTTTGGCAATGAATTGATCTTTGACTATTAGCAGTAAATATGCCCAATGGCCTGTGATGGGATGTTAGATAGGGTGGGATCTGAGTTACTACAGAGAATTCTTTCCTGGGTGTCTGGCTGATGAGTCTTGCCCACATTCTCAGGGTTTAGCTGATCGCCATATTTGGGGTCGGGAAGGAATTTTCCTCCAGGGCAGATTGGCAGAGGCCCTGGGGGTTTTTCGCCTTCCTCTGCAGCATGGGGCACGGGTCACTTGCTGGAGGATTCTCTGCACCTTGAGGTCTTGAAACCATGATTTGAGGACTTCAGTAGCTCAGACATAGGTTAGGGGTTTATTACAGGAGTGGATGGGTGAGATTCTATGGCCTGCATTGTGCAGGAGGTCAGACTAGATGATCATAATGGTCCCTTCTGACCTTAAAGTCTATGATTCTATGAACTCCCCATTGCACCACTGTGACAGTTCTTGGGGTATCCAGGGCTGTGAGTCACCTTGTTTCCACCTGCCTCCAGTGTGAGGGAGCCTTGTCTTTACTAGCTGGGTACTAGTTCCCTAACACAGCCAGCATGTCATCCACTCAAGCACTCTTCTCTGAGCTACAGTAGTCCTGTTTTTGCCTTGCAGGTTGACAACAGATGCAACCCTGTCATCGAGTCCCTTCAAAGTGGCCCCTGTGGTACCTAGCCCCAAATCACTGGATACCTACAGAGATCCCATATCCTCTGTTCCCAGAGGAATAATATACTTCAGTTAACCCGTTGCTTCTTAGACCACTGCTACAGTGTTGGGCACAGCATTTCAGTTCCATTACAAAACCAAAGGAAATTTATTTAAGAAAGAATAGAGATTCAAATAAAAAAAGAAGTGAGAGAGATGGGAACAAGTGGTTACATATGAAACAACATTGTAACACCCATTCTAAAGCCTAAACTTAACGAACAAGTTATCCTCCTGTCTAAAGATTACCTTACCCAAAGTTTTCGTCAGGATTTTCAGCCAAGCCTGGCTGAGATCCTTTTTTCATGAAGGAAACTCTCTGTCAGTTTACTTCCTACGTGAAGGAAGAGAGGGTGTCTCTTGGCATCCCCAAATATACCAGAACAGACCTTTGATGTTCAAGATAGGGTTTCCCTTACCTGCTGTTTACTTCTTCCTGTTAATTTTCTTCTGAAGTCTCTGCCAGCTCTTGGCTTAGAATGCTTATAAGGCTTAAAATGCTAACAGACTCCTATTGTGTGACATAAAATACACAATTATCTTCCCCAGAAAAAGTGTCTCCCAATCCCTGTCGTGAGGAGTTGGTCTCAAGACACACTGCCTTTGAATTACCTGTTTTTAACTACAGACGTAGAGAACAAATTTTTTTGTATGTATACATAACTCCTCACACGTTCCCCGTACGTACATTTTGGAATGGTTATGATGACCAGTGGCACACAAGCTTTCATTCAATAATAAATTACATTACATTCTTTTGCTGAATCCAGGGGATTCCTCTACTCTTAAATACCTCAGTGCGCTCCACCAGTTGGCATCTGGTTCTTGGGTCACAACCATTTCTCCTCTAGGTCCACCTCTCTATTAAGTTTTATGTAGATGTCAGCCAATAATGGAAAAGTAGGACTGCCAAGGAAAATTTCAATCTGAGCTCAAGTTCAGAGGTTTCCTATTATTAACTAATGAAGAGAAATGAAACAAAAATTACACAGCAAATTCAAAGGGCATAAAAATGTTCGCTGTGAAATTTCACACCAATTAACCACCTACTTTTAGAAGAAAAAGAGGAATTTATACTCCACTTTAAGGTCATTTTAGAACACAATCCATACTATGGAATTTCATGACTCAAATATCACTACTTTCCAATTCCAATACAAGGAAAGCACAATTCTTTGACCTTGCTTTCAATAACAAACAAACATAGCATAGCAGGCCATAAATAAATAAATAAATGCAATTTTAAAAACCCCCAAATCCTCTCACAACACATTCAAAAAGCAGCACAGAAATGGAAATATGCAAAATGGCCAAGTTTTAGTTACTGTAAGTGTGTGTTGTTGTTTTTTTCTTGACTTCCAGTCTTAATGTTTTGTTAATGCAAGTTTTGTATGTGTGGTGTTTTTTTAAGTAATGGGGAAAATACAGAAGAGTTAGGTTGAGTTTTACAATTAATGCCAAGGAGAATGCCCTTAGTAAGGAGTAAGGACTAGCTAAGGGTATGTCTACACTGCAAAGTTATCAACAAAACTTTTGTCTTTCACAGGTATTTTAAAAAGCCCTCCACCCACAAAAGAGAGAAGTTTTGCCGACGCAAGTGGCAGTGTGAATGCGGCTTTGTCGGCAGGAATGCTCTGCTGCCGACAAAGCTAATGCCGCTCGCGGGGCTGGAAGTATTTTGTCGGCAAAAGTGCTGACAGAGTGCCGACAAAGAGTGTTTACATGGTGACTTTTAGCAACAAGGCTGTGTTGACACTGCCTTGTCGCTAAAAGCTGCGTGGTGTAAACAAAAGTGTCACAGCACACTATTACTTTAAAAATGTCTGTATGACATTTTAGTTTGTACTGACTTCGCTAGTGCTTTTTATGTAGCCTGTTGTAAATCTCGGCAAATATCTAGATGAGTTGATGTACCCCCTGGAAGACCTCTGCGTAATCCCATTTGTTGCTTCCACAAATGATATAAAACTTCATTTTTACCAGAAAGAAAAGGAGTACTTGTGGGACCTTAGAGACTAACCAATTTATTTGAGCATAAGCTTTCGTGAGCTACAGCTCACTTCAGGTATGCGTCCGATGAAGTGAGCTGTAGCTCACGAAAGCTTATGCTCAAATAAATTGGTTAGTCTCTAAGGTGCCACAAATACTCCTTTTCTTTTTGCGAATACAGACTAACACGGCTGTTACTCTGAAACCTAACATGGCTGTTGCTCTGAAACCTGTCATTTTTACCAGAGTGACCCTTGTCTGAAATGCAGTGATGCAGGAATCTAACAAACTTCAACTTTTCAATTAATTTTTTTTTTAAAAAAAAACTCCTGGGCAGCTAATACCTGAATGGGTGGTTTGGTCTCTTGAGAATAAGGAGCCTGTTAAGGAAAGCTTAAAACAGTTCCGTTAGTAACTTTAAAAAAAAAAATCATCCTATTGCCTCTTATCATTAAAGTTGCGTAAAATGTTTTTGGAGTGAGGACATGTTTTGATTTGCGTGGTAAGAAATTTGAGAGCTCTCTAGTGTTTAGAGAATTGAGGGAGGGAGGCAGAGACAGATGTGAGCAGCCCAGGGACAAGGAAACCATCCCAAACATACTTTCCTTTCAGGGCTGCCTTTTTTCACAGTGCAAAAATGCAGGTTTTTGGATTTTTGAATTGTGCAAATAGTGGTATGTATTAGTATGTATATTGAACATATTTCTTCTTTACATATTTAATTAAATGTAAATATGGAGGGGGAGGGATAGCTCAGTGGTTTGAGCATTGGCCTGCTAAACCCAGGGTTGTGAGTTCAATCCTTGAGGGGGCCATTGAGGGATCTGGGGCAAAAATTGGGGATTGGTCCTGCTTTGAGCAGGGGGTTGGACTAGATGATCTCTTGAGGTCCCTTCCAACCCAGATATTCTATGATTCTATGAAATGGATTTATGTAAAAATGCCTTTATAATACAAGTGTGTTCATAGCCCATGAATACTAAAAGATTTCTGGGGGAATACATTTGTGTAACTGGCAATAAATCTTTGACTCAGTGGTTTTGCTGTAGTATAGTTCACTTTACAAAATATTTCTATTAAATCTCTAATAACCCTCTGCCCCAGGTTTAGCCGACTATATATTGACTGTAAATTAGATATTGATTTGTGTATTGCTGATTTTTTTAAACTTGCTGTTTTGAAGTCTGAAGCTAATGTAGACATTTACAAGGTAAATTGCTTTCCTAGTTTGAACTTGAAAATCTACTGGTTTCAGTGACAGAGAATGAGGTTTGGTTTTTGAATTAATGTTTTATTTTTTTGTTTTAATTATCCATATATACTCGTCTCTACGTTAACTAACTTCACAAATTGAAAACAAGCTTGTAGCATAGATGCCTAAAATCTTTTACTTTTACTATCTTTTACTATTACTTTTTCTGTGCTAATATGATGGGAAAATAAGAACAAGCTGGTGCCTCTAACACTGGGAACAAGTTGATGACATGAGAGCAGTGAGAATGAATTTGTTCACATTTACATTTAAAAATGTTATTAAGAAATTCTACACTGAGTCTGTCAACAACTGTGGCACTTTCCCAATGACACCAATGATTGGACTTCAGTTTATTGAAGCAATTCACCAAAAGCATCACTGCACCTCTGTTAATCAGTGCTGTTGTCCATTCAGAAGTAAGACTATTATCTAATTCCTTGAAAGGCATTAATTAGTTCAGTTTTGCATAATTTTTCTCATCTGGGTCAAGTAACTTTTTTGATGGGTGAGTTGAATTTTATTATTCCATTTTCTTGTAGGGATGGATGTCAGGATTTTGATGCTTGAGACCGTAAATTTTCATTACTGAAATTTTCTAAGGCTGAATTAGTTAACGTTTTAAAATTGTTTGGAAGATGAAAATAACCGTCTATGAGCTAAGTGTTCTTGTTTTATTCTTAACCTGGGATGAGCCTTGCTAATAGGATGGCTGTTTGCTTTTAGTTTAAACCTTATGTTTTGATGTGTTAGGCAAATGTTGTCTTAAAAAAAAATCTCTGATCTCTTGTCATGATGTAAGATTTATAGACATACCATAAACTTGATTTGGTGGAGGACTGCTGTTCATGTCTG
The DNA here is from genome assembly GCF_965152275.1 of Natator depressus. Classification (NCBI taxonomy): domain Eukaryota; kingdom Metazoa; phylum Chordata; order Testudines; family Cheloniidae; genus Natator; species Natator depressus. The sequence goes on from NC_134235.1 coordinate 9,673,043, forward strand.
ATCTGGAAAGAACTATTTCTTAGCTGGAAATTTTGTCATTTACTTAGATCAGCTGATTGGGCACACTGATCACATTATGTTGACTTTAAGTTCTCTGCAGTGTAGAATGGAGATTACTTGTCTGTTCTCTTTTTATCTAGGAAATGTCATCTGAGAAAGAGCCATGTTGGCCTAAGGGTTTCAAAATAGTCTGTTGGCTCCAAAATAGTCTGTTGGCTCCCACCAGAGTAGGTGGGAGCAGTAGCTCCCGCAGAGGTTAAATCTTGAAAGCCTGAATACAGCAAAGAGAAATGAATTGATACCATAAAGGCCATTTATATTTTGTTTGTTTTTTACCTGTCTTACTATGCACTACTTTCATTAAATAGCGAAAAATGGTAATATATTTCTACAAGCATTTCAGAAATAGATCTGCTTGGTGGTGTTCAGGTTATAGAAAGTTAAAACTTAGGAGTTCTGGCATATTACTCTTTTGAAAAGGTGCCTTAGTGAATGAGTCATATTGCCATGAGAGTACCATATGCATAATTTCAGAATTGTAGTTTGTAATGAATTTTGAACATTGTTTAATTACTGTGCAGACTTCAGAGTTTCAGAGCCGTATATTCAGAAGTGACATGTAACTATGGATAGTGGGGGAGAGCACAAGGTTCTGTGGGGGCACATGACCACTGCACGTGTTGCCTCTGCTCTGCCCCCTGAAACTTGGTATGTATGTAGACAACATACATTAGCAACTACCTCGTCCTCCTCCTCCTGCTCTCTGTCCTGTGACTGCACAGTCCCTGGCAGAACTTTCAGGTCTCATTCCAGATCTGGGATCTAAAAAGGAGTAACATTATCTATTTTGATCATTCTGTGGTATGAGATCTGAAGTTGCTGTGATATAATAGAATGGGTGAGAATGGGAATATGTTCCTTACCTCAAAGGGCATCTCCTGAACACTGCCAGAGGACATGCCTCTTTGGCCATGCAAGGAGGGAGATATGGTCTGGCAGGCAGTCAATTCTGGAAAGTGGTAGAAGTGTCTCCTGGCATCTGGTAATGAGTTGTCTTTTTCCTCCCCATCCCTCTAACATGGGCAGCTACAGGATTTCTTTATTAACCCCTTTCATGGCTGTGGAGAGGGGAGAAAGAACCAGGCCATAGATACCCATTAGTCTCATGGACTATTGCGAGCCCCAACCAGAGGTATGACTCAGAGGCTGAGGGAAAGGAGATGAACTGGCACCCTAGCAAAAGCTTGCTCTTTGGGGAAGAAGGATAGGAAAGGGAAGTCACTGTCGCTTACAGAACTGTACATATTTCAGCATAGCAGCCGTATTAGTCTGTATCCGCAAACAGAAAAGGAGGACTTGTGGCACCTTAGAGACTAACAAATTTATTTCAGCATAAGCTTTCGTGAGCTACAGTCACTTGAGCTGTAGCTCACGAAAGCTTATGGTCAAATAAATTTGTTAGTCTCTAAGGTGCCACAAGTACTCCTTTTCTTAGAACTGTACATACTTATTGTTTGTTCCCTGAGCTTCCTCCCGTTTGTATATATTTCTAATGACTAAGTGGCTAAAATTCAGTGTATTTTCCCAGGTGGTGTTGGAGCAGACCAGTATAGAGAGGAACTGCTTAACTTTATTATTTAACACCAATTCCATGATGTGATGTCTTTAGCATATGCAGTCTGAAATTGCATTGGCTTCATACTGTCGAGAACTCACCCTGCAGACTGAAAAATAGATTTTAACAGCACCAATGGAATATGTGTAGAAACAGTTTAAATGAAAGAACGGTGCAATGTATATCCTGTGCTGCATATTAACAGTAAGTGTATGTACTGAAAAGCACCTGAAGTATTACTGTGCTTATGCAATAGCTAGATTTTATGCCTCAGTATCTTAACTGTTTCAAGTATTTTTAACTTCACACACAATTTTGAATATATTTGAACTGCCTTGCACTGAAAAGTGTGTATTTAAAATCTTTTTGCATTAATAATCCAAAACCAATCTAATTAAAGCTAAAATGTGATTCAGATTACTTTGTTTTACAGTTTAACTTAATTTTTTTTAAAAAAAGGTCCCCAACCCCAAATTTATGCTTTACACTAAGCTTAATCTGAATGAATTTTTATGATGGTGTATAGTGATGTAAATTCGGAAAGGATATTACGATAGCGCTAACTACAGAAGGGTAAAAAAACCTGAAAAACTACTGGCACATTATTTAATGAGCACTATCAATGTACTTTGGTTGTCAAAAAGAGTGGAGGAAGATGTCGCTGTCTTGAGTAATTTAGTCTTTCAGATGGTAACCGTCCAGCTCAAAAGACGACTGTGTAAGCACCAAAGCAGTTCAGTTACTGCGTGTCATTATTGCAGTATCATGAATGCTAAAAAGTCCAGTTCTTGAGGGACAGTCATTGCCACAGATCATGCAGGCATAAGGCGCAGGGCCAGAAGATGAAGCCAACACACTACCAGTGCTTGAGGCCTGTAACACTTTCCTTTTCGCTCTTCGCTTTCCTCTCTCTCAAGCACTTCTTTAGTCTCCGTAGCTCCCTGGTGCAGTGCAGCCTTTTCTTACCTGCATCTTCCCAGCTTGCAATGTCAAAATTTTGAAAGTTTTCATGTCCCTCTTGCAAACGTCCTTGAGCCTAGGTTGGCTCAGTGACTTTGAAGCATCTTCAGGTTGTCCATACAGAGATTCTCTGGCATGCCTCCATCACCAATCTGATGCAGATGACCAAGCTAACAGTCTGTGTTTGAGAACAGTGATAAGACTTTGTAGTTTTGCTTTCTCAAGTACTTCGGTTTCAGGAATTTTGATTTCTCACTTGATACTAAAAATACAACAAAGGGCATAGAAGGTGTTTAGTCTTGTCTCATGCCTTCTGTAGGTGATCCAGATCTTGCCACCATATACAGCAGCCTGCTCAAAATGAACATCTGGTAGACCCCTTTTTTGGTGTTCAATGTCAGTTTCCTCTTATCCTACATGTGGTTAGTCTGTTGACAGAAAGTGGAGGCAGCCTTTCCAATGGGAGAGTTAAACTATAGATAAAGTAGCCAATATAATTGATTCTAGATAGTAATATTTGTGCACAATTTCTAGCATGGTGCTAACTATTAAAACTTCTGGTGCAATCAACACAATATACATTTTATCATAATTGGATCTTAAAACAGGGTATTTATTGCTTCTTTTTTTAAGTTGCTTTACATACCTTCATTGTCAGTGGCTTATCATTGGTGTACTTCACTTCTAAATTGTTAGTGTGGTGGTGTTGTCCATTATCAAGGGGGCTCACATTTATTTTTCTTTCTTCTTTTGCTTTGTTTTTCACATTGTGAGATTTAATAATTTCTTAATTTAAGTTAGTTGGATAAGGAATGGAGATTGCCTTTCTCTTAAGAAAATTAGATTTCTTATGTGTCACTTTCTTCCCCCATGCCCCAAAAATGAAAAGGGAAGGAAAAGCTGCATTGGGGGTACTTGCTATACACTCTATCTTGATTAAATAGTGAATGAAAGGAGTTGGTGTTTCAAGCAAATAGAATGGTGAGATAACCTGCAGGCTAAAACATTAGAGTAAGCAATTCAAAAAGCAGATCACTATGGTTGTTCTTCTTTTACGATTTATTGTGGCTGCTGCCAGATTTAGCAAAATACGTTTGCCCATCTGGCAACCTAGAGTTGTCTTGTCAGCTGAAGCTAATAGACTTAATGATGGATGCCTTTTGTTTGCTCTGCCTGACTTTGAGTGAAAGGAGACAAAAGAGACTCCCTTGGCTTAAGTGTAGATCATGACGAGCTCACCAGGAAAGGATACCACACTATTTGCTTTATAAATCGGGGGAAAATATTCAACACCAACTAAGCATTTGGATGTTGAGGATTATAAAACCTTATTAAATTCCAGAGGAAATAATTAAGTGGTAGAGAATCTATATGGAAAGCTTATACTGTGGTAAGTAAGGTTTATGGTAACGTTGCCATTCACCAGTTCAGTGCTGAGGGTGGGAGATTATTTGTTTTCTTATTTTAAACTAATTTAAATGTATTACAAGTCTTTATGTTTGTGCAAAAGATATATCTGTTTCCTGCATTTAAACAAAAATGGTTCTATCCAATATGATGATATTAGAACCTTTGTTGTGGTTCTTCTATATTAATCATTATGATAGTCCTGGCTGGGCTATTTCTTGTTTATTCCTGTGCTGTTATGGCTGTTTTGAAACTAATATGGAGTAAATATATGGACATAGTAATATTGGGCATGTATTCTGCTACAGCATTTTATATATCAATAGGGCTGATTCAAACAACATTCAACTGTACAGACTTGGAAAATCTATGTTTACACATTACTTCCATCTAGACACTAAGATTAGTAAAACAACGCTAGTCCTGAAATACTTAACTTTCTAACAGGTTTCAGAGTAACAGCCGTGTTAGTCTGTATTCGTAAAAAGAAAAAAGAAAAGGAGTACTTGTGGCACCTTAGAGACTAACCAGTTTATTTGAGCATGAGCTTTCGTGAGCTACAGCTCACTTCATCGGATGCATAGCATATCGTGGAAACTGCAGAAGACATTATATACACACAGAGACCATGAAACAAAACTTCCTCCCACCCCACTCTCCTGCTGGTAACAGCTTATCTAAAGTGATCATCAAGGAAGGCCATTTCCAGCACAAATCCAGGTTTTCTCACCCTTCCCCCCCCCCCACACACACACAGACACACATACAAACTCACTCTCCTGCTGGTAATAGCCCATCCCTCTTTGAAACCTCTCTTTATAATGCGCATGATAATCAAGGTAGGTCATTTCCAGCACTAATCCAGGTTTTCTCACCACCCCCCCCCCACACCCCCCCCCCCTCCAAAAACCACACACACAAACTCACTCTCCTGCTGGCAATAGCTCATCTTACAATGTGCACAGCAATAATCCAAGTTTAACCAGAACGTCTTGGGGGGGGGGGGGGTTGTAGGAAAAAAACAAGGGGAGATAGCCACTCCCAGTCTCTATTCAAGCCCAAATTAATAGTATCCAATTTGCAAATGAATTCCAATTCAGCAGTTTCTCGCTGGAGTCTGGATTTGAAGTTTTTTTGCTTTAAGATAGCGACCCTCATGTCTGTGATTGCGTGACCAGAGAGATTGAAGTGTTCTCCGACTGGTTTATGAATGTTATAATTCTTAACATCTGATTTGTGTCCATTTATTCTTTTACATAGAGACTGTCCAGTTTGACCAATGTACATGGCAGAGGGGCATTGCTGGCACATGATGGCATATATCACATTGGTGGATGTGCAGGTGAACGAGCCTCTGATAGTGTGGCTGATGTTGTTAGGCCCTGTGATGGTGTTCCCTGAATAGATATGTGGGCACAGTTGGCAACGGGCTTTGTTGCAAGGATAGGTTCCTGGGTTAGTGGTTCTGTTGTGTGGTATGTGGTTGTTGGTGAGTATTCGCTTCAGGTTGGGGGGCTGTCTGTAGGCAAGGAGTGGCCTGTCTCCCAAGATTTGTGAGAGTGTTGGGTCATCCTTCAGGATAGGTTGTAGATCCCTGATGATGCGTTGGAGGGGTTTTAGTTGGGGGCTGAAGGTGACGGCTAGTGGCGTTCTGTTATTTTCTTTGTTAGGCCTGTCCTGTAGTAGGTGACTTCTGGGAACTCTTCTGGCTCTATCAATCTGTTTCTTCACTTCCGCAGGTGGGTATTGTAGTTGTAAGAATGCTTGATAGAGATCTTGTAGGTGTTTGTCTCTGTCTGAGGGGTTGGAGCAAATGCGGTTGTATCGCAGAGCTTGGCTGTAGACGATGGATCGTGTGGTGTGGTGTGGTCAGGGTGAAAGCTGGAGGCATGTAGGTAGGAATAGCGGTCAGTAGGTTTCCGGTATAGGGTGGTGTTGATGTGACCATCGTTTATTAGCACTGTAGTGTCCAGGAAGTGGATCTCATGTGTGGACTGGACCAGGCTGAGGTTGATGGTGGGATGGAAATTGTTGAAATCATGGTGGAATTCCTCAAGGGCTTCTTTTCCATGGGTCCAGATGATGAAGATGTCATCAATATAGCGCAAGTAAAGTAGGGGCGTTAGGGGACGAGAGCTGAGGAAGCGTTGTTCTAAATCAGCCATAAAAATGTTGGCATACTGTGGGGCCATGCGGGTACCCATAGCAGTGCCGCTGATCTGAAGGTATACATTGTCCCCAAATGTAAAATAGTTATGGGTAAGGACAAAGTCACAAAGTTCAGCCACCAGGTTAGCCGTGACATTATCGGGGATAGTGTTCTTGATGGCTTGTAGTCCATCTTTGTGTGGAATGTTGGTGTAGAGGGCTTCTACATCCTGATAACACCATCCTGGCCACTATGGATGTAGAAGCCCTCTACACGAACATTCCACACAAAGATGAACTACAAGCCATCAAGAACACTATCCCCGATAATGTCACGGCTAACCTGGTGGCTGAACTTTGTGACTTTGTCCTTACCCATAACTATTTTACATTTGGGGACAATGTATACCTTCAGATCAGCGGCACTGCTATGGGTACCCGCATGGCCCCACAGTATGCCAACATTTTTATGGCTGATTTAGAACAACGCTTCCTCAGCTCTCGTCCCCTAACGCCCCTACTTTACTTGCGCTATATTGATGACATCTTCATCATCTGGACCCATGGAAAAGAAGCCCTTGAGGAATTCCACCATGATTTCAACAATTTCCATCCCACCATCAACCTCAGCCTGGTCCAGTCCACACATGAGATCCACTTCCTGGACACTACAGTGCTAATAAACGATGGTCACATCAACACCACCCTATACCGGAAACCTACTGACCGCTATTCCTACCTACATGCCTCCAGCTTTCACCCTGACCACACCACACCACACGATCCATCGTCTACAGCCAAGCTCTGCGATACAACCGCATTTGCTCCAACCCCTCAGACAGAGACAAACACCTACAAGATCTCTATCAAGCATTCTTACAACTACAATACCCACCTGCGGAAGTGAAGAAACAGATTGATAGAGCCAGAAGAGTTCCCAGAAGTCACCTACTACAGGACAGGCCTAACAAAGAAAATAACAGAACGCCACTAGCCGTCACCTTCAGCCCCCAACTAAAACCCCTCCAACGCATCATCAGGGATCTACAACCTATCCTGAAGGATGACCCAACACTCTCACAAATCTTGGGAGACAGGCCACTCCTTGCCTACAGACAGCCCCCCAACCTGAAGCGAATACTCACCAACAACCACATACCACACAACAGAACCACTAACCCAGGAACCTATCCTTGCAACAAAGCCCGTTGCCAACTGTGCCCACATATCTATTCAGGGAACACCATCACAGGGCCTAACAACATCAGCCACACTATCAGAGGCTCGTTCACCTGCACATCCACCAATGTGATATATGCCATCATGTGCCAGCAATGCCCCTCTGCCATGTACATTGGTCAAACTGGACAGTCTCTATGTAAAAGAATAAATGGACACAAATCAGATGTTAAGAATTATAACATTCATAAACCAGTCGGAGAACACTTCAATCTCTCTGGTCACGCAATCACAGACATGAGGGTCGCTATCTTAAAGCAAAAAAACTTCAAATCCAGACTCCAGCGAGAAACTGCTGAATTGGAATTCATTTGCAAATTGGATACTATTAATTTGGGCTTGAATAGAGACTGGGAGTGGCTATCTCCCCTTGTTTTTTTCCTACAACCCCCCCCCCCCCCCAAGACGTTCTGGTTAAACTTGGATTATTGCTGTGCACATTGTAAGATGAGCTATTGCCAGCAGGAGAGTGAGTTTGTGTGTGTGGTTTTTGGAGGGGGGTGTGTGTGTGTGTGGGGGGGTGGTGGTGAGAAAACCTGGATTAGTGCTGGAAATGACCCACCTTGATTATCATGCGCATTATAAAGAGAGGTTTCAAAGAGGGATGGGCTATTACCAGCAGGAGAGTGAGTTTGTATGTGTGTCTGTGTGTGTGTGTGTGGGGGGGAAGGGTGAGAAAACCTGGATTTGTGCTGGAAATGGCCTTCCTTGATGATCACTTTAGATAAGCTGTTACCAGCAGGAGAGTGGGGTGGGAGGAAGTTTTGTTTCATGGTCTCTGTGTGTATATAATGTCTTCTGCAGTTTCCACGATATGCTATGCATCCGATGAAGTGAGCTGTAGCTCACGAAAGCTCATGCTCAAATAAACTGGTTAGTCTCTAAGGTGCCACAAGTACTCCTTTTCTTTTTTCTTTTTAACTTTCTAAAGTTTCCCACATAATACTTCATCCAGAATATGTTTCTAAAACATTACCAGGTAAGAAATAGCACAAATCTCAGTTTAATTTTCAAATGAGGAAATGCGGCGGGATATTGTAGTATGTAAAATCGATAGTTATTTTTACTATAAATCTGGTGTCATCACAAGATTACAGTAGAATTTAAAAATGGGCTAGATATAGATTCTGATCTTTGTTATACTGGTGTAAATCATGAAGTCAGTGGAATTACTGAAGGATTTACTGTGGTGTAACAGATAAAACTCTGGCCCTTTTTCTCAGGTGACAGTATTATTCAGAAATCACCACTGATCTGAAAAATGTTTGTGTTTTTGTTTGTGAACTTGTTTGTAACAGCCCTGGAGGCTGAAATCTTCTATTTATCCCGATGACACAGGTACAGGACAGGAAGCAGCAGTTTGTTTTCCCCCAAACACTGTGCCAGAGCCCTGTGGGGGAGGGGGCCCACTGATTGCAGTGAAAAGGGAGCTCCAGGGCTATTCAGAACTCTGCCTCTATGCTGCAATTGCCAGTTTGCATCAATTATGGTGTTAGTGGCTTTCATGATATGTTTACCTGCCCTCCAGGAACTGCACTGACATCACCAAACATGTTTCACATAGGCCACCAGACAGCCATTGGGTGGCAACTTTTGTTCATTACCTTTTGCTGACTTCAGACCTGCAACCTAGAAGTATAAATTTTGCATATCCTATTGACAATCTCCTGACCCATTCAATCCCTGTCTTGCTTTCCCCATCCCTTCTGCCAGTGCTCATAAAATCTGTTAGTGTTCTGTGTCATAATATAATAAAAATTATTAGCTGAAACTTTTCTTATTAAAAAGAAAAATCAGTCTGGACATACTGGGATACATACATGTGACCGAGAGAGAGATCTTGTGTAGGCAATTGGGCAGGTATGTACAATTCAAATGTTAATTTACAGCAACCAACTTTTGTAAATTCTGTATTGAAGATACATATTGTATATGTGATGTTACCTAAAATGCACAAATCTTCCTATATAAATCTTTCTGCAAGTATTTGCCATGGTCTTAAACTGTTTTATGCTAGAGGCAGACAGAAATAGTTAATTCACATCTGTCAAATTAAGTTTTTACTGTGTATAAATTGATTAAACACTACAGCAGATTAAGGAAAAAATACTGTCGTAAATAACATTTTAAGACTGATAGTCTTGATGTCAGACCAAAATTTTGTATTTGATCTATGGACATGAGAAACCATTATTTATGTATAGGAAATTTCTGATACCGCCGTACCAGTGTACGCAAGTCATATATATATTACATTAACATGCAAGATGGACATGTTTGGAATATGCAAGTTGCATATACGTTCTGACCTGCCACTTGGATCCTCTGTTTGATCATAGACTTTCAGAGAATAGTAGTTTGGGGACTCCTTCTTTTATATGAAAAGAGAGGAGTACATGTTGAAGGGTGCCAGCAGATATATGACAGCACCAATTAGGAGAATAAAGTATTTTCCATGTTAGTATTGCATACTGAAAATTCTTTTTCTGCATCCTCTAATTTCCTCTCCTCTTACTTCCCTTATCTTAGGTTTTAAGTTTGTTGTTTTTTGTCACTGGCTTTACATTACTGGAGTTCTCATCTGCAGCCTCTTTGCCTGCTTTGCTGTCCTATCACAATTTTCCCCTTTCCCACTGTGTCTAGCATCCTCCTTGCCCTCACCTCAATCTTTTCTTTCCAATTTTGCTCCCCTATCACCACGTCTTGTGCAATCATTTCTTGTTCCCCCCTACAGCACCCCATGTCTCCATCAACTTTCCCTTAGGAAATAATCCCAACTTGAAATACAAATAATAAACACATTAAACCGCTCAGTTAAGATGCATGTAATTAATCAAAGCAATCACACGATCTTTTCTTGTAGCCCTCTTACTGTCCACAAATTTCTGTTTTCTTCACTTTGTGACAGAGTGGGGCCAGATGGCTACAGGAGAGTGTTGTGTTTTGGTTTTTTTTTTTTTTTTTTTTTTTTAAGTTGTGAAAAACTGATCTTTATTTTCCAGAAATATACAAACTTATTCTCTCATTTCTCCATCTTCTTCTTCTTCTTCTACTCCTCTGGTGTACAGGACATTGTTACATCTTATCAAAACTTCACCAAGGTGTCCTGACAATGCACCATCTATGTATTCTTCTGTGTTTGCAAGCTGCATGTTCATGTAGCTGTCAACAGACACCAGGTAGCCCTTGTACTCCATTCCCCACTTCAGCTTCACCATCACCGGCTTCCCTGTCAGCCCGTTCAGGAAGGGCTTGGGGTTCAGGGGCAAGCTCATGGTAAGGCGGCTTGGCACAAGGCAGCGGTAAAAACAAAAATTGCTCGCAGGGCCGCACGTGCACCCGCTGGAGTCTAAGAGAAAGGCAGGAAGAGTGTTAGAAGGCAGATATATTAGTCCCAGATTAAGCAGGTCCATTTTCCCTGGGTAAGGTAACAGGGGCAGTTCCAGAACAAGAAGGAACTTGCTGGAAAAAAATTCAGGCAGGCAGGCTAATTAGGACACCTGGAGCCAATTAAGAGTCTGCTGGAATCGATTAGGACAGGCTGGCTAATCAGGGCACCTGAGTTTAAAAAGGACCTCACTTCAGTTTGTGGTGTGCGTGCGAGGAGCTGGGTGCAAGACGCACTAGGAGCTGAGAGTGAGAAGGCGTATTGCTGGAGGATTGAGGAGTATAAGCATTATCAGACACCAGGAGGAAGATCCTGTGGTGAGGATAAAGAAGGTGTAGGGAGGAGGAGGCTATGGAGAAGTAGCCCAGGGAGTTGTAGCTGTTGCGCAGCTGTTTCAGGAGGCACTCTAGACAGCTGCAGTCCACAGGGCCCTGGGCTGGAACCTGGAGTAGATGGCAGGCCCGGGTTCCCCCGAAACCTCCCAACTCCTGATCAGACACAGGAGGAGTTGACCTGGACTGTGGGTTCCACCAGAGGGGAAGATCTCTGGGCTGTTCCCGGACCCACATGGTGGATCAGCATAGACTGCGGGGATTGTTCTCCTTCCTTTTTCCCATACTGGCCAGTGATGAGGTTAGCTGAGTGAACGGCAGGTTTGAGCCACTAGCAGAAGTGGCCAAACTGAGGGCTGCCATGAATCTCTGAGGCAAGCAAATCCGCCAATAAGCGCAGGACCCACCAAGGCAGAGGAGGAACTTTGTCACAACTTATATTACATCTAAATTATCATTCAAGTTCTGCAGGTAGGATCCATGTATTTTGGCTGTAAAATGCCATATACACCTGTGGTGCAATATACATAACAATATTCTCCTTTTGTTATCTCCCTCATTTTCCTATTTTCTTCTTTTCTCTGTATATCACCTGTACTAATTAAACATTCTTAAGCAACTTTTTTTTAAAAGGGGGGTTAGTGATGAGACTACATGTGCTATTTAATCGTTCCTTCCTCCACCCTTTCCTTTGGGAATGCTGCAGGTGGTGCCTTTTACCAAGGGCTTAGGTACTTAAAATGCTAGATTGTATTAGAGTCTGACTTACATTTATAAAAGCAAAGACATTGAAAGTTATGGCTACTGGACTGTCCTTCACTCGTTGTGTCTCTTATAGCTCTTATCATGAGGATCCAGAACTGTAATCTGTTTGCAGTGGGGCGATCTAAGGACTTGGTCAGCTTCCACTGTGTTTTGTGTCCTCGTTTTGTCCTTGTTTTGGTTTTGCGGGTTTAAGTTAGATGCCCATAACACTGCAAACTCCCTGTTGACTACACTGGGATTTCATGTTCTGAAAATAAATTATAACAGCAGCCATATCTTTCTGTGTATCCATCCAATATTTATCTGTATGTATTCATACTCAGTAAAATCTAATAGAAATCTCTAGTGCATGAGTGTTTACTGCCTACTGACTTCTGTGTAGTGAAGAAGTGTAGGCTCAAAAATTAGCAAAAAATGCTAACAACGTTTAGCACAGGGGTCGGCAACCTTTCAGAAGTGGTGTGCCGAGTCTTCATTTATTCCCTTTAATTTAAAGGTTTTGCATGCCAGTAATACATTTTAACTTTTTTTAGAAGGTCTCTCTCTATAAGTCTATATATTATATAACTAAACTATTGTGATATGTAAAGTAAACAAGGTTTTCAAAATGTTTAAGAAGCTTCATTTAAAATTAAATTAAAATGCTAATCTTACGTCACCGGCCCACTCAGCCTGCTGGCAGCCTGGGGTTCCGTTCACCTAGGCCGGCAGCAGGCTGAGCAGGGCCTGCGGCCGGGACCCTGGCTGGCAAGGGGCTGGCAGCCAGAACCCCAGACCGGCAGTGGGCTGAGCGGGGCTGGCAGCTGGGACCCTAGACTGGCAGTGGGCTGAGCGGCTCAGCCCGCTGCCACTCAGCCCGCTGCCGGTCTGCGGTTCCATCCACCGGCTCCCGCCAGCCAGGGTCCTGCCTGCCAGCCCTGCTCAGCCCGCTGCTGGTCTGGGATCCCGGCCCTGCCCACATAGAGTGGGTACCTAATTTCTCCCTGGTTCTAGCCCATTCTCTTCCTCTCTCTCTGCACTGAGCTAAGGGTGGGAGTGCACTGAGCACAGGGCTGGGGGTGAAGGAGCAGGCTGGTGGTTGGGGTGCAGGGTCTGGCCAGGAGCTAGAATGAGGGAGGGGGCTCAGGGTTGGGGCAGGAGGTTTGGGTGTGGAGTGCTTACCTGGGCAGCTCCCATTTGGTGCGAGGGGTGCAGGTGGGAATGTGTGTGTGTGTGGGGGGGTGCAGGAACTTCCGTTTGGTGCTCAGAGTGGGGGTGGGAATGTGGGGTGTGCAGGAGTGAGGGCATGGGGTGTGGGGAGGCTGGGTATGTGGGAGGGGCTGGGGTCGTGGGGTGGTTCAGGGGTCAGGACAGGAGGCTGGGGTGTGGGGGGGTGCAGGGGTCAGGGCAGAGTGCTGGGTGTGTGAGAGGGGGCTGCAGGGGTCAGGGCAGGGGGCTGGGGGCGTGTGAGGGGGGTTCAGGAGTCAGGGCAGAGGTCATGGAGGGGTGTGGGAGGGTGCAGGGGTCGGAGCAGAGGGGTGGGGAGGTGTGAGGGGGGAGCAGGAATCAGGGCAGAGGCCTGGAGGGTGGAGGAGTCAGGGCAGAGGGCTGGGTGTGTGTGAGGGGGGTACAGGGGTCAGGGCTGGGGTGTGGACTAGGGTCGTGGGGATGCTCCCGGCCCCCTGCCCTGAGCGGCTCCCGGCAGAGGGCTGGAGGGGATATGCCCCGTCCCCGTCCCCGTCCCCGTCCCCGTCCCCGTCCCCACCTCTTCTCCGCCTCCTCCCTGGAGCAGCGAGCGTGCTGTGGCTCTGCTTCTCCTCCTCCCTCGCAAGGGCTATCAGCTGCTGGGCGGTGGGGAGGGGGAGGGGCAGGACCCCAGTATGCTGGGGGAAGAGGTGGGGGAGGCAGGAGCTTGCCTGCCCTGCAGCAGCAGCCGGCAAGACCAAACTTCTTCACCCTGCCCCCGCGGGGGGCGGAGAAGAGCGGGCAGGAATTTTAATGGCACACTGCTGCCTGCCAGGGTCCCGGTCGCCAGCCCCGCTCAGCCTGCTGCTGGCCTGGGTTCAGCTGCAGGCTGAGCGGGGCCGGCGGGCAGCAGCGTGCCACTAAAAATTGGCTCGCGTGCCACACGTGCCATCGGTTGCTGACCCTTGGTGTAGCACATTACATTTTGCCCACACCAATTCCCACTGAAGTCAAGAGGAATCTTTCTATTCGCTTCTGTGAGAGCTGGATCAGGCCCATAGTATCTTTCATCAAAGGAACTCCAAGTGCTTTACTAACTAAGCCTCTCAAGCCCCTTGTGAGATAGGTAAGTATATGAGCAGAGATGGTAGGAATTAAGTAGTTGAAACTTTTTTTCCCCCCCAAAGATTTTTTTGAACCAAATAATTAATGGAAAGCTTTTAGGGTGTTTTGTTTTTTGTTTCTTTTTTTTTTAATTTTCTGGTTTTACATCAAAACCAAAATTTTGATTTTTTTAAAAAATTTGTTCTTAATTTTGAATTCCCGTCATATCTCACCTCTGTTGCCTTTATTCCTTTTTTGTCACTGAATGCAATAGTATGTATGATGTACGACTTCAGTTTAAAAAAAGAAATCAGCAATCTACACATTTTTTTTTTCCCCTGTCCCTGAGGTTGACTGGTACGTTACTCACGTCATTGTAAATTAAGATCATTCCCGTTAATCCTAGCTAAAAAACTCCAGATTGTCTCATTGATCAGTTTAATAGCTCTTTCATGGATTGTCTCAAAAAATCGTACATCTGTGCAGAGGTAGGATACCCAGTACATAGCAGTCATGGGAGGCTTCATGTAAGGAACAAAGGCTACATGGCTATCCATTCATGCACCTTCAAGACCCATAAGGCAGAAAGAGTGGTGTGCTACGTATCGGAATACATTTGGACAGGAAAATGGTTTCTTGAGCAGAACTGGGGCTTGTTGACACAGGGACACTCAGGAAAGTTGATCCAAATTAACTAACGGTATGAATTAAAAATGGATCAGTTAAACTTCGTTAAATCTCTGTGTGAACATTCTTATTCAGAATTCAAGTGGCCTTAACTCAGCATAGTTTAATTCACTGGATTGGGACTGAGGAGATCTGGGTTTGGTTCCACACTTTGCCATGTGCTTCGTATGTGACCCTGAGCAAATCACTTAATCTCTCCGTGCTTCAGTTTCCCATTTGTTAAATAGAAGTAATACATTCCTACCTTTTGGGATTTGTTGAGGATACATCCATTTTTTAATGCTTGTGGGGTGCTCAGATACTATGATATTGGGGACCATATACATACCTCAATTAGAAAAGGAGTACTTGTGGCACCTTAGAGACTAACCAATTTATTTGAGCATAAGCTTTCGTGAGCTAAAGCTTATGCTCAAATAAATTGGTTAGTCTCTAAGGTGCCACAAGTACTCCTTTTCTTTTTGCGAATACAGACTAACACGGCTGTTACTCTGATACCTCAATTAGTATCCTCTAAATACGTTTCCTGTACCCATTCTCACCCCCATGAATCACATGGTAGCTTCCTATCAGTTGTCTTTTTCATCTTTCATTGGTGAGAATGCTTCCCTTACAATTTGTCTAGTAGTAATTGTTATACCAATAAAATAAACACACACACACACACGTACGTTCTGCAAGGTTGTTATCATAGTTACCAGCCTCAGAGTTGCTCATGCCAAGCCACTGGCCAGGTAGCCTGGACATGAGGAGGGAGCAGGGCCTTGTCAGATGCTCATCTGATGCTCCTGGAAGTTGGTTTGCAGCATCAGACCCCAAAGTTCTCACTTTCTAGAGTCCATTTTTATAGGAATTTCTTCCTATGCCAGTCTATGGGAATTGCTTCATCATGCTGTTGCTGAATCAATCAGCAGATAGCACATTCCTGATGGCTCCGTGCTGCCAGATGTTATCTTATTCTTTGGTTCTCCTATTCTTGAGGCTTTTGGGTGGATTCCAGTCTGCCCTCCGGGGGTCCTCTGGTTATTTCCACTTGACGCCTTCTTCAGCCGATGGACACTGGATTCTTAGGCTGGCACCTCCCTGATCATTCAGTTATTATCCACACCAAGCATCCATCCACATATATCCTCTATCTCTATTTTAATCACAATTGTTAATACAACAAAAGGGCGGGGAGTCTCTGGGTGCTGTTTCTGTTGTTAGAGTATTGCTTTGAGTCTCTATCTCTGTGAATTGCTTTGAGAACAGACTCTGTCTTAGAATGTACTAACGCAATTAGCAGCTTGCAAGTTTCACACATAGAGGGAGAGAAACAGTACCAAAAACGAAGAGACCTCTTAATTAGTAATACCCTGGAATTTAAACTATGGGGAATCAAACTCATTTGTGATTTTAATACAGAACTTCTTTAATATGATCCAACATAATTAGATGAATTACAGTGGATGTGTTCAGGAAGGTTAGAGTGTGAAGAGGTCTATGATTGCTTCTCTCTTATTGTGGGTGGACTTGCCTTTGGGATGAGTCCAGGTGAGACCAAGACCAGGAACTGAACCTAGGTTTCACCTAAATGCAGTTCAAGAGAATATCATTAGGCTAGAGGCATTCAGTTGTTACCACAGGAGAAGTGAGCTAAATTTCTCGCAGTCTGAGACTTACCCCTATTCTAGAAGGGAGTCACTCTTGCAAACAGTCTAAAGATCCAGGTGCCTGTGTGCTGATTTCATGGGTAGACTTGTTCTCTGCTTGCCTCCAGTTATGAATATCAGACTCACATAATGTTCCTATTTTGGTGTTATAAATATTATCCCTGTAAAGAAATGTGTCTGAAATCACTGATCCATTTCCAAGATAACATTTGAGAAAGAGGTGCAATGAAAAAAGCATAATTTTGTAAAAATATCAAGGGTTGTGGATTTTGTCTTCAAGTATTGCGCATCATAGAAACAGATATCCTGGATGGAAAGAACTGTAGATCTACTAAGTCCATTGCTTACTTTTTTGGCAGTACATTCTGTATCTCAGCAGGTATAGAAGAGGAAATATTATTCTTTCCCCCAAAAGATGTCCATTCTGTTCTTAAATTAATTTATACTGGTCATTTCCAGTGTTTCAGTTGGCAGTTGTCTTTTTGGCTCTGTTTTGTTTCGTATCTCTTTCTTACTCACAACTTGTCTGTCCTTTATATGTCAGATCAAAACAATGATGTCTGAAAAGTAGGAGAACGTGTCCACTAGAAAGATTGACAATACTGTAAGGAATGTGGCCGAAGAACCTTATTCCTTTTTGTCCTGTTTAGAAATTGACAGTCTCTCTCATCCTTAACAGTCATTGCTTGGAGCTGATAGTAAAATGTGTTGGAATCTATGTGTGGAATCTGTATGATTCCTTCAAGGTTACATCAGTTAGAACAAGAAGTGCCTGAAATGGAAAAGCAAGACTGGCAATTTCTGACATTTTTCTGAGGCGCTGTTCAGAAGCTTTGGATCAGGTTGTCAGAATATTTAAAAGATGGGTTAAACAGCTATAAAGTTGTTCGGCTGCAGATATGTCCGTTATATGACAAAGGAATTATGAGGGAACTTCTCGTAGGGGAGTAGCTAGTTCCTGACCTCCAGTGGGTTAGAGAACCACTACCTGAGCAGGAGAGCAGATAAGGCACTTTTTCCCCTCTATCTTCATCCACTCTTCCAGGTGGCCAGGGAACAGACTGGGGAGGTAAACTGTTACCTCATTGCTAAGGATTGGATTGGGATCATACTCCCCAGTGCCACACTACCATGGACTGAACTAGTCACTGGCTCTCCCGTAAGCAGAGGTGGGCTGAAAAAAAGGAAGTCTCTCCAGCCTCTTCATGTTGCCAGGGAGTGACTGAACTTCCGTGGCAGGTTCTTTCCCAAGCCATCCTTGTGTGTGAGTGAAACTATGCATTAAAAAAAGTCTGTTGCAGAGAAGCTAAATGAATTCTTTGCATCGGTCTTCACATTCCCACACCTGAGTCATTCTTTTTGGGTGAGAAATCTGAGGAACTGTCCCAGATTGAAGGATCAGAAGAAGAGGCTTTGGAACAAATTGATAAATTAAACAGTAATAAGTCATCAGGATCAGATGGTATTCACCCAAGAGTTTGAGTTCCTTCAGAATATGAAATTGCAGAAAGACTAAGTGTGGTATGTAACCTATCACTTAAATCAGCTTCTCTACTAGATGACTGGAGGATAGCTAATGTGACACCAATTTTTAAAAAAGGCTCCAGAGGCGATCCTGGCAATTAGAGGCCAGTAAGCCTAACTTCAGTACCAGGCAAATTGGTTGAAACTATAATAAAGAACAGAATTATTAGACACATAGATGAACACGATTTGTTGGGGAAGAGTCAACATGGCTTTTGTAAAAGGAAATCATGTGTCCCAAATCTATTAGAATTCTTTGAGGAGTCAACAGATATGTGGACAAGGGTGATCCAGTGGCTATAGTATACTTGGATTTTCAGAAAGCCCTTGACAAGGTCCCTCACCAAAGGCTCTTAAGCAAAATAAGCAGTCATGGCGTAAGAGAGAAGGTCCTCTCATGGATCAGTAATTGGTTAAAAGGAAACAAAGGGTAGGAATTAAATGGTCAGTTTTCAGAATGGAGAGAGGTAAATGCGGGGCGGGGGGAACACAAGCAACTTCACTCATTGGGATTTTGAAGCTTGGCTAGTTTGCAAAATATTGGCAAGTTTGTGTGTAATGAACTCGATGAACTGGAATTACTTGACTGACCACACACCTGCCTTGAGAGGCTTACTCTTCTGTGCACCTTATAACACCTGTTTTGTTAGATTTCTTTCAGATGATCTTTTTAAAAAATACACATCGTTTGATTTAAGAATAAGAATACAATTTTTTAAGCCAAAATAAGGCTTTGGGGGTGGGGTGGGGGGACACTAACAAGGGATCAAAAATAAGATAGAGGGCAGAAAAATTATTTCACTTTTGAGCTTTGGAGTGGAGTCCCTGCTGTGATGCCATAATTAATAAATTGCATGAAACAAATGAACATTGATCCTATGTGGTACTGATACAGCAGTGGTGAGCAGATTGTAAATGCATAACAGATTGTGCTTTTTCTTTTTGACATCATAATGCAGCATTTTCACATTTCATTGATGCTGTCATGAACCCATATTCCCACAATGGTTTATATTTTCTGGAGCTAGACGCATTGGCCTTGAAAAGACCTGCTTGTGTTTACTGAAAACCTTTGAAAAATGTTGCACAAGCAACTTTCTGAGTGCTTTTGGTACCATTTTGAATAACCAGATCTGAACCTCATGCTGTGTGCTTTAATTTCCCTGTACTGTTAGTTTTAAATCTTAGAAATACATTACATGTAAATATTGAATTGTTTTGGAAAAATGTATTCTCACAGGGAACTGCGGCCTTAAGTGGAATTGTCGCACATGTGTAGTGCCTCTTCAGTTTATCCATTTGTGAAATTAGTTGGGAGTAGACACGGATCTAACTGCTTGCTATTATTGTTTCAGTAGGTATGCATTCAAAGGCCCTGATCTTGCAGTGGGCCCACCTGAGCAAATCCAAGTTACGTCATTGAGGCCTGTGTGAATGCAAGGATCTGCTTGTGTGGAGCCCATTACAGGATTAGGGCCCAAAGTGCTAAAAAAAAGCTCTATTATTTCAACGGTTGTGCTGTCCTTAAGTAAACACCACTCTGTGTTTTCAAAGTTGCATGTATTTTAGCCATGCAATATATATTAAAATGTTAATAGGTATTATATGGCTGAATCCCAAGTTCAGGATTGGGAAATTTAGGATTTAATTTTATCGTAGCATCTGCGTACTTATTATAATGATTGCCAGATATAGACTTCAGGTTTGTCTACATTTTTTTCTTAATGTATCTCCTGGACATGATGGGTGAAACTTAATCTCCTTTTAAGAGAAAAACATTGAGGTGTAAACATTTATTCCGTTGTATCAAGAATAGTTTACTGAATTTCAAGAATAATATACTGTTGCTTGTGTCTGTACTGTAATTATAGATTCTTCCAAGTTAAGTACTTTTTTTTGTTGAAGTAGAAATTCAATTTAGAGGTTAATTTGCATCATGGCAGGTGAAATATAATAATACACTTATTGTCTCTTAGCTAAATTTTGAAATAAAATTTCAATCTTGAAACTTAATTGGTAATTTTAGCTAAGTGGATTGAGCCATTATGGGGGATACACTTATTTCTAGGAGATCTTTCTGATAATGACCTTGCAAAAACAATTTGGGTAAATGGTACAATATAGTATTTTGAATAAATAAACAGTGCGACAGTTTTCCTAAACGTAAATGACTCAACAGGAATCTGAAGCTTCACTAAAACTTGATTATTATTATTATTTTTTTTAAAACCAGTATAAGGATTCATTCCATATACACTGATCTATATTCCATGCGGAAACTATTGCCGGAGGCAACTTGAGGCTTTTCCTTCCTGAAGTTTATGTAGCTCCTTCCTGCTTGTTTTTTGTTTTCTCCTGTTTGAGGGGATATTTTATTACCTCAGCCCAGTGTTGCTTGTAAGCAAATGACTTGGTGAGCATATCTTTATAAATGTACTTTGTTACCTCTCAAAACTTGCTGTTCTTTTTCCAGAATAAAATGTGCAGGGTTTTCCCTAATAGTATTAGTGTCCTGTAACTGGTTCTCATTTTGCATTTTAAGAGTGTTTTAGTTTTGGCATGTTTTGCCACTAAAGCAATAAACATGTCTTCAGAGACAGCTCTGAAGTTCAGTTTTGAAATATGCAGTTAGTTGGCTTTAGAGATCTGTATTTGTTTTAGATGTTTTTCACCAGTATTAAAGTTTTCAGTTTTTATCACAGCAACAGCATTGATTATAATAAGCCTAACTAAACACAATATTAGGATTACTCACTGATATCACTGTATTTACTGGTGCTATGTTGATTAACCTAAGATAGTCTCATTGGTTTGCTGCATATTAGAAAAATATCTGCTCTGGCGCTCTGTCAGTCTGTTCCTGTTCTTGCTACTCTGGAGGAAGTCCAAAGTTCACATGGACTTCATCCATGATAAATTTGCTCACACTTCATTCATCTTTGCCATCTTCCTTGCTAACTAACTCTGCTTCTCCTCTTTGGTTGAGGTCTGTTCAGTCCCCACCACTAGAGACAGATTAAGCTTTTGTGGGGCCCTGGGCCAGAGCAAATGGGGGCCCCTCCCCTCCCCACCACTTCTGCTTGCAGTCTGACTCCCACCCTCTTGCCGGGGAAATGGGGTTGGGGTACTGGGGCTTGTCTTGTCCCGCCTCTCCCCACCCAGCACTCCTTCCAGGACGTGGGGGCTTCCCCGCCTGCCTGGTGCTCCTGCCAGGGAGCCGGGGAAGCCCCCACGCCCCAACCCTGCTCCCCGGCAGGAGCGCCGGGCGGGGTGGGTTGGGGAGCAGGAGCGCCCAATTGGCTGGGGCCCCTGGGCACAGGACCCGTTGGCCCAGTGGCTAATCCACCACGGCCCACCCACCACTTCTTTCTTTCTTTTTGCTCTTTCTCCATAACTGCCCCACAGTGCACTTTCCTCCTCCAACCTACTTCCCAACTAGCAGTGTCTCCTGTTCTCTTCAGATCACCCATTCCCTTGTGCCATCAGTCCCATCTCCTCTCACTCCTGATATCTCTTGCTTCTCCCATCCTTACTTTTCGTGTCCCATTCCCTTCTCTCTGCTTGCCTCTCCTCTCCTCAAAACTCTCTTGGTCCTTGAGGCCCCGGTCAGGATCAGGGTTCTGACGAGTTTACAAATTAAGATTACATGTGATATATGAAAGGCTGGGGACAGAAATACAGCAAGATACAGTTTTGCATGCTATAACGGCTTTATGATCTTAGCGGTCTGTAAAGCAACCAGCATACCATTGTTAGTAATAGTAACAGTAATAGATATACCTTCTTTCTACCTTTGACTGAAGTTCAAGACTCTTCACTGTCTTTGAATATAATTTTATTTCTACTCCCATTTCATCTTTTTTTAGTTGGTTATATTTAAACAAAATTTTGAATAGTTTGTGTCTAAGCTTTAAAAACAAACCATCAAACAAAACCCTTTTCTTTAAAGATCGAACCTGAAAATTTCATCCCAGATAAGGTGAATGGTTGAGAAAAATGAGTGAGTAAAAACAGTGGTTCTAATGGCATCAGTAGAGTGCTTTGTGACTAGCACCCTGTTGGAATAATTATGCTCGTCACCTAATAGCGTAACATCTTCACTGTAAACTAGTTGGTATAATCTTTGTTCTTCACTCACGTATTTGAAGGATAATCTTGTGAATGAACTGTGGGGAATAAAGGATGATGATTTTGCTTTGCATGCAGCATGTCTGGCAGCTAGAGGGCTGTTTTAGATAACGTGTGGTTAAGCTAATTTGACTGTTGAAGTAATATTGAAGAATTTTATTTATGCTAATAAATCTGCTTCTTCTTTCAGATATTTCAAGACTTTCCTTTCCAACAGGTAAGCGCTATTCTCTCATTTATTTTTTAATGTGACATAGAGTAGCTTTTACAGTTTGCTTTCTATACCATAGTATTCTGATATATAATCAGAGTTTTTTATTTGTATTGTGTTAGAATCCAGAAGTTTCAGTTGGGAGTGGAGTCCAAAGCAGTGCTAGGGACTGCAGAAACACAAGGGAGTCTTAGGGAGTTCACAGCCTCATAAATGATATTTTGACAAATGAGTAGGGGAATTGAGATAAGTTGTTTACAATTTTTATATATCCATATGTTTTATTTACTCTCTTAAAATGATGCGTTAGAACAACATAGAAAAAGACGCAGAGAGAACCGTGGAGAAGTGGACTAGTGGGCAGTCAGGGCTAGCATCACTGGCAAGGTAGAGGGGCAGTGTGAAACAAAACAAGTGGTTAAATAATGGAAGGTTAGACCTGTGAAGAGTCTGCACAGATGAGAATGCCGGCAGTGAGGGGCAGACAAGTTAATTTGTCCTAAATTACGAGGTGAATCAGTGGGGCAGCTGAGAATAAAACTCTCGTCTCCTTACTCTTAATCCGGCATCTCCTGTCATCCAGGGGCCTTATAAATTATTCCTATTTTTAAAAACAGTAGTGTGTTCTGTTATGTTCCTAGATTATGGTTGTAACCTGTTTGAAACCTTTACATCTAAACTTTGGTGTTAATCTTATTAACAATTGTCAGTAAACTTTACAATAAAACTTCATGAATGTGCCTATGGTGTAATGGCTATTCTGTGTGTGCAAAATGAAGCTACGCTCTTTTTGCTCTTGCAGCATTTTAAAAGTCCATACGCTGAGCATAATGTGTAACTCTATATAAGCTGTGACTTTCTTTTTGTCAATTAACAACACTGGCATTTCTGATACTAAGGAAGGACTCAAGTCATGAGCTCACACTGAATTTACTGTAAGTTCAGTGGGGTTTCAGATTGGATGTTTCATGTCAGGACCATTGGCATGGATAGGGGACCCACTTTGGCTCTTTTGCTGTTTTCTGATATAACACTAAAAGATGGCTGCCGTTCCCTCTAGAATCAAATGCCAGTTTCAGTTTAAAAATTGTGTACTGCAAATTACTCATTTGTACATGATGTTTTAAAATAGCTGTCCTGAGAAAATGCATGTTTTCTTCAAACACAGTGCAACGAACACATGGCATCTTTAATTTAAAAGTAAAGGTTTTTTTAAGGAAGAAGTTCACATATTGGATTTTTAGGATGCTTAAAAACATGCTGACAAGAAGGCAGGTACACAAGGAGATAACAAAATTGAAAAATGAATAAATACATACCATACAGTTAATTCAAAACATGAAAAAAAGTAACCATTCTAGATAGTGTCATTTTTTCTGCAGCTGTTGTAATATGGACAGATGAAAAAACATCTAGCCTCCTATTTGGGGCTCTGAGGTTTTATGTCCACTGCAATGCATCTATGAGTCATGATGAGCATCTCTAGACAAGTCTTCTTTCCGGCTTTACTAGTGAGTGTTCTTCCATCTTCAAGGGACATTGTGAGGCTGATTTAGGCCTCATAGTTAGATTTTATCTGAAAAGCAATTTTTTGCTGTGTATATGGAAGTTCAAATGGAAAGGGGATTTTTAGCAACTTGAGAAGAGGGATGGATGTATTTGGCAGCATCTAAGCATGGCGGGATTTTATAGATGCATTAGAGACCAGAGCAATTGCGTTTTTTGTCTGTTTATACTTTTTCTCTGTCTCCCCTGCCCTCGCACCCATTCCCCTGGTTTGCAGAGCTGTGTGAATTTTATGTTCAGGTCTTCTTGGGGACCGGTGGTCAAACCCAATGCATAGTGACAAGATGGACTTGATATTGTGGATGTTTGGGGTAAATTATGCTGTTTTAGAGGCATTGGTAAGGGGTCGGGGGAGGGGGTAAAACAAGGCCCGAAGTTACTAGCTGGGGTTATGGTAAAAGGAACATTGAAAATTGTGGGGAGCGGGGGATTCAAACCACACCAAACAAATGTCTGTGGTTGGTGGAAAAAGTCAGAAAAGCACTGTATCCATTTCATAACAAATAAGATGTATGAAATTATATTTCTGATGACTTAACAGCAGTTCTGCTGTATTGCACTGACTGGATGAAAGAGATTTCCGATGGGCTTCCTGAGTAGGATGATGCCCTCATGCTAGTGCAGGTGAAAACCAAGAAACAAAAAATTCAGTTAAAATTCTCTATTTCCATAAAATTCAGTGTAAATTGAGCCTCAGAAATACTGCAAAACTGGAGTCAGGCGACGTTGATCTGAAAATAGATTTCAGTTTTAGGTTTGCAAGGAGGGTGGAATATACAAAAACAAACGAATGAAAGGTTTTTAGAAATCTTTTTTAACTTGACAAATGTCCCTTTTTAACAATAGATCACTATGGCCACTGGAAATGCTCTGGCTTCTGCAGCATGTTTCCCTCAGTGCTGCAAATTTGCATCACAATGCATTATCTTCCTGCAGGATCTGAAGACTTCACAGTAGCAACAGGGATATTTCCAGTGGACTTCCTTGTAATGTATAGTTTAAGATTGGATTAAATATAGATTCTGTGGTTCCTCTTGTAGTCAGTGGCATATAAAGGTCATCCAGAATATTTCCTTTTCACTTTGATTTCACAGTAAAACCTTTTTGTAAGAATGAATGTGCGATGTTGAATGCGTTATTTGATTAGGTATTTTGTTAAACCATCACACAAGGGAGTTATCCTACATTTCTCTAATCTGTATCACTGCTTTGAAGTCTCTGTGCAGCTTACTTTTCTCTTGCTTTTAATTGAGGCCAAGACTATGAGTACTGCAGATTTTGGAGTGCAAATCATTGGAGGCTTTGAGAGCAACTTGCTAAATTTTTATAATTTCAAAGCTGGATAGAAGACAGCATCCAATGGCTGTATCCATATGTAAAATTGCTTTAGCAAAGGAGTTTGCTCATATCATGCCTAGAGGAATGAAGGACTCGTTTTTGTTGCGCATACACTTCAATTTTGTACTGGAATTCAAAGTTACAACTGAATTAAAAATGATTCCTCCTGGATGAAGAGTGTGGCTTGCCTGCCTCCTCCTGTCTTTAAAACAAACTTTACTTGTTAAAAAAAAATTAGTTCTTTGCATGTAGTTAACCACTTTTTATACAGCACTTCACACAATAGGACCCTTGATATTGTAGTATAAAATGTTGAAATCAAGAAGAAATTTTAAAATAAGTGTGCGTCAGGTGTGCAAACGCAATAACTGGACAACTAGAGGGAAGGAAAGGCATGTGAGAAACGTTTAACCTGGTATATTCTGGCCTCAGCCAGAAATACAAGCACTCTAACAGAATGAGACCTTAAAGATAGCCACCAATGATGAAGGGGAGAAGCGCTCTTACTGGTAGGGTAGTATTTCTCTTGGTGTGAAAATGAAAAAAACAACCCATAGAAAATAAATATTTATTCTGTGTGTATGTGGATGCGCCCTCCTGGCTTTGATGGAATACAACGTAATACATTTTAAGAGATGCAGCCGTTAGTGTACAGCACATATGTTAGCCAAACAGCATGGTTAGAATTCTTATTATTACCTTTCTTTCAATGATTTTGAAATATTAAACAGAATTTGGAATTAGTTCAGGTTTTCTTGGCTTAATTAGAACCAAAATATCAGAAGTGACACCTTCAGCTCAGCCTGAGGAAGTTTTGCTTCCTGCATTATAAATGCATCCTCAGTCAGTACTCCTGTAAGGTCTACTTCAGCCTTGACAATTACAGGAAATCAGACAACTGAAGACATACATTAACTTAAAACTACTAGTGCCCTTCCACAAAAAACAGCCCTCCCTGTCTTACCTACAATATGCCATATGCTAGCACTCACTGAGAAGCTGCATAATGTTATTGATGCAACCACATCTTCCCTCCCGTAGCTGCAACTCATTGCCTGATTACCCTAAATGTAGCATAACGAACATGAAGCTTTCTGATTGCTGACCAAAGGTTTCTAGACTAGACACAGGCATGTTCAATGAAATTGAAAGTTGACAAATTCAAAACTGTTAAAAGGAAATACTTTTTCACACAACTCCTAATTAGTCTGTGAAACTCATTGCCACAGAAAGTTGTTTGGGCCAAGAATTTAGTAAGTTTCAAAAAAAAAATATTGAACATTTTATGTGGTTATCCAGAGTTGTCATAATTAACTATAATATACATTTTGGAAGTGATATTAAACCTCATGCTTCAGGGCTTAGGCCAGTCTCTAACTCGAGACCAGGATGAGACCTAAGGAATGTGGGGAGGGACGGGCAGATTATCCCACATTTGCCTGCTGCATGGTTCCTATACTTCTCTTTGAAGCAAGTCATATTGGCCCCTGTCAGTGACTGGATACTGGCCTAGATGAACTTGTGTCTGAGCCAACATGGCAATTCATATGTTCCTTCTTATGGTCATTCTGTAGTTTTTCACTGAAATGTAAAGATTGTTCGTATTTATGAAATTACCTGGTTTATACTATTTATACTAAGCTCAGTAGTATATTTGGAAATCTGTATCCTAGCTAACCACTCTGTTTAAAGTGCTACAGTCAAAATGAAATGTAGCCAAATGTAAAAGGAAAAAAACACTGTGACATTTCAAGTATTCCCCGTGCCCCTGGGTCCTTCCGTCACTTCTGGTTTTCCAGTCACATTTTCCTATATAAACATTTACTTTCTCTCTTTTGTTGCTGTATCTAAGGTCCCTCTATGCAGTGTGGTAACTGGCAGCCCAGGGAAGATGATTTCACACACACGGTAAAATTTTCAAAAGTGCTTGGAGTCCTAAATTACTTAAGTGCCTTTCAAAATTTTACCAAAAGTACTGGCCAGTGCATATAGTAAACTGTTGCTCGTAAAAACAGCAAACAGAACGTTTTTCCATTTTTTAAACTATTGTTTTAATTGTAATACTAAAGTTCTACAACCTTCAGTCCATGAGCTTTGCTCATATTTTTGAGTAACAGTGATTAGTGGCTATAAATGGGAGAGGACCGGATTAAAGATTTCCCAGCATGAGTAAGATTAAAGTTACCGGATTGGAGTGACAGTCTGCGTACCTTTCACCCTTCAAAAGTTTCCAGAGGATTTTCCCTGTAATGTGAATGTGTTTTTATAGTTTCATTTCTTTTCATTAGCTGATAGTAATGACAGAGTCTAGAGACAGAAGAGGCCCATTATGTCATGCCATCTCTTCTTCTGTCAGTACAAGATTATTGCCATTACTTTTGTCTGTCTAGTTCTAAAAGTGTCAGGTAATGGAGATTCCACCAATTCCAGTGGGAAGTTCCTTAGGCTGGTAGATTTTGCCGTGAGAAAGCTTTCCTTGATGTTTGTGCTAGATTTTCCCATTCTAAACTTCATCGCATTACTCCTAGCAGTACCCCTTTATCATGCTAAATTTCTCTCCTACCTTAGTATTTTTACACACCTCAAATATTTGTAGGATGTTTTCTAGCCTTTCTAACTCAGTGCTGAATTATAATAGTGCCTAGAGGCTCCAACTGAGTTCTTGGTTCTGTTGTGAGAAGTGCAATACAAACAGAGAAAGGGACAATCTGTGCCCCGAAGACTTTGCAATCTAGATAAACAAGACAGATAAAAAGATAGGAGGCACAAAGAGAGACTGAGGGTATGTCCTCACTGAAATAAAACTCCCCCAGCTACCCTGTTTCAGCTGACTTGGGCTTCCAGAGCTCAGACTGCAAGGCTATAAAATTGCAGTGTAGACATTCAGGCTCAGGCTCAGGCTCTGGGACTCTGCAAATGAGGTACCAGGTAGGTTAAATGTAATTATCCAAGTTGAAATTTGTGCTAGGACACAGTCATTTACAAACTTATGTTTGCAAAAAGTTTCATGGGATTTTCAATAAGTAGTACATAGTTAAGTCCATAGTGTTTTTTGTCTCATCGTTGGCACCATGCTGGGGGCATTTAGTCTGATGCTGATGTTTAGAGGCAAGTGTACCAGTTACAATACTACTGTGTAAATACTACCAAGGGTTGACCCTGCTTAGTTTGAGATCTGATGAGATCATAACTCAATATGTTTTAGCTTAGAAGACGTAAATATTAAATACACTGGTGGTTTGAAACAAACAAGTGAGAGAAAAGCTTTCCTGCTGATGTAACCAGTTTTCTTTCTATGTTATGAAATGTGGCAGCAGTAAAAATACTCAAATTTATTCTACCAAGTACTGCACTGCATTTACCCTGCTGCTTGTTTTCAGTTAAGAGGTTGACTGGACAGAAGTGCATCACATGGGTGGGTGTGGGATGAAGCTATGAAGAAGCATGTGTGTGAACAGAGCGTACAAATTTGATTATAAGTGTTTGGCGGTAGGATCCCATGTTTGTACAGTGCCTAGCATAATGTGGCCTCTGATTTTGATTGAGGCCTTTTAGACATTATCACAGTACAGTGGAACCCTGTTTATCTGATTTAATAGGGACTGGGACCAGATGGGATAATAAAAAATTCAGATAATCAGGAGAATGGGTGGGGCTCAGGTTGTGGGTTAATATGGAGAGACAGCTAATGGAGGCTTGGATAAACAGGGTTCTACTGTACTGCTAATAGTAATTGTGCGTATATAATAAGATACATTGTATTGTGGTGTAACGGTTTTATCAACGTATGTTTACTCCAGGGCAGAGAGTGATGAATTCCCAAATAAGTGCTATTAAAATTAGTATCTATATTATAGCAACAGTCAAATAAAGGTGCCAACTGCATAGTTGTTGTTTTGTGCTGTAATAAGATAACTTATTTTTCTAATGCAGATATGTACTCTGAATATGCCACATTTTGAAGAAGAATTGTTTTAGAAATATGTTAGTTTAAAAAAAAATTGGGATTATTTCTTATCTCCTCTAAAAACATATGCCCTAGTTACTGGAATCTGTCTGTGTATCTCTAACGCCTTGTAGTGGACTCTCCATTACAGGATTAAAACATGCTGATAGAACCAATGTGGGGAGAAGCTTACACAATGGCTGTCTATTGTATACCTGCAGTATGTGTAAACATTGAATTGCAGTTTCTAGGACTATCAACACTCACTAACTTGTGCAAAGGACAGTGGTTAACAAACTGGGTACGTTCCCTAGAACACTTGAGAAATCCTGGAACCCCTCTGGCATAAGTCCATAAGAGATATCTGGCTGCAAATGATTGTAGCAAAGGATTTGGTGGCAGAAACTATGAAAGAAAGGAAGGGTGGGAGTGGGAAGAAAGAAAAGTGAAAGGAGGACTTTGGAAATCACATTAGATCTTGTATAGGTACATAAGATGTTAGTTTGTAGAGAGTTTTGTGGTTCTCAGGGCTTGAATCAGGAGTGGCTTGGAATTTCCTACCAAAATATAAGCTACAATTGATGGGCTACCATCAACCAAAAAAAAAAAAAAAAATCACCTGCATGTCTGTTGTTTTTTTTTTCTTCAAACTTACTGTTGCACATAAGATGACTATAACTGAAAGATTGGATGAGAAAAAATACGTATTTCTTCGGGTAGTGTCCGTGTATGTGATGCGTTTGGCAGTCCTTTGTGTATAGATAGTTTTGCTGCTTTACCGGCATAGCAAGCCAGTTTGCTTTTTAATTCATGCAGATTTTTCACAGAGCTGCAGGAAAAAGAGAGTCAATTAAAAAAAAGTGATTGTAAAATCATAAATGTTGGCATGGGAAGTTGAAGATGCATGTAGTACCTGCAACTACTAATTTTTTTAAGTGCATTGGTTGTCCCATTGACAGTGGCCCTTTAAGTCCAAGTGTTAAAAATATATTAAAGCACTGAATACTTTGTTTAAAGGCAAGTCCCTTTGTTTATGACCCACGTTCAGTTTGCTTCAGTCCTTGCCACTGTTTTTGGGGCGTAAAGGTTTATGGAATTTAAAATGCTTTAGACAGTTATTTTGCAAGGCCTGAAACGGGTGCTCTTGAAGATTTCATAAGGGAGAGTCAAATGCATTCTATACCATCTGTTAACGATACTGCTTGCTGAACAGATTTTTTTTCCTCGGGACCTGACTCCTGAGGACTGGCCACAACATCTGTATAATGGCATAAGGTGCCTACTCTTCCCCCCCAGTGAACTCATTTGGGAACCATGCTTAATAGAGATGTGGGGAATAGTGACCCTACCTTTGTTCCTGTTTCCTGCTCTCCTCATCCAAGATCTTCAACCGAGGTTGACCTTGGAAGCAAAGATTACTATCAGGTAATCATTTAGTGTTTTCTATATACAACATTTAAGCCTGCTCTCAGGGGTCCATGTTGTAAGCCATTCTGGAGGTACTGTACTTCTGGCATAAAAATCTAGATACCATACAGCTCAAAGGAGAAGCAGAATAATTTCTTGTACCCTGATTCAGCTTTGTTGGGAGCTGTTACATCCTGGTTCAAAGGATGATCTAGATAATTCTTAGTCCTGCCATGAGTGCGGGGGACTGGACTAGATGATCTCTAGTCATCTAGCCCTTCCAGTCCTATGGTTCTGTGTTTTCCAGATACTAGTTCCACACTGTGTAGTTCTTCTTAAAGATAGAAGAGACTTAGCTCATCTAGTTAATCTCTGGGAAAATGAAGGATTGCTCCCTTTGGTACTTTTTCTGAGGTTTCATCATTCAGCTAACTCTTCCTCCTGTGTTATAGGACAAAGGTAAGACTCATCATAGGGAAGATATTGCAGCTGTGTTTCCATTGTTAAAATATAATTTTCACTATGATTTAAGCTTATCTGATGACTTGGAGTCAATCTATAAAAGCTAGTTAGGACTTTGCTGTGGTTAAGTTTTTCCATCATCCTTAGTTCATCCGTTTGCTGGGTCCAAGTAGATCCACTCAAGTTGATCTAGGAGGCATCTTGCCTGAGCTTTTTCACATTCTCATCTCAACAATGCAGTATCAATTAGTGTTGAAGTTACTGCTAATTGTCACTCCGTGATACTAGTTAGATTCCAACCATCCATTCCCCAAGAAGAAAAGTGAAATGTATAATAGTTACAAAGCTTTGGAAACTGAAAGCAGTTTCAAAAACCAGTGGAACTTGTAGACCATGGGCATTTGACATGTACCTATTTAGTTTGCAAAAAGAAAAGGAGTACTGTGGCACCCAGAGACTAACCAATTTATTTGAGCATAAGCTTTCGTGAGCTACAGCTCACTTCGTCGGATGGATCGGAGCTGTAGCTCACGAAAGCTTATGCTCAAATAAATTGGTTAGTCTCTAAGGTGCCACACGTACTCCTTTTCTTTTTGCAGATACAGACTAACACGGCTGCTACTCTGAAACCTATTTAGTTTGATTATTGTTGGCTGTATTATCTAAGATGCTTGTATTTATTGGATAACTGAGCTTTTGACAATTTAGGGCAGTGAACGTGCTGACTACATCACTGCTGATCTATATTGTTTGAGAATTTAATCTGTTGATGTGGTTAGCAAAGAGGCATGCAGTTAAAATTTTTAATGCACATTCTGAAATATCAGCTACTGGTGTTTAATGTCAGTCCCCTTAGGCAGCATTCTTGGACACATAGGTTATGATTCAGCAAAGCACGTCAGCGCGTATTTGCGTCCCATTGAAGTAAAAGTTTAAAGTTAAGTACATGCTTAGTGTTTTGCTGAATCATAGCTATAGTGAAGAAGGTGGTCTTTTCATACCACCTGGACTTTACAAAAGAATTCAAACTAGGGATATTTGATAACTGATTGGTAACTTTTTATCCAGTTTCTTAGGTTGGTTATCTAAACTTCCTTTCGGCAGTCTCTTACTTGGTTTTAACAGTACTAATATTCCATATACTGTAAGATTTTTGTTAAGAAGGTTTAATATTACAGGCTTGGTTATAGTGAGTCTTGAAATATCAATCACTAGACATTTTATAGGTAAGTGTAACCCATAAAGAATACTAAAGTGTTCTGTTTTCTTATTGTAAGCATAAAAAAAGGGGCTGTTAATGAAGATGATTTTGTATAGAATGGAGACAGTTTAGATCGGGTGAAGATAGGTTTTGAAACCTGTAACAGAGCAGTGAGTCACTATCTCAGGAATGGATGCCTGAAGGCACATTGTGTTGGTATTGTAGGGCAGTAAGAAATGCAGGTGAACTGCTCTGTTGTGCTTGTGCGGTGAATTGGAAACCATTCTCGAGAGTGTTGTGTGGACTCTTTATTTCTCCAGATGAGTCCCTGATAAAGGAAACGTGAGGAGAAGTGGAATTGGTTTGCCCACAAGTAAATCTGTAACGATTTATATTACCAAAAGTTTATGCAGCCCTCATGTCAGGTTAAAGGAATAGCAAATCTTTATTTAAAGAATAATACAATAAAAATGAAGCTACCTCAGGAGTTGTTCATATGCCTGCTGCCTCCACATCTTATGCTAGAGCCACGCATGCATAGTCAGACTCCCTGTTGCTCATTGTGACAAGGTGGGTGCAGTAATATCTTTTATTGGACCAACTTCTGTTGGTGAGAGAGACCAGCTTTCTAGCTACAAAGAGCTGCTCTTCATGTCTGGGAAGGGTACTTCCAGCATCATAGTAAAATGCAAGGTGGAACAGATTGTTTAGCATAAGTTGTTTGCACATGTTGTAAGGGACCATTCAAGATAGAGCGGCCCATTAATACCTCTGCAGTCATAGGGCAAAAAGAGGGAGTTAGTGGATTACAGATTGTTGTAATAAACCATTATCCAATGTGTCTGGTCAGTCCATGATTTTGAGTGTCTAGCCGAGTAATGAAATTAAGCTCCCAGGCTCATCTTTGGAAAGTGTTGGGCAGGTTTCCTTTGAGGATGAAGACTGATACAGAGTGATCACTTTCTGAAAAGTGTTCACCAACAGGTGTAGGGTGTTTTTGTCTTTTATCATTTTCCTGTGTGAGTTCATTTGGAGGATAGTGATTGTCTGGTTTCACTCACATAGTTGTTATTGGGGCATGTAATGCACTGGATGAGGTATACCACATGTTGTGATAGGCATATGTAGGATCCATGAATCTTGAAAGGTGTGTTGTGGGGGGTTGTAGATCATCATAGCAGTGAAGATATGTCTGCAGGTTTTCCATTTGTTGTTCTGGCAGGGTCTGGTGCCGCTTTGAGTTGGGGTTTCCTGGTCTGCGGGGAGCTGTCTTCTGATGATGAGCATTGAGAGGTTGGCAGGTTTTTTGAAGGCCAGAAGTGGGGGTTCAGGAAAGATTTCCTTCAGGATGGGGTCTCCATTGAGTATGGCTTGATCAACACCCTGAACAACATACATTTCAAGAGATGAGCCTAGGAGCTTAAATTCATTAAACTGTAACCCTCTAACTCCCTTGTCTGATCCTAAGACTGCAGAGGTGTTAATGGGCTGCTCTATCTTGACTAGTTCCTTACAATATGTACTAATTACTTATGCTAAACATTCTGTTCCACCTTGCATTTTGCTATGATGCTGGGAATAACTTCCCCAGACCTGAAGAAGAGCTCTTTGTGGCTCAAAAGCTTGTCTCTCTCACCAGTAGAAGTTGGTCCATTAAAAGATATTACCTCACCCACCTTGTCTCTCTAATATTCTGGGACCCGCATGTCTACAGCTACACTGCATATTGCTCACAGTGTCATTTGACATCAGAAGATTCTCTGGACTGGGAGCCTTCTTTTAGAAAGTTTTCTTTAGCAGTAGCTTTTGTGGGAGCTTGCACCACCTTTCCCCGCAATGAGCTATAACTATGTCACAGTGCAGCTGCTGGAGGAGGATGATTAAAACAACACACCTGTGCCATAATAGTAGAATGCCCACAATTTGTAAGCTGAACTCTGATGGACAACAATCAAAGCTCATTGCCACAGTCTCTTCCAAACAAGTTTCTCACCAACTCATCCTAAATAACAGGTTTCAGAGTAACAGCCATGTTAGTCTGTATTCGCAAAAAGAAAAGGAGGACTTGTGGCACCTTAGAGACTAACCAATTTATTTGAGCATGAGTACCACTCTCCTGCTGGTAATAGCTTATCTAAAGTGATCATCAAGGAGAGTGGGGTGGGAGGAGGTATTGTTCCATGGTGTCTGTATATATAATGTCTTCTGCAATTTCCACAGTATGCATCCGATGAAGTGAGCTGTAGCTCACGAAAGCTCATGCTCAAATAAATTGGTTAGTCTCTAAGGTGCCACAAGTCCTCCTTTTCTTTTTTCATCCTAAATATAAACCAGTCCTCAAAGCAAAGGGCAGAATGAAACAAATCAAGCAGGAACTTCAGTTAGTCCTCAGAGACAGTGAAATCCACAGTGAGCAACTCAAAACTGAGGCGCTAACACTAGTCATGAAACCCTTGCAATGTGGAAGGGCAGGTGGATTCGATGGTATATCTGATGAATTATTGCTACACTTCTGGATGAGACCACAGAAGTGGCTGTTTGACTTCTTTTTAATTCCTGCATGGAGACAATGCACGTATTCAGGCTGTGGAGAAAAGCCAAAGTGTTGGCTCTACCCAAACCACCTAGACACTAATTCTGCAGATAGTTATCACCCAATATTCTTATTTTGCTAGACCCACAAGTTAAATGAGTGTATGATTATAGGTAGAATAGTGCTGATAGTGGAAGGGTGACTGACTGACTAAGCCGATTTCCTCCCAGAACATTTACGCTGTGACCAAGTCGTAAACCTAACTCAGTACATTGAAGATGGCTTCAAAACCTGTAAAATTATAGGGGCTGTGTTTGTTGCTTTGTTGGCTGTTTGTCACTGTGAATGATCATGACTTCTACTGAAATTGGCAAGAATTTTGAGAAATACCAAAATGGACCAGGTCATCTCCTCCTCCCTCCCTCCCTCCGATTGAGACTCGACAGGTTTCTTTCTTGAGATCCATGGTCAGAAAAGTTGATGGCAGAGTTGACAGAATGGACTGCTCTAAAGTTTGGTGCCATCACCCTTGCTATTTAATATCTTCATGAATTACCAACCAGAATTCCCTGATGTGCAAAGATTCATTTATGCAGATGATCCTTGCATGGCTACCCAGTCAGAAAGATTTGAGGACAATGAACACATTCTAAGCGGTTCACTGAGTATACCTGGAAAATAGTATTGCACATGCTTCCTCACATGTTAATGCTGATCCCCTAACAAAACTCATATGCGCCTTCCACCTGAAACACCATTAGGCCAAGCAAAAGCTGCAAATATCGTGGGATGGTACAATCCTTGAGCACTATGAACATCCGATGTACCTAGGGGTTACATTAGACTGAACACTCACATTCAAAGAGCACATCAAGAAGCTGAAAAAGAAAGTAAACTCCAGAAATTGTGTACTTCAGTAACAGGCTAGCACAAAAAATGGGGAACTCACCCCAAAACGCTCTGGACAACCAGTCTTGCACTTGTGTTACTCAACTGCGGAGTACTATGGCCTAGTATGGTATTGCTCGGCCCATTGCGCATAAAATTGATATTGAACTGTCATTCAGTCATGTAGGATAAACACAGGAACTTTGAAACCAACCCTCACTCTGTTACCATACTGTCCTGTGGGGATTGCATCACCATCAATGGGTGGGATGCCTTCAGTAAAAAGGGGAGGCAAAAACAGGTGCATAATCCAAGACATCTGCTGCATGGATACATTTTACCACCTAAGCTGCGGAAGTCCAGAAAAAGCTTTGCCTCTGAAAATCCCTTAACCCAAAATACCACTGTTTACAGAGAACAACGTGACAGGAAATGTGGATGGTCTTGGAGAACCTCGTTCCTTCAAAACAGATCCCTTCAGGGATTGAACTTAAATGAAAGCACTGGTGTACTCTGACTCGATCAAGAGCTGAGTTGGCAAAGACTGGTAACAATACCGCCAAGTGGAATCTGAGGAACGGCTCCAAATGTGAATTCAGAGAACCTACGCAAACACATGAATGCTGTCTGATGCAGTGCCCCCTGTCAACAGCTTCAGGTAAAGTTACTGGTACTGAAAAGTCATGTGTGAAATGGGTGGGAAATGTGCGGCCCTGTAGCTATTGCTGTTTCTCTTCTGGTTATCCCTGCCTCTAAGGTATTAAAAGCGTTGTCTGGGTCACGCATTTGAGTCAGGTCTATACTGAGAAAACAGTGGTGTGATTTTTAAGGTAGGATGCTGCTGCCCTGGCTTCTTTTTGAGTTGTGTTCTACAGTAATGTTTTTGTTACAAAGGCAGATGAAAAGACACAAGCAGGTTTGGTTAGTTTAAATCTTTGCACTGTAGGACCATTTGGTCTATTTTGTAAATTACTATTTACAGATTTTAAAAAATATGTTTATAATCAATATGTATAGAACTATTGAGCAGATATTAAAAATTGTATTACTGGTTTGGTGCAAAGCTTTGGTTTTCAACTTTCCCCGTACTGTAACATGATATAACAGGAAAAAGTCCTGGGAAGAGGGTGGTCAGGACCCTCTGAAATCCATTTGTTCAGAGTGTCACTACTTCTTTATTAACGTCCATATAAGCGTTAAAAAACATGATCCAGTGCATTCTCTTAATTCAGATCTTCCTTGATAACCCACTTCTCCGCAAACTTACCCAATAGGAGTTTTTATTCTATTAAAATAAGAATTAAATAAAAAGTCCAAAACCAGTCTGACCTCCTGGATTTACTGGAACATCCTTTTAAGTGCTGTCTTCTGTATGTCTCTCTTTTGGACTGTAAACTCTTCAGGGTAGGCGAGATATTATTTATTTGTATTCCAGTGGCAACTAGAAGCCCAAACCAAGATCACAGGTCCGTTTTGCTTGAGGCTGCACCTACGCATAGTAAGAAAGTCCCTGTCCTGGGAAACTTGTACTCTAAATAGACAAACAGGAAAAGGGTGGGAGAAAGGAAATATTGTCCTTTAATTTACAGATGGGGAGCTAAGGTAAAAAAAGACTGACTTCCTCATGGTCATAAAGGAGGTCGGTAACAGAACTGGATATTAAAATCAGTTTTCTTGAGCCCCTGGCCAGAGTCTTAATTACAAGACCATCCTTCTTCTGCCTCTTAGATTTGCCTATTGCACAGAACCAAGCACATTATCAGCCCTGAACAAGTAACAGTAGCAATAACAATAATTACCTTGTACCAGATATATGTTGAAATGAATAAGAACTGTTACCTGTACTATTGCTTGTGCTGTTATGTCCTTAAAGGTGAACATATAAGAACCCACAGCTGACAGGATTTGACTGCTTCTGCAGTATTCTGTAGTTTCAAAAACTTTAAGGGGAGGAGACACCCTGCATATCCCTAAGTCTCTTTGGCTCTCTTCAGCCCCAGAAAGATCTTTGGTCATTGTGCCTGGGCACTGATGCAGAACATCTGTGGCTTGGTTGTGCTCTAATCTCTATTTTTGCAGTGGATAACTTTTCTTTTGAATTGAAAAAAAATTGTACTTTTGGAAGGAAGCAACAGTATTTGTTACCCAGAGACTCTAAATGGACCTTTCTGGTTGTCTGCATCAAACTGCATTGAGAAACCAAAATGGCAGGGATGTAATCTGTAGACAAACAAATTTAATGAAATATGTAATGGAGAGTATTGTTTGTGCTGTTACACCTAGGCAAATGGGTCAGTTTAGTGATTGTGTTAACGTAAAACTAGCTCTCTTTTGGTAACAGTCTTAGTTATTTAAGCTCTATGTCTTACTGTTGAGGATGGTGGTGGTGTAGTGGTTGTAGAGGATGATGTGGTGGTGGTGTAGCCATGCAGGTGCCAGGATACTAGAGAGACCAGCTGGGTGAGGTAATACCTTTTATTGGACCAATTTCTGTCAGTGAGAGAGACCAGCTTATGAGCTAACACAGAGCTTGTCTCTCTGACCATAAGAAGTTGGTCCGATAAAAGATATTACGTCACTCACCTTGTCTCTCTTTTGAGGACTGTACATTAGAGATGGCTAATATGGAATTTATGAATAGTTTAATGATAGGGACAAAATATACCACTCCTAAGAGTTTATAATAATTATTTAGGCTAAATCTACTTTTTTGTTATATTCTGTAATGAAACATATGTTTATAATGTGTACTGTGGAACCTTCTACTAGAAGAGAGAAGATGGGAGTTTTGTAATTTTTGTTTGTCTACATACATGCTATACACGTACACAGGCACACACCCCCAATAGTGCACACAGCTTGTTATAGAAAAAGGATTCTTCAACATGGTTAATAAACATTTCATTTCAATATATAACATGAACAGGTGATTCGGCAGAAATGAATTCTATATGGTATATTGCATGTGCATAAATGTATATTAAACATAATGTAAAATACCATTTTTATTCCTGGTGCCCAGATATTGAAAGGAAATCAAATCTATCTTCAGTTAACCTTTTATACATGAAGTGTAATATGTGTGGATAGGTAAGTATATGTGATGACCTGTGCCTTCTCTCAGCTGCAAGAGAATAAAGCAGTGGTCATATTTTTAGAGGGGAGCTAGCTATGGTACTGATTACAGTAGACACTGTGGTGTCCTATTTCCTTAGTTTTAACCTTTCACCAATGTTTTGATCTGTCATTGTTTCTCCTCTAGTTTAATTCTAAAAAATGCGATTAAGTTAGGTTCCTGATCTAGAGTTCAGTCCTGCTTCCATTGAAGTTTAGGGACATTTGAATCAACTCTTGCTGTACGTTTTATAAAGCTAAATTTACTGTAAAATAATCTCTAAATCTGGTGGAAAATATCAAGTGAGTAAGCTATTTTATTTTTATTT
This sequence comes from Natator depressus, assembly GCF_965152275.1. Taxonomy (NCBI): domain Eukaryota; kingdom Metazoa; phylum Chordata; order Testudines; family Cheloniidae; genus Natator; species Natator depressus. The sequence continues at coordinate 9,712,151 of NC_134235.1, forward strand.
TTTGTATTGTTTTGTTTTTACTAAAACCATTTTTGTTCTGCTGGATACTTCAGGATGCTCTACATTTTCAAGTTATTCATTGTTCAGTTTTTCATTGTTTTTATCTTATTAGGGAAGTTATTGAAAATCAAATGTCAGGATAGGTTGGTAAAATACCAGAGGCATGAATTTAAAACAAAAATGGTTGGGGGAGCACCTCTACAGACATGACCTGGGTCAGGCTTGATTTGCAGCTTAGTCAATTTTAGAATCTGCTGTCAGTTTTGTAAACAGGAGTCTGCTGTGTGAATTGAACAGAAGGGTGAGATTAGCATATTAATAAGGTGCTTGCTAATCGCCTTCCCTCCTGCTCCTCCTTCCCTCCCTCCTCCCTCCTGAATGAATCTAGGAATACAGACACACACACACAGTCACATTACTGGCTGGTAGCATTCTGTTCAGTAGCTCACCGTGGAAAAGGATGGTCTGTGCTTGAAATTGTTGAGGCATGAGACGATTCTGTAACTGAAAGGCATTCTTCATGCTGCTGGAATATATTACCAGAGGAATACCACAGTATTTTGCTTCTACCTCTCCTGCAAACTAGATGAAAAGAGACCAAATGTAGGCAAGGTTAATAGTTTTCTCCTTGCTTGTGGATTGAATACATTCAAGTGGCTGGCTTCCCAGCCCCCCTGCAGGAGCAAATACTATTGGAGCACTGAATTGGGACATTGTATGCTGAAGCCTGGCTTGATCTCTATACGATTGTGTGTATGTTGTTGTTGGATTTGGCAGGCCAACAGGCCCGGAAACAAGCAGGTGCTATCTATATGGAGAAAAGCGGCTGTAGTCCATTCCCAATATGCTGGGCTAAAGGTACACATGACTTAATTATGTGTTTTTTTTCTGTGTCAAATTAATGTTTTACGACTGGTGAGTAATAGTGAAAGAAAAAAAATTAACACAAAATACAAAGTAAAATTGATGTATTCTGGTCATGCAATTCTAAGGTGAAACAATCAGCTGAATCCTCTTTCACCTGACAGCTGTAATGCTTTTTCTTAAAAATGTTTTGAAATCAGTGAATGGCCTTTATTTTAGCTATTTTGTTTTTAGTTTCACTGATCTTAATTTAGAGATTATTTTGTTTTAATATTTGCACAATTTATAAAAACTCCTTATGAATATATTCCTGCCTTTCACTTTTCTTTGGGGAGAAGTTCTCAATTTATTTTCTTTAAAAGTGCTCGATTTCAGTTAAACAAATCATACAGGATAAAAGACTGACACCTATTATTTGTTTTCTTGATGGCTGAGAAGTTGATTTCCACATTTATTAGCTGTAATAAAAATAACAGATGTGTACTTTATAACTAATGTAATGATAGGAGCTGACTTAAAATTGAGCAATAATGAGGCATAAGGACAAAACTTACATGGTTGGTGTATTTCAACTGAATGTCAAGGTATTAATATTTACACTGTAGTTCAGAAGACATTTGTGTACTTCCTACATGGATGGTGGTAATAGAAACCACCACGTATGTAAATACGATGGGTCAAACACAATTGTACGCTAGCAAAATATAGCTAATAGCAAGAAAACTGAGTCTTCTGTTTGGAAAAGAAGCAGCCTGTAAAGCATGTAACGTAACTGACAGTAAGTATAGATTTGGGGTTTATTTTCATATTCAAATTGATCTCATTGTGGATATTTAAAAGAGTAACTGGACATGAAATATTGCAGTATTGTTAGCTAGATCACAGAGTGATACATTTAGTTCAGAAGCTGTAGGGGGAAATAAATATATGTAAAATAAGCAGATGGTAATTCAGAAGCAAAACCTACAGAATATCTAGTAGCTAATACCATGTTCATTGGCCTAGATTAAATTAATGGTAAATATATTTATTTTTATGTTAAAAAAAATAAATTCGTAAACATGGACGTACTGCATCACTGCCACTGACTTCATGTGTGACCTATACGCCTTTGCCCTTTTGTGCCTCTGTTTCCCTGCCTGTGAGACGGGAATAATACTTCTCTGCATCATAGGTCTGTTGTAGGTAAATTCATTGTTTGCTAAATGCTCAAAATACTATTGCAATATGCATCAGAGGAAAAAAAAAAAAACTATAAGCAAGAAACAGCCTGTGTGAGAACTTGAGTACCACATGCTGATGGTATCTGAGAATATACAGAGTATGCCATTTCACTGTGGAGTAATATTTGACAAAAGCAATTAATTGCTTTTGTTTTCAGTTAATCTGTACTTTACTGTTGTTAGGAAACTGATGATTGGTGATATAAGGATGACTTCTATTTATACGTCAAAAACTACATAGCTATGACACAATTCAGCATTAGGATGCAGTCCCTGTTCAGTGACCTAGGGGGTCTAAGCTCAGATGCTTTTGCAAGGAATAACTTTCAAAGCTCCTGTCCATATTAGAAATGGCTGTAGTCAGTTTTATCTATTGATTTTTTTTGCCATTAAGATGCACCAAATATGTGTACAACTTTAAAAGAATAGAACTCTTTTTCTTATACTATTTTATAATTGAAGCTCTTGAATAAAAGTGGAAAAGTCCAGAGAAAACTTTCCAAAAGCAAATAATTAATTTTGTTAATTATTAGTGGAACTAGAATTAGAATATTTTGTTGACATGGCATGTTTGGTTTTGATTTTTTTTTCCCCTTTTGCTCTACTACCTTAAAGGCACTACAGCAGGCTAACCTATCCTTCCAGCTGAGGATTGCTGGTTGCAGCTCACACTGGAGTAAGTCAGTGTTGCTCACTGAGCTACTAAACAAATGAAAAGCTGTCCCTCCCGCATACACTTTCCAATGGCTGAACACACTTCCTGTATCTAATGAGATCCTGCAATATAATTTCTTTAAAAACTTCCTTATCCAGCCTTCTCTTTCCTGAAATAAATTAAGAACAGTCCCACACAATTCCCTTTTTTGTTTTGATTCAATATACATGGGAATTAAAGGTTATGACATATGAATCTGGGAATATCAGTCGTTTCTAGAATACACTATACCACATCCATACCAAAAAAAATAGGACAGGAGAAATTGCTTGCACTGTTTTTGCAATTGGATGATGACCATTCCTCAGCTAACGAATACTCTGTGTACTGTTCATCAGCTTAACCTTAGGGAAATGAAACAGATCTGGCCTACTTTGATAAGAGCTGTGAAATATCTATAGTCAAGGAAAAGTAATCTGTTAAAGAAATAAACATTTAGATGGATGTCTTTATTTTGGACCATTGACTAATCTATTACATTGATTGTACAGCTCCCTTCTCTACCTCCAATATAAATACTATGTAATTTAACATCTAACATTTCATCAGATATTTGGTAATGTGCCCCAATGTCTTAATTCACGTTCTTAATTTTCTCCAAAAGTCCCTACTTCATTGGTTGACAACCTGTGACCCGTCAGGGTAATCCACTAGAGGGCCGCCAGACGGTTTATTTACATTTGCATGGCCGCCTGCAGCTCCCAGTCGCTGCGGTTCGCTGTTCCCGGCAAATGGGAGCTGCGGGAAGCAGAGCGGGCGGCTGTGCAAATGTAAACAAACTGTCTGGCGGCCCGCCAGTGGATTACCCTGACGGGCTGCAGGTTGCCCACCACTGCCCTACTTTCTAATAGTTCTGTTGATAATTATTTGTTTGAATTTGACTGATAAAACTTTAAGTGCACTATACATAACCCAGTAGCAAGCACTGATTCTTTAAATGCTTCACAATGTTTCTCTAAATCCCTATTCATATTCAGTGTGGTTGTTCAGAACAGTAGCTCCTTTCTCTTTCGTTATTGTTTTAAGACTTTAAAATCTCCTTCCTACCTACTCACTGATACTGAGTGCTGACCTAATTGCAATTACTTCTCTCTGCTGGCAGATATATGGCACTGCTCTATAGTTCATGTAGCTGTTGCCCTTTCCCTGTAATTAGCTATTCAGTACTTACTTTCTGTACAAAGTATCCATGATGAATAGCACTGTTGTCAAATTCTGCTGTGTTACAGCAGTGTAATTTCCAAGGAGCTTAACTGCTGTTCATTGTTTCTCCAGATTCATGCCAATCAGAGCAGCATTTTGATTGACAGGTTCATAAATAGGGCCCTACCAAATTCACAGTTCATTTTGGTAAATTTCACGGTCATAGGATTTAAAAAATCATTAATTTCATGATTTCAGCTATTTGAATCTGAAATTTCAAGGTGTTGTAATTGTAGGGGTCCTGACACAAAAAGGAGTTGTGGTGGTGGTGGGGTTCCAAGGTTATTGTAGGGGGGAGTGGTGGTACTGCTACCCTTACTTCTGCCCTGCTGCTGGTAGCAGTGCTGCCTTCAGAGCTGGGCAGCTGGAGTGCTGTGGCTGCTGGCTGGGATCCCAGCTCTGAAGACAGAGCTGCTGCCAGCAGCAGTGCAGAAGTAAGGCTAGCATGGTATGGTATTGTCACCCTTACTTCTGCACTGCTGCTGGCTGGTTGCTGCCTGCAGAGCTGGGCGCCCGGCCAACAGCTATCACTCTTCAGCCTCCCAGCTCTGAAGGCAGTGCAGAAGAAAGGGTGGCAATACTGCAGTCCCCTTCGTAAAATAACCTTGCAACCGCCCTGCAACTCCCTTTTGGGTCAGGACCCCCAATTTGACAAATGCTGGTCTCCTCAGTGAAATCTGCACAGTATAGGTTAAAAGCACACAAAAGACCAGATTTCACGGTCCATGACATGTTTTTCATGGCCTTGAATTTGGTAGGGCCCTATTCATAAAACATATATTTGTGAGAGCTGGAATCTCTGTCATCTCACAATGCTAATTACTTTACTGATTAGGTTTGTTTTTTGTTTTGTTTGGAGTGAAGGTTTTTGTTTTTGCTTGAACTTGTTTCCCTTACAGTTGCCGTTATATCTCTGATCTTGCAAACTAAGAAGATTTAGGCTTGGTTAGTACTTGGATGAAAGACCTTAAAGAAACACTTGGTGAATAATGGTGAATAATATTAGTCATTCAGTGGATAATGCTTTTCCTTCTGAATCTGTACTAAATCTAGGTCCCAGCCTGGTGTAAGGGGTGCTGCTATAGGTACCATCTTTTTGATTTAATTGTAACAGTAGTCTAGGTAGTAAAACTGATTGACAATTCAAGCACCAAGTCATTTTATAGGATAATTAACAATCTTAGCAAAAAGAAAAGGAGTACTTGTGGCACCGTAGAGACTAACAAATTTATTTGAGCATAAGCATTCCACTGAATGCATCCGATGAAGTGAGCTGTAGCTCACGAAAGCTTATGCTCAAATAAATTTGTTAGCCTCTAAGGTGCCACAAGTACTCCTTTTCTTTTTGCGAATACAGACTAACACGACTGCTACTCTGAAACCTGTCAATCTTAGCAAAGTTGTTAGAGGCTGCTTATCCGGAGATGTGTGAACTATGAACTTTTGTATCATCATCCTTCACTCCCTACCCTTTTACTCTGAGTTTTGGATTATATACCCATTTTAAGGTTACAAAAAAAAGTTTTAGCACATCTGATGTAATTTTAACACCTAGAAGTGAGTGTTCACTTCAGGAAACAATAGCATTTTAGAAAAATGACAGCTCATGGCCCTTGTTACCATGAACAATTCTTTATTTCTTAAGTTTCTTGGTATTTTACTCTAAATAAAACACACAGTTACTATACAACAGAACTATTTTTGAGACCCTAATTCAATATTATTAAATAAAGAGGACATTTATTTTTGCATAGAATTAATACATTTGATATATAAAACTTATTTTAAACTGTTCCTTAATAATTTTAATAGCTTGCTATCTGTAAATTGGCTTCTCATCACTGGACTTGATTTAACCATCTCTGATTATTTTAGTAAAGGTGTTAACTGTTAACATTAATAACTGTTTTAAATTAATTAATGAAAACTCCATTCTTATCCCCACATAGTCAAACACTCTTTCCGAAATCTTAACCAAAAAACATAATGTGAGGTAGAAAGAAAAAAGAAAAGGAGTACTTGTGGCACCTTAGAGACTAACCAGTTTATTTGAGCATGAGCTTTCGTGAGCTACAGCTCACTTCATCGGATGCATAGCATATTGTGGAAACTGCAGAAGACATTATATACACACAGAGACCATGAAATCACAGAGATCATGGTCTCTGTGTGTATATAATGTCTTCTGCAGTTTCCACAATATGCTATGCATCCGATGAAGTGAGCTGTAGCTCACGAAAGCTCATGCTCAAATAAACTGGTTAGTCTCTAAGGTGCCACAAGTACTCCTTTTCTTTTTTCTTTTTACGAATACAGAGTAACACGGCTGTTACTCTGAAATGTGAGGTAGGATTTTTTTTTCCAGGAAGGATTTTCACTCCTACTTACTGCAGTCTGTTACCATTGCTGGGGTTTAAAGTAACCTCCAAACAATGTAAGTGTGTTGATTTAAAGAGTTAGTTATTTTTCTTTTCAAAGTCCTCTTTTTGAGTTGTTATTCAAATAGTAATTAAAGGTCACCTAGCAAATAGAAACACAAGTGTTAGGTACACAAAATAAAAGCTTATAAATATATTGTGTCTCAGCTGTTTCTAGTTGATGATTCTCAGTTTATCAGCATCTCGGAAGGAGGTGACTTAAATGAAGTCTATCTTTTACTGACAAGACAGTCACCAGGATCTTTTTAACTCAATAATCCCACCAAAGGGACCTGAATGCTTCTGTAAAGTGGTCAGTTAAGGAAGAACCTTGACACAAGACTTGTTTCAGTCTATAAGTAAACTAATTGGTCTACTCCTGAGCAACATGGGGTTAATTAAGAAAAAAGAAGCTGTACCCTTAGGAGTACTGTGATCCCTAAACGTTCTCCCAGTTCAACCCTACTTTGTACTGGCTTAGCTTCCAATTGGGATTCAGTGGAAGTAACATCTGATGAAATTAACAAATGCTGCTCCTGAGCTGGCAGGAGGGATAACTAGAGAATGATGTGGAACACTTCTTCCTCAGTTTCTGAGGGCCTGAGAACCAGGGGAAGAGAAGTCTATGTATGATAGTTAATTGCTCATTTACCAGACTACAAGGCACTCTCATACCACACACACCCACTCCATAATTTAACCTAAACTTGTAACTGTTTTTAAGGGAAGACATTTACGAACTGTTAAAGCATCTGTCACCTTAGAGCATCTGAGCTTGGTTTGTTATTGGAAATGTTTCACAAACTGCAAGAGGAAGGTGTGCAAAGCTAGCCAAACATAAGTACCAGTTGGAAAAATGGTGCAAAACAGAGAATAATTTGAGCTGGAATGTGCGTTGTTTTTTTTAAACTAGCTGGAATAGATGTGTTTTGATGCAGTAATATGGTAAATCATATGGTAGGTCTGATGTTCTGCAAAGGAGGCATATGGCTTTGATAATGCTGATGCATTTCCATTAGGATGATGGTTTCATTCACAGAAAGAAATGGAGCGAAGCAGAGAGTAGAATTTGAAATAAGGTACAAATAGTAGAAATGAGTATTTTGAGCAGTCTCTGAGAACTGAATGTTAGCTATGAGTAAGGCTGCAATTTTGTCATGGAGGTCACGGAAGTCACGGAATCCCCAAAGACATCCATGACTTGAACCCCGGCGTTCGGGAGCTGCAGGCTGTAAAGTATCCCACCGCTGGAGGCAGTGGGCCCCCAAGCTCCCAGCCGCTGCAGGCGGGGGGGTACCCTGCAGCTCCTGGCCTCTCTGTGGGACGGGATACCCCCACAACTACCTGCCAGCTGCAGCAGCAGGGGTACCCCTGCAGCTACCCACTGCGGGTGGGGCCGGGGTTCCCCGGGAGATCCCCAAGCTGCCACAGCTGTGGGGTAGGACGACACCGGGAGCTCCCCGGCTGCCACCACTGCGGTGCAGGGGGATTCCTGCAGCTCTCTACTGTGGGGGCAGCAGGGGGATTCCCATAGCTCCCCACTGCAGGGGAGGGGGCAGGGGGAGTCTGGAGCTCTGAGTCCCCACAGGTGGTGGGGGCCCCAGAGCTCCCAGCCACCCTGCAGCTGCCCAGTCCCGTCCCATTTTAACATGGATATTTTTAGTAAAAGTCAGAGACAGGTTACAGCAGGCTTCTGTGAATTTTTCTTTATTGCCTGTCCATAACTTTTACTAAAAATATTCATGACAAAATCTTAGCCTTACCTATGAGCTATTTGGGTGGTCTCCTCGTATGGGTCTCGTCTCTTGCTGTTGTTTTCTTTCACCTTCCTCTGAAACATCAGATTGGGCACAACTGGAGAAGGGACACCGGAAAGAGTGGACCAAATGCTCTGAAGTGGTCCAGAGAATTCTGTCTTGGATGCTTAGCTAGTGGGTCTTGCTCACATGCTGAGGGTCAAACTGCTCATCAGATTTGGTGTCAGGATGGACTATTCCCCGATGTCAGATTGGCTTGGACCTTAGGGACTTTTACCACCTTCTGAAGCATGGACCATAGTTCACCTGCTGGAATCATGACCTAGTTAATTCCCTGTCATTGCAGGGGCCTTGGTCATTGGTGGCACCTTAGCACACAGTTTAGTCTCCTGAGGACTGAACTTCTTTTGTCTAAATAAAGTCTTTGGACTTAACATAGAGGGGTCTGGGGGACAATGTCTGGTGATATATAGGAGGTCAGACTAGATCTTCTAATGGTACCTTCTGGCCTTAAACTGTGAAACTCTGTGTGTTTAGTGATTAAACGAGTGAAGACCTGCTGAACAAATTCAAAGCTGCCTTTGAAAGACCAAATTATATAAAGGGGGACTACACAAAAATGAGGACACTAGGTAAAAGGAAATTAAGGTACAGTCATAACAGTAAAATGCCAGCAAGCTGCATGGAAACTTCTTAAAATCTCCATAATAGAGGCTCAAATTAAATGTATATACCAAATTAAAAAACATAGTAAGAGGACCAAAAAAAGTGCCACCATGGCTAAAGAACGAAATAAAAGATGCAGTTAGAGGCAAAAAGGCATCCTTTTAAAATTGGTAATTAAATCCTACTGAGGAAAATAGGAAGGAGCATAAACTCTGGGAAGTCAAGTGTAAAGATATAATTAGGGAGGTCAGAAAAGAATGTGAAGAGCAACTAGCCAAAGACTCAGAAACTAACAGCGAACGTTTTTAAGTACATCAGACGCAGGAAGCTTGCCAACAATGAGTGGGGCCACTGGATGATTGAGGTGCTAAAGGAGCACTCAAGGACAATAAGGCCATTGTGGAGGAATTAAATTAATTCTTTGCATCTGTCAAGGTTCCTCCCCCACTCTGAACTCTAGGGTACAGATGTGGGGACCTGCATGAAAAACCTCCTAAGCTTATCTTTACCAACTTAGGTCAAAACTTCCCCAAGGTACAAAATATTCCACCCTTTTGTCCTTGGATTGGCCGCTACCACCACCAAACAAATACTGGTTACTGGGGAAGAGCTGTTTGGACATGTCTTTCCCCCCAAAATACTTCCTAAAAACCTTGCACCCTACTTCCTGGACAAGGTTTGGTAAAAAGCCTCACCAATTTGCCTAGGTGACTACAGACCCAGACCCTTGGATCTTAAGAACAATGAACAATCCTCCCAACACTTGCACCCTCCCTTTCCTGGGAAATGTTGGATAAAAAGCCTCACCAATTTGCATAGGTGACCACAGACCCAAACCCCTGGATCTGAGAACAATGAAAAAGCATTCAGTTTTCTTACAAGAAGACTTTTAATAAAAATAGAATTAGAAATAAGAAATCCCCCCTGTAAAATCAGGATGGTAAATACCTTACAGGGTAATTAGATTCAAAACATAGAGAACCCCTCTAGGCAAAAACCTTAAGTTACAAAAAAGATACACAGACAGAAATAGTTATTCTATTCAGCACAATTCTTTTCTCAGCCATTTAAAGAAATCATAATCTAACACATACCTAGCTAGATTACTTACTAAAAGTTCTAAGGCTTCATTCCTGGTCTATCCCCGGCAAAGACAAAATGTAGACAGACACACAAACCCTTTGTTTCTCTCCCTCCTCCCAGCTTTTGAAAGTATCTTGTCTCCTCATTGGTCATTTTGGTCAGGTGCCAGCGAGGTTACCTTTAGCTTCTTAACCCTTTACAGGTGAGAGGAGATTTCCTCTGGCCAGGAGGGATTTTAAAGGGGTTTACCCTTCCCTTTATATTTATGACAGCATCAGTCTTCACTCTAGAGGATGTGTGGGAGAATCCCACATCTGAGCCATTCTTTTTAGGTGACAAATCTGAGGAACTGTCCCAGATTGAGGGATAAGAAGAAGAGGTTTTGGAACAAATTGATAAATTAAACAATAATAAGTCATCAGGACCAGATGGTATTCACCCAAGTGTTTGAGTTCCTTCAGAATATGAAATTGCAGAACGACTAAGTGTGGTATGTAACCTATCACTTAAATCAGCTTCTCTACTAGATGTCTGGAGGATAGCTAATGTGACACCAATTTTTAAAAAAGGCTCCAGAGGCGATCCTGGCAATTACGGGCCAGTAAGCCTAACTTCAGTACCAGGCAAATTGGTTGAAACTACAGTAAAGAACAGAAATATCAGACGCATAGATGAACGCAATGTGTTGGGGAAGAGTCAATTTGTCTTTTGGTAAAGGAAAATCATGCCTCATCAATCTGTTAGAAGTAGGGCTGTCAAGCGATTAAAAAAATTAATTGCGCGATTAATCACACTGTTAAACAATAATAGAATACCATTTATTTAAATATTTTTGGGTTTTCTACATTTTCAAATATATTGATTTCAATTACAACGCAAAATACGAAGTGTACAGTGCTCACTTTATATTTATTTTTATAACAAATATTTGCACCGTAAAAAACAAAAGAAATAATATTTTCAATTCACCTAATATAAGTTCTGTAGTGCAATCTCTTTATCATGAAAGTTGAACTTTACAAACTCTTTTAAGACTTCTGAAAGCATGCTCCACACCTTGTCCCTTTCAGATTTTGGATGGCACTTCAGATTCTTAAACCTTGAGTCAAATGCTGTAGCTGTTTTTAGAAATCTCACATTGGTACCTTCTTTGGATTTTGTCAGATCTGCAGTGACAGTGTTAGTAAATCAAACAACATGTGCTGGGTTATCATCCAAGCCTGCTATAACATGAAATATATGGCAGAATGTGGGTAAAACAGAGCAGGGGACATACAATTCTCCCCCAAGGAGTTCAGTCACAAATTTAATTAACGCACTATTTTTTTAACAAACATCATTGGCATGGAAGCGTGTCCTCTGGAATGGTGGCTGAAGCATGAAGGGGCATACGAATGTTTCGCATATCTGGCACATAAATACCTTGCAATGCCAGCTACAAAAGTGCCATGCGAACGCCAGTTCTCACTTTCAGGTGGCATTGTAAATAAGAAGCAGGCAGCAGTATCACCCGTAAATGTAAACAGACTTGTTTGTCTTAGTGATTGGCTGAACAAGAAATCGGACTGAGTGGACTTGTAGGCTCTAAAGTTTTACATTGTTTACTTTTTGAGTGCAGTTATGTAACAAAAAAATCTACATTTGTAGGTTATACTTTCATGATGGAGATTGCACTATGGTACTTGTATGAGGTGAATTGAAAAATACAGTTTCTTTTGTTTATCATTTTTACAGTGCAAATATTTGTAATCAAAAATAATATAAAGTGAGCACTGTATACTTTGTATTCTGTGTTGTAATAGAAATCAATATATTTGAAAATGAAGAAAAACATCCAAAAATAGTTAATAAATTTCAATTGGTATTCTGTTCTTTAACAGTGCAATTAATCGCGATTAATTTTTTAAATTACAGTTAATTTATTTTAGTTAATCGCGTGACTTAACTGCAATTAATCGACAGCCCTAATTAGAATTCTTTTAGGAGTCATCAACATGTAGACAAAGGTGATCTATATATATTCATGGTACATCCACACTTGGAACACTATTTTTAGTTCTGGTCACCCCATCTAAAAAAAGATACGTTAGAATTGGAAAAGGTACAGAGAAGGACAACCATAATGATTAAGGATATTGAACAGCTTCCATATGAGGAGAGATTAAAAAGATTTGGACTGAAAACAGCTTGGAAAATTGATGACTAAGAGGGGATATGATAGAGGTCTATAAAATCATGACTGGCGTGGAGAAAGTGAATAAGGAAGTGTTGTTTACTCCTTCACATAACATGAGAACCAGGGGTCACCCAATGAAATTTATTGGCAACAAAATTAAACAGAAGGAAGTATTTCTTCACACAGCACGCAGTCAACCTGTGGAACTTATTGCCAGGGGATGTTGTGAAGGCCAAAATTATAATGTGGTAAAAAAACCAAACAGATATGTTCATGGAGGATAGGGATGCACCCCCACCCCCGGCTCTAAGTGTCCCTAGCCTCTGAGTACCAGAAAGTGGGAGTGGACAACAGGGAACGGATCACTCGTTCATTGCCTGTTCTGTGCATTCCCTCTGAAGCATAAGCAACTGGTAACTGCTGGTAGTGGCGGGGGGAACAATGGCAGCCCCCCCCCGCCCCCCAGCTACGGCCAACTTCCTGCTGACTGCCGAGGCATCCTCCAGCTACGCTCTCTTGACCACAGTGCCCCCTGACCACGACACCTTGGGTGGTCACCACCCTTAAGGCTGTCCCTTCCAGGGTTGGCCTTAGGGAAAATGGCACCCTGGGCAAACTTTTTTTGGCCCCCTTGCCTTCCCTGGCCCCCCACCTATTGCCCCCGGTCTCTGATGCCTCCCTTAGACCCCCACCCCCTCCCCATCACCTGTGGCCCTTGCTGCCTCTCCCCCACACCTCTGGCCCCTACACTGCTGCCCGGAACTCCCCACCCCCATCGTCCCTGACCCCTGCTGCCTCACTGGGCTCCCCACTCCCAGCTCTCTCCAGGACCCGCGGGTTTCCCCCCATTGCACCAGTTGACTCCCCGAGCTCTAGGCAGGCTAGTCCAGACACATACTCAAACAGGTAACTGCGGCTATGGGTCATGAGAAAGGGATGCAACTGAGCAGGCCTCCCCGTGCCTCCTCTGGCAGAGAGTTGTACAGCCATCCTGCTCTTGGTGCCACCTAGTGGGGCTCAGTGGGAATGGTCTCTGCTCGTGTCTTTCCCAGGCACATCCCTAGCTATGCTCAGCTTGACTCCCACCCTGGCAGAAACCTGGGGGGGCATCTGAAAATGTTTGGTACATTAATTATGGCAATTATACTGTAGTTTTATTTCGTATGATAGTAGGTCATAGTATACTAATAAAAGTATTGTAGAATACTTCATAAAAATAACAAAATCTTAGCATAATGAGACATCACTCCAACATCTGTTGTTAAATCTTGGTAAGAAGTGAGGCAAGGGTGCCAATTTTTTTTAGCAGATTACAAAGCATGGAGATGAGTGAAGTTCTGAAATATTTGCGATATAGCTAACATTTGAGGTCATTTGCTATCTTTACTAGATTATAAAGAAAGAAGCCGCCTGGTACTAAATGTGGGTGTAGGTTTTGTCTTTTATATCCTAGATTCGATTTGGCAAACAAATAAAATGACTAAGAATCTGTTTAAAAATTGGTAAAATATGTTTCATTCAATGGTAATGGGACTCTGAAAAGCTTTTTACTTGCCAAGATAATTTAGGTTGGCTTCTACTGCTGTGACTTCACTAACATCTAAAACAAAGCTCTTCAGTGTTCTTTTTAAAATTGGACCCAGGATTTTTGTAAACATTTGACAGTCTCTCTTCTTTCAGGAAGTTTCAAGGAAAGTGGATCTTATCCATATGAGGTCTCCACATACTCTTTTGTATAACAGTAAGATTGCAGAACTGGAATCTAAAAAAGACATCAAAGACCAATGCACATGGTTAACTTTACCCAGGAGTCTGAAATTTTCAGTACTTGTGGCACCTTAGAGACTAACAAATTTATTTGGGCATAAGCTTTCGTTAGCTACAGCTCACTTCATCGGATGCATGCAGTGGAAAATACAGTCGGAAGATATATATATACACACACACACACACATAGAGAACATGAAAAAATGGGTGTTGCCATACCAACTATAACGAGACTAATCAGTTAAGGTGGGCTATTAGCAGGAGAAAAAAAACTTTTGTAGTGATAATCAGGATGGCGCATTTCCAGCAGTTGACAAGAAGGTGTGAGTAACAGTAGGGGAAAAATTAGCATGGGGAAATAGTTTTTAGTTTGTGTAATGACCCATCCACTCCCAGTCTTTATTTAAGCCTAATTTAATGGTGTCCAGTTTGCAAATTAATTCCAATTCTGCAGTTTTTTGTTGGAGTCAGTTTTTGAAGTTTTTTTGTTGGAGTATTGCAACTTTTAGGTCTGTAATTGAGTAACCAGGGAGGTTGAAGTGTTCTCTGACTGGTTTTTGAAAATTATAATTCTTGACGTCTGATTTGTGTCCATTTATTCTTTTACGTAGAGACTGTCCCATTTGGCCAATATACATGGCAGAGGGGCATTGCTGGCACATGATGGCATATATCACATTGGTAGATGTGCAGGTGAACGAGCCTCTGATGGTGTGGCTGATGTGATTAGGTCCTATGATGGTGTCCCTTGAATAGATATGTGGACAGAGTTGGCAATGGGCTTTGTTGCAAGGGTAGGTTCCTGGGTTCGTGTTTTTGTTGTATGGTGTGTGGTTGCTGGTGAGTATTTGCTTCAGGTTGTGGGGCTGTCTGTAAGCAAGGACTGGCTTGTCTCCCAAGATCTGTGAGAGTGATTGATCGTCCTTCAGGATAGGTTGTAGATCTTCGATGATGCGCTGGAGAGGTTTTAGTTGGGGGCTGAAGGTGATGGCTAGTGGCATTCTGTTACTTTCTTTGTTGGGCCTTTCCTGGAACAGATGACTTCTGGGTATTCTTCTGGCTCTGTCAATCTGTTTCTTCACTTCAGCAGTTGGGTTATGTAGTTTTAAGAACTACTTGATAGAGATCTTGTAGGTGTTTGTCTCTGTCTGAGGGATTGGAGTAAATGCAGTTGTATCTTAGAGCTTGGCTGTAGACAATGGATCGTGTGATGTGGTCTGGATGAAAGCTGGAGGTATGTAGGTAAATCTCTGAAACCTGAAATTTTCAGGTAGAAGGTAGCAAAGAGGAGTCTGGGGGAGGGCATGACATGAACAGAAGGAGAGGGTAATCAGTTCAGCTGTAGCATTTTGGACATACTGGAATAATAAACATTAACAGGAAGAGACTATTTCTTTCAGATCTGAAGTACAATTTCAAGTTAAATCAAAGGGAATTCTTGCTCATCATAAAACTGCCCCACACCTACTCCACTTGACTTTCCATGAATGAGCCAAAAATGCCCCAAGGTATTAGAGCAATTCCTTTTTAGGATCAGAAATAAAAGAGGAAACTGAGGGATATGTTTCAGTCTGTCCCAAATGATTGGTGACTACTTCTGGTTCCTTACCCAGACAGACCTTATTTACCATCATGATTTTACATACTCCGTGCAAGATGAGCTATTTTGTGTACCTTCAGCCAATGGATTAAAGAATGAGGCCCTTCTTGTCAATCTGGATTTTTTGGATTCTGTGAGGAATAATTGCACTCAGTTGGTTTTATTTACAGTGGTGTTAGGAGAGCCAGACAGGCTGTACCATGTAAATGAACAGGACTTGAGCTACTTCTTTATACACCTAGCCCAGTTGTTGTTTTTCTGCTGTTAATAGTATATCATACATTCCTAGGTCTGTTGATTATCATCCTTAAAATAATTTATCTAGGAAACAAGATCATCATGGTAGAGAAGTTTCAGAGTAACAGCCGTGTTAGTCTGTATTCACAAAAAGAAAAGGAGTACTTGTGGCACTAACCAATTTATTTGAGCATGAGCTTTCGTGAGCTACAGCTCACTTCATGGGATGCATACTGTGGAAAGTGTAAAAGATCTTTTTATACACACAAAGCGTGAAAAATACCTCCCCCCACCCCACTCTCCTGCTGGTAATAGCTTATCTAAAGTGATCACTCTCCTTACAATGTGTATGATAATCAAGTTGGGCCATTTCCAGCACAAATCCAGGGTTTAACAAGAATGTCGGGGGGGGGGGGTAGGAAAAAACAAGGGGAAATAGGTTACCTTGCATAATGACTTAGCCACTCCCAGTCTCTATTCAAGCCTAAGTTAATTGTATCCAATTTGCAAATGAATTCCAATTCAGCAGTTTCTTGCTGGAGTCTGGATTTGAAGTTTTTTGTTGTAATATAGCAACTTTCATGTCTGTAATCGCGTGACCAGAGAGATTGAAGTGTTCTCCGACTGGTTTATGAATGTTATAATTCTTGACATCTGATTTGTGTCCATTTATTCTTTTACGTAGAGACTGTCCAGTTTGACCAATGTACATGGCAGAGGGGCATTGCTGGCACATGATGGCATATATCACATTGGTGGATGTGCAGGTGAACGAGCCTCTGATAGTGTGGCTGATGTTATTAGGCCCTGTGATGGTGTCCCCTGAATAGATATGTGGGCACAGTTGGCAACGGGCTTTGTTGCAAGGATAGGTTCCTGGGTTAGTGGTTCTGTTGTGTGGTATGTGGTTGCTGGTGAGTATTTGCTTCAGGTTGTGGGGCTGTCTGTAAGCAAGGACTGGCCTGTCTCCCAAGATTTGTGAGAGTGTTGGGTCATCCTTCAGGATAGGTTGTAGATCCTTAATAATGCGTTGGAGGGGTTTTAGTTGGGGGCTGAAGGTGACGGCTAGTGGCGTTCTGTTATTTTCTTTGTTAGGCCTGTCCTGTAGTAAGTGACTTCTGGGAACTCTTCTGGCTCTATCAATCTGTTTCTTCACTTCCGCAGGTGGGTATTGTAGTTGTAAGAATGCTTGATAGAGATCTTGTAGGTGTTTGTCTGAGGGGTTGGAGCAAATGCGGTTGTATCGCAGAGCTTGGCTGTAGACGATGGATCGTGTGGTGTAGTCAGGGTGAAAGCTGGAGGCATGTAGGTAGGAATGGCGGTCAGTAGGTTTCTGGTATAGGGTGGTGTTTGTGACATTCATTTATTAGCACTGTAGTGTCCAGGAAGTGGATCTCTTGTGTGGACTGGACCAGGCTGAGGTTGATGGTGGGATGGAAATTGTTGAAATCATGGTGGAATTCCTCAAGGGCTTCTTTTCCATGGGTCCAGATGATGAAGATGGCAGAGAATTTATTACTGCTGAAAACTTGACATATGGGTGATGTAAAGTCATGGTATGGTTTATACCAGTGGTCTCCAAGCTTTTTGGCTCGCGCACCCCAAGGGTGAAGACCGGAAGACCAGCTGCAGGCGCGCCGCCGACGGAAGAAGACCGGAAGACTTACCACAGGTGGGCCCCCGGAGGACGTGGACGTGCAGAGCTGCCTCCAAAGAAAAAAAAACGGCGGAGAGCCGTCTGGCAGCGCTCCTGGTGCCGCGCACCCCCTGGGATTATCTCGCGCACCCCAGTTTGGAAACCACTGGTTTATACTACAGGTGGTTAAGAAAGTCTCTGACACTTAAGCTCTTAGAGGTGTAGGGCAAGGAGGTTTGGAATATATGGTACATTTATTCTTTATAGGGAGTCTTTGATGTTTGTGGCACAGCAACAGTCTGCTGCCTTTGTGGTTATTAGAAGGTACTTTTGGCTAAATAATTCTAATCTTGCTCTTGAAGTTCAACACACAGTATGCCATTTGAAGGACCAAAGTTTTATTCCATGCCATAACATCGGACCTCTTGACTAAACAAAAGTGGATGAGATCCATGACTATATCTCTTGGCTTGGACTTCTTATAAGAAGACCAACAGACTTATCAAATGTACTTAAGCTGCAGCCACAGCTTTTTCCCTCTGGTTGGAATCGCTGGTTAAGACGTTCCAGTGGTGTGCCACCAGCCCCCTTAATGTGCCCTCTGAAACGGCAACTTTTTGTCCATTTTCAACTTTTTTTTGTTACAGCTTCCTTGAGTCAAACTGGCACAACTTTCCTGTGCTTAAAAGAGAGTTAGACTCGTCGCATGTGCTCGCCTTCCGTATCCCACCACAGAAGTTAAGGTGGAAATAAAAGCATTACCTTACTTCCTTGCCACTGTGTCTTTACCAGCAGATTCTGCGTCTGTGGTGTTCTGATCTCCAGTAAGAACTTCACAAGAAGATAGTTTTGAAAGCTTAATACAACCATAGGAATTTTTTTCCCCCTGTGCAAGTATTGGGCCATTTCATACATAAATCAGAATGGACTGTTGAATTGTCATCAATGCACTGAAAAGACAGCCCTGCCAATGCCTCTAATTGGTTTCATGGATAATATTGTGAATAGCCTTGTGTATTGCTTTCATTAGCACTGTCAGTGCGCGTGAGTTCCTTTTCCCATTATAAAAATTATAAGCTTAGCAACACTAGAATTAAAGCTCTGCTAAGTGAGGTAGGATTCTATGAACTGGACTTTTAATTCTTAGTGATATAAAGTTGCCTTTTAATATTTGAACAGTAGTTTCTGGTTTTAAAACAAAACTTATGTTTAGTGATAAAATCAGGGGTTAATTAAAGGTATTTCTTCATTGTTTCCTTTTACTGCTGTAGGGGGAATTCCATTTTTTGCCTTTCTAAGTCAAAGACTTGCTTGAAAAGACAACTCTTGTGAAAATAATGTGCCTTTAGCCAAACTGACTCGGATATTCTATCTCATCAGATCTAAACTAAGCAGTGTTGGGCATGATCTGTGCTGGGATGGAAGACCCACAGAAAAGCACAACTGGTACATAAAGTGATATTGGAGATTCAGTAGGTGGTTCTGTTCCCTTTAGTACCAGTGACCCATCATTGTGTTGGGGAGCACCACCAGCATATTTCCACTGACACTTAAAATATAGATCATCATCCACGATAGTCAGTAAAAATTCCATGGCTCATTTTACAAGAGTCAAGTTTGCATGGGTAAATTTCACTTCAGATAATTATGCTCTATCTACGTGAAAATGCAGGAGGAATTTAAATGGTGAAGATATTTTTGTTCTGAGTGTTCATGTGATGTTGCTGTTGCATGTTTGAAGTCTGTAGTTCTCCCTTAGTTTCTGCATTTCTTTGTGTGTGTGTGTGTGTGTGTGTGTGTGTGAAAATAACAATCTTTTGATGTGTTTTTAAAGTTTGTCAAATACTTGATCATATTTTGGTGAAACAACTATGATTAAGGTTACATAACCGTTTCTATTCTGATCTCACTGCAAACTTGATCTCTGCCAAAAAGTTAATCCTTCTGGAAAGTTTTGGTAGAAAATTGTTATACCATTTCTCAGTCAAAGCAGAGAGTTCCATAAAGGAGCAGTGCCTTTTGGAAATATTGATACAGATAAGCTGTTGGCAGGACAGCTGAGGGACAGCCACACCCCATTTAACACTCAGAGAAATTGACAGAGGAGGAGGAATGTGAAATGCTTTACAAAGGAGGGTAAGTGGTGTTAGCCCCGTTTTACGCATCGGGAAACTGAGGCATAGAGTGGTTAATTTGCCCAGGACGTCACATCAAATCAGTGGCACGGATAGGACTATAACCAATGGCTGTAGACTTTCAGCTCATTGTCCACAGGACCACAGTTAGGAATGATGAGCTGTGATTTTGTTTGTCTTTGCTTTTGTGGAGTTATATTAAACAGTTAGTACCCACTCTTTTTCTACCCCGGAAGAAAAAATGTGTTCATCCATCCATCCATCCATCCATCTATCAGTAGTGTGTGTATATCGGTGGTGGGCAGCCTGTGGGCTGCATGCGGCCCATTAGGGTAATCTGACTGTGGGCTGTGAGACATTTTGCTGACATTGTCTGTCTGCAGGCATGGCCCCCAGAGCTCCCAGTGGCTGTGATTCTCTGTTCCAGGCGAAAGGGAGCTGCGGGAAGCGGCAGCCAGCATGTCCCTGTGGCCGCAGCTCCAATTAGCCAGGAACGGCAAACCGTGGCCACTGGATGCTGTGGGGGGCCGTGCCTGTGGACGATCAAGGTCACCAAAATGTCTCGCAGCCCCGTAGTCAGATTACCCTGATGTGCCCCATGCGGTTGCCCACCACTGGTATATACGCTACATAATATACATAAAATGCACCAATTTCGAACATGTTTTACTTTTGCAACTGTAACCCAATATTTTCCGTTATACTGCTCCTGAACTTTATTTTCTGCTGTCTTGAGTTCAAGGTTTAGGCTAACTGCAATCATCTTGTGCTCTAGTTAACAATTGCATAGCTCATTGAGCACATTCCTTATTCTTTATTCCTACCTCTAAAGGTAATACTAATGTAAATATTTGGTCTGGTTTGGCCTTCTAAGCTGCATCATCGTTTATTTAGCCCTGGTCTACACTGGGGGGGGTGGGAGGGAATCAATCTAAGTTATGCAACTATTGCTACTGTTTCTCCCAACAACACCCTCTTCATGTGGATCTTGTTGTTTCTGCTGCAGAATATGCAGAATACGCAGGCTGTTAAAATACATGCACTGAGTATTCTTTTCTCCCTCGCTACAGCTATTAAAAAGTTTACAAGAGAAGAGGACTAAAGAAAGAGTTCAGTCTTTTTTTTTCAGCTTGGAAAAGAGACAATGGGGGGGGGTATGATAGATGTCTATAAAATCATGACTGGGGTGGAGAAAGTAAATAGGAAGTGTTGTTTTCTCCTTCTCATAATACAAGAACTAGAGGTCACCAAATGAAATTATTAAGCAGCAGGTTAAAAACTAACAAAAGGAAGTACTACTTCACCCAACATTCAGTCAACCTGTGAAACTCTGTGCCAGAGGATGTTGTGAAGGCCAAGATTATAACAGGATTCAAAAAAGAACTGGATAAATTCATGGAGGATAGGTTCATCAATGGCTATTAGCCAGGATGGGTAGAGATGGTGTCCCTAGCCTGTTTGCCAGAACCTGGGACTGAGCAACAGGGAATGGATCACTTGATGATTACCTGTACTGTTCATTTCCTCCAAAGCACCTGGTATTGGCCACTGTCAGAAGACAGGATACTGGGCTAGATGGACCATTGGTCGGACCCACTATGGCCATTCTTATGTTTTTTTATTATCTGCCAACTTAGATGGGAAATTACAGTTGAACAGATTGATGTATGAGTTTACTGGTTCTTCTCAAAAGCTTCTGAATGCACAGGCACTGTGTAAGTGAAAGATTATTTAAGAGCTGTTTTTCACACAGAGGATATAGCAGGCCAGAAGATCTGAATATTTACTCAAGATCTCGACATGGTGATATGTATTCTTTTTTATACTACTGTAACACTCTTCTGTTGAGTTTTTCACCTGGGAAAATTCAGTTCCTTCTGGTGGTGTAAAAATCTGCATCTTATTTACTCAAATCCAATCCAATGGGGTGGCGGTTACTTTAGGATCTGATTCAAACAAATGCTGAGAATCCCTCCTGTATCTGTGTCAAGAGCGTGAAAGCGGTTGCTTCGTCTATCGGTGTTGGGGATGTACTGGTCGTCGTCGTCCTCCTCCTGGAGGTCACACACTGCCATTTTTCTTCCCTGTTCTACAGCCCCCACTGCACTGCTCTTTCTGATTCTTTGGCATGCTGTGCCCTCAGTACCAAATCCTGACTACTGTCCCGGAAGTCTTCATTTTCTGATGCAATGCAGAGTCAATACTTGGGCCTCCAGTCCTTTAAACTTTTCTTCCAGTATGGAGACTAACTTGCACTTGGTACAGACAAAGTTGCTTCTGTCCTCTGGGACAAAGACAAACATAGCACATTCTGTGCAGGTCACAACAACTGATCCCTCACTATCTATATTGTCTTCCTTGTAATGTATCAAGAGCCTTTTCAGAGGATATATTGTATCATACATTTTGTAGGAACATAGTTGCACTGAGTGAAATTCTTTTGTGTTGTGTGCTGCAGCTCCACCCCAATGCATCCCTCTTTCCCCCAGTACACTACCTGTGCCAGGGCCTTCCAGGGGGTCTGTGATGTTGGCAAACCATGTGCCAGCTCTTGTTGAGGCTTTAGGCCTCAGCTGAGCACTGACAATTTCATTGCTGGAAACCAGTCCAGCTCACCCTGTGTATATCTTTATCACATGGTATAAGATAATATTTAAGTTTTTGCTCTATAACAGTAAAAAGTGTTTGCCACTGAAACTGTCAAATCTGTCAGAAGGGATTGTCTCCTGCTCATTAAGAAGGCTGTCAAAACTAAATGGGCCATTGTGGGACATCACAATACAAATACTGTTAATTGTCCCTTCAAACCCATGAAGAGGCTAGGTGGCAAAGGGCTTATCCCATCTGCTTGAATTCTGGAATAAAGAAATAAAGATAGTGAACTAGAAAATCTTTAATCTCTTTTGCTGTTTGGACTTTCACAGGGCCAGAGCTGCCAAACAGAAGCAGAGATCCCCACGGTCAACCTAGGTTAGCCCTAAAAGACATTTGGTGCTGACAGATTATTACAACTCTATCACCTTTTGGAACCATAGACTGTAAATCATTTGTTTATATAGGTTTGCCTTCTTTAACCTGGAAACAACTCTCTTATTTTCTTAGTTATTAAATCCTTCGTTAGTTGAGTATAGGATTGCCTACAAGTGTTCTCTTAGGTGTGAGATCTGAGGTACTAATTGATGCTGGGGTAAGTGATTGATTGGTCTCTTGGGACTGGAAGCAACCTGAATCTTTTATGATCTTTGGTGTATAGCAACCAACTATCAGTAAGGCCAGGTTTGTATCGGTATAACTATGTCATCCAGGGGTGTGAAAAATCCACACCTCGAGTGACGTCGTTATACTGACCTAACCTTTCATGTAGACAGCAGAATGTTGACGATCTCCTCCTGTCGATACACCTACCTCTTGGAGAGGTGGATTAATACACCGATGGGAGAAGTTCTCCTGTCGGTGTAGAGCATCTTCACTTAAGCGTTACACCAGCACAGCTGCAGCATTTAAATGTAGACTTCCTGACCAGCTTGCCTTGATGGCAAGGTAGACCGGAGTGCCGAAGAGAACTGTTTGTGACTCCATGGTAAGACTGTTGTAGTGCTGCCGGAGTTCACATTTGTTACTGGGTTGGTGAAATCTAATTATAGAACATACCACTCCTTTGAGATCTCTGCCCTGCCTTTTTTGACAGTCTGCCCTGAGGTTGGCACTCATGGTAGTGAACCACTCCAGAGTGTGTGACAGGGTCCTCTGAAGTAGCCTCATATATGTGTTCTCCAGTGTCTGCATTAAAGGAAATCTCATCCAGTTCAGTCCAGTGCTTGTAGGGCCCTTAATGCTGCTCTGTCCCTTTTTAGTTGGTGTAAAGAGGCCAAAGTGAATGGTGAGCATCTCTCCTACTATGTTTAGCTATTGGAACAGTGGTAGTGGAAATAGACCAGATTTCAATTAGATAAAGGGCCACTCACCCTTGTGAATGCAGAGGAGTGTAAATGGCATCTTCATATACCTGCAAGGGCTGCGGTGCCATAGTTGTGGAATCACACCCGGGGAAGATCAAGCAGTGTTTCCACCAGAGGGCTGGAAGCAGGCTCTGAGCCTGCTACTGAAGGCTGCAGCAGTCAGGTTAATCCCAACTGTTTTAGCACTGCCGTCTGTTCATCAGCACTGTCCTTTCTGTGGGCTGTTGGCTGGCTACATGCTCCCTGACAGAGGGGATGCTACAGGCACACTGCACTGTTTCAAAACCATCCTAGGTAGACTTTCTGTTGCCAAAAGGCCATGTTCAGTGGAAGCTAGCCCAGAGGCTGTAATGAATCTGGCCCAGTAGGTTGTACTCAAATCATAGATTGCATTAAACAGTTGTGTAATTTTGGTGGGGGGAACATACCACACACCTTTTAGGCAAAGTAAAATATCCATCCTTTAGTAGGAATGTATTGGAGCCAGGACTCCTGGGTTCTGTTCTCAGCTTAGCTGATAACCAATTTAATTCCAATTCACATGTGTACAAAATCTCACTTGCACTGCTTGGATTCTGATGACAGACTATGATTTAGTTTTAGTTTTTAATTTCATTTTGTCTAAAGGAAGGACATGAAATCTAAAAATAATGTAACATAGTTGAAAACTTAAAGGGGGACGCAAGTTAAAATTGATATTGTAAACCAATTTCTTTGTTACCAATAATACCTTACATTGTTAAACCTGAAAAAGTAGCAGTTACTTTTCATTATTTTTCCCTTTTATCCCTTTCTCTTAGCTTGGGCGCTGAAAACCAATGAAACCACTTTTGTCAATTTCAGATTTTTAGTGGTGCACTACTTGGGTTGCAAATTCTACATGAAATTTGTTTTGTGAAATTAGCTGCTGTTTCCATGAGACTTGTTAAAAAAAAAAAAAAAAAAAGAGAGAGGGAGAGAGAAGAAATCACAAGCATTATTAGTCTTTTGGGAGAGATTTCAGACTTGCAAAGAGCAGTTAGACACCCAACTCATATTCAGTGTCAATGGGAGGTGAGTACCCTTTATTTCTTTGAAAATCTCTTTCTCTCTAGTTTTGTATCAGCTCACCCTTTAGAAAATATAAATTTTGGGTCAAATTTAATTGTTTTTAATAATGCAAGTCTGAAAACACAAGTTCAAACTATATTTAAGGTAAATATTTAACTGCATAAACTTAATTTTAAAAATTCTGTATGTAGGCAGTGGGACATCAACTTTTTTGAATTTTGTCATGTTTGTTTAAATTCTCAACCTTGATGTTGTATTAATGTAGACATTTGCATTTATATAGATTTTTGTTGATGCTTTCAATCAGTGGGGCTGTGTTTTCTAGCATCTTTACTTAAGCCTCTCGAGTTTATAGTTGCAGGGAAAGCTACCAAGGCTGTTAACTGTTCTTGCTTTGGATGCTGGGATTCGAATTTTTCAGGGCAGGAGAGTGGAATCTTTTTAGAACCTATTTCATTCCCTGAATGAAGACCCAATGTATTCCTATGTGCGAAGCCTAATAGTAATAATACATAACAGTTTTCAAAGAAGAAATTGTTCATTGTTTGCTTGAACCCTGTTTTCCATGCAGATATGTTGTCAACCATCTTGAAATTAGAGAATAGTAAAAGTATAAGGAAAAATGTCCGATTATTGAAAGTCAGGTGCCCTGCTTTCAAGAGAGTAACTGTGCTTTGAAAAAACTCTTTACAGAAATGTGAAGTTTCAGAGTAACAGCCGTGTTAGTCTGTATTCGTAAAAAGAAAAAAGAAAAGGAGTACTTGTGGCACCTTAGAGACTAACCAGTTTATTTGAGCATGAGCTTTCGTGAGCTACAGCTCACTTCATCGGATGCAATTGCGGTGTAGCTCACGAAAGCTCATGCTCAAATAAACTGGTTAGTCTCTAAGGTGCCACAAGTACTCCTTTTCTTTTTTTTTTTTTGAAATGTGAATGTTTTCCATTGTTCATTACAATAATGTTGTTGGGTAAATCTTGTAATTAAAACGTTTTGGAACTACTTTTTAAAAGTTTTAACCGTAACATAATTTTGGGTCAGACTGTTTTATCAGCTGTTGAATGCTACGTCAAAAGTAGAATTTTTTTTTTCCAAAATATTTAACTCCAAGGTATCCATATAATACATGCAATTATTTGAGAAGGTTTTTGTATCCATTAGAAGATAATTTCTTACCCCAATTCAGCAGCATTATTTCCATGCAAATAGGAAGAATGTAATTAATTAAATGCAATATATCTAAGATCAGATCTTGTATGCCCTTTGGTTCTTTTCCTCTCATTGACACGAAGTCAGAGTCTTTCCATTGCACATATTGAAGTCTGGAATTTCTGTGCTTCCTCTAGCAATAGTTGACTACGCAATAAAGTTATAAAAAAAAACAAAAAACAAAAACCCAGGCATAAGAGGGTTTCCGGAGAAAACTTCAATTTAATACTAGGAGGAAAATCACAGTAGTTTAATGTATGCATTGTTTTTGTAGTCATGTTGGTTGTAGTTGACCCTGTAGCTACTGGAGCAGGGTCACAAGCACAGACTGGTGGGATCACATCATCATGCAGTCCTGAGGTAACCAGCAGTGGATCCAGAATTTTAACATGAAGAAAGCTATATTTCTGAAGCTTTGTGAGCCACTTGTCCTGACCCCGCAGCATAAAGACACATGCATGAAGCCACCTCTGCCGGTCCAGAAGTGGTTTGCTATAGCTGTGTGGAAGCTGGCTACTCCAGACCTACAGGTCCATTGCAAACTAGTTTGGTGTTGGAAAGTCAACAATGGGTAAAGGGGTGGTAGAGATTTCTGAGGCATAGAATCATAGAATATCAGGGTTGGAAGGGACCCCAGAAGGTCATCTAGTCCAACCCCCTGCTCGAAGCAGGACCAATTCCCAGTTAAATCATCCCAGCCAGGGCTTTGTCAAGCCTGACCTTAAAAACCTCTAAGGAAGGAGATTCTACCACCTCCCTAGGTAACGCATTCCAGTGTTTCACCACCCTCTTAGTGAAAAAGTTTTCCTAATATCCAATCTAAACCTCCCCCATTGCAACTTGAGACCATTACTCCTCGTTCTGTCATCTGCTACCATTGAGAACAGTCTAGAGCCATCCTCTTTGGAACCCCCTTTCAGGTAGTTGAAAGCAGCTATCAAATCCCCCCTCATTCTTCTTTTCTGCAGACTAAACAATCCCAGCTCCCTCAGCCTCTCTTCATAAGTCATGTGCTCTAGACCCCTAATCATTTTTGTTGCCCTTCGCTGGACTCTCTCCAATTTATCCACATCCTTCTTGTAGTGTGGGGCCCAAAACTGGACACAGTACTCCAGATGAGGCCTCACCAGTGTCGAATAGCACTCCGGGCATATGGTTTACCACAAAGTGGCTGGTGTAAAAGATATTCCTGAAGTAATTGCTGGCTCTGCGACAATGGTGGTGGTGGGGGGAGGGAGGGGGTGTTTCCTATTTGCCATTCAGGTAGCACTGTGGGAGGGAGGTGGAAGCATCCATATGGATTGCCCTGTCCAGCTGCTTATGGGGCCCAATTGCACAAGCCATGCAGCCATGGAGTCCTCTGAACTGCAGCACAGGGTACCATGCAGGGGACTCAGGCCATGGTGTGAGTAATACAGCAGAAGCTGCTACTCTTGTCATTAGTGATATGAGCCACACAGATAGTTCTTTCTGCTGAGCTCTGTCCTCCACCACCACCTCCAGGTAGTGCTAGAAAATACACCCTTTCCTGGAATTTGACTCTCAATCTGGATTTCCTGTGTCACAAAACGCTTGCAGCTATTAGCACCCAGGATTGGGTCAAAATTCATGAGGGAATCAACAGGATGCTGCATTAGCTTCCACATGGCTTAGCCTGTTATGACTGCATGCAAATACTCACACATCCACAGCCTTTCTCCTCCCCACCCCGACATGTTTCTGGACAAAATTCAAACCGCAGTCATATTTGTTGGGGACATATGATTGTCACTTATGGATTGCATGGATACCTCTAACTGAAATGTACTAGATTTGTGAATGGAACACTGTTTCCAGGCAGCTCAATAGAATATAGAATGTATTCAGAGCAGCATACTTACAGGCATGGCAATGTAAGGTTATTATTTTTAAGAAATAGGAATGAATGACCTTAGCAAAAATCTGTGTCTTTCCAGTAAAAATACACTTTAAATGTGGTGGTTATTGTTTGCATGTCCCGGTTGCCTTTTTGAACTCCATGTGCTGGTGGGGTGGAGTGGGGAGTGCCATGCCACTGGCATACAATCCGCCATTAGCAGCTACACGCTGCTAGCTGGGGCTTCTCATAACTTTTGCATTGGTTCATAGAGTGGAAATCCCCTCCCATTCCTGTATTAATAAACCTTAAAATGGAGCCAGAAACTTACCAGGCTTAGGGGTGGCTTCTTTCCCATCTGTGTCTGCTGCAGGGTCCACAGCAGGCTATTTGTCAGGGGTTGCATCAGCTACAGTGAGTCTGGACCCAGAATGTGGTGTTGCTGCTGCTCCTTTTCCAAAGCCTACTCTGGAACTAGTGTCAGTAACAGAGTGACTTGATTGTCCCTACTTGGTGCCTGCTGCTGGCTCCCATCAATCCCCATGTTGGATTCCGGGGCCAGCAGGGCACCATCTCAGCTGACCAGGTCATCGTGCCAACCACCCAGTCAAGCTCCTCATAAAACGGGCATGATTTTGGCCAGTTGCCCAAGGTGAGGTTCTTGTCCCTGGTTTTCCGGTACTCACCGTTGAGCTGCTTAATCCACACCCTGCACTGGTCACTGGTCTGGTAAATTTGCAAAGCTGCCAGCTTCTTTTCTGTTTGCTAGGTTGCATGGTCATTCCTGGTGCTCTTACTAAAGTCCACAGTTTTACTGGACTTGCACCCGAGATTTACCAAAATCAGGCTGTGTTCCTGTGATCATGAAGCAGCATGCTTTGCAAAATGCTTATTCTGTTCAGTCTCCACTGCAAACATAGAAGGCTCTCTGGTGTGTTTGCAGATCAGTGGTATGTAACAAAGTCTTTCCCAGAACAAATCATCCCAGGCAGTCCCTATCCTCTGCCTGGTCTGTGTCATGTCCCCATTGGCTGGTAGGGGAACCCAGGCCCACCCTGTACTCTGGGTTGCAGCTCAGGGGCCCCCTGGTCAGAGCCAAGCCCTGCACTGTCCCACCTTGCTGCTTTCACCCTGTACTTTTTCCGACCTTCCTAGCTTCCCCCTCCTCTGGGTTTGCCAGCCTCCTACCTCCCTCCTCTCAGGAAGTAACTGTGGACTACTCTCTAGCCCAGGGATCAGCAACGTTTGGCCCGCGGCCCGCCAAGGTAAGCCACCTGGTGGTCCAGGCCTGTTTGTTTACCTGCTCCGTCCACGGTTCACTGCACCAGGCCAATGGGGGCTGCGGGAAGTGGCCCGGGTCAAGGGATGTCCTGGCTGCTGACTCCCGCAGCCCCCATTAGCCTGGAGTAGCGAACCGTGGCCAGTGCGAGCTGCGATCGGCCGAACATGCGGATGCGGCAGGTAAACAAACCAGCCCGCCAGGGGGCTTACCCTGGCAGGCAGCATACCAAAGATTGCCGATCCCCGCTCTAGACCCTAACACACCTCCCTTCTCTCAGGGAGTGATTGCAGCCTACTTCCCTACAGCCCCTTCTGTTGCCAGCTTTCTGGCTTATATAGGGCCCTCCAGCTGAGCCTGCTTCCAATCAATTCCTGCTCCCTGGCTCCTCCTCCAGGTGTTGCCTGTGGACTTAATTGGCCCACCTGGCCCCCTTAATGCCTTCAGTCCTGTGTGGACACCCCAGCACAGGGGGTTAAGTGGGCTACAGATTGTTGTAATAAGCCATAAATCCAGTATCTCTATTTAGTTCATGATTTTTAGTATCTAGCAAAGTTATGAATTTAAGTTCCAAGACTCATCTTTTGAAGGTGTTGCACAGGATGAGGACTGAGAGGTCAGATACAGAGTGATCACTTTGTGAAAATTGTTCACCTATACAGGTGATATGGTGTTTTTTATCTTCTATCATTTTTCTGTGAGAGTTCGAGAGTGTAGTGATTGTCTGGTTTCATCTGCATTTAGTGCATGAGGTATACCACACGTTGTGATAGGCACACATATGACCTGCGGATCTTGAAAGGTGTGTTGATCGTTGTAGCCGTGGGAGTATGTCTACAGATTTTGCATCTGTTATTCTGGCAGGGTCTGGTGCTGCTTTGAGTTGGAGTGACCTGGTATGTGTGGAGCTTTCTTCTGGTTATGAGCTTGGAGAGGTTGGCAGGTTGTTTGAAGGCCAGAAGAGGGGGTTCAAGAAAGATTTATTTCAGGATGTGGTCCCCTAATTGTATGCAGGATTGAAAGAAAGATTGTGTAAGAGTAGAGACAGGTCCAAGTTGTGAAGTAGGAATCTCTCTAAGAAATGTGATTTGGCTTTGGCAGGAAGAAGCATGAGTGCTATGCTCCAGCTTAGCAGTCTGTTCTACTCTTGGGCAGAGAAAATAGTCTCATAACCCATCATTAAAACTGGGTTCAGTAAATACTCAGCATATTAAGAAGAGATCCTCTATGTCCCTGTTCTCTTTAGCTGTATGATTTCTTCTAGCTAACAATAGATTAACATCTTTTAACAAGTACTAATTTGAAGCTGTTAAAATTCTTGTTGCTTACTAAAATACATGTGTTTTGCTCTTTGATTATTGGGCTTTGTTGTAGCAGTCTGATATAAAGCTCCAAGGATTGTTTGTTTTCATTGAAAGTGGGATTTTACCTTTTAAAGGGGGGAAAAACAGAATGTTGTTTGTTTCTGCACTTTCTAAAAGGGATTGAAAGGAAATGGGATAGGCTGGTGTGGGTAGAAATGAGTTATAATAGTTTATGGAGGTGCTTTGTTTAGATCAGGCCTTTTTAATTGATTACCATCTGCTGCCTCTGCAAATGCGTAGATGATAGTGCGCAATTATGTGGTCCGTTGTCATGACATGGAAGGAGAATTAGTTTTTATTTCTGTAGAGAGAATTAAATAGAAAAAATAGCAGGCTTAATGTGGCAGCTTTATCTTCTTGAAAACTCGTGTGTGTGTAAGTTGCAGACTCTTCAGGGCAGAGACCATAGTTTATTTGTGAGTATATAATAGTATATAGCACAATGCAGCTCCAATCAGGGGCTGGTGCTGGTAGGGATCATCCTGACACAAATAGATGATACTATAAGTGAGCATGTGTATCTGTCTGTCTAGATATTATATCACCGCCCTGTTTATACTTGTTGAAGTGATCCTGACAGCATTCCTATGAGATAGGGAAGTATTATCCTCATTTTATGCTGGGAAACTGAGATCATGTGATCTGCCCAAAGTCACATGAAGTCTGTCACACAGTTGGGTATTGTACCCAGGTATTGTGAGTTCTAGTCCAGTATCTCTAACCACAAGACCAATCCTTGGCCTCTTAATAAATGTTTCTGATATTGGGTTGCTTTTCTGGAGGTTTGCATTAAAACCATAAACTGGTTTTAAAATTTAAATTTAAAAACTGGTTAGTTAATAAATTGGTTAAAAGTTTTTGTCTTTTCTTAAGGGTTAGTTTTATGGTTTATTCATTCAGTCAGAAGTCTGAGGTTATCTTGATTTATTTTGTTATATTTTTTGGCTCAGAAGTCTTAACTCTTTCCTATCACAGTCATTCGTCCCTTCTTTCTTCTCACTGTGCAGAAATCAGTTAAATTTTTAACTAAATATATTACAGCTTGTTTTATGAAACCATATTAAATACAGGCAAGACCAAATATGAAATAGTTTGAGTAAAATACATTGACTGCTATGAGAGATTCATCTTTCCTTTTAATTCCCTTTTTCTTTCTTCTCCCCTCTCCCACAACCACACATATGAGGCACATATTCCAAAGTAATGCCCTTATGAGTCAGTTCAGTGAAAGTTTTCCTAATTTAGATATGGATTTAGTATTTTTCACTGCTCTGCAAAATTAGGGTTGTAAAACCTCTAGAAGGTAAACAGAAACAAATACTTGACCCATTGCTGTTGCTGTCTTTCAAAGTGAAATTTGAAACTATTACTATATTAGGATTACAGTATTGCCTACAACATGTTAAGTTCTTCTTAATATTTATTTGCTTCCAAAGAATTCACAAATCTAAAATAAGTCCCAGGTGGGTGTAATAGAGAAGATGGGAGATGAGGGTTGAGGAAATAGTGATAGGAACAGGAATTGCATATACTAGCTATAAAATTATGTCCACACCATACACACAGAGAAGTTAAATAAAAACATAAAGTAGTCCCTGCTCGAAGCTGCAGTGTTACATTGTTTTATTTCTTAGAGTTCAGAATGATAACACACAAGAACCCAAAACCAGAGAGAGAGAGCGAGAGCAGACTTCTCCCTAAAACTGAGGCACAATTCAATTCACTTTACTCTAGGGTGACTTTCTCCATACTGACTCTGATTGCATAGTTCTACACAGCACCTCTTAACCTGGAAGCAGGATCCAGAACCATCTCCTCTGTGCACACACACTCTTAAAGCAATAGTTTGCAATTCCAGCACATTCCTCAATACGACAAAATAATTGGCATGTTTGAAATGAAAATAAAGTTTGTTTTGTTTTTTTAAATATTTATAAATCAAGTTTATGTGCTTGTGGGAGAATCAGGCAGACAGAGGATGGAGACTGGCATTGTTGGAGCCAAGAGGTCAGTGAGTTAGTGTACAATAGCAATGTGCAGGCCCTACTCCAAAGTGGTTTTGTGAAAATAAAGAAATATGGATTATGACGGAAACCTGGTTGTGGTTTTAACTATAATCTAGCCACCATCCTATTTTCTATATCTTTGATACATCCAAACTGTAGACATCAAAGCAGAAAATGCAAAATGTGTTATGTAGTGGAAGTGGGAAAATCTGTCTTTGTCAAACATACTTTCTTGTCATTATCTAATTCTTCTGGAAGAAATAGCTAGAAAGTCAAATTCATGAAAAATTATGCTGTTTGTTGAGTATGCGTCAGTATGGTTCACACTGCAGGTGCACATGTGCCTCAAGTGTGAGAGATTGACGTATTTTGAATTGCCATGTCCGTCAGGGCCGCGCAATATACTCTCTGCCTCCTTGAGCTCCCGTAGGAGGACATAAAGGATGGGGGGCACAACCATCCCTTGGTTTCTTCTTACCATCCGTGACTGCAAGATGGAACCTAGCAAGTCTCCAACCCCTCCATCCTTTAACTCCAGCTAAACTCTCCAGAACTCTCACCACTCGCTGTAGGAAAGTACACCAAATACACTTCACCCATCTGGACTAATTTCTTATTTTCGGACCATTGTACATACCTCCCCCAGTACAGATTCACATATACAGGGCAGCTCAACCAGTTTTGTCTCATGGTAGACTCTGAGTCTTTGGGCTTCAAGCCCAGCCCTTCCTGTGAAAGGATAATCCCACTAACAAATAGGCATAGCAAATGCTTCTTGTGCTTGGGCAAGAGTCAGGTGTCAGATGCTCAGTATGCCAGTTGTTCTCTTTGAGGACTCACAAGTTGTGGGACACTATTGAAGCTCCACTTACTGGAGTAGTCAATGAAACTGTTTGGATCTGCAGGAGTCAGATACCAGATTAAACAGTGTTCATGAATGCCCCCTTTCCAGTAGCCATGCAATGATCAAGGCTGACATGGAGAGAATCTCAGCACCAT
Source organism: Natator depressus (assembly GCF_965152275.1). Classification (NCBI taxonomy): domain Eukaryota; kingdom Metazoa; phylum Chordata; order Testudines; family Cheloniidae; genus Natator; species Natator depressus. The sequence goes on from NC_134235.1 coordinate 9,745,349, forward strand.
AAAAGAGATCAAACGCCAAAAACAACTTCATCAGTAAGGAAGCCAATACCATTGGCACCAATGTCAGAGCCAAGTCTACCAGTACTGAAGCCCAGCACCAAGTGAGGCCATTCCAAATGTGAGGACAAAGATTCTAGATGGATTTTAATGTTCTCCTGTAGAAACTGCATAAAGAAATGACTAAGCCCCACACCAAATCCAGGGCTAGTGACAAGGAGCTGACCTATTATGGCACTGACAAAACCTACATTGGGACCGACCCCATTGCAACTGATGATTGTGCAGCCAAGAACTCCAGCAAAGTCCTTCACAGTACATATATATATATATATATATATATATATTCTTGGAGATTTCCAGTCCTATATTGTAAGCAACCTTGGTACCAAGACTACCTCCAGCACCAGTGTGGACCCCTGTACCGAAAGCACCATATGTTATGGTACCTCCTTTAAATGACATCTATTCCTCATCTCCCTCACCAGGATATGACTTCTCAACTCCCTCAAGCATGGAACCCTCTCTCTGACTGTGGACCGAACATGCACTTCTCCTTATAGGATCTTGACTCACCAACAGAAGGAGTGGCTTTGACTGGCCATCATCAGACAAGTTAGCCATATCCTAACGGAATATTTACCATGGTCGTCCTTCAAGGAGCAGACCCCGTTCCATTCTAGAAAAAGGATATCAGACTACCCAGTGGCATCGTTGAGCAGGCCACTGACATTGGGCCAAGAGGAATGTCAGGAACTATGGCAGGATATGGGCCCAGAGGAGCAAAACATTTCTATTTTGCCTCCTAAAGACTTTTTGTCATTGTCATCAGGCAAAGTGGTAGACCGAGTACCAGGACTGGAGGATTTTAATAAATTTCAAGATCTGATTATAGATTCTAATGCCAGAAGGGACCATTGTGATCATCTAGTCGGACCTCCCGTGTAGCACAGGCCATAGAAATTCCCCAAAAGAATTCCTAGAGCATATCTTTTAGAAAAACATTCAATCTCGATTTAAAAATTGTCAGTGATGGAGAATCCACCATAACCATTGCTAAAGTGTTTCAATGGTTATTTACTCTCACCATTAAAAAATGTATGCCTTATTTCCCATCTGAATTTGTGTACTTTCAGCTTCAGCCATTGGATTGTAATATCCCTTTCTCTGCTACATTGAAGAGCCCATTATTAAACAGTTGTTTCCCAAGTAGGTACTTATAGACTGTAATTAAGTCATCCCATAACCTTTTCTTTGTTAAGATACATAGATTGAGCTCTTTCAGTGTATCACTATCAGGCATGTTTTCTAATCCTTTAATCAGTCTCATGTCTATTCCCTGAACCGTCTCCAGTTTATCAACATTCTTCTGGAATTGTGGACACATGAATTCGACACAGTATTCCAACAGCAGTTGCTTCAAGTGCCAAGTACAGAGGTAAAATAACAGCTCTACTCCTATTTGATATTCCCCTGGTTATGCATCCCAGGATTGCATTAGCACTTTTGGCCTAATCATCACACTGGGAGCAGATGTTCAGCTGATTATCCTCCATGGCCCCCAAATCTTTCAGTCATTTCTTCCTAGAATAAAGCCCCCCATCCTGTAAGTATGGCCTAAACTTTGTTTTATGATAATAGCAGACACTTTAGAGGTGGAGAAATCAGTTATCCAAGGAAAAATCTCATAAATTGTTCAATATACTGATGATTTTGGGCCCAGGCAGAATTGCGCTTCCAATAAAGGCTGGTCCCAGTGGGAGACACCCTCTCATTGTTTGTTCAGATAAGCTTCCTTGTGAACTATGAGAAGTCCTCTCTCTTCCCGTCTCAGATGATAGAGTTGATAGTGGGTAGGATTGCCTCTCAGTGAGCAAAAGCCTACCTCCCAGAGGGCAGGTTGCAATCTCTCCAAATATACACTACCTAAAGTCAGGTCCCACAATGGTGTGTACTTGTTTAGGCCTTTTATGTCACGTGTTGGCATGTCAGTATGTGACACTGTTTAAGAGACTTTGCCTCTGGCTGAGGTCTGTGTACTTCCCATCCAAACATCAGAGTCTCATTTTCAGTCCTCCAGGAGCTGTGGCTAGACCCTAAGGATGCACAAAAAGGGGTTTCCTTGGTTGTCCCCTCTGTGACCGTGATAGTCATCACAGACACGTCAGGAACAGGTTGGTGAGCCCATCTAAACCATCTGCAGATGCAGAAGACCTGGCCCCAGGACCACTTGAATTTCCATGCAAACACCCTGGAGCTTAGAACCATAAGACTGGCCTGTATAGTATTCCTGCCCATCCTATAGAACTCTACAGTGCAGATTTAGACAGATAATACATCTGCAAAGCACTATATAAATAAGCAGCAAGGAGTTTGATCATCATCCCTCTACCAGGAAGCTATCAAGCTATGGGCTTCATATTATCAGTACAAATAATCCCACTAGCTCAGCATCTTCCTGGAATGCAGACTTCTTGAGCAGACATGCCGTAAGCAACCATCTGGGCCCACTGCAGAAGTCCATCACAGAGCCAGTATTTGATCAGTGGGAGATTCCCACAATAGACCTTTTTTCTACCAAAGACAACAGCAAATGCCCCAACTTTTGCTTCAGAGAAGGAATGAGTGTAGGCTCATTGTCAGATGCCTTCCTGCTACAATGGACTAACTGCTTCCTATATGCTTTTCCACCAATCTCCAGGTTGATATCCAAGGTTAGACAGGATAAGGCCAGAATGATCCTTATAGTTTCTTATTGGCCGCTGATCTTTGTCAAACATTATGCCCTTGACCTTACAGCTAGATGAGATGCCAAGTTTGGGAGAGCAGTGCAGCAGTTGTTGTTTGAATAAAACAGTTGAAGCACCTTATTCCTATCGTTCAAGGAGGGTACTGCTTGACAGTACCTTACCGTGGGATCCATGCTGGCACGTACTCAAAGAAGAAAGAATGGTTGCTTACACTAAGAGTAACTGTGGTTCTTCAAGATATAGTGGTCAGTGCGGAAACCATGATATTCTCTCCATCCCTGTATTTTGGAGTCCTCAGCAACATGGGCTTTGATTCAAAGCCTTTGAATCGTTAGGGAACTGACAGATAGTCACACTGTCCAATCCTTTATGCCCTCATATGGGAGCATGTGGACACACAGGATACATGTGTGGCCCCAACAGACATAGCTATTCAAAAGACTCCAGTCTCACACACGAGGCACATGTGCATCTACAGTAGGACCTGTACTGACAACATTTTGAAGAACCACATTTTTGTAAGGTAAGTAATTGTTGTTTCTCAACTCTGCCACTGTGTGATGTTGGGCTAGCCACCGCTCTGTGCCTGGTTTCCTCATCTATAGAATAGGGTTAATTATATTTACCCATTTTTGAAAAGCAATTTGAGATCTTTGGTTGAAAAGAGCTATATGAGTGCTAAATATTAAAATGATTGATCATTTGTCTAACATTATTATTTATTTCCATTAATGCCCTGTGTGTGCTACATACTGTGCAAACATATAAGAAGGCACAGTCCCTGTCCTGAAGAGCGTACAGTCTTAACAAAGAAATGCATTAGAAATTTGTATTTTGATTTCCTTTGACTTGTGCTAACTAAGGGGTTGATAACAATGGACTAAGGGCCCCCTATTGTATTCTGTGTCTGCAAATGTCAAACGGATTGACCTGACAGCCATTAGGACCTTGCTCTGGTTAATAACCTGAGCCTCGGAAGTGCCTTTTAAACATGTTGCCCAAGGGGAGCTAAGAGTTTAAACATGCTGTTCTGTTTTTCACTTGGAAATGGCACACCCAGTTTTCAGTGTCTGGGCCGCCATTGAAGTATCATAGAATCTGGATATAGAAAGACCTGTTGATCATCCTTTCCATTTAAAAAAAGAAAAGAAAAAAGAATGTGTGTTGTTAATTTGAATACTTCAAGGAAACCCAAGTTTTTTCAGTATGAGCTGTTAGATGCACAAGGAAGGAATGATTACCAATAGAATAGTGTTCTATGTATGGTGGTGTGTGACACTATTGCTGTAGTAAAAAAAATAATAATTTTTTTTTACACTAGAAATTACTGCTCTTTGGAGAACTAGTAACTCAGCGATGTTAGTTTGCATCAGGCTTAAAGTTAGAATGCTGTACAAGTTCTGAATGCCATAAAGAATTTTTAATTTTATAAAACCTAGTATAATTTAGTTTAGCCAAGTTTTATTAGGAGATCTGGAAAAATAATTTTGGCTTAATAGCTTTCTTTTTTTTTTGCTTGAACTAAAATAGAATCAACTCTGAAAACATAACAGGTTATTAGTTTATAATAGGCTGTTTTCATTCTACATGAATAATAGCTGCTATTGTGTATTTTTAGGACAGACTACTCAGTGTTTATATTGCATGCGTACATCTTTATAAAATTCTCAGGAGACCACTGATTTCTATGAAAAATTGACTAAGGTTAATAACATAAATCATAGACAAAAACTGTGTGTTAAGAGTTAAAGTTGAGGGCAAACATCAGTAATACAGAATAAAACACATAACAGGGGTGGTATAATTATCTCAGAACCAAGCCTTATAAATCTAGAAAAGTCAGAGTTGATGATAAATGTAAAAGAGATCCAAACATGTTAAGAAATGGAAATGCATCTTTATGGTACCTGGTTTCTTTTTTCTACAGATTCCTATAGGGAATGTTCTTGCTCTTGTCTCTGTGAAGATGATTTGGATTACCTGCCACCATTTTGCACTAATTTACTCTTTATATTTTGAGTGTTTATGGTACTTTCAGAGCAGAGTTCTTCAATTTGTTCCACATAGTGCTGCTTAGACGACTATCCTGAGCTGCTTAGGGAATTTATAGAACAAGGCCAATACGTGTTGTAAAGAAAACTGACTTCAGGTTCAGATGGTTTACATTGCCAGCTTATTTTGTCACCTTCGTGGTTGGGGATGTTGCTAGGATATGATGTGACTTGAAAGCATATAATACATTTATGTGTAACTAGATTCTGTAGAAAATTTAAACCTCTGCTGCTTATTTCCTTGTGATTTATTTAAGAAATGTATATTCTCACTATTCTCAATGACTTGTGCATTCTGTAAAAGTAGACAACAAGAGATGCAAAAATGAGGTTATTATTTGTATTTTATTACAGTGGTGTCTGGGCACCTCAGTGAAGGTTCAGGGCCTCACAGTGCCAGCTGCTGTGCAGACAGATAAAAAGACAGTCCCCGGCGCAGAGAATTTACAGTCTAGGTGTCCGACAGGATGTGACAGCCAGACAAAATACACAGGATGGGAGTGGGTTGGAGGATGAAATAACAAATAGTACAGAGTTTAGAAGGAAAATGGAAGTTTCAGCTTGCCAGTAGCCTAACTAGTGCCAGACACACTGCTACTTCAACAGATACGATCAGATAAGTCATAATTTGATTAAAATAGGATTCATCTGACTGGGTTAAGAATTTTTTCTTTAAAGAGAAATTTCAAGGGGACTATGGGCAAAGTTATTATAGTTGCCTAAACTCCGTGGAGATATGAAAGCAAACTAAGTAGTGAGAATTAACCATTCAGGTCCTTCCTCTTTTGCAGAGGAAAATGAAATCTGAGTCTAACTGGGTACCTTGTACTAATTAAAGTTAATTGACATTGGTTTCCTTGTGTTCTCTGCTCAGTGGATTACTTAAATCATTGGTGCAACTCCGTAGTATGGTACTTGGAATGGAAATTGGTGCCAACTCCAGAGGGAGTTGCCGAGTAGTATAGAGCAAGAAATCAGAGGACAGTAAAACTGGGTTAAACTAAATGTTTAGGAAATGTCAGTAGTTAGTCCTGTGGGATTATTCTGCCGGGGGAGGGGGACATTTTGAGAGTCAGGAGATATTTAACACTTACTACTTTACATAAAATTGTTAGTAAATATATTGACATGTTAATCCATAGTACAAAACCTTTTGGCCAGTTGTGTCAACACTATTTAAATATTCTTTTCTCAAGATCTATTTTAGTCCCAAAATACAACGCATATTCAGTGAATAATCAATCGGTGACAGCTAATCCTTCATAACACTTAGCAAAGGTGGCATACCATCCGTTGAAACAGCCTGGCTAAGCAACAAAAATATATAAATGAATGTGTCTGGTTTAATAAAGATTTAAATTAGTTTAGGGCTTGTACAAACTTATGAATAGATTTTTGACACGATGGACTTGTTAAATTTAGGACAAATGCATGACTAACATGTTCATTGTGTAGTGATCATAGTGCTTCATAGCTGCCTACTCTGAATAGCTGTCTCGTAGTCCCCCAGAATATTAAATCACCCAAAGTATTCATACAAAGGAAATGCAGAAATCTTTATCATGAGGTTTTGGTCGGTAACTTGTACTGCTAAATCTCTGTTGATACTGTGACTAACTATTTGTAGTATCTGTACAAGTCTGCTTCTTAAAATTTGCAAAATATTTAACTGAAAAAGTGAAGAGAGTAAATCATTTGTCTGAATCATTGTCAGGTAAAATGAATTTGAAGATACAATCTGTATGTAGGCAATAGTCTCTGAACACAATGGGCAGCTGAATTCTGATTAACTGTGCTATTCTTTAATTCATTTAAAAATGCCATGCAGTGAATCATTCAGTGAGTCATTCAGGTGAAGTTTAAATTAATACTTTAAAGAAATTATAAAATGCAAGCAAACTCTTTTTTGTTGTGGTGCTGATGGGAAAGCTATGCATTTCTGGATAGACATATGAATGAAAGGTGCTATTATACCTTGCTGTGGTACAGATATCTCTGTTTTTTAAAACCATTGGCTACTAGCATTGGCTGCAGGAAAAAATATGGTAGATTACTTTTTTTCAAAAGCCCACTGAGGAATAATGGGGACATGAGTTTTCAAGTACATAAAAGGTGGTTACAAGGAGGAGGGAAAAAACTTGTTGTTCTTAACATCTGAGGATAGGACAAGAAGCAATGGGCTTAAATTGCAGCAAGAGCAGTTTAGGTTGGACATTAGGAAAAACTTCCCAGCTGTCAGGGTGGTTAAGCACTGAAATAAATTGCCCTAGGGAGGTTGTGGAATCTCTGCTTAATCTGCTCTTAAAAATCTCCAGTGACGAACTCTGGTCAGGAATGATCGAGATAATACTTAGTCCTGCCTTGAGTGCAGGGGACTGGACTAGAAGACCTCTCGAGGTCCCTTCCAGTCCTACGATTCTATGATTCTAAGTTGTCTGTTATCACACACTGGGATGTGTTGAAGTAAAGTTACTGAACTCATGCTGAGACGCTGCTTATGGTAACTGCTCGGAGAGCAATAAGTGAGCATGAAGGAACAGTCCTATTTTTCTCTGTCTTTCCCTGTCTTTATTCCTAACTTAGAAAAATAAATAAAATTAAATAAACCAGATCCTTTAGAAGTGCCTCATCCTCAAGTCTTGACCAAGGTATTGGGAAAACTTTTTATATTGCCTTGATGCTATCAGGTCTGCTTCTGTACTTTTTTCTGCTTACTGCTCATCTTTGTCCTATATTAAATATACATTCAAAATGAAACCCTTACCTTTTCACCAAGTATGTGAACTCTTACCTCTATGATTCACTCCCTTCTCTGTCCAGCCCGATGGCTCAAAACACCTTAAACCAAGCTCACAGTAGAGTCACACTCTGACCAAAACCAGCCACACTACCCTTCCACTCTTGCCTCAAGACCATCAATGCTCCCTGTCTCCCGCTCTCCCTCCCTCCCTCCCCCAAGTCCTAGACCATTAAATTCACCATTTGGAGCCCAGGCTTCAAAACAAAACTTCACTTCTTCCCTTCAGATGACCTGCTTGCAGGCTACACAATAGCTGGACAACTTCCTGATAATCTGTCTGTGCCTCTGCCACGGTACCAAAAAGAGCTCTTCTAAGAGCTTCCTGAGTGACAAATCTTCCATAGTAGCAGCAAAGATGCTTAGAATTTAATGTCCATCAAGACCAAATTATATCCTAGTGTTTTTTCCTCTCGGGCAAATTTGAGGAAACGTGGCTGGGCAGTGTGGGGAAGTTTTCAAGTATGCATTGTCTTCCTCTGTTGTACAACCTACATGGGCAGCCTGAATCTTTCATTCCTCGGTACTTCATACCAGTACTAAAATGCACATAACACACCCCAACACAAGTGCAACTTGCTACTATTTATTTAATGCTATAAATGGCTGAGCTTACAGGGACGTTGTCCCTTGATGGATGCCAATCACTGAATCCTAGGGTTGCCAGGTGTCTGGTTTTCAACTGGAAAGTCCGGTTGAAAAGGGGACCTGGCAGTGCCCAGTCACTGGAGTAACCATGATCAGCCTCCCTACCAAGAGGTAGGAAGAGCAGCAGCTGCTTGCAGAGAACTGGTTGGCTTCCAGACCTGGCTGTAGCCTCTACAGCAGAGAGGTAGGTACTGGCACTGCTGCCTAGGATTGCCAACTTTCTATTTGCAGAAAACCGAACACCCTTGCCCCGCCCCTTCCCCGAGGCCCCGCCCCCACTCATTCCATCCCCCCTCCCTGTGTCACTCACTGTCCCCCACCCTCGCTCATTTTCACTGGGCTGGGAGTGCAGGAGGGGGTGAGGGCTCTGGAGTGGGGCTGGGGATGAGGGGTTTGGAGTGCGAGTGGGGGCTCAGGGCTGGGGCAGAGGGTTGGAGTGTGGGAAGGAGTTCGGGGTGTGGGCTCTGGGTGGTGCTTACCTCAGGCGGTTCCCAGATATGGCTGGCATGTCTCTCTGGTTCCTAGGCACAGGGGCAGCCAGGTGGCTCCCCCGCCTGCAGGCACCACCCCTGCAGCTCCCACCGGCCGGTGCTCAGGGTGGGGCAGCACGCAGATTCCCCGTGGCCATCCCTGCGCGTAGGAGCCAAAGGGATAGCCACTTCTGATAGCCACACAGAGTCTGCCTTAGCCGCACTGCAGGTGGCCAACTGAACTTTTAACAGTCTGGTCAGCGGTGCTGATCAGAACTGCCAGGGTCTCTTTTGGTATCTAATAACACATAGAGAACATAATAACACAGAGAAAAGAGTGGGGATGGGCCTTTAACCAAATTAGAGTTAAACTTTTTTTAATATTAGTGACTGTGGTACGTCTCATAATCTGTTTAGCCCTCACTTAAATCAGTTTAGTTTAATTTAGTAATTTACTAGTACATGCTAAACAAGGGTTAAATGGGTTTAAGTGCATGTACATCAGGGATGATCTGTTTAACTACACAGACTTCAAATTAATTTAGTTAAGATTGTACGACTTTTCTTATATAGACAAGCCCGAAGTATTAGAATACAATTGCAAATAGATGCACATTGGTAAATGTCAATATGTATTTGTATAATACCACACTGAATCTGCTCATTAGGTTTGCTTCATTTGAGTGTGCAATCAGTTTTCTCTTTTAAAAAAAAAACAAAGTCTCCGAGAAGATATGTGGGGAAAATCTACCTATAGAACAGGTGAGACATTTAATGAACGCTCCTAAGGCTAGAGGGTTTTTTACATAATTTTTCTGTGGAGAATTTTGTTGTAGAAAGTAATCAAGTATGAGAAAAAAGTTTTCCAAAAGGCAAAGAACAAATATTTCTTTTAAACCTCTCATGATGAGCTAAAAGAAAAGGAGTACTTGTGGCACCTTAGAGACTAACAAATTTATCTGAGCTACAGCTCACTTCATCAGATGCACGTCTCATGAATCAGCACTATCTTGCTCAATCACACCAGCTTCCTGGGACGGGGGAGCGAGCGATGGGGGTGGGGCAGAAGGAGCGAGCAGGGGGTGTGGCCTCAGGGGAAGATGTGGGGCAGGGGCAGGGCCCCAGGGGAAGAGGTGAGGCAGGGTGTCTGGTTTTCAGCAATTAGAAAGGTGGCAGCCCTACTGAATCCTACTGGGGCCCTCAGTGGCTCCCAGATCTCCATCCAGGATTTGTATTTTCCAGGCAAGGCATTTTCCAGACAAGTAACATTCATAGTGGAAGCAGTTTAATACATATACTCTTCGTGGGTCTAGAAATAGAAATCCACAGATAGCATTATACTCCCAGCCAATGAGGCAAGGAGGTAAAAGGAATAAGCAAGCAAAACCAGAATAAAAGCAGCAGCCTCTCCTTTCTGGTCTGTCTGTAAAATTCTTTGCGTAATGCAGCATAACAAAAAAATATAGGATACCTGCCACATTCTTGAGAGGATGAGGGAAAAGAAGAAGAATAACAAAAGCAGTTATCAGAAGGTAATTGCTTGTTTTCAACTGATTACTTTTTCTCCCATCCTACGTCTTGAATTTCTGACAGGAAAGTGGATGTAGCAAGATTTGTGATTGAAGAAAGAGGGACACTGACAAAAGCAATTGTACCTTTACTTCCCGAATGGTAGATGAATGCATGGTTAGTGACTGTCTATAGAGAAGCAATTCATAGTACCTCTGTGTAACACTGCTCGTTAAATGGTCATTAAAACTGTTCAAGAACCTTCTTAGCTTGGGCCCAAATCTGGCAAATGAGAACTTGCATTCAAATAGATGGGTGCTGGAAGGAGTCGTCTGTGGGCGAAATCGTATGCGGACGGTTCAGAGTTTTGGTCTTCTAGCCTAGAATACTATTATTAAATATGTCTCTGAATTCCAATTAAGATTTCACACTCATCTTCAGGGCTTAGACACACAACTTCATACATTTGGGCTAAACTATTGTAGGGTTTAATGCTGTATATGAAAAAATTGGAGAGCTTTTGTTTTTCATGAAATTACACGTTTTCTTTCAGATACAGGTGACGCATAACACAATTTTTTGATCACTTAGAGGAACCAAGATCTGTACTCAGTATGGGAAATTTAGGGTATGATTAAAACTGTATGTAACAAGCAACCTGATACATTTTCATGTCAGTACTCCTAAGGGGAAGCAGTGCAAAAGGAAGCTTGATAAAGTTGAGTGAAACAACTTTACATTATCTGTCTGAAGTGAAACTACTGTGTTTTTTAGGATGTACTACATTATTTCTGGTCAATATTTCATTTAGTCTCATTTTGAATATAAAATCTTAGACTGTGTTGCTGGTACAGCAGCAACACATTTCTACAAGACCTTCATTTGTCTCTCTTGCATTAACAATACAGATAATCTAAAGTTTAGTTTCCTCTCAGTAACTTAAAAAATTGTCATCTAAAAGTAACTCAGAGGGCTTTGTAAAAGACTTTGAACATGGCGACATAAATAAATGAAGTCTGAATCTTGATTGGAGCTGTGAAGAGGCAGGTAATTAGATTTTTAAGGGAGAAATGAATTTCATAGTTTTGAAGTGAAATGGCTAAGTCATTTATCTGAAATATGACCTAGCAGGGGTATAAACTCATATATCTGAACATCTTCAAGCCTGGGGTGGGAATGAGAGGGTAGAAATAATTTTTATTATAATCTATATAGATCCTTGTGAGACATTCAAGCGTTAATATGCAGTTGCAGTGTGAAGAATGACAAAAAGGTGGTTCAAATAGTATTTGAACGTACAGACAGGACAGTCTGGCCATCCGCCCTTCTTCGTACAGCAGATATTGAACCACAATAGTCCCAGTTTCATGCATCTTCTGATTATTATCGAATTGACTCAAATTCATCAATATGGTTATTGGAAAAGAAAAGAGTTCTCTGAAAGAGAGCCCATTAAATGACCACTGTACCTACTCTATTTGTACTAATCATTTTTAAATCAATTGAAATGATTGATTTAATAATTTTTAAAATTGTCTTATCTCTGTGACCCACATTGCTGGGAAATCCTTAAATCAAAGCACTAAGTACTGGTAGTGAGTTACATAACACTGAGCTTTATTGGTCATGTCCGCACTGTGTGATGATTATTCACAAACACTGACTCTGTCCATGACCCACTCCTCTGGGAATAAGCAGTTCACAAAAGCTAGGATGAAGTGCGTAAGAGGGAGATTGTATTCTTGGTTGAGGCAGAAACAGTCTCTGGAAATGAGGTTCCAGAAGGGATTAGACTAATTCAGCCTTATCGCTTGTAGGGCATAAAGAAAGATGTCCTGTTGGAAAATATCCTCCAAATGTAACCAGAATGCTGCTGATGATGATTTGCTTGTTGCTGTTTTTATTAATCCTATAAGCAGGGAAAGTAAGAGGAAAAGAAGAATCCAGATAGTCCACTAGGCACCTAAGTGTATCCTGATTTACTTGGGAAGGGCTTAGATACTACATTCTGGGCACTCTGGAAAATATGAAGACAGCTATAATAGAATTTAGTCATTCTCTATTCCCCTCCATACCCATGTGACACCCACCCACCCCCTCCTCCACCCCCCAGCCATGCACACACTTTGAGCACTGTGGCAGAGTTGGATAAATCACCTGTCAATGACCTGCTGCATGATTTGATAAAAATCGGTGCCAACAGTCCAGGGACTCTGCTTCTTGAGGATCCATTCTTCTACTCTCTCTGCTCCGTTCTAGCATGTTGGTAGGATATTGAGAAATATTAGTGTTGCTGTCTAAAAAGCTAGGAATTTGTAGAATAGGACTTTTACCTAAAACATTGCAGACATTGGACAAGAGGACAGGGTAGCTAGACACACAACTTCAAATCCAAACAAGAGTGACTAGCATAATTGTAGCTGCATCAGCCTGGATATTGTCCCATTCTAAAATATGGATACATTTGTTAATAAAATACTTTGGAAATATATCTCCATATGTGCTTCAGATAATTTCTCATCCTTAGTAACTTAGTAGTTTTTCTGTTGAATACAAAGAGGGCTGAATTCGCACTGTAAAGCAAAGATCTGTCAGGGGAGTGCAAAAACCAAGGCTGTTTTGAGTTTATATTAGTACAAATAAGCATATAACACTGGTAATCTTATCTTTCTTTATAACTTAAAATAGCCAAACAAATGTTTTATAAACATTTTAGCTGTTTTTTGTTACATCCAACAGTACACTACCAGACTTTAGCTTAGAGCAAAGTCTTACAGCCACATTATAAGCTCCTGAAAATAGGGGGCTGGTTTAATGGAAATGTTAATAGACCCATAATAAGAAATGTAACATGTGTTGCTATAATTTAAAACCTATCAGAATTATTGCCCTTCTGGGACCTAATAAAAGAGGAACTTTTAGGTTTTTAAACAAAATTACAATGAATCATAAAATGATTGAATTGTTATTAAAAACCTGCTTTTCTTATTTTTGGAATACTTTCTGTCAGTCTTGGTTAACTCTCCAAAACATAGCCTTATAGCGTGCTTATACTGAGCTTTCGATATTCCATGTACTTGAAAGGCAAAGTTAATGGCAAGATTCAGATTCTCTTACATTTGGTAGCACCTGGCTGCTCAGTGTAAGTAAAGGTATCAGAATTTGGCTTTACATTACTTGACCAAGGTCTGTCGGCTAAGAATAGAACCCAGCTGTCCTTACTCTCCGTCCTTTTGGCCAGTAGACTTAAGAATATAGGTTTTCCTGAGATACCAGTTTAACAGCGTCTTCTAGGGTATATTTTCTTTTGATTTTCATCCCTTCTTTTACTAGTGATCTTCCTCAAAACAAATATGTGCAATATAACCAGAAGACAAGCAAGTAAAATATCTTGCATATTTGCCCACAGTTCAGTCACTTGTCCTTCAGAAGAGTGTTCTGAAATGCTTTCAAAGCTCTCATGAATTTCCCTAAATCCCATCCTTGTATGAAACAGTAGTGGCTATGGTGCCCATCATTATTTCCCATTCTCTGGGACTGAAAACTCATCAGCATTTAATGATGAGGTACAGAGTATTTGGAGGGCTGTATCCTCAGATTTCTTTGCAGTCTGCAGGAGACACAGTTCAACAAGCTATGTTCGTGTGGGGTTGGATAAACAGGAAGTAGTAGTTGGAATTGTAGCAGCTTTCTTGATGGAGGGCGTATGTCTACCATTTGTTCCTCCAGCTGGTTTTCAAGCTGGAAATCACGTCTGAGCCGCATCTGCTCATGGTTGACTCATTAGCAGCAGCGACCTTTTTCCTTTTCAGAAGCAGACCTTGCCACAACGATCCGCGCCTTCCACCACTGGGCAGAGTTATTCTCACATGCTGTATGTGGGCCTGTGCTTAAAGACCCCTTGGAAACTTCAGCTGTTACAAAGTGCACTTCCATGCCTCTTACCATGCAGTGTTTCATGTAGCGGGCACATTATACCTTTTCTCCATAGTCAGTAGTGACTTCCTTTGGTTTCTGGATGAAGAACATGGTGTTGGTTTTGACTTATACAGTTCTAAATGGTTTGGGTCCTGACTGTCTCATTTTTTCCTCATACAATAATGTAACACTCACAGTTAGCACATAGTTTTGATCTGATAGAGTCTTAGTCTAAACAGGAGGGCCTGGTGACTGGACACTTCCGGTACAAAGCATTCAGTTGTGGGACATATCCAAATTGTTGACCTTCACAGAGTGGTGCAAGGCTTATATAGAGGGCACTTCAGAATGTAGCCTTCCAGTTTTGACAGGCATTACAGCCCTCCCACAGGTCTACAATCACAGTAAAACTAGAGCATGAGCTAATTCTTTATAATTTAGATACAAAATGTCTGGTCTCACAGACCTCTTTAAGAGGGTTGGGATATGAGGTATGAGAGAGAGAGATGAGGAAGTTGAGGGGAAATGATCTTGTTAATGGCAGAAGGAAAAGCTTTTGTGGATATTGAATGGTTTGAAGGAAGATAATTTTGTTTAGGGATGAGTCAGAGAGTTTTCCTGAAGATTAATCCACTTGGATTTTTGTAAACATGTTTTAGAAAATATGTATAATGGTTACAGCTTTGGGTAGCAGCAAATTAAAATAAATAACTAATCCTTGAAGAGTCCGAGTTAAAGATCTGAAAAACATCCCCTTTCTTTAGGATTTGCCATAAAGATTTTTATGTATATATTAATCGGTGTCAGGCTGAGGTGCAACCAAAATAATTTATTTCCTCTTTTTCCCCTTTCCCAGAATATGACAGATACCTAGCATCTAGCAAAACGATGGCAGCAGCTTACCTTGATCCAAACTTGAATCATACACCAAGTTCAAGTGCAAAGACACACCTCAGTACTGGGGTGGAGCGTTCCCCAGGGGCCATGGAACGAGTCTTAAAGGTCTTCCATTACTTTGAAAGTAGCAGTGAGCCAACAACGTGGGCCAGTATTATCCGGCACGGAGATGCTACTGATGTCCGGGTAAGTCTGTTTCCAGAATTCTTATTCTCTAAAGGCTTGTGTATGTTAATATTAAGCAAGTGTGGCACAGGCAACTCTAAAGGCTAAGGAACACAGATGTTCTGCAGTTTATTTTAAATCTTTATCTGACAGATGCTGTGAATCATTTCAGGCAAAGCTTTAATTTCTAACAATTTTCTCAGAGAAAAGGCAGACGTGCAAATTGTACCTTAACTTGACAGGGCTACTGACATTAATTTAGTTCTCATTTTCTCTGGCATAAAGACTTCAATATGGAAGAACAGCAGCTGAGCTTGATCACACCTGCTTAGATTATTTTACCAGTGCATTTCCAAAAAGGCAAATGTGTGACTTAAGTGAGTAACAGAAAAAAGCTGTGAGAAGCAGAGCCTTAAATTAATTATTCTGGAGTGGATGGTAGAATAGTACGAGCAGGCCTATGTGGAAGGCACAAGTAGCAATCGGATATTAAGAGACCGTTATTTTAAGATTTCCTGGAAGAGGATTCTCTCTTTGAGGTCTCAGTGCTGTTTATTAAATTAAAGGAAGGAGCCAGAGAACATCTGAAAATGCAAGGATCAATTTCTTTACTTGCTTGGTGTCTTTGTTTTCTCCAAAATCCAGATTTTTCTGCGTGCACCCCCCCCCCCTTTTTTTTTTTTTAAAATAATCCCTCTTCAAGTGACCTATAATCAGGATCTGCTGAAGACAAGTAATGCGTAGAGCAGAAGACAAGGTTCAGAAGACCTGGGTTCTATTTGTAACTGCTAGTGACATTTCTGTAAGAGAAAACTCTTTTTTAAAAAAAACAATCAAAATGTAAAGAGTCTAGAATGCCCTCCCCTCTTCCCATTGTTTCTCTTAGCACTGCTGTGTATGGAAAGAATTAACAGCATTGTGAATCGAGGGTAAATTTTATGGCAGTAGTTGTAGACTTGCAAAATGCAGCGTTCCAGTGGAAGTTACCCAGAAAATTTCTGAATCTTGTCAATTTAATAAATTAGCACCTAGTGTTCAGAGGGATCTAGGGAAGCAGGCAAGTTTTATAGGAGCAGAAATCATAGCCAGCCTTAGGATTTTTGCACGTGGAACAATTTTTTGAACCCCTTCCCCGCTTTAAAATGTCACCAATTCCTGTCCATGATTATCTTCCCACTTAAGGGTCAACCTAAGTGTGAGTTTGGTTAGTGAAATTATTTGTTTAAACCCCAAAGTAGCTCATTTTATATAAAATGTGTGTGTGGTGGGGGCATAAGGGGAGGGGAAGGCAAGTGCCTCCTACTGCAGAAGTGGATACCAGCTGCTTATTCCTTTCGATACCAGCAGTCTGTTTACAATTCTTTAATTTTTCAAGGCTATTTTTGAATGGGGAGAGGGGCTAAAAACTGTTTCCCCCCCAAATGAAAGCTAACATTCTTGTGTACCTTTATCATTCCCCAAATCAAAAGTGCCTTTAGTTGTGGGATATGTAGGGTCCCAAGCACTAACTTTAATAGTAGTAAATTCAAGAGTAAGCCCATATTCAGAGTTACATGTGGCCATTTAAAGTGCAGCACTCAAAGTCTTAATTTTATAAAGGCTGAACAAATCGAAAAGTATGTTTTTTAAAAAAAAAAAGAAAAAAAGAAAGAAAGAAAATTGTAATTGTATGCTTGTGCCTACTTTAATTTTCAGGTTTTACATATGACCAGTTGTAACTGATTTCTTTGCACACTTGTTTCTGAGAACAGTGTTCAAATATTTCCCCCTGTGTTTATCTTCTTTCTAGCTAAGACGGGAGAGTGTTTTTTGGACACAGGACAGGTTACTGAAACATTTCATTCTTGTAATGAATGATGAACATGAAATTTTGAATCTTTACAAAAATTGGGACAAACTTTCTTTAAGCGATAGTGTTTTTGGAAGGAGTGCATGATCTATACTAATAATGTAGTGCCACCTTGTTACCATGTCTTGACATTTATTTTAGAAGCAGTAAACAATTATTGGAGCACATGCTCGCTAACATTACTGCTATTATACCAAGCAGAATAACTTAAAATAAAAATAATGCCTTTAAGGCTTCTACAGCAGCTGTCTGGATTTTCCCACCTTGTTATGAAGGAGGTAGATCCCACAATAGGGCCCACATGGCTCAATTAGAAGTTCTTTTTTGTTTGCTTCAGAATGACTTCTTGAGCGTATCCAAAGCTTCAAGGCTTTTTTAGATGGTTGTGCAATGTTTTTTTAAAGAAGTTTTCAAGTCTTTTAACCTGTCAGTCTATTTTATGGGATCTTAGCAGGGAACTTTCCAATTTTCAAAGGAAGTCTGTGAGCTCTCCTGGAAACCCCAAATCCTTCTATTAGAGGTGTTTCTGCAGTTAAAGTGGTAGATGTTTGTGGCATTCACTAATGTCAAGATGATGGCATTTCCTTTCCCACTTCCTGATACGTCCGATTCCCTAATCATTTTGGACTACCTTTATTTTTAACCAAATCAGGTTTGCCTTTATCCATGGTAAGGATGCATTTGACACTGGACACAGATCAGACGTCAAGAATTATAACATTCAAAAGCCAGTCAGAGAACATTCAGTCTCTCTGGTCACTCGATTACAGACCTAAAAGTCACAATATTACAACAAAAAAACTTCAAAAACAGACTCCGAGAGACTGCTGAATTGGAATTAATTTTCAAACTGGACACCATTAAATTAGGCTTGAATAAAGATTGGGAGTGGATGTGTCATTACACAAAGTAAAACTATTTCCCTGTATTTATTTTTCCCCCCTACTGTTCCTTACACATTCTTGTCAACTGCTGGAAATGGCCCATCTTGATTATCACTACAGAAGGTTTTTGTTTTTTTTCCTCTCCTGCTGGTAATAGCTCACCTTAACTTGTTAAGTGTTATAGTGTGTATGGTAACACCCATTGTTTCAAGTTCTCTCTGTATATAAAATCGTCCTACTGTAATTTCTACTGCATGCATCTGATGAAGTGGGCTGTAACCCACGAAAGCTTATGCTCAAATAAATTTGTTAGTTTCTAAGGTGCCACAAGTACTCCTGTTCTTTTTGACACTACTGCAGCCTCCTGTATTCCTGGAAGGGACTTTGGTTTTCTCTCAACCCTCTAATACTTTTTTATAAGGAATTGTTGCACTGATTTGTAAACCTGTTAGATTTTAATTCAGTCTTTACCCGCTCAGGAACAATCTCTTCGAACCGGTTAAGGTATGTCCTTATCATAATCTGATTTTGAAGATGGCTTTTCTACTAGCCATCACATCAGATAGAGATTTAGGCTCTCAGAGCTGATTCCCATACACCCCTGCACTATTTTTCACAAGGATAAAATGTTCTTTCTTCTAAAACCAGTGGTGTGGTTAATAGTTTTTACTAGATATCCTTTTAATTTCAGTGAATCTATCTATTTAATTCCCCATTATCTTTCCTAGGCCTGATTACTTAATGGGACTGGCTGTGTTGCACAGGCCAGGTGTGAAATGAGCCATTAGTATTTATTTGGACAGAACCAAACCATGACACAGACGACTTCCAGTTGTGTGTGCCCTTTGGAGAAAAATTAAATGCCAGGCTATTTCTGTTCAAAGACAGCCAGAGTGGGTCAAAGCTGAGTGCCCTAGCCCAGAATGACTAGGTTGAAGACCTGCCACAAGACAACCTAACAAGCAAATGGAAATAATTGGCACTTCCTTTATCAATTTATTATAATAATCAAAAGCCAATGTACATATGTGTATAAAAATGGTATCCATTTCCTATTCCTTTCACTCCATACTCGGTAATTCAATTGTCTTGTTAGACTGTTAGCTCTTCAGAGACTTTGTCTTCAGCATCTAGCATGATAAGGGCTCCTTCTGCAACAGAGGGGTAGCTGCTTTACAGGGTTGTCTCAGGAATGTGTCTGTTGCTAAAATTTGTAAGGCTGGTGCTTGGAGTTTCATTCACACTTCTACAATTCAATCTCTTTCATTACTCCTTCCCTGTTCTCTCCCTGTGGCTTTCTACTGCTTACTAATCTACAGTGGGCATCTCCAGGGCCAGTTAAGAAGGTTGTTCCACAATACTCATGAGTGTACTATCTGTCCTGCTGGGTATGTTTGAAGGCAGTTGAGAAATGTTATTCAGGGGGCTCCAGAATTCCACCCTGTAGGCACATGCTCCTGGAACCGAAATAGTTTTAATTTTTCTGTTTTATTAGTTAATTTTAACAGAGACATTTCCTGAATCATTTGGTTGCCAGTGGTGTTTTGGGGACTTTGAGATTATTGGCCTGCAGTTTGCTGTAAGCATTAAGGATTTTGTACAAAAGCCTTTTCCTGGTCCTTTGTTTTAGCGGACTGGGGTGAAGAGGAGGAAGCCCAAGAAGCATAGTATATGCAGGGAAGCCCTGTAGCAGCAGGGAGAAACCACGCTGGGTAAAAAGTGAGGTGGCAAAATTTACAGATGATACAAAATTACTAAAGATAGTTAGGACCCAGGCAGACTGTGAAGAGCTACAAAAGGATCTCTCAAAACTGGGTGACTGGGCAACAAAATGACAGATGAAATTTAATGTTGATAAATGCAAAGTAATGCACATTGGAAAGTATAATCCCAATTATACATATAAAATGATGGGGTCTAAATTAGCTGTTACCACTCAAGAAAGAGATCTTGGAGTCATTGTGGATAGTTCTCTGAAAACATCCACTCAATGTGCAGCGGCAGTCAAAAAAGTGAACAGAATGCTGGGAATAATTAAGAAAGGGATAGATAATAGGACAGAAAATATCATGTTGCCTCTATATAAATCCATGGTACGCCCACATCTTCAATTCTGTGTGCAGATGTGGTCTCCCCATCTCAAAAAAGATAGATTGGAATTGGAAAAGGTTCAGAAAAGGGCAATAAAAATGACTAGGCGTATGGAACGGCTTCCATATGAGAAGAGATTAATAAGACTGGGACTTTTCAGCTTGGAAAAGAGATGACTATGGTGGGGACATGATTGAGGTCTATAAAATCATGACTGGTTTAGAGAAAGTAGATAAGGAACTGTTGTTTACTACTTCTCACAACACAAGAACTAGGGGGTCACCAAATGAAATTAATAGACAGCAGGTTTAAAACAAAGAAAAGGAAGTATTTCTTCACACAACGCACAGTCAACCTGTGGAGCTCCTTGCCAGAGGATGTTGTGGTGGCCAAGGCCATAACAGGGTTCAAAAAAGAAATAGATAAATTCATGGAGGATAGGTCCATCAATGGCTATTAGCCAGTATGGGAAGGAATGGTGTCCCTAGCCTCTGTTTGCCAGAAGCTGGGAATGAGTGACAGGGCATGGATCACTTGTTGATTACCTGTTCTGTTCATTCCCTCGTGGGCACCTGGCACTGGCCACTGTCGGAAGACAGGATACTGGGCTAGATGGACCTTTGGTCTGACCCCGTAGGGCCATTCTTATGTTCTTATGTGCCCAGACTGTCAACAAGACTCTCACTTGCAAATGCTATTGCCACAGAGTCAAAGGCAGCAGCTGAATTTCTCCACTTCTTGACAGGAGTGATTGTGTCTCAGCAGACAGCTGTGGGAATACCAGCTGCAGAATCAGGCACTACAGAGTATGCTGGACTGGTAAGACTCTCTCAGGCCCACTCCCTACACTTGACTTAGGATTGCAGCAGTAGCCCTCTAGTTCGTTAAGATGTGTTTTTTGGGCTATGAGTGGCGAGACTGGTATTCCATCTCAGATCAGCACAGACCCAGTGCAGTTGGTCTCAAAGGGAGCCTTGGTAATATCACAGCCCCTGCCATATACCTGACCTAGAAGGTCAGTCTGCTATGTTTCTTTGTGGGGTCCACTCCTTATATGGGATGTATGATGGAACAGGATGGTGATAAGAAAAGGAGTACTTGTGGCACCTTAGAGACTAACCAATTGATTTGAGCATAAGCTTTCGTGAGCTACAGCTCACTTTATCGGGTGCATCCGATGAAGTGAGCTGTAGCTCACGAAAGCTTATGCTCAAATAAATTGGTTAGTCTCTAAGGTGCCACAAGTACTCCTTTTCTTTTTGTGAATACAGACTAACACGGCTGTTACTCTGAAACCTGTCAGGATGGTGATGTTACTAGACCCTCACCTTTAGTCAGAAGAGGGGAACATGCTCGAATTAGAAGAGAGCGAGTCCTATACTGATTTCTCCTCCCTTTCATCATCTCTCTGAATTAAAACTAATGAAATATTTGGAAACCAGAGGGGAAAGGCACTGCCCAAATGGTAGAGAAGTCTATCCCTTGGATCCTGAGGTGGTATCCCAGGGAGATTGAGAACTGTTGGACTTAATAAAGTCATATACTTGAGAGGTTATTTCCCCAGGAGTGTTCTTGAGCAAGTGTTCTTAAAGGTAATTGCTCTAGACCCAAAAGAGAGTTTCTTCTTCAAGTGCTTGCGCATATCAATTACATTCTAGGTGGAGCTTCCCATCAAAGATTGCCATGGCGCAAGTCACCCTCGCCTCGACGGTCTCCCAGATGTTGGTCCTCACCGGGGTGGGATGGCTCCCAGTCACGGCAACAGTCTCCATCCTCCCGGTACTGCTCGTCGGGCAGGCACCAATCCTTGCCTCTCAGGTCGCCGACCAGGGTCAGTTGGCAGACTCAGACCTTGACAGCTCTGCCCTGGTCGCTGGAAGGGCACTTGTTTTACTTGGACTGGGAGTTCAGCCGCTTGCAAAGGAGGGGTGGTTCTCCGCCAACCCAGCACGGCACCTGCAGCGACGACATGACAGCAGCAAGAGTGGCCTGCTCAGTGTCTGTACAGGAACCCGTGGGGCGTGCCCATAATGCCAGGCCTGTATTCCCACCAGTCCTCCCTGGCTGCTTCGGACAAACCGCCTCCGGCACTGGAGTCAGAACATAGTACCGAATCTGATGTGGGGGCAGCGCATCGGACTCTAGCAACTAAGGAGCCATCCCCAGAGAAGGAAGGGGAGCCCACTCCTCCCCCGGCGGTGCACTCGTCATCGTCAGCTTCAGAGCTTCAGGTGGTGGGTCCCTCCCAAATGAGCAGCCCTCTGTCCCCTGACAACTTCAAGGAGCCACAGGCCCTCCTTAAGAGTGTGACTACCAACTAGAACTTGAAAATTGAGGATGTCGCTGAGGAGTCCAAAAACCTCTTCAACGTTATATCCTCCTCCATATAACGGGTCGCACTGCCCATCCACCCCAGGGTCCTTCAGATTGGCAAATCGCTGTGGCAGACCCCTCTTCGATTCTGCCTACTTCTAAGAAGGCAGAAAAGAAGTATTATGTCCCTGCAAAACAGTTTGAATATCTGTATACACACCCTCCAGCAGCATCACTGGTTGTGTCCGCTGTTAATGAAAGGGACGGGCAGGGCCAAGTCAGTGGCATGTTAAAAACAGAGACGCCGTGACTGGACTTATTTGGCAGAAAGATTTATTCGACGGCAAGCCTGCAATTTTGAGTGTCTAATCACCAGGCCCTGTTAGGCAGGTACAATGTTAACCTGTGGGCTTCCCTTAACAAATTCAAGGAGGCCCTCCTGCAGGACCAAGCCCAGGAATTCGCCACTTTAGTCGACGAAGGCACGATGGTGGCAAGGGGGGGCCGTCAGATGGCCTGGGACACTACTGACTATGCAGTCATGTTGGTCGTCTCCGTGGTGGCCGTGAGGTGCAGCTCCTGGTTGTAGTCCTCTTGGTTATCCCAGGAAATGCAGGCCACTGTACAGGACCTCCTGTTTGAGGAGACGGGGTTCTTCTCTGAGCTCACGGACTTGAGACTCCATGGCCTTAAAGACTCCCGTGCCACCCTCCACTCTTTGGGCCTCCATACTCCTCAGCAGGCCAGGAAGCCGTTTCGCCCTCCGCCACCACAGTCTAGGTCCTGGGGAGCTCCCTGGCTGGGCACCTACAGGAGAAAGGATAGTGACAAGGGGTCTGAGCAGCAACATCTGTCGTCTTCCCGTTCGTCTGCTCAGCCTGGCCCTTCCAGAAACGAAGGAGGCCAGAAACAGTCATTTTGAGGATGCACATGAGAACGATGCCCCACTCTCCTCCCTAGATCCACACTCCCACTCTTCCCTCGACTGCCTCTGCCCCTTCTGGTCACCCTGGTCTCGGCTGACCTCGGACCGTTGGGTGCTCAAAATAATATCCTGAGGTTACACCCTGCAGTTCGTGGCCGACCCTCCCTCTCATCCCCCCTTCCCCATCTCTTTTCAGGGACCCTTCTCATGGGCTACTCCTCATCCAAGAGGTTGAGAGCCTCCTGCATCTGGGGGCGGTGGAGGAGCTCCCTCGAGACATGAAAGGAAAGGGGTTCTACTTCTGCTACTTCCTGATCCCGAAAGCAAAAAGGAGCCTCAGAACCATTTTGGACCTGCATCATCTCAACAAGTTCTTCAAAAAGTTGAAGTTTCACATGGTCTCCCTGGCCTCCATCATCCCCTCCCTGGATCTGGGAGATTGGTACTCCGTCCTCTGTTTGAAGGACGTGTATTTCCATTTTCCCAGGACACAGGCACTTTCTTCGTTTTACGCTGGGCCAGTGCCATTTCCAATTCACGGCATTGCTGTTTGGTCTCTTGTCAGCTCTGACAGTGTTCACAAAGTGCATAGCACCAGTGGCCACTTACCTGAGGTGCCGGGGTGTTCGAATTTACCTGTACCTCGACGACTGGCAAATAAAGTGTCGGACGTGGGATCAGGTGCAGCAGCATCTTGGTGTGATTTGTTCCATCTGTCGCAATCCGGGGCTGTTAATAAATGAGAAAAAGTCGACCTTAAATCCAGTGCAATGCATAGAGTTCGTTGGACCAGTCCTCGATTTGACTCAGGCCTGAGCCTTCCTCCCCGAGGCTTGGTTCCAAGCCATGGAGGACCTCATCTCGTGCATGCAAGCCCACCGTCTCACCATCACTCACATGTGCCTGCGATTGTTGGGCCACTTGGCGGTCAGCACTTACATGGTCTGACACACATGGCTCTGTCTCAGGCCCCTGCAGGGGTGGCTGGCATCAGTCTATGTCCCCAACAGACACAGCATGACTGGGTTGTCAGGGTCCCGGACCACGTACAGTCATCACTCACCTAATGGCAGAATCCTGCATTGGAGACCCTCATCTCCGATGCCTTGGACCTGGGGTGGAGAGCCCACTTGGGTGATCTCAGCACGCAAGGCCATTGGTCGAGTCACGATTGCTCCCTACACATCAACGTAAGGGAGCTCAGAGCGATTTACCTGACCTGCCAAGCCTTCCTAATTCACATAAAAAGCAGGGTGGTCCAGATCCTGATGGACAATACAGTGGCCATGATCTATATCAACAAGCAAGGCAGAACCAGATCGTCTGCCCTTTGCCAAAAAGCTCTCAGGCTCTGGGACTTCTGTGTACAGCATGGCATCCATCTCGTAGCTGCACATCTCCCCGGGCCAGGAACGCTTTGGCAGATCGCTTCAGCGGGACCTTCTCGTCTCACGACGAGTGGTCCCTCCATCCGGAAGTGGTCAACATCATCTTCCAGAGGTTGGGGACTCCCCAGGTGGACCTGTTTGCATCCAGGCAGAACAGGAAATGCCCCATTTTCTGCTCGATTTGGAGGATTGATAGAGGCTCACTGTCAGATGATTTTCTACTCCCGTCATTGGGGGAATCTGTTGTACACCTTCACCCTAGTGCTGTTAATTCACAGGATCTTCATGAAGATCAAGCAGTACCAGGTGAACGTGGTCCTCATAGCCACAGCTTGGCTGCACCAGCACTGGTTCGGCACACTTCTGGACCTCTCAGTGGCTGCTCTGTTACAGCTTCTGCTCAGGCCAGACCTCATGTCCCAAAACCACGACAGTCTTCTGCTTCCAAACCTGGAGGCACTGCACCTGATGGTTTGGCTGCTGCATGGTTAAATGCGGAGGAGCGGGCATGCTCAGCCAGTGTCCAATAGGTCCTGTTGGGCAGCAGAAAGCCCTCCACCAGAGCAACCTCCCTGGCCAAATGGAAGCGGTTTGCTTGTTGGACCTCGGATAAAGGCATTCAGCCCAAGCGGGCCTCGCTGTGGTTAATCCTGGGCTGCGTTCTGCTTCTAAAGCTCCAAGGCCTGTCCCTTTCATCTATCAAAGTCCACTTGGCTGCTATCTCGGCCTTCCATCCGCTGCTCAAGGGTAGATTGTTTTTTGCCCAGGACATGACTGCCAGGTTCCTCAAGGGCGTCGAGCGCCTCTACCTGCAAGTCAGGAATCCAGATCCCTTTCCATTAGATGTGTTGCCTGTGCAGGGGTAAAAGGTGAAGGAATCAAATAATGTTTTACTCAAGTCAACAGATAAGACTGAATACACAGAAAAAAGATCTGTTGAGGAAAAGACCCCCACACTTTAGAGTCATTGGAAGTCTTCCATGTAGGTCAGATGGGAGGAAGAAGTAACCTATTTCATTGAATATCTTTCTGTATATACTTTGAGGCAGGGACCATCTTTTTGTTATGTATGTTTACCATGACTGGCATAAAGAGGCATGATCCCTGATGGGGGCCTCTAGAGACTACCACAATACAAATAATGATGATGATTAATGATGATTATAATAAAAGGGCCAGAAGTGAATGGAACTAACTTGAATTACCCTGGCTGAGGATCTGGCCCTAAGTTTTCAGTATTTTTTTAAGCAATTACAGCAACAGCTCAGATTGTTTACAAAATTGATTTGGGGTTCCTTTAGCTCTGTGCCTCTGTCATGTGTGCACTTCCTAAATAAGCTGTTCTTTGTGTTGCTGAGCTAGAAAGATTTATAGAACAAACCCATAGAAACAAACATATAGGCTACAGAAGAGGTATCTAAACCTTGCAATACAGAGGGCTATGGTGGCAATTTGCCAGGAGCCTGAAGTAATTTGCATATGTGTGTACATAAATGTTTTTGTCCATTAAATATGTGTAGCCATATATTCTTGTATCTTTCTTGCAATAAAACTGATAGTTGATTTGCATTGTCCTCATCCTGTAGTTACAGGGAGAGGCAATGCTCAAATTAGAAAATTTAGGAGTTGCTGTGTCCCTGGCGCTCAGCCACAATTATCCTGAAAATATCTTTTCCTCCCTCCACATGCTGCCATGGTCCAAGTTAAAGTGGATCCTCCTTCCTTTGAACTCCCCAGTCCTTGACCAAGAAATACAGTAAAATGTGGGGACATAAATAATTAAGGCAGTTTTCTAAGCTGTGCCTTGCCTTGTTTTTCTCCTCCTACAATTCATTTTAATCTTTCTATTGCTTTTTCTTTCTTCCTTGTGTTTTTCTCTTTCTCTCTCTGATCTTTCTATTCTCCAAACTCTGTCCTTCCATGGCGGTTCCCAGTCTCTCTCCACTTCCATTGCTTGGTTCTTTCCCACAAAGTCTGTGTTCTTCCATTCCTGTCTTGGCTGGCTTTCTTAACAATATCTACTCCTTCCCCAGCGCCCCAAGGTCTCCCTCTGCATTTGGTCCTTGGACCATTCTTTGGATATTCCTATGCCATGGCTTGTGGTTTTGGGTGAATGCAACAGTTAACAAGAGACCTGAGAATGTGATCTGGTGGCACAATTTACAGAGGAGGAAAGGAAGGTGGCTTTAGTGCATTGAGAGCCAACTATAAGAGGCAGTAGGGCAAGATTAATATACAATAATACATAGAAACTGGTGGTCTTCTTGTCATTTTGTGAAAGAATCTGGGCAAAAATGTACTTAGAGGGCTTGGACACAGAGGAGATTTCCTGCACATCTGATGAGAATGGCTCAGATATCATGGACTTGGGCCTTTCATCATTTGGTAGTGCCAAAA
This sequence comes from Natator depressus, assembly GCF_965152275.1. NCBI lineage: Eukaryota > Metazoa > Chordata > Testudines > Cheloniidae > Natator > Natator depressus. The sequence continues at coordinate 9,772,398 of NC_134235.1, forward strand.
TGCAGACCAAACTTAAAATCAGCCCTGAGGTGGCTTTATTGGGCAATAGAGAGAACCAGTCCATCTCCTGCACAGGACAGATCTGTCTGGAAATTGCTTCTGCACATTACTAGTGACACGTCTGCTGTTGAAACTGTGGAGCTGTGTTTGAGTGATAAGAACAGCCCAAATGACAGAAGAATTTGTCAGACTAACTACATATTAAGAAATCTGAGACTCATTCTTGAGCATTATTGGTAAATGAGCTAGAAAGTAGGTACCCTCTGCTGTTCCATAAGTATCTCATTTTTCTTGTTTTGTATTTAGTACATGCCCACATTATGGATGGGTACCTGAGCCAGGTGACAGGACATAACTCTGCTCCTTCCAATTGAAATATACACTTATCTGATAAAGATCTACAGAAATAGCACTATGGACATAAATCTATAGTCCTGTGTCCAGAAGCAACTATGAATGGTCCCCTTTTGTACCACAGTAATGAGGCTAATTACTACTACTACTACTGAAAAAAAAATACCTTTGGTGTATAAATTGCATATTGTTACATTTCTTACATGGATGGAAAGCACTCTGAGATCCTTGGATGACAGGCAAAAGGCAAAATATATTGATTAAAACAATATAATTATTTTTCAGTAAAATGTCAATAAGTTTCAATAAGTCCTGGAACACTGGGGGGAAGTTCCAGAAGACTAGAAGAAAGTTAATGTTGTGCAAATATTTTAAAAGGGTGGAAAGGATGACCCAGGTATTTATAGTCTGTCAGTCTGACATAATTTCCAGGCAAGATTATGGAGAGGCTGATACGGGATTCAATTAATAAAGCATTAAAGAAGGGTAGTATAATTAATGCTAATCAACATGGGTTTATGGAAAAAAGATCCTGGCAAACTAACTTAATATCTTTTTTAATGAGATGACAAGTTTGGTTGATAAAGGCAATAGTGTTGATGTAATAGACTTCTATAAGCATTCTCTTGGTTCCACATGTCATTTTGATTAAAAAACCTGGAAGATATAAAATTAACATGGCACACATTAAGTGGATTGAAAGATGGCTAACTGAGAGATCTCAAAATGTAATTGTAAATATGGAATCATCGAGCACGATCCTGCAGGGATCAGTTCTTGGCCGAAGCTATTTTTTATTTTTTATCAGTGACCTGGAAGAAAACATAAAATCATTACTGATAAAGTTTGCAGATGACCCCAATATTGGGGGAGTGATAAATAATGAAGGGGAGAGGTCTGTAAGCCTGAGTGATCTGGATTGCTTGGTAAACTGCATGCAAGCAAACAATACATGTTTTAATGTAGTTAAATGTCTATGAACAAAGAATGTAGGCCATACTTACACAGTAGGGGACTCTCTCTTGGGAAGCGGGGACTCTTAAAAAAAAAAAAAAAAAAAAAAAAAAAAAAAGATTTGGAGTTGTGTTGGATAACCAGCTGAACCTGAGCTCCCAGTGTGACGCTGCAACCAAAATGGCTAATGTGATCGTTGGATCCATAAACAGGGAAATCTCAAGTAGGAGTAGTGAGGTTATTTTACCTGTGTATTTAGCACTGGTATGACCACTGCAGGAATACTGTGTCCAGTTCTAGTATCCACAATTCAAGAAGGATGTTGATAAATTGGAGATGGTTCAGAGAAGAGCCACAAAAATGATTAGTGATAGACTCAAAGAGCTCAAGCTATTTAACTTAACAAAGAGAAGTTTAAGGAATGACTTGATTACAGTTGATAAGCACTTACATGGGGAACAAATATTTATTAATAGGCTCTTCAATCTAGCCAAGAAAGATATAACACGATCTAATGTTTGGAGTTTGAAGCTACACAAATTCAGACTGGAAATATGGCATAAATTTTTGACTGAGGGTACTTAACCATTGGAACAGTTTACCAAGAGTTATGGTGGTTCTCCATCACTGACAATTTTTTAATCAAGATTGGATGTTTTTCTAAAAGATACGCTATAGGAATTAATTTGGGGAAGTTCCGTATCTTGTACGGGAGGCTAAACTAGATCAGCGGTTCTCAAACTGTGGATCAGGACCGCAAAGTGGGTCACGACCCCATTTTAAGGGGGTCCCCAGGGCTCATGATAGACTTGCTGGGCGCTGGGGCCAAAGTTAAGAGGCCAAGCCCCGCTGACCAGGGCTGAAGGCGAAGCTTGAGGGCTTCAGCCCTGGATGACAGGGTTCAGGTTACAGGCCCACCAACTGGGGATGAAGCCATTGGGCTTCAGCTTTAGCCCCAGTCACCTGGAGTGGCGGGGCTCATGCTTTGGTCCCCCATCCTGGGGCTGTATAGTAATTTTTGTTGTCAGAAGGGGGTCGCGGTGCAATGACGTTTGAGAACCCCTGAACTAGATGATCATAATTGTCCCTTTTGGCTTTGGATTTTAAGAATAGATGTTGTGTGGCTAAATCCTACTGCAGTAAGCATGAATGTGGGTATTCCATAGTTGTGTTTTTTCTATGGAAATTTTAAATCCGACTTACTTGAAGCTTTGGAGTCCAGTACAGTTCAATTCATAACTTAAACTTCCTGCATGAAACTTTAGCAGTCTTATAGCACTTTGAGTGTGTAAAGTGCTGCATTAACATTAACTCTTATAATGTACCTGTGTGGGAGATAAATGTATTCCTTAACTGGGAAACTGATAAGTTGGAATGTACTCAAGGCTACAAAATGGTCATTGATAGAGTCAGGATTGGAACTCAGGTGTTCCTTCCCTACAATCCTGGTCCTAGAACACACTGTACTATTCCATGAGCTAGAAAAGATTAGTCATACTTAAGCTTGTGAAATTTTTAAATATCACTGTGGTTAGAGCGTCAAGCATTTAGTCATGGCTTACTTCAGGGTGTTTTAGTTCCTACTGTACAGTTGTTAAGCAGTTAAACTGTTAGTCTGAAAACCTCTGATTAAACATTCTAGTCACTATTATAAGGAGCATCAGGCATGCTTGTGGCAAGGTTTCCCAACTTGTGAAGTCTCTTGTTAGCATGAAAGACAGAGAAGCTGTCATCCATGCACAAGTTATGGCAATTTCTTTGTCTGGTATTGGAAGTGTCCCTAGACAGTCTGGGGAGGCTTTCCAGAACTCCGAGACTTTCCCTGCATTATTTAACAAGGGTCAGAGTTGAGTACACTGGCCCAAATTATGGCTGTCCTGCCAGTAAAGCTCTTGGAGATTTAATCTTTTGCTGCTTTGTAACACTAGCAGGCTAAAACAAAACCCTGCTCTACTCTGAGGGAATTTACTAGATTATATGTATGTAGCTGTTTCACACACACGGACAGATCCTCACTTAGTGTAAATTGTTGCCCAATGGAGCTATCCTGATTTATTCAAGGTGAGGATCTGGCCCCAAGTAGTTGAAATTAAGCTTCTTTAATGTTTTTTGTGTAAAATGAAAGAACTCTCTATATTAAAAGCTTGAAAGTCTCAATCACATTATTTTCTTATTTTTCCATTTTGGGGTCAAGCTGTAGTATTGGAATAGTCTAAGGAAGCCTGATAGCAAAATGCAATATTTATTTTGATTTGTAGTATGCACCAGTTCTTGCGCTCTGCGTAAATGTACAAGTTTGTAAAATAATAATGAAATTAAAGGTTGTCTTAATTCATTCTTCAGCATATTTAATTTTTGATAAATGTATTTAAGTTAATTGATTAGATTGTAAAAAGTACTTCTCATTGGTTTATTAAACTTGAGAAGAGAGGTGAATCCATTTTACTTTATCCATCTATTAAGTTGTATTTACCTTTCATCTCCGTTCTCTAAATGTTTTCTAAATTTCTCACTGAATGGCCTACCTCTGCTTGTTTTTACTTTTCTGTGAAATATTCTAGATAAAATTTGTTCTCACTTTATAGGATAATACAAAAGCAAAAAATCATAATATGTATTTAGCAGTTAAGCTCTCAGGCTGGGACATGTTATTTAACACAGCTAACCTGCTGCACGTCGGTGTAGTGCAGTACCATGTATGCCAACTGTGGTATCTATGTACTCAACTTGTGTGTGTATTGACCATTTTTTTAATTCAAAAGAATACGGTCTTGATATTTACTTGATTTTGATGCGATTAGTTACGTGAACAGAAGAGCTATTGCACTCTTCTGGAGTAAGGTGGAGAAAAATTTTGTGTTTTTAAATTGAGGCTGGGATTTCAAAGGGATTTAGGTACCCAGCTGCCACTGGCTTTCAGTGAGAATTAGGCACTTGATTTCCTGGGCCCCATTAGAAAATACCAGGCTGATAGTTCAGGAAGCTCTTGAATCTCCTCATTTCTTTTCTGGACACACACTTGATTATCTACTGTAGCAGTTTCTGACTGTGGCTTATCTGTCAATATTTTTAATTGTTTGTTGGTGTAGAAAATACACAATTTTGCCTTTACTCCATTTCCCAAACTCATCTTTGTCCTATTTCGGTTTGAGTACAACTGCCTTTTCAGAACATTAACCTCTATTTTCATTATTGACGAGGCACTGTCCTTCATGGACAGATTTCTGAAATGAGCTCTGCATGTTTTGCACTTCGTATGACCTTCAGAAAAAAGTATGCTTGCCAAAATATCAGGCTTTACTTAAGCAAAAATTGCCCTTAGTGTAAGGAGGGGGTTAAATATTTGCCTTTGTACATCTAAGTACTCTTGGAAGTAGCGCTGCTGTTTGTAATCCTGGATATGGGCAACTGTACTCTGCAGTATTTGGTAAAGTATACAAACAGCGGTACATAAAAAGCAGGCTTCTGTTAAATGTGAAAAAACAAACTTCACCAGCTTTAGCACCCTTGTGGTCAGTACCTCAATAGCAAAGCTAAGTGGGACATGAGCGTATTATTTAATTTGTCTTGCCTTTCCTATTTGTAGGCCCCACATCATCTTCACCCCTCTTGCACCTCAGCATACACTATACTAGTGATGGCTCATCAGCCAAAGATCCTGCTGGACTAGAGACGCCCATAAGGGTCAGGTTTTTATAGTATTGCACAGTTTCAAAAGTTGTTTTTCAACCATTTAAACCCTTTGGGGTATAAAATAATGAACTTTGCAGAACTGCCCTACATTGCACAAACTGTTACTTGCGTAGCCCCTGTAGTCCTGCTCCCGCTCTTGTGGGACTCTATGGCAGATACCTGTGGACTTTTCTTGGACTCTGACTATTCCTTGCCTGGAGGTAGTCTAAACTATAATTTATCAAAGGACAAACCAGGGGTAAAATTCTTCTGTTAGAAAAATCTACCTGAGTAGATGCCTCTTGTGTAGGGAATATTTCTGCCTTTGTAGAGATTAATGTTGACCCTCAAGGACAAGTTAGATGGAAAAATCAAGGTTCATGAGTGAATTAACCTTTTACTAAATCCTGTCTGTTCAGGTACAAAAAAAGAGGAAAGCTTATGACTGATTTCCTAATACAGGTGGGGAGTGACTGTCAAGGTTTGCAGAAGAGTTAGAAATATTTAACAACTACATGCTCTTTTTTTTTAATCTGAAAATCTGCCCTTTTTCCTCCCCAGCATTTTCCCTGTGTAGAGCATATGGTGGCTCAGTTTTGGTAAGATACATGACTGGTACAGGTTCATGTAAATCATATAACTAAAAATCCAGAACTGGAATTATGGTTTAAAAATAAGTAACTTCTTTTCTTGCATTCCTAATAAATGTAGCTAAGTCGGATTCATTGATTAGCCTTATGTATAAAGTATGATATGATTACCCTTTACAGACAGGAACAAAAAGATGTATAACAAATGTGCATTTTTATGTGTTTTAGGGCATAATTCAGAAGATAGTGGACAGTCACAAAGTAAAGAATGTGGCCTGTTATGGATTACGGCTCAGTCACCTGCAGTCTGAGGAGGTCCACTGGCTACATCTGGACATGGGTGTATCCAATGTGAGGGAGAGGTTTGAATTAGCGCACCCTCCAGAGGAATGGAAGTAAGATTATAAACCTGTTCAGTTTCAAAATCAAATCATTTTGTTCTATGTGCCATAAACTTTGTATAATCTTCTATTTTATAAAGAAAATCCTATTGCAGAACTCCTGAGAATAGGGCTCGTAGAAAGGGAGACAGCTGCCTATAATTACCCAGCAAAAAGCTAGAAGAAATGAGAACGCGCCCTGGTATTCCAGAGGAAAGGCTCATTAGCTAGAAGGGAATTCTGCCAACAGTGAAGAGCTGATAAATCTAACTTGAGCCTGCAAACCTTGGAGTGGGATAAGAGTAGGAGGAGACTTGCTAAATATGTAGTTAGGTCCAGTGAATCATAACATTTAATTGTATCCCTGTTTAAGCATAAAAATGCTATGATGCATTTAAAAATACTTCTAAAAAGGCATTTTATATTCTCTTTAAAAGAAATTAGGGAAGTGTTGCTAAGCTTCGTATAATACAGCCATCGTTTAACTACAACAAATGTTAATTACTCCTGTTTAGAAATGTACAGATTTAGAATGGGTTAAGATTCTCCAGGTGAGATTTAATTGCCAAATCTGTTGTTAATATACAAACCACAGAAGAATGTAGCTCAGTCTGTCTTAGAGTCTGTCTTAAATGGCTTGCTTCTGCAGTGCTAATAGAAGTAAAGAGCAGTAGAAAAACTTTGTCAGAAAAATGAAGAGATATATGTCTGAATAAATTCATGGAGCAGATCTACTGAGTAAGAAATTTTCATAGTTAATTCAGGAAAATCCTATGGCCTGTATTATGCAGGAGGTCAAACTGGATGATCACAGTGATCCCTTCTGGCCATATAATCTATGATTATAATCAGTTTTCTGACCATAACACACTTTACACAGAATTACTAGTCATTTTAAAATCCACAAATATGTTCTTCTGAAGAACTGTAGTAGAGTTAACAGTCTGCACGTAATTTCTTGAAACTTAAATTGCTAGATAATTTACTAGTAAATGCTTACCACATTTAGCAAATCTGATCCTGTGAGTTTATTAATTAACTTTTAGGGAGTAGCCTGGATTAGCCTGTCACACTAAATGAGAAAGTTTAAAACATTGGTGTCAGAAATATTGCACATTTTCTTCTGTGTACATGACATTTCATGGCTTCCTGAAGGCTTTAATGATGCAGATTGATTTTTTTTTCAATCAAATTTATCATAAATAATAATTTGAAGTATCTTTTGCGGGGGGGGGGGGGGGATATTCTGTTCACATAATATGACCAGAATCAAATATGAGATGTGAATAATTTATGCAGTGGAAATTTTTACCTAGTGTCAAAGTGTCAATTTCATTTGTATTATGTGATGCAACCCATATGTTACACATTACAAAACAAAATTAATCAGTTTTAAAAGGAAAGTTAGATAATTGTTTTGACGTTTGGATAAAGGGAGTGCAAAAACCTCAGACAAGTGTCATGATAAGATATAAATTATTCAGTAGATCTCCAGAGTGTCATTTTATGCTTTATCGAATGCAAGCAGCCTGACATACCTTTTAAACCCATAGAGATTTGCTTTGAATAATCAAAATGTTGCTGTCATATTTGTAATACTATAAAACAGAGTATTTAGGATCAGATGACAGTACTTGCTAAAATATTTAGATTAGTAGAGTAGGAGAGATGTCCTGGAATAGTGCTTGAATTAATATATCTTCCTACAAAATAATAATCCAGTAACTGCTGCTCATCTGGGAATTTTTTAATGATTTTAATTTAAGACTGTGTATTCAATATACACGGGAAATGTATTCTCTAATGTTCTTTTAGATCAGTCCAGATGCTTAGATTATACTTCCTGTCAGCAGGAGGAGATAGAAAATAATAATAATTCTTGGAACAAATTCTGTCCCTAACATAAGTGATTTTTGTGATGCTATTGGATACTATTTCCAGTCCTGAGGAGAAAACATAGCAAAGCAGAATAACAGTAAGGGAGGTGACTCTGTATTCACACCGCACTGCAGTAGACTCCTATGGCTGTGGTTAAGGCTCAGGATAAGTAATAAGTTCAGACCTACAAGGTCAGCCACAGTTTAAGCCAGACATCTCTTCTGTCTTCCCATGGCATTCAGTTCAGCTTTAAGAGCATATGTAGCCCAGTTTTACAGCAGTGCCAATGGGTAACCATCCTAATGAAAATTAGCAGAATGCAATTCTGTAGCGAGTGAAGGAGCAAGAAGTAGCTGGCTGTAAGAAGTCCATTGCCCAAGCTTTAAGCTTGCTTTAAGATACCACTATGGCCTTGTCTTCACTGCTGAAAAAGGTATGTTTTTTACTCTTCGGCAACTCACACACATGAACTATCCCAAGGTAAAAACACGGTGAAAACAGGACACTTCAGTTTTACTGTGAGGTAAACTAGGTGAGGTCATCTCAAGGCAGCGGGATAGTGCTGATCTTGCCTAGTTTACCGGATGGTAAAACAAAAGTGCCATGTCTTCACCATGTTTTTACCATGAGATAGGTCATGCACATGAGTTATCTGAAGGTAAAAACACACACACCTATTTTAGCAGTGTAGACAAGGTCTTCAACTGTCACAGACCCCCAGATAGGTTCAAAAAGATGTCAGTGAGCACTGGAGACTTTAGCAGTGGAACCAAGTGCTTATTTGTTCATTGATAACATTCATTCTATTCAGGAAACGAATGTTGAGGAACACAGCTGTATTGTATACTACAATGACCATTGGCTCTCTCTCATTTCCTCGACATGCAAGATCAAGCATTGCAAACAGAGGTGTGTTATACCAAATTTATGTGCAGATTATACTTTTAATTATTGTAAAACACTTAGTCTCAATTTAATTTGGAAGATTTGTTAATCCAGTAATAAGACAGTTACCATTAGATGCATCCCATTGTTATGTATATTGTTTTTTTAACATTGGTGATGAATCTGCTTTGTTAAAAATTCTTTGTAGAAATAACTGATTAGTGCAGTTAAGGAAAAATACAACTTAAAAGATCAAGATTTCAGAAACTTGACAACTTGTCCAGAAGGCAAAGATCAAAAGCTATTTTGTACTGGTGCCTACATTTAGTACAGTAGATTCTCAGATGCACAAAGCCTTGGTAACAAGCAGGGAGAACTGGAGGTCCTGGTGATGTCAAGGAATTATGACATGATTGGAATAACAGAGACTTGGTGGGATAACTCACATGACTGGAGTAGTGTCATGGATGGTTATAAACTGTTCAGGAAGGACAGGCAGGGCAGAAAAGTTGGGGGAGTTAGCAGTGTATGTAAGCGAGCAGTATGACTGCTCAGAGCTCCGGTATGAAACTGCAGAAAAACCTGAGTGTCTCTGGATTAAGTTTAGAAATGTGAGCAACAAGAGTGATGTAGTGGTGGGAGTCTGCTATAGACCACCGGACCAGGGGGATGAGGTGGATGAGGCTTTCTTCCGGCAACTCGCAGAAGCTACTAGATCACATGCCCTGGTTCTCATGGGCGACTTTAATCATCCTGATATCTGCTGGGAGAGCACTACGGCGGTGCACAGACAATCCAGGAAGTTTTTGGAAAGCGTAGGGGACAATTTCCTGGTGCAAGTGCTAGAGGAGCCAACTAGGGGGAGAGCTTTTCTTGACCTGCTGCTCACAAACCGGAAGAATTAGTGGGGGAAGCAAAAGTGGATGGGAATCTGGGAGGCAGTGACCATGAGTTGGTCGAGTTCAGGATCCTGACACAGGGAAGAAAGGTAAGCAGCAGAATATGGACCCTGGACTTCAGGAAAGCAGACTTCGACTCCCTCAGGGAACTGATGGGTAGGATCCCCTGGGGGGATAACATGAGGGGGAAAGGAGTCCAGGAGAACTGGCTGTATTTCAAGGAATCCCTATTGAGGTTACAGGGACAAACCATCCCAATGTGTCAAAAGAATAGTAAATATGGCAGGCGACCAGCTTGGCTTAACGGTGAAATCCTTGCGGATCTTAAACATAAAAAAGAAGCTTACAAGAAGCGGAAGATTGGACAAATGTCCAGGGAAGAGTATAAAAATATTGCTCGGGCATGTAGGAATGAAATCAGGAGGGCCAAATCGCACCTGGAGCTGCAGCTAGCAAGAGATGTCAAGAGTAACAAGAAGGGTTTCTTCAGGTATGTTGGCAACAAGAAGAAAGTCAAGGGAAGTGTGGGCCCCTTACTGAATGAGGGAGGCAACCTAGTGACAGAGGATGTGGAAAAAGCTAATGTACTCAATGCTTTTTTTTGCCTCTGTCTTCACGAACAAGGTCAGCTCCCAGACTGCTGCGCTGGCCAACACAGCATGGGGAGTAGGTGGCCAGCCCTCTGTGAAGAAAGAAGTGGTTAGGGACTATTTAGAAAAGCTGGACGTGCACAAGTCCATGGGGCCGGATGCGTTGCATCCGAGAGTGCTAAAGGAGTTGGTGGATGTGATTGCAGAGCCATTGGCCATTATCTTTGAAAACTCGTGACGATCGGGGGGAGTCCCGGATGACTGGAAAAAGGCTAATGTAGTGCCCATCTTTAAAAAAGGGAAGGAGGAGGATCCTGGGAACTACAGGCCAGTCAGCCTCACCTCAGTCCCCGGAAAAATCATGGAGCAGGTCCTCAAGGAATCAATCCTGAAGCACATAGAGGTGAGGAAAGTGATCAGGAACAGTCAGCATGGATTCACCAAGGGAAGGTCATGCCTGACTAATCTAATCGCCTTCTATGATGAGATTACTGGTTCTGTGGATGAAGGGAAAGCAGTGGATGTATTGTTCCTTGAGTTTAGCAAAGCTTTTGACACCGTCTCCCACAGTATTCTTGCCAGCAAGTTAAAGAAATATGGGCTGGATGAATGCACTATAAGGTGGGTAGAAAGTTGGCTAGATTGTCGGGCTCAACGGGTAGTGATCAATGGCTCCATGTCTAGTTGGCAGCCGGTATCAAGTGGAGTGCCCCAGGGGGTCGGTCCTGGGGCCGGTTTTGTTCAAGATCTTCATAAATGATCTGGAGGATGGTGTGGATTGCACCCTCAGCAAGTCTGCGGATGACACTAAACGGGGAGGAGAGGTAGATACACTGGAGGGTAGGGATAGGATACAGAGGGACCTAGACAAATTGGAGGTTTGGGCCAAAAGAAATCTGATGAGGTTCAACAAGGATAAGTGCCATCACCTTGCCAGTTATTCCCCATTTTGTAGTTGTGTATTTTATTTTTCCTTCCTACATAAAATATTTTGCACTTGTCTTTATTAAATTTCATTGTGTTGAATTCAGACCATTCTCCAATTTGTCAACGTTGTTTTGAATTCTCATCCTATTCTCCAAAGTGCTTGCAACACTTCCCAGCATGGTGTCATCTGCAGATTTTATAAGTATGGTCTCCATTCCATTATCCAAGTCATTAATGAAAATACTGAATAATACCGAACCCAGGATGACCCTTGCATGACACCTATAGATATGTCCTCCCACTTAGCGAACTATTGATAACTCCTGTTTGAGTATATTCTTCCAAAAAGTTTTGCACCCACCTTATAGTAATATAATCTAGATTGCATTTCCCTCGCTTGTTTACGGGAATGTCATGTGGGACTCGGTCAAAAGTCTTTCTAAAATCAAGGTATATCACATCTACTGCTTCCCCCCCATCCACTAGGCCAGTAAACCTGTCAGAGAAGGAAATTAGGTTTGCTTGGCCTGATTTCTTCTTGACAGGTTCATGCTAGCTATTTCTTATAACCCTGTCATTCTCTAAGTGCTTACAGACTAATTGTTGAATAATTTGTTCCAGTCTCTTTCCAGGTTAGGGTGACTGGTCTGTAGTTGTCCAGGTCCTCTTTGTTCCACTTTTTAAAGATAGTATTATACTTCCCCTTCTCCAGTCCTCTGGGACCATCCATCCTTCATGAGTTCTCAAAGATAGTTGTTAATGGTTCTGAGATGGCTTCAGCTAGTTCCTTAAGTACCCTAGAATGAATTGCATCAAGCCCTACCATCTTGAATTCATGTAGCTTATTTAAATATTCTTTAACCTGTTCTTTCCCAATTTTGGCTTGCATTCCTTCTGCCTTGTTATTACCTATTGTGTTGAGTATCTGGTCATCATCAACCTTTTTAGTAAAGACTGAAGCAAAATAGGCATTAAACACCTCAACATACCTGATGTTGTTAGTTATTAGTTCTTGTCAAGGTTCGTTCCCCACTCTGAACTCTAGGGTACAGATGTGGGGATCTGCATGAAAGACTCCCTAAGCTTATTCTTACCAGCTTAGGTTAAAAACTTCCTCAAGGTACAAACTTTGCCTTGTCCTTGAACCCTATGCTGCCACCACCAAGTGTATTAAACAAAGAACAGGGAAAGAGCCCACTTGGAAACGTCTCCCCCCTCCCCTCCCAAAAAAAATATTCCCCCAAGCCCTACACCCCCTTTCCTGGGGAAGGCTTGATAAAAATCCTTACCAGTTTGCATAGGTGAACACAGACCGAAACCCTTGGATCTTAAGAACAATGAAAAAGCAATCAGGTTCTTTAATTAAAATTCTTCTTTTAAGAAAAAGTAAAAGAATCACCTCTGTAAAATCAGGATGGTAAATACCTTACAGAGTAATCAGATTCAAAACATAGAGAATCCCTCTAGGCAAAACCTTAAGTTACAAAAAGACACAAAAACAGGAATATACATTTCATTCAGCACAACTATTTTTACCAACCATTAAACAAAAGAAAATCTAACTCATTTCTAGCTAGATTGCTTACTAACTTTTTACAGGAGTTCTGAAGAGCATTCCTGGTCTGGTCCCGACAAAAGCATCACACAGACAGACTGACCCTTTGTGCCCCCCCGCCATCAGCTTTGAAAGTATGTTGTCTCCTCATTGGTCATTTTGGTCAGGTGGCAGCGAGGTTATCTTAGCTTCTTAACCCTTTACAGGTGAAAGGGTTTTGCCCCTGGCCAGGAGGGATTTTATGGTTCCGTATACAGAAAGGTGGTTACCCTTCCCTTTATATTTATGACAGTTCTCTTTCCCTGTTATGTGGCAGACCTACACTTTCCATCATCTTTCTCTTGCTCCTAATGTATTTAACGAACCTCCTCTGACTGCCTTTTATGTCATTTGCTAAGTGTAACTCATTTTTACCTTAGCCTTTCTGTATTTGTCTACACATTTGTGCTGTTTTTTTGTACACCTTCTTATCAGTTTTTCCGTGTTTCCATTTTCATAGGATTCCATTTGGATTTCCAAATCATTAAAGAGTTCCTGATAGAACATATTGGCCTCTAATCATTCTTCCGATCTTTCCTTCACACAAGGACAGTTTACAGTTGTGCTTTTAATATTGTTGTCTTGAGAAACTGCCAGCTCTCCTGAACTCCTTTTTCCTTTAGATTTTCTTCCTATGGGACCTTACCTACCAGTTCTCTGAGTTTAAAGTTTCAAAGTCCATTGTTCTTTTTCTGCTGCTCTCATGCCTTCTTTTGTTAGAATCATGAAATCTGTCATGAAGCATGATCACTTTAATCCAAATTGCCTTCCACCTTCAGATTTGCTACTGACTCAACCCTGATGATCAGAATCAAATCTAAAATGGCTGTCCACCCTCCGCTTTCTGAAACAAAAAGTTGTTTTAATAACTTATTGGAAATTTTGTGTTTTGCCATATTAGTCTTCCAACAGTCTGGATAGTTAAAATTGCCCGTTACTGCTAGGTACTGTGTTCTGGATATTTCTTATTCCAAAAAAATAAAAATTTCTTGCACAGTATTTTAAAATTCTGCATATTTTATTTGTCAAAATGAGACTATATAATCATACCAGTTTCAATTATTTTGGTAATTTATTTCAAAATACCTGTCAGGATATCTGTAACAATTCAAAGACACACAAAAATTCTCTCAGGAGTAGAGAGTTAAAGAAACCCCTACAACAACCCAGTTCCTGTTTCTCTGCCCCATACCCTGCCAGAGGGGGCAGACACTCAGACTTCCTCTTTCAGAGCCCAGCTATGGGGCACCCCCCAGCTCAGACACTCACATCCCCTCCTCCACCTTCCCCCATAGCCCAGCCACGGGGGACCCCCCAGAGCCCAGGGAGAGAAACAGCTTGATACCTTAATCCAGTCATGAGACTCATCCCACCAAGTCTCTGCTGCTAATTAAGTCAGAATTTAGTTTATGTACTAATACTTCCAGATCTTCCAGTTTGTTTCCCATACTCCTTGCACTTGTTTATAGGCATCTTAGATATTGAGCAGATTCCTCCACTGATTTCCCTCTGTTGCTCCCATGACTCTGTAATTTTCCATGTCCCCCCTAACATCTAGCCCTGTGTTAAGGTTGCCTTTTTTAAGATTATTTGTGGGCTTTTGTCACCTGCCACCTTTAAATCTAGTTTAAGTCCTCCTCACTAGGTTGCCATGTTAGGGTGCAAAGATGCTTTTCCCCTTCTTAGTCAGGTGGACCCCCATGTCTTCCCAGCAGACCTTCTTCCCAGAACAGCATCCTGTGGTTGAGGAAGCTGAAGCCCTCCCTTTGGCATATCTTTGCAGACATGCATTCATCTTCAAGATGCGCATGTCCCTACCTGGGCCCTTACCCTCAACTGGGATGATGAACAAGAATACAAACTATGCCCCTGATTTCTTGACCTCACTCCCAGAGCCCTGTAGTCACTGCTGATCTGCTCAGGGTCATATCTGATAATACCATTAGTGCCCACATGCATGAGCATTCTGGGGTAGTGGTCAGAGGGATGGATGAGCCTCAGCAGCCTTTCTGTAACTTCTCCGATGTGCAACATCTCCAGGCAGGAAGCACACGTCCCCGGGACATCATGTTAGGTCAGGAGATGGTTGCCTCCACCCACCTGGGGGGAGTACTAAAACACTAGCACCTTATGTTCCCCCTTGGGTGAGATGGCCATGAGCCTCCCAGCTTTTGGGGCAAGGGGCTCCTCCTCAGCCACTGGGATCTGTCCGTCACCTCCTGTTGCCGGTATAGCACACCAGTTCTTCACATGGATGATTGGGGGACCTGGGTAGGGGGTGGAACACTGTCTGCAGCCCAAGATGGCCAGCAGCCAGTGTCCTCCCCATAGAGCAGCTGGTTCGCCTTCCTCCTCTGGTGCTTCTGTGGCTGCCTAATATCCTCCGTCCCAGATGTTTCCAGGTGTGTCCTGTCAATGAAGTCCCTCACACTCCTGGATGCTACACAGTTGAGCCACCTCCTCCTGCAGCTTTCTAGCCTGTTTCCTGTGGGACTCCACCAACCAACAGCTCTTACACCCAGGTTATTCCCCCTGCCTGGCTTTCATCAGCAGGAACATACAAGCTGCATTCCCAGCAAGTCAAGACCAGGGCCTGGGTGGAAGTCTCCAGGGTCAGGATGGCTGGCTGGCAGTGTGGGGGCACAGGTGCAAGCAGAGGAAGAGCTATCAGTGATGTTGGCAACATGCCATTTTCCTCCATTAACAGTTCTTCCTTGTAGAATTCTTGCAAATTAAGGAAGGGGAGTGGGGAACACACAACCATGCTTCCCTGTCTTTCTTTGCTGGCAAGCTCAGCTCGCTGACTCCCTTAGCCTCCCATCTGCCTTCGTCTCGCCAGCCATGTGTCTTAAAACATCAAACACTTTGGAATGACAGAATCTGTATAAATGTAAGATGAATGGTTAACCAGCCAATATATTTTAAGTTAATTGTCTTGTGAGTGACTCTACCATATTTTATTCTTAGAGGTGGTTTAGAATGAATCTCACTGTATTCAGTAAATGTTTACTCTTATGTTGAGATGTGGAAAGAAGAAGAGGTATTTTTTTTTATTGGAGGACTATTCACATTAAATTGATGGCATTAAAGAAGATATGTGATGGTTTCCTAAGGTTACAAAAGTACAATAAAGAATAGATTAAATTGTATGATTTACAGAGAGATATGAAGTGTGTAACCCACTTGAATTTTCAGTTCCCATTCAAACAAGGGAAGGAGAAACCGGCTTTGGTTGTGAATAGGTGGGGTTTCTGTGCTACCATAGTGGGGTTTTGAGTTAAATGGGGATTAAAATTGAAAAACTTCCCTTGTCTGAAGGAAAAGAAATAATCTGTTCTGTTTTTTTCCTCAATGTGTGGGATTACTCAACCAGGCAAAAAGGCAGCCATTAATCCCATTATAACTGACATCCCAAGATTAATGATGAGAATTTCTAAAGAATTTCTGAGCATCTCATTAGCAGAAAGATACTTGAAGGGAGTTGAGAGAACAGCAATAAAAATTATTATGGGGTTGTAGAGAATGATTTATTAGGAAAGATTAAAAGAACTAAATATCTGTATCTTGCTTAGTAAATGCTCATGGGGTGACAGCAGTTTACAAACATGTGAAGGGTAGTAGCGTCAGGGAAGGAGAGGTGTTATGTACGATAGTTCAAAGACATGTATGAAGTTAAGAGAAAGAACATGTAAAATGTAGATCACCACAGACTTCTGGACCATGAGTAATTATTATACTGCAGAATAGTCTATCATGGGAAATGGTGGAAGTGCCATTGACACCAGTATGTTGAGCATGGTTAGGGAACAATTCTCATTGAAAGGGACAGAGACTGTCACCCAACAGGACTGTCTCATCTCCTGTTTGTACCTTATGCTTCTGTAATTCAGTACTGTCTTGGCTAATTAATCTTCTGTTGTATGATGGAGATGGGTTTCTTAAGTCTATATCAAGATACAGATATATGTAGAGTTCAGTAGCTCAAGTTATCTTGGTTTTTTTTGTTTTGTTTTTTTAAATCTGTCCTTATAATTCTGTTTTAGCCACAGTATATTACATGTTGTAATAAAAGGCAAAGTAAAATGGAAACTAAATATCGTACTAGTCTACCTGAAGCTTTTAGGCTTTGCATTAGAGTTACTTTTAAAATTAAATTGTATGTTAAATAATGAGTGTTTTTAATTTTCTCTGATGCAGTTGGTGACATACATGATGAAAAACTATAGTACGTGCTCCTTTGCCTTTATATTATGCTTCTTGGTATATTTTATAGTTCGATTTAACCTCAACCTCCTCCTTAAGGTTGTATTTAATCACTAGGATGCTGAAATCACATGAGATGGATAACAATTCCCTTCTTGTACAAAAGAGGGGGTAATAAAAGATTGCGGAAAAAGCAGTTTTTAGATAAACAAAAACTTCTAAAAAATTTAAAATCTAGAAAGCTAGTATGTGGATGAAGACTGAAGATCCATCAAGCAATAGAAGGGAAAAATAAGACAAGGAGAGAGAAAAGGGGGAAAATAGTTGCTTTTTAAACAGGAAATTTGCTTTGTTCTACATTTGACTCCGCAGTGTAAGCATAGTGGTGATTTGGCTTTTTCCAGTGGAGAAATAAACTTCCTTCAGTTTTTCTGGTTTTGGACAAGGTATGGATGACACTACCTTGCCTCTCCAGACATGAGCCCACACATGCTACAGGGTGGTCTAAGTTTTTGGTGGGGGGGAAAAAAAGGACTATTTTTGTTTATATTTTGCTGTACATCATGCAGCTGTCTTTTTATATCTCTGAGTCTGAAGATTCATTGGGTTTTTTTTAAATGTTTGCTTCATTTTAGCCAAAGACTGAGCATGCACTTTGTGTTTTTGAAGAGAACCTCAAAATATCAAGAAAAATTAACTGAGTATTGTAAATCCATAGTTTTATATATATAATAAAATGTTTATATATATTATTCACCATAGATTGAGTATTCAACAGTAGAAATAGGCAACACAGCAAATCAAAATTCTGTAACTGTTCGTCATTTTTGTGGGGCTGGGATTCATTACATGTTCAAACAAGTTAATGTGATTTTAATCAATAACTTTGTCTTGTCAGGTATGTGTGCCTTAACTTGCAATCCTTAAACATTATTTTCTATAAATTGCTAAGCAGCCTGTCCTGTCCTGCTGAAACCAGCAATATAAAATTTCACAACAAAAGCTTGTCACTGTGCAAAAACCATTAAATATATGGTTTCAAAATGTTTCTAATTACAGTAAAGATTATGTAGCTGGCCATCATGCTAAAATGCTATGGTGTTTGTGATAATGCTAGTTTTACACTGAATGAGACTATTACTTAGATTCTAAGATCTTCAGGGTAGGAACCACCTGATAGGAGTCTTTAGGTGCCACTGCAGTACCAATAATTAATAATATCCAATCGGTTTCCAAACAGTTTTACTATTTATAAACAAAAACTTTAGGGAGATCTAAAACTCTGGCATAGCCAGTAAATCAAAGTGACCCATAGTCCTGCCTCTCTGGACCTCCTGCTGTAATTGAATGGTGTGGCAATGTCATGGTGGGATTTAGATTTTTGAGTTACTAAATGCACCTCAGTACCCTAATATGGGATACGCCTATCTGTTAGGAAATCCTCCTATAGGTAAATCCCAACAATTCCATTGAGGTAGTCCCAGGAATAGATATTGCAGCACCTTTATTTGATAAGAGATTGAGCCTTTTCCAGCTGAAAATGAGCCTTTGGCTAATGCACAGGTTGTGGCTCCCTGATGGGCTATACCAGTTGCCATTTTCACTTGGAACAGAACCTGTGTACTCACTTTTGCCAGCTGTGCATTAAACATTCATGCTTGTGCTAACCAAGAAACCTAGTAATTGTTACTTGCTCAGACCAGTAGTCCATCATCTTAGCTTCAGCTGCTACCACCACCTACAGCGGGGCCTGGCAGCCCATCCAGGTCTGTGAAGAAAATGCCTCAGTCCTTATAACAGCCTCTTTGAACTAGTATAGACCTGCAAGCCCATCAGGAAAACATAATCATCTGTTCCAGCAACAGGTTCAAACCTACTACTCACCTCCCCATGCTTCCTACCCATAAGACCTGCCAAAGCTCAGTCCTTCGAAATCACCCCGATGAGATGAGGGTTCCCAGTAAACAAAGGGAACCAGGTATACTTTTTCCTCTGAACTGCAGTATAACTGGGCTGTCAAAATGATGGTTTCCCATTTAATTAATTAAATTTAAACTGTAATTGCTTTTTAATAAAATTTTAAAAGCACTTGCAAATTATACAGAGGTTTGGGGTGTGTGGGGTTTTTTTGTTTTTTGTTTTTGTTTTTTTTTAAACATCCTAATCATAGAATCATATGTAGGGCTGGAAGGGCCCTTGAGAGGTCATCAAGTCCAGACGCCTGTGCTGAGCCAGGACCAAGTATACGTAGACCATCCAGGACAGGTCCTTGTCGAACCTGTTCTTTAAAAGCTACAGTGATGAAGATTTTTTCTCCTTGCATTATGGATGTAATCCTGTTTTCCTTCTTTTTAGATATGAACTGCGAATCCGATATTTACCAAAAGGATTTCTGAATCAGTTTACTGAGGACAAGCCAACACTAAATTTTTTCTATCAGCAGGTAAATTTATTTTGACTGTTGTTTATTTTCTCATCTGCAATCCTGAAAGTTTGTTTTGCTTATACAGGAACAAGTTGCTGCAGGAACAGAAAATTACAAAAATCATATTGTGTGTATAAAACAGATATGGAAGAGACAGTCGCTTCTTTCTCACTGGGAAGTGATGAGAAATACCTTCTCCGGGGCGGGGTTTTGGCAGATGTTTTCACAACTTGGATGCAATTTACAATTCACTTGGCTGTTTGTTATTCGTGTTTCTCATTTTATTAAATTATTTGTTTCCATTAAATTTGAAAGTATAACTAAATGACCTGTTTTTATGTATATTAATGTGTTCATGAACATATATTAATTGCTCAACCTAAATACAAAATGGTATTTTCTGGATTTTCAAGTATTCTGCAGCTAGACTCTTCACCTCTGATAATATTTAGCAGTGATCACAAAAATGTGCACTGAAAGACTAAGCCTCACAACAGTCCTTAAGGGCTCAAGTTTATTTTCAGATTGGGGCTGTTGTCTGTCTCAGTGTTATCTAGGGCCCAATTTTCAGATATGAATGTTTGAAATTAAGCATCTGAATCTGTACTTTGATGTCTGAATTAACAGGTAGTTGCTTAAGATGGTTATTTAAGTGCCAAAGTACAGATTTAGGTACCTAACTTTAGACAGACAAGATTTAAGTGAAAACATGTCCCTCTATTGTAGAAAGAATAGTTTCCTCCAGTTGCAGGAGTTAGTGGATGAAATTCTGGCCTGTGTTTTGCAGGAGTTCAGACTAGAAGATCATAATATTCCCTTCTGGCCCTAACAATGTATGAAAACTCAGCCCCTAAAAATATTGATGCTGTCTACTTATCATACAGGATTGTTGCAATGTGTTTGATTGCTGTGATGTTAATGCACATCACTGAAGTACTGTCAGTGTTTAACAAATAACTTAATTGATACTGATCGTTGTTTTTCTCAGCTATGTATTACCCAAAATTCCTATATTATGCATGTAACAAGTTACAGTGCCCCTCACCTCTTCATGTGTTTCAGTAGCTGCAACCACTAAAAAGAACTACTTAATTCAGGTAATTAGTTTAAAGGTGACCTGTAAAAAGGGAAAATGCATTTGTGCCCCTTTTGAATCTTTATGGAGCATTGAAAGGGGAACAGATTTTTATCCATGGTGTTTAGAAGGTTTTTTTCCAACTCCAATGACTAATAAATGTGTTGAGGAAAGATTCCACACTTCCACTCCTCCAGCAAAGGTACAAGCTCACAATACATCCTGCTTGGAGACCCCCTCCCCAGAAGATCTCCGCCAAAAGCAGGAGGGCCAGATTTGACATGTCTTGTATTTCCAAGATTTACTAAAAGGCAATAAAAGAACCCATAAAAAATGCCTCAGGCTTTTTTTTCACATAAGAAAGCAAAAAAAAGCACAACCTCACTCCCTTTAAGGAAATAAAACAAAAGTTTGCCTGCCTTTGTGATAGATGGTCCCTTGCACCAAAAATCATATCAATATTCAGGTTACTCCCAGTCCCAAAGGACCAGTTACTTATCTCAGGTCAAGTGCATCCTAGGTCTCGCACTAAAGACAATGCTTGTAGGCAATCCTATAGTAAACTCACTAAAGACTTATTAACTAGGAAAGAGAAATGAGAGTCATATACAAGGTTAAAACAGGTAAACATACATGCACACACAAATGAGTATAGTCTTTGATTTCAAAAGATGATAGTAGCTGCTGTAATATGCAAGCTTTATATGTCCTTTAAGGCTAAACCAAGCTAAACAGCTGGGGACCCCTTGCTTATGTTTAGAAATCTTAGGCTCGGAGTTCAAGCAGCTTAGGAATACAATTTTTTATTAACAGGGATTTGTATTCTTTCCCCCCAGCATTCAAACTGGAGACAAAGCGTTTGTGTAGGTCTCCTCTTCATGGGTGGAGGGTACAATCAACAAAGTTTTTTGTCCACTGATGTTCCAGAATGGCTTGTTTGATGTCTGTAGAACTTTTTTTTCTGTTGGGGAGGAGATAACACCTTTTGTGGTGAACTAATATTTCACACTTGGTAATGCTTCTCCCCTGACTGTGGGAGTTTGCAGTCTTAGCAAACATTTTTATGGTTACAGAGCAAACATTTAAGCATTGCCTTATAACCTGGGATACAGATATTATAAGTAGGATTAATATATGCAGCATCCTACAAGCATTCCATAAAAATAACACATTCTTAATATCTGTTTTAACAATGCTAACACACAGGCAAGCCAGACTGGTTTCAAGCTATGCATTTGTCAGTGTTTAGTGAGGCCCATTGTCCTTGGCATAAGCTGGCACCTGGTCTGCCAGCATCACACCTGTTTGCTTACCAAGCTGTATTTTCTTGGAATTATCACCAGTCATCTTCCAGGAGTATGGTTAGTGGGGGAAAAATTAAATCTGTACATGAACTGGTTTTAATTTGTTGAGACAACAGGGATGTGTTTTGTTGTACCAAAAGACACCCTTGTGAACAGCTCAGAGGTCAGCCTGCACTTTGTCTTACACTGTGCCAGTAATAATCTGACTCCACTGATTTCTTCAGAAGCTAAACTTTTGTTTTAGGATCCTTTTACAATGCAGGTATAACTGTTCTCGTGGACCATTGTCTGTCTTTTTCTGCCAGGACTATAGACATCCTTGTTGTAGTCAGCTCTTCTGGGCTGCAAAAACCTAGTGTACACCCCGTAAAAATTAGGGAGTAACTGTTGGGCAAGTGCAGAGCAAGTTACTCTTTTACCTTCATGGGAAGGTGTAAACCTACTAAAATTTTATATTTCACTGTAGCAGAGTGTGGCAGGGCCCCCTTGGCTTTTGCCTCTGCAAGGTTCACAAAGGCACTCGGAGACCCTAGGTTTAGTAACCACTGGTGCACTTTATTCTCAGGCTTGTTCCCACCACTGTTTCACCATGTACAAGCTACCCTTCACCATCTGCAGGCAGGAGGGAGGGGAAAGCTACCTTCCTGCTTCCGTTCCCTGCCTTTTTCCTTTTCTCCTGCTCTCCCCTGGCTTCCTTCTCCTGAGGCTTTTATGCAGCCCCAGGCTAATTAGGTAGCAGCTGTCTCCGCCTCCCCAATTAGGGCCAGGTTACTTGCAGCCTGCTGTAATTTTTTTCCCCTAACGAGGAGCGGACGTGACAGAGGGCTGAATCTGCAACCCTTTGCCCAGCCCTGTCACATCACATATAAGAAAATTTAATAAGATCAGTGCCCTTTTAATAGAAAAAATGAGAATTCTCTTTCACCTTCATCTTTCACCTCAAATTAGGGTTTGAAATAAACATACTAATCCTGGTCACTACAGCTCCCATGTTAAGGATGGCAAACCTTGTGTTCTCCTGGTGCAATTCTGTTAAGTAACTGAATTGTAAAAAGAAAAGGAGTACTTGTGGCACCTTAGAGACGAACAAATTTATTAGAGCATAAGCTTTCGTGAGTTACAGCTCACTTCATCGGATGCATACAGTGGAAAATATAGTGGGGAGATTTTATATACACAGAGAACATGAAACAATGGGTGTTACCATACAGACTGTAAGAAGAGAGATCAGGAAAGGTGAACTATTACCGGCGGGGGGGACGGGGGACCTTTTGTAGTGATAATCAAGGTGGGCCATTTCCAGCAGTTGACAAGAACAGTAGGGGGGGAAATAAACAAGGGGAAATAGTTTTACTTTGTGTAGTGACACATCCACTCCCAGTCTTTATTCAAGCCTAAGTTAATTGTCTCTAGTTTGCAAATTAATTCCAATTCAGCAGTCTCTCGTTGGAGTCTGTTTTTGAAGTTTTTTTGTTGAAGAATTGCCACTTTTAGGTCTGCAATCGAGTGACCAAAGAGACTGAAGTGTTCTCCGACTGGTTTTTGAATGTTATAATTCTTGATGTCGTTTTCTTAAAATGCAGTTTAATGAAATGAATGTATTGCCATGTTTTATCAGTAATGATCTTGAGTTCCCAAAGTGCAGTTCAGACATCTCTCTTCTCAGAATGAACCTGGTATTTGAATCTATGATGGTAGAAAAGCACTCTTTGGCTGTATCTTTCCATGCTTATTCTCAGCCTGAAGGTGACCGTATTTGGACAACTGTGGTTTGATTTTGCTGCGTAGGATTCTTTCTGGGACAATAAAACCTGGGTTCCCTTTGGTTTTAGTTTCCAGCAAAAGGTGTCCTTCCATAGATATTTGTGTTCAAAGTCTTTGTACTTATTCCATACATAGACAAAAGTCTTAGATGCCAAGCTGCCTTTTCCCATTAGACAATCAAGTGTATATCTAATTCCAAAATACTAAATGAACTCTAGTCAGCCATCTAGTTGACCAGCCTTTGGGAGATACCCAGGGAAGACTTTCTTCCCAGCAACTTTCCCTTCCCTTTTCTTTCTTTATCGGGGGGGAGCACTTTTATTAGAATAATGGACCCACCTGCTCTCACAGACAGAGTCCTGATAAGAACACAGCTGTCTTCTTTTATCCCACAATTAGAGTCAAGGGAAGGAAGCAGCTGTTTCTTTTTAATCCCTTCTGGTGGCCTTATATTTCTGACACCTGTGAAGTTTTGGTTATTTTGGTTTGTGAAATTGGTAAGCTGCTACTGGCTTCTGAGGATGTGTACTACACAGCTCAAAGGGCCTGAGCACCCCTCTATGGCGTTATTTCTTAGCTATACAAGTGAGGGATTTGTGACGCTTCACAGTTGGCATTTATGTAGCATTTTCTGATGAATGCATACCCTGCTAAGTTCAGGGGAAAGTTGAGGAACAGATTACAAATGATTAAAGATGGCATGATGGAACTTGCTGACCTCCAGAAATTTGCTCACACACATGCAAGCAGATGCATTTATCTGCAGCATCAAACATTCAAATACACTACATGCTGTATATCTTCAAGAACAGGGAAATATAAATCACATGCCAGCATGTATGTATCTTGAGCTCCCTACTCATGAATCCCACCGTGGACATTCCAGTACAGTTCTACTTGGAAAATTGACTCTAAAAAGATGGCCTCCTGGGACTCCATGTTTATTTTATCTACCTTACCTGCATATCATATTTGCTCAGTTTAGAAGTAAAAAAAAAGAAAAAAAATTATCAGCTCTGCAAATGCCAACTTGACTCTGCAAGTCAAGATGTAGTGTTTCTCTCATGCATTATAAAGTAGTATAGATTCAGAAGACCAGATTCTGCCCATAATTACACTGACATATTTTCGGATGAGTCAGATCTGACCTGTACAGACGGAACTGCACTGAGTTCCCTCTTAAAAACTTATGAAGGAGGCTCTGCCACTATTAACTTTGAAACAAACTGCTTTTCTGCTGACCATAAAGGTGCACACTAAGCGGACTTCAGTGAGAGAATCTCCTCATCGTGTTCTCTTTTCCCTTTGCTAACAATAGAGGAATGGGGAAATTCAGGAATCTTGAATGCCATTCCAGGCTTTTGTTATCCCAGGCTCTTCTGCAGGTTCACCTCAAGCATGACCCCTTCTGCTGCGGCCCCTCCAAACATCCCAGTCAAGTCTTTACCCACTCTTGGTCCCTTGTCCCAGTTTCCACCTTTCAGGCTTCTCATCCCAAACCCAGTCTCACACCTTTAGACTCTCCATCCCAGTCTCCTATTCACTCCTAGTCCCAGCTTCCGTGCATTACTTTATCCTGCTATGGATAGAGGCGTGATTGAATCCAAAGTTAGAACTGATATATCTGTCCCACCTGTCCCACAGTCAGAATAAAAAGGGTCACTCAGCAAAATCCGTGGAGAACCAATAATAAGAGGAAATATTATTCCCAGACGGTTTAGCGTTCATACGGTGAGTTCACTGTCCCAAATGTGGAGTCAGAAACCAACTGGTTTAAGAAAACCATAATTTTACAATCAAACTTTTTTTAATGTAATCTAAAGTCGTGGTGGTTCTTCGAGTGCTTGCTCATGTCCATTCAGCTTAGGTGTGTGTGCTTGCCACATGCACCGGTGCTGGAAGTTTTTTCCCTCAGCAGTATCCATAGGGGACCGGCTGGAGTGGCATGCACATGCCGTGGTATATAGGGCGCTGCTGGCTCCCCCTACCCTCAGTTCCTTCTTGCCGCCAGTGACTGGAACTGTTGCTGCTTCAGCTAGTGCTGCTGCTGCTCGTTCGTACGAGCGAGTTAATTTTTGTATTATAGTGACTATAGTTTACTGTTAGTGTTTGTAAATCCTTTAGCTATAGTTAGAGACTTCGTAGGTCCTGAAAGGCTTTGCCTCGGGACAGGGCATGCCCCGGTCCCCAGGCTCTAAGCCCTGTGATCGCTGCAAGAGGCCCATGCCCATTAGTGATCCACACAGCAGTTGTCTGTGTTGCGTGGACGAAGGGCACATTAGTGAAAAGTGCAAAATTTTGCAAGTCCTTCAAGCCAGGGACTAAGAAGGAGCGTGATATTTGTTTAAGAGCGCTCCTTATAGAGTTGGCTCTCACCCCGGCACCAGAGCAACACTCCAACTTGGCACCGAGCACCGGGTACACAGTGCCCCACCGGGACTGTCCGCCATCTGGCACCAGTCCTCATCTGTGGCTCCGACCAAGAAGCTCAAGAAGATGATGAGAGCAAGGTCCCATGCCAGCCAACTCTTCACCCCCATCAGGATCTTGGGCCCAAGCTCCGGTGGAGCCCAGCCCACTCTCTGCCGGCTACCCCAGATAGTGGCAGAGGCCTCCATCAGCTCCAGGTATTGACCATGCCAGAGGCCCTGCAGACAGTGCAGGAGATCGTGTCCCTCCCAGTGCCACCCACACCTGCTCCTGCTTTTCCCCCAGTAATGGGGTAAACCCATTTTTAGATCACGTTGGTCCCCACTTCAACGGCACCATTTCCTGTTGCTTGCCCCCCTCAAAGCCACCATGCATCTGACCACGAAAGGCAGATGCAGCACAGCCGCATTCGGTCCCCAGACCTTGGGCACAGGCAGAGAGGCTCGAGATGCAGCTCACCAGCTACTGGGCACAGACCTTTGGAGACACGTGCCCCCCCCGCAGGAGTACCAGTCCTGGCACCTGGTATCTCGGAGACCACGGTACCACTCCACGGACCCGTAGAGGGATCGACGTTACCCTTCCTCAGACGGTCACCAATCCTCTAGGAGGGCATCACTGTGTGCGGGCGCTTCCCGGCACTGGACCCGTTCCGACTCCCGGTCCCACTCCTCATCGTGGTACTGTTAGTCAAGCGCGAGATATAGATCGCTGGCTCCAAGTCGTCACGGATCCGTTGAGCGCCACCAGTCCCTAAGACTCCACACCAGATTGGACTCCAGACAGAGTGACTGGCACTGGTCAGGAATCATAGAATATCAGGGTTGGAAGGGACCTCAGGAGGTCATCTAGTCCAACCCCCTGCTCGAAGCAGGACCAATCTCCAATTTTTTTGCCCCAGATCCCTAAATGCTCATGCTAAATCCCCTCAAGGATTGAACTCACAACCCTGGGTTTAGCAGGCCAATGCACAGACCACTGAGCTATCCCTCCACCGTTCTGCTCTGTCCTGGTTGCCTGGGAGCAACCGCTCAGGATCCAGCCCTGGTTTGGAGCGAGGTTCCCTGATGGCGGAACAAGGTCCGGTACCAGCGATACCAGCTACACTGTTGGCAACGAAACTGGCCCCGTGGCCTCAGGCACAATGGCCGGGACCGTGGTACACATGGAACCCGTGGGGGTTCATCGAGCCCTCTCAGGCTGCCTGCTCAGTGTCCGGAGCCTTGTAGACAGCAGCTGCCTCTCTCTCCTTCCCTCCTAAGGTGCGAGGACCCCGCAGGTCCAAGACGGAGCAGAGGAGCAAACCACTGGGCCACCAATGGTTGTGGAGGACCCTATGGCATCAGCATCTTCCTCGTTGTCGCCAGATGAGGCTATAATGGGGCCTCCTCCCCTGGTTCCTCCGGATGACGCTAAAGTGCCCCAGGAACTACTGAAGAGGGTTGCTGCCAACCTGAGTCTTCTGGCAGAGGAGTTAGAGGAGCCCTCAGACTCTCTCTTCGATGTCCTGTGCTCCACAGCATCAGCCAGGGTGGCTTTGCCCCTTCACGAAGAGGTCTCTAAGATCATTAATGCCCTGTGGCAAACTCCCTCCTCCCTACCACAAATCTCCAAGAGGGCTGAGAGCAAGTACTTTGTGCCATCCAAAGGCCACGAGTACCTGTACACCCAACCTGCTCCCAACTCCCTAGTGGTAGAAGCGGTTAACCACAGGGAGTGACAGGGTCAACCCAGGGCTACCCCTAAGAACAAAGACTCCAAGAGACTAGACTTGTTTGGGCATAAGGTTTGTTCGTCCTCTAATCTCCAATTGAGGTTGGCCAACCATCAATCCCGCATGGGATGCTATGAATTTAACATGTGGCAGGCCATGGCCAAGTTCAGGAGCTTCCTTCCTGAGGCTTCTAGGAAGGAATTCCGAGCTATTATAGAGGAGGGCATGACTGCGGCAGGGCGATGCTCCGGGCGTCTTCGGATACGGCGGACACTACCGCCCAAAGCATGGCCTCAGCCGTCGCCATGCGCCAGGCATCCTGGCTGCTCCTCTCTGGCTTGTCCACAGAGGCTCAGCAGTTGAGGCAAGACCTTCCCTTCGACGGGCAATCCCTGTTTGCGGAACAGACGTACAGTAAGCTTCATGGCCTCTCATACTCCCACACAACCCTGAAAACGTTGGGCCTGTATGTTCCTGGCCCTGACCACAAGCGGCTCAAGCCACAGCAGCCTGAGGGCCAGGGGAGCCACCCTCGCCAGGAGCCTTCCCCTAAGAAATCTAGAGGATACAAGTGACATCCTAACCAACAGGCTTCTCAGCCAAGCTTGACCGGCAATAAGCAGGCGGGTTTCTGAGTAGCAGCCGTGTTAGTCTGTATTCACAAAAAGAAAAGGAGTACTTGTGGCACCTTAGAGACTAACCAATGTATTTAAGCATAAGCTTTCGTGAGCTACAGTCACTTCATCAGATGCATTCAGTGGAAAATACAGTGAGGAGATCTATATACACACAAAACATGAAAAAATGGGTGTTACCATTGTAAGGAGAGTGATCACTTAAGATGAGCTATTACCAGCAGGAGAGCGGGGGAGAAAAAACCTTTTGTAGTGATAATCAAGGTGGGCCATTTCCAGCAGTTAACAGGAACGTCTGAGGAATGGTCGGGGAAGAAACATGGGGAAATAGTTTTACTTTGTGTAATGACCCATCCACTCCCAGTCTCTATTCAAGCCCAAATTAATAGTATCCAATTTGCAAATGAATTCCAATTCAGCAGTTTCTCGCTGGAGTCTGGATTTGAAGTTTTTTTGCTTTAAGATAGCGACCCTCATGTCTGTGATTGCGTGACCAGAGAGATTGAAGTGTTCTCCGACTGGTTTATGAATGTTATAATTCTTAACATCTGATTTGTGTCCATTTATTCTTTTACGTAGAGACTGTCCAGTTTGACCAATGTACATGGCAGAGGGGCATTGCTGGCACATGATGGCATATATCACATTGGTGGATGTGCAGGTGAACGAGCCTCTGATAGTGTGGCTGATGTTGTTAGGCCCTGTGATGGTGTTCCCTGAATAGATATGTGGGCACAGTTGGCAACGGGCTTTGTTGCAAGGATAGGTTCCTGGGTTAGTGGTTCTGTTGTGTGGTATGTGGTTGTTGGTGAGTATTCGCTTCAGGTTGGGGGGCTGTCTGTAGGCAAGGACTGGCCTTTCTCCCAAGATTTGTGAGAGTGTTGGGTCATCCTTCAGGATAGGTTGTAGATCCTTAATAATGCGTTGGAGGGGTTTTAGTTGGGGGCTGAAGGTGACGGCTAGTGGCGTTCTGTTATTTTCTTCGCTGGGCCTGTCCTGTAGTAGGTGACTTTTGGGTACTCTTCTGGCTGTGTCAGTTTGTTTCTTCACTTCAGCAGGTGGGTATTGTAGTTGTAAGAATGCTTGATAGAGATCTTGTAGGTGTTTGTCTCTGTCTGAGGGGTTGGAGCAAATGCGGTTGTATCGTAGAGCTTGGCTGTAGACGATGGATCGTGTGGTGTGGTCTGGGTGAAAGCTGGAGGCATGTAGGTAGGCACAGCGGTCAGTAGGTTTCCGGTATAGGGTGGTGTTTATGTGACCATCGCTTCTTAGCACTGTAGTGTCCATGAAGTGGATCTCTTGCGTGGACTGATCCAGACTGAGGTTGATGGTGGGATGGAAATTGTTGAAATCATGGTGGAATTCCTCAAGGACTTCTTTTCCATGGGTCCAGATGATGAAGATGTCATCAATGTAGCACAAGTAGAGTAGGGGCATTAGGGGACGAGAGCTGAGGAAGCGTTGTTCTAAGTCAGCCATAAAAATGTTGGCATGCTGTGGGGCCATGCGGGTACCCATAGCAGTGCCGCTGATTTGAAGGTATACATTGTCCTCAAATGTGAAATAGTTATGGGTGAGGACAAAGTCACAAAGTTCAGCCACCAGGTTTGCCATGACATTATCGGGGATACTGTTCCTGACGGCTTGTAGTCCATCTTTGTGTGGAATGTTGGTGTAGAGGGCTTCTACATCCATAGTGGCCAGGATGGTGTTTTCAGGAAGATCACTGATGGATTGTAGTTTCCTCAGGAAGTCAGTGGTGTCTCGAAGGTAGCTGGGAGTGCTGGTAGCATAGGGCCTGAGGAGGGAGTCTACATAGCCAGACAATCCTGCTGTCAGGGTGCCAATGCCTGAGATGATGGGGCGTCCAGGATTTCCAGGTTTATGGACCTTGGGTAGCAGATAGAATACCCCTGGTCGGGGTTCCAGGGGTGTGTCTGTGCGGATTTGTTCTTGTGCTTTTT
Organism: Natator depressus; assembly: GCF_965152275.1. Taxonomy (NCBI): domain Eukaryota; kingdom Metazoa; phylum Chordata; order Testudines; family Cheloniidae; genus Natator; species Natator depressus. The sequence continues at coordinate 9,802,635 of NC_134235.1, forward strand.
CAGGGAGTTTCTTGAGCAAATGGTGTAGTTTCTTTTGGTAACCCTCGGTGGGATCAGAGGGTAATGGCTTGTAGAAAGTGGTGTTGGAGAGATGCCTAGCAGCCTCTTGTTCATATTCCAACCTATTCATTATGACGACAGCACCTCCTTTGTCAGCCTTTTTGATTATGATGTCAGAGTTGTTTCTGAGGCTGGGGATGGCATTGTGTTCTGCACAGCTGAGGTTATGGGGCAAGTGATGCTGCTTTTCCACAATTTCAGCCCCTGCACGTCAGCGGAAGCACTCTATGTAGAAGTCCAGTCTGTTGTTTCGACCTTCAGGAGGAGTCCACCTAGAATCCTTCTTTTTGTAGTGTTGGTAGGAAGGTCTCTGTGGATTAGTATGTTGTTCAGAGGTGTGTTGGAAATATTCCTTGAGTCGGAGACGTCGAAAATAAGATTCTAGGTCACCACAGAACTGTATCATGTTCGTGGGGGTGGAGGGGCAGAAGGAGAGGCCCTGAGATAAGACAGATTCTTCTGCTGGGCTAAGAGTATAGTTGGATAGATTGACAGTATTGCTGGGTGGGTTAAGGGAACCGTTGCTGTGGCCTCTTGTGGCATGTAGTAGTTTAGATAGTTCAGTGTCCTTTGGGTAAGCGCTCGTTTTGAGGGTTACACCCGAGGGCGACCTACCGGACTGTTCCAAGGATTCTCCCTCCCCTATTTTTGCCAACCCTCTTTCTCCTTTCCTCCCTGAGTGGGCATCTATAACATCAGACCGATGGGTCCTCAGTATGGTGGTGCAGGATTACACCCGTCAGTTGCAGGATGAGTATACTTCATTGTTTTGTTCTATAGGCAGTGAATTATCCCACTATTCATTCATGAAATTCATGAGGTGGTGTACCTCAGTTTCCCCTCTTGTACACCAGACAAAGTTTACAAGCAGTGAGTAACCCATTATTACAGGGTTACTCACTGCATTTATCCCAAGGTTTAACACTGTGACAGTTTGATTACTCAGAGCCACCTCAAAACACCACTTCAATACTTCAATGTTTCTGACATTGCTTTTTTGTACATTTCACCCCTGCCTTTGCTTCAGATGTACACGGTCATTTAATGTTTGGTTCCCCTCCTGCAGTTCTTAGCTGCTGTTTATTACTAAAAAAAGGATCCCGAATCTCTCCCCATTCTCCCATTTCTGGCTGCCCCAGCCAGGGTCACATTTTCTGATCCTTATTTAAAAAGATAGTAAACTTTATAAAAACATGCAAGTACCCAAAGAGTTAACTGCTAAATACCAAAGCCTCATAGAATCATAGAATATCAGGGTTGGAAGGGACCTCAGAAGGTCATCTAGTCCAACCCCGTGCTCAAAGCAGGACCAATCCCCAACTAAATCAATCTAGCTTCATCAAAACTAGCTTCCGGTGTCTGGCACAAGGGTCTGTCAGAGTTGCAAGTTTGAATGAGAGATTCAAATGGAGTTTTAGTGGCATTGTGTTTTTTTTAATTTAAGAAACAAAACAAAACCAGTTTATCTTAAACCTACAAACAGGATTTTACAAACCATGAGTGTTGATTTAGGTCCTTAAAACCTTACATAATCACACACACACGTTTTTTTTTTTGTTTTGTTTTGTTTTGTTTTGTTTTTTGCCCAACACCCCTTGCACCACTTTGATTATTTTTATACAACTGTATCCAAATTACATTCCCATCTTGTACAATCTGAGGCAGTCAAGTTAAGTTCCAATAGAAACCCCCCTTATATTTCTTTAGTGATTTTGATTAAATCATATTTACAAATAATTCCTGTGGGAAAAGGGCCCATTTTCCTTCAGAATAGCTGTAAAGGCTCCTGGGGACAAAACTATAGTGGTGGTAGTAGCCACCCCTATATATACCCCCTTGTATAATTTATTTAACTACAAGGATTCCACCCAACGTGGAGTTGCACGTATAATTACATTTACATAACTGGGTTTTATTATCAGACCAAAATCTTCCTCCTTATAACACCACAACTGTTAGTCTTTAACATCTTCACAACTGTTACCTTTTAACATTTCCACAACTCTTAACCGTTTACTTCCCTTCAAACTCCCTCCAAACTCTGTAGTATTAATTTCTGCAAAACCTGCTTGTAACTCTTCACTAACTTCTGCATTCAGTTCTTTAAGGTGGTGCATTTGCCTGTAATGACTTAGCCACCCTGCAACACAGCTGCCTCACCCTGTGCTTCCTTTAGTTTTGAGAAAAGAAGACTGAGGGAAGACCTGATAAGTCTTCAAATATGTTAAGGGCCGTGACTGATTATTCTGCATATCCACTGGAGGTAGGATAAGAAGTAATGTCTTAATCTGTAGCAAAGGAGATTTAGGTTGTATTTTAGGAAAAACTTTCTAACTCTAAAGATAGGTAAGCTCTGGAACTGGCTTCCAAGGGAGGTTGCGGAATCCCCATCATTGGAAGTTTTTAAGAACAGGTTGGGAAAGGACCTGTACTGGATGTCTAGGTTTACTTGGTCCTGTGTCAGTGAGGGCATTTGGACTGGATGCCCTCTCAAGGTCCCTTCCAGACCTACATTGCAATGATCCTATGATTCAAGAGTTCGGGACGCTAGATTCAAGAGGGGCACTAGAGTTTGGATGGTTTTGCGTCTTTATTCAGCTGCATATCATTGATTTATATGATCTGGATTTTTAAAAACTATACTTTGCCAGAAAATATGGATTTTTGACATGTTTGGACATGCCTAAGATTTTAGTGAGAAGAATGAGTATGTTTCAAACTGCATAGTTGTGCAGTGTTTGGTTGAATCTCTGATAACACCAGACACATTTCATTTTCCAAGTTTAAAAGATTTCTGTATGTAGTTTTCACAGAAATTGTTGTTGAAAACCCTGACACTGAGATAACTGGGAGTGAATAGAAGCAACGCTTTCTTAGTTTCATCACTGAGAATTTCATCCTCTCCTTCAACAGAGATCCAGAATTCCTTGTTTGTTAGGTTTGAAAACTTCACCGTTTTCTTGATCTGAGATGCTTAAGGTTAAAGTGGAGTCCATAGTTTCTGAGAACAGGTTTTGAATCCAGTTGGTATGTGGTGACTGATGTTCAACTCCAGAAAAATATTCACCAAAAGGGGAATACAATCCAGACAAATAAATTCAAATATTTGGTCTGTAATAATGTTTTGATCAATAGCATGCTGTTCTTTTAAAAAGTCTGATAACCCTAGAAACAGCTTGGTAACTCCCTTTTCAGTGTGGGGTCTCCACAGACAAAGCTTCATCATGAATCTTCTGATTTTCTCTTTTATATCTAGTATATTTGCATTCTTCCCTTGAAGTGTTAGATTCAGTGCAGTCAATTTGCCAAGTACATCTATCATGTAAGCTAACGTAGTCAAGAACTCCACATTACACACGTAATCTGTACGGTCTGTTTTCCCAAGGAGGAAAATTCTGCATTCATCACGCAGTTCAAAGACTGATTGTAACACTTCTCACATGACATCCACCTGTCTTCACTGTGAAATGGAAGCTGAGTGTGGTAAGAGCCTATCTCTTCACACAGCATACTAAAACAAATGACTTCATTGTCTGGGATTTTATAAAATTAACAATTTAAATAATAATGTTGAGGGCTTCATGTAGTTCAGATTGCAACTTTTTTGATACCAATGTTCGGCGATGAGTCATGCTGTCATGTCCAGATAGGTGCTGGTACCACTTTATTTACTCATGCTCAATGCTACTGTTCTTTTTGGTCATGAGTGCTGCCCCAACTTTGCACAGCCCCACACACACATCCTGGTTAAAATGTTCATCCACTGTGAATATATTGATGATCTTGAGTATTTCCTTACCAGTTGTTTGGGTTGGGATTTCTTTGAAAAATAAAAGTCTTTCAGCTATTGTACTTGCTTTGACAAATCTCGCATAACACAGAAGCTGAGCCATGTTGCCTGTGTCTGGATTCATTAAGCTGCAATGCAAAATACTAACTCTTTAACTTGTTCTGTCAGCTGGTCCTGGATGTTTTCTGCCTGGTCATCAATGCATTGATGGATGGTATTGTTTGACATAGGAATGCTTTTCAGTGCCCATGTTCTTTTGTACACATCTATTGCTGCTGGAAGTAGTAGGGTCTCACCAATGGTAGGTGCTTGTTTGTGTTTTGCAATTCACATAGCCACAGCATAAGATGCTTCTAAGATTTTTTTGAGGGACAGTTGCTTCTTTAGAAATTATGTTTTTTGCCGCTTTAATTCTTCTTGTTTCCAAAGGAAAAAGTTATAGCCCCCCTTTAATTATTCCAGGTGTTTCTTTTCTAACTGTCTCTTGAATTTTCCTGGTCTCATACTTTTATATACGAACACTTGAAAACAAATGACACCTTGTGGTTGGGGACTTTCCATGGTAATATCAAGACCAAAAAAAAAAAAAAAAAATCCAAACATAATGTAACTATTCTTGTACTCTCTACTTTTCTTCCTTTTCTGTTTAACTTCATTAAAATTGTCTTTTTCAGCCAAATATTGGCTACATGTAGGCTTTGCCCTTGGTAAAAATCATTCCATTATAAAGATAAGATGCACCTGTCGCTCCCTCAGCCCCATTTCCTTATCTACCAGCAGGGAGATCCTCTTTTTGCCCTCTGCTCCAGCAGGGATCTTTCAACTGAAAGACTTCCTGCTGAATGCCTGCCCCAGCAGGAAGTCTCCACTCCAGCAGGGGGCTTTCAGCAGAGAGATCACAGAGAGGTGCCCAGCTACAGCAGCCTTAGCATAAAACACAGACACATAGATAAGACACATTTCAGAGTAACAGCCGTGTTAGTCTGTATTTGCAAAAAGAAAAGGAGTACTTGTGGCACCTTAGAGACTAACCCATTTATTTGAGCATAAGCTTTCGTGAGCTACAGCTCACTTCATCGGATGCATACTGTGGAAACTGCAGAAGACATTATATACACAGAGACCATGAAACAATACCTCCTCCCACCCCACTCTCCTGCTGGTAATAGCTTATCTAAAGTGATCACTCTCCTTACAATGTGTATGATGATCAAGTTGGGCCATTTCCAGCACAAATCCAGGTTTTCTCACCCTCCACCCCCCCCCCCCCCACACACACACACACACAAACTCACTCTCCTGCTGGTAATAGCCCATCCAAAGTGACCACTCTCTTTACAATGTGTATGATAATCAAGGTGGGCCATTTCCAGCACAAATCCAGGTTTTCTCACACCCCCCACCCCCCCCTTTCCAAAAACCACACACACAAACTCACTCTCCTGCTGGTAATAGCTTATCCAAAGTGACCACTCTCCTTACAATGTGTATGAAAATCAAGGTGGGCCATTTCCAGCACAAATCCAGGTCCGTCCGTCCCGTCCCCCCCAAAAAAAAACAAAAAACAAAACACACACACACACACACACACACACACACACACACAAACTCACTCTCCTGCTGGTAATAGCTTATCCAAGGTGACCACTCTCCCTACAATGTGCATGATAATCAAGGTGGGCCATAGATAAGACACAGATGACTTTTAAGCCTAATTTAGTAATCTATCCATCTGTTTCTAAATCTGTATAATGGAAATTGTACTACTTTCCTTCTGTAGGTTATTTTGCACTATATTTTAGTTACGTAGGGTTACATTTGTACCTGAATCCCAGAGGGGCTTTGTCCCTGTCTTTCTGTAGGGGAAGGTAGCAATAGTTAATTGCTGAAACACCATGCATGATTCAGCTTATCTCTCAGGCCTTCTCAGAGAGCAGCTGGTACAGCCCTTTTGGCTCCAGGTCCTGGCAGAGTATGAGTTGTGGGTGTCTTTGAATCATCATGGATCAATCCAGGCAGATAGTTTGCTGCCAGTGGCTCATTGCCCTGGGATATGTAGAGAAAATTGAAGTATCTCTAGACTGAATCAAACCTATAAAGTTCTACATTAGTGCTAAGAATTTTAATCAGTTTGTGCAGTTATACTAGCTGTGATGAGAATAATCAAATATCAGTCTTTCATGGTAAGATATTGCTTATAGTGGTCAGGAAGACACCCCCCACCCCCCCCTTATTCACCATTGCATGTTTGGCTTAAGTACACTATGCTCATGAAGGTATAGAGAGTTGCCTTTGAACCATCAGGTTATTGGCCATAGCCAGTAGCTGAACTTGACAAACCAGTGGTCTGATTCAGAATAGCAAACACTGTTTCATTTACTGTTCAGTGTAACACTATCCATAGCTGCTTTCAAATAATACCAAGCATGAGACCAGGTTCACAGTGCACACTGAAACAGCTGCATTTGATTATCAGAAAGTTTTTCTTTACCTCCTAGAAGCAGTTTCAGCATCTGCCTTTAAATGCTGTGCAGTTTGACTGTTTACCCCATGAATAACTTAGTTTGTTATTCAGATACACACATGCTAGCACAAAGTGCTCTGATGAGTAACAGTGTAAGCACTGCTATTTTGCATGCTTCTCTCTAAAAAAAATTTCTTCGTAATCTTGCTTTCTACTTCTTGGCTTTCTGGCTGTGTAAAATGTTGACATGAGTTGTGGAGTTTAATGAATGACTACATTTCAGTCTTGATCTAAAGTTAGGTTTCCTGCTCTTTCTATCCTTACAATTTTAAACTATATTTTACTAAAATTACCCATCTAGGTTAGTGTCCTACTTGAAGTTAGTAATTTAACCGAAAAATATTTTTCTCCATATAAACTGTATTGAAGAATATCCAAATCCACTCATTCTATTCTATAGCCAATACAGATCAGCAAAGAGGTTACAGTTCAATAGGCATAAGGAAGGTTGAGCAACAGTTGCTTATAGCTGGGCTGATGGTTATCTTTCAGTAAAACTCAGAGCGGAGATAGAAATATTTGATTGTGCCACTGGTTCTCTCTCACTGTTTATTTCTAGATGTCCTTTATAGCACATTGAAGCAGCAATTAAAACCATTTTGAACCGACTGTCCCATAGGAAATGGCAAAATAAAAACTTAAGAGCAACCTTTCTGGCTCTGTCTAGCTTCCCTGACTGCCTGCTGGGCTTCCTGTGGCTCTGCCCCACCTTTACTTACTTCCTGCTGGCCTGTGGCTTTCCTATGCTGGCAAAAGGGTCTAAAATCTCTTTCAACTGGGGTTTGGGCTTTGTCCTCCAGTGTGCAGGAAAAAGTAATCCCTTTATAGCTTTCCTTCCTCCAAGGTGTCTCCCTAATAGGGAACTGCTGTATATCACCCTTTTCCCCAGCAGGGATTACGAGCCTTTTCTGTTTAGGTTCTTACATTGTTCATTACCTTTATGTTGCTTCCTACTTCTCTTGACTCAGGGTGGGGCCTTGTGCAGTGGAAAATTTTTACTTTGTTCCATACTTTTGTACAAAAGTCTGTTAATGATGGTCAGTCCTGGGTATATTTGCTCCATATGGAGAAGAATGCTTTGAATTCCTAGGGAGTTCTTTGAATTATTAATGTTTAAAATGTATTAGATATTTGGGACCATCTTTTTGTTCTGTGTTTGTACAGCCCCTAGCACAGTGGGGCCCTGGTTCGTGACAGGGGCTTGTAGGTGATACTGCAAGATAACTCCATTAAATAATAGTTGAGTAGCACCCAAAGGTTGCAGTAGTCAAGATGTGAGATAAGGCCCTCAGAAAAAGTTTTAGTAGTTTGGACACAAAGGAGAGGCTGGATCTGTATCCTGTCACATAGGAAAAAAATGGCAGGATTCAGATGCTCCCTGGATGTGATGTCTAGAAAGGGGCATGAGTGAAAGGTAACCCATAGGTATGGGCCTGACTGATGAGAGGGATGTTAGTGCTCTTTCCCCAAGCCTCCCACTTCTCCCATCACCTTTGATATCAAGAGTTCTGTTCTCGTCATGTTAAATTTAGGGTGTTGGCTAGACGTCCATTAGATGTTGGAAACAGTGAGATGGAGGCTTGGTCTGGGGGAGACATAGATTTGGGAGTTATCATTGTAACAATGATAGTCAAAGCTATGCATGTAGAGGAATGTCGGATTGTGGATCTTTGAGGATAATTTGTCATTTTTAAGATAATTTGTAATGCACCTCATTACTCACCAGTTATGCCTTAACACAGTGTTGGCCATGTATTTCCCTCTTAAAATATTCCTAGTCTAGTCCTAGTCATTGGGGGTTAAATTAGCATTTCAGATCATTTTTCCCAAATATGTCCTTGCTCATACCTTTCAAATGTAGACTTTTGAGGGATCAAGCAATATACTATCCAGCATGGTGACATGTGATTTGGTTTTGAGATTGAGCAGTTGTGTTTAATTTGAAAAATACATATCTTGACGATTTTTTAAAAACAAATAATTCTTGGAAACAACATTATGGAACTGTATGAAGAAGTGAAGTTTCTAACAGTTGCAGAGCCGCATTTGAGCTTTTAGCTGTTCAGTTACAACAGTCTATATCAGGAACCAATATAATTTTAAAGCTCTTAAAATATTTATAATTCTGTTTCTGAAATGAAAATCATCATCTTTTTCACTGTGATGTAGAAATGTATCATCTAAAGTAAACAGTTTGTAAACATTTACAATATTTATTTCTGCGTGTTAAAGTAATTTCAGATTAGATTTAACATTACTTAACTTCTTTGTTAAAGCTTTTTATAAAGCTTAGTTGTAAAAGCTGTAGGCTATTGAAAAATAGCAGCGCTGGCAGGGAATAGGACTGCTTAACCTAATTAAGTATTAACATCTCTTAACTTTGGTGGTGATAAAAATAGAAGGCCTGGACCAAATGACTTACTTTGATGACAATAAAAGCTATGAGAAAAATCAAGGCCAATCAAAGACATCTGCAGAAGAGCTCTATATTATGACCAGCACTGATACCCCATAAAAGAGATGTGCATAAAGGGCTGATGGCTGACACACAAAGTATGCCCTAAAGGGAAGTGTTCGTAAATATGAGGCTTGCAGCTGCTTAAAAATGAAAAAGATAAATCAAACTAAACATCACCTTTCTGCTGCTAACAGCTTATAAGGATAATTATAAGTGAAATACCTTTTTGAAGAGGTTAAAGCGTATAAATTAATCATTATATTTGGAAAATAAACATTACGGTAGGAATTTTGCAATTGAGCAATCTCAAAACCCCATCTGCCTTCCCCCACCAAAATAGGCTTGATTTATATAATAATATAAGCTATTCTATACCTCTTTTAAGTCTTGTATAAAACATCTCTGCTTTCCAATAACACAGTGTTTGTGTAATATACTAGCAGTCTGACTAATGTGTATCTATCTGCTGTTTACTAGGTTCCTAGCCAAATTCAATCCTGGGGCAAATGCGTGCTTTGATTTTAAAGTTGTGCCTATTTACACCAGGTCAGAAGTTGGCCTAGTGGCTTGAGTTGTCAGAATTTACACTAAGTGTATCACACTAGGCTTTTTCACTGATTGAGAAAGATATACATGACAGTAGCACAATGTTAATTCCAATTAATATGGGACTTTGTCAAGTCTAGCTTGCATCAGCTTTTAAAGATTACCTGTTTTTTCCCCAATTTCATGTTTTTAAAGGTCCTAGATACAACATACTTGGAAACATAATTGTGTCTGTATGGACATTCATGTTGTATAGACAATATCCTTCATTTGTATGAAAGATCTTCAGCAAGATGAATATTGTGTTATTCTGGATACTAGATTAACTATATGAAAAGTGTGTCAGGCAAGAAATTGAGCGATAGTGAGTCACACTGGTCTTGATGCTTATTTGAACTAGAAAAGATAACTTCAATATGGGGGAGGGGAACAGTATTAAATTAGCAGTTAGCAGAGCATGTCCCATAGGTTCAGTGCTATATGGTTCCCAAGTGTACAGTCCTACTTTATCAAAGATTTGAGAAGCAGCAGCATATATTACAGTGACATCTGGAGATCTGCCCACCCTGACAGAAGGGATCATTTTTAGCCATTCTGTCTCAAACAATACCTTGTCAAGAGTTGATTTTTTCCTAATCTCTAATGTCCTTATTATTAACATAGGGGTTTGTGAAATAAGTGAGGGATGTCAAAGATCAACTCCTGTTAATATAGAGACTTCGACCTTAGAGGAGGAGGAGCAGCAGCAGCTGAGGGCAGATGGCAGATGAATGTTATCCTAATACAGAATCTGTGCTTTTAACTCTCCTAGAAAAGACTGAGGCTTAAATTTTCCCTAATGTAGACTTGCCGCATGTAATGCATCTTGTATTATCAGATGGGCACAGTGGGAGGAGGCACATACGTGTAGTGGAGCGGTAAAGACATCACATTTTAGAAGTTGTTGGTGTAATACTTAAACAGCTCATTAAAGTGGCTCCTGAAAAGTAAAGTATTCATGACATTAGCAGCAATCTATTTTTTAAGAAGAATGGAGAAAATTAAGACTAATACCATAGATTTTTGCCTAAGATTTCTGCAGCCCAAATGCGTTAGGCTGGAATCTTGAGATACCAGCCATGCAGGATTTGAATGGGAGGCTACTGAGGAAAACTCCAGGGGCTACACTGGTGACTACCGATGAATTGGCGTCTGTGGCCATGAAAAGGTAATGACCCCTTGGCCTGTGACATTTGTGTGGTATAAATGTAAATAATTCTGTTGCGGTGACTGCCTTACTATACATTCATTTAGCGCTTTCAACATTTTGTGAAATGTGGCAGCTGTCCAACAGTTGCCAGTACTACTACGCAACAGATAAGGACAGAAAGCACAGCACATTTTCCAACTGAAACTACTATTGTTATTTATTTGTATTACCGTAGTACTGGGAGCCCTAGTCTTCAATCAGAACCCAGTTGTGCTAGGCCCTGTACCCATATAGAACAAAAGTACAGCAAAAATTATAGGGTGCTAATTTTGCACAGGGTGTAAGTTTTCTACGTTGGGGTAAAATGGGGAGGAGAGGAGGAAAAGTACTTACAGTAGAACCTCAGAGTTATGAATGCCACGGGAATGGAGGCTGTTGGTAACTCTGAACAAAAATTACGGTGGTTCTTTCAAAAGTTTACAACTGAACATTGACTTAATGCAGCTTTGAAACTTTACTGTGCAGAAGAAAATTCTGCTTTTAACCATCTTAATGTAAATGAAACAAGAACAGAAACAGTTTTCCTTACCTTGTCAAATCTTTTTTTAAACTTTCCTTTATATTTTTAATAGTTTACGTTTAACACAATAATGTACTGTATTTACCTTTTTTTTTTTTTTTGGTCTCTGCTGCTGCTTGATTGCATATTTCCAGTCCTGAATGAGGTGTGTGGTTGACCTGTCAGTTTGTAACTCTCTGGTCTTTGTAACTGTGAGGTTCTGCTGGATGTCTCCTTGCAGTTAACTTGTTCTGTTAGCGCAGGGTTCTCAAACAGGGGGTCGCAAGGTTATTACATGTGGGGGTCATGAGCTGTCAGCCTCCACCCCAAACCCCGCTTTGCATCCAGTATTTATAATGGTGTTAAACACTCTCACGCTGACAAAGTGCTGTGCATGCTACCACTTACACTGGCAAAACGTATGTCGCTCAGAGGTGGGTTTTTTCACACCCTGAGTGACACAATTTTTGCCTACATAAATGATAGTGTAGACAGTAGGTGAAAATGAAGTCAGCTGTTCAGACTGATATTAAAGTATCTGTAATTATACTCTGGAATCCCCTGCTATAAAATCAGAAATTTTAAGAATCAGTCAAACATACAAGGAAATTCACTGGGATTCTTAGGAATGTCATGCTGTCTGGAGTGGCTCGTGACCATGAGTTCCAAGCTCAGGTCAAAAACCCCAAACTGGCTGTATGTTCTATAATTAGATTTCACCCATCCAGTAAAAAGTGTGAACTCCTAGAGTGCTATAGCAGTCTTACCATGGAGTCACAGACCATCCCCTTGGACATTCCAGTCTATCTTGGCATCCAGGCAAGATGGACTGTGTGATAGACGGTAACTTTACACCAAAAATCACAATATTCAGGTTACTCCCAGTCTCAAAGGATCAGTCACTTATCCCAAGTCAGTTGTACTCAGATTTCAAATCAAAGACAACTCTTGTAGCCAGTCCTGTAATAAACTAAGGATTTATTAACTAGGGAAAAGAAATGAGTTATTTACAAGGTGAAAACAGGAAATATACAAACACAAATGAGTTATAGTCTTAGATTTAAAAAGGTAATATAAGCTTTTATAATCAGTTTTCTATGTCATCTAGAAATGACCCATGCCAAGCAGCATGGGGGTCTCTTGCTTATGTTTAGGAATCTTTTTACCTCAGAGTCCAGATGGCATAAAAGATCTAGTTTCTCCTTGTCAGGGATTTTTATCCCCTGTCACCCCAGAATCAAGGATCATTGGACAAGCACTCCTGCACGAAGCCTCTTCATGTGGGATGGAAGCAATCAACAGAGTCATTCATAGAATCATAGAATATCAGGGTTGGAAGGGACCTCAGGAGGTCATCCAGTCCAACCCCCTGCTCAAAGCAGGACCAATCCCCAATTAAATCATCCCAGCCAAGGCTTTGTCAAGCCTGACCTTAAAAACTTCTAGGGAAGGAGATTCCACCACCTCCCTAGCTAACGCATTCCAGTGTTTCACCACCCTCCTAGTGAAAAAATTTTCCTAATATCCAACCTAAATCTCCCCCACTGCAACTTGAGATCATTACTCCTTGTTCTGTCATCTGCTACCACTGAGAACAGTCTAGAGCCATCCTCTTTGGAACCCCCTTTCAGGTAGTTGAAAGCATCTATCAAATCCCCCCTCATTCTTCTCTTCCGTAGACTAAACATCCCCAGTTCCCTCAGCCTCTCCTCGTAAGTCATGTGTTCCAGTCCCCTAATCATTTTTGTTGCCCTCCACTGGACAAATCCAGGGGAGACAACCTGGATTTGTGCTGGAAATGGCCCACCTTGATTATCATACACCATTGTAAGGAGAGTGATCACTTTAGATAAGCTATTGCCAGCAGGAGAGTAGGGTGGGGGGAGAGAGAACCTTTTGTAGTGATAAACACCCATTTTTTCATGGTTTGTGTGTATAAAAACATCTTCTGTATTTTCCACAGTATGCATCCGATGAAGTGAGCTGTAGCTCACGAAAGCTCATGCTCAAATAAATTGGTTAGTCTCTAAGGTGCCACAAGTACTTCTTTTCTTTTTGCGAATACAGACTAACAGGCTGTTACTGTGACACTTGGTAATGCTTCTCTCCTGACGGTAGGAGTTTACAGCCTTAGCAAACATTTTTATGGTTACAGAGCAAACATTTTAAGCATTACCTTATAACACGGGATACAGATGATATAAGTAGGATTAATACATGCAGCATTCTTCAAGTATTCCAAAAAGTCTAAATGCATTCTTTTAGCTCTAATATCTATTTTAACAATGCTAACACACAGGCAAGCCAGACTAGTTTCCAATTATACATTTGTCAGTGTTCAGTGAAGCCTAAGGATCTTGACATAAGCTGGCACCTGGTCTGCCAGCGTCACAGATGGCATCTACGGAGTTGTGGGAAAGTATAATGTATATAAATAAAGGAAATTACTTTCTAAAAACAAAAGAGTATACAACCCCAAAACTTCCTTACTTGCTTCCAATCTTTCATGGCAAGGTACACTATTAAAAAGTTAATGCTCTTAGTCCCTTTATACAAATATTAAATTTGCCAGAATTAGTTGCACCATTTACTTACCATATGTTTATATTCCAGATTAAGATCTAAAACTATAATCAAAGAAACCCTGTATTTTGCTAGTTTGTTACTGATATACTCTGAAGCTGAATAGACCACTTCGGTACATTTGATCTGGATGCAAGAGAATGCTGGGCAGCCTCAGCAATAGTTTAGCTGTTTTTGTCTGGGCTTTTGTGGTCCTAATGTGTATCAACCGTTATTGGGAATGGATCACAGTTGCTAAAGAGCTGTGATTTTTCACACTGATTTCACTTTAGCCAGGAATCTGCAGTCTACCTTTGTAAAGTACCTTGACATCTTTGGATGAAAGACATTTTATAAAGACGAAGTGTAGCCATCTTCTCCTCTCACCCCTGCTTCTTTAAACTAATTTAGTTCTGATTTCTAGATTGCCTTGTATTTGTGGTGCAGAAAGATACTATTGTTGTTTGTGTATGTTTTTTTAAATGCTGTAGTGTTGACTATTACAGCTGGATTTTAAACTTTCTGTATACTCACTCAGGTAGTCCACTGCACGAAAAGCAGTTTCTCAAAACCATGCTTGTAAGAAAGCAGTCTGGTATAAGTGGGTTGTAGACACAGAAGTAAAGTGAGAAATGGATCACTTATTATCTTTAAATCATCCCCCTGGAAAAATGGAGGATATTTCCTGTGAGAAATTTCTTGCTGACTTGAAACGTGGTTGGAAAGCCAGCGTAAGAGGCTGATCTAGATACTGGTCTATAGCACAGTTTGAGACAAAGTACTTGATTCTAGACACCATCAAAGAATTTCTATAGCAATTTAGTTTGGAAACAGATAAAATCCAATCAAACATATTTGATCTTTTTATTAAACATTTGTTTTCTGTATTATATATGCAAGAGTGAAATCAGAATAATAATGGTGGAATAGGAAGAATTTGTTTTCTCAAATTTTTTTTATCCATAGATGGAATGGAGAAAAAGTTCATTACCTAAAGTGAAAATTATTTCACTTTTATGAAATTCTCACTCCACTTGCAAACAATTTTGTAAAGAAGATGATGTTTGTAGCCTGTCTGCCTGGAGTGAATATTTTCCCAAAATAGTGTAGCTATGTAAAAATTGTATGTGGGTGAATAAAGCAGATGGCTTTTCAAAGTAGCAGCTGGTAGGTAAAATGTAATGCCTGTGTTAGATTTCTTCTTCTTAGATCATGTGTCATAGAGTGAGGCAACTCACTAATTTCTCAGTGTTCGTGAACACAGACACGCCTCAGCCTTCCAATCATGATAACAAGTTTTGCCATTTGGAATTTGCTAACCAGTTATAGTGTGAAAAATTTGACCATTATTTGATAATAACTAAAGTTTCAAAAGTGCGGAGTCAGCAACTTATTTGTGAAAGTAAAGAAAAGATGCTTGGAAAGTGTCTGTCACCAAAAATAAGAGTGGTCCTAAAAAAAACTTTTCTGTGCATGTGCCTGGTTCCTGCTGGCCTGCAGTATGTGAAAAGATGCTACCTCATGGATCCCAGTTTGTCCACACTCTTATATTCCTCTCTGCTTTAAGAGCATATTTGATCACTTCTATTGCTCAAAAAAGGCTCTGAAGTCTTAAAGGATAAAGAATGCATCCGATGAAGTGAGCTGTAGCTCATGAAAGCTTATGCTCAAATAAATTTGTTAGTCTCTAAGGTGCCACAAGTCCTCCTTTTCTTTTTGCGAATACAGACTAACACAGCTGCTACTCTGAAACCTGTCATTAAAGGATACTGTTACCCCAACTCACCGAGTACAGCTTTTCAATTACTTGCTTTGACTTCCAGTAAAACTACAGATAGGTGATCTTGTAAATATTTTCAAGTTACTATATTCTTTCATCCACCTCTGCCTCTGTATCCTGCTTGAAGCAGGGATGGGAGTAATTCTACTGAGAAGATGGGAAGCAGTAAAATAGAGTAATTGTTAGACATTTGCAAATCTGAGACAGTGCATCAGGGAAGATATTTCTCATTCTTGGCTTCTTTTAGAGATCTAGTTTGGGGAGACAGTAAAGTTCCATGGCTGACCTGTGAGGTTGCTGCAAGTCCCGGGTGCTGGAAGGGCTGTGAGTGACAAGGGGTTATGGATGTCTAGGGTGGTATGTTGTGTTCTAGCAGTGGGAAACGGGTGGAGGGGAAATGGCAAAGGAGAGAGAGAAGCCCTTGTAGAAGCTGGCTCCTTCATTCAGCAAAGTTGCATCATGTTTCCCAAAAAAGCTTCTCTCCTACCAGCAGGAGACCTCTGGTTGATATAAGAGGAGCAGATGAGTGGAACTTGCTGCTGGTAAGAGTAGGAGGCAAGTGAAGGAAATTCTAAGCAAATAGTAGGACATGGCAATTGTAAATCTTTTAGAAATACTAGTGGCACAGGATAATATTGGATTTTGCAGGTTTTATTTTGTTTGAGAGAGAGAGAGAAAAAGTAGTCGTTTTATCACGTCCTTGGTATAGACAGGCCATCTTTTTGCCTCCTAGGCAAGTGAAAGGTTTTTCTTTTTAATTTACTGTCCTTGAAAAGGAGTCACATTAATACTAGGCATCTGGCTTTTCACATCGTGTATCCCTTCAATGGCAGTAGGCTACACATAGACTTGCAGCACTAGAGGGTTAACTGCTGTTGAACCATGGACTTCAGCTGTATTCTTGCTTGCCGCCCTGACAGTGAGCAAACAGAACTACAGTTATTATTGTTTAAATTTATACTGTTACTATATGCCTCGAAGACTGAACCAATTTGGGGCTCTATTGTGCTAGGCACTATAGAAACATACTAAGTGACTGTCCCTTTCCCAAAGAGCTGACATCTTTTAGATTATAAAACTGAATACAAAATATAAGCACAGTTCAAATACAATTTTGAGGGAGGAATACTTAGTTTTAACATTGTTTGCAGATAGAAATGTCATTTCTTGCTTACTTCTGTCTTTAATCTTTTTTCAGTGTTTTTTTCTCTGCAAGATCAGATAAGCATGTGCTGGTACAGTAGAATGCAGGTAGAGAAATGTGAAGAAAAAGGAACAATTTACTAGCGAAGTAGATTAATTCGATTCATTCAAATAAGATGTAACATATTTACAGTTCCTGTGCGTATTTATTACTAGAAAATTGTATTATAGATTTGTGTTGTTATAAACTTTGACTTCAAAGTCCCTCAATAAATGCAGAATGTGTTGATGTTGATCTTTATATGCTTGATTGCTAAGACCAGAGGCTCTGGAGCTTTTAAGGTGACTGCAAATTTCATTAATCTAATCCTTGCCAGAGCATCCTGTTTCAGAAGCATGGTATAAATAAGTTAAGGTCATGTGGGTTTTGTGGGAGTGCTTTTAAGGTTACTTTTAATCAATGGGAATGTGTTAGAGCTGCTGTTTTGTTTTTGTTTTTTACAAAATTAGATGTATTTCATGCATTTACATGAGTTAGGTGGAAAGATTCTGGTACCTTAAGAAAATAGGACCACTTAAATTTTATAAAGGTTACACCAGAAAATGTAGTAAAGAAAAACAGCATAATGATAACATTTTATATTTTAATGGGTTACTCTTCTGCCTTTCCTCCACTGGGCTGGTTACCTTAGGTGATATCCCAGAGCTGAGGAGGGGGGTCTGAAGAGACTATTCTTGACTGGGGCGGAGGGTGGTGAGGAAAGTTACTTGGTTGTAATAGGAGGTCTTAATAATGTTTTTGCAAATCAACATTTGCCTTCTCTCCTAACCTGCTTCTTTGGATTCTCTGATAATTATAGTTTCACATGGCTTTGTGTAATGGCATTTTTAATAATGTCAGTACCTAGGAGAGGAATGGTTGAGGGTAAAAATCAAAGTAAGGGAGTAAAATTAAGAGAAATCAAATAAATGCTAGATATGAGGAAGAAAGTTATTGACAGGTGATTTAGTCTGTAGAATAGTCTCTGAAAGGAAGTGGTGGAAACTGTTGAGAGCTAAAACTATCACGACATCCATAAACTGTCGCTTCATAATAGTGATAACCATCGTATAAAAATCCTTATGTTGTTTTCTCCTCCTAAATTTGCCAATGCACCTTGACTTATGTATACGTGTCTTTTAACCTGCAAGTTTTTCAGGGCAGGGGACTGTCTTCATCTTTGACTTGTGTAGCACTGAGCACATTGTCAACACTAAAAATATAATGAACAATAATAAGTGGACAAAGCATGAAAATATACTATAGGAAAAAGTATTCCACTGGCCCCTGGAGTTTGCATTAAATGACCTGATAAGTCTCTTCCATTTAACTTTTGTTTCTTTGCTAAACTGTATTGTGCAATACACAGCAGATCTTTTGTTAGGTTCTTAGCTAGAGCTTTTTCTAGACTTTGAGCATGTTTCCTGTCTTCGTCTTCTACCATCCAAAGAAAGGAATCCGTCAAAAAACATCCAGTCAGATGAGAGAATTTCTTCTATTTATGTGGGGTATTGGAAACAGAATGGAGAGAGTCATGTTTTCCCTTTGTATTTCTCTTATTTTAAAGAAAGCTGTCTCCTGATAGTTTGGAGGGATAGGGTTGGATAGACATCAGAGAGATTGAATGTGGGATTTTTACTGGGCAAGAGAAGAATGGTGATTGTTTCTATATTGGAGAAGGGGGCACCATAGGTGAACATCTCTTCAGAGATATCAGGTATATCATCCTCCTCATATGTAGTTTATTGCTAGCTGGTGGGCATATAGATGCACTCCAAGTCACATTAAAGTCAGTGGTAAGATTCCCATTGGATCAGAACCTTAGATTGTAAGTTCTTTGGAACAAGGAGCATCTTAATGTGTATCTTTGAAGCATTGTGTAAATTTGCAGCACAACAGAAATGATTTTTAAGTAGCCCACTAGAATGTGTTCATTGTTGGCTGTTGTGTCCTTTACCTCAGAAGTTTAATCATATTCAGATTTGCCAAACATATCCTGCATTTCCCAATGTTTTCTTTTCAGGTATTTTGCATCTTTGTTTCCTTTCTGTTTTTGTTCTCTCTCTAGTTTGTTTTTATGTTAAATTCAGATTGGTGTGTTTTATATAGGTAAATACACAGGTTTCCTCTTTGGATCTAATGTATAAAATTGAATCTGTCTTAATCATAACATCTGTTCAAATATAAATGAAGACTTGTCCCTTTCTGGTTCCTTCTTTCCCTTCCTATTTAAGGTAGAACAACTCAGTGCCATCTTGCCTGCAATCTCTGTCAGTTTGTCTTGTTAGCTGAAATTTCTTCTTCGAACGCTGGTCCCTGTGTGTATTCCACTGGATTATGCATGCACTCTATGTATCTGAGACCAGATTATTTTTGCTGGCAGCGTCCATTGGTGTGCACCTGCACCCTTCCTTTGCTTGTATGCCAAACCAACGACATAAGGGGAAGAGTCTCCATTTCTATTGGACCCAGCCCTTACAAGGGAGATTCTGACACCATTGAACTCTATGAGAGAAATCAATCCTGCATGCCATCTACAAATTGATGTACTTCAGCATCGACATTACCAACAGCACTACCATTAGAACTGGAGACCACTCTTTCTGGGAATCTGACATCAGGAAGGGAGCGACATCACCTTCACCCAGAGATGTAAGCCCAGATAGCAGATCCAGAGTCTCCTGGGCCAACTCATAACCTTATAAAATTGTGTACCATCCTCAGGACTATTGGTACCCTATGCCTTGGGTCCTCCTCTGCCTCCTCCTCCCACTGGCCTTACTAGTGACCATGGGACTCATACATGCAATATCATGAATCAGTAAGGTCTCATATAATCCCTTCCCTCCCAGAGATCTGCCAGAGCTCTCCCAAGGAGCCCATTGGAGAGAAAGAAGAAGAGCCAAATCAGGAGTACTGCTGGTGCCAACAGGAGTATCATCATCTTCTGATGAGGCAGTTGCCTCATCCTCACTGTATCTGCCAAATGACCACAAACAAGTTTCAGGAACTATTAAATAGTGTTGCAAACCCTCCAGATTCTTCTGGAGGAAATCCAAGAGACACCTCATAGACTCTTTGATGTCTTACAGAGTTAGAGTGGCACGCCCCATAAATGAGGCCATCCTAAAGCCTGCCAAAGTCATGTGGCATACTCAAGCAACCTGTGCGCTTACTCCCAAGAGGGCAGAAAGGGTATTTTGTCCCAGTCGAGGAAGCAGAATTTTTGTTCACGCATCCTGCCCCAAACTCTTCAGTAGTTCAAGCTGATAACTGAAGGTAGTAGGCAACAGCACACAGGGTCTACATCTTCAGATAAAGAGGCTAAATGTTTGGACCTTCTCAGAAGGAAGGTATTTACATCAACCAGCCTCAATTCCAAATAGCCGATTATGAGAACTTGCTTTCAAAGTATGATTATATCAACTACTCTAAATTTTCAGGATTCAGAAACAAGCTTCCTCAGGATAGTGCACAATTTCAGGTCCTTATTGAGGAGGATAGATTGGTGGCTAGACCATCCCTGCAGTAGATGCAGCTGACACAGCCTCAGGGTCAGTGATGGTTGCTATCATTATGCTTCACAAATTCTGGCTTTTCTCCTTGGGATTCCCCAAGGAAGTTCAACCCACTTGAACTTGGAGGATTTGCCCGTTGATGGGAATAACTTATTTAACGAAAAGATTGATGTCTCATTACACTCATTGAAAAACTCAAGGGCAGCTTTCCACTCCTTTGGGATATGTACGCCAGCATCAAAGAGGAATTATCATAGGCACCCTTATAAGTCTAGACCATCACCACAACTCTTCCTACAACCAGAGAGGATATGAAAGCACCGTGAAAGTTACAGGATTCAGAGAAACAAAGAACGCTCCTCCTTCCAACCACAACCGTCTGTCAAGAAATACTTCTGATGGAACCTCGAAAAGCTGTAAACTAACCTAAATACCATGTCTCTCCACCTCTGAAATTCAATTTGGTGGCTGCCTAGCCCATTTTTTCTATATATGAAAAATGATAAGACAAATGGGTTCTCAGTATAATTTGTTTTTGCTACACCACAGAGTTCTCCTCCCCCTACAAAGCTCCCTTTCCTGTCCTTTTTCAGGAACCACTCTCATGAGAGGATACTCGTTCAGGCGATAGAATCCCTACTTCTGTGGGGAGCCATAGAGCAGAGAAAGAGATTCTATACCAAATATTTCCTCATCCCCAATACAAAGGCAGGATGGAGACACATCTTAGACTTCCAGCAACTGACCACCTATGTCCACAGATTGAGATTCAGGATGGTCGCTCTAGTGTCCATAATTCTGTCTCTAAACAGAGATGACTGGTTCATGGCTCTCTACATGAAAGAAGCCTGTTTTCATATGGACATCCACCCCATCACAGGAGATTTCTGAGGTTCACTATAAGTCCAAACCATTATCGATACAGGGGCTCCTCTTTGGAGTAGCAACAGTACCTCTGGTGGCAGCACGCTTTCAATGCCATGGCTCAACAGTCTTTCATTACCTAGACAAATGGCTGTTGACGGAAATTTAGTTAGGAGGGACTGACTTCAACCTCATCTTTGCTCAGTCTTTAGTGTCATTCGGAATCTGTGCAAACACAGAGAAGTCCATTTTAGCGCAAAAGAAGAGCATTGAATTTATTGGAGCAATTCTTACCTCTCTCTGGACAGATTCTAATAAATGAACAGTTTATTCAGTCAACTCTGAAAGACCGCACAGGTGTCAGTTCATTCATGCTTTATCCTCCTGGGTCACATGGCGTCCTGTACCTATGTCCCACCTTTCACGAGAGTTCAGCTTCACCGTCTACAGTTGAGCTTCGGACAGCATAAGTATCAACCATACACAATACGCTCTCACCCCCACCCCAGAATGTGGGGCTCTCTAGCTTGATGGAAGAGCAGGGAACATGTATGCATGTCAGTTCCTTTCTCTTAGCGCCGCCCCCCACCCCCCCAAAAAACTTTGATTACAGATGCCTCCCTCTTAGGATGGAGTACCCATCTGGATAAATACACAACATGAGGAACGTGAACTTAGAATCATAGAATCATAGAATATCAGGATTGGAAGGGACCTCAGGAGGTCATCTAGTCCAACCCCCTGCTCAAAGCAGGACCAATCCCCAATTAAATCATCCCAGCCAGGGCTTTGTCAAGCCTGACCTTAAAAACTTCTAAGGAAGGAGATTCTACCACCTCCCTAGGTAACGCATTCCAGTGCTTCACCACCCTCCTAGTGAAAAAGTTTTTCCTAATATCCAACCTAAACCTCCCCCACTGCAACTTGAGACCATTACTCCTTGTCCTGTCATCTTTTACCACTGAGAATAGTCTAGAACCATCCTCTTTGGAACCACCTCTCAGGTAGTTGAAAGCAGCTATCAAATCCCCCCTCATTCTTCTCTTCCGCAGACTAAACAATCCCAGTTCCCTCAGCCTCTCCTCATTTTTGTTGCCCTTCGCTGGACTCTCTCCAATTTATCCACATCCTTCTGGTAGTGTGGGGCCCAAAACTGGACACAGTATTCCAGATGAGGCCTCACCAATGTCGAATAGAGGGGAACGATCACGTCCCTCGATCTGCTCGCTATGCCCCTACTTATACATCCCAAAATGCCATTGGCCTTCTTGGCAACAAGGGCACGCTGCTGACTCATATCCAGTTTCTCGTCCACTGTAACCCCTAGGTCCTTTTCCGCAGAACTGCTGCCTAGCCATTCGGTCCCTAGTCTGTAGCTGTGCATTGGGTTCTTCCGTCCTAAGTGCAGGACCCTGCACTTATCCTTATTGAACCTAATCAGGTTTCTTTTGGCCCAATCCTCCAATTTGTCTAGGTCCCTCTGTATCCTATCTCTGCCCTCCAGCGTATCTACCACTCCTCCCAGTTTAGTATCATCCGCAAATTTGCTGAGAGTGCAATCCACACCATCCTCCAGATCATTTATGAAGATATTGAACAAAACCGGCCCCAGGACCGACCCCTGGGGCACTCCACTTGACACTGGCTGCCAACTAGACATGGAGCCATTGATCACTACCCGTTGAGCCCGACAATCTAGCCAGCTTTCTACCCACCTTATAGTACATTCATCCAGCCCATACTTCTTTAACTTGCTGACAAGAATACTGTGGGAGACCGTGTCAAAAGCTTTGCTAAAGTCAAGAAACAATACATCCACTGCTTTCCCTTCATCCACAGAATCAGTAATCTCATCATAGAAGGCGATTAGATTAGTCAGGCATGACCTTCCCTTGGTGAATCCATGCTGACTGTTCCTGATCACTTTCCTCTCGTGTAAGTGCTTCAGGATTGATTCCTTGAGGACCTGCTCCATGATTTTTCCGGGGACTGCAAGTCCAGGTTGAACATAAACCTCCTGGAGCTAAAAGTTGTCCAAGAGGCCTGCAAACAATTCTTACTACTCAAACAATCCCTTGGTTCAGACAACATGACAACAGTGTTTTACATCAACAAACAAGGGGGAGCAAGATCCACTCTGCCTGTGCATAGAGATGATGGAACTGGTGTATTCATCATCACATTACCCTATCAGCAATACACCTCCAGGGAATACACAGTATATTAGCGGACGACCTCAGTAGACACTTCTCGATGGATCATGAATGGGAGCTACAGGATTCCATGGTAAAGAGCACATTTGGATAATGGGAATCCCTGTCCTGGGATCTGTTTGTGTCACAAGAAAACATGAAATGCAGGATACGCTGCTCCAGCGGATTGCAAGGTCAGGATTCCAGGGGAGAGGCCCTTCTAATCTCAGGGGCAGGACACTTCAGGTATGCCTTTTCCCCATCCCGTTTTACTTAGAGTTCTCAGGAAGATTCAGCAGAACTGGGCGGTAATCATACTTATTGTTCCTAGATGACCCAGGCAATCCTGGTTCCCCAGCTTTCATCAGCTGTCAACCCATGTACCCATCAGCATCCAGTTTTTCCCAGACCTCTTGACACAGGACAAAGGCAAGATCAAACATCCCCGTCTGGATTCCCTCCATCTCATGCCTTTGTATTTGGATGGGCATTCAATCTAGAGCAGACATGTTTGGTAGCCATTCAAGCTATCTTCATCAATAACAGGAAGGAATCCACCAAAAAGAGCTACTTAGCTAAGAGGAAGAGATTTACTATTTGGGCTCAACGTTGCCAGATGTCCCCAGAAGAATCAGACATTCCCACTATTTTAGACTGTCTGTTCACCCTTAAGACTTCAGATCTTTCCTAATTCCCTACAAATACAGTTGACAGCGATTAACATTTGCCATCCTCCAATTGACAACCATTCCATTTTCACCCATCCAGTGATTGTATGTTCCCTGAAGGGTCTAGTTAGAACCTTCCCTCTGGTGACTAAACCTGCTCCAGCATGGGATCTTAATTTGATCCTCTTGACATTAACTGAGTCACCATTTGAAACTGTTGGTGACGGGCTCACGATCCAATTTTTCTATGAAGGTTACCTTTCTAATGGCCATCTCTTTGGTTGGAAGAGTAGGAGACCTAGGCACACTTATGGCAGATCCACCATATAGAATAATCCATAAGGATAAGGTTTCACTGACACTACACCCTAAATTCACCCCCAAAGTAATTACTGACCACCTAAACCAGACAATACACTTACCTGTCTTCTTTGCAAAGTTCAAATGCCACCAGAGAGAATAGGAGACTCCATTCCTTGGATGTATGCTAGGAATTGGCATTCTACTGATAGAGAATAAAATTATTTAGAAACTCAACTAAATTGTTCATTTCATTGGTAGAATGAATGAAGGAGAAAGCGATCCCTTCTCAGAGACTTTCTAGGTGGATTTTAGGCTATCTCCTGTTCTGTTTCAAAGCAGCTGATACCCCTTCTCTTCAAGGTGTGAGGGCCTACTCTGCCAGAGCCAAGGCAGCTTTGGTAGCCTTGCTTCATGACATACCACTCATTGACATCTGTAAAGTGGCAACGTTGAGCTCCATACACACCTTCACAAATATGGTGTAGCGAAACAAGGTGGGTGAGGTAATACCTTTTATTGGACCAATTTCTGTTGGTAAGAGAGACAAGCTTTCAAGCCAGATGTAGTAAGATGAGGCCCTGAAACATAAACCCTTGTATCAGAGGCCCGATATGAGACCTAAGGCCTGAACTAAAGTAACGGTCAAGAATTTGTTAACATAAAGCAAAGTTAAACTGTGAGCCAGAGGCAGGCCCTGTTCACAGAAGCTGGCAAGGAAAGGGCTGATGTTGCAAAAATACACATACCTAAAAGGTACCAGAACACTCCAATACTTGCACATTCCACACAGATAACAAGGAACAGGCTGACCCTGTTGTTTTGTTTGAACCAACATGTACAAGGTGAGAGGTGGCACCTTACTACGTAGAGGGGTTGCACCTCAATATGTCAGGAGTGATGTGTAACTTGTTTGTACCTGTGTATAAGAATTTACCCCTGAGGAGTTGTCTTGTTCTGGCCTAGGGGGCAGTGGAGAATCCCACCACTGACTGAGCCAGTCCATTGTCAGGGAGCATATATGTACTAACAGAACCGTGGACATCTGATCCGGGGAGCTAGAGGCTGTGTTTTGTTTGACAATAAACCTGGCTGGGTGCCTTCTTAGCTTATTGGAGTCTGAGGTCATTGGGCGGTTCGCTTGAGATCTGCTGTGCCAGCTATCTGTGCAGAGCTGGGCAGCACACAGGGAGAATACACACGCACGCTGGTGACGTCTGATGACAACACACAGAGCTCTTCCTCAGGTCTGGGAAACGTACTTCTAGCATCACAGCAAAATGCAAGGTGAAACAGATAGTTTAACATAAATTGTTAGCACATGTTGTAAGGGACCGTTCAAGGTAGAGAGGCCCGTTAACACCTCTGCAGTCATAGGACAAAAGGGGGGGGGGGTAGTGGGTTACAGATTGTTGTAATAAACCATAAATCCAGTGTCTCTGTTCAGTCCATGATTTTTAGTGTCTAGCATAGTAATGAATTTAAGCTCCTAGGCTCCTCTTTTGAAAGTATCGGATAGGTTTTCTTTGAGGATGAGGACTGACAGGTCAACTATAGAGTGATCAATTCGTGAAAAGTGTTCACCCACATGTGATAGAGTGTTTTTGTCTCTTATCATTTTCCTGTGTGAGTTTATTCAAGAGCATAGTGATTGTCTGGTTCACAACATAGTTAGTGGGGTATTTAGTGCACTGGATGAGCTATACCACATGTTGTGATAGGCATGTGTAGGACTCAAGGATCTTGAAATGTGTGTTGATCATTGTAGCAATGGAGATATGTCTGTAAATTTTCCATCTGTTGTTCTGTCAAGGTCTGGTGCTGCTTTGAGTTGGTATTGTTCTGGTCTGTGGGGTGCTTGCTTCTGATGATGATGAGTTTGGAAAGGTTGGAGGGTTATTTGAAGGGCAGAAGAGGGGGTTCAGGAAAGATTTCTTTCAGGATGGAATCCCCATGGAGTATGTGATATAGCTGTTTTTATGGGTACAGGTTCCAGAGTGGGGCATTAGGTGTAAGCCTCTGCATCTGATACATCCTTTGGCTTGGCGATACTTCAGTTTAATATCATGTAGGTCCTCGTACTCTCCTGCTTAATGAGTACTGCTTATCAATCACCCACAGTGGAATACACATAGGGACACATAGGCACTCGAAGAAAAAGAGGACTTACTTACCTGTATAGTAACCAGAACTCTTCGAGGTATGTGGTCGCTATCTGTATTCCATTACCCGTCAGTCTGCACTGCCCCTTATACACTTGGCTCAGAGCATGAGGAGAAAAAGAGACAGGTGTGGACCAATGGACATAGCTAGCAAAAAAATTGTGCTCTCAGACACATGGAGCTCAAGCATACCCCACAGTGGAATACAGATAGGGATCATGCAACTTGAAAAATTCATATTACTACACAGGTAAGTAAACATCTCTGTTTTACTACCTTGTTCATTTCACAAAACCTGTTGGTAGATTTCCTTCACCTTGTGTATTTTTTTTTCTGAAAAAGCAAGCTAAAACAAATTCCTTATATCAATTTGCTACCTTTACATCCATTTGATCTAAATGAAGTAGCCAATTAAATTTAATTTGGCTAAGAGTAAGGCATGATGATAGACTTCATGAACTGGTATGTCAACTTTTCAGGAAGTAACTCATGGCATGTCTTATATTAATTTAGATGGACTATCTGGGCCCAACGAGTCAAAGATATTAACATAACTCAATAACTGTCCAATATTAAACAGGACTCCAGGTTTGATATACAGAGACCTGAGCAGCATGGCAAACACTGTTAAAAATCATTTAAGCCATTTATTAAAGATGCAGAAAACAAAGGAAAAATCCACTAAAGCATTTGAAAGGTGAAATATTAAGAAAGGCTTTCATTTTAACAACATTCCTCATTCTCTTTCCTGTTAGCTAGAGAAAGTTTTTAGAAAGAAACCCCCCCTTGTTTGACATTCTGTTAGATGGTATTAAAGATGGTAATAACCATCCTTTTGAGGAAAAGAGACGAAGTTAGTTGAGGTGGGCTAAAGCTGTCATTGCTGCTGTTAAAGTCTGATCATGTTTCTTAGAAGACGAAACAAGACAAACACAGAAAATAGGAGAGAAAAGAACAGCAAAGATAGAAAATGCAGTTTCTGTCTCTGTTGTTGACTTTCATGTGCAATCTCACTGCTGCAAAAACACAGGCACCACGCACAATCTTATCAGCCACTCTGAAACTTGGCAAACTTGCACCAGCATCAAGCTGTTTAGGGCATTTCATTTAGTTACCTCTTTCTGGTCACAGCAATGTAGCAAAATATAGTCTTGGCTGACTAAGCCAGACTCTTATTAGATAGAAGGAAAAAGGAGAGGGATAGGAAAGAAAAGAAATAGTGTGGGGAAGGAAGAGAACACACGTACGTGTGTGTGTGTGTGTTGGAGAGAGGGGTATGTGACAAAGTTTCATGTCCCATGTGCAGGCTGATACTTAGCAGGTGGAGGTGTCATCTGGGTCCCTTTCTCTGGCATGGTCTGGTTAGGACAATCCTTAAGGTCAGGATGCAGAAAGGCCAGGGTCCCAGGAGGCAGTAGGGGTGTCAGCCACAATGATGAAGCTCTCTCCTTTCTCTTCTTTCAAGGAGGCAGTACTGCGGTAGCCTCTGTCTGTTTGTATTTTTCCCCCAATGTCTCTTTTTTTCTTTTCTGTTTAAGAACCCCAAAAGGGCATGTTGGGCAGTCTAGCCCCATTCTCTCATTATTTTGTATACCTAATTTCCAAAACACCAGCTTTTATTCATTGATTTTTTAGTCTCACACTGTCTTGTTTACTAGGCAAGATCTTAAGAGTCCTTGAAAATTATATCAGTAAGCCTTCTTTTTGTTTGCATTAATTCAGTCTTTTTGTTTCCTTCTTATAACTTTTTCCATCAGCATTTATTATTATAGGTTATTGTGACACTTTATGAACTTTCTCTCAATTTTTACGGTTGAACTCACAATTAGGGTAGATTTGTAAGCCTTATTATCACAACAGTCTACATGGGGACACTCAAAAAAGTTAAGCCACATTAACTCAAGGTTTGACTTTAAAGTACATTAGATAAAGCACATTACTTTTGAATAAATGTCCCTACAGGGTTAAAAGTGGTCTTAGTTTGCTTTAGCTTAACTCACTTCCTGATGAGAGCATTCACACAAGGGTTTAATGCATTTTAACTAATGCATTTTAAATTCACACCTTCAGTTAATTTGCTTACCTTTCGTGAGTGTCCCGAAGTAGACATGCCCTCAGAGAACAGCAGGCATCATTCAGTTCTGTCCCTTTCTTATCTGTAGATGCTGCAGAGACCACCTGTGGTAATAATGTGGGTAGCTGAGTTTAAGATCCTGGTTTAAATGAAACGGGGTGGTGCTGAAGTTTTCAGTGATAGGTGCTTAACTTTAGCATTCACATCCCTGTTGGTCTACCGGAGTCCAAATCTAACTTTCTGTTTAGGTTCTTTTACTGTGCCCATCACCATGGCATGCAGTAACACTCCAGGTTTACAAATAAACAAGGGCCTTACCTATGCTAGGCTTTCTTTCTGAAAAATATCCTACCACTGCTAATACAGGGGCAGCTCCACCTGTAGTGTGGAAAAAAAAAAAAAAAGTGGAAGTGTTAGTGTAGACAAAGGGCCGCCAGCCAGTGTGTTACCACCATATCATATAGACTAGCTGTGAGCAGTTCTAAATGACTTAGTGTTTAACTCCAAGAGCTGTCTTGTCCACCCACTATTGCTACTGCTAGTGGGACTACAGTGGTGTGAAAATTTTCAGGAGATGCTTAGTGTATACACAGCCTGTGAAACTAGCACCTGTTGTGCGGTTTTCTTCTCCATTCCTCCCCAGAGGGTAAAGAGGTAGAAGGGGTGTGTGTGTGCGCGCTTATCTATTTGAAAGCTAATGTGCTCCATGTTGCTTAGTAGAAAAGCAAGATTGAAGGAACGAGCCACATTTGAACTGGAAAATAGTGAAGTTTATTGTTTGAATTGCCTGAGAGAGAGAATTCCACAGTCCAGGCCCAACCTGGAGGTTACCATATGTCTGGATTTAACCGGACATTGCCTCTTTTTTTGAGACTCCGTCCTCTGTCCTGACAGATTTTTCAAATAACAGGAAATGTCCGGGATTTTTGAAGAGCAGACATTACAGCTCAGAAAGAGCCCTGATTGGTCCACTTCCTGACTGGTCCCTCCCCTGCCTCCACAGCTGATCAGTCAATTCCCCTGCAGCCACAGCTGCCGATCCTGTCAACCCAGGCACCAGTTCCCAGCCCTGGGGCGGGGGGGTCCTGCAGGGAGGCACTGACTAACAGCTGTCACTGCATCCTGGGCTTACGCCTGCCACCGTAACAGGGAGCGACCAGTGAGTACCCCCACCACAGGGTACCCCCTCCAGCAGAATTGTGTCCCCCCTCCAACTCCTCCTCCCGCACCCTGGCGGTGTCCTCTTTTTTGTGAACCTGAAATATGGTAACCCTAGCCTCACTCCCACCACCCACCTGAGAAAAGTGTCTCCTGTACACACATTTGTCTCTTGGTGTAGACAGCTTCATTTTTCCTTAGTAGTTTTGGAGCTGTTAAGGGTAGGTGAGGGAGTTTTATAGTTAATCTGGACCCAGACTTAGAGGCTTGAACAAGGATCAAGTCTTCAAAACTTGACACAGAGCTCTACAGAGGGCCGGCCAGTGAGGTGAGGGGAGCACAATTATGCTGTTTTATAACCAGTGTTGCTGAGAAGTCATGTGGCTGCATTTAGCAGGAGTTGCAAAATCTTCAGGGCTGATGCTTTCAAGCCTAAACAAATTGCAGTACCACAGTCTCCACATAAGCTGACAGCGCTCTATCAAAGTCTATGCATCCTGTCCCTGCTGAGGATAACACTTAGCCTGTCTGAGGTGGTCAGTCAAGTTTCCTAGGAATGCAGCTATGTGAGAGCTTTCTGATACTGAGATGAGAAGCACCCCAGAACTCAGACAGTGTAATTCATGAGTATGTCAGCCTCACCTCAGTCCCTGGAAAAATCATGGAGCAGGTCCTCAAGGAATCAATTCTGAAGCACTTAAAGGAGAGGAAAGTGATCAGGAACAGTCAGCATGGATTCACCAAGGGCAAGTCATGCCTGACTAATCTAATTGCCTTCTATGAGGAGATAACTGGCTCTGTGGATGACGGGAAAGCAGTGGACGTGTTGTTCCTTGACTTTAGCAAAGCTTTTGACACGGTTTCCCACAGTAATCTTGCCAGCAAGTTAAAGAAGTATGGGCTGGATGAATGGACAATAAGGTGGATAGAAAGCTGGCTAGATTGTCGGGCTCAACGGGTAGTGATCAATGGCTCCATGTCTAGTTGGCAGCCGGTATCAAGTGGAGTGCCCCAGGGGTCGGTCCTGGGGCCGGTTTTGTTCAATATCTTCATAAATGATCTGGAGGATGGTGTGGATTGCACCCTCAGCAAGTTTGCGGATGACACTAAACTGGGAGGAGTGGTAGATATGCTGGAGGATAGGGATAGGATACAGAGGGCCCTAGACAAATTGGAGGATTGGGCCAAAAGAAATCTGAGGTTCAACAAGGACAAGTGCAGAGTCCTGCACTTAGGACGGAAGAATCCAATGCACCGCTACAGACTAGGGACCGAATGGCTAGGCAGCAGTTCTGCAGAAAAGGACCTAGGGGTTATAGTGGACGAGAAGTTGGATATGAGTCAACAGTGTGCCCTTGTTGCCAAGAAGGCCAATGGCATTTTGGGATATATAAGTAGGGGCATTGCCAGCAGATCGAGGGATGTTATCATTTCCCTCTATTCAACATTGGTGAGGCCTCATCTGGAGTACTGTATCCAGTTTTGGGCCCCACACTACAAGAAGGATGTGGAAAAATTGGTAAGAGTCCAGCGGAGGGCAACAAAAATGATTAGGGGACTGGAACACATGACTTATGAGGAGAGGCTGAGGGAACTGGGATTGTTTAGTCTGCGGAAGAGAAGAATGAGGGGGGATTTGATAGCTGCTTTCAACTACCTGAAAGGGGGTTCCAAAGAGGATGGCTCTAGACTGTTCTCAGTGGTAGCAGATGACAGAACAAGGAGTAATGGTGTCAAGTTGCAGTGGGGGAGATTTAGGTTGGATGTTTGGAAAAACTTTTTCACTAGGACGGTGGTGAAACACTGGAATGCGTTAGCTAGGGAGGTGGTGGAATCTCCTTCCCTAGAAGTTTTTAAGGTCAGGCTTGACAAAGCCCTGGCTGGGATGATTTAATTGGGGATTGGTCCTGCTTTGAGCAGGGGGTTAGACTAGATGACCTCCTGAGGTCCCTTCCAACCCTGATATTCTATGATTCTATGTCTCTGACTGGCGGAGAATGCCCTGTTGCAGCAATCTCTTTATAGTATTTTTCTTTACCTACCAGCATACTCTGTCTTGTTAAGGTTGAACTTCAGCCACTGATAAATTTTGAATGGGTGCTTTTTAATCAAACAAAAATTATACATAAGTATTTCTTAAGGTTCAACCGCTAAGGAGCTCTCTCTCTCATAATTACATCCATGATGTTGAAGTCCTCTTTGTGGGAAATCTGCTTCCCAGTTACATTAATAGTTTTATCATGCAAATGAATGGAATAATACGTCTGCCACACCTTAATGATATGTACAAATATGTCACCACTTCATACTGCAGAAGAGAACTTGTATTACATCAGTGATGTGACAGACAGTTAGTAGCTTTGAATAAGGGGATAAAACAGTGAGAGAGAATTCCATAAAGTATTTAAAAGGAAACATAATTGTATAATTATGGCAAATGTATAGATTATGTTAATTTTATAATGTTGCTTCAGCTGATATGTGCTTTCACAGAAGAGTAGAATGTCAAACTCCATGAGTTTCACCATTTGTCATCTTCAAACGAGTTAAATTACAGTATTTAATCTTGAAGAAAATACCGTTAACAGACAATTATCCTTGACTCATGTATGATTATTTTTGTATTGAAACACCAGCATGTAAAAGATGGGATATTCTTCACTTAGAGCAATACATGTTTATCTGGTTAATGCAATATGATGTGTTTTACAGTAGCTTAATGGATTTTCTTGAGCTTTTTAATTAATAGCATATTAAATTCTGACTTCCTGGGAAATGCATCATTGAAAGATGGTATCATTTTTACAACCTTTGTAATGACCAGATAACTTTTAAGTCCATATTTCTTTACAGGAATCAGGTAAACTTTTACAAATTATAGTTCAGAAGAACTCGATAGACTTCACATTTTTCTACAAATCTAAGATTTTGTCTCTCTAAAATGTAAGCATTTTGAAGATGTAAAGCACTATCAATTCTAAAATTAATAATTCATCCTTCATATAAACATCTCAGTTTGTGCTATAATTCATTGTGTGTGCACGCACAAGTAAATAAATAAGTTTATATTGACAAATCATCCTTCAGGGTAACACAGCTATTTACACTTTTGACATTAAAATCTCTTCCTGATATTATGTGGTTAGTATTTGTTAGCATTATACTGAGAAGGATTAAAAGTTTTTTGTTTTGCCAAAATATTGAGCAGTCCAGACCTAAAAGGCTTTTCTCTGACATTGCTGAAACTATCACAGTAATTCACATTCTCATCTTACAAAGTCCATAAAGATGTCTGTTTTTCCAGAGCTGCTTTCAGTGATCAAGTTGCTGCTTTTTTCCTTGTTGGAATTTTTTAAAAAGAGAATTTCATAGTACAATTTTCAAGTACTTTTTTTCTCACCATACCTTGTGACTACCCAGTTCTTTTTGAAAGGTTTGGCTCCTCACACTGCATAGTGTCTTCATGTTTGATCTGCAGTGGGTACTGATTTTGTGAGATGGCAGTTTTTGCATGTCAACAGACCACGGCATCACAGTAATAGGATTCTGAACGCATTACAAGATTAAACACAATAAGCTGTGAAAATAAAAGTTCATATTCACTTTTATTTAAAATGTGTCTCTCTAAGGAATACCTTTCACACTGGAATAAGCCAAAACATCAGTTACACACAAAAATCTTGGGCAGTAATTTTTTGTGTTCTATTCTTTTCTGTGGAAAATGTGTATTTCTTTGTGTGAATGGTGTTTGTATATAGTTGGTATATTCCAGTATAAAAGGCATTCTTTAAAAATTAGACTTGGCTGAAGGTGTGCTGAGTGTATAGTGATCACATACTGACTCTACTTATTATTTCTTTACATTGATGTTGTGGGTCAAATTTTCACAACTCTCTACATGTTTGTTGCCCATAAGCGGCAGGCATATGTGTCTAGTGTATATGCATAGTTACTGTGATTACACATGCAAAATTACAAGGCAT
The DNA here is from genome assembly GCF_965152275.1 of Natator depressus. Lineage (NCBI taxonomy): Eukaryota > Metazoa > Chordata > Testudines > Cheloniidae > Natator > Natator depressus. The sequence goes on from NC_134235.1 coordinate 9,836,205, forward strand.
GCATATGTATCACAATTGAACATGCAAGTCACATTAATTGTGAGTGCAAATGTCACAGCTATGACATCCAGGCTCCCTGTGACTATTTAGATTCAAATTAGTAAAGTCTAATGTAAGTAACAGAGACAGAGATGTGGCAAATTGCATCAAAATTGCTGTTGAAAGAGATTGCCTACAGGCATTCCGCCATATATGCAGATGAGAAACATAATAGTTTTTTCTCTGTTTATACACTATGATAGGCTGATACCCCCTGAAATTATTTACACCTAAGGTACACATATCCAAAGTTGCTTGAACAATATTCAAGTGTATAGTTAATATGATGGACCAATGAAGCAACTTTAAGTAGCATTGACATTATCCTTCTATGACACAAAACTACTTATTTTACCGTAGGTGAAAAATGATTATATGTTAGAAATAGCAGATCAAGTGGACCAGGAAATTGCTTTGAAGCTAGGTTGCCTTGAAATCCGGTAAGTTGAAAACTGCGTATTTTGTTTCTGATATACTGTATACATTAATTTTGAAGCTGTTTTTAATTCTCATTTTTCCTGATTCTCTTACCTCTATAAATTAGTAAAATATTGTTAGGAATTATGAAAACTAATTTATCGTTTCAAAGAAAAAATGATCAGAATATATTGTAACTAATTCCTAATGGTTTGTAAATTACAAATTAATTTTACAGATCAATTAACTATCTTTTTATATTGATTTTATTTGGTGCATATTAGCAACTAAACAGTTCGAAGGCCTAAAGACTAAACTGGAATATTCAAAAGAAAATAAGTCTGAAGTGCATTTGCTAACAGATAGCGTCACGTCCTCATTCTTCTATTAATAATACAGATGAAGAATTTAATTAAAAATAACACTGCCGCTTTTTCTCTCTGCACTTGGTGTTGAAGATTTTTAACATGCTAATTTAAGAATGCAAAATATTTTTTCAGAACAAAGTTTCTGAAAGGGCAAATGAACTGATCTTGTGAGCTGCACTGATACTTTGTGTAGCTTTTCCATTTCAAACTGATAAACATAAACACCTGAGATACTCAGTGTATGTTTACCACATTGAGAATCTTGAAACAGTCACCCCTTTAAACCTTTTGAAATGTATTTTCGCTATTTTATGGTAGGGTGACCAGATAGCAACTGTGGAAAAAATGGGACAGGGGGTGGGGGGCAATAGGCACCTATATTGGGGGAAAAAAGTCCCAAAAAACGGGACTGTCCCTATAAAAACGGGACATCTGATCACCGTATTTTATGGAGAATCTGAGGGCTGAGATAATTACTTTAGTTCTGCTATTGTCTTGCAGAGCAAGACTAGGACAGTAACAAGATCATTAAGAAATGAATGGCAAATCAAGTGATATAGAGCAAAGGAAAAAAGTGCAGGTTGAACAGTAATTTTCAGAGATAAAACAGGATTAGGACTACCACTAGGAACAGGAATACCAATAACGAGGATGTGGCACTTGGGTATTGTGGGTAAGGGCTTGAAGTGTTTTCTCTAGCCTTCGTGGCAGTCTTGGAAGAAGTGAAAATTCTAGTAACCTTTTTTTAGAAAATTTAACGGATATAACAACCCACTATCCTGGGCACTTTTCTCTCATACAGATTCTACTCTCCGATATTTTTGCCCAGCACATAGTGGCTGTCTGATTTGTCTTCATGCTCATCATGGTGCTGCTAGTATTATGTTATTAGTGTATCATTCTGGGATGTCTTGTGCATGAAAAATACTTTAATCAACTAAAGTCTACTCGGTTGTAGTAGTGTAATAGTATGTCAGTGAACACATATTTGAAGTCAGTCTGCAAATGGCTTTTAGTGGTAGGTCTCTGAAAGCTCTGAATGCCTTATTGTAGGTTTAAGCTGGTTCATCCAATAATTATTGCTTGCAAATATTTTTTCCCTGACTTCAGGAGATCCTACTGGGAGATGAGGGGCAATGCACTAGAAAAGAAGTCCAACTATGAAGTTTTAGAGTAAGTATTGCATTTCAGTTTGAGGCTTGGGCGGTTGCTTGTACAGGAACATGAAGACCAGTTTAGTGAGAACGCAGCACTGCTGCCATTTTTCGTAGTGAGGTCACGACAGTAGGACTGTTATTTTTATCTAACATTAACAACATTTTATCTAAAATAAAGTGTGAAATCTTAAAACCTGATAAATTTCAGACCTTTCAATCTATAGAGGTGGTGAGAGCTCATTTACCACTGTATGACTAAGACAAATTGGGTTGTTAACAGTTTAAACTTAGATATGCAGTACCATTGGTTTGAGTCATCTGTATTCTGTTAGTGCTTGTGGGATAAGCTAGTCTAGTCCTACAAATTTAACAATGCTTTGTACAAAAATGGATTTTCCGTGTACAATTAATCAGTCACAGGACTAATTTACACAGAGTTCTTTAATTACTTACCAGCTACTTGAAATTTAAAATCTGAGGTTTTATTTTCCCTTGGCTTCTGTTAAGTGTGTTGTTATGATCTTGCAGTCAATAAACATATAGTGTGTCCTCCACATATTCCAAAACTTAAAACATCCAAGAAGCATCCTGATAGCAAATCTAATTTGTTGACTTAATCATGCTGTATAGGAGATGGCTTCAATCCAAATTTGAACAGAGTGCTTGAGAAGCTTTGCAAAAAGAAAAGGAGTACATGTGGCACCTTAGAGACTAACAAATTTATTAGAGCATAAGCTTTCGCTCTAATAAATTTGTTAGTCTCTAGGGTGCCACAAGTACTCCTTTTCTTTTTGCGGATACAGACTAACACGGCTGCTACTCTGAAACCTGAGAAGCTTTGCATTCAATTCCAAAGGAGACAATTAATGTTTGTTACAACCCTGTTAAAGGTCAATTGTGTTTTCATTAGCTTCAGTGGAATAATGTATCAACAAATACTCTAACTAGTTATTATGCTTTGCTGCTAAAACCCTTGTGGGATAGAGAAGACAAGGTGTATGGCATAATACAAAATTAGGTTAACAGCTCAGGGCAGCAAGAAAAGTTTCAGCTTTCCGGTTTTTATTTTAAAATAAAATAAAATGAGCTAATTCAGATTAAGGTTTGGCACTGGATCATTTGAAGGTAGGGTAGAAGATTCTTTTAAGGGCAATTAAATTGTTGTTTTAGGACTCATGAGGAAAGATACTTCTTTTGTTGGCTCGTTTTTAAACAGGTTAAAAAATTACTTCCAGCAATTATATCCAATTGATATGAGAATAGATGCTCCACTGATAGGTAACCCTCTTTCAAAGCACATATGCCAGGGAAAGCAGGCTATGCTGTGAGCAAGACTGCAAGGACATTAGTTCCAATAATGCAGTGGCAGAGATCAACCGTACTGAGCACATAGTTTGGAGTCAAGAATTCCTGGGTTCCAATCTCAGCTCTGCCTGAATATTATGATAATTTATTATTAAAATATGTGTCTCATTATTTTCAAGGACTTTGTTCTTTTTGTGTAGAAAATGTTATACTAATACATATCAAACATACTTTAAAAATATATAACAGTAGTATGTGTGCAGTATGTACTTATTAAATGTAATATCTAGGGCTGTCAAATGATTAAAAATTAAACATGATTAATTGGAAGATTTAAAAAGTTGCAAGATTAAAAAAAATTGTGATTAATCAGTTTTAATTACACTGTTAATAATAGAATACCACTTATTTAAATATTTTTGTTTTTTACATTTTCAAATATATTGATTTCAATTACAACACAGAATACAGAGTATACAGTGCTCACTTTATGTTATTATTTTGATTACAAATGTTTGCATTGTAAAAAAGATAAACAAAAGAAACAGTATTTTTCAATTTATCTCATACAAGTACTGTAGTGCAATCTCTTAATCATGAAAGTGCAGATTACAAATGTAGTTTGTTTACGTTTACAGGAAATAATGCTGCCCGCTTCTTATTTACAGTGTCACCTGAAAGTGAGAACAGGCGTTCTCATACCACTGTTGTAGCTGGCATTGCAAGGTATTTATGTGCCGTATATGTTAAACATTTGTATGCCACTTTATGCTTTGACCACCATTCCAGAGGACATGCTTCCATGCTGATAAGATTCTGCTCGATAACGATCCAAAATAGTACGGACTAATGCATGTTCATTTTCATCATCTGTCAGATGCCATCAGCAGAAGATGGATTTTCTTTTTTGGTGGTTTGGGTTCTGTAGTTTCTGTATTAGTGTTGCTCCTTTAAGACTTCTGAAAGCATGTTCCTCACCTCGTCCCTCTCAGATTTTGGAAGGCACTTCAGATTCTTTTGGGTCGAGTGCTGTGCCTATCTTTAGACATCTCATCTCATACCTTTTTGAGTCTGTCAAATCTTCAGTGAAAGTGTTCTTAAATCAAACATATGCTGCGTCGTCACCCAAGACTGCCAAAACACGGCAGAATGTGGATAAAACCATGGAGCAGGAGGCATACAATTCTCCCCCAAGGAGTTCAGTCACAAATTTTATTAATGCATTATTTTTTGTAACACGTGTCATCATCATGGAAGCATGTCCTCTGGAGTGGTGGTCAAAGCATGAAGGGCATACAACTGTTTAACATATCTGGCATGTAAATACCTTGCAACACTGGCTACAACAGTGCCATGTGAATGCCTGTTCTCACTTTCAGGTGACATTGTAAATAAGAAATGGGCATTATTATTTCCCGTAAATGAGAACAAATTTGTTTGTCTTAGTGTTTGGCTGCACAAGAAGTAGGACTGAGTGGACTTGTAGTCTCTGAAGTTTTACATTGTTTTATTTTTGAGTGCAGTTATGTAACAAAAAAGTACATTTGTAAGTGGCACTTTCATGATAAAGAGATTGCACTACAGTACTTGTCTGAGATGAATTGAAAAATACTGTTTGTGTTTGTTTTTTACAGTGAAAGTATTTGTAATGAAAAATCATATAAAATGAGCGCTGTACACTTTTTATTCTGTGTTGGAATTGAAATCATTATATTTGAAAATGTAGAAAAATAAACAAAAATATTTATAATAAATTTAAATTGGTATTCTGTTACTGTTTAACAGTGTGATTAAAACTGCGATTACTCACGATTAATGTTTTTAATTGAGTTAATTTGTTTTGAGTTAATCGTGTGAGTTAACTGCGATTAATTGACAGCCCTAGTAATAGAACATTTCATGTGGAAAGTTGGAAGTGAAGGAAAGAACAGGGCAGAGCAAAGAGGCAGTTGGGTTAGTTCAAGGTCAGTGATCATCAGGAGAAATCCCATTTAGGATACATACAAAGAGGAAGGAATAGAGAGATGCCGTAGGAAATATTAAGAGAGAGAAAATATTTGAAAATGTTGTTAATATAAAGGAAGTGACTGTATGGGTGACCTGGAGGAAGGCTGATACAGTGTCACTTTCTTAAAAGGAAGATAAATGGTGAGATTAATGACTACAAATGAATTATTGGGGGTTCAGCAGGAAGAGTGAAAGGCAAATTTGATAGATTTGTGAGAAAGTGAGCAAGAAAGACCTAAGGAAAGGCAGTGGGTGCAGTTTGTTTAGATTTCAGCATGACCATCAATAAGATGTTCCAAAGTCATTTATTGGACATACTTGAAAGTATAAGCATCAGTATTTAGGTTAATAACCTTGATTGAAAACTAGCAGGGGTACATCTTGGTGCCAGTGAGATGACGGTGCTATCCATCCCGGAGGCCTTTGCAGCAGCTAGGGACATGATAATCCTCCTGGTACTCCTAATCCCAGCAGGACAACTTCCAGCACCAGTGAGTTCATTGAGCAGAAGGGAGCAGATAGCCCCGAGCTCCTGTCTGGCACCAGGTTCTCCAGTACCAACCAGAGGGCAACTGGCCCTGCTGATGTTGGCGAAGACTTCCCCACTCTGGCACTGATCACTGGACCTCGGGACCAGCTGGCAGAAGTGCGGGGTACTGCCCCCCCATGGTCTCCCCAAGCACACTCGTAGTCGGAGGTGGAGTCCTGCACCCAATCCAGGGGCCGTTACGAGTACCCAGTATACATTCCACCAGATGCCAGTGCGGGTGCCCCCCGGTCACCTGGCCCAGAGAACAGTGGCCTGTGCAGGTCCAATGGCCATTTTGGAATCCATGGGATTTTCTCCCAGTACCAGGATTGCCTTCCAGCTGTTTGTACTCAGTGGTGTCTGAGAGAAGGGCGTCACCACCACACCATCCGGCATCCGACCTGGACTCTGGTACCGAGCCCACTACCGACACTCAGGACTTAGGCCTGTGTGATGTGGTCAGTGCAGATGCAGAGGAGGAAGGTCCCCTGCCAGTGCAGGTTGCCACCGCCTTCTCAGACGAAGCTCTGTCAGGATCGAGCAGCTCGGCGCCACAGGACGACTTTAGAGCTCACCAGGAGCTATTGAAAACGGTGATTTTGAATCTTAGAGTCCTCACACAGCCTGATCAACATCTTGGCTGTGGTGGCCCCAGCAAAGGTGGCCCTACGCCTCAATGAGGCCGTTATGTGTCCAGTCAGGTCCCTCTGGCAGACCCCATCTTCTCTGCCCCCCACTTCAAAAAGAACAGAGAAGAAATACTATGTTCCTGCCAACTGGCGGGTTACAGTTCCACATCTCCAACCACTAGGCTTTATTTGGAAGGTATGACTATAATGTTTGGGACTCCATGGCAAAGTTTAAAGACTCGGTGCCCCAGGAATCCAGGCAAGAGTTCTCTGCTCTAATAGAGGAAGGAAAGACCATAGCCAGGCAGCCCTAGACGTAGCTGACATGGCAGCCAGAACAATGGCATCAGCTATGGTCATGGGAAGCTCTCCTGGCTGCCACCAGAGGTTCAGCAGTCCATTCAGGATCTTCTGTTTCAGGGAATCTCACTCGTCTCTGAACAGACGGATACAAAACTCCATGGCCTGAAAGATTCCAGGGCTACCCTCAGATCCCTGGGCCTCTACTCCTTGGCACCTTCAAGGAAGCATTTCAGACCTCAGCAACCTATCCGTCTCTCTGCTCCACCATCTCACCAAGACCTGTTTAAAAAACAGAGCAGGGGTTATAAGCACAGGCAACTGCCCCCTTCCACCTCAGCCTTGCTACCAGGCATGCACAAATGTCCGGGAGGCCCAAAGCAGAATTTTTGAAGGGGTTCCCGAGGGCATTATATCCACCAGATCCTGCTCCCCTCTTGTTTTCAGTCCTACTTCAGCCCAGCACTGTCCCTCATCAAATCCAACTGTTGGGAGCTGAGCATGTTGGAGGAAGGTTGCGTCCTTCAGTTTTCTTCCACCTCTCCCTCCCACCCACCCCCATCTCTCTTCAGGGATCCTTTCTTCTGAGCAACTTCTAGTCCAGAAGGTGCAAACCCTCCTGATGGTAGGGGCTGTAGAGGAGTTGCCTCGGAACTTGAAGGAGAAAGCATTTTACTCCTGCTATTTCCTAATCCCGAAGGCCAAATGGGGTCTTTGACTCATCCTAGACCTGCGTCACCTCAATGGTTATCTCAAGAAGCTGACGTTCCACGTGCTCTCCCTGGCTTCCATTATTCCCTCCCTGGATACAGGGGACTGGCATGCCGCCCTTGACTTGAAAGATACCTATTTCCACATCTCCATCTTCCAGGGCCAAAGAAGATTCCTCAGATTTATTGTAAACCAGACCCACTACCAATTCACTGTCCTCCCCTTTTGGCCTGTTGGCAACCCCCCGGGTTTTCAGTAAATGGATGGTAGTGGTGGCAAGGAGGCATTCAAGTCTACCTTTATCTCGACTATTGGCTGATCAAGGGCCAGTGCAAGCCCAGATCAAAGCCAGCATCAGTCTGGTCCAAACTACCTTCCGTACCCTGGGCCTATTGATAAATGAGCAAAATTCAACTCTCATCTCCATCCAGAGGACAGAATCTATCAGTGCAGTGCTCAATTCTACCGGGGCCAGAGGCTTGCTTCCAGGCAATGTTGGCTCTAATATCCAAGGTCCAGGCTCACCCCATAACAACGGGTGAGCCTGAAAAAAAAAAAAAAAAAAACCCACAGTCCATTTTTTTCCTCACACTTTTAGGTCACATGGCCATTTGCACTTAGTGGTTCAGCACGCAAGACTGCACTTCAGACCCTTTCAAGCTTGGCTGGCCTCGGTATGCTCACCAAGCTGTCACCACTTAAACTCGGTGCTCACTGTTCTTGTCCTGGTCCTCGCCTCCCTTGATTTATGCGTGCGATCCCTTTCTCACCCCTCAACCATCAGCATCCCTAATTTTGAACACATCCGATCTAAGTTGGGGGGGCTCACCTCAAGCACGTCAGGACTCAGTGCCTGTGGTCCCAGGAGGAGCTCTCTTTGCACGTAAACATCAGCAAGCTCATAGCAATCTGCTTAGGCGTGCCAGTCATACCCCAGATCACAGGCAAAGTTGTACAAGGGCACATGGACAACATGGTAGCCATGGTTTAATCTACAGACAAGGAGAAGCACGCTCATCTATCCTGTGTCAAGGGCCATTCTCCTGTGGGACTTCTGGCTGAAACACTCCATTCACCTCAAAGCTTCCCACCTTCCGGGAGCCTGGAACACTGGCAGGTCTTTTTCTTCTCACCAGAAGTGGTCCCTTCACCTAGCGGTAACCAGATCCATCCCACAGAGGTCGAAGTTTCCCCATATAGACTTGTTTGTAACCAAGCAGAACAGGAAATGTCAGCAGTTCTGTTCACTGCATGGGAACAGCCCAGGCTCTCTCTCAAATGTCTTCCTACTCCCATGGACAAAGCTCCTGTTCTATGTATTTCCCCCCCATTTCTCTGGTACACAAAGTCCTTCTGAAAAGTAAGTGAGACAAAGTAAAGGTGATTCTTATAGCCCCTGCAAAACCAATACTGGTTTGGCACACTACTGGATCTGTCAATAGCAATTCCACTGCCACTCCTGCCTCTCGTGGACCTGATCTCGCCAGATGACAGCCATTTGCTCCACCCAAACCTCAAGGCCCTCCAGCTGACCATGTAGAAGCTCCATGGTTTAACCTAATGGAGTTGGCCCGTTCAGAACAAGACTGCCACGTCTTGCTAGCTAATAGAAAACCATTTAATAGAGCGACTTACCTAGCCAAGTAGAAGCGTTTCTCAGTGTGGTCTTCCCAACGAGGCTTCTCACCAACTCAGTCACCTCTCCAGTCCGTGCTGGAATACCTGCTTTATCTGAAACAACACGGCCTAGCCACTTCGTTGATCAAAGTGCATCTAGCAGCAATCTCAGCCTTCCACCCTCTAGTGGATGATAGGTCAATCTTCTCACATGAAATGTCCATTTGCTTCCTTCTGGGTCTAAAGAGGCTTTACCCTCAAATTTGCGAACCTGTCCCTCCATTGGACCTAAACCTAGTCCTGTCGAGACTCATGGGTTCTTTCGAGCCCCTGGCATCATGCCCTATGTCGTATCTCTCCTGGATGGTCGCCTTCCTGGTAGTGATTACCTCGGCCAGGAGGGTCTCAGAAATCAGGGCCTTTACATCAGAACCCTTATAATATGGTATTCTTTAAGGACAAGGTTCGACTCCACCCCCAACTAGTGTTCCTTCCAAAGGTGATCTTGCAGTTTCATAGTAATCAGGCTATTTTCCTGCCCATTTTCTTCCCAAAACTGAACAAGAAAACAGAGGAGCAGCGTCTCCGCACTCTGGATGTTAGATGCGACCTGGCTTTCTACACTGAAAAAAACAAGCTGTTCCATAAATCCACACAGCTCTTTGTGGCAGTAGCAGATAGGATGAAAGCCCTACCGGTTTTAGCCCAGAGAATTTCATCCTGAATCACTTCCTGAATTCGTATGTGCTATGAGGAATTGGGCACCCTACCTCCTGCCATCTTGACAGCCCATTCAACGAGAGTTCAGGCTTCATCAGCGCCATTTCTGTCCCAGGTCCCTATTCAGAACATTGGCAAGGCAGCGACCTGGTCATGAGTACATACTGTGACAAAGTTACTCCTCTACCTTGGTGGGTCTTGCGCTTATTGGTGGATTTGCTCGCCTTGGAGCTTCATGGCAGCCCCCAGCTTGGCCGTTTTTCTGAACCCACAGTCCAGGTTGACTTCTCCTATGTCTGACCAGGAATTGGGAGGTTTGGGGGGAACCTGAGCCCACCCTCTACTCTGGGTTCCAGCCCAGGGCCCTGTGGAATGCAGCTGTCTAGAGTCCCTCCTGGAACAGCTGTGCGATAGCTACAACTCCCTGGGCTACTTCCCCATGGCCTCCTCCCAACACCTGTATTCTCACCATAGGACCTTCCTCCTTGTGTTTGATAATGCTTGTACTCCTCAGTCCTCCAACAGTCCGCGTTCTCACTCTCAGCTTCTAGTGCCTCTTGCTCCCAGCTCCTCACATGCACACCACAAACTGAAGTGAGCTCCTTTTTAAACCCAGGTGCCCTGATTAGCCTGTCTTAATTGAGTCTAACAGCTTCTTGATTGGCTGCAGATGTTCTAATCAGCCTGTCTGTCTTAATTGTCTCCCAAAGGTTCCTGATTGTTCTGGAACCTTCCCTGTTACCTTACCCAGGGAAAAGGGACCTACTTAACATGGGGCTAATATATTTGCCTTCTATTACTCTCCTGTAGCCATCTGGCCCGACCCTGTCACAATACTTTATCCTCCCACTGTGCCATCACCCAGCAGGCAAAAGGTGATGCCAAGTTTGGCAGAGCAGTGTTACAATCCACATATCCATGAACTCCGAGCCCACCTCCTCAGGTACTGCTTGTGAGTCACCTAACTTGGAATGGACGTGAGCACGCACTCGAAGAAGAAAAAACAGTTACTATCTTTCCTGTAACTGTTGTTGTTCAAGATGTGTTGCTCGTATCTATTCCACAACCCACCCTGCCATTCCTCTGTTGGAGTTAGCTGATGAGCGGAAACTGAGAGGGTGAGGGGCCAGCTGGGGCCTGTATACCAGCGCATGAGTACGTGGCCCCAGACGGAGCTAGAGCTGGCCCAACGGCCTCCACTGAGGGTAAAATCTCGGTGTCTGTGCACACACCACATGCACACCTAATGTGGAATGGGTATGAGAAACGTATCTTGAACAACAACAGTTACGGAAAGATTAGTAGTTGTTTTATTCTCAAACTGTACTTCATGGACCATCCCTTCCAGGTGGACTATGGAAATGTTTTTTATCACAACAGTGAACATCGCTTTTCAAGCAGAGTTGTTTTTTGCTACTCTGGCACTTGTAGTACATGAAGACTTTTTTGACTGACTGAACATAAACAAACACCCCTCTGCACCTGATATGGCTGCTTATTGCCTATCATTGTCAGGTGTGTTCAATGTAAATTCGCTGTTGATCAGATTTTCAAATGAAACCAAAGATGGAGGGAGGTAGACCAAAGAGGCAGACAGAGTCAAACTTCAGAGTGACCTGTAGTAGGGACTGCAATGAAGGGAGTCTTGGTCCTAACAAATATACTTTCCTACACCCAGGAGAAGGAATTAAGCTGCACAGACGCAAAACTGCGAGATAGAAAGAAGCATCTGCACCTACTGCATTAAAAAAAAACTTTAAGAAGCACATCCCCCTTCATGCTGTCCTAATATTACTTTTCTCTTTTTTGTATCAACTTTTTTATTGAAGTGTTCAGGAAAAAAATAGAAATACAAAACTAACAGAAGAAAAAGATATATTTTCTACAACTAATAAGCACCATGGTAGCAAACCCAGAGAGCTCGCTGCAGTTGGTATTGGATGAGTTAATCCTAATGAAGTTTACACTGACAAGAAAATGCAGTGTTTATATCCAAATCATTCCCACTGGTAGTAGAGTGGGATTATGGTAAATATAAAGCTGTTAGCATAACCATATAAACTAGGAGTGTCAATTAATCACAGTTAACTCACGCGATTAACTCAAAAAAATTAATTGCGATTAAAAAATTAATCACAATTCATCACAGTTTTAATCACACTGTTAAACAATAGAATATCAGTTGAAATTTATTAAATATTTTTGGATGTTTTTCTATATTTTCAAATATATTGATCTAAATTACAACACAATACAAAGTATACAGTGCTCACTTTATATTATTATTTTTATTACAAATATTTGCAGTGTAAAAATGATAAATAAAAGAAATAGTATATTTCAATTCATCTCATACAAGTACCATAATGCAATCTCTTTATCGTGAAAGTGCAACTTACAAATGTAGATTTTTTTTGTTACATAACTGCACTCAAAACAAAACAATGTAAAACTTTAAAGCCTACAATTTCATTCAGTTCTACTTCTAATTCAGCCAATCACTAAGACAGACACGTTTGTTTACATTTATGGGAGATAATGCTGCCAGCTTCTTAGTTACAGTGTCACCTGAAAGTGAGAACAGGTGTTGCAATGACACTTTTGTAGCTGGCATTGCAAGGTATTTTTGTGTCAGATATGCTAAACATTTGTATGCCCCTTCGTGCTTCGGCCACCATTCCAGAGGACATGTTTCCATGCTGGTGATGCTAGTTACAAAAATAATGCGTTAATTAAATTTTGACTGAACTCCTTGTGGGAGACTAGTGTGTCTCCTGCTCTGTTTTACCCGAATTCTGCCATGTATTTCATATTATAGCAGTCTCGGATGATGACCCAGCACGTTGTTCGTTTTAAGAACACTTCCACTGCAGCTTTGACAAAACGCAAAGAAGGTACCAATGTAAGATTTCTAAAAATAGCTATAGCACTCAACCCAAGGTTTAAGAAACTGAATTCCCTTCCAAAATCTGAGATGGTCGAGGTGTGGAGCATGCTTTTAGAAGTCTTGAAAGAGCAACGCTCTGATATGGAAACTACAGAACCCGAACCACCAAAAAAGAAAATCAGCCTTCTGCTGGTGGCATCTGACTCAGATGATGAAAGTGAACATGCGTTGGTCTGTACTGCTTTGGATCATTATCAAGCAGAACCCGTCATCAGCATGGACGCATGTCCTCTGGAATGGTGGTTGAAGCCTGAAGGGACATCTGAATCTTTAGTGCATCTGGCACATAATGATCTTGCGACACCCGCTATAACAGTGCCATGCGAACGCCTGTTCTCACTTTCAGGTGACATTGTAAACAAGAAGCAGGCAGCATTATCTCCTGCAAATGTAAACAACTTGTTTGTCTGAGTGACTGGCTGAACAAAAAGGAGGACTGTATGGACTTGTAGGCTCTCAAGATGTACATTGTTTTATTTTTGAATGCAGTTATTTTTTCATACATTATTCTACATTTGTAAGTTCACCTTCCATGATAAAGAGATTGCACTGCTGTACTTGTATGAGGTGAATTGAAAAATACTATTTCTTTTGTTTTTTACAGCACAAGTATTTGTAATCAAAAATAAATAAGATCATAAGAATGGCCATACTGGGTCAGACCAAAGGTCCATCCAGCCCAGGATCCTGTCCTCTGACAGTGGACAGTGGCAGGTTCCCCAAAGGGAATGAACAGACAGGTTATCATCAAGTGATCCATGCCCTGTCACCCAATCACAGCTTCTGGCAAACAGAGGTTAGGGACACCATTCCTGCCCATCCTGGCTAATAGCCATTGATGGACCTATCTTCCATGAATCTAACTAGCTCCCTTTTGAATCCCATCATAGTATTGGACTTCACAACACCCTCTGGCAGGGAGTTCAAGAGATTGACAATGCGTTGCTTGAAAAAATACTTATTTGTGTTAGTTTTAAACCTGCTACCTGTTAATTTCATTTGGGGTTCCCTTGTTCTTGTATTATGAGAAGGAGTAAAGAACACTTCCTTATTTACTTTCTCTATATCACTCATGATTTTACAGACCTCTATCATATCCCCCCTTAGTCGCCTCTTTTGAAAAGTCCCAGTCTTATTAATCTCTCCTCATACGGAAGCCATTCTATACCCCTAATGATTTTTTCTGCCTTTTCTGTACCTTTTCCAATTCCAATATATCTTTTTTTGAGATGGGGCAACCACATCTGCACGCAGTATTCAAGATGTGGGTGTACCATGGATTTATATCGAGGCAATATATTTTCTGTCTTATTATCTATCCCTTCCTTGATGATTCCTAACATTCTTTTTGCTTTTTTGACTGCCGCTTTACATTGAGTGGATGATTTCAGAGAACTATTCACAATGACTCCAAGATCTCTTTCTTGAGTAATAGCAGCTAATTTAGATCCCATCATTGTATATATGATTAGGATTATATTTTCCAATGGGCATTACTTTGCATTTATCAGAAATTAAATTTCTTCTGCCATTTTGTTGCCCAGTCACCCAGTTTTGTGAGATCCTTTTGTAGCTAAGACTGAAGCTTCGCAGTCTGTCTGGGACTTAACTATCTTGAGTAGTTTTGTATCATCTGAAAATTTTGCCACCTCACTGTTTACCCCTTTTTCCAGATGGTTAAATATATAGTGAGCACCGTACACTTTGTATTCTGTGTTGTAATTGAAATCAATGTATTTGAAAATGTAGAAAACATCAAAAAATATTAAAATAAATGGTATTCTATTATTGTTTAACCGTGCGATTAATCATGCTATTAGTCATGATTAATTTTTTTAATTGCATGATTAATCGCAATTAATTTTTTTTTAATCGCTTGACAGCCCTAATATAAACCAGTAACAGCTATTAATTGTTCCTAACTGCCAATGGGAGTAAGGCTGTGAGGTTTTAGTCTGGTATTGTGGGTTGATCTCTCTCCTCCACAGCCATGAAATGCAGCCTTCTGGAGTTTGCATGTGGTATTTTATGTTACGGCTGTGGGTACATTTCAATTTATAATGCTTATTTGTTCTCGTTTATAAAAGTGTTGCATATTGCAGTCACAGACCGCTGCTGGAACTCTGTATACTTTTATGTTAAATTCTGCTAAATTAAGAAAATTTGATTTACAATCTAATTCTAAAAATAGGATATGTTGTATTAGCAAATGTGACTAAGAGTTGCTATTTGTTAAATTCTGCGTGGTGATTTGTGTGGCGTTTGCGGCAAACTCAGATCTGTAACCAAAAGCTGTTATGTGATTCAGTTTAGAAACAAATTATTGTAGCAGAATGTGGGAACCATGTGCTGTAATAGTGTTAAGATGGTGGCAACGCTGCATTAATTTAGAGAACTTAATTTTTGCAGAATTCTTCTTCTCGCTAAAATGTTTAATGTTAATTAATGTATTCCTTGTCAAAATGTCTTTGCATATTATTTAGACTGTAATGGTGTGTCAGGTTTATCTAATTCTACATAGAATGATAAAACTGCACATAATTTGCATTTGAGATGAAATACATCAAAGTACTTAATGTTTATGAAATTTTATAATCTTTTCCAGCTTAGTGTCATTGCACAGACTCCAGGGTTCACTGCTGTGAATGAGTATTCTGCTACTTTCAATTTATAATGTTTTTAAATGCCTTTTATGAAATTATTGTATAACATCCTGAGTGCCCAGAGAAAGTGCTTCAAAAGATCATTTTTTATTTTTATTCCATAAGTAAGACTTACAGTTCCGTGTATGTTGTTTCCCTCTTAGCCCATTGGAAGGCAGCTGGTTGTATATACTTCACAGGTTGACTAACAGCAATTTTCTGATGTAGGCTGGAGATCGGTGCAATCTCCCTCAGACAACAAATGAAACTTGCATGCAAATTAGCTGCAGAGTAAGGTGGTGATTGAGTTACCTCTGATATCTGAGGTCTAGGAGTCTTGTTATGGCATAGATACATGCTTTACTGTAGCCATATACTGCACAGGTGTAATTTGTAAAGTCAAAATGGCTTAGAATTTAAAAATGGGATTGTAGCAGACCAGCAGTCCCAGTGATGATTGAACCTGGTGCTATTCTAACGAAAAAAGCTTTCATCCATGTTTGTAACTGCTTCCTTTGCTTCACTCTGACTCAACAGACATTCTAGGCTTCAGGATGACACACACCGTGACAATCCTGGTATCTTAATATTGGGGTGGCCAACAGTTAAAGTACGGCTCTCGGAACCCCCACCATTCTCCACCTACCAGACTGTTTGGGGGAGCTCGGGGTTTCTGCCCTGCGGTGGGGTGGTGGGGCTAGGAGCTTCTGCCCAGCAGGGAGAGGGGTCTTGGGGCTTCAGCCCTGTGGGAAGCACCTTCCGGGACTGAGGACTTCAGCAGAAGCAGGGCTGAAGTCTCGTGCCCTGGCAGGTGTGCCCCAAGGGGCAGGAGCCCCAAGCCCATCCTGTCCTTGCAGGTCAGAAGCCCTGAGGCTCCCCACCTCTCTGCAGGGCAGAAGCCCCGAGGCCTGGCAGGTGGCCCCACTCTTGAAAATCTGAAGATTGTCATATGCAGCTCAGAGGGTCAGTAAGTTTGGCCATACCTGATGTAGATGTTTGAGGTACATTACTATCTTCTCCTTCCGTTCAGAATATGTCAGTATGGAAGGCTTTCCTTAATGTTCATTGAAGAGGTAATGGTCCCTTCTATGAAGAGTTCACAGACTCACTCAAATTTAATTTTTTTTTATTATTATTATTTTATTTTTAGTATAGTTTGTATGACCCCTTGAGAAGATTAGGGCAGAAATCCTTTTTCAATACAGATTTTTTTTCCAGTTTTGAACCTTGTTTTCTTATGTTCGTGCAGATTGTGGCGTTTGACACAGCCTGGTAGATGCTGCTCAGATGCACCAGCATGATGGTATCTTCGTGCTCTGACACACCTCTGGAAATTCTCCAGCTCTTCCCTTTCAGTCTTATCTGCTCTAGAAATTGGCTGCTAGGGAGAAAATAGGGGCAGCCAACTACTCCATAAAAGCAACAGAATTCAAAGTTGAGGGTATATTTATAAGCCAGGCTAAGCACTATTTTGAATACTATATAGTCATCCAAATTAGACATTGAGCCAAACTAAAATTCCAGATCAACACCCAGAGGTTGGGATATTCTGAACCTGGATCCTAACTTTTTAGATTGGGTCCATGTGACAAATCTCCGGCCTTGTCTCAGTGGGTCCCGCACTTCCAGGCAGATTACGCTAGCCTCAGAGGCTCACTGTGACCTTCCACGTAGCCCTTCTCTCTCTAGAGGCAAGGATCACAGCCTACTGAGCCATTTTCATCATAAGCCAGCAAGGGAGGTGGGAAGAAGCAACCCTCCCTCACACAGTCTCTGTTGTCTCACAGTCTCTGTGATTAATTGGGAAGAGTGTGGTGGGGGGGGAGCCTGGGCCCACACTCTATTCCAGGCTCCAGCCCAGGGACCCTAATAGTAGCAGCTATTGGTAGCTGACTTTTTGAAACAGGACAAGTACAATTCCCTGGGCCACTTCCCCACAGCAGCCCCCACTTCCTCAACATCTACTTCACCCTTACTTCAGGGCCTCCTTCCTTGTGCCTGATAGGATTTGTCCTGCCCAGTTTCTCCAGCAACGCGGCTTCCTCCTACAGCTCCTGACATGTGCCACTAACTGGGAGGCTTTTAACTAGTTCCAGCAAGCCCTTGATTGGCTTCAGGTGTCCCAATCAACCTAGCTGTCTCCACTGCTTTCTAGAAAGATCTTAATTGGCCCCAGGTGTCTTGATTAACCTGGAGCAACTGCCATTTGGTTACCATGTTAACAGGGATTTGTTTACCCTGGGGCTAACATACCTGTTTCTCACTACTTTCCTGTAGTCATCTGGCCTTGCCCCATCACAGTCCACCATTTATGTTTGGGTTTTTTAATCCTTTCTGTCTGTACTTCTAGGGTGTGCGTGTGTGTCTGAAATATGGAGTGTATGGGTGTGATGGTAACATTTTGTTAGCATTAGTGTGGGATGGTCACATTTTTCAGAGATGTAGACTAGTTAAGAAAAAAAAACTAGTGGCTGTATGATGCCTAGGGGATTGGGACATTAAAATAAATTCTATGAAAATAATTAGAGGGCAGAGGATAGGTGAGGTGGTCAAGGGTGCATGATAAATATATCACATGGTTTTGCAATTGCACCTGTGTACCAACACTGACACTTAGAAATGTAGCTATGTATGGTGGAAGGAAGTAGTTGAGATTGAGGAGGGCAACTTGTCACTTGAGTGTTGAATGATTCAGTGCATATTTCATTGCTTTTTTACAATTTGTGTTGGTGGCATATGTAGACTTGCAATCTTAAATCAAAGTCAAAAAGGTTTTTGGGGATATAGATAACATGTCAGGCTTACACTGGGTACATCTTGTTTCAACCAAGAAGATATTTTAATCCTAAAGTTTTAAGTTTAAGAAAAAAAATTATAGTGGAAATCCATGCCAGGAACTTAATTATAATAATTATAATGCTAGAAGTAACATAGCAATACAGATTTATTTGGATGCCCATAAGAGGGAGAAATCCAGTCTGGTAACAGACTTAGTGGTCCTTCGAACTCCTCATTTATGGTAAATTCTACAAATCAGAGGACTGTTGCAGGTGCAAAAGTATGATTGGGTGTTCCAGTTTTCATGCCCATCCTTTCTCAGTATACTGTGCAGTGAGTGTGTTTTTAGTGTTTCTTGAAACAATAAAATATGTACTGCAAGCAATTCATTTGCAGCACTTCTCTGTGATTGCATGCGGACACCATTAAACGCAATACACTCTCCATCCCAGGGGCCTATTATAAAGATGGTATCTTTCTATATTTAAAAATAGAATATTTTACAGTACAGCAATTGCTATGGAGTGGCTAATGTTAACGTTTTAATGACACTGAATTTGCATTCTAAAATTGAACGTTACTGAGGATTATATTTGCATGCAGTATTATTGTAACCATATGATGATGTGAACTGAAGAAGAGTTGTGTAAAAGCTTGAATGCTTGTCTTTCTCACCAGCAGAAATTGGTCCAATAAAAGATATTAATTACCTCAACCACCTTGTCTCTCTAGTATATTTGCATGCATTTCTAAAGACCCCCATCACCATGGTATCTCATAAGATTTCTTATCAACAGTATATGTGTGTTTGTTTATTTCAGGAAAGATGTTGGCTTAAAGAGATTTTTTCCGAAGAGTTTGCTGGATTCTGTAAAGGTAATTATACTTTCCCTTGATCATGAGCCTCAAATCCATGAACAGCATATTTTTCAAATATTGGAGAAAATGAAAATGGCTTTGGATTCCATTAGTCTGCTTCAGAGACTGAAAATTGGGTCATGATTTTGCTTTTATAGTAGTAACTGGGCTGCTATGGAAACATTTTTCTCTCGATGAGAAAAGTATTAATCACTGGTGTTCTCGCACATTGGTAGCATGTAATGCTAGGGCGACCATATTTCCCTACGCTGAATATGGGACACCTAGTAAACTTACTCGTATTCAAGTGAGTTCAACGGCAATTGATCAGAACAATGCAGTGCAAACATCAAATTAACATCAAGTTAATTTGGCCGAGCCCCTGTTAAAAAGAAATGCTGCTAGTTGGATTCTTTTTATTTACCCTCTTATTTTTAAGGCTTTAGGGTTCACAGGGGGAGGGTGACAAACACAACCCTACCTCCCTCCCCCCCCTCCCCCCAGACACTCCCATACACCTCTCTCACACGACGGGGTGGGGAGGAGGAGGATGACTGACCGACATGTCCCTCCCTTCCCAGGGCTCTCCACCCTCCATGCTTGGCTGGCTCCCCAGGATGGATCCGCCTCCCCTGGTACCTGGCACCACATCTCCCTGAGGCAACTCGTGGGGGGGCACACAGGGTCACATGTCCCCCCCCCGATTTCTGCCAGGGTTCATGCCAGAATGTGGCCAGCAGCATCATTTTGGCACTGTGCGGGAGGGAAGGGATGGGAGCTGCTTCCAGCCACAGGGGAGGAAGAGGTGGGGAAGAGATGACCTGGCCCGTGTCTTTGCACAGTCATCTCTTCTCTCTCTCCCCGCCTCCTACTTGTCCTTTCCTGGCCACACAGTGTCGAAAGGCAGCTAACTCCTCCAGACTGTTGCAGGCCATGGACATAACCCAGCCGCCTCCGGCTACAGCATGGGCAGGAAGGAGTTAAGCCCTAAGGATGCATTGTGCACCAAAGCCCAGGGAACCTGATTGCAGGGACTTCAGCGAACCCAGCCAGAGGGGTGACTTCACATGGGAGGGTGCCTAGGGGATGGAACAGCCCCTCCTCTCCCCCCCGCCACTTAGCTGTTGGGAGGAGAGGATTCTCCATGCCAGTGCTGTGGAGGGCTTTGGCACATGCAGGGCTCAGCTCCTCCTGGCAAGCGCCACAGGATGGAGAGTCTTGGGCTTTCCGGGGGCACCAGCCCAGTCAGAGGCAATGGGGGAAGGAAAGAGGCTGCCAGCCAGGCTGTTGGTGAACTGAGAGCTCTGACCAGGGGCTGGTTCTCCGCACAGCGCTGGGAATGGGACGCGCTCCGCTGGGGGCGGGGGGGGGAGGGGAATATGGAGGACCAGTGGGTCGGGGGGGCAAAGCAGGGAGAGGACAGTGAGAAGGGGAGAACATAAAGGGCCAATGGGTGACAGCAGAAGCAACATGTAACCATCCGCCACCTGGCACCTGCCTGCATTCATTGGCTGCTGCAGCGCACAGCCAGTGCCAGCCAGAAATGGGGCAGGGCCCTGCTGGCTGAAAAGCCGGCACGCAGAGGGGGCTGCACTGGCGGACCAGCAGAGGAAGCGGCTGGCCCCATGCGCTGCATCTTCGCCCCACCACCAGCCTTGCACACCCACCCCAATCGTTGGCCACTGAACCTCCACTTACCGCTGGTGGGCGGGCAGCTGGTGAGCTGGGTTCCAGTCAGCAGCAGGACCCGCCAGTACTGATGCGGGGGGAGACAGAAAATATGGGACAATTTGTCTGTTTCTAAGAAAAAGTCGGGAAACCTGCAGGAGAGCTTAAATCCCGGACTGTCCCTTTAAAAATGGTCACCCTATGTAATGCAATGTAGTTAAATAGCACATATATGAACTGATGAAGTTTGAGCTCATCACAGAGGCGATTCACATGACCTTAGAGATTTAATATTTAGCTAATAGGGTTACACTTCTGTCTTCCTTACCCAATGTAGTAGTGCTAGAGACTGCTCCCAAAGTAATCTCTCTGTTGTGATGTTGCTTAGAATGTAACTTCTGAAGCAGAAGGGGAAATTTGGAGAGAGGAAAAGAGGAAGAGACATGATTAAGAAGTCACCAAAAGCATGTACTCCTGATAAACCAAATTCTGTAGTCCTTGCTGAAGGCACTGTCCAACTCCCATTGCAATCAAAGAAAAGATTCCCATTGACTTCAGTGAAGCTGGACTGAGCCCTCAGTTTTTACTCAAGTCTCACTCTCAGTGAAGTCAGTGGAATGCTGCATGATTTGCTCTAATGCTGGTATTGGAGGGAGGATAAGACAATTGTCACTAAGTAATTTACAATCCTCAACATTGTTTTATAGGAGTCTTGAAATGAATGGGATGACTATGTATACTGTTCGTATTCAGTAGTTTATATGCATACATTTAGAGACTAAATTGTAGTATGGCAATGGAGGGCAACTCATATGGTGTTGAAAGGTGTATTTTCATGTGTACAATATACTATTTTCAGTTAATATCTCTTACCCATTATGAAAAAGAAGAGAATGCTGAAAGGGCTTAATTCTCATTTTAGTTTGTCTAAAAAAATACAGTAGAACAGGGAGAAGAACTTCAAAAATGAATTGAACTTATTTAAAATTGTAGAAGATGTGTATCCCAAATTCCACCTGAATGCAAATCGTGACAGTTTGTTGTGAACAACTCAGAATCAGGAATCATAATGAAAATACTAAAGGACCTATATCTGTGTCACTTCTCCTGTGTATCATTATAATATATGAATAAAAATAATGAAATATTTTATATTTATCCTCTCTAATAAGATCTATTTAGTCTTGAATAGCAAGCATCTAAAGAGAACACTTACCTTTACAGAAAAGATTGTTACAAGGAGGAGGGAGAAAAATTGTTCTCCTTAATCTCTGAGGATAGGACAAGAAGCAATGGGCTTAAATTGCAGCAAGGGCAGTTTAGGTTGCACATTAGGATGGTTAAGTACTCAGGGTGGTTAAGTACTGGTATATATTTCCTATGAAGGTTGTGGAATCTCAATCATTGGAGATTTTTAAGAGCAGGTTAGACAAACACCTATCAGGGATGGTCTAGATCAGAGGTGGGCAAACTAAGGCTGGGACCATCCTGCCCTGCCCTTGAGCTCCTGGTCAGGGAGGCTAGCCCCTGGCCCTTCCCCCACAGCTACGCCACCGTGCAGCTTGCGCCTGCTTACTTCCCAGGCTTTCCAATAAGCCAGTCCTGCCACTCTGAGTGGCATGGTAAGGGGGTGGGGAGCGGGGTGGGGTTGGATAAGGGGCAGGAGGTCCTGGGGGGCAGTCAGGGAGCAGGGGCTGTTGGATGGGGCGGAGGTTCTGGGTGGGGGGCAGTTGGATGGGACAGAGGTTCTTGGGGGTGCAGTCAGGGGACGGGGAACAGGGGGGGTTGGATAGGCGTGGGAGTCCCGGGGGGCCTGTCGGGGTGGGGGTATGGCTAGGGGTCAGGGGACAGGGAGCTGGGGGGGTTGGATAGGGGTGGGGGTGGGGTCCCAGGGGGCAGTTAGGGGGAGGGGGTGGTCAGGGAACAAGGAGCAGGGGGGGTTGGATGGGTAAGGGTTTTGAGGGGAGCTCTCAGGGTGCAGGAAGTGGGAGGGGCGGATAGGGGGCAGGGGCCAGGCTGTTTGGGGAGGCACAGTGTTCCCTACCCGGCCCTCCTTACAGTTTCGCAACCCCGATGTGTCCCTTGGGCCAAAAAGTTTGCCCACCCCTGGTCTAGATAGTACTCAGTACTGTCATGAGTGCAGGGCACTAGACTAGATGACCTCTTAAGGCCCCTTCCAGCACTGTGATTCTATATTGCTGACCTGAAATTGAACAATATGTATCAGCGATGTATTGGTGGACCTACAAGAGCCAAATAATGCTTTCCAGTATAAAGAGGAGGCAAGTTGGTATTGCTGAATGCAGCTTGCACTGAGTAGCAAGAAAATATCCTCTGATAATCAGGTAATTTAAGACACATAGGACCATTTAACCTAGGGTTTTTTTAATTTAATACTTTTTAAAATTTCCATAATATCCTCCTTCTACCTTTTAATAGATGTTGAGTTAAGCCTAACATCCCTTTCTCCCCTTATCCTGTGAGGGAGGAAATTATCCCCATTTTAGAGGTGAGGAAGCTGAGGCCCAAAGTTATACATGGAGTCTATGACAACACTGGGGATAATACCTAGGTCTGACCCTCAGTCCTCTTCTTTAGACAACAGGTTATCCATTCTCTGTTATAATGGCCTGCATGGTGATTGGTAAAGAGTGCTATCAGACTGAGCCAGACAAAGAGCAGTTTACAAAATAAAAAATCGGCAAAGCCTCTTTAACGAGTAACCCATTAAACATAAAATATTACTGAAAATACAATTCATTGACTTATCTTGACAGGATGCTGAGCTGATGCTGCTTGTTCCAGTTTGCTCTTACCGTTCTTCCTGCATTCACACTTCCTATGTGACTCCACTTCTTCCCAATAGAAACTATAGTTCTTGACACTGCTTGAGCCTTTCGAGCTCTCTTAAAGCTTGATTCATTTGCTAACCAAAGTCAGTGAAAGAAATAGAACTCAGTAGTCGTTGGAATGGGCTAGAAGCAAAGTGCCCCAAACTAATTGTTCTCTTTATTTGTGTATTACTATCTTGATGCCCTCTGCCCGCAGAGTAATCCTCCCTTTTCTAAATATCTTGAATAATTCTAAATGTTCTGTAAAGACTTATTGATCTAAGGAGTATATAAAGGGGTTCACCCACCCCAGGATCGCCTCTTTGTGTCCAGGTATGGCATAGAGGCTGTCTTCCCTGTATGCTGCCCCCACCAATGGTTGCTCTGTCGCTGCGGTGGTCTCTCTTCCCACAACTTGTCTGGGTTGACTCTTCTTTCAGGGCTAGGATCCGAGGGGTTATTCTGCCGCCTCCTGCTCCATGCCCCTGCCACCCAGTTTCCTCCTCACTACCTCTCTGTTCCCAGAGAATCACTGCAGACTCCCTTCCTGCAGCCCCTTTCTTCTTTGTTTTTTTGGCGTAACAGACTTGTTTCCTGACTGCCATGCACTGTACTTTATATCTTTTTCATGACTCAGATTCTTCCACCTTTCCTGGTTTTCTTAAAGAACTGTAGAATAGCTTTTTTTTTATTGGGCCCCATTTTCCTTGTATTCTTGATAGATGTTGCAAGGAAAATTTTGTTACCTTAAGACCCCTGAGTTTTCTGTATAAACGCCTCCATTCACTGGTACAATCTTTACAATCACAAAGGATATAATCTTGCATTTTCTGGATTTATAGGTTATGGATAATCCATCTTTATGCTGTTAATTATAAATAAATTACTGTTTAATCCACACTGCCCTGTTAGAATTCTAACTAGAGGCACTTCACTCTTCCTCTCAGGGCCTTGCATTGTATCAGCGTTCTCAGCTGTTGGACATACTTCTCGGAATTTTTCCCCTTTTTGTTTCGTTTGCCCATAGTTCTTCCTGTTCCTCCCTTAGCTCATTTTTGATTAGGTGTTCAAATTCCATTTTGCTTAAAGGGATTCCTAGGTCATCGCGTTCATGATTAATAGTATTTTCTGCCAGTTTGTTGCCTTCTATCCCCATGTATGCTGAGATTTTACTATGGTTATAACCAGTAGTGCCAGTTTGGTTGTTAACATAACTTTTCAATATAGAATATCATTTCTGCTTTCAGACTTACCAATGTAAATTGCCTGCAGCCCTGTTAAGGAGTCAGACGCTTCTGCAGAAAAGGACCTAGGGGTTACAGTGGACGAGAAGCTGGATATGAGTTAATAGTATGCCCTTGTTGCCAAGAAGGCCAATGGCATTTTGGGCTGTATAAGTAGGGGCATTGCCAGCAGATCGAGGGACGTGATCGTTCCCCTCTGTTCGACATTGGTGAGGCCTCATCTGGAGTACTGTGTCCAGTTTTGGGCCGCACACTACAAGAAGGATGTGAAAAAATTTGGAAAGCGTCCAGCGGAGGGCAGCAAAAATGATTAGGGGACTGGAACACATGAGTTATGAGGAGAGGCTGAGGGAACTGGGATTGTTTAGTCTGCGGAAAAGAAGAATGAGGGGAGATTTGTTAGCTGCTTTCAACTACCTGAAAGGGGGTTCCAAAGAGGATGGATCTAGACTGTTCTCAGTGGTAGCAGATGACAGAAGGAGGAGTAATGATCTCAAGTTGCAGTGGGGGAGGTTTAGGTTGGATATTAGGAAAAACTTTTTCACTAGGAGGGTGGTGAAGCACTGGAATGCGTTAGCTGGGGTGGTGGTGGAATCTACTTCCTTTGAAGTTTTTAAGATCAGGTTTGACAAAGCTCTGGCTGGGATGATTTAGTTGGGGATTGGTCCTGCTTTGAGCAGGGGGTTGGACTAGATGACCTCCTGACGTCCCTTCCAACCCTGATATTCTATGATTCTATGACAGGATTGCCATGGCAGCTGGCCACACATCTAAAGTCCAGTTGAGTGCTAGCATAATCTCTGTTAGCTCAGCTGTAAAGATGGATACAAAGTTAGTTAGCCTTACAGCTTTCTTGAATCTGAGGGAGGGCACACAGGAAACTGTTCCTACTCTTCTTGTTCCTTCCTGTTTGGAGCCGTCTGTCTATATTTGGCAATAGTGTCCCCACTTATCACTAATATATTGATTTGCTATATCTTGTATATTTTTCAGTCTTCTTCTTTTTTTATTTATTTACATAATTCCATGTCTGTCTCAGGAGGGATGGTTTTTCAGTGGTTTTTCCATGGCTATAGATTTCGGTCTTTTCAATCCTTTCTTTTCACTGAGATCCTTTATCCCCTTCTGTACCCTACTTACATGGAGAATTGTGATGATTTTTTTTTTTTGGCCCTATCCAGCCTCCACTTAATTCTCAGCAATCATTATATATTAGCTGCATGTTGTCATCTTCACTATTACCTAGTGTTTTGACCCAAAACATTAAATCCAGGAGCTTCATTCTAGGAGTGATAGCAGCTGCTGAAATGCCTATCTGTAGTACACACAGAGGCATAGTAATAAAGGCTCCACCCGCAGTACGCATTGCCTGTGTTTGGATATAGTATGGTTTTCTCAGATTTGTGTTCGGTGCTGATCCAAGGGCCTGACTCCGTATTCAATAATTGGTCTAATTAGCATTCCGGATGCACTAACACTGTTTTCTTATCTGTTCCCCAGAACGTTCCAGAGATACTTTTAAGAAAGTTAATTCTAACTTTGCACTTACCTTTAATATTTTCAATATGATCCCTCCAAGTGAGCTTGTTATCAAATATCACGCCCAAGAATTTATAATTTTTCACTATATTTATCTGTTGGTCATATAGGTATAACTTTACATCTTTTTGGACTTTCCCTGTGAAGATCATTCCCTTAGTTTTGTCTAAGGAGAATTTGAAGCCCCACTTGTTACCTAGTCTGCACTTCTCTTAAGTGCATCATTGATTCTTTTGGTGATGCTTTCAAGGGTTCTGCTTTTGATTCATATGGCACAGTCTTAAGCAAATGATGTGATCCCTGTTCCTGAACTCATCTCTTTACAGAGGTCATTTTTCAAGAGGGTTGAGCTAATTACACTTCCCTGTGGCATTCCATTCACAGTTGAATGTATGTTGGAAAAAGCTTTTCCTATTCGGACTTGTGTAGTTCTTTTGCTTAAGAAGTCCCTTACCCATCTGTCCATTTTTCTTATACTACCCATGAAGACCATTTTATAAAGTTGTCCCTCTTACGATAATGCATCGTAGGTTTTGTCTGTGTCCAGGAAGGTTACTATCATGAATTCTTTAGTTCTCATGCTTTTTTGTGCTTCTGTGTCTATCCTTACAATATGGTTAATAGCACTCCTACCTCTTCTGAACCCATTTTGCGTTCCATCTATGAACCCATTTCTTTCTAGGTGTGTTCGTTATCTCTCCATTACCATTCTTTCTATGGTTTTACCTAAACATGTTGTGAGGGCAGTTGGTCTGGATGCCACGGGTCTTGAGTGCCACTTACTTGGCTTTCTCACTGGGACAGTAATTGAATATTTCCAGTCCTTAGGTATTTCACTTTTTTGGCATATGTTGTTATATAATTTTGTTATGATATTATGATGTATCATCCTCAAGTTTCCTTCACTTAGGTGTTTAAGCATTTCAAAGCTTATTTGGTCCTTCCCTGGTGCGATGCTTTTGTTCCTTTTTATTGCTTTTTGGAATTCCCTCATGCTAATGTTTTAATTTAAAATACTATCCACATCCTCCTTCCCCCTCTTCTTCATCTCATAATTATCCTTAATGAATATTTTTCCTTTCCCTAATTTATATCCTCTAATCCTCATCATTACTGAACTTTTTGAAACATATTGGCCAGAATTTCTGCTTTTTCTTTGTTTGAGCTTATTACTCTTCAAGGTTTGGTATTTATTATATGTCTCTAACTCTTTATTCCATTCATTTTCCTAATTTGCTTATATACATCTGCTGTCTTGTTATCTTTTACTGTCCCGCATTCTGTCCTCCAGGTTTCTCTTTTTGCCCTTTTTATAGCCCTTTGTACAACTACCTTACTTTTTTTTTATATTTCATTTAATTCTCATTATTTAAGCCTCTTTCAGCTACAAACTTCCTGACTTTATAATCTCCACCCAGGCCCTCCCCAGCTGGGCTCCATCATAAGTGAAGCCTGTTGCTCTCACAGGTGCTGCCAGTTATGTTAATTAGCCTCACAGGCCCACATTAACCCCTTCAGAGCCTGTGTAGGGTCCATGCCCTGTCATAAAGTGTTAGCCAGATTTTCTAGGGAGTAGAGCAAAAGAGGAAGTTCTGTTTTTGTCTGCAATGTCTTGCCCTATTCCTTGGTCAAGTAGAAGAGTGAAGTGCTTTTAAGGCAGATGTAGTAGTTAGTACAATGGGGTATCCCAAGAGGGAGCCATTGGTAATTCCTGTTCATCTTAACTTTGACATAACAGAAAAATGGATTTGGTAGTATCGCTTGCACAGTTCCTGTTGCCAGTTCATAAAAATTAGCTGGCATTAAAGGAAACTACTTTTTAACATTAAGTAGTTGTTGTATCTAATAACATACGGTTATTTTAGATTAAAATCTACTATCTGTGTGGAAAAAAATATAGAGGCAAAATATAGATATTGTTGACATTTTGACATTGATGCCAACAACTGAGAGAGACAATAATCAAGCTGGCTCTAAAGCACCCACACACAGTATATGTTTCTTGCTCTAATGGCTAGGGCTTACTTAATTTATGGATACTGTATCTTATGGGTGGGTATATCTCCTGTTGACTTCAAAGATAGAAGAATTAGGCCTACACTGAACTGTTGAAAAGCCTGCTCTCTTTTCTTAATACCCTAAAGTAGCAAGTACTGTCCTAAAGTAGTAAATTCCATGCTACTTGTGCTACATTGACTTTTGTTTTAAAAGATTCCAAAAACAATTAATTGTCTTGGTATTACTCTATAAAGCTCTGTGAGGTCTGTTTCCGGCCTGTCTGAGAAACCATCTTTCCATATGTATCCTCCCAGCAGGTGGGGAGAAACTAGTACTAACGGTGTCCAGATAAATTCTGAGGGCAGAGCATTTTCTTTAGGGGGTCCTTGGTTTTGGAATTGTTCCCCTGGCCAGTTGGCCAGATCATGGCATAAGGTCCCTTCATTTGATCCACTGCCAAGGGGTTACTGATTATGGGATTGGTTGAGCATATTGGGGATGTTGCTTCTGAGTTTGTTGCTCTTTATCATAACACACGGAGGCAAAAAGTCCAGGGATTTCCTCTCTATGCAGCCAGGTATTGGTACTGTGCTTAATATTTTGTGCAGATGTGTGTATCTTTATATATGAATATAGGTATATATATTTAGTTCATCCTATGAGTACTTTTTTATGAAAGTGCGTATCTACAGTTAATGATAAAAAAGTGACGCCTACACAAGTCCTGAACATTTACTCACCAAAACACACATTTCAAGTCTCAAGGATACATAATCAGGTTCCTGTGTCTACTGGAAGTGACGTTATCTGTTTGGGCAGAAGGATGACCTTTGCAACTTGTGCATTGTTCATTTTTAGCAGGGGAGACTTTTAGTAAAATGGTATAAAATTCATTTATTTTCACTAAATTGTACATCTTCTCAGACTTCAATAACCCCGAAGTTGAAGGATATATGGCCTTGAACCAATGAATCACCACACAAGGACACGTTTAATTTTACTCATGCACGTAAGTCCCATTGATTTCAATGGGATTACTCACATGCTCGATCAGCACTTATAAGAAGGGGACAGAATTCTCTGTGTACAAATTAGTCAAACTTTGCCATAAAAATAATAATTGTATTCAGGGCTTTTTTAGTACTTGATCGTATAGACTATCCAACAGTATCCGTTACAAAGCAAATAGATTCATGTGTACACTCACAGTTCGTCAGTTAAATCCTTCAAGAAGAGTGGTTGTGGTATCTTCATCCTGTGGCCTAATGGAGAGAGTACAAGAAAGAGCATTAGTTCAGGATATACCCACTCTAATTATACGGTTGAACTGAAAACTCTTCTCACAAGAAATAGAAATAGAGCACAAATAGAGGTGGGTGCTGTGATGTTTGTTTGACTCACAGGCAGTGTTCCTTTATAAGAAACGAGAACGCAATCAAGAGATTGCTGAAAATAACAGCTTTAACATTGTGTCTGAATAAAAGAGGATCTGTGGAGAGGACTTTATTTTGAAAAATATATATTTACTTATCAGTAGGAGGTTGCAAAAGATTTTGGGACAAATTTTCAAAACTGACCGTGTGTTTCTGATATGTGTGAACTGCAAAAGGGCTATATGCAAATTGTGTGCACCGGTGATCAGTTAGGTGCCTAGCCTAGAGTATATGCACAAATAAAGAGCAAGTACAAATTAGAAGACAAAGTGTTTTAGTAGAATTTTTCATAATTTATTGAAAGCATAGGTTGCTGATATTTTTTACACTGGTAAGAGGTTCAGAAAGTAGCGGTAAACAAGGAACTTAGAAAAATTAGTTCATGCAGAGGATAATAATCATATTGTCTTGTCCTGTTTTGTTTAGAAAAGAGATGACTGAGGGGGGATATGATAAGAGATCTATAAAACCATGAATGGTGTGGAGAAAGTGAATAAGGAACTGTTATTTACCCCATTGCATAACACAAGAACCAGAGGTCAACCCAGGTTTAAAGCAAACACAGGAAAGTACTTCTTGACACAATGCAGAGTCAACCTGTGGAACTCATTGCCACAGGATGTTGTGAAGGCCAAAAGTATAACTGCATTCAAACGAGAATTAGATAAGTTCATGGAGGGGAGGTCCATCAGTGGCTATTAACGAAAATGGTCAGGGATGCAACCCCATGCTCTGGGTGTCCCTAAACCTCTGACTGCCAGAAACTGGGACTGGATGACAGGATGAATCACTCAGTAATTGCCCTGTTCTGTTCATTCCCTCTGAAGCATCTGGCACCTGCCACTGTTGGAAAACAGAATACTGGGCTAGATGGACAACTGATGTGACCCAGTAATACCATTCTTATGTTTTTAATTAAAATTGTTAGCTTGATTTTACACAGAAAGCATCTATCAGTAAATATGGAGGGATTTTGTTGTGTGCAGTAAAATTGGAAGATAGAATAGTGCATTATTAATGTTTGGCTACATCCTTTTCTGATTAAGAATCACATCTTTTATGTTTCAGTGGTAATTTGAGTAACTGATACTGAATAATAGATGTGTTTAATATTCACCATCACTGGCACAGCTTTAGATGCACAGACACTAAGTGATCTTTAAATATTTCATTACACAGGCCAAAACACTAAGAAAACTGATTCAACAAACGTTTCGACAGTTTGCCATCCTCAATAGAGAAGAAAGTATTCTGAAATTCTTTGAGATCCTGTCTCCAGTATACAGATTTGACAAAGAATGCTTCAAATGTGCTCTGGGTGTAAGTATAGGGAGCACAGTAGTCTTCAGATCCCATTATGGAATAATGGGTATAATTGACATTGTTTAGATCTGCAATTAATTGCCTGTGCATAGTACACGTTTTGATTAAAAGGATTCTCTTTTTAAGTTTTCATTAACCACAAAAGATATTGATTACATACATATCTCTCTAAATGAGTATCTCAGACGCATGAGAGTTTGGAATAAGTGTGGTAGTTAGATGTCAGTAGATATAAAAATTTATTGTATTTAATATACATTGGTGCTTAACTTCTGAAAGCCGTTGAAAGGAATAAAGTTATATATTAATCTGTTTGATTTGTTTTGAAGAGTTTACAAGTTTGTAAAGATTGTTCACTGAAGAGTGTAATGAATGATGCTGGAGAGCCTTTGTCCACAATTTTGTTCTTTTTCCCTTTAAATGTCACCGTCTCCACCTCCTTCTACATAAAAAGTCAAGCTGGATTATTTCAGTGGAGCTGGCAATTGGCCCAGAAGAAGGAATCAGTTACCTTACAGACAAGGGCTCTAATGTAAGTCTGCTTCTGTTTTCTTGTCTCAATGATTGTCTTAAAGGCTATGGAGTGAGGCACAGCTTGTTGTGAATGGGACTTTAGACAAAGATGAATGAAAAGTCTAATCTTTGAGCCAAACTAAGAAAAGGCAGAAAATTCAAAGTAAAAGCTGTTACTCAAGCATTAACTCATGCTGTGCGATGGGGAGAAAGCACAATGGTGTGAAACAGAGCCACGACTGACCTTAACTCTGGACTTGCTGGCTTTTGATACCCATTGAGGCACACATTTAAGGAATCTAAAATATTGGTGGTGACATCTTAAAAAAAAATAATAATAATTTAGGTATTTCACATCTGTAACGCTTTTTTTAAGCAGAATATTTACTTGGCTAAATAAATCCTTCAGCACTTTTATCTATCATTTAAAAGCTGTTGTAATGCAACAATTTCTGTAGTATCTCGATACCAGAAAGCGTAGCATATCTGTTTTTGTTTTGATATTTAGTTCATTTATTTTGTACTGCATCATTTTACTTTTGTCTGAAGTAAATTCATTTGACTAAGTTATAGCACCCAGACACCCATCCCCTCCTGCCTCGAGAAAACACACAGGAATAATCACCACACATCTGGCAGCTTTTACTGTTGTGCTTTGTGTTAACCTATGTATTAACTTTCACTGTATTTAAATCAGAGATACAGAAAGGTTTGGAAATCAGTGGTGTGTTCAGTTGAGAACATTCCACTTAGAGCACTCAAAAGAATGTTTTCCTTTGAGTATGCTATGAATTTGGACACAGTCTGATTGACCTACTGATTGTGGTGTGTTTTGCACTGAAGCGCGAAAAGATAACTATCCTTATTTAACAGTGACCCCTTCAGGCAAATAATAAGGAGTGGTATTGACTGGCTTCAGTCCACCCCTCCTCACTTACAAACATGATTACCATGATGAGGGTGTAAAATCCATAGAAATTGGAGGAGGGAGTGTTGAGGGTTATGACATGATGAGACCGGAATTGATATCAGGTAGATATGAATTCAAGCTTGCTCAATGTAATGTAGCGGTTCAATGCTATACATATGTGAGATACCGGGAATGTAGAGGAGAGTCAAGGTATTATGCAATTCTTATGCATATCTCATTTTTTATATATGCTTTTCTGCAGCCTACCCACCTGGCAGATTTCAATCAAGTGCAGACTATTCAGTATTCAAACAGTGAAGACAAGGATAGAAAAGGGATGTTGCAGCTCAAAATAGCAGGAGCACCTGAGGTAAGATATTGACTGCTGTGGTAACCTTAAAGTTATTGATAAAATTTATGTATAATTTGTTTCTCTACCCTATAAGAAAATTACATTGAAATGGTTTCCAACAGTTACACAGGTGTGTGCGTATATATATATACTAATACCAATAATGGAGCTTGAGGAAATTATTCTGTGTGTAGTAATGCTTTTTAAGTCTCTCTTTTGCAATCTAATTATAATAAAACAGAATAAATTTGTTTACTGAAAATATTTAAGTGGCTGCCTGTTTGAGGTCTTTTTTTCCCTTAAATTATCACCAAGCTGAGTCTCTGACATTTTTATTTACCTGTTAATATTATAGATTGGAACATTTAAATTAGAGCAAAGAGAATTTTACACCATGTCAACATTAACCAAAGCTCAGAGAAGAGTAGTTCATGTTCTATAGGGAGGAAAAATAGTCCTAACAATTGATTGTTCAGAGTACCAAATACATTACAAGAATTTGTAATAATACTGGATTGAACGTTATAGGTTTGTTACTTTGAATTTTAAATATATGTATATTTTTAACTTAGAAAAATATAGGGCCTGGGGTTTGTTCCGCTGGCTTTTCCCTTCTGGAATTCTTGGATTTCAGTACTTGGCTTGGTTTTATATTGTTCTATAGGCACATTATGATGCACTTATTCAGCACAAATGTTAGTGATTAGCAAGAGCTGTCTGAAATCAGTACTAGATTTTATGAAAAGTTGAGAATAAAGTAGATAGGATTATTATGAATAATAATTTCACAGCAGCCAAAAATTTGCTACCACAAATAAATAGGACAGCTTTCCTGCACCAAAGCCCTTACAATCTAAATGACATGGCCCTGTGCAGTTGTATTGAAGGAGGGGAGACAGTGGACACAGTAACAAAATTCTGTGGTTACACAAGAAAGATATGTGCACAGCATGGGGGAAATATTATTAGGGATTTTTTGTATTAAAAATATGTAAAGTAAGTAAATATGTGAAATAAGACAAAATGTTTTGGTGGACCTTTTTTTTGCCTCAAGGAAGGATTTGAAATAGGGGGAAAGAGAGAGCTTGGTGAACTTGGTCATGGAGGACATTCCATGCATGGGGGCAACATGGAAAAAGTCACGGAGACCACTGTGGAAAAAACATACAAACAGAGCATAGAGGCTGGCAGAATTGATGGAGACTAGGGGGGTGAACAGGCAGGCAGTGTGATAAGGGGACTAGGTCAGATAAATAATCTGGAGTACAGTAAGGCAAAGCAACGGAAGAGAGAGAAGCTTGAATTTGGTGTAATGGAGAAGAGGGGGCTAATGGAAGAATTTAAAGATGGGTGTGTGTGATGTGGTCCGAATCATAGAATATCAGGGTTGGAAGGGACCTCAGGAGGTCATCTAGTCCAACCCCCTGCTCAAAGCAGGACCAATCCCCAACTAAATCATCCCAGCCAGGGCTTTGTCAAACCTGATCTTAAAAACTTCTAAGGAAGGAGATTCCACCACGTCCCTAGGTAACGCATTCCAGCATTTCACCACCGTCCTAGTGAAAAAGTTTTTCCGAATATCCAACCTAAACCTCCCCCACTGCAACTTGAGATCATTACTCCTCCTTCTGTCATCTGCTACCACTGAGAACAGTCTAGATCCATCCTCTTTGGAACCCCCTTTCAGGTAGTTGAAAGCAGCTATCAAATCCCCCCTCATTCTTCTCTTCCACAGACTAAACAATCCCAGTTCCCTCAGCCTCTCCTCATAACTCATGTGTTCCAGTCCCCTAATCATTTTTGTTTCCCTCCGCTGGATGTTTTCCAATTTTTCCACATCCTTCTTGTAGTGTGGGGCCCAAAAATGGACACAGTACTCCAGATGAGGCCTCACCAATGTCGAATAGAGGGGAACGATCACGTCCCTCGATCTGCTGGCAATGCCCCTACATATACATCCCAAAATGCGATTGGCCTTCTTGGCAACAAGGGCACACTGTTGACTCATATCCAACTTCTCGTCCACTGTAACCCCTAGGTCCTTTTCTGCAGAACTGCTGCCTAGCCATTCGGTCCCTAGTCTGTAGCTGTGCATTGGATTCTTCCGTCCTAAGTGCAGGACTCTGCACTTGTCCTTGTTGAACCTCATCAGATTTCTTTTGGCCCAATCCTGCAATTTGTCTAGGTTCGTCTGTATCCTATCCCTCCCCTCCAGCATATCTACCTCTCCTCCCAGTTTAGTATCATCCGCAAACTTGCTGACGTTGCAATCCACACTATCCTCCAGATCATTTATGAAGATATTGAACAAAACCGGTCCCAGGACCGACCTTGGGGCACTCCGCTTGATACCAGCTGCCAACTAGACATGGAGCCATTGATCACTACCTGTTGAACCCGACGATCTAGCCAGCTTTCTATCCACCTTATCGTCCATTCGTCCTGCCCATACTTCTTTAACTTGCTGGCAAGAATACTGTGGGAGACCGTGTCAAAAGCTTTGCTAAAGTCAAGGAACAACACGTCCACCGCTTTCCCCTCATCCACAGAGCCAGTTACTCGTCGTAGAAGGCAATTAGATTAGTCAGGCATGACTTGCCCTTGGTGAATCCATGCTGACTGTTCCTGATCACTTTCCTCTCCTCTAAGTGCTTCAGAATTGGTTCCTTGAGGACCTGCTCCATGATTTTTCCAGGGACTGAGGTGAGGCTGACTGGCCTGTAGTTCCCAGGATCCTCCTCCTTCCCTTTTTTAAAGAATAATGAATGAGGAAGATGATCTTTATCTGTGAGAGCTGGAGGTTACTGTGGTCTAGTGGGGTCTATTCCTGCCTATGCCATTGACCATTTGTATGACCTGGGAAAGTCACTTGACCTTTCTGTACTTCTGTTTCTCCTCCTCCCTTTGTCTTGTCTATTTAGATGGTAAGTTCTTTGAGACAGGGGACTGCCTTACAATGTGTTTTTACAGTTAATTGCAGAGTGGGACCCCCGATGTCTGTTGGAGTCTCTAAGCCTTACATAACACAAATAAATTATAACAGCTGCATTCATTACTTTCCAGACATTCTGCAAAACTCTTCTTTTTTTTCTTGGGTCTTTGGGGGAGAGGGTGAGTTAATAGAAAGAGTGGTCAGGTTATTATGGTTATTGTTGCCAGTTATTTTAACATCGTGTTTGCAGTTCACCGTATTCTCTGTGATTCTATTTTCAGTTTTGTTTCTTTTAATTTTTGTAAAAGAGCGTAGATTAAAAAGATGTAAGCCTTAAAGAAGCACAAATAAATAAACTAAGTGTCCTGCTGCTCTAGCATTAATAAGAATTGGAGTGTGCATCACATTTTTCATTCATAGATCTCCAAATGGTGATTAAGTAGTATTGTCACCATTTTATAGATCAGGAAACCAAAGCACCAAGAGGTGGCTTCCCCAAGGTCATATTGTGAGCTAGTGACAGAGCTGGGAATAGAAATCGCATCTCCTGTCCTTGTGTCCTATCCACTGGACAATGCAGCCTCTAAGGATTTGAAAAAGAGAGAGGACAAGCTGTCTGTGTCCACATGGAGGAGAAAGAATAAAATGTTGGAATGAACAGTTAATGCCAAAACAGTCTTTAAGCTTGGACTTTTTAAAGTTGGAGGAGACTTACTATTAGGGCAGGGAATGTGTTGCTGTAGGAGCGTAGAAAAGGAAAGCATGGTGGAGATACCATCACCTTTAAGAGTTCAGAGGAATAAAGAGCTTCCACAGCAGAAGAAAATTATGTGAAGATTAAAAGAAAAGGAGTACTTGTGGCACCTTAGAGACTAACAGATTTATTTGAGCATAAGCTTTCGTGAGCTACAGCTCACTTCATCGGAATGCATCCGATGAAGTGAGCTGTAGCTCACGAAAGCTTATGCTCAAATAAATTTGTTAGCCTCTAAGGTGCCACAAGTACTCCTTTTCTTTTTGCGAATACAGACTAACACGGCTGCTACTCTGAAATATGTCAAGATTGTGACTTCAGTGTTGATTTTTTTGATGTGGACAATTGGCCACTAGAGGCTAGCCTGAGAAACCACTTAAATAAGACCAGGTTAATTTTCCATTTAGGAACAAAATTTTAATTTGCTGCCCCTTCAGACCTTATTCTTTAGGGGTATTAATTGGGACTGATATTCCTCTGCAAAAATATTTTAATATATGCTGTATTACCGTGTCCTCCTGTGGATGCGGATGGCACTTAGTATATTGTTGGTGCTACCAGAGTGCAAATAATCACTGCTAATAATCTTTTAATTTAATTTTGTATTTAATTTTATTCTTGCCCACATCTTTGTTTAATGTTTTCAAGTATGTACAAATCTCTGATACAGTGGCACAGCTGTTCTGCTCAATGCTTGCGACCAAAATAATGCCTCTCTTGTTGGTGCCTTGTTTTTTTTTTTTTGTGTTTTTTTTCTTAGCCTCTGACAGTGACAGCACCATCCTTAACCATTGCAGAGAATATGGCTGACCTGATAGACGGATACTGCAGACTGGTGAATGGAGCCACGCAGTCTTTTATTATCAGGCCTCAGAAAGGTAAGTTGTTGTTTCATTCAGGAAAGAATTTACTTTGTGATAGTCCAATTCGTGATATACTACTTGAAAATTAAACTGTAGATGCAAGGTAACAACAAAATCTTACTCGTGGGGGGCGGCTGCTCTCTTTTTATCAGGAAATATGGGAGATTGTTATTGTTAAAAACTGTTAGTAGATATCTTCATCTGAAAGGTCACTTAATGATGGATAATTTAGATAGGTTTCCACCAGTAATTTCTTTACACTGTTATAAAGGTAGCTGCAAATGATAGAAAATAAATTGTAATTTATAAATTGTAAATTATAAATTGTAATTACAGGCACATCTAATGAGGAACTATTTCTTGAAAATCAATCTGGGCCAGTTAGAATGGGTTTCTGACTCATGATACGGTGAAACTAAAAATTCTCTTCCTCCCAAATACTCTTAAACTGCTCCATTTTCATTTATTAGCCTTGGTGTATTGTGGTCCTTTCTCACAAAATATAGTTAAAGCAGAGCAAGTGTTCTGTAATATTTTGATACCAAATTGAATCAGTTGTTTTAATACAAAATGGGGGTGGGGAGGGACTGTAAGCAGTCACAGCTGCATTCAAGGGAAGCGTATGGCTTTTAGTCATTTTAGTCATTTCTCCTCGACAGAAACTTGATTTTTTTTCAGAAAGTGTGAATTTATTATCAAATATCCTGGGAAAGTCTCTTAAGGATTAAATAAAGGAGACTTTTGCTCAATTTATTTACTTTCATCTGAGTAAATATACCAGGCAGATTTACAAATGTGAGGTATACCATACACTGATGCACTGAGATGCTAAAAACACTTGCACTTGTTGACATCCTTATTAGTGAATCTGCCCGCTTGAACCCTTCCTCCTGTCCAAACAGCTTTGTTATCTTGTCTGTCAGATCAGCTTGGATTCTGTCAGGATGAAAATTACATTTTAAGGAACCACACACTTTCCTGTGTTTTGTTACTAAGATGTGGTTCTAGAACCTGCAGACTGAGTCCCCTTTCACTTCTTGTTTGCAACTGTTTTTCTGTCAATTCTATTCAAATGATGTAGGGTTGTTGAGACAATCTAGGTCCTTCAGTGGTCTTCGTTGAAATATTGTACTTGTACATGGTTATGAAAACTCCATGCACTCTTCCCTTCTACTCCCTAAAGGAACAGCATTTAATTGTTCTATCTTGACAGATGTGACTATTAAGCAATTACTTATTGCTATTATGCAGATTAAATATAATTTATTCATGTGCATTGATAACTTTATTCTTAAAGGTGAATGCTTCTGCTTTGTATATTCTGACTTCTTGTGCAATTGGCCTTCATCTCAAGACAAACAGCTGCTTGCTTTTGAATCCCTCAAGTTCTACTTCCTTCTCTTCCAATCACAGAAAAGGTTCCCAACCCTTCCATTCCCAAAAGTATAAATTCCACACCCACCATCCATATCAAGGTCCAATTTTTTGCCATCCCTGACTGGTTCTCTTTTTCCTGCCCTCCAACCTTCTTCCCAACCAGGATTCACAATCCTTCCTCCGCCCCCCAAACACCACAATTTCAGATTTTTTTGCCACTTCCCAGCCCCAAAAGTTTCCTTTCCAGACCATGCAACCGTTATTTCAGATGTCCACATGTCAACTTTAAATCAGTATGGCCAAAACTGAACTTTTGATCTTTCCCCTACCCAAGCTTTTACCTAACCCCAATTTCTCCACATCACCACCATGCTCTCAGTTACGCAGTCCATAATCTGGGTGTCCTCTTTAACACTGCCCTCTCTCTGGAGCCACACATCCAGTCCCTGTCCAAGTTTTGCCACATCTGCCTAAGTACTATTTCAAAGGTTCGGCCTTTCCTATCTCTCCAGACTGCCAAGGCTCTTTTTCAGGCTCCCATCAACTCATGACACAAACCAGATTGCTCCCTGTTAAATCAATTCCTATCACAACTGCCAGGATCTTTCTGGCTCATTGCTCTGACTCCCTGTTCTCCTGCACATCAAACATAAGCTCTTTGTCATTACCTTTAAGGCCCTTCACCATTGAGCCTTGTTCCTATTCATCTGATCTACAGGCTTCTCAAGTAATCAGTTCCTGATTTGACTCTACCAATAATGCATCCTTGATATTCTGATTTTCTGTTTCTCTCGCAAATCCCTCTGTGTTTTCTCCCATGTTGCCACCCATACAAGAAGAAAATCTCCCAGCCAAAGTCCATAAAACAGCCACTGTATTCTCAAGGTCTGTCCTCAAAACTCACCTCTTCCTAAATGCCGACAGTTAACTGCAACCTGATACTGGCTAGGCAGGTGGTGAGTTGTGATTTATTGCCCCTGGCTGGCTAAGAATTGCACACATCCGAGTATTTTTTTCACCATATCCCCCATTTCTTTTTCTCCCCCAATCCTAACCCGCTTGTATGTGTCACTTGCTACGTCTTGTCTTATAGATTGTAAGCTCCTTAGGGCAAGGATTGTCATTTCCTACAGTGGTTGGTTTCTAGGTGCTACTGCAATAGAAATGTTAAATAATAACCTGTGGTGCAAGTGCAGCCATGTCTGTGCTGGAACATTACATGTGGCATCACAACAGAATAGCTTAGAACAGGAAATGAAGGAAAAAAACCTCACTAAATTGAAACTACAGGGAACACTTCAATGGGTAGAATATAGCTACTGGAAAGAAATATGGCCAAGAAACTGGGGATAATACCTCTCTTGCAAGCTTCCTTACAAATTAATAGACTTGCCAAAAAGTTCAGTGGATCCTTAGTGACAACTACTGGCCAAGGCCTCATTTCTACCTCTCAAATGAAACTCACTATCTCCAACAACATAACCACTTTTCACACCCCCATACGGTGCTGGGTCAGTACCAGCTGAGAGGGGAGAGTGTCACCTACTAAGTTACCACTAACACCTTGAGTGTTACTTGGGTGTCTTGTCATCCAAATACTGACAGTCCCATTGGGTTACATTTGAGATTAAACCAGATGACATGCTAGCACAAAATAATCTAATTTAGGTTTAGCCCCAGTTCGAAAGCCATAAAACCGTATACTTTCTAAGGGAAAAAATGCTGTGTTTAGTCTGATCCTTAGTGGTTTCAAAGCATCAGAATGATACAATCTTTGTGGGATTTATTGATACGCTCTTTTTCTGTATAACTGCCAGCAATCCCCATGTAATACCTTAGCTGTTACCGTCTGTGCAAGAAAGATTTTTTCCAGACCATTTGTTTTCCTCCTCAGATTGCTGTAGCTTTAAAACCATACTCAACTATAAAAGTTTACTTTAGAAAGAGTGACAGTGATTTGCACTGATCTGTGTGATGTACTTGTAAGTATATCTTAGCTGAAACAAATGAGTAATGAATGATTCAGATAAGGGGCTATTCTTAAAGCAACATGCCTTACTGTACTTCGCTTACTGTATGTAAGTTTGTTCTCGATATACTAACATAAGAAGAATACCTCAAATAGAATATATATTTGGCAAGTTTCTTCAAAAAGGCCTGGCTTCATTGATGCAAACTGACCTACACCATTTCCTAGTCATGTAAGATCAACTGGGGTCTTTTCAATGTTTTTTCTTTGAGGTTTGGTTGGTTTTTTTTTTAATCTCATGGCAATATTCAGCCTCATCAAATACTAATTAAAATTTTCTACGGTGAAAGCTCTTCCCCAACCCGGATCCAGAATTCCAAGAGCCTTCTCCTGGAATGAGCTTTGATTATATAAGCTATGCCAGAAAAAAATCTTTATAGCAGCTCTGGCTCCAAACTCAATAGGTCTTCTCTCTTGTTTGAACATTTTTTTCCTTTTGGCTCCTTATGGCAAGGGTCCTTACAAATTATCACTCTGGATCACTGAAGAAAGCCATGTCTTTGGGATATTAACACTATACATAAATTATTGAGATGCTGTAAATTTGTATTTGTTGAGAGAGCACTATTAGTAGTTTTGTTTAAAGCCTGAAAATTTAGAGTTCTACTTTTTATTTGTCCTGTTATTTCATAAATATTTTGCTAAATCAAGTGAAATTAGGCTAACCTAATAATTGATGGAAGAAGAGTATTAATCAAATGACTTTTATAAAGACTTGAAGACTGGAACTAAGTTGTTAGCATCTTCATGATCTGGTACACTAAATGGTTACAGCAGTCCAGTGCCTTTCCTGAAATCTAAATCTTGTGACTGAATTTTTGAGCTACTATATCAGTTTGGCAATTTTGCATTGATTAACAAACTGCTCAAAGACTCTTTCTGAAATGCTATGGAGAAATACATGAATAGATGAAGCATGTAGCTGGTTATGCCTATATACCAAAACCAATCTTTATAGTCAAACATTATTTCCTCTGTCTCCTTTCTGATGAGATCATAATCAAATCAAAATCAATCTTAAATACTTCAAATCAAAATTAAATAAGATGGAAAGTTGTCCAAATAATTGTGTTCATTATTCAGTCATATGAAATGTTTCATTTTCAAGTACTAATTGAATTTTTTCATCCTACTGTCAGAATAGCAAAATATCTTCTCACTAGATATTGTATCACACTAATTGTTTGGAAAACATAATTGCAACTATATATATGAAGTGATGGGGTCTAAATTAGCCGTTACCACTCAAGAAAGAGATCTTGGAGTCATTGTGGATAATTCTCTGAAAACATCCACTCCATGTGCAGTGGCAGTCAAAAAAGCTAACAGAATGTTAGGAATCGTTAGGAAAGGGATAGATATGACAGAAAATGTCATACTGCCTCTATATAAATCCATGGTACACCCACATCTTGAATACTGCGTGCAGATGTGGTTGCCCCATCTCAAAAAAAGATATATTGGAATTGGAAAAGGTACAGAAAAGGGCAGAAAAAATTATTAGGGGTAAGGAACAGCTTCTGTATGAGGAGAGATTAATAAGACTGGGACTTCTCAGTTTGGAAAAGGGAAACTAAGGGGGGGATATGACAGAGGTCTATGAAATCATGACTGGTGTGGAGGAAATAAATAAGGAAGTGTTATTAACTCCTTATAACACAAGAACTAGGAGTCACCAAATGAAATTGATAGGCAGCAGGTTTAAAACAAACAAAAGGAAATATTTCTTCACATAACGGATAGTCAACTTGTTGAACTCTTTTTGCCAGAGGATGTTGTGAAGTCCAAGACTAGCACAGGGTTCAAAAAAAGAACTAAACAAGTTCATGGAGGATAGGTCATAGAATCATAGAATATCAGTGTTGGAAGGGACCTCAGGAGGTCATCTAGTCCAAACCCCTGCTCAGAGCAGGACCAACTAAATCATCCCAGCCGGGGCTTTGTCAAGCCTGACCTTAAAAACCTCGAAGGAAGGAGATTCCACCACCTTCCTAGGTAACCCACTCCAGTGCTTCACCACCCTCCTAGTGAAAAAGTTTTTCCTAATATCCAACCTAAACCTCCCCCACTGCAACTTGAGACCATTACTCCTTGTTCTGTCATCCGCTACCACTGAGAACAGTCTAGATCCATCCTCTTTGGAACCCCCTTTCAGGTAGTTGAAAGCAGTTATCAAATCCCCCCTCATTCTTCTCAATGTCTATTAGTCAGGATGGGCAGGGATACAAAACCATGCTCTGAAGTGTCCCTAGCCTAGAGTCTGTTGGCCAGAAGCTGGGAATGGGTGACTGGGGATCTCAGCTCTTGAAATGAAAAATGAATGCCTCTGCAATGGACCAGTCTTAGTGATATGTTTCAGATCTCAGAGCTGTACAAGTACTTATGATCTTACAGTTGTTACAGGAATGCTTTTGTCTCATATTGTAAAGGCCAGCCTGCCTGGGCTTACCTGAAGTGATCAATTCATATTTAAAGAAATGCAATTTTAACAGCATTGCAATGCAGTTCAATCTTTTCTATACTGTAAACAGTGATGTTGCCTCTGATACTTGACAGTGTAGACATTCGGGGACATATCATTCAAGATCCTCCTCTTTTTCCCCTGATTGTCTCTCCTCTTGTTGGTGATCGTCCAGCAGCAAAGGTCTGTGCATACAGGGAGTGCTAATTTGTGCACAAATTAGGAGGTTGCTTTAGAGAGGTACAGTGTGCTCCTTCTTTTTCCCCAAGGTTGAGCATACAGTCTCCATTGCGCTTCCATCCCCAGCCAGCCCAGAGATAAGAGCACAAGTTCTGTTCAGTGTTACTCTGGTACTAAAGAGAGTTCTTAAAACTATTATGTTTTATTACCATTACTCTTTAGAGTTTGGAAATGGAAACCTTGTTTAAAAAAACAAAACAAAAAGGGGGGGTGAATTGAGGTCGAAAGAGGAGTCCAACTCTGACTGA
This sequence comes from Natator depressus, assembly GCF_965152275.1. Lineage (NCBI taxonomy): Eukaryota > Metazoa > Chordata > Testudines > Cheloniidae > Natator > Natator depressus. Next base: position 9,879,944 of record NC_134235.1, read on the forward strand.
TCTTATGAGGCCTCTCAAAGCAAGGTATCCATCCTATACACTTTAGCAAATGTAGGAGGGGCAAGTGGGCAGAAGGTTATGGTTTGGGTGCAATGTGAGGGTAGAGGAGAGTGGAGTGAAAAAGATGGGCATAGGCAGGTTTTTATCCACAATGAAAATTTTAAGTGTTTACAAGTTTAAAGATATATAAAATGTTGAGTTGAACATGACTAAGAATCTCTATCTTTCCCTGTCTCTCACGTCATTCCCTTGCACCTTCATACAAGCCACCTTCAAAGCCCAGCACCTTCATACAAGCCACCTTCAAAACCCAACACAGCTCTGCCAAAGTCCTGTCGCGCCTCCAGACACTGCCTTTCCCAGATCCCACTCCCCAGCCCCGATTCCAAGACTGGCAGCACAGCTTCCATGCCGTCCAGTCCTCAAGCCCCAATCTCTGGCCCTCTCAGACCACTGACCCCACACCATGCCCCCTCCCAAACTCCTGCCCCTTTGTGTTCCCTCCCATATTCTACTCTATCTAATCTATGCCTGGAGTCAGTTGCAGAAGATATATTTCTGTTTCTAAACATTAAAAATAATGTAAAATTTCCTGTTTATACACCAATACAGAGCTGTTTTCACGTGTAGCCAAAGCCATAGCTACAGGTATTATAATTGTGTGTAGGGCCAAGGAGACACAAAATATTTCAGCCTGACATTTTAGAGCACATATATCTGTGTGCAGTGTTTCTCCATCCCATCCTAAGGTACCTGGAGGCAAAACTGGAGCTTTCTTTCATCTGGTCAAAGCTTACATTTGCTCAGCCAGGGAAAAACAAACAGTCCTGAACTTACAGAGTCTCTTATATACAGTAGATAGCCCGTTCCCACATCCTCCTTGTTTCCTGAACCTGTGGCACTTTCCTCTTCCTTTTCCCCTCAGGGCCACTTCCTCAGTATTCCAGTGACTCCTTTTTATAGTTCTGTTTTAACAACCACTAATAATCTCCTTCCCTGCCTACTTTAGGGTGCAGTATCACAGATTGTTTTTGTTCTTTGTAACTTCCCTACTAACCTCCCACAAAGATACTGCGATAAAAGACACTTCTCATCACAGTCAGCCAAAAAAAAAAAAATTAAGTTTGTCTAGGCCCAAGCATTTTAGTGATATTATTAGCTAAAAAAAAAAAAGCAGAATTCTTTTCAGGAAGTACATTTTCTTTTTGGAGAGGTTGGGAAGAGAGTTTGAAAATTGGACTTATAATGAAAATCTAATTTATCTTTCGCTATTGAGCAGGTGTTGTCCCTTTATTATAGAGTCCAAATAATAAATCATATTACAAAATGCTATATTAGCTAGTGTAATGCTTCATACAGTGTCTCTTATGTACTGATTATGATGGTTCAGATTAGTTTTGAATAACTTCTTCATCTATAGTTGTGTATTAGGTGTATCTTATAAAATGTTCATTAATAGAGGAAGGAATTACAGTACTGTCATTTTCTGCAGTGATTTGACTAAGTTAAATTCTGTTCTGAATAATGAAAAAAGGCTAAAGATCTGAGGACAAACTGAAAACCATATGGATGAGATTCAATGAGAAGTTCTGTATAGCCTGTTAACAAGATTATAATATTGTGTGATATGCTGCTGTAATAAGAATATAGAATGATCTTTCGATTCTATAGGTGATTTCCCTGAGAGGCTATTGTGATGAGACAGGATTTTATGTGTATAAATATTGTACAGGGAATTTAATCAATAACATGTAAATAAAATATTAACCTTGTTTTTTTCTCTTTATGCAGAAGGTGAAAGAGCTTTACCTTCAATACCAAAGTAAGTTTTGCCTGTAATTTGTCATTAAGAAACATCAGTTTTGAGTTCTAAAAAGTTTTGTTGAGATTCATGTAAATGAATATGAAAATGAATACCCTAGGTTTTTAAAATATATATTTCATTTTTATTGTTGCTTTAGGCGAATACAAGAAAAATGTGTAATCATATGAGACCACGTAATTTAGATAAGTGACAGGTGATGTAAAGGATACAAATGGTATTCAAGAAAAGATCTGAGGAAAAAGTGTTAACCACCATGGATGAGATTTGACTAGGAGAAAGGGCAATCCTTTGTTTAAAGCACTGGAATGGGATTCAGGAAATCAGGTATTCTAAACATGTGCATAAATTTAAGCACATGAGTAGTTAAGTGTTTGAGTACCTTGCTGAATAGGGGGCTTAATCTCTCTCTGTCTCAATGCTGGATTTGTGAAATGGAAGTAATGTTTCCATTCTCCAACCATTGGTCATCCTATCTATTTAGATTGTAAGCTCTTTGGGACTGGGACTGTCTCTTCCTGTGTGTACAGTACTTATCACAATGGGGCTTACTCTCAGCTGGGTCCTTGAGGCACTATTGTAAGACAAATAATAAATAATATCAGTGATATTAAAATGCACCTTAATTTTGTAGCCTGTTAAATTACCAAAAAAAAAAAAAAAATGCCTAAGTGGGTAGCTAATACTGTTCCAGCCATGACTGTGGAGCTGTAGAGAATGCCAATGTGTGTCAGACAAATAGATGCTAATATCTCCGACCAATGCTAGGCAGCCATCCTGTGTCCAAGACATGGTGGGGCACTCTGCCACCAGAACCTAGAAATTCTTAATGAAATGGTGTCGAGACTCACTTTCCTTCCACTTCCACCCAATGCCAGACAAGCGTTTTAACATCTCCTGTTTCCAGTACCGCTTGACCTTGAAATGCTTATTTTGTCCTTGGGGCTGCATTTCATAACACACCAATTATAGCATGGGGAAAACTCTGCTATAGCAACTTCAAGACCCACTTGACCTGTACTGACAAACCCGCTCCATTCACTAGGTCATTCTCTCCCAGGTTAGCAACCAGGATCAGAGGTATTTTTAGCCACACACTCATCAAGCTCAAGGCTGGCAATAGGTAAAGCCACTAATTATGTGCCAAAATGAGAGGGGAAGGTCCACCCCAAAGCCTGTGTGCAGTCTCATCCTGAATTTGGTTGCCCATCTTTGCAGGGGAGCTACAATTTACACAAGACAAGGAAAAACATTAAGAAAAAAGTGGTCAAAGCCCCATTACCACCTGCCAACCTTATGCTTGTTGACCCTTATCCTTAAGCCACTCTAACATATGAATTGTTTGGTCACCTGTCTGCCTGTCTTAAGCATGAAAAGCTTAGGCACCAAAATCCACTTTTAGGACAGCTCAAGTTTAGAGTGAATTGAGTTATGTACAACCAGAGAGTCACTTTTTTTCAGCATTAAACTGAAACGTGAAGGAACTATCCATCATCATGCAGGAGCAGGGACTCTGGTCCTGCCCCAGACACAGTTAGATAGGATTTTAGGCACTGATCCAAAGCCCTTTGAACGCAGCAGAAAGACTCATAGGCTTTGTATCAAGCCCTAATGTCTTCACTGGGAAACCTTCCACAACCCCTATGTTGTGATGTTGGACACCGTGCTGGGCTGCTCATTTTGGAAAAATCCAGTTGTCAGCATCCCACTCCAATGAACCTATTGAAAGTTGTCTCCGGCCAAGGCACAGCACAGACCATTGCAGGCAGAACCAGGTACCAGCTCTTGAATCTGGAAATTTCCAAAAAAAGGATACCTAAAAATGATGTTTTTAGCAAACTGTAACTGTTCACCTAGGGAGCCCGTTAGAATAAAAATAGCTATTTTTGTCCTTGCCTGTGTTCTAACACTACCTTTGATAATTAAAAATCCTGTCAACATTTCACTCATCTTGGAGAGTGAAACTACTCTAAGGCTACATCGGTACTACACGTCACTAATGGCGGCAAGTAGGAGGCATGTAGCTACATGTGTAAGTGAAAGGCTCTGGCAGGAGAGGGGAAAGGCTCTTGCAGTTTCCTGCTGCTGGAGCCTTTCACTGTGGTGAGTAAAGGCTCTGGTGTGGGGAAGCAGTGGGGAAAGGTTCTGTCAGCTCCCTGAGGTGGGGAAAGCCTCCAGCAGCAGGGAAACAGCTCCCTTTTAGCAGTGCAAATGGAAGATGCACTGCTTGGGCGAGCAGAGAGCCATGTAGGGTACATACCCACAGGGTTCAGGCATGTCTTTACGCTACTTGTGTAAGCGGTGCCTCACCATCTACATTGCTGTTTATATCTGTGCTAGGTGGGATGTAGTACCCATACACTACCCACTGCTGAAAGGAGTGTGAAGTGTAGACATACCTTAAGTCAGTTTCAGTTTCTGATTCTCAGGTATAAACATAGTGTTGCAGAATATGGGTTACAAACATCACAAGCAAATACTTAAATCCCAACAAAAAATAATTTTCATAGGGATTCTGTTCATAGATTCATAGATCTTAAGGTCAGAAGGGACCATTATGATCATCTAGTCTAACCTCCTGCACAACGCAGGCCACAGAATCTCACCCACCCACCCCTGCGAAAAACCTCTCACCTATGTCTGCGCTATTGAAGTCCTCAAATCGTGGTTTAAAGACTTCAAGGAGCAGAGAATCCTCCAGCAAGTGACCCGTGCCCCATGCTACATTTCTATTCTTATTGGATTCCATAAAACATTTTTTCTTTAACAATACTTAAAATCACAACCTAAGTTACATCAGTTTCCACAGATGTATAAAGTGTGTGGTTGCATATCTGATCCCTGGCACTAGGAGAAAATCAGTGATTCTCCAAAAGCAAGCCTGACATTTTAAAGCAGACTGTAGGCTAAAAATACTATTATTTACAGTTTTTTTTTAATTGGATTAATTTCTGTTGGTGAGAGAGACAAGCTTTAGAGTCTCTCTCACCAACCGAAGTTGGTCCAGTACAAGATATTATCTCACCCACCTTGTCTTGCTAATATCCTGGGACCAACATAACTACAACAATGCTGCAATGCTTAATTTGTGCCTGAGCTGCCAAATCTGAGCCGCGGTACCTCTAGGCTTAGTAATTCTGAGCCCCGGCACCTCTGGGCATAGCAATTCTGAGCCCCGGTACCTCTGGGCTTGCCACATCAGTTATGAAAGTAAAAAAAATTGCTTGAGCCCTGGTGCCTCTTTCATTACAAATTAAGCACTGCAATGCTGCATACATTATTTACAGTTTAAGGCACCAGTTTATAAAAGCATTCCTGTTCATGACAGCACATAAGCACATGCTTCAGTGCTCTCCTGAACCAGAGTATCTATGAAGTAATACCTTCAGAAAAAATTGCTCTTGTCTGTACGTTTCAGTTGTAATTTATTAAGCTGACCATATGGGCAAAACAAAATGATCGCTTTCCTATAAGAGAAGAAGGTGTCTTCCTGCATGAAAATGAAGCACAGCAATTAATCGGTATGATCTATTCATGGTAAAGACCCATTGGTTTTACTGGATCTCCACATGAGAGTAGGGGGGCCACCTCTGAGGAGCAGCTTGCCTAATATTAGGCATGCCGCAACAAAGGGGGCAACAAGATTGCAGGAAAGGAAGGACAAGGGTAAAATCAATCGGACTATGTGGTTATTCAGAGGGGCTAATGCATGAGATGCTAGAATAAAAATATTTTTACATAAAATGGATACAGGGGATAAGTAGGAAATAATTAATTTTTAAATGCATTAGATTTGTATTGAAAGTTTTTTCAGCTGCTAAGCTTTCTGTGATGAAATAACAGTTTTCTAGAAGAGCTTCTATTGGTAACAGTGAGTTAAAATGTAATTTTGCACATTCCATACTGTTGAATTACAGGTACTATATATGCTCTTCGTGTGACGGTAGCAGACTGTTCTTGGGTCAAATATTCATAAGTTTTAGGCAACACATCTTGCATCTGGAAAGGCTTTCCTTTGGCAGATCAGATTTCTGTTTCATAAATGAAGAGTGCGTGATTCTTTTCTTCTGTTGTAAAAAGAAAATATAATAATTTACTGAAACGGCTAACCAGAGTGTTTCTTTTACAGTTGATGTTTAGTAGACTGATAAATGCAATGTTAGTCACAGTTATTTACCCGACATAGAAAATCATTGAAAACTGTTTATTCAATTGTACATAAATAAATCACATTTTAGACAAAAAGCCAATTCACTCTGCCAGAAGGATACACAAAAAATTGCAGAATAAACCAAGGTAACCCATCACTCTGCTTTAAATTATATTTTGGCCTCCAGTAGTTACCTAGGTTTCAGAGTAGCAGCCGTGTTAGTCTGTATTCGCAAAAAGAAAAGGAGGACTTGTGGCACCTTAGAGACTAACAAATTTATTTGAGCATAAGCTTTCGTGAGCTACTCATGAAAGCTTATGCTCAAATAAATTTGTTAGTCTCTAAGGTGCCACAAGTACTCCTTTTCTTTTTGTGAATACAGACTAACACGGCTGCTACTCTGAAACCTGTTTTCATTTTAAGTTTCCAATATGTAATTTAAAAAGTGGACATACTATTGAATTAGGTAAATAAACTGATGCTGTTTAGAAATGTATTTTTAAAATTTGTTTGGTCAAATTTGTTAAAAACAAGCTTTTCTTGAATTATGCTTATGTCATAATGAATTTCTGTGCTTTTTAAAATGGGCTTCTTAAAGCATTCCCTTCACTCTTACTCCCCCAGGTGGACTTAAAATGGTACATTCCTCTTTTAATTTTCTCCCCCTCAAAATTTGTCTCTGTGGAAATGGACTGGCTCTACTAATTACAGTAGGTGCCCTGTTAGAATGAATTCACAGTGTATTCAACCGTGAAGAATGTACAGCATTCACCGATTTAAACCTTTATTTTACAGGCTGGCCAACAATGAGAAGCAAGGAGTAAGGTCGCATACAGTCTCTGTATCAGGTAAGGACCATTAAAAGTATACATTTGTTCATAAAGCTAGCAAATATTTGGATGGTGTTTTACACTTGTGTAAATATAGCTCACTTCTTATTGCATTGCTACTAATTTTCCTAAGACCTTAGCTTTGCTTCCTTCCTTGTGGAGTTTCTAAAGAAAAACAACTTTTTGTAGCTTTCCTACATACTGTTGTTTATAAGACCTACCAGTTGTAACTATATCCTTATTTTTAAGTATACAATATAAAGTCAGAAAACTTCAAAGCAAAGCTAATTTTAAGTACTAAAATTTGCAGTGGCTTAGAAATATGCTAGATTGTAATGGCTTTTAATTAATTGTGTTTATTTACAAATTACTACTCATAATTGAAATTTGTAATAGCTGTAATGAAAGGAAAATAGGCAATATAAAAACTCCACAGTCATTTTTTTTTGTTTTCTGAGAGAAGTGGAGATCATTACTAGCTTGCTTTTTGTTGCTGCTGTTTTGTGCAAACCACTATTTATATTTTAGATATTGAAAAGTCACTGAAGTTAGTCTGAGCTTTGGGGGATGAGAGGATGTGAGGAAAAACATAAATACATATTCGCTATTTTATAATAGTATGGAAATAATAGATTCCTAATTCCTTCAGCATGTAGCAGTTTCACGGTTTGGATAGAGCTGCTGTATTTATGTAAAGCTTTTCAAGATGACATTGGCTCTCTTTGAAGGGATGGACATTTCCTCAGAGGAAAATGTAAAAGTAGTTGAGAGTCCCTCTGCAGGATACACCATCTTCTTGATGCACAGGGATTTAGATGTGTATTGCCTAGTAATGGTTATATACCCGTGTATAGAGAAGCTTTACAACACAAGAGAATATGATTATTATGCCACACTACTGTAGAGCTATATTGGTTGGCCACAGGCCTTAGGTACCAATTTTGGGACCAAGTGGGGTTTACAATGGACATTGAGCTGCAATCTTAATTATAGAGAGGCTACAACTTTGCCATAATATTTTTCAACTTGTCACAAATTGGTGGCATGCACAGAAGAAGCTATGGAGTTCGTAGCTCTAGTTGATGGTCCATCATGCTATGTAGAAAGGGCACATTGGTATTTGGTTAGTGTGTCTCTGATTAAAGCTTTTTTGAGACTTTAGCCTTTTTAAAGAACATTATATTAACTCTGCTTCTGCCTGATATTACTCCTTCTAGGTGAAATACTCCCCTCTTTGCATAAAACCCAATTAGACAGACTTTTGTGCAGGGAAATAAGCATGGAAAAGGAGATGGAATTAATACACATACCAAAATGGCGGGCTGCCACACAGCATCACCAGGGCTACTGTTCCAGCCCATTCACTTGAATAACAGCATCTGATCCTTCAGTGTCGACTAAGCAGGGTTTGGTGGCACTAGATCCATATAAGCCTGTATCCTGCAGCCCCTTCCCCAACCAACTAAACAACCCTCTAAACTAAAGTGAGACACCCCACGTGACTCCTCCACCTAAACTCCCTCAACACAGCCACATGAAAAACCCAATATATATATAAAAATAAAATTAACAAGTGCACATATCACATGATGAAGCCTTCGAGTCTGTCATGGAGGTCATGGAAATCACGGATTCCGTGACTTTCCATGATCTCTGTCACTTCTGCAGCAGCCGGTGCTGGCTCAGGGGCTGCAGCAGTTTGGGTGTGTGGGAGGGGGCTCAGGGCTAGGGGCTGGGGAGTGCTGGGGGGGGGGCACTTACCTTGGAGTGAAGGGCTCCCTGGCTCCCACTGGCATGGCCCTGCAGCTCATAGGTGGAAGAGGGGCCAGGGGGTACTGTGCGCTGCCTGCACCCACAGGCCTCACTCTTGCAGCTCCCATTGGCTGCAGTTCCCGGCCAATGGGAGCTGCGCAGCTGCCGCTTGTGGCAGAACTGGGAGTAGTGCACAGAGCCCCCTGCCCCTCTGCCACCTAAGAGCTTCAGGAACACGTGGAGTCAGGTAGGGAGCCCCTTCCAGCCCTGTCAAACCCCGCCCCCCAGCACCAGCAGGGGTCCTGGGCCACGTGCTGCTGCCCCTGCCCTCAGCAGCAGTGTGGTCCCAGACCCCCTTCCCCACCACCCACAGCACCCCCGGACCGTCCTCCCCACAGCACTCGCATCCCCCCACCCAAGTTTTAGTTAGGGGTATATACTAAAAGTCATGGACAAGTCACAGGTTGTGAACCCGTGACCTGTCCATGACTTTTACTAAAAATACCCGTGACTAAACGTAGTCTTACTCATGATCTGTGTGGCAGGGTGACGTCAGGGTCCTGCCATACCCCATCCCAGATAGAAGCAGAAGAGAAGTTCTCCAAGCGGCCTAGATTGTCTTCCCCTGCAGCCAATCAGGGCCAGGGGGGCCGTATAAGAGGGAGCAGCAGACACAAGAGTCAATCAGTTGCTGCCTGGAGCTGGAAGAGCAAGAACTGTTCCTGGCTGGCTGGAAGAGCAGCAGGACCATGGACAGCTCGGTGTGGGCAGGGACCAGGGGAACTAGGAAGGATCTCCTGCCTCTGGATGCAGAGACTGAGCAAGGACTGAGCCCAGGGAGGGCTCCAGGAAGACAGTGTCTCCAGGGAGGAAGCCCTGGGGGTGAAGGGCATCGGAGTCTTCCCAAAAGTGGTGGGCGTGGGGGCCCGGCCCCTGCCTTCCTACTTCCCCCAGAGACCCCTCCCCTTCACACCAGGGGCCCACCCTCGCCCCTCCTCTTCCACCAGAGGCCCTGCCCCCGGCCAAGCCAGAGGAGGGCCAGGGACCCCCACCCACCCGTGGAGAGGGGAGCTGAAAGCATCCCCCTGCCCATGTCCCCGGGCGCCCCACGCAGGGCAGGTGGGGGGACCCAGGCTCCCCACAGCTGTGGGTGTGGCTCTTACCATGGCCAGGCTGTGGCTCTGAGGACCCTCACCCCCTCCCGGACAGAGCTGGGTCAGGGAGAGCCATGTGAGCAGCTGTGGTAAGCTGATGCAGCATCATGGACCCTCCACCTCCACCTGCCCTGGGCCGGGCGGGACTCGGGTTGGGGGCTGCTGTCAGTCTTCCCACACCATGGGCAGGTGGAGGGTCTGCATAGCTCCCACAACAGACGGGGCTCCACACTGGCCTGGCTAGGGGGTGGGGCGTCAAGCGGAAGAGGAGTGAGGAAGGAGACAGCCCCCCTGGCCTCTCCCAGTTCCGGTGCTACTGCTGGGGATATGGCCCCATTCCAGGGCCGGGAGAGGGTAAAGATTGTATACCCCAGAAGGAGTTCATTCTGTTTCACCTGCAGACGGTGTGTGACGTGGTTGGAGGGCTGAGTCACTGAAGCCCCACCAAAGAAACCATCGACCAAGGGGGGGGCGCTCACAAGAGGTGGGTGCCACTCTGATACAGCTCCACAAACTGAGACTGCAGACACTCGACCAGGGGGTGCTTGTAAGAGGCAGGTGCCAGCCCATTTATAACCTGTTGTTCTAACCCTTGTACTCACATGCCTCTCCATCCCCAGTTACATTATATCTGAATTAGTGTGAATGTCTCTGGGCAGAAACTTGCCTTTGATTTGTTCTCTAAAGCACCATGCACACTTACGGAACTATATAAATAGGTTGTTGTAGTAATGTGATCAGATGTTTTGGTATGATGATGTTATGGTCTTCTAACCCCATAAGTCTGGTGTTTAGGGTCAAATGTAGATATGAACGGGAGACAGACAAGCAGTGCTCTGAGACCAACGGCAGAGCATTGCACACTTGTGCACACACAAACAGAAATAGTGTGTGGACCTGTTGTTGGGAATCACTTCTCTAAGTCATTGGCCTGTAAACTTGAAGAAACAACGGTGGGCCTAACTAGTAGAAAACAAAACAATTTAAACCAGCAAATCTCTTCCCCTCCACCCCGCTAAGAAAGCCAAACAAATTTTGTATTTTTATACTATTTTGTTTTTATTTTATAGTGTTTCAGGTCATCTCATACTAAAACATTGTGCCTTTGGGTTTCATATTGAGTTATAAACCACCCGAAACAATGACACTGCACAAAGATGATTCATGCAATCCTGCTTATTACCGATTTGGAGGTTGAGGGGGAGGTACTCTTTCCTGTGAGGTGACATGGAAGACTATCCAATACTTTCTGACCTTTGTTTACCCAAAATAAAGTCATGTTACATGTCCTCTGTCAAGCTTGGCACAGATATCTTAACACTGAATTTATACCATAGACACAGATTGTTAGCATGTAAGTATGTGGTATTTTGGACATATTTTTCCTCAGGAGATGTTCTCTTTGAGCCTCCTGTGCTCCCTGAATATATTAATGTTTCATGTTGACACATACAAGTAGCACTCTTGTTGAAATCTGTATCTGATACATGGTACTGAACAATGAAAGCAACAGATGTGCATAATGCTCAGTTAACACCAGAGTTGCAGATCAGCAGAGGCTGACAGCTGACAGCATCCAGTGCAGAACCATCTGTGGATGATGCCATAGTGAGCTGCAGAAAAAGAGCTTTTCTCTGATGACATTTTAATGCTTACATCCAGAGGTTTCAAATAAGACAGGCCTTTATAGCTATCTAACAGCTGTACCCTCCTTCACGCACTTAATAGCTTGAAAGCATAAATTCACAACTTTGTTGCTTGTTTTCATTGACATTGCTATTCTTTGTTTAGTATTTCCCCAATATTAGAACCTCAGTAGCAAAATTTGAACTGGAGATGCAACAAAAAATAGTTATATCAAAGTTTGCCAACCAGCCATATTTGTAGTTTTAACACTCTTAGCTGAGAAGAACAGTTTCAAAATGATTTCTCTACAAAGCTAATGAGGTACTGATTATAGCTAAAGACCAGACACTGCCATTATTTGGTTTGGGGATGCATTACATGTTCAAATGCATATGTTAAGCCAGGGGTGGGCAAACTTTGTGGTCCAAGGGCCACATCTGGATATGGAAATTTCATGCTTGGCCATGAATGCTCACAAAATTGGGGGTTGGGGTGTGGGAGGGGTGAGGGCTCTGGCTGAGGGTGTGGGCTCTGGGGTATGGCCAGAAATGAGGAGTTGAGGATGCAGGAGCGGGCTCTAGGCAGGGGGTTGGGGTGCGAGGGAGGGTGAGGGCTCTGGCTGGGGTGCAGGCTCTTGGGTGAGGATGAGGGGTTGGGGGTGCAAGAGAGTGCTCTCGGCTGGGACCAAGGGGGATCAGGGATGGTGCAGGGGGTTGGGGCACGGGAGGGGGCCAGGGGTGCAGGTTCTGTGGGGCACTTACCTCAAGCAGCGGCATGTCCCCCCTCTGGGTCCTACGTGAAGGCACAGCCAGGTGGCTCTGCGTGCTGCCCTGTCCGCAGGCACCACTCCTGCAGCTCCCATTGTCCGTGGTTCTCGGCCAATGGAAGCTGCGGGGGCAGCGCTTGAGGCGGGGGCAGCGTGTGTAGGAGCAGGAGGGGGGACATGTTTCTGCTGCTTCTGGGAGCCGCGCGGAGTGGGGCAAGGCCCCAGTCCTACTCCCCGGCTGGAGCGGGGCAAGCCCTGAAAGCTGCTCCCCAGCGGGAGCTCGAGGGCTGGATTAAAATGTCTGTAGGGCCAGATGCGGCTCCCGGGTCGTAGTTTGCCCACCCCTGTGTTAAGCCATTGGCTATACAATGTTAAACTGTTTCTGCAAGATTTCTAGCTTTTTCCATGAAATATCTGACACTCCCTAAAGTGTGTTTGGCCCAAGTGAAAGCAAGCACCACCTTTTCCATGGTATTTTGGCATTCCAAGGTGTTCAGAGGCATAGAGTACATGAAAATGAAAAACAACAAGCTGGAAAGTTACCTGATGTTTTTCTAGCCTTAAGCAACAAGGTTCCTTTCATACTAAGGTGAATGAGCAGGTTGGTTCTAGAAACCTCTCACCCATAGTTGGAAGCAGCATGGTCTGGTAGATGGCAGGGATGGGAGTCAAAAAATGTGTGACCTTGGGCACATCACTTCACATTTTTGTGCTTCAGTTTCCCCTCTGTCTTGCCTGTTTAGATCCAATGCTCTTTGCAGCAGGCACTGTCTCTCGCTGTGTGTTTGTACAGTGCCTAGCACAATTGGGCCCAGTCTCAGTTGGGGCCTCTAGGCATTACTGTAATACAAATAATGAATACTAAATCTTTTTCAGTCACAAGTCACTAAATTTATCTATACATAGGCATATTTTACTTAATGTACTTTCTTCAACCGGATTACAGATTAGTTGTGACCGTGTTGTTGTTTTGGTTTTAGTTATTATGGAGCCACAGAAGTGACTCTGCATCATAATCCCAGTTTTCATCCACCTTGTGTGTTTCATGTTGTGCTGCTGGCAAACTGATACTGTATGTTTGGTATCAAGATAAATACATCTAATTTAAAAGAAGTAACACATGAGTTCACTAAAATCGTGTTGACTATACTGCAGGCTGTTCTGCTTGGAGTCTTCCTTAGCAAATGGTCTAGTCTAGTCTACAAGAATTTGTCTTGGCCAGCAATTTGTTTCTGAACAGCAAATATTAGCTTTAGAAAAGACATACACTACTTCCAAAAATAATAATTTATTCACTCAGTTATACTTATTATATAACTCCCTTCACAGAAATTAAATTAATGCATCTTCAGTTTACTTACGCCTGTTTTAAATATATTTCTTCTAAATCTATGTATCTTATTCATCCTTTAGATGAGTATGACTAGGAGTATTAATTACCATGCTTTTATCTCCTTGTGGTCAACCTCTGGCCATTTTTTGTGCCTTGTTAATGCTAGGAAATCCATAGGCAGGGATTCTCCTAATCCTAGCTGTCCAAATCTCTCATAGGGACTATTCCACAGGCACAATGTAAGTGGAGCTAGAGACCATGGCCTCCCCGGATTGGTGCTTTGGGCCCATTGAGCATGGTCCATGCTTTTTAGTGTGGAAACTTCTTGATCAAGAATGGCCACTCACACCCACATCCCACACACTATTCCTTGGTAGAAAAATATGTATGCAGGGAGGGAATGTTGCATGGAGCTGTAACTGGCTGGAAAGTGGACTTGTAAGAGGAAATTAATTAAAGATCTCATTTAAACCCTCAAAATAGGACTCTGTGGTAAAATTTAAGTGGTTGAGCAGCTGGCCATATGCTGTAGTGGTGAACTTCTTCCGTAATGAAATACAGCTTTTGCAGCATTCATAGATTCACAGATTCCAAGGCCAGAAGGAACCATTGTGATCTAGTCTGACCTCTTGTATAACACAGGCCATAGAACTTCCCCAAAATAATTCATAGAGTCTAACTTTTAGTATTAGTATGTGCCTATTTAGAGGTGGAATTGAAGTGTGACCAAATCCAGGTTTTTATGTTTTAGTCAAGAATGAAGTACAAAACGCAAGCAGATTAAACCATATTGGTATAAAGTAGTTTAATTTCTGAAATCATAGGGCATTTCCCTTTAATGGTGAGATGAGTGGCTTTCTTTGAGAAATATACTGTGATCTATGGAAATTGAAGGTGCTTATCACCTGCTGTAGTGACCCCCAAGATAACTTACTAATTTTTGCTGTAAAGTCATAGTTAGATTTATAGTAGTATAATTTTAGTCCCTTAAAGTACATATTATGACTGAACTCTCAGTAACTCAGTATATACTAAGTTACTGCGGTTCTGTCCTAGTGTGCTAATTAAGGGGTGGAGCCTCAGCTGGTGTAAATTATGAAGTCCATGGAGCTATGATAGTTCACACCAGCTGAGGATCTGCCCCTAAAACTTCAGCAATGTTATTCAGAACTTTGAATTTCTTTTCTACATCTTAAGGAAAGAAGGGACGTAGAAAGAAAATTCACTCTTTATGTGAGGGGGTTGAATCATTTTAGTTCAAAAGATTTAGCATGTGTTACAACAAATATGATTTAATTTGTATAAAAGAAACGAACTATGGATGTTTTCAGTTGCTTACTGTAGATCAAAATGAAGCCAATCAAATGTTCATATTTTGATACATAGTGTAGGAAAAGATGTCACAAGCTAAGTTAATTTCAGTATTATAGCACCTAAAATAAAAAACTGCTTTTAATAATGATGCAGATATGGCCTGCAAAAGTGTGGGAGTAGGGGGAGACCAGGCTAATTACAAGCAATGTTAAGAGCTCAGGGTGAAGGGCAAACAAGATTTTATTTAAATTTAACATTTGCTGGCAAAGCACAGTGCATTCTCTGTTTTGTGACCCCTGTGCCCAAAATGAAAGTCTGTCTTCTGCTCAAGTCTGAAAGACTTTCTTGTGTAAAACTTACATTCCCACAGAATTATTAAACTGTAATTGGGGAAAAAGGTGGTTTTTGCCCACAGCTTAAAAAGCTTGACTTTCTGACATATGCATTTTATCAGGTCACTTCAAAATGAATGTGCTGTTTGGTAACAGAATTATTTCAGTGGAGAATTTTGAAGCCTTAAGTGTTTCTTCTTTGCACTTGTAGCTATATTTGGTAAAACAATTCATATTATTTTTTTTTTAGTTTCAGAATTACCTGAAAATACCATGCTTAATAACCTAATGAAACACTCCTGTGATTAAAAAAAGAACCTAATCCTTGTTCTGATGCTGGCTCCCTCTGTGGCCTTCAACAAGGCACTAGTCTCTGTGCTTGAAGTTGATATCTCTTGAGAAGCGTGAGATGAGTTAAAGATAGGCATCAACTATGAAAAGCAAACTTCCTTGGCTTTGTTGATTTGTGTCATAACCTTAATATTATATTTTAAAACCAGGGCCTGATTTACCACTGTGTTATTCTATTGAAGTTACACTAGCATACAACTGGAGCCAGGTGGTGGCGCATTATTAGAGGTTTCTTCCAGTTGGTCAAATTCTTCCCATATGTACATGGACATAATTTCCTTTGACTTGACCAGGATGGACTTTTGTATATGAGACTGATTATTAGATTGTGTTGGGGATTCCTATCCTTTTTCCTGTGTTGCCTGTCCTTTTATTTTCCTGCTTTGATACTTTTTCTACCAAAAACCTGTCCAACTTGGGTGTGTACGTGTGTACATGTCATGTGTATGGGTGTATTTATACACACACACACTGAGGAGTTACTATTGATTTACAAGTATGGTATTCATTCAGTACAAATATATAAATATTTATAGGCACCTTGAAATTCAGTATATTGCCCCAATAGATTGCAGTTTGTATTATTATGATCTGTTGTGGCGTTAACTTGCTCTGTTTACAAAGCTGGGGGGCGGGGAAGAGGGTTTTACTAAAAAAACCCCAACACTTTATGAATTTATGAACATATATGTGATCTAGTTGGTATTACTGAAAGGTGGTGGTACTGTTCACATTTGTAGAATGTTAAAATCAATTATTATAACCTATTTAAGGAGGACCAAATGGGCAAAAGGGGAGGGAGAGAGTAGCACTCTGTCAAAAATGGCATTGCCTGTTTCCAAGTCACTGACAACTCCGAAGAAAATGATTTTGGATGCTTATGGGTCAATGTCCTAATAGAAAAAGTACAGGATGGGGTATTAGTTGGTGTCTGCTACAGACCACTAAATCACACTAAGGAACAGGATAACCAGCTCCTTACGCACCTATCTATAATTTGTACGGTGGGGAAACTGTGATTATGAGAGACTTCAATTGGAGTGACATATGTTGGATATCTCATGCTGCAAGTACTAAAACATCCTCGGAATTTATTATTATAGATGACGGTTTCCTAACTCAAAACGCACTCCATCCAGCACCACGGGAGAATCCTGTGTTATACCTAGTCTTGAGAGAGAAAGAGGAATTGATCACAGAACTAAAAATTAATTGTAACTTAGGCAGTGATCATGACTTGATTGCATTTGTAATGTGTAAGTAGAGTAAAGTCCAAACCAGTAATATATATACTTGGAGCTTTAAAGGGATCAGCTTTAAAGGGATCACAAAGCTGAAACAATTATGAGCCAAATCGGCTGCAAAGAAGAGTTTCATCAGAAAAATGTGAATGATAATTGGGAATCATTTAAGAACCACTTAGTAGATGTCCAAAAAGCCACAATCCTTCAATCAAGGAAGAAGGCTGTACTGGTTAAAAAAACAACTTGGAAGAAAGGGGAAGATAGTAATCTATATAAATCAGAAGCTAGGAATTTTAGAAAATTGATAAGAGAAGTAGAGATGCACGAAGAGAAACCTATGGTCAGCAGAGATAAGGACAATAATAACATTTAAGTATATTAGGAACAGAAAGAATTATAATAGTGGTATTGGTCCATTGCTAGATGGAAATGGTAGAATTATCAATAATAATGCAGAAAAGTCAGAAGTGTTCAGTAAATATGTCTGTTCTGTATTTGGGGGGGGGGGGGGACAATGATGTAGTCATATTGATGATGACGACATTCTGTTCCACTAGTATCTCAGTAGAATGTTAAACAGCAGCTACTAAATGTTAGACAGCAGGTGCACATAACTTGCATCCAAGAGTTTTAAAAGGGCTGTCTGCGGAGCTTGCAGGATTGTTAAATGTTCATTTTTCAATAAATCTTGGAACACTGGGTAAGTTTTTCAGAAGACTGGAAGAAAGCTAATTTAAAAAGGTATTTTAAATTTTTTATTTTAAAAAGGTAAGCAGAATGATGTGGGTCATTATAGGCCTGTCAGTCTGACTTTGATCCCAGGCAAGATAACAGTGTGTCTGATGTGCCATTCAGTTAATAAAGAATTAAAGGAGGGTAATAATGCGTATCAACATGGGTTTATAATAGATTTTGTCAAACTAAATTGATATTTTTTGATGAGATTACAAGTTTGGTTGATGAAGATAATAGTGCTGATGTACTAGACTTCTGTAAGGCTGTGGTACCATTGTTGTGCTGTGGTACCCCACAACATTTTAGTTAAAAATCTATAACAATATAAAATGAACGTGGCACACGTTAAATGGATTAAAAGCTGGGTAACTGATAGTTCTCAAAATGTAATTGTTTTTCAAAACATTAATGCAAAGGTACAATAAAAAGTCAGCATACTACACGTATATTACTTATTCAGAATCAGGCTAATATTCAGAGAACCAAGTTAAAGATTCTGGTATGCTGGCTGGGGAGTCCTCCTCCTCTGAGTACACTAAGAAGGGTGACCAACTTTCTAAATACCTATCCTTTTTGGCAATTCTCTTGTGCACATACTGAATGTGAAAGCTTTTTTGTTACAAGAACAGTCTATATTTTACTATGCCACAATTCCATAAGAGGAAGTCATATTTTCCTAACATGAAATACAAAGTTTTGCTGCTAACAATAAAAAAAAATTGTCATTCTGTTTAAAATATAGATCCTATACTGGCACATTAAGTAAGCATGTCAAGGGATGACTTGGAAGCTGACATAAAATAAATCAGTAATTTATAAAAATTTTCTTTACTGGTTTATATGCAAATTGCAGATATATATAGATATAGATATATATTCCCTTTCCCATGTAGAGATCCACTCATCCAGATCAATTTCTTTGTCCAAATCCCTCTCCCACCTTTTCATCTGGGTTGTTTTCTTATATTCATCTTTTTCAATTAAAATTATATGTATCTTAGAAATTAAACCTTTTGTTCCAACTTGCTCCTGGATCAGCTTCTCAAATGTGGTTAGTGTCTAAATAGACATCCTTGTACCCAGATTTCACAATAAAACATATTATTTATGCATGTTTAAAATATGGGATGTTTATATTATTTATATGGTTACATAACTCTTGGTATTACTTAAAATCAGGACCCAAGAACACCTGTCCAACCAAATTGATAAATGTCAGCTCTTACCCACAATGAATAGTCATTTTGGTATTTGCTAGAGATAAATTTCTGATTATTAATGAAAGTAACTAACAGAGAGGGCCTTGGTGACAGGAATTTTCAAAGCTGCTTGGTGATCTGGATGAATGGGTTATTTTTTATTTTTGGTGTCGTACCTTTATTTTTAACCAAACAATCATGATGAATAGCAGTATTTTGGCTCCATTCTTGTTCAAGGTTTACCCAGTGTTTGGTCTAATCTGAACTTAGCTGATCACATCTTTTAACTGTGATGCATAATAGTAATAATAATTAATAAATAATAAACTAGATTATGGAAAGCTACTCCACTCCATTTTTTAGGCTTATACAGAACATTAGAATTCACCCTTTGTCTTTTATGTTTCCAAATAAATTTTAATAGCGCATCCTGCCATGTTTTTAATGTCATATCAGGGATACCAATAGGGATACACTGAAACAAAAACAACTTCGGGAGGAAATTCATCTTTACAAAGGCTGTACGTGTTAGCCAAGAAATTTAATATTTGTTCCGTTCCTCAAAGTGTATTATTATTTTATTCCACAGTGGAGGGTAATTTTCCTTAAAAAGTGTTTTATTTTTCTCCACAATATTTTTTCCAAAATATTTTAAAGATTCCTTTACCCATTTAAATGTATGTAGCTGACAACTGTTTGATCCTTTCAGGAATGTTAATTCTTAAAATTCCAGGTTTATCGTAATTTATTTTGAATCCCGATACCTCTCCTGATTCCAAAGTCAGTTGTTCTATAATTTTTAATGAGGCTCTTGATCCTGCAAATATAACATGATGTTGTCAATGTACAAATGTATTTTGTGTTCTAATCCAGAAAACGTTTTGATGCCCATAACCAAGGGGCTGTTTCTCATGCTTATTGCAAATGGCACCATTGCCAAAGCAAACCCTAACTCATACCCCTAGAAAAATTAAAAGAAGGAGATTGATGACTAAAGCAGATCTCAAAGATGATTGTATAGAGTCAATACGCCCATAGAAAACTAATTTAAAAAACCAAATCTTACCCAGATTTGTCTGAGGTACTCCCAACTTCAGCCTGTTAAAAGCTTTCTCAGCATCCAAACAAAGCAGCACACAGGAAGAATTGCTAGAATTAATATCATAGAACAAATGCACACCTCTTCTGATATTTATCAGCTAGATGCCTGCCACCAACAAATCCATATTGATCCGGGTGAATATATTTCGGCAAGATGAAACTCAATCTGTTTTGTTAGCACCTTGGCATAAATTTTAGTATTCACATTAATTAAAGAAATAGGTTTGTACAATTGGTAAGATCTTTTCCTTCTTTAGGAAAGAACTTTTGAATCTTTACAAGAATCCAGAGTCTCGTTTCCCTGCTTTATGCCATTAAACAAGTCAGTTAAAGTAGGGACCAGCTCCTGCTTGAGAGCTCTATAATACTTCCCAGAAAACGCATTGGGACCAGGAGCCTGATTAGATTTTAAATTCTTAATTATAACTTTAACTTCCTCTACAGCAATTTGCCTATCAAGAGCTACCACATCATCCTCTGAGAACTGAGGTGGTTTCACTCTTCTTAAAAATCTATTTATAAGTTCAGGATTTGGTTGCTCTGAAGCATACAAAGTAAGGAAAAGGTTAGCAAATATTTCAGAGATCTGTTTGATGGCAGTTACTAAATCTCCCTATTTATTTCTAATCAAATCCTTTTTCTTTTGTAACTTTCTGGCTAAAAACCTACTAGCTTTATTGCCTGTATCATAATATTTTTGTTTAATATATCTAAATATTTGTTCCGCCTTACCAGTTTGTAACAGGTTAATCCTCCCTCTTTTCTCAGTTATTTTCCTATACACTGTTTTAGATTCTGTAGATTTATGTCTGCCTTCCAAAACAGAAAGTTATTTAACCAAACTATTCTTTAAGAGCTCAATTATTATAAAGGCTAATGCACAAAATGAGTTACACCTAGCAGGGGACATAAAAGGCAATAAGAAGAGATTCTTTAAATACAGTAGAAGCAAGAGAAAGACAAAGGAAAATGTAGGTATTCTACTTAGAGGGGAAGGAGAGCTAATAACTGATTACAGCAAGAACGATGCGGTGTTTTAATCCTTCTCTTGCTTCAGTTTTCACTAAAAGGATTAATTGTGACCAGATGCTTAACATAATTAATATTAACAACAAGGGGGAAGGAGCGCAAGCCAAAATAGGGGAAAAAACAAGTTAAAGAAAAAATTAGGTAAGTTAGATGTAATCAAGTTGGCAGGGCTTGATGAAATTCATCCTAAGGTACTTAAAGAACCAGCAACAATCAATCTTGGAAACATTATTTATTATCTTAGACAACTCATGGAGGACAGGTGAGGTCCCAGAGGACTGGAAAAGGGCAAACATAGTAAGTGTCTTTAAAAGGGGGAACAAAAAGGACCTGGGGAATTAGACCAGTCAGCCTAACTTCGATATCTGGAAAGATACTCGAACAAAATATTACTCAATCAATTTGTAAGCAGCTAGAGGATAATAAGGTTATAAGGAATAGCTAGCATGGATTTGTCAAAACAAATTCATACCACACCAGCGTAATTTCTTTCTTTGACACGGTTATTAGCCTAGTGGGTAGAGGAGAAGGTGTGATATATCTTGATTTCAGAAAGGCTTCTGACACAGTCCCACATGACATTCTCATAAGCAAACTAGGGAAATGTTCTCTAGATGAAATTACTGTAAATTAGGTCCACAAGTGGTAGAAATACTGTGCTCAAGGAGGAGTTATCAGTGGTTTGCTATCAGATTGGGAGGACATATCTAGTGGAGTCTTGCAGGGTCAGTCCTGGGTCCAGTACTAGTCAATATTTGTATTAATGACATGGATAATGAAATGGAGAGTATGATTATAAAATTTGCAGATGACACCAAGATGGGAGGAGTTGTAAGCACTTTGGAGGACAGGATTAGAATTCACAAATTGGAGAATTGGTTTGAAATCAATAAGATAAAAGTCAATAAACACAGGTGCGAAGTACTTCACTTAGGAAAGAAAAATCATATGCACAACTACAAAATGAGGAATAATTGGCTAGGTGGTAGTATTGCTGAAAAGGATGAGGGGTTATAGTGGATCACAAATTGAGTATGAGCCATGTGATGCAGTTGTAAAAAAGGCTAATATTCTGGACTGTATTAACAGGAGTTTCCTGTTGTACGTTGAAGGTAACTGTGCTGCTCTACTTGGCATCAGTGAGGCCTCAGCTGGAGTTCTGGGTGGCACACTTTAGGAAAGATATAGACAAATTGGAAGGAGTCCAGAGGAGAGCAACAAAGATAATAAAATGTTTAGAAAACCCGACCTGTGAGGAAAGGTTAAAAAACTGGGCATGTTTAGTCTTGAGAAAAGAAGTCTGAGGAGGGAATCTGATAGTCTTCAAGTATGGTAAGGGCTGTTGCAAAGAGGCATGTGATCACTTGTTCTCTATGTCCACTGGAGTTAGGAGAAATAATAGGCTTAATCTTCAGTAAGGGAGATTTTGGTTAGATATTCGGAAAAACGTTATCACTATAAGGGTAGCTAACGCTGAAATAGGCTTC
Source organism: Natator depressus (assembly GCF_965152275.1). NCBI lineage: Eukaryota > Metazoa > Chordata > Testudines > Cheloniidae > Natator > Natator depressus. Next base: position 9,902,169 of record NC_134235.1, read on the forward strand.
CAAGGGAGGATGTGGAATCCCTGTTGGAAGTTTTTAAGAACAGGTTAGACAAACATACCTGTTGGGGGAGGGGGGTCTAGGTTTACTTGATCTTGCCTCAGCACAGGGGGCTGGATTTAATGTCTTGAGGTCCCTTCCAGCCCTACATTTCTATGATTCTGTATGCCCTAGGCATTTTTTTTTTTGGGGGGGGGGGGGAGAGAGAAGGGGGGAGTTCTATGCCCTCTGTTATACAGGTCAGACTAGATGGTCACAGTGGTCCCTGTGGCTTTGGAATATATGTATTTTTGCTGTCTAATGTGGTGCCCATAACTAGCAGTAATTCATCTAAATTAAATAACTCAATAATTTTAAAACTACTTTTGCCCCAAAACCCTATGGGAGTCATATGCATTGTCAGCTAACGTTACATGGAATTTCATTATTAGAAAACAAAGGTTTTTTAATATTCTTTATTTCACAGTAAAAAGAGTGCTTATCCAAAAGTTTTGGAATGATGGCAATAGAGAAGTTACATAGACTAGACAAATGCATTAGTAGTATGTGTATATCAGGCAATGTTTACTAAATTGTAGGTAAAGTAATGTGAAGTATACTGGCTCTACAGAACTGTAATTACTATTGAATAGTAAAGACATAACAAAAGTCTTTGCAAGTAAATGCCATATAAATGTTGAAAACTAAGGGTCTTATAAAAAAGTGAAGAAAATCCCTAAAGCTCCTTATGGGTTGTCCCCAAAACTTAGCTCCAACCATTCATGTAGACAAGAATAATAGGTGGACACTGAAAAGAAACAACTTTGTATTTGGAAGCTTTACAAACATATCCCACCATCCTTTTTTTCTAGAAAGGAAAAATGATAGATTTCTATTCAAACGGAAACATTAGCACAGGCATAACTATTTAATCACAAGCAGCGTTTCAACATGTATATTGTTAAACACATCTATCCATCTACATGAGAGGAGAAATGATCAGGTAGGAAATTCGAACAAAATACACTAAGAGCTTTAGTCTGGTCTTACTCAAATTGAGAGGGAAACGTTAGACAAAAACATTCTTAACTACTAGTATTTTCAGTTGCTTGTCTCCATTAGGATCTTTTGCCAAGAGGATTTAGACACCAACGCTTTAAGATTTTCTGTCTGCTGCTAATGTGCAGTATCTTACTACCTCATATTAAAAAGGTTATATTAGCCTTCTTGCACACAAACTGTGTCGCAGTGCAGTGAATTCTCTAAGTCTACTAGTAGGCATCATTCTTGATTTTTAAATGCTCTCCGTTGTATATGAATCCAGCTGGTTCACTGTTAGCACTAGACATTGTAACTGCCTGAAGAACCATGCGTGCATGTTTGTCTGTAGGAGTGGCAAAGAGGAGAATGGCAAGTAGGGTGAATTGAGAAGGAAGGGAGGACACGAGCAAGAGAGAGAACAGGGAGATCTGAGAAGTAACTAGAGGAAGAGAAACAGGAAGAGTAGATAGGCAAGAAGACTGATAGCATCTTGATCACAGGTGAAGTTGTACCATACTCCTGTAAACCAGGAATATCCTCTTCCTTCTTGTTCTTTCTAGGGTCCTTTGGAATAGTTAGCTGTGGAATATAACATTTTCTTGAAGTCGTGGTGAACTTTCAGTGGTTTGTGTAATTTGCAGAAACCTGTGATGAAATTATAGCATTTTAATGCTAAATTTGACTTTTAAATAGTATTGCATAGATTTTGTGATCCAAATTACTTCTGAAGGAATCCTTTCTTCCTGCTCTTGTCTCTCCCCTCTGCTCCTCCCTATTTCATCACTCTCTTTGTTGCAGTGGGCTTACATCACTCATTTGAATGGTCACTTTTTGCACTGCTTGTAGTAATGTTGCAGTTTATGCCTAGAAGTGTTCGGATTTTTCGTTTAGGGTGCAGACCTTTATTAAATACATTGCTTATATAAATTTCATATTGCTGAAAAAGTTTAAAAATAAATAAAATGGTTTATTCCATGATAATTTGTTGAAAGTATATGGCATTTAATTTTAGTGAGCTGCTCTTATCTAAACTCAACTCTGCTTTCACCCAGACTTAGAAGCTTTATGTGCACTCAGTTAAAAGCTAAGAATGCATAGGAGTGTCAGTTTAAATGGCTGGAAGTTGATGTGGAATACTTGGAATAGCTCCAGGTGTTGTGTAAGCTCCTGAAAGTAGTTAGAACATAAAAAACAAAATGACCAAATGAAAACCCACAAAATAAACCTTTAATCTTTCACCAGTTTTAATTTGATACCTGATCATAAAGGCAAAGTTTTAAATTGCAGTAATTTATATACAGTAAACAAGTAATGGATTGAGTTTTTCTTCCCAAATCACCAGTTTAAATCCAGACCAGGGTGGTGGTTATTGAAAGCCCTTTCCATCTGATTGCTGTTTCATAGTTTATGTGAAATAGAATGATGGTTTCAGTCAGGGTCCTAGGGAACAGATGTTCATATAACAAAACCACCATCACAAGTAGCTGAATTGTCTACAATCTCAGCAGAGAGGCCAAGGATTGAACTCTCTCTCCACGTCCTACATATCTTGCATTGCCTCTGGCCACTACATGTCTGTTCTTCAGTTTCAGCCACAGGCCTTTGCATTCCTCTACCTTTTTATGATTCACTTAAAAAAATACTAGTAGGATTACTTTTCCTTTAGCACATTTAATATTTTATAATGAATGTTAGTTAATTCTGATTGTTCATATTGATGACTTAGATGCAAACTCCTCTAGACTGTTGTAATAGTTGAAAATTGTGTTGTATGTTTTTAAAAAGGTGATTTCCCCTTCATCTCTAATATCTTGTATGCCATATATAATACTGATGTCATACTAATTTAGTCCATAATCTACCCTTTCCTTGAATCTCCATGAGTCAAAAATATTGAATATGATTGTTTTGCCTGATTTTATTGAAAGGTATATGTGAGAAGATGACAAAGTATTTGCATTTGTTTGTAATTACCCTTTCAGGCTTGTTATAGTGGTATTTTTGTTATTCTTCAGGGTACAGTATAAGGCTTACCCACTTGTTCCGTTTTTTAATTAATTACCATCTCAGCAAAAAACAGTTTGTGTATAATTTTGAGTCACCCATTCAATTTGTGGGTTTAAAATCGAGCATGAGTCATCCAGATGCCAGTGATGAACATTATACAACAAATAATTTTGCACCCTATATACCTGCCAACATCATGTGACCAAAAATTTGCATAAAATCGCACAAATTTGCATAAAGTGTTTCTGATAGTGTGGGAGCTTGCTGACGAAACCACAATCTCCAGTTAATTAATTCTATGCCTTCCCATTTCAGCCTAGCCCCATATCTGCCTCATCAATTAATTCTGTGCTCCTCAGCTCCACATCATTTTTGTACCTCTGGCCCCCCATTATCTGCCCTGTGACTGGCACACTTCTGATGTTCCTCCACCTCTCCTAGGTTCTTTTTCCTCACAGCTCCAGGGGTGATACTGCACCTCCGTCCCCAAGTCTGGCGGATATAGCTCTAGCACGTGTTCTTGATCTTCCCATCTTGTTTCCCAGGCTTAGAGTTGCTGAGGGAGAGGCAAGGGGAAGCGTGGAGGGAGCAGCTGAGAGGAACCAACTCATTACAAGAAGAGAGGAGGGAAGAGGGAGCAGAGCAACCCCGAGCTGCTGGGATTCCTCCTCCTTTTTTGAGTTCCCTTGTGATAATGGTATTGGCGCCTCCCTCTTCCCATCCGCCCCTCAAAACTTCTAACAACTCCTGAGGAGAGGAAAAGAGCTCTTCTAGCCATATGCAGCAGGTCTCATTGGTTGCTCCTCCTAGGGAGATGGGAGAATGAGTAGGGGCAATAAGGGGGGGGGGGTTTGTTCAAAGACCCTAGATATGCTGGATCTGACTTCATAGAGGGGGATCACTCCAATAACTGATTTCACAGGAAAATACATTCCAGTGTTGTTTTGGGGTGAGTGTTTTTCATGTTCATGTTACCTGTATTGTGTGAAATGTTTGTTTTTGTTTTATCATCTTCTTGTAAGATTCCAAGAAATTGATTGTGTCCTTATTAGAAGAGTGGCTGCCATTAAAAAGATAGAATTTGCCAACAGTTACCACATAATAGCAGAGCTTAGGAAGGGGATTTAATAAATTTAATTAAATATCAGAGAACCAGTTCTTCATGTGCTTGATAATGGTTGGCAAATGTTGAGTTCTTAATAGATTCTGCCATAAAGCACTTTTTCTAAAGTGAAACAAAAAGAAAAATAATTTATTTCTAAGGTGAGGAATCCACTGTAACATAGTAAATATAGTTTATCATTTTAGAAAATTCAAATATACATCATGCAGATGTAGAATTGTAATATAAATCTTTTGATTTTACATTCACGCTTGCAGAAGTGCTCTCAAGTTTGTTTTCTTTTGTTTCCAAATAATTTGTTTCTGTTTTTCTCTTTCCTTTTCTTGCCTCTTTGTAAAGGAGTCAGTCACTGTCAGCATAAAGTAAAGAAAGCTAGGCGCTTTCTCCCTTTCGTCTTCTGTTCCCATGAGCCACCGCCTAAGGGTACTGCACTGCTCTTTGTACAGGCTGCCTTATTAACCCAAAATGGAATATACTAACTCTGTTACTGTTTGTTTACAATTTTACTCCAGCCTCAGGTAAACAGAGTTCCAAGAATAATCACGTTAAATTTCTGCTGTCCCCTATAATTGGATCTTCAGTGAGATGTGTCATATACTTGATACTATTGTTATAGGAGAGTTTGTTCTGTCGTATGTGACTGTGGCAAATGATTTAGTAATTTTAATTGTACAGTTGCTCAGCCACAAAATCCCTCAGCTTCCTTCTTTCAGTGGTAAACTTGGATTGCATTCTTGGACCCCTGATATAGCATGCAAATGAATGAAATAGGATAGCAGCAATAAATGTAATTTAAGATTACATACTGAATTAAAGAGTGAACACAGTGATGCTGGCTGCTGTGTACTCATCCAGTGTTGTCTGGACAGTTTGGGCTGTGTGGGGAAAGGGAAAATGGATGTAATAATATGTGCATTAATTTTACAATAGAAATGTGCATCTTTAATTTTATTTGTAATTAACGCTTAAAATACATCACATTCTGGTATGGATATTTGGTATGGCATAAGGCCTATAGACTAAATCCAGAATATCAGTGTTAATTTGAATAAGTGCCCTATGGACTTGTTCCATTTGTCATTATTTAAAACACAGTTTCATATAACTATAGTTTGTTCAATAAAATGAATATTAAGTTGTTCCGTATCTTGTCAATGTCTAAGCAATAGCATAATAATACATCCAATATGAAAGCGGTAGCACCAATTCTAAGTATCTGAAGGTATAACTGTATGTACAAAGCTTTTAATGGCCAGATCCTCAGCTGGTGTAAATCAGTTTTGCTCATCTGGCCTAGGAGCTTTATCTTGGTAATGGAAGCGTCATATAAAATAAAAAATTGACACTTTGTAACAAAATGAATTAACTGGTTCCCCTCCTAAATTCGATTGTTGTACTTCATGCAACAGTCACTAGCCTACATTTAATTGTATGCACTGAAAAGTTTAAATACTCCTCCATATCTTGAGTTTTAGGGGAAATGTCTTAAATTCCACTACCTTTCTGGTTTCTCTTGAGCTAAGTGTATAAGATAACTGCAGTTTTGCTATATTCTTGGTTTATTCATGATTTTAATAGTGTATATCCTCCCCCCTCCCCCTTATCTCTCTGTCCCTTCTCTCTCCCCTTTGTTTTTCTCTCTCCTTGCATGCTACCTGGATCTGCAGATGAAATTAGTGGGGACGGTAATATGTGTTTTCTAGTCTATGTCTTACTAACATGCAATATGCGGCCTTTATATCCATATACAACTAATATGCATTTCAGTGATCAATTTTTATACAGATCATAGTATGAAAAAACCCCAACATGCATTAGAGATCAGCTGGTATAGTCAAATATTGCACCTTATGAAAACAGCGCTACTGGTATTATCTGCTAGGCTGGGACTGAATAAGGAAAACATTCTCAAATACTGTATGCAGTGGGTTTTGTACCATTTTATCAATCATGTTATCAAGTATGAATTGCATGTGTTTGCAGTGAGACTTTTGGCATGGAGCAGAGGAAGTGTGGGCTTTTCAAGAGTGTTGGTTCGTTTTGATGAAGATAACCGGCATAATGTAGACAAAATGAATTAAGTAACTTTTCTTCAATGAGTAACGTCAATAGACATGACACAAACTGGTAAATGATTCCATCAGGTGATGCTTTCACTTCAAAGGCATGGTAACATCAAAGTCCTCTGCTGCCCATTGGTCATATGCCTGAAGTGAAGAGAAGTTGTGCAACACAGAGAAATTTAGATTCAGCATATGGAATGTTTGGCAGGTTTTAGGCGTGAAACCACTAAGTTAATGGCAGAATCTTTACAGTTATTCTTAAGATGGTGGAAATTGTAATAATAACTTTATACCTAAAATACACTTTGTCCTGTATTTTCAAAAATGAGTAGTGATTTTGGGTGCCTCACTGTATGGATGTCCCCTTTGACACACTATTAAAGAAGCCTAATTTTCCATAAAGTGTTGAGCAGCCACACTCTGAAAATAAGTCCGCTTTAAGCAGTCTCAGATTGGACATCCAAAATCACTATTCATTTTTGAAAATCTAGGGTCACTTACATAATACTATTGAGAAATCAGACTTCCATCACTGAGTCAATAGTCCATATAACATAATTAGGAAACGAATAACTCCCTGACCTCAAACAAGTATCAACAAGAGTATGAAAAGTGACAAAAATTAGAAATAAAAGATAATGACGCTCCGCTGTCCCCTCATTAAAATGTTCAGGAAGTGTTAACCAACTTTTGCTTAGTTCTTTTGGATATAAATCATAGTAAGGTAGCACCACTTAAGTTTTCTGTCTGCCCTTAGAAATCTGTTAGCTTAGTGAGGGCTATTGACCTAACAACATTTGGTCATATTTCTCTTATAAACTCAGATGTTACACAGCTGTTCTTCCCTTATGTGCTAACCTTACTAATCTTTTACAGTAGGTTATATGTATGTTTCATTTCATGTTATACATTAAAGGCAATAATAAATACTTGAAAATGCTCTGAAAGGGGACAGTCACGCAGAACATTTCAGAGAGAACATGAATCTAGTGTATGGAACAGCCGTGATGAACACAGTTTGCTGAGATGGGTTTTTCTAGAGCCTAATTTAAAAAAAAAATCTGGATTAGCAAGTAAAACTCTACATAGATATCCCTATTTTAACTACCTTATATTTTTCTGAAAGAGACTTGTATGCGTTATGTAATCTGAATGACTCCTGGGTTGGCTGTGTGTTTTTCTTCTATAGAGGTGAGAAAGTGCAGAGCTGTTTTTGAGGCACTAGCCCTGTTTAATCCCTTATTTCTGTACATTGTCAGGGGCATCAAAAATTGTGTGGTAGGAAATTCTATCTATGGGGACAACGTTACTATCGTAGATTTTAAGGACTAAAGAGAGCATTAGAATCATATAGTCTGAGCACCTGTATAACAGAGTGCAAGGAACCCCACCCAGTAACTTCTGCAGCAAGCCCATAGCTTTGTTTGAGCTATAACTTGTCTTTTACAAAGATGTCCTGTCTTGACTTAAAGACTGCAAGTGATATCTTGGTCTGAGCCATTTGAAAACTGATGGCCACCAATACCCCTGGACCAGATTTTAACAAGAATGGTGGAGGTTCCCACTGACTTCCAAAAAAAGTGCTGAAGACTTGGACAAACCTTTTACTATACCTGTATTTTCTGTACCGTCTAAACTCTGTCAGTTGTGTAGCAAGAAATTTGGTCAAACTCCTGAAGACTAATTTTGCTTAATTATTTACATACATTTAGTGCACGTTGGACTCATTGAGACTCTATTTCCAGTTCAACTTGGACAATGTATCGGAATCCTGTAAAGTAACCTTCTGCGACATCCTGGCTAATATGTCTTCATTACACACTTCCTGATTGAACCTTGATTGTTAGTCTGTAGCAAGAAAGGAACTGATGTTGAGCACAGTTGGGACCCTCAACTGCTCCCAACTTCTATTGTTGTCTTTTATTCTATTAAAAGAAAGCAGCTATTCTTGCTTTTTGAACCCTTTATCACATTTTATAAGTATCACTCCGTATTTTAATGTGGTGATGCATTTCCAACTATCAGTGGGACACCGGTCTCAAAGCACAGGATTTATTTGATTCCTCTTGAAGAAATTTTTAAAACCACAGTAAACTCAAGTCATTCTTCTTGTCTCTTATCCATTCTATGGTATCTCCTCAACAGCAGATAGAGTAGCTGTCATCAATCAGAAATATTTATCCTGACAAGCTAAAATGATCTCGCCATGTTATTGCAGGAAAACAGAATGCCATATCTCAATACATCAACATTATAGGAAGTTAAATGTTTCTTTTCCAATGGATGCTAATTCTTTAGATTTGCATTTCTCAAACCAAGGCTGGTATCCTGGAGAAGCATCATATCGGTAGCGAGAGAGAAGTAAATGAGCCAAGAGAAAATGGATAAATTAATTTTTCTTTCCTCTGGTGCATGTTTTCAGTTTACACTCAGCAAACTCTTTTACCATCCATCAAATATTCAACACATGATTCTGTTTTGTGGAGTCCTGAGTGGAAGTGACTCATCAAGAAAAAAAAATTAATGAAATTCCCCTGCCAATGTGCTTTATTTTTCTAGAACACAATATATTTCAAGAAGAAAATCTCTCTCTTACAAATGCCTTCATCTGGTAATACCTGGGCTAAGATTAGGGCACCTAAGGAAGTGGGCCTGATTTTCAAAGATGCTGAGCATGCAGCAGCTCCCATTAATATCATTAGAAGTTGCTGGATGCTTAGTACCTTTGAAAATCAGGCCATTTATTTAGGTGCCTAAATAAGAATTCAGGAGACTAACTTGAGACTCCTTTCTTTCGAAAATCTGGACCCTTTTGTGTATATTTAGGCAAGGGCCATTATGGCAGAGCTTTAGAAATCTTACAAGCATACTTGACCTGCTTTTGTGGGTTAAATTTATGCTCCGTGGGAGAATTAAGTGTCCGGTTGTTAGGGAAATGAGCACTTGAGTAGCTGCTTTCTCACTGAAGGTGCTTTGGGGCAGGGAATGTATCTCCTTGTATAACTTTGTCACCTAGATTAGAACATTTTGGGAGTTACTGTTACATAAACAGGCTTACCAGAATTAAATGTTTATTTTTTATAATTTTAACGGATAATATCAATGTTTATTTAAATATTTTTTATATTTTTATAGATTTAAATTTTCACAATTGCACAAAATTATGGGTTTCAAGCATTTTTTTATTTTTATAGATTTAAATTTTCAGAGTTGCAGGAAATTGGGAGGACGATAATTATTTAATGACAGTAGATGCTGACATTCAAAAAATTAAAGCTTTATAAATGTTAAAACACAAAATTGTCAATTTCACAGGTCAAAATATACAAAGTAAATATCCTTAAATCAAATTTTAATAAGTTCTTAAGTGGCATTTTTCTTACTTTGCCTATCTGTAAATTTTGGTTATTATCAATGGAAATAATTTTACCTGGTTGGAGAATGTATGGTGAAATCAGTGTTTACCAACATTTATTGTAAAAATTTAATACATCCAAGCCCATATATAAACAAGTGCTTAAACAGGGAAAGGGAAAGAAAAGTACTGTCAATTTTCTTAAACTGTCAGCTTTTTAAGAACTGACACTTCGTTAGAAATTTTCTATTCATGAGGTACTGTTTCTCACCAACGAACTTGGAGAATAACATCTGGCTAGTTGTCGAAGTGAATTTCCAGGAAACTATGTAAACTTAGATTAACAGGGAAATAACTATTCCAAAGAGAGAGTACCAGCTCGAGGGATTTTTCTGCCCTACACAAACTGGGAAATCTACACACCTCATGACCTACAGACAATCACATAGTAAACAGTATGCATTTTGCTGTCCTTGGACACAGTCTGTTCTGCCTGTGTGACACAGCAAGAACTGCAAAAGCCTATCTGATTTGCACTTCACCAAAGAGAAAGGAGTTTAATCTCTTGATATGGGCAGTCTCTGTCCATTGTTAACATTTGTTTTTTTATTGAGGAAAATCTCTATAAATGATATTGAGAGGAATTATTTATTAAAAAGTCATGAGCTTAGACTAGTTGATCTGAATTATAGAGTTAATACATTAAAAAATGCATTCTCCTTTTATTCCCTCAGAAACAAGGATGTGTACTGAAACATAGTGGACAGTGAGGTCATCGTAATTTCTGTGCACGTGCAGAGTTTAGTCATGCTATCTTAAATGCATTTCCGCAGTGGTATAAAGTGGGTTGTTAAGTACATAGCAGCTTTTATTTGTGGGAGGTGGGATAAAGATTTTTTAAAATTGTTAGCATGTCATTTTCCCGAAATTCTCCGATTCCTCCTTTACAGAAACAGATGACTATGCAGAGATTATAGATGAAGAAGATACTTACACAATGCCCTCAAGTAAGTACACTAGTTAATTTTGGAATATTCTTACTTGACTGAAAAGCTTCTTAGATTGCGGAAGCACTAAATTGCATTTCAAAGCCTCACAAAGAAAATGTTCTTTATGTGAGATTATGTTCTGAGGCCTCAGGAATTCTGCAGCCCTTCAAGCTCAGTCTCTAAAGCAAAGGTAAACAAATTCTGTGATATATTTTACTGTACTCAATTGTATTACAGTAAAATCCCATCTCATACCAAAACACAGCATTTTCAATTGTGTTGATGACATGGAGGAAAACACATAGCTCTTGTGAATCGATGTCTTCAAAGGCAAAAGGCTAATACACCATCTGCTGAAATTATTTTGTTCCATTGTCGGAAATTGGAAGGCTAGTGTTAACTACCCTAAAATGAAAATCTGGTGTTAAAAGTTCTGGAAGCAATTTATGTTGGGATTGGCTGTGTAATTTTTTATTGCTAACCTGTAATAGGATAGTAACAGGTACATGGATTTGCAGAAAACTCTCACTTCAATCATACCTGAAGCTAAGGAGTGGGATGATGGGGGGAAAACCCAGTGACATAGTTAAATTCATACCCATGTTTTAAACTCAGGAATGTTCAAGGGTATGATTTGCTTAAGACTTCTGCAGTCCTGGTTTCTGGTCACAGCGGAGGGACATTTCATTCACCACTTAGGCATTCAGAATAGAGCATTGGTTTGTTGCTGAGGAATTTGTTTGGCAACAAGAAAACATACGTTTATTGAAAGTGAATAATACATTTTGAGTAGTGTACAGAAAATCACTGCATTAATCTACTTTAAAGTAATACCCAGGATCACAGAGAAATATGACAAATGGGATATTTTATTCATTGTAAAAATGGATATTGCATATGAATAATCATGCAGTCCTTACTTAGATGAGAACTTTAACCTGTGGGCTCCTGCAAGGTGCTAAGCACTTTGATCTGATGAAGCAAAACACTAAAACATGCCTTTAACCCTAGTCATGAGAGAAGTCCAATTCAAGTCATGTGCTTACATGCATCTTGCAAGTTTGAGCCCTGCTTCAATAAAGATTGCAGGATCAGGCCCATGATTTGTGTTAGTACAAACATAAAATCACTTGGGTAAGTTATCGTTTTGGCAAAGCTAACATTTTTCATCTTTTTAAATATTATGAAATATTTGTCCAAATGTCTCGTTAATTTTAAGAAGATATTTCTAAGTGAGTGTTTGATTTTTCTCTTAAATGCACTGCAGAAAGCTATGGAATAGATGAAGGTAACAGGAGCTCCTTTAACCATCTCTGTGTGCTTGCAATTTTGGAAATGTTGTGGAGTTTTTCAGTTTAAAGTTGTTTACTTTCATTTAATAAGCATTGTGTTAACTGGTTTAATTGTGTTTCTATAGTTAAACCAATTCTTTGGTTAGCTTTGGAATTTTAAAGAGGAAAATGCAATATTTTAAAAATAAATGAAAAAGGCATTTATTGCTTTAGTTTCCAGCTAGCTGATGTCATTTCTGTAGCGCTAATAATGCCATAAAATTATCAGGCATGAGGCCTATGCTGGATGAGAATCAATTTTTTTCCCCTGGAGATGATGACATCAGTAGAAATTCACACTATATGTGTTTCCACTGTTCCCAAAATAGTATTTTTTTCAGTGCTTGCCAGAAATTAAATTGCCAACTAAATAATTTACCTGGAACTGAATAAATCTGATTGCTGAACTAGTGAGCCATTTCTTGTCTTGGGTGTACCTAGTCTACTAAAGAACAAACCTAATAAAACTGTATAAATCACCGAACATTTTATGTCAATTTTGTACCAGTTATACACAGCTAGAAAAGTGTGATACAGTCAGAGTTTTATACTTTTTCATTTTACTTTTTACAGTCCTCTGCTTCCATTTTTTTTCCCCTGCAGCCACCTCTTTAAAAATACTTTTGGCTCATTTGATGGTTCAGAGATCTAAACTATCATATAGTGGAATCCTCTTAAACATATGGCTTTAGGTTGTAGTTAATTAATTCCATATTACCCTAGGCTATTTGTGTTCCTTTCCTTATTCCTTTAAAAGCCATAATTAAGAAGGATTTAATTATATTTATTGCATTGAAATTAATATTGCATAGTAATTAATTTAGTAAGTCAGATTTCACTGTCTTATTCAGGGCTTTCATTCAAACAATTGTTTAAGAGGATTCCACTGTGTATATAGTTTTTGTCTAGGTTGGCTTTCAGCAAATTTAAATCTTAGTTATTCATATGTTAGGCATTGGAGTAGGTTACTTTGAGTTTGGCGTCTTGTGCATTATTTCATTTGAATGCTTTTCATCGGTAGTTTGAGGTTTAAATCCATTGTATTATTACAGCCAGAGATTATGAGATTCAGAGAGAGAGAATTGAACTGGGACGCTGTATCGGAGAAGGACAGTTTGGAGATGTACATCAAGGAGTTTACATGAGTCCAGTAAGTATCTTTTTTAATATGAACATATATTTTCAGAAAATCTACTAGAAACCTGATGTGTCTTATCTCTGGTCCACCTGAGTGAACTAATGCTGATTGATAGTGGCTTGATGTAATAGTATTTATAAAATGTATAGCACTTATATAGTGCTTTAATATGTTAAAAAATTGCTGTAAAACATTAATCCCCATAGTGCCCCTGTGAAGTAGCTACTCTAGGTACTATTATTCCCATTTTACAGATGGGAATACTGAGGTAAAGTAGACTTGCCCAGGCCCACACACAAATCATCGATTGAGCCAGGATTAGAACTGATGATTTTTTACTCCACCTTGTGCTATTTCTTTTTCATCTGGATAATATCTCAGCATGCTAAGGTTATCTGTCTTGGGAACAGAACAATGTGACTTGCCCCACTTGCTGGGGGCCAGATTTTCAAAAGAGCTCATCATCTAGTCTGGCCATTTGTTCAGTGTCTTCATGGAAACTGAGCTCTCTTGAAGACTGAGTTTCAGTTGTGGGTGCTGAGCTCTCTTGAAATATCTGACTCTAGTCTGTGATATTACTCTTTTACTAGTGAAGATACTTAACTACGTAGTGAGATTTTCTGGTGATAATGTTAGATGGTCTCGCACCCAAGTTTTAACTGTCTAATTGCCTATGTGAAACAAGCTGGTGGTCTGCCTCAATCTTGGTAAACAAGTATCCACTATATGCAGCCACTCTCATAGCTGGTTTTAATTGCCCCTGTCCCCCCAACCCCTTTCCCAAACTCAGCAAAGAGGCTAAAGATTTAGGCCCCAATCCTGGAATTTACAATGCATCGGCAGATTGTTGTGCCCACATGGAGCTCCATTGAAGTCAGTGGGGCTCTGCATTGGCAAAGCTGTTGGCCTACACATTGTAAATTGCAGGCTTTGATCAGCACTAAACATACACTTGCACAAACGAATGCCTTAATCAAATTATTACTTGTCACTTTCTTTTCAGAAGATACATAGTAATTTTGTCCCAGATCCAGCAATGCACTTTTAAGCATATGAGTAGTCCAGTTGATGTCAGTGAGACTAATGTACTTAAAGTTAAGCATGTGCTTAAGTGTTTTGCTAGTTTAGGGTCATCAAGACTAAAAGGACGCATTTTTGAGGATCTGAAAATAAGTGAAAAATTAATTTAATGGAAGTAAGTGAGAGAGATTTCTAAAAAGTCTTTTTTTCTGATTGATAACAAAATTTATAGAAAAGCTCCTGTAACTGATTAAAATGTCTTATGATCTGATTCTGCACCCATTTAAGTCAGTGAAAGTTTTGTTTTCTACAAATTCGATGAAAGATTAGTCTGAAAAATTACTGTTGAAAGTGATATTGTTAAAGTGCTGTATCTTGGAATCTAAAAAACAAGCTGATTTATTCCCAGTAGTTACTAAATTGCACTCAAAGAATCTTTAACTCTGTTAATTGTGCACAAGTCATAAAAGAATCCAGCCCACCATTCACTCTTACAGAATGTCACTTTTACATTAAACATTCATAAGATAGGTAACAGTTGGTAATCACTAGCAGCCTTTGATGCTAAAGGCTGAATGGAAAATACATGTATAGGACCTTACATCTTAGGGGTAGGAATTGAGGCCAATCAGAACAAACTTTAAGGACTTAGATCATAGAATCATAGGGTTGGAAGGGACCTCAGGAGGTCATCTAGTCCAACCCCCTGCTCAAAGCAGGACCAATCCCCAATTTTTGCCCCAGATCCCTAAATTGCCCCCTCAAGGATTGAACTCTCAACCCTGGGTTTAGCAGGCCACTGCTCAAACCACTGAGCTATCCCTATCATATCATATATATAAAAAGCTATTTGTTTTTCATTACTCAGGATCATTATCCTTGTATTATAATGGCAGATTTAGCACAGTCATCCATATCCTTAATATTATCTCTCCCTCCACCCCACCCAAAATCTTTTCCTAACCAATTTAATTTTTTTCTCTGAATTTACCTCATCCTATGACTGTCCCTTCTACATTTATCTTGCACATTGCCAGGAAATTCTTGCTAGTTACAAAGACTTAAACTATTTCACTCCACAATAAAACTGATTACTATAAAATGTACAACAGTAGAAATCTCCAAAATACCCTCTGTAGAAACCATACTGCATACTTACATCAGAATAGAATAAAATCATCTAGATTTACAATTATATCCTAAAATATTATAGGTTACTTAGATAAGGCCTTCAGTTATTCAGAGTACTGTTTCAGTGTGAGAAAAATAGATCCACAAAATCAACTTTAAAATGACATGGGGTATTTTTGTGTTTAAAATGTATTTGTTTCTCTCTCAGGGTCCTTCTTAGAATTGTAATATAGTTTCATCAGTGGGATTGAAAGGGAGCAAGATTAAGAAACAGATGCTGTGAGTGACCCAGAAAATAGATAATAAAATTGTTTAAACCCAAGAAGTATAATCTTCCTTTATCCCAGTAACATTTGTATGTAAAAATAGAAATAATAACAGGAACAGAATGAACACAAGCCAGGATTAATTATCCTGTGAGGTGCCCAGCGTCCTCAACTCAATTTAGCTCAGAGAGAGGTAAGGAGCTCAACTCCATAAGCAAGAAGATGATGTTCCCTGGCTATCTAAGTAGCATTTTTGAGCAGAAAAGAATTTTTAATCTCATCTCTGCAAATAGTGCATAGTTCTGTCATTTAGGCCTTGGTCATTGCACATTTAATACAGATAGTAAAGTTAAAGCATGTCAGTTGTCAGTGAACTCAATGGGACAACTCATGTGAGTTGCATGTTCGCAGGACCGGGGTTTTTGTATTGGGACATGCAAAATTAATTGTATTGGCTCAGATATCATCATCAAGATATGCTTCCATTGGAGCAGTTGTTATGGTGACTTGAAAGAGCTGTTGTTTTGAGAATGCTGCAAAACCACAAGTAAATGAATGTTACTATCTTGTTTTGAAGATTACCTATTCAGTTAATTTGGATTTAAATGAATATTTCAAAATAACATTTTTCAGTAGAAATGAAGCTTGAACATCCTAAAGCTTTTTACAAAAGAAAAACTGATGCTGTTTCTGTGTGCTGTCTGCAACCTGTAAAAAAAGTATTTATAAAACATACCATAGAAAAAGAAAATTAAAGATGATGTCTTAGCCCAGGAGGCCTCCTTGAGGCTGTATCAACAATATTCTCATTTTTCTACACCCAGAGGAGAAACGATTGGCTGCTATATTTTGTTTATTTCTGATTTTGAATATAGATGAAGTACAAAAAAAATCTTTAAAATCCCTGTTTTAACTGGTGGGCAGGCTATTTCATAAAATATTTACTGAACATTCTTTCTTAGCTTATGAGTTAAATAGAAACATTTAATTACTGTGCATCCTATTAATGATGTGGTTATTACTAAAGGCTTGAGTCAGTCAAAATTACATTCAGCTTCCCCAGTGCAAAAGCCTACAAAAGAGTGTGAAACCCTGAGAAAAATCCTTTGTGTGGCTTTTCATAGGTTTCTTTGTTGCACAAGCCAAATACATTTTTAAAGCTGGAAGCAATTTGTTTCCTCTGCATCACTTAACATTGTGTCCATAGTGTGCCACCTTTTCAGCAATGTTAGAAAATGCATTCCAAGGTTCAGATTAGCTGGTCATCTGTTTTTATAATTATCTATTATTGTAAATTAGAGTAATACTTTCAGACTGATCAAGTTTAACTTGATGTTCTAGATGTAAACGTAATGTAAAATATGTTGGTTATAAATATTTGATCTTCTATATTTTTATTAATTCATGAACACTTTCATGTTCCCAGTGGTTTTTTAACTAAATATTGCGCTTAGCTAAGCGTCTGTTACTGTCTCTTAAAACACATACTGTAGTTTAAGAAGTGTATTTGTGATTGGTTTCATTTTTATTATTTGAGATTTCACTCTTGCAGGAAAATCCAGCTATGGCTGTTGCAATCAAAACATGTAAAAACTGCACTTCAGACAGCGTGAGAGAGAAATTCTTACAAGAAGCCTGTAAGTTACAAAACATTTCCTTTGGTCTAACTTTTGGAAACAGTCCTTTAAAACACTTTATTTCTTTGCAGGTTTCTCTTTCTTGAGGTCCGTTTAGCTTTTTGTGCCACATACTATTGATATATTTTTAAACATTTTATTAATACACATGAGCTTGGTCCTGTCCTTTGATATGTGGCATACAGCTCTGCTTAAATCTTAAAAATCAGCCATTTTGCTTATCTGATTTTCCAAATTAAATGGTGCTGCGTGACACATTTAAGACTTCAGGAAAGAGACCTTGTTGGAAAGTTAAGTGAGACTTAATACCCCATATCCTCCTTTCCCCATTAGATATTACAAACCCTAACCTATTGCAGTGCGTCATAACAAACTCCAGAGGGACAGTTCTTCCTGTTTGATAGTAAGATTGCAAAGACTTTATGCCATGAGAAGGGATTTGTTAATTGTTTGGGAGACCGTAGGGGCCTACATTTTGAATATTTGGAGCATGAATTTCATCATAACCTGAACTCACCATGTTAACAAAATCAGCATTTATGCATACAGAGGAAGGCTTTGCAGAACTTTGTGAGTGTGTTAGAAAATGTATCCATAAAAGTTCAACTGAATATTCATAATTGGGTGGGATGGGGCTGGTGGGGTTAACCTCCAAAAAGAATTCCTAAGAGATTTTCTTTCCTTAACATCCTGTTTTGTAAAATAAATTGATATTACAGGACATAGAACTGTCTTATTTCACGTTCTTCTTGTTCATTGTTACTGTACGCCTGTGAGATCATGTAAAATCACTGTATTGCATCAATATATTGATTGTTTAAGGCCAAAGGTAAGAAGACATTCCTATTCCATGTCTGTCACCTTTTTAAAATTCTCTGTACAAAATTGCTATGTTCAATGCTAAAGATTTATTCCTTTTTGAGTTCAAGGTTTTTTAATTAAAAACATGGTATGTATCTAGCTGTGTGCTCCTTTTTAGTCACCTGTAGGAAACTCAGGTATTGTTCACAGTACTTACTAAGCAAACAAAGAGAAGGTTGTTGAAACATGGTAGGTTGATGCTTCCTAACAATACAGAAAAGAGTGATTTACGTATGAGAGAGCTTCTGTTTGCATCTTGAACATGGCAAATCAGAAAAGGCCAAATAGTAAACAGATGAGCATTGGTTTTTTAGTAGAAACCTAGAAAAGATTCTTTCCTGAAAGAAGGAGATCATCAGCCTGTGTTAGGTCATTTTGTCCATCCCCAGGCCCATGCAGCATGGCTCCCACAGTACATGCTTGACACAGTCTAGTTCTAAGTGATTTGCTTGCCATCACTTTCCCTAGTTGACTATTTCACAGTGACCCCATCCTTCTTTCATTTTCTATTCTTATGTTCTAACTTTCCTTGCCCTGTCCCTTCTTCTCAGCCTCTCACTCTCATCAGGTTAAGAACATAACATAAGAATGGCCATACTAGGTCACACCAAAGGTCCATCTATCCCAGTATCCTGTCTTCCGACAGTGGCCAATGCCAGGTGCCCAAGGGAATGAACAGAACAGGTAATCATCAAGTGATCCATCCCCTGTAGCCCATTCCCAGCTTCTGGCAAACAGAGGCTAGAGACACCATCCCTCCCCATCCTGGCTAATAGTTACTTCCTTTCCCATGACAAGAATCCTTTGGGTCTCCCCTATCATTTAAAAAGAAAGAAAGAAAGCAAGAAAGAAAGAAAGAAAGAAAGAAAGAAAAACACCCTTGGCACCATCTCCTGCTCAAACTATCTCCCAATCTCCTTTCTTTCTCCGCCTTGTCCCCAGATTCATTAAACGTGCTGTCTACAATAGACCTTTGGAGTTCCTTTCCTTCAATTCTCTTCTTGACGTTTTTCAATCTGGCTTCCATCTTCTGTACCCCACTAAACTGTTTTTCCTAAAGTCTCTAACAATTTCTTGTTGGTCATATATTGGACCTGTACTCTATCCTTATCCTCTGTGATCTTTCAGAAGCTTTTTTGTATTGTTGTCGTTTCCTACATCTTGATATTTTGTCCTCCGTTGGCTTCTGTAGTTCTGTCCTCTCATGATTCTCTTTTGAGCTCTCTGAACCATCTTTTAGTGTCTTGTTTGGTGAGTTATCCTCCTTCCCTCTCCCCTTTTCTGTGTGTGTCTTTCAAGGCTCCATTCTTTGCCTCTGTTCTTCTCCCTGTACAGTGGCTTTGACTACTGTTTTTGTGCTGATGACTCATAATTCTACCTTTCTACTGATGAGCTAGCTTACTCCTTCCTTTCAATCTAGTATTTCATCCTGTCTTTCTGACTTTTCATTGTGGATGTCCAGTCATCTTAAACGCAACATTTCCAAAACTGAGCTCTTGATTTTTTTCCCCTCAAGCCTTTTCTTCTTCCCTTTTCTCCCTCACCATTGATTATATCTTCCCAATCATACAATACCAACCATAATTTGGATGTCATCTTTGACCCTGTCATCTGTTTGGACCCACGTATTCAGACCCTTTCAACATCTTTCCACTTTTTCCTACACAACAGCTCTAAAATCCAGTCTTTTTCCTTTCTGTCCAGACAGTCAAAATTCTCATCAAAGCCCTCATCGTTTCATGTCTTGGCTACTGTAATGTCCTCCTTTCTGACCTTGACTTCTGCAACCTTGGCCCTGAAACGTCTATTCAGATTACTGCTGCCAAGATAATCTTCTTGGCTTACTGCTCTGACCACATCAGCTCCCGCTTGAATCCCTTCACCAGCTCCCCCTTCACCTCCACATAAATACAAGCTTCTTGTCTTTACTTTTAAGGCCCTTCACAGTGTAGGCACTCCCTACCTGGCTTATCTGTTAACCCATTGCAAAGTTGACCTGCACTGTCTCTCTGCCAGCATTCCCAGCCTTAAACATACTACCCCATCTGCATAGGAAAATGTTCTCGGTAAATATCCACACAGACTCTTCCTTATCCTTCCTCCGATCCCTTCTTAAGACTCTCTTCTTCTGTGAGGTGATGCATATAAACCCAGTTTGTTGATCATGGATGGCCTGGTGACAAGCTATTGTTGTTCCTCTTCCCCTTCCTTTCTTTTTCTGTTTCCTTATTTCCTATCTCTACTCTGCCCCAGTTTAAAAAAAAACAAACTTACAATCGCCATGTAACTAACAAAGCTGGGCCAATTCCTCACCATACTAATTTGTTTGTGGGTATGCTTGTATCCCCATTCATTCCCTTTCACTTGTGTGTGTCTTCAGATTGTTAGCTCTCTGGGGTAGGGATTGACTCCTTTCCATATTACTACAGTGTCCAGCACAGTGGATCCCAACCTCGACTGGACCCACTGGACGCTACCATAATTTTAATACTTACAGTAATAATAATTTACAAGTGACAGAGCTGACTCTGGCTTATGTTGCTTCAAATGTTTCTGATTTCGATTCATAACCTGTGGGGTTTGGGTTTTGTTTTTTTGAGGGGAGAGGGAGGCTTGTTTGGGTTTTTTATGCTGATACAAAAGTGATAGTGCAGGTCCTTTAACATGAAAAATGACCCAATGAAAAATTATTGGAAGTGAGAAAATGTTTTTTAAGATCTACATCTCTATCTTCAGTAGCTTTTTTGTTGATGTCTTAAACTCATCTCTTTATTTCACAAAGCTGCATGTTAACATTAACACCTCTGTATATAATTAAATTGCATATTGCCACTTCAGCTGCCAGTTTTTCAGAGGGCTTTTTCCATCTTCCACTTGCTATAATGAATAGCTTCTTCCTCCAAAATATTCATTCTTTTCAGATGCTAGTGATGAGGGAATCTTGTCTTTAGAAAATCATCCCCAGGACAGAAAATTGGATAAAAAATATACTAATGTGAGAACTAGGTAGTACACTGATACAGTAACTTTGCTTCTCTGGAACTGGGAGATTCAAGCAAGCAAAATCAATTTGATTTAATTCATAGAGTACATTTGTCACCAGAAAAAAAGTCTGTAGTATTGAAAACTGCCAAGACCCTATCAGACAAAATAATGAATTATTATTTTTAGCAGTAACTTCATTTTAAGGAAACCTCTCTGGTGAATTTAAGCTGCTTTCCTGCTTCATAATCAAATCAGTACAATGTATTCCACATTAATAAATCTGATTTTTTTTTAAAAACTGCTTTGGGTGTGATTATCACAAGAGCACTCAGAAGCTTTCAAGATCATGGTGTAATCTGTTCCCAAAGAAATCAATTGTATTTACAAAAAGTTAAGACTGGAAGTGAATTTCAGAGGAGTCCAAGTAGCTTTGCCCCCTCCTCTGAACCTTCAAAAGAGACACTTAGTTTGCAAAAATTGTCTGTTTCAAAAAAGCCTGGAAGTGAATGGTTAAGGGAAGGGATCCAGCCACAAATGCAATGTATTCCGTTATCCATTATCACCCAACTCGACTTACCCCACTAAACCTACCTCTACTTACACCTTTGTTTTGTTCTGTGAGAGAAGTATGCTGCTGTATGTATACTGTTAATTTCCTATATTGTTTAATAAATGTATTTTAAAAGCTTCAAAGGGAATATAATCACAGGGCACCTCGTTATATCTAAGTTCTATAAGTTTTGTCATAGAGGGGTGCAATATTGAATTATTAACTAGACTATACTTATTAATATAATAGGGATGATTATTTTAAAATGTGTTGATTATGTGACAGCTGTGTGGAGGCTGAGAGGACACCCCTGGACTAACCAGACTATGGTACAAAAATCCTTAATTTTTGCAGCATTAATGTGCTGTTTAGCAGCCAAAAGTATAGAAGGTTTTTTTTATTTTTGGCACATATTATGTAAACTAAAGTAGACCATTTAATTTGAGGGAAGAATATACATTTCTGTTGAGCCACCACAACAGTGTGAGCTGCAAAGATAAAGGAAATATAATTTTAAGATATATTTTAGGAAACTTGCTGTGTGTCATGAGATCAAACCTAATCAAAAGGCTGATGTTTTTTCTTCAGCTAGCAAATATTATCTCCCCCATAGCATTAGTAACTAAGGTGTATAACTATGACATGAAAGGTGTCGTTATTGCACTGCTGGGAGTAAAAATAAGTTAATTATGCCCATAGCAAATAAAATCTGATGTAAACCAAATCATTACATGAGATTTTCTATGGGTATCATAGCACTGAAATGCATTTTTATGTGGTTATTGAATTACACATTTTACTTTTCCCTTTACCTTCTAACAAATAAGAAATGTGCAATTGAACTATTCCTAAATTATGTTCTTCAACGAGTAATGTCCCTGTCGGTGCTTCATGTTAGATGCACATGCACCCCTACGCTTTTGATCAGAGATTTTTGATAGCAGTGCCTGTTCTGCCCATGCATGCACCCTACACATCCTTGTGCCCTATAGCAAGGCTATATAGGGCTCCATGGGCAAACCACCGTCACATCATTCTCAACCACCTTTGGCAGAGATGAAGTCTAGCATGTGCCTGTTTGCTGTGTACCTGTTTCCCCATTTTATTAGTGTTTAACTGTATAGTTAGTTCTTATTAGTCGTAGGTTTAGTATTTCGTAGTTGGAACCTTTGTTCCCCTTTTATTGAAAGAAATACATTTTTTGTTTTTCTGTTTCCCCTATTGAGGGGCTTGAACAACTTTTCTTCTGTTGGGGATGCCAGGCTCCTTGAGATTTAAAAGGTACCTTTCTTGTCAAGAATCAGTCTCTGTTAGTGATGGACAGTCCCACAGCATTCATTGCTTGGGAGACTCACATTCCCTGCAAGTGTAAAATCTGCTCTTCTTTTAAATGGATATCCACTTAAAAATAAGGAAATTAAGTATAGACTATTAAGGATGAAAGAAGCCTAAAGACTGGCTTCGGATCTGGGTACAGGGAACCCCCCTGTACAGAGACCCTCCACATCTGCCAGTGCCCCATTGTCTTCGAGATCAAGGCCACCGAGAGCGTCCAAGAGGAAGACAGCACCGAAATCCTGGTCTCAAGCGCTCTCCTGTAGGAATTCCAATACCCAAAAGACGTGAACATAAGAACGGCCATACAGTGTCAGAATAAAGGTCCATCTAGCCCAGTATCTTGTCTTCTGAGAGTGGCCAATGCCAGGTGCCCAAGAGGGAATGAACAGAACAGGTAATCATCAAGTGATCCATCCTCTGTCACCCATTCCCAGCTTCTGGCAAACAGGCTAGGAACACCATCCCTGCCCATCCTGGCTAATAGCCATTGATGGGCCTATCCTCCATGAACCAAATGAGCCTGAGTCTCTGCTCCTTGCAACTCCTGGATGCCTATTGGTACTGAGATCAGCTTGGTCACTGACTGCTTATGTTTCTGGGAGACCTACCTCTTCTCCACCTTCAACTATCCATGAGGATGGGTTGTCACCTCAGATACAACATGTGGAAGAGCATTCTGACTCAGACTCTGAACTTTGTGTTCAAGGATCTCCAATTTATTCCAGGAGGCGTTATTCCCTGTTGCAGATGCAAGGCATCAGACCTCTACATTCCAACAATTGGGATGACCAGCACTGGATTCCTTCCCCATGTCTTATCTCCTTCACCGGCCTTACTAGGATCCATGGGCAATGTATTGCCAGCAATTTCAAGGGACCTCAACTCAGTCTCACTGAAAACATAGAAGACCTTGTTCCTCGTTACTATCCATCCCTCTTCCCCATTCTGAGCCTGACAAGACCTTTGAGGAGCAAGAGGACAAGAGCGGACAAAAAGATTACCCCCCTCACAAACATCTCTTTGTCATCACTGGATGAGGCAGTCATGCCACCGCTGCCATCGTTAGCTGACGACTTTTGGCAATTCCAGGACCTGATGAAGTGGATTGCTGACAACCTGCAAGTATCCCTGGAAGGAGTCCAGAATTCCCATCACAAGTTCCTGGACATCTTACACACCTCTGCCTCAGCACGGGTGGCACTGCCAATTAATGAAGCCCTGCTGAGCCTGCCAGTTTCATCTAGCAAACTCCAGTAATGGCCCAGCCCTACATGCAAGTTGGCTGACTCACACGCACACACACGCGCACCCCGGGGTTCTGAATTTTTATTTTCCCATCCAGCACCAAACGCTCTGGTTGTGGATGCAGTCACATCCACTATGAAAGGGGCAAGCAGCATATCCAAAAAAATCACCCCTTATAACAAGGACCAGGAATATCTGGACCTGTTTGTTCGTAGAACTATTCAACAGCAACTTCAGTTCAGGACAGCTAACCACCCAGGTTCTGATGCAAAATTGGACTACCTGAACTATGAGAAGTTTAATGCTTTTATTGACCATTCACCACAGGAACATCGAGAACAGTTCAGTGCTACAATAAAGGAGAGTCAGCTTTTAGCAAAAGCTTTGCTGCAGGCTTCACTCAGTGCAGGGGACACTGCAGCCAGGTCTATTTCCACTGGGGTAGTGAAGAGGCAAACTTCCCGGCTTCAGTTATCTTGGTTTCCGTGGGAGGTACAATCAACTATGGAAGATCTACCTTTCTATGGCCAGAAGCTTTCCACAGATTCCATGGATGACTCGCTTCATACCCTAAAGGACTGTAGGGCAACAGTTAGGTCTTTAGGGCTATACATGCCTGTAAACAAAGAAAAATTAGCAGGCCTCAATTGGCACAAAGATCCCACCCTACTCTATTTTCTGTCTTCCATAGGCAACCAGAACCAGCAGCTAAGAGGTCGAGGATGAATTGCTGCGTGGAAGTAGGCATCTCTGAAGTTGAGGGTTACAAACCAGTCCCCTAATTCTAGGGACAGAATTATAACTGCTAAGGATGCTATCCTGAATTTCAGATGTCTAACATGCTTGTTCAATTGTCTGAGTATATACCTTTCCCCGCAGAAGCAAGGGTGGGAAGCTGGCTTTGACTTGTAAATATATAAATAGCACTACAGGCAATGGCTTGCTGGAACAGTATAATAAAGCATAGTGGTCATGAAGGTGGCCGGGAGTGAGTGTGGTCTGTACTTGAAGTTAGAAAAGACTCTTCGAGAACCACCCTGACAGAACATTCTGGATTTGATAACGGGCAGAGCTTATCTCCCTCATGAAGAACCTTCTCCAAAGAGTGCAGCTCATCCCTCAAGATCCATCAAAGACATGCTTGCAATTGCTGGGACATATGGCAGATTGTGATTTTATGATGCAAAATGCCATGTTGGGTGTCTCCAGGGATGGCTCAGGACTATTTTTGTACCCAGAAAACCCATTCACAGCAAGCAGGTATTGGTACAGGTCCTACAGTCACTCACCTGGTGGATGAATCTATCCAAAGTTTGTTCAGAAATCCTGTTCAACCAGAATCCCCCTACAATTGTATTAACGTCGGATGCTTCTCTTTTGGGATGAGGAGCACATTTTGGTCCTCAGACAATCCAAGGCAGATGGTCACAACAGGAACAGCACTTACACATCAATCTATTGAAGTTAAGGGCAGTCAGAAATGCTTGCCTCCACTTTCTTCCCCAGCTCAAAAACAAGTCCACCAAGATCATGACAGGCAACACAGTGTGCATGTATTATATTGATTGTCAGGACGGAGCATGTTCCTCCTCACTCTGCACCGAAGCAGTAAACCTTTGAAACTGGTGCATAGCCAGTTGGATAGTCATCTCAGATTCTTATCTCCCAGATTTACAAAACCCCATGGTGGATGACCTGAGCAGACGTTTCTCCCTAAATTACGAATGGGAGTTGGACTCTTAGGTCCTCAAAAAAAATATCTGTAGCTTGGTGATTTCCAGAGATCAACCTTTTTGCCAGAGCAGCCAACACAAAGTGAAGGAAATTCTGTTCCAGAGTCGGGGCTCGATCCCCAATCTCTAGGAGATGTTTTCCTCATTACATGGACAAAGGGTCTTTTCTGTGCATATCCTCAACTCCATTGCTCTTGAAGGTCCTTATCAAGATCAGACTGCACCAAGCCAAAGTCACTGTCATTGCACCAACTTGGCCAAGACAAGTTTGGCTTCCTTACCTGATCAAACTCGCCTCTTGCCCTCTGTGTCCCCTCTAATTTTTTCCATCCATGTGCAGAATGAATTTTATTATGTGCACCATATCTAGGTAATGTGTGGATGTGCGCCAATAGTAGAAACAAAAAACCTATATATATATATTTTTAAAACTTGTCATAGGGATAATTACTCTAGCCAGGACAGGTTAGGCATTTTAGAACTCACTACTCAAAGAATTAAATTTAAGCGTAAGAGAAAAATAAAAATTATGAAATGAATAGACCAGTCAAAACACTAAAACACACTTTGAAAGAAGTATCAGGTAACAACAACAATAATAATACAAGTATGTGTTGGGAGGTGAGTGTGAAAAACTGTGTGTGTGTGAGTGACAGAGAGAGACATGCACTGCCCCTTTAAGTACGCTGCCCTTTTAAGTAGATTGGCACTTAGCAGTCTGAAGCCTGCTTGTTCAGACACAGCAACAGCTGCCAGCAAGCTCCCTCCGTCCTGAGCCCTGTCGTGTGTCCCCCCTGGTCTGCGAAGATGGGGTACAGAGGAGGGAGGATGGGGATACCCTGACATTAGCGCCCCCTCCCCCTGCACTGCTGCTGCGCTCTGCACAGCAAGCAGGAGGCTCCCAGGAGCAGCTGGCCAGGGGCTCCAAGGCAAAGGGCAGGAGCAGCGCGGCAGTGGAGGGAGGGACACCTGAAGTGCCTGGCACTTGATAGCCTGCTGGGCGGCCACCCAGCTGCGCAGCTTAGAAGGAATTTAACTTGTCCTCCATTGTGGCTCCTAATCAAACCTTGACTGTTGTCTCATGATGTGGGTCAGACCCTTCATGACAATTTGAACGTTCTGCAACTACAAGCTTGGTTCCTCAGTGGTTCTCAGGACTAGAGACCACATGTTCATTGGAAGTACAAAAGATACCCTATTAAATAACAAAAAGGAATCTACTATAGCCTTTGGTTTAACTGGCATCATCTTTCTCCTATCCAGTCTTATCTTTTCTTGATCTTGGATTACCTGTTGGAATTGAAAAATTCAGGCCTTTCTGTAAGTTCCATCAAGGTTCATTAAGCAGCAATAACAGCTTTCCATGTGCCAGGAGAAGTTTTCTGAGTATTTGCTTATCTGAGTACATTGAGATTCCTACATCTTTTCCTGCAGAGTAAAACCTCTACACTGTTTTGGGATCTCAACCTGATTCTTAACCATCTTATGAGACAGCCCTTTGAACCATTAGCTATGTGCTCTTTGCTACAAGTGTCTATGAAGACAGCCACCTTGGTGCCCATCACTTCTGCTTGAAGGTTTGGGAAAATGGGAACTCTAATGGCAGATCCTCCCTTTACCTTCTCCTTGGACAACAAAGTATCTTTAAGACCTCATTCGAAGTTCTTATCTGAGGTGTCCTTTGAATTTCATATCAAGCAAACTATTCACCTTCCTTCCCCCACCCGCTACCCTAAGCCTCATCAGTCTACATAGGAGTCTAATTTTTATACACTAGATGTTAAGAGGAAATTAGCATTTTACTTGGACAGGATCAGGCCATTCCGGAAGAACCCTAGACCAGTGGTTCTCAACCAGCGGTCCAGGGCCCCCTACGGGGCCATGAGCAAGTTTCAAGGGGTCCACTGAGCAGGAGCAGTTTTAGACTTGCTGGGGCCCAGGGCAGAAAGCCTAAGCCCTGCCATGCAGGACTGAATCCCGGGGCAAAAGCAGAAGCCTGAGCAACTTAGCTTCATGGGGGCCCCTGTGGCTTGGGGCCCCAGGCAACTGCCCTGATTGCTACCCCTTAATGCCGGCCCTGGCTTTTATATATAGAAAACAGTTGTTGTGGCACAGGTGGGCCATGGAGTTTTTATAGCATGTTGGGAGGGGTGGGCTCAGAAGGAAAAAGGTTGAGAACCCCCTCCCTAGACTTTGTTTCTACTGCAGATCTAAGGGAGCCCTATCTCCACCTGGAGACTTTTTAAATGGATTTCTGGATGTATTATTGCCTATTATGATTTTGCTGAGGTTACACCTCCCCTAAGAGTGACTGCATGCTCTACTAGATCACACTCTACATCCGTAGCTCTACTCAATACATTCTGGTTGCTGAAATCTGCAGGGCTGCAACATGGTCCTCGGTGCACACATTTTCTGACCACTTCATCCTAATTGACTCTGCAAAATCAGATGGGGCAGTAGGCACATTCAGTAATGGACTCTGTTCTGAAACTCCCATCTCCTTAACGGGCTACTGCTACGGAGTCACCTAAATTGGAGCACCCCCAGGGACACTACTTGAAGAAGAAGATGGAGAGATTACTCACCTTTGCGGTCACTGGAGTTCTTCAAGATATGGTCCCTGTGGGTGCTCCGCTACCCACCCTTCTCACCTCTGCTTCAGAGCTGCCTCTGTGGGCTTTGCCGTACAGAAGGAACTGAGAACGATTTGTGTGCACACCCCAATATAGCCTAGGTATAGGGCACAAGGATGTGTAGGGTTCATGCCTGGGCAGAAAGGGCACTGCTACCAAAAATCTCTG
This sequence comes from Natator depressus, assembly GCF_965152275.1. Lineage (NCBI taxonomy): Eukaryota > Metazoa > Chordata > Testudines > Cheloniidae > Natator > Natator depressus. Next base: position 9,930,762 of record NC_134235.1, read on the forward strand.
ATCAGAGGTGCAGGGGCACATACACACCTGAAGTGGAGCACCCACAGGGAGACACATCCGGAAAAACTCCAGTTGCTGCAGAAGGTGAGTAACCTATCATCATACGCCATTTAAAAATAACGAATACTCTGTGGTTGGTCAAGATATACATTATACCTTGTAGTTATTTACATCAATGTAAAGAGATTATTCTGATCAGATAGCGTTTTAGACTCACTCTGCATAGGTGCAAAAGAGTAGACAATATTCAAGGCAGTGGAGAATCACGCCCAAAACAATCTGGTTATATGTCCTTACATGACAGTTGGTTCAGACCTACAGTAAAAGCCAGTTAAATGAATCCTCTTTTATTACAAAAACATTTTTCATTTAACAGCTATTGCTTTAACAGGCAGATTTTGTATTTAATGAGTAAACCTGCTTCCTCCTTTCTAGTAACAATGCGTCAGTTTGATCACCCCCACATTGTGAAGTTGATTGGAGTTATTACGGAAAACCCAGTCTGGATAATCATGGAGCTCTGTACACTAGGGGAGGTATGATAAATTCCCAAGTATCTTCTTTCTTCTTCCCTCTTATCTCACAGACACTTTCATATGGGATTGGGGAACTGCTTATTCAGTCTAATGGATTGGGTTCTAAATATTACACTCTAAGGCAAATTCATCAAACAAGTGAAGTCCGGGATCAAATCCAGCCATGGTGGAATTGGGCATAACTCCACTGAAGTCAAGGGAATTAGCCTGTTTACATCAGGGTTGATTTAGGCCATGGTTCTCAGAGATGCTTTGAATTGCTTCTATAATGTGAGAACTAATGTCTGTGTCAAGTAAGAGGTGCACATGGTGATATACAATAGAAAGAATGTTACTGTGAATTATTTAAAATGTATGTGCTTCAGACCGTGACATCTGGACACAAATGGTTCAGTTTAAAATATTGCGTAGAAGAGGTTTCACAGCTCCACTTCCTTAAATGATTATGGAGTATAGTTTAAAAAATAAGATTAAGAATATCCACTTTTTTGTCGTCTTTGTTGAGAGATACAGGAAAGCATATTATGCCCTTTTTGCTTTTTATTCCAAGAAAACTGAGTTCATTTGACTTGTCATGCAGTTACAGCACTAATAGTCATTGCTAAAGGCACCTGCCTTTCAACTGATTTATTAATATTTAGCACTGCCTAGGTAGGACCCTCATTGGTAGCAGCCTCCTACAATAACACTTATATGCACAGTTAATGTCATCGCAGTAATCGTAGTTTTGAATTTGTGATTATATTAGAATTTATTTAGTAAGGTTCTGTAAAGCCTTAATATGTTAGTGTGTCTGGAGGGTGACATTTTAAATAAGCTTTATAAACAACATTTGCAAAAATATGTATACCATGCTGTTTGACACTAAATGCTGGAGTAGCTTGCATTATGTGACAGGTTTCAGAGTAGCAGCCGTGTTAGTCTGTATTCGCAAAAAGAAAAGGAGTACTAGTGGCACCTTTAGAGACTAACCAATTTATTTGAGCATAAGCTCAAATCCGATGAAGTGAGCTGTAGCTCACGAAAGCTTAAGCTCAAATAAATTGGTTAGTCTCTAAGGTGCCACTAGTGCTCCTTTTCTTTTTGCATTATGTGAGTGTCTCATGAGGAAAACCATAGCAGAAAGATATCACAGTGGAATCATCCACATTTCTTAGCTAATCCTGAATGGCCTTTGTTGAGGTTTGCTTGGTGCTATTGTAAATGAGGCCATTGAGCAGGTTCAGACCTATGCAGCATTTTCATTAATACAGCACAACTATAGGTGATCTCTGCTACTTCATGAAGTTTCACCTACTGTAAGCAGTTTCTATCTGCAATTGTTTCGCCTCTGGTAATGCAGTTGATAGCATCTTCAGGAGTAGGGATCTTTTCACAGTACATTGTCGATGCACCTACATTTCTTTTTCTGAGTGTCCCTTTGTTTTTAATTCTAACTAATTTTCTCTGAATCAGACATTTCTGAAAGACTTCAGAGGTGAAGTAATTACATGGTTTATAATACAATATGAAAATACCTGAATAAAATAGATTAAACTATAGTTTGTTAGATTTGTCCAAAATGGGTATCGCAATTTATTTCCATTCCTTTATTCAGAGATACCACTTCTTCCCTTTAGTTCCCAAATCCTCCTTCTCAGCATACAACTTTCTTCTCAATCTTTATTTTAATCCTCTAAACAAAAGCCAGTGCTGCACTGTTGTGTTATAATTGCCTTTTACTAGACTTATTTTTCTAGACAATTTATGTCATGTTTTAGTTCCTCTGAGCTAAATCCAGGCCTCTAGTAAAATCTGTGCAATTATAGGCATAAAGTAATGCTGCCCAAGAAATATTGATTTGCCCTGTGTTCAGGCTGGCCCAGGTGTGGGTACAAAACCCATGCAGTTACCTGCTGAGACGGTTCATGCCAGCAATATGAGCAGTTCCCAAGGAGTGAACATGTGGAGAGGTTCAGAAGCACCTGACCCAAGTGGGCCCAGCAGTGTTTGAGCTCTTTGGCTTCAAGAGGAGACAGAAGTGGGGTGCAAAAATTGTATCCCACTTAACTACCTCTTGTCATACATTAAAGACAGCCTGAATTTAGCCCAAAGGGTGTGTGTTCTGTATGACAACTGCCTTTCTTTTCTATTCTAGTTTAAAGGGGAGGATTGTTTACTGTTAAATGTGTAAACCTCATTAGAGATTTCTCTCTCCTTTGGATTCATTTTTAATTTGTCATGACATCTCTCTCTTTTCTTCTTTTTTCCAAAAGCTGAGATCATTTTTGCAAGTAAGAAAATACAGTTTGGATCTGGCCTCTCTGATACTATATGCTTATCAGCTTAGCACAGCACTTGCCTACTTAGAGAGCAAAAGATTTGTACATAGGTAAGATTATATCTGTATGAAAACTTTCAATTTAAGGAAAAGGGTTCACAGATTATTAGACAAATATCTGGGCTGGCAGAGTTGCTGGATATTAGATATGTTCGCTAGAGGGAAATGTTTACAGCACAGATCAACGTTCTCTAATGGTTTCAACTATTTTCTTGATTTCCCCAATAAGAAAAGTGTGTCACATGTAGAACAGTATTTTGAGACTTTTAAAAAGCCACCTGTATGTGTGTTTACATCAGCTTCATGTTAGAACTTCATGAATTTTAGAGAATCCACTACAAAACCACATTTCTGACATAGACTACCAAGGGTGACACCTGCTGGGCCTCAGCTATATTGACTTGAAGTAAGTGCCTGATTTTAGGAAGAAGACTGTGGGTTACCAGCTGCTCTTTTGCTTTGCAATGCCGACATTTTTCAAAGCTGCAAGTCAGCTGTAATCTTCAAAATATGAAAAATCCTATCTGAGAGAGCAACAGGCTCATCCTGAATTAAAGAACAGGGAAAACAGAAATGTTTCTGTAATGGAAATACCTATGTTTAACAAACAAGTGAATTTTAAAAACACATACGAGAGAGGGGAATTTTAGTTTAAGTAAGTTGAACTTAGTTGTGTAGGACAAGAAACAGGCCATAAGTCCTTCATCTCTGGCACTGTTATATACAGCGAACAATTTTCTACATGCAAATTCCATGTATGCCAATTTGGACTTAAGCGTTTTATTTGTATAAATGTATAAATTGTGTATGTTTAAGTGGCATATTATCTTGTAAATGGCAGAGGCCAGTGAGGACACAGATAGGCAGTAGAATTTTGACCAAGTGGCTGTGACTATTAAAATCTCTATCAGCAAAAAATATGTCAAGGCAGCTGTCCTGGAAGCAGTGATTTTAATGGAAGAAAGCAGCTACCCCAAGCTGCCATTGGTTTTCACTCACCTGCTTCAGTGCTGAAAGCCAAAGCTCCTAACGTGCCCCAGGCATAACTAGCCCACTTGAATCCAAGGCCTGCAGTCCCATATAGGTAACTGCATGAGAAAACCTCCAGGCCTTGCCATGAGAACAATAGCCTCCCTGCAAATCCAAGCCCTTCCTGCAAAGAGCATGAGTTGATGCCTGCTTTACACGAAAGACATTACCCCAGTTCCCGACCTCTGCGATATCAAAGACTTTCCCTTCCCCCTGCTTCCCCAACTAATTCTATTCTAGCTGCTAAGACCTACCACCTAAATTTTTGATCCAGTGACTGTAAATACATGGACTCTGAAACCTGCATTTATTCAACAAATAGTGTGTGCCCATGCAATGTGATAATTGCTTGTGCAAATTGCTGGTTAACAAAAGGTAGAAATAACGCTGGTCCTGAAAGTGTCTCCACCCCTTTTCCCAGAGTGATGGTGAATGCAATAATAACTTTATCACATAAAAATGTAATTACTCATAAGGGCCATATTGTGACCTCAGTCTTTCTGTAAACTTCCCACTGTCATCAGTAGGCAATCCTGTTGGGTGTCATTGGTTGTGTACAACTCTAACTTTATATTCTTGGCCCAAACACCATCATAAAAAATTTAGTTTGGTTCGCTCCAGCATGTTAGTTGATACCTCTGGTCTGTAACAAAGGTTCTGTGTTTTTAAGAAAACCTGAATCTAAAAAACAGGTGACTACAAATGATAAATTTCTGGTTTGTTTGGCAGGGATATTGCTGCTAGAAATGTGCTGGTATCCTCCACAGACTGCGTGAAATTAGGAGACTTTGGTTTGTCCCGATATATGGAAGATAGTACTTACTATAAAGGTAAGGAGACTGTACTTAGTGGACCTAAACTACAGAGGCAGGTCAGCGAGCTGATTTGCCAGTCACAGGAATTGAGTGTGTGCTAAGGAGTTGAAAGGATCAAAACAATTAATTTAAGGAAATCTGGTTAATTACATAAAAATGCAAAGTAAAACAGTTTAACAGATGCCAATAAATTCACACACAGAGCTGTTTAAAAAAATCACATGGTTAAGTTAAATAGGTGAAAGACAGGAAATTCATTTATGGGTATAATTCCAGTTTGGGGGCGGCATTATACTGCTTTCTTTGCAACTCTTAGGACTTGTCTGCATGACCATTTAGTTCACAGCAAGCTGGAGTGTGAATCTACCCCTCACTAGCCTGCCAACACTAACTGCCCATGTGGACCCTGCTGATGCACACTAAGAGTTTGTTAATGTGCTTTAATCTGCTCCCATTTCAAAGCAGAGTAGATGAAAGCCCACTAACGAACTATTAGGGTGCATCAGCAGAGTCCACCCAGATGGTTGGGTCCACAGGGACAGTTAGTGCGCAGCCAGTGCAGGGTAGATTCACACCCCAGTTTGCAGCAAACTAAATGTTCATGTAGACAAGCCCTTAGAGTATCAAATATTATCTATGGTTTTGAAACTCATTTAACAAATACCCATATTCACACCACAGCCCAAGTACCTGAGGGTGAGTTCATGGGGACCTGCAAATTGTTTTCAGTGAGTTTGAGATAGGGACATTCATTACACACAAGGTTTGAAACATACATTTTTTTTCCCTTTGGGGTTTCCAAGACTGAAGATGACTGGCTTGAACTCTGATGTGATGCCCCACAATGCATGATATATAGCAGGGGTTTTCAAACTTCAGTGCACCGCGACCCACTTATGACAACAAAAATTACTTCATGACCCCAGGAGGGGGGACCGAAGCTTGAGCCCACTTGAGCTACACTGCCCCGGGTGGGGGAGGGAGCCAAAGCCCAAGCCCCACCGCTCTGGGCAGGGGGGCCAAAGCTGAAGCTCAAGAGCTTCAGCCCCAGGCAGGGGGCCTGTAACCTGAGCCGCACCACCCAGGGCTGAAGCCCTCGGGCTCTGGCTTCAGCCTTGGGCAGTGGGACTCGGGCTTCAGCCCCAGACCCCAGCAAGTCTAAGCCAGACCTGGGTCCTTTGGGGTCCCGATCCACAGTTTGAGAACCGCTGATATGTAGGGACCCTGACAGGAGAATACAATTTGTTTATAGAGGGTCAAGTAAGTAGCATTTTTAGTGATAGGGTGCACATTTAGGAACAATGTTTATAATTTTTTTTCTCTCTCAATATGTAAAAATATTTTAAATGTTTCTAAATTTGCAGCATACTTTAAAAGCTCCTTACCTGGCCCCTCCCCCCGTTCTCCAGTAGGGCTTCTGGTGTCTGTGATGTCCCATAATAATGTGAACAAAATACCTTCCTCTACTTTCTTACAAAGGTGAAAGGAGAAATTTACCTGAAACCATGAAATATTTGTTGCATTCTTTTAAATTGAACAAACAAGCAAACTTTTTCCTGGTTCAGTTAAAAAACAGTTGCTCCGTATGTGAGATTGTGTATGGCAGCTTCAAGCTTGGTACAAATAATTGCTAATTGTAGGAGTTTAAATACCTTCAGATAAAAAGCATTAACTTGAAACAGGAATGGAAAAGCTCATCCAATGTATGTACGTTTAGGGTATATCTGTGCAGCCTGTGGCAATGAGTCTGAGTCGAGGTTGACAGACTCAGGCTTCTGAGGCTCGTGCTACAGTTCTAAAAATAGCCATGTAGACATTGTGGCTCGGGATGGAGCTCGGGTTCTAAAGCCCACCCCTCCCTAAGCTTCAAAGCCCAAGCCACAACATCTACACCACTATTTTTAGCACTATAATGTTGATCGCTGTGTAGCTGTAGCCTTAGCAGCAAATCCTGCTCTTCCTTTTCAGTAACAGACGGCCCTGCCTCCAGTAAAACTACGGTAGTTCTGTTGCAAGGGAGATTGCAGATTTCCATGACCCCTGTAGGCGGGGTGAGGAACCCTCTGAAATGGTGCTGGAGGAGACTGTTCACAACACTGCAGGTCTACTAGCCATTATTTCTTCCTCACCTACTCACTCTTACAGGAAAGAAGGTGCAGGAGCCAAAGGGCAAGCACAGAGGTTTCTTACACAAAGCCTGACCAAGTTGTTTGCTGGAGCTAGGACTTGGCCCTAAATTATTTTATAGAGGAACATCTACATTGAAAGCTTATTAGCTAAAATAATGGCCTTTTCCTCTCATCTCCCCATAGCTTCCAAAGGAAAATTACCTATCAAATGGATGGCTCCAGAGTCAATCAACTTCCGACGTTTTACCTCAGCTAGTGATGTGTGGATGTTTGGTAAGTGAATATGGATGGTGGTTTTTCTCAGATGCACTGTTGGAGGAGAAGATAATTAATGGTTCCATTTTTATTAATGGAAACTGAACAATTTCCAGTTCCTCTCCATTGTTTGTTTTACATATCCCAAAATCAGACTTCTTACTGGGTACTTTATTATCTCTCCATGCTTTTTCATTCTGTACACCATGGGCCTGATTCTCATTTATCATAAGGCCCATTTTCACCACTCCTAACAGCTGCTCTTAAGGTAAATGAAAATGAGACCCATAGTCATAACAGGAATTTTTTTATCTTATTTTGTTTCTTTTTTGTCTTCTAGTATAATTGTGCTGGTGTTCCTTTATCCAGCTGTTTGCACTTTCTGCTTTCCTATTTTCACAACTTTTTCCTGTGCTGTGGGCTCCCTCAGTGAATGTCCTTGCTTTTGTCTCCTTCCTTTCCTAGTGTTCAGTTCACCCTTGCTCTGGGTATTTTTCCTCTGTTGTCTTACGCTGTTTCTACCCTTTAACATTAACTATGAAAGAGGAATTAGCAGGATATTTAAAGTGTTTTTGAATGTTTAAAAAAAGCCTGAAATTGAATTAAGGCCAGTCACTTCACAAGATTGGGCTGAGATCCAAATCTTGTCCTGGCTTTCTCTCCCTCCCACTCTTCGCTCACTCCAACCGTGGGTCCAACCGCTTTTGGTGCATATAAGCTCTCCTCATCCCTTTGTCTCCTGTCATCTTAGAAAAGACAAGAGGTTGAGTGAAAAGAGGAATTATAGGAATGCGTCCCATCTTCCATGATCCTGTCCCCTTCACTATGCAAACCATTCCTGTTTTTGCAGTAGTCTGATCTCCCAGTCTTGAATACTCAGCTCTGCAGACCAGACAAGCTGTGACAGGCAGAGAAAAGGCAAGCAGGGTATGAATAGCAGAAAGTTACAGGGGAAAAAATCAGCTTGTTCTCTTTAAAACAAAAGAGTTCTAAGTAATATAAAGCAAAACTGTATGTGATTTATCAAGATTAATGACTGTTTAGTTGAAAAAAGGAATCTCTAATTGCAAAATAAAGTATCTTTTCCATCTGGCATAGAACAGCAGTGCAGGTGGAGTACCCCAGCTGCTCATAGGCCCACAGGCTATCTCTTTCTCATTACACATGTAACATAGTTTCAACAGAAACTACATTTTGATACATAGTTTCGACAGAAAAAAGTTGAACAAACGCCGATAATAAAACACTGTCAAAGTATAAAAATACCACACACAAGTCAAAACAAGGCAATGGAAAATAGACACTGGGACAAGCATTATGAAAAAATGTAGATTTGAATATGAGCAACCAGTCTGACTTAGAAGAGATAAAAAGTAGTTAAATCTGAAGCCTTTCAAAGTTGTCTGCTTGCGATGAGTTAGATGCAAGTCATACTTCCTCATACTTAGACCTGATTAGTAATGCATGTAATTTTATAGACGCTACCTACTTAGAGATAGAGTTAACATAGCTCAGTATTCTTTTCTGTGGTCAGCACGTAGGTAATGTGATGATAGGTCCTATATAAAAAAGATAGATTAGCCAGCTATATTTCTCAGCCAAGAGTGGGTTGTGTTTGGTGGTTGTGTGTACTGGACAAAGTGCATTGGAAACTTCGTTAAACTTCTAATACATGGTAATTACTAAACATGGCTATTCTGGAGAAAGGACTGTTCATTTTGCCCCCTAGCGCTGCACTTCAGTAGCAACTCCATTGTCTTAAGCTTTAACGTGGAGTTTGTTGTTCAAGAACACAGATTTTGGTTGTTCGCTCACTTTAGGAAGTTTCTTGCTTTTTGTTTCCAGGTGTATGTATGTGGGAAATTTTAATGCATGGAGTAAAGCCCTTCCAAGGAGTGAAGAACAATGATGTGATTGGTCGAATTGAGAATGGTGAACGGTTACCAATGCCTCCAAACTGCCCTCCTACTCTCTACAGCCTTATGACCAAGTGCTGGGCATATGACCCCAGCAGACGACCCAGGTTTACTGAACTTAAAGCACAGCTCAGGTAGGGTGGCCTTTTTTAATTATTATTTCTTTGATTAGAAATGTGATTTGATTGTGTCTTTCATACAATCGTTTTCTTTCCAAGGAAAGTACAATGCCTAGTGTGCTAGGCTAGTGCCTTGAAAGGACTGAGTTGCTGTTACAATGTTGTAAATCTAGACTGTCTCCACTTAAATCAGAGGAATTACACTTGACGCTAAATCCAGTGTAATTGAGATCCAAACCCGGCCCCCCAAAGGCTGTATTAAGAGTGTGTTTATAGGCATAGGTAGGTATGTTAGGGGTCCTCAGAGTTAGAGGTGGAAAGAACTTGCTAGATCATATAATCCATCTCTCTTAAGGCAGTACAGAAATTTCACGTTTCTTTTAATTACCCTGCTCACAGTTTTCAGACTTGAGTGCCTTGAGTTTGGCATCTAGGGGGGAAATTTTCAAAACTACCTAAGGAATTTTGAAGCGCAAGTTCCCCTGAAAGTCACTGGGATTTGTGCTCCTAAACCCCAAGGACCTTGAAGGTGTCCACCCTCAATACATAGGTAGGCTCCTAAATAAAAGTGGCCTGATTGTCAGAGGCACAGAAGGCCCACAGTTCAACCTGTTGAAGTCAATGGGAGCTGCTGGTGCTCAACACCTCTGAAAATAGGTATCTGTTATTTAGGAATTTGCGGGGCGGAAATGTAATTATATGCCTAATTTTAAGGCACCCAAGTTTGAAAATTTTGGCTCCAGTTTATTAAAGATTGATATCTGCAGCTACATAACATCAGTAAGTAAAATATCCTTGAAATTAGAAGTAGACTGGAATTCTGATATGAAATCCTAGAATCTCCTCATAAGGTAGACCATTGTAGCAATCCATTATTAATGATTCTATTATCAATAAAGCATCCAGATCTGAATGCACCAGTGTTGGTGACACTGTGGTCTTCCACAGAGTTAAACAGAAATTAGGCACAATACCAAGGAAAAACAGGTATTCCTTATGAAAAATGGGGGCAAAAAAAAAAAAGAGTCCAAAAAGGAATAGCTGGTGAAAAGGGGGGTAAACAGCCAATTACATACCTTCCTGAGTATGTAAGTCTTGCATTGACTGGAAGACATTCCCAAGAGACTTGTGCAGACATCCTCAGCTGTATCCCAGCATTTATCCCTTACATTCTCATTTAGTTCTGTCTGTATTTTTATTTGGTGTATATGTGGCGCTTGTTGGGGGCACCCAGAGTTGAGACACCTCGCTACCACCTGCCCTGAGTCTGAGGAAGCCTGATCTGTGCCTCCTGGGGGTCAGCTGTCCAACATCCATGTTATGGATTTACAATTAATGCAAATGAACATGGGTTTATAGAAAATAGAGCCTGTCAAACTAACTGGATATTTTTTTATGAGATTACTAATTGGGTTGATACAGGTGATAATGTGGATGTGTAATATACTTAAATTTTTGTATGCAGTTTGATTTGATACCACATGCCATTTTGATTTAAAAAATTAAAATGGTATAAAATTAACATGGCCCATGTTAAATGGATTAGAAACTGGCTAACTGATAGGTCTCAAAAGGTAATTGTAAACAAGGAATTGTCAGCAAGCAGGTGTTTCCAGTGAGAACCCTTAGGGATCAGGTTTTTGGCCTTACACTACTTAACATTTTTATCAGTGACCTAGAAGAAAACATAAAATTATCACTGATTAACCTTTGTAGATTACACAAAAATTGGGGGAGGCGAACAGTATGTGTGTTAATATGGCTAAATGTAAATGTATCATCTAGGAACAAAGAATGTAGGCCATGCATACAGAATGGAGGACTCTGTCCTGGAGAGCAATGACTCTGAAAAAAATTTGGGGGTCATGGTTGATAATCAACTGAACATGAGCTCCCCTGGTGATGCTGTGGCCAAAAGAGCTAATGTGATCCTGGGGTGCATAAATAGGAGACCCTCTAGTAGGAGTAGAGGAATTATTTTACTTCTATGTTTGCTGCTGGTGTGACCACTGCTGGAATGCTGTGTCCCATTCTGGTGTGCACAGTTCAAGAACGATGTTCATAAATTGGAGAAGGTTCAGAGAAGTGCCAAGAGAATGATTAAAGGATTTGAAAACATGCCTTATAGCAATAGACTTAAAGAGCTCAATCTATTTAGATTAACAGAGAAGGTTAGGGGTGACTTGATTCCAGTCTATAAATATCTACATGGGGAACAAATATTTAATAATAGGGCCTTCAATCTAGCATAGAAAGGAATACAGCAATCCAGTGGCTGGAAGTTGAAGCTAGACAAATTCAAACTGGAAATAAGGTGTATATTTTTGGCGGTGTGAGTAATTAACCCTCAGACTGGAGGACAAGTGCTAGTAATAATAATAGGGCTCAGATTTTCCTAGATGCGATAGCTGATGGATTCCTTCACCAAGTAGTTGCTGAACCAACAAGAGGGGATGTCGTTTTAGCTTTGGTTTTGGTGAGTAGTGAGGACCTCAAAGAAGAAATGGTTGTAGGGGACAACCTTGGTTCAAGTGATCATGAGCTAATTCAGTTCAAACTGAATGGAAGGATAAACAAAAATAAATCTGTGACTAGGGTTTCTGATTTCAAAAGGGCTGACTTTCAAAAATTAAGGAAATTAGTTAGGGAAGTGGATTGGACTGAAGAATTTATGGATCTAAAGGCAGAGGAGGCCTGGGATTACTTCAAGTCAAAGCTGCAGAAGCTATCAGAAGCCTGCATCCCAAGAAAGGGGACAAAATTCATAGGCAGGAGTTGTAGACCAAGCTGGATGAGCAAGCATCTCAGAGAGGTTGTTAAGAAAAAGCAGAAAGCCTACAAGGAGTAGAAGATGGGAGGGATCAGCAAGGAAAGCAAGGACCTTATTGAGGTCAGAACATGTAAGGATAAAGTGAGAAAGGATAAAAGTCAAGTAGAGTTGGACCTTGCAAAGGGAATTAAAACCAAAAGTAAAAGGTTCTATAGCCATATAAATAATAAGAAAAAAAAAAAGAAGTGGGACCACTAAACACTGAGGATGGAGTGGAGGTTAAGGATAATCTAGGCATGGCCCAATATCTAAGCAAATACTTTGCCTCAGTCTTTAATGAGGCTAATGAGGATCTTAGAGATAATGGTAGCATGGCAAATGGGAATGAGGATATGGAGGTAGATATTACCATATCCGAGGTAGAAGCAAAACTCGAACAGCTTAATGGGACTAAATCAGGGAGGGGCCCAGATAATCTTCATCCAAGATTATTAAAGGAACTGGCACATGAAATTGCAAGCCCATTAGCAAGTGTTTTTAATGAATCTGTAAACTCGGGTTGTACCGTATGACTGGAGAATTGCTAACATAGTTCCTATTTTTAAGAAAGGAAAAAAAAGTGATCCGGGTAACTACAGGCCTGTTAGTTTGACATTTGTAGTATGCACGGTCTTGGAAAAAATTTTGAAGGAGAAAGTAGTTAAGGACATTGAGGTCAATGGTAATTGGGACAAAATACATCATGGTTTTACAAAACGTAGATCATGCCAAACCAACCTGATCTCCTCCTTTGAGAAAGTAACAGATTTTTTAGACAAAGGAAATGCAGTGGATCTAATTTACCTAGATTTCAGTAAGGCGTTTGATACGGTGCCACATGGGGAATTATTGGAAAATAATTGGAAAATTGAAAGGTTAAATTGGAAAAGCTGGGGATCAATATGAAAATTGAAAGGTGGATAAGGAATTGGTTAAAGGGGAGACTACAGTGGGTCATACTGAAAGGTGAACTGTCAGGCTGGAGGGAGATTACCAGTGGAGTTCCTCAGGGATTGGTTTTGGGACCAATCTTATTTAATCTTTTTATTACTGACCTCGGCACAAAAAGTGGATGTGTTTGCACATGACACGAAGCTGTGTGGTATTGCCAATTCAGAGAAGGACCAGGATATCATACAGGAGGATCTGGATGACCTTGTAATCTGGAGTAATAGTAATAGGATGAAATTTAAGAGTGAGAAGTGTAAGGTCATGCATTTAGAGATTAATAACAAGAATTTTAGTTATAAGCTGGGGATGCATCAATTGGAAGTAATAGAGGAGGAGAAGTACCTTGGAATATTGGTTGACCACAGGATGACTATGAGCCACCAATGTGATCTCGCCATGAAAAAAGCTAATGTGGTCTTGGGATACATCAGGTGAGGTATTTCCAGTAGAGATAAGGAGGTGTTAGTACCATTATACAAGGCACTGGTGAGACCTCATCTGGAATACTGGGTGCAGTTCTGGTCTCCCATGTTTAAGAAGGATGAATTCAAACTGGAACAGGTACAGAGAAGGGCTACTAGGATGATCCGAGGAATGGAAAACCTGTCTTATGAAAGGAGACTCAAAGAACTTGGCTTGTTTAGCCTAACCAAAAGAAGGCTGAGGGGAGATATGATTGCTCTCTATAAATATATCAGAGGGATAAATACCATGGAGGGAGAGGAATTATTTAAGCTCAGTACCAATGTGGACACAAGAACAAATGGATATAAACTGGTCATCAGGAAGTTTAGACTTGAAATTAGATGAAGGTTTCTGACCATCAGAGGAGTGAAGTTCTGAAACAGCCTTCCAAGGGAAGCAGTGGGGGCAAAAGACCTGTCTGGCTTCAACATTCAGCTCGATAAGTTTATGGAGGAGATGGTATGATCGGATAACATGATTTTGTCAATTAATTGATCTTTAACTATTTATGTTCAGTAGGCCCAATGGCCTGTGATGGGATGTTAGATGGGGTGGGTTCTGAGTTACTGCAGAGAATTCTTTCCTGGGTATCTGGCTGGTGAATCTTGCCCACATGCTCAGGGTTCAGCTGATCGCCATATTTGGGGTCGGGAAGGAATTTCCCTCCAGGGCAGATTGAAGAGGCCCTGGGGGTTTTTCGCCTTCCTCTGTAGCATGGGGCAGAGGTCACTTGCTGGAGGATTCTCTGCACCTTGAAGTCTTTAAACCATGATTTGAGGACTTCAATAGCTCAGACATAGGTGAGAGGTTTATTGCAGGAGTCGGTGGGTGAGATTCTATGGCCTGCATTGTGCAGGAGGTCAGACTACATGATCATAATGGTCCCTTCTGACCTTCATGTCTATGAGAACAATTTATGAAGGGTCATAGTGGATTCTCCATCACTGACAATTTTTAAATCAAGAATGGATGTTTTTCTTTAAAATATGCTCTAGGAATTATTTTGGGGAAGTTCTCTGGCCGGTGTTACACAAGAGGTTGGACTAACTGATTGCAATTGTCCCTTCTGGCCTTGGAATATTTAAATTTATGAACTCCACTGGCCACAGGATACACAAGTACTCCCCTCTAGACCTCGCAGACCCCACTGTCTCTCTAGAGGTTAGTGACAGGCAAACTCCAATCTTCGAGCCCCTCCCCCCCCCCGGAGTGTCTAGCCCCTGGTCCACTGGATGCTTGCAATATTCACAGATTCACTGCTTCCAAAGAAACACTAAACCCCAGCTTGCCAATTCCACCTCAGATCACCTCTCTGCTGAATGCACAGCACTTAGTTACGTTTATAGTGAAATCAAGTATACATTTTGATTGAGTATACAATTTTCAAGTATACATTTTGATTGATTTGATTGATTGAGGGACCGAATGGCTAGGCAGCAGTTCTGCGGAAAAGGACCTAGGGGTGACAGTGGACGAGAAGCTGGATATGAGTCAACAGTGTGCCCTTGTTGCCAAGAAGGCCAATGGCATTTTGGGATGTATAAGTAGGGGCATAGCCAGCAGATCGAGGGATGTGATCGTTCCCCTCTATTCGACACTGGTGAGGCCTCATCTGGAGTACTGTGTCCAGTTTTGGGCCCCACACTACAAGAAGGATGTGGATAAATTGGAGAGAGTCCAGCGAAGGGCAACAAAAATGATTAGGGGTCTAGAGCACATGACTTATGAGGAGAGGCTGAGGGAACTGGGATTGTTTAGTCTGCAGAAGAGAAGAAAGAGGGGGGATTTGATAGCTGCTTTCAACTACCTGAAAGGGGGTTCCAAAGAGGATGGCTCTAGACTGTTCTCAATGGTAGCAGATGACAGAACGAGGAGTAATGGTCTCAAGTTGCAATGGGGGAGGTTTAGATTGGATATTAGGAAAAACTTTTTCACTAAGAGGGTGGTGAAACACTGGAATGCGTTACCTAGGGAGGTGGTAGAATCTCCTTCCTTAGAGGTTTTTAAGGTCAGGCTTGACAAAGCCCTGGCTGGGATGATTTAACTGGGAATTGGTCCTGCTTCGAGCAGGGGGTTGGACTAGATGACCTTCTGGGGTCCCTTCCAACCCTGATATTCTATGATTCTATGATTCATTTAATAAAGCGAAGAGAGTTAAGTGACAGCAAGTAGAAGTATTGGAAACAAATGGTTACAAATAAAATCATAGTATGCATTCTAGAGCCTAGACTTAGTTAGCTAGATAGTCTCATCTCTTGTAGAGTTTGGCTCTCCCAAAATCCTTGCAGCACTTTACAACCTCGTTTGGCTGTAGCCCTCCTTTCATGAGACAGACTTTAGGTAGCAGTCTTAAAGCCATCCTTTGGAGAACTATTATGCATATATCTGACCCAGGGGATCCCTGTAACATCCTCTGCATCCCCTCTGCCAGTTGGCACCAACAGGTGCTTGGGTCACATATACTCTCTTGAGTTTGATAAAGCCGTAATAATTATTTTCCCTCAGATACAAGCTGTGCTTATAATTCCAGCTACAAAGTTAACTGTCTGTGGCCTTTGGCTAATCGCTTAACCACCCTGTATTTCACTTTCTCCATCTGTCAAATGGGGATGATACTTCTGGTATATTAATGGGATTTTGTAAGGATAAATTTTATGTTTGTAAAGCTCTTTGTGATTCTCTGATGCATCATGAGAGGGATGTTTATTAGTATAATAAGAAAATTCATTATCCTATTTATGATACATACTGAGAACCCATTTACAGTGTAGTCTGCTTTGTTTTCCTGAGTCAAGATAAACTTGGAAACCAAATTTGATTTTTCAAGAACTTTATTTCATTTATCTTTACAATATTTTTACTTCTAAAACCTTTCACTAATATACCACTGCATGCAAAAGAATAAGTATGTAGCAGAGTGATACTTATATATATGTAAATCTTGCCAAAATATTTGCAAAGATTCTATTAAATTGATCCAAAACATCCTGTCTAAAACTTTATATATTCAAATTAGCTCTACAAATCTGAGAACTTCTGGTGAATAATTCAATGCTGGATAATTTAGTGTTGCTTTTCTTCTCAACTCCAAGTTCTGTTTTGTGGTGTATTTTATTTTCATAATCCAGCTTTTGCAAGCACTGAAAAGTTAAAAGAAAAGGAGGACTTGTGGCACCTTAGAGACTAACAAATTTATTTGAGCATAAGCTTTCGTGAGCTACAGCTCACTTCATCGGATGAAAAGTTAGGAAAGCATAGATTGGGGTGAAACATTAGCAATTAAAATATAAGCTATGCTGAATTCTAATATAAATTATGAATACCTCCCCTTAGCTAAATGGAGAACTTTTGTCCTGATCTCTGTAATATTTTAATAGCACAGAATAGTATGGGTTTCTCTTCTACTCTGTTTTTGTATAAAGACATTGTCTGTGTTTAAGTAACCACTTTTTTCTTGAAATATCCCACTATTGCCCTACTGCTGGTGCAGCTCCATTGGTGGAAGACCTGTGTAAACTACCTGCCAGTGCTTGAACCGTTGTATTGTCAAACCCTGCTTACAGCAGATCAAGACAAATAAAAATACCAGCAGCTGCCAGTTACTCCTGGGGAAATTCTGTGCCACTGCACAATATGCAGAATTTTGCAGAAATTAATGTTTTTTTCACATGATTTCCTTTCCTCTACAGAAATGGGCTGCAGTGCTGCTTGCCGCCACTGGGGGCCACTGGACCAGGCAGAGCCCAGCTCACACACAGAAGACACTGCGGGGGGGAGGAAAGAGTTACTAGCAGCTGCAGTTCCCTGCATGCCCTGAGGGAAGGAGACGGTGGCGTGCAGGAAACTCCACGTAAGCCTGGGACCCAGAAGCAGGCTGTTTCTCCTTCTGGATCCCAGGCTTAGGGGGACGGGTATCTGGGCTGGGGGGGAGGCCACGGCTGGGTTCTGGGAGGGAGGAGATGGACGTCTGGTCTCTGGGGGGCCACGGCTGGACTCTGGGGTAGGGTTGCCAACTTTCTAATCACACAAAACCGAACACCTCGGCCCCGCCCCTTCTCTGAGGCCCCGCCCCTGCTCGCTCCATCCCCTTTCCCTCCATTGCTTGCTCTCCCCCACCCTCACTCATTTTCGCCAAGCTGGGGGCGGGATTGGGGTGCAGGAGGTGGCTGAGGGCTCTGACTGGGGGTGCAGGCTCTGGGGTGGGGCCAGCAATGAGGGGTTTGGGGTGTGGGAGAGGGCTCCGGGCTGGGACAGGGTGTTGGGGGGACTCTAGCTGGGGAGGTAGGCTCGGGGTGGGGCTGGTGATGAGGGGCTTGGGTTGAAGGAGTGGGGTCTGGGCTGGGGCTGAGGGGTTCGGCGTGTGGGAGGGGGTGCGGGCTCCAGCTGGGGGTGTGGACTCTGGGGTGGGGCTGGGGATGAGGGGTTTGGGGTGAAGGATGGGGTTCTGGACTGGGGCAGGTGGTTGGGGTGCAGGGCGAGTGAGGGCTTCGGCTGGGCGTGTGGACTCTGGGTGGGGCCGGAAATGGGAGGTTTGGAGTACAGGAGGGGGTCTGAGGCAGGGGGGTTGCTGTTGGGGAGCAGGGTGCGGGAGGGAGTTTGGATGTGGGAGGGGACGTGAGGTTGTGGTGTGGGAGAGAGTTTGAGGTGTGGGGTCCCAGTGGCACTTACCGTGGCTCCCAGGAAGTGGCTGCCAGGTCCCTGCAGCCCCTAGATGCATGGGCAGGAAGGGAGGAGCCACGTGCTGCCCTCACACCCGCAGGCGTCACCCCCGCAGCTCCCATTGGTCACAGTTCCCAGTCAGTGAGAGCTGCGGAGCTGGCACAAGGGGGCAGCACACAGAGCCTCCCTGGCCTCCCATGCATCTAGGGGTTGCAGGAACCTGACAGCCACTTCCAGGAGCTACACACACCTAGGGTAGGTAACACCTAGGTGTTACCATACACACACCTAGAGCAGACAGGGAGCCTGCTGCACCACCAACTGGACTTTTAATGGCCCCCGACCATTAAAGCCACCAGGGTCCCTTTTCAACCCAGGGTTCTGGTCGAAAACCACACACCTCACGACCCTACTCGGGGAGGGGGGTGTGTGGCGGCATGTCTGGGATGTGGGGGCCACGGTGGGCTCTGCAGGGGAGATGGTGCGGTATCTGGGCTGCGGGGGGCCCTCACGTCTGGGCTCAGCGGGGGAGGGGGTTCGAGTGTATTGGCTGCGGGGGCCTCGCATCTAGACTTGGAGGAGGGGCTGTGGGTGTCTGGCCCCCCAGCTGGGCTCCTGGGGGTGGGGGCAGCGGAGAAACAGGAACTGGGTTGTCATAGGGGTTTCTTCAATGCCCTACTCCTGGCGGAATTTTGTGTGTCTCTATTGTTACAGACATATTTGCTGACAGATATTTGGAAATAAATTACCAAAATAATTGAAACTGGGGTGATTATGTAGTGTTATTTTGACAAATAAAATTTGCAGAATTTTAAAATATTGCGTGCAGAATTCCCCCAGGGGTAGCCAATGGACTAACTACAGTAGCACTCCTGTTGTTACTGTCACAGTGCACAAAAGTGCACCACTGGTTTTATATAACTGGTAGACAAATATAGCCGTTGCCCCAAGGAGCTTACAGTCATAATATTATATGAGTGGGCATTCACAGTAGAGAAAGGAGGGGATGTGGTGCTGATAGTACTGATGAACCAGAATTACAGCAAGGAGATAACACAAGAAGATAACATGGTTACACAGTTTAGGTATATGTATTAAATTGTATTGTTGACAACTTCTTGTCAATGTGAATGAGACCTGAGTCTTAAATGATGTGAGCAAAGAGAAGGCAATGGTCTGGTAGACCAGAATTGAGAGTATATCCCTTGGGTAAGGGGAGAAGTGAAGCTGGCCAAGACTAACAGGAACTGTGAAAGTGGGGATTTAGGAAGTGACACTGAACTACAGGAAGTGAGAAGTCAGTAGAGCTCATGAAAACATGGGGAAAGGAGGAGAAATTAAAGACCAGGGCAGAGGAAAGGTGCCAGAGGATAAACTGCAGCTATGATGGAGATTAAATTGAGAAGAGAGAGTTGTGGAGTTGAAGTCTGCTGCTCTGCCAGGGCTGAGCAATGTGAAGCAGCCAGTAGGGGGAAAGATCTCTCTTGCAGCTCCAGAATTGATGATCTTTGGCTGCTGGCAGATCAGCAATTGACTGAGGAGTCGCCCTTCAGCTGCACAAGGGTCCCTAGAGCTGCTTTGCACTCCACAAAGACAATGCCAACCTCAGCATTAAGGTTGCTGATTTCCTTACAGTGACACAATCTCAGCCAATTAGAGAAGATCATGTTTCAAAACTCATTCCCATGAACTTGCAAAAACAAGCCATTTCCCTGTTGGCTCTTTGTGTATGTGCTCTTGCTGCTCTCTTCTGGATACCTTCCAGATTAGCTTTTGAAGCTGAGGGCCATGTTAGTTCTATACTCTGGAGCCAATGTTATAGTGACACCGTGTTCCTCTTTATTTTGATGAAGTCTACTGCTTTGTGAAGAAAATACTTTTCTTCTCTTGCATCTGAAATAGCCCTGGTTATAAGCTACACATGCACACCACGTGCCCGAAGCCAGAGAATTTGAAAGTAGTCTCTGTCCGTCCACACATGCACCCTGGCTCACCTCATGCCTTCAACCAAGGAGGTAAAAGTCAGGGTGGACCAACAATCTCTCCAGTTCCTTCTCACTGCCACATGGTCTGGGTTGGAACCTTCAGTGTCTGCAGCTTTGGCTTCATTCTAAAAAATAAGAATCATCTAGTTTGTAAATAATTTAACAGTTTTAATAGTTTGTACCATTTAGCATTAGATCAGTGGTTCTCAAAGCCAATCCGCCGCTTGTTCAGGGAAAGCCCCAGCACCCCGGACTGGTTTGTTTACCTGCCATGTCCGCAGGTTCGTCCGATTGTGGCTACCACTGGCCGCGGTTCGCTGCTCCAGGCCAATGGGGGCTGCGGGAAGCGGCACGGGCCAAGGGACGTACTGGCTCCCCTTCCCGCAGCCCCCATTGGCCTGGAGCGGCGAACCGCGGCCAGTGGGAGCTGCAATCAGCCGAACCTGCTGATGCGGCAGGTAAACAAACCGGTCTGGTACGCCAGGGGCTTTCCCTGAACAAGCGGCGGACCGGCTTTGAGAACCACTGCATTAGATTATTCTCCCTGAGGGGACCCTCTCTTCCCCCCATACCCTGTTTAGGTAGCAAGCTACACCCTGGACTTTGAGCTTCAAATTCTGTGCTTCCTGCCTGCAATCCTTCTCAGTCAATGATGACTACCAGCGCTGCCTGTACTGCCTTGGGGAATCTCACATTGCGGCAAGATGCAGTATCTGCCCATCGTTCCCCAGCCATACTGAAGAAGGGCAGGAATTTCATCTCTGCAAATACTTAATGGAGAAGGCCATAAGGCCCCAGTCAGACCCAGGCCAGGGAACCCCTCTGTGTGTCGGCCTGATTCAGCAAGGAATGTACCTCCTGCTGTAACATCTGACTCTGGCGTGGGGAATCTGCCCGCACAAACCTCATGGTGGAGTGTTGTCAGGAAGGTGAGATGCACTCTCATAAGCATGAGACTAAGTGTTCCTCAAAGTCCACTTCAGAGAAATCAAACTAATCCAGCCAATGCGAATCTAGGCTTAAGTACCGAAGACAAGGGGAAGCAGCGCATTTCTGGAGAAGGATCTAGAAGTCACAGTGGCATTAAAAAGGCAAAAAGAAAAGCAACAGGGCAGTCTGCAAAATATCTTCGATTCCTGTATACAACTGTAAGGAGTATGAACTGGAAGTCGTGAAATTATGAAGAAAATTATGACTTAATTGGCATAACAGAGACTTGGTGGGACAACTCCCATGATTGGCGTACCAGCATTGAAGGATCTAGCTTGTTCCAAAAGGATAGGTATGGGGAAAAAGGAGGAGGTGTTGTGCTGTACGTCAAGAATGTATACACTTTTTCCGAGGTCTGAGGGGAAGTGAGCGACAGACCTACTGGGAGTCTCTGAGGGAGAATAACAAGGGAAAAAAACTATAGAGATGTTACAATAGGGGGGTCTATTAAAGACCACCAAATCAGAAAGAGGAAGTGGATGAGTCATTCTACAAGCATGTAACAAGATTAGTTAACATGCGTGAGCTAGTATTAGTGCGGGGTTTTAACTTCCCTGATATCTGCTGGAAGACTTTTGCAGCAAAACATAATATGTCCTGTAAATTCTTAGCATGTGTAGGGGAGAGCTTTCTGTTTCAACAACTGTTTTCCTCCATTTTGGATCTGGTTTTGACCAACAGGGATGAATTAGTTGTGAACGTAAAGGTGGTTGGAAACTTGGGAGGAAGTGATCATGATCTGATAGAATTCAAGATCCTTTGGAAAGGAGGACATGAGGACAGCAAAACCAGGACGCTGGATTTCAGAAAGGTAGATGTCAATGGACTCAGAGAAATAGTAGGCAAGGTCCAATGGAAAGACCAATGAGGAAGAAAAGGAGTCAAAGGGAACTGGCAGTTCTTAAAAGATGTAATACTAGAGCTATTCCGACACAGAGGTAAGATGAGAAAAGCTACAGGAGGCCAATGTGGCTGCACAAGTTGCTTTTTAGCTATCTAAAAACCAAAGGGGATACATTCAGGAAGTGGAAGGAGGGACATGTCACCAAAGAAGTATACATGGGAATGGCATGAGCGTGTACAGATCAAATCAGGAAGGCCAAGGCAAAGAATGAGTTACAGCTGCCAGAAATGTTAGAGACAACAAGAAGGGGTTCTTCAAATGTGTCAGACAAAAAAGAAGGATCAAGGACAGTACGGGTCCGCTGCTCAGTAGAGAAGGTGAGCTGGTAACCGAAGATGATACGAAGGCACAGCTGCTCAATACCTACTTTGCTTCAGTCTTGTCAGAAAAAATAACATGTTCAGATGACTAGCAAAGTTACCATAGACAATAAAGGGGAAGTGATGCAGATAAGTAAAGAACACTTCAGAAATCTTTGGACTAATTTGAATGTATTAAATCAGCAGGCCCTGATGCTATTCACCTGACGGTACTGAAGGAATTAGCTGAAGAAATCTCAGAGCCACTGGCAATAATATTTACAAACTTATGGATGAGAGGAGAGGTCCTAGAAGACTGGAGAAGGGCTAATGCAGTGCCCGTCTTTGAAAAGGGGGAAAAGGAGGAGTCGAGGAATTATAGACCAGTCAGCCTGACTTCAATACCTGGGAAGCTAGTAGAGCAATGTATAAAATATTCAATTTGAGAATACCTGGAGGATGAAGG
Organism: Natator depressus; assembly: GCF_965152275.1. NCBI lineage: Eukaryota > Metazoa > Chordata > Testudines > Cheloniidae > Natator > Natator depressus. The sequence continues at coordinate 9,953,409 of NC_134235.1, forward strand.
GGTGATCACTAGCAGCGAGCATGGATTTACTAAGACCAAATCACACTAAACCAGCTTGATTCCTTCTTTGACAGGGTAACTGATTTGTTGGATAGCAGGAATGCAGTGGACATAATATTCCTGCAAAAAGAACAGGAGTACTTGTGGCACCTTAGAGACTAACAAATTTATTTGAGCATAAGCTTTCGTGGGCTACAGTTCACTTCATCGGATGCATGCAGTGGAAAATACAGTAGGACGATTTTATATGCACAGAGAACATGAAACAATAGGTGTTACCATACACACTATAACAAGAGTGATCAGTTAAGGTGAGGTATTACCAGCAGGAGAGAAAAAAAACCTTTTGTAGTGATAATCAAGATGGGCCATTTCCAGCAGTTGACAAGAACGTGTGAGGAACAGTAGGGGGAGAATAAACATGGGGAAATAGTTTTACTTTGTGTAATGACACATCCACTCCCAGTCTTTATTCAAGCCTAATTTAATGGTGTCCAGTTTGCAAATTAATTCCAATTCAGCAGTCTCTCGTTGGAGTCTGTTTTTGAAGTTTTTTTGTTGTAATATTGTGACTTTTAGGTCTCTAATCTAGTGACCAGAGAGATTGAAGTGTTCTCCGGCTGGTTTTTGAATGTTATAATTCTTGACGTCTGATTTGTGTCCATTTATTCTTTTACGTAGAGACTGTCTGGTTTGGCCAATGTACAGGGCAGAGGGGCATTGCTGGCACATGGCATATATCACATCAGCCACGCTATCAGAGACTCGTTCACCTGCACATCTACCAATGTGATATAAAAGAATAAATGGACTCAAATCAGACGTCAAGAATTATAACATGTACATACCAGCAAGATTGCCGCCATCATCCCCAGCTGAAGCAGTGACTTCTACATCCCCTTCTCCCCACCCCCCAACCTCCCAATGACTAGAGCCCTGCATGGATACAAAATTTATATCCACATCTGCAGATATAAATTTGGTATCCACACAGGGCTCTACCAGTGATTTCAGGTAGTTCCAGAACTGTCTCTGCAGAGTTGTTGGAGAGCTTCAGATTCCGCTTGAGATCCTAGCACAAACTTGTAGACATCTTGCACACTTCCGGATCCAACAGAATAGCTTTCCCCATTAATGAAGCCACACTGGAGCCAGCTAGGACAATTGCCACCTGCACTCCTACCCCCAAAGGGGTGAGGAAGCTTTATTATGTGCAGGCTAAGGGTATGGAATTTTTGTTTTTTCACTCTGCTCCCACTTCACTGGTGGTCCATGCCATTTCTGAAAGAGCTAGACGACAACATCCCTGGTCTTCTCCTGCTGACAAAGAGGGCAAACACTTGGATCTACTGGGAAGAGAGATCTTCTCCATCATCCAGCCTCCAGTTCAGGATAGCCAGTTACCAGGTGCTACTGTCTAAATACCATTTCCTAAACTATACCAAGTTTCCAGAGTTTACTGACAGCCTTCCGCAACAAGACAGAGCACATTTTAAAGCTCTGATAGACGAGGGCAAACTGATAGCGAGGACTGGCCTCCAATCTGCAGTTGTTATGTAGGCTTTCTCTTTCTCCCTGGACAGGACCATCATTCTGGATGCATCCCTATTAGGTGGGGCAGCCCACATGAACAGTCACACAGCACAGGGTGTTTGGACATCTTGAGAGGCCAGGATGCATATCAGTGTCATGGAGTTGTGAGCAGTACAGAAAGCATATGAGTCCTTTCTTCAATTCATCCATTCTCACCATGTCCTTACAATGTCCGACAATGTTACACGACTGTCTCCAATAATAGAAAGGACTCTATTAGAAAATGTTATTTAGCTAAATGGAAGCACTTCTCTTCTTGGGCACAACAAAGAGGCATTCTTCCTGAGACTACAGATATTCCTCTCATCTTGGACTATATCCTATCTTTGAAGACATCAGGTTTGTCCATCAGCTCCTTGAGAGTCCACTTGGCAGTGATCAGCACATACCATCCACCTTCTCAGGGCTACTCAGTCTTCACACATCCACTGATGGATAGATTCTGGAAAGGCCTAATCAAACTTTCCTTCCTAAACAGAACCCGACTCCCCAGTGGGACCTGAACCTTGTTCTCTCAATACTCACAAGGCCTTTAGCTACTTGCTCCATGTCCCTCCTTTCTATGAAGGTTGTTTTTCTTGTAGCCATCACCTCAGCGAGAAGGATCAGTTAACTTGGAGTGATAGTGGCAGATCCTCCGTACATTGTATTCCGTAAGGATAAGGTTTCTTTACATCTGCACCCCAAATTCACCCCTAAAATACTTTCAGAATTTTACCTTAACCAATCCATTGCTTACCTATGTTCTTCCCAAAACCCCACGTTTCCACAGAGGAACCAAGACTTCACTCCCTCGATGTTCGGCAGGCCTTGGTTTTCTACCTACAGAGAACAAAACCAATCAGGAAATCCCCAAGGCTGTTTGTCACCGTAGCAGAAAGAGTCAGGGCACACCATCTCCACCCAGAGAATCTCCAAATGGGTCTCTGGCTGTATTCTACTCTATCAGCTTGCAAACATCCCCCCACATCCTCCATATGGGGTAAGAGCTCATTACACCAGGAGGATACAGTATATCTGTACACATTTCTTTAAGAAAGTATGTACTTTACCATACATTTATTCAGATTCTTAATTTTTCCATTTTTTATTATGTCTAGAAATTGGTGAATGATGTATTTCTTATTTACGAGAGAATTATTTAGTTACTCCGGATTTCTGTCGTGCTCTATTTGGATAGAAATTGGAATTCAATTAGAATGCAAAGAGCAGCATTTTTTAAAATGGTTTAAAACTACCTTAAATGCAGGATGTATAAGAAAAATGTTTTTTATGAAAACATGATTTGCATTTAAAACTGACTTATTAAACAAAGGAGGTATTATCTGTAGTTAGTGAATTTAACTCATTGTTTCTGGTCGCCGTGGCCAGGATCCTCAAACTAATTAAATAAACTGAAGAAAATAGTCTTTCTGGACCTGCAGAGGAGGCTACTGCTGTCAAAAACTGGATTAGCCCTTCAAAAAACAATGGGTCCAGGTGCTTAGCAAGTCAGTGGTTTGACTTCTATTAAAAACTTTGGCAGCAAACGTACTTTTTGAATATTATTTTTATTTAATTTAAATCATTTCAGTAGATTATAATAACTTTAGGGCATTGGTTGTCATAATTTCAAATGTAATTTGAAATGTTTAGTTTTTGAAGTATTTAATTTAAATTTCAAAAATCAGATTTAAATACAAATCTGAGTTTTAAAAAAAAATTTGAAATCATTGATTTTTATCTACCCTGCTAAACTGTGTTTTCCTTTAAAGACCTCCATTAGGAATGATCCCCTTGGGAAACAGGAATAAAATGAGGGCAGGGTAGAGAATATGGTGACATACATTCGAGAAAGTGCTTCTTGTATTTGTTGAGTTTGTCATCTAGATGCTACACTGACAAATTTCTTAGAAAGAGAGAAGTTGCCATTAAAATGTCAGCATTTATCATCAGTTTCCACACAGTGATATCTGAGATACTAGAATTACTTTTTTTTCTTAAGTAAAAGAAAACCGTGCAGGATCTCAGATAACTCTTGTGTGGAAACTATTGGTAACTGTTTTCTTTTTAGTGAGATGTTCCAGAAACGGGCTCTTTGTAAGTAAAGTTAAATTTATTTCTCAAGTTAAGTAAACCATTTAATAAATGTAAGTCAAGCATCTAAACCTTCCTAGAAAAATGTTAAGTTTGATGGCATTGCCTTAAGAAATGGCTGGGAAATTATATGAATAGAAATGCATCTGTCCTTACTGTGGCTAAAAATATGTGTAGTTTGGGAAAATATGCCTAGATCTGACTTTCCTGACCTTCTCTGACGTCTGACTAACTGCTCAGAGTACTCAAGCAGCTGTACTGAGAGAAGGTCAAAAATATCTCTTGATTTACTCCATCTATGGGTTGGTCTTCCCATTGTAAAAACAAAGACGTTTTTGTGAGTTATTTATACTCTTTGCTTTCAGCAGTTTAAAACTTCCCAGTGGCATTTCCATTTTATATTCATTTTTTCTAGTGGGGAGTCCAGGCATCCAAGTGCGAGCTGTATTTCATGTGATCAGTCTTTAGCTAGAATGGTCCCAGGATGTTTTGGTAAGGGGGTCGACGCCTCTTTATGACAAGGACTAAGAAATATCTCACTGGACTGAGTTGGGGTCGTGAGGCAAGAGGCTTAGCCTATGTTATGAAAAACACGTCATTTATGTCTATGTGTGGCATTCCCACTCCATCTTTTTGGACTTAGTAAATATCCGTTACTCAGATAGCAAGATGATGAACGTGACACATAGCTAGACAGGCAGACAAGATGAGAATGTTAGATTCCCTTTTTGGGGTTAGGAGCTGGGTGTTCCACAACATTAAACCTGTGGCACAAATTTTTGACATCATCCATGTCTAAATGTCTGATATGTCTCCATTCCATTTGCTAGTATTAGAGAATCAGCCCACTGACTCAAAGGCTCTGTTACAAACCTCTCCAAGTATATTACACACAAAGCATTCACTTTTTTAACTTGGAGACATGGCACGTGTCTTGAAAAATCATCATCTGCTATTCATGGTTATGGGTGCACAGAGACTGATTTCTCAAGCTGCTCAGCGGTGTACCCAGCATCTGAAATATGAACCTGGCCCTAAACACAAAGCTACTGGTGGTTTTTGATAGTTTCAGGAAAGGATTTTTTTTTTCACGTTGTGTTGTCCTTGTGCTTCATGAAGGAAGAAGGGAATAGGAGGATTGTCTCACTACATTCCATCTGTTGGGCTACCCTAGCTTGAGTTTTCCTTCTGCAACAGTTGTATCAGAATTGCTATTAACAAGTTCTTTATCAGATTTTCCAAAGCATATTCTGACATTTGTGTGTTTTACTTCAGCAGCGATGGATTGAAATAGCAGCAGCATATTTTAAATCCATTTCTGTTGCTGTTAGACTAGATTAGGTATTTTCTGTTTTTGGCTGAAAGAGAAAAGGCAGAGTTTTAGTGTCCAGTCAAGCAGAATTTATTTTTGAAATGAGCAAGAAAGTTCCCAAATTAGAATGGAGTACTGCAACTGATCTCATCCTCTGCATGTGTAATTCTGAGTGGCTTTTAGTGGACTAAACCAGGAGATTAAAAACTTTGAATGAGCTTCCTTATTAGAAACTGAACGGTGGTAAACACAGGGGAATTGCTCCTTTACAAGATTGATTAGTTTGTCATTCTGGAGAGGTTGATACGAAAACAGTCAGACCTACTCAGAACCCTGAAGAATCTATGTAGCATGCAGCTCTAGCAAATTTTTAACTCCTATATGAAAGCTGCATTCTAAGTATTTTTAAAATGGCAAATATCCAAGATTAATAATCCACATAGCAGAACGGGGAGGAGGCTACTGTGGAGGCAGCAGTATTATGTTGAACTTCATATAGTCTGTGATAGTCAGAACAGTGGTAAGTAGCAAGCTAGTTTTACAACTGTTTTGTATTTTGATGAAATTGTATCTTTTGGCCTGAATAGTAAGAGTCTGAGTAAATGCCATCACATTTCTGTTTGGCTGAATTAGTCTGTTAAATGTGTTCCTAGTTACGTTGAAATGTAATAAGTCATAGTATTTAAGATTTTCTTTTTTTAACTTGTTAATAGAACTGAAAGATTTTCATGCTTCCATGAAGATTATATCTGCAGTTTGTTTTATACCTTTGCAGAGATGCAATAGAATATTTCCATATGAAAAATAAATGTTTGCAAGTATGTGCTTGATTAATTGCCTCTTGGGATTTTTCAGTATAATTATGCCTTGTGCCACTAGATCAAAAGAAATGTTCACATGTGAAAAACTCTTCTACAGGATCACCCATAATTTTCTAAAAATGTCTTTCGTTACCATATGTCTTTGCAGATCAAGATTGTTGTGTTTCAGTTGCTAATTTTGCAAAGGTATTTTCCCCTAGCATTAGTTTTATGAAACCGAACCAGCCCTCTCCCTATTTAAAAGCAGCCTTATTTGTCTTGTATATTCCTGTCAGTCTGTGGGCTGGGATCTATTAATCTGGGGGTTTGAAAAAATTTGGAGATAGCATCTATTAGACACTGAACCAGAATATTACTTATCTTCAGTGTAACTTTTATTTTGTCCTTAGTACAATACTGGAGGAAGAGAAGCTGCAGCAAGAAGAACGAATGAGAATGGAATCAAGGCGACAAGTCACAGTGTCCTGGGATTCAGGAGGATCAGATGAAGCCCCTCCCAAGGTAGCCAACTTTTTTTTAACACATACTTTACATTCAACAATATTATGATTTTAGTCCATTAACCTGTTAAATATTGTTCAATGATGAGAGAAGCCGGATGGCTCCCTTCTCATGCCCTGTTTGGTGATCTGTTGCTAATGATGACACTTAACTAATTTTACGCTATTTCAGATGGATTTCACTTTAAGGACCCAGCCTTCCATAGGTTGAGTTAGTACAGCTGATTTGTATTGCAGTTTTGTGGTGTTGGGTCAGACTGTTAGCCAATATTGTACAAACCTTTCTCTTGTTTCTCTCTTTTCTCATGGTCATGTAGCTTGAAAAAGACTAGAATGGTTTGCCATTAAATTGTTTTGCCTGGGGCTAAACATTTTCCCCCTTTCTTTCTGTCTGTGTTATTTCTTGTAAATTAATAGCTAGTAAGATCCCTGACAATCATAAAGTAAAGTTTATACCATAATAGTGAGTGGATAGAAATGAGTTCATTACATTTTTACTTTATTCTGAAGAAACTGTTACGATTCCTCTCTGAAGGTTTCCCTTTTATAATTTAAAGGATGCTTAAGTATTTTTTTTTTTTTGTATTTTCATTGGTTTGCCTATCTATTATCCATCTGGACACCACTGCCGTGCAGTTTTGAAGTCTAATCCTGCAAGGTGCTGAGTAGCCCCAAAGTCCACTATTGTCCGTGTCTCCTCATTGGAGCCATTGAGCACAAATATTTTGACTAGCTTCTCCTTGAGTTCAGACTTTCATCATCATCTCAGTGCCAAATATTGGCTGTGTCTTTACCAGCTACTTGACCATGAAAACCTGAAGCCAGCAGCTGCTGTTTCTGCCACATGCATCCATAAAGAGTCCTGGCAAAAGAGGGGGTCTTTTTTTTTTTTAAACCATCTTCAGCTTGTTGTCTGAGAGAGTTGTGAGCCCCACTTCTGCATTTTAATAGGGTCAACAGGACAAGAAACATAGCCCATGGAAAAATGATTTGAACTTTTTGTTCTAAAATTAATTCAGAATACCCCATTGACCTATTTAATCAACTAAGATTGAGGGCAGGTCTACAGTTAAAACACTGCTGCAGCTCTTAAGTGAAGATGTTCCTACGAGAGCTCTCCCATCGGCATAGTTAATCCACCTCCCCAAAAGATGGTAGTTGTGTTGACAGTAGAAGCTCTCCCGTTGACGTACCGCTATCTACACAGGGGGTTACGGTCAGGGGTGTGGATTTTTTACCCCTCTGAGTGACATAGTTATACTGACATAGGTCTGTAATGTAGACCTGGCCTAACTGTCATGATTTAGTGCTTAAATAGTCAGTAATATATACATTGGCAAAGGAAATAAATTGCATGACCCATAATAACAATGGTGGTTAATAATTTAAAAGATTGTTTGATGAAGGGATTAAATTTTGCCTTCTAAAGCTTAATCTGAGTGGACTAAATGCTTTTTTAATGTAATGAATGAAGAATTACAACTGTTAGAAAAGCACATCATTAACGCCTTTGAGAACAGTGATTTTATGAGCTTTGGGACCTGATCAAGTATGCTGATTTTGAAATCTGATACCCACGGTATTGTGCATCATTTTCTATTTGAGGGGTTTAGATCATTTTTGTTCCTGTTCAAGTTATTCTCTTTATATATGTGGCATTATATATGTCGCTCTAGCAATACCTCCACCATTTGGTGGCCACAGATAAACAGATTCCAGCAAAATCATACACTCTTAGATGCCAATGCAGAATAGCAAGCTTCTTTTAACATTACAGTGGATATTACCACCCTCTGAAATCTTTCACTTTTTCATGATTGACCAGACGATGTACAGTTACAGGAAGTGTTGCAACAAATCCTAAAGAGGAAAGGGATCAGTTATCTAATAGCCAGCCAAGGAGTTTTGTGGCCACTTGCTAGGTGCCACCTATAGTTAATGCTGCTGTCCGTTCTAATGGGAGACATTTCTAGCTGCTTCGCTGGATTGGACATTAACAGTTAGAGCTCAGGGAGTCTCTCAGGATAATTTCTGTGAATATTCATTCCAATAAATAATTCAGTTTGCTTTCCCTGTGTTTAGACTTTACTGTGCTTTACCTGTACTTTAGACCACTATTGTAGCAAAGGAGTTAACTGTCAGGAGCATTCGCCAAAATACGTGGGAAGTGTTGGCAAATACTGGCAGGAAGCCGATTATGAACTTGGAAACGTGAGCATTCACACCTGAGACCTGATTTTAATTATTATGCTTTAATAGTGTGTCCTCTCAGAACCAACCCATAGTTCGGGTTATTGGATATTCACAATCAGCTACTCTCAAAGAACCTACAGAACAAGAGTTATTAATAGAAATTGTTCAGCAAATAATTTTGAATATTAAATGTGAGACTAGCCTAAACTGTTTGCAAACAGAAAAAGAGGCAAAATTCATTGAATGAATTATTCACTCAACTCTGTTATGTTTCCTACAATCCTTTTTTGCTTACATTTTGAAGCTTGCTTTCATGAAGCATCTCGTGTGAGTTTAGCAGTATGAGAAAATTTGCCTTTCCTGAAAATAACTTACTTTGATTGTTGTATTTTATTTATATGATTGTTCTCTTTAAAAAGTGCACTCTTTTATATTTATAGCCCAGCAGACCTGGTTATCCCAGTCCAAGATCCAGTGAAGGGTTTTATCCTAGTCCACAGCATATGGTACCGCCCAATCATTACCAGGTAAAATATTATCTTTGTGCCTGCTGTTTTAAAATAGTTTATCATCCATTTGCATGTAGTGGGTGTCTTTCTCATGTGTGCACTAGTTTGAGTTCATTGAGTTCAATAGACTCCATTGAGTTCAATAGACATACTTCTGATTTACACCAGTGTAAGACCAGAATTGAGTCTGGTAGGTTGATTCCAAATGGCAAGCAAGTCAACTGTTTGTCTGACTCTCCAGTCAATTAAAACTACAGTAATAAACTTTTTCTCATATTTATCAAGGAAGTTCAGTGTTCATGTAACATGCATGTGACAATTTACACTTGGCTAACAAAGTCATTTGCATGTCAAAATAGGGTTAAGTGGTCTGATTACCTTGGCCTTGTTCATGCTGTGTTCTCCAGTGAGTTCTTAGAAGTATTTCAAGTTCCCTCAAGTTGATAGCCCTCTCCAAATGTTAACACATAGTATACTTGCCTGTTTAACTTTGGTCTTGTACCATCAAAGTAAATTTAAAGCATCTTCTGCCATGGAGCTGTTTCAGAATTTTTAGATTTGCTCAAAGCTGCAGAGCACCCTGACTGAAGCAGCATTTTTTAAAATGAGCGCACTTCAATCTCATTAAAATTGCTTTGATTTTTCTATGGAGAAGGAATTTTGTCAGGCCATCCTGCAGCTATGATAATTACATGCTGTCACTCAGGATTTAAGCTTGTAACATACACTAGGGGGTACATTTTTAGCATAGTTTATAGGGAGATATGTGCACGATTCCTGTTAACATTAATGAGAGCTGCGTGTGTAATTCCTTATGTTGAAAATGTACTGATGGATATGTTTTTGTTCATTAAGGGATTTTGATGTCCTCTGCTACTAGGGTTAAAACATAACTTTTAACACTAGTTGTGGACACTAGTTCTAACACAATAAACGTGGTTTGTTAAAGCAGTATTTGAGAGTACGTCATATTTTAGCTTGAATTGCTGACTTTTCTTCTGGTTCTCTACATTTTCTTTTTTTCTTTTTCTTTTTTTTTTTCATTGACTTAATATCCTGCCATGAGGCATTTATTATGCTCTCTGTTTTGGATACATGAGAGAGAATCATCAAACATGGAGGAGCTTAACTGGGGGCCTTAATATGATCATCAAGCATTTTCTTTTTATAGGTCTCTGGCTATCCTGGTTCTCATGGGATACCAGCCATGGCAGGCAGCATTTATCCTGGCCAGGCATCTCTTTTGGATCAAGCAGATTCCTGGAACCATCGGCCTCAGGAAATATCAATGTGGCCCCCCACCATGGAGGTAATGTGAATTTTCACAAAGTTTATTGCACATTGTACAGTACTTGCATTATAAAGCTTTTTTTAAAAATTGCAACTACAACTCTGGAGTTTAATCTAGGGAAACTAAGTCAATTTTCCTGGGAGTTTTAAAATGGTTTGATTAATGAAGGAAGGGAATGTTATTTATCAATAAAAACAGCAGAGTGGGAATCGTGACTGGAGTCTATTCATGGTTCTACCACTGGTTTCTTACATGAGCTTAGACAAGCTGTGGTGCACTTATACCTGAGTTCACCCATTGTTAAAATGGGGGTATTAGTACTTACCCTCCTTTTTGGGGGTGTTGAGACTAAATTAATGGTTATAAAGTTCTTTGAGTTCCTCAGACAAAATGCACCGCAAAAGAGCAAAGTTGTTATTACTTATTATTAAAGGAGAAAAGTTCATGCTAAATAAAATACATATTAATTCATCATCCATTAAAAAAATATATAGTGCCTGGGATACCTAGTGCACTTTATGAATCCAAGGTTTCTCCATGATCACAGCATACCTCTCAGCATCCCAACGCCACTAAGTGCCACACAGATTGCCAAACTCTTTCCCCAACCCTTCCCTCCCCTTCATCCTTTTAATTCTTTTTCATTCCCCTTCCAACATTCCATCCTTTTCCCTTCCTTTCTCCCTGCAGTCCCTTCATCTCTCCTTCTTTTCCCTATCTCTTCATGGTAGTGATCCTCATGCAGCTCCCATCTTACTAAGTCTGTTTGCTCCTTGTGGTGGTGCTTTTCTCTCTCTACCTGTAATGCATGAGCAGAACAGAGAAGTGGGATATGCTGCTAAATACAGGACAGCAGAGACGTGTCATGCAAAGAAACCCATATTTGTGCTTTTCTTTGCCCAAGAGAGCACTAGGTCGACTTGATCATATGTTCTGCCTATACTGTACTGGTTGTTACCTTCACGATAGATAGTTGGTGTTGTAGGATTCCTCCATGAGGTTGGAATGGCTAGTTAATGATGAAAATGTTTCTTCCATTCTTACACAGGTAGAGTAATACCCTAAATCCCCCAACTAGTCAATAAGAACAATAGAATCTGGCCCTATATGTGCTAAGGTAGGGGTGAAGGAGAAGGCAGTATAAGAACATCATGTGTTTTGTGCATATTCATCACTAATACATTACAGCTGAGTTTTTCTCAGGAATGTATGGGGGTTAGGTGACCAAATCCCATTGAATTTCAATTGGAGTTGGGCACCTAACTCTCTTTGGCTCCTATGAAGACCCCTCCCTACGTTTCTTGTGGTTAGTGCTTTAAAGAACCACTTTAAGGGGACAGTGTCAGGTACATTAGGCCCAAAATTTAGATTCTGTAGAACAAGAAGTTTACAAAATCTATTAGAAATATTCCCATGATATTTTTAAAAATTGTCAGTACAAACAGGTGAGGAGGAGGGTTTGTTTGTTTGGATAGAAACATTGTCCTACAGTGCTAGCAACCCAGACATTGTGCTAGTGCCCAAGACCCAGACAGTAATACTGACACATCTGTTTTCATCATCCAAGCTTAGTGAAAAGAGAAAAAAAAAGCACGTCAAAGTTCTTGAAAAGTAAAATAGATTTCTAAAATTCATTCCGTTCCAATAATAATAAGCAGGGCAAACTAAATGTTTACAACTGGAAAGTGTCCTTTTTGATGTGCCACTTTAATACTTTAGTAGAGCTGAGAACCATGCTTGACTTGGACTGTAGGTTTTGGGTTTTCTAAATCCCTTCTCTTATAATACAAGAGTTTTCACAACTGTGTATAAAAACTATTGAGTCCCATGACATTCTGCCATGGTAGGCAAATGGCAACCCTTGAGCTTTCCCTCTTAGGATTCTGGCACTTTGGACATGCGAGGAATGGGACAGGTCCTACCAACACATCTAATGGAGGAGAGATTGATACGACAGCAACAAGAAATGGAGGAAGATCAGCGCTGGCTTGAAAAAGAGGAGAGATTCCTGGTAATACATTGCAGAGTACCACTAATCTCAGTAGCAGTCAACAATTAAAGCTTATTAAAATTAATAGTTTCTGTGTAACAGGAATATTAATTGAACAGATAAGTTACTACTGAAACTTAACTGGCATTTATTTGAGCCATCCTAGTCCTCAGTTAATAGCACAATATATGCCTCTCCACTGTCTATTTTAAATACAAACTTCTGTCTGTTCCACACAAACATGATGTGATTCATTACCATCAGTTATTGACATCTGAAATATTGACTTTTTTAAACTGATAACTGAAACGAAAAGTTTTGCTAGGCAAACAAATCCAGTTTTTAAAACTTCTTGAGCAGCTGTTTTTCTTGTGGTCCATATCTGGATCTTCATCACACATTTGTTTTCCACAGTCAGGCCTCTATAGATTATGAAGGTTGGTGCAAAATGCTACTGTGTGGGCATCCAGATTTGCTTCTGAGCAGGTAGAGCAGAGAGATTTCTAAATCTTTTCCAATCCCTAGGAAAAGAGATAATCTCACATTTATCAGGCAACCCTGTCTCTTGAAAGAATTGTCCAATTTTCTGCTCGAGGAGCAGTGAGAGAAATTGATGGGAGGGCGTAATTTTAAAAAAAAAAAAAAAGGCAGGGAATTGGGGAGAGTAATTTCTTTGATTTCCTAATCTCTGCAGATGAATCATCCCTTTTCTCTTCTTGCCAAGGTCATAGTCTTGCTTTCTGGGGTGGAACCCAGGTCTTCAGGGAGAATCAAAATTCTAGTTTCCCAAACATCTATATTAGCAGCAAAACACAGATTCAGAGTTCAAGTTCTGTGTTCAGATGCTTACTCTTCAGACCAACACCTACTGGGAGTGTTACAAAGACAGCACAGTCAGACCACAGAATGAGGAACAGTGCTCTGTTCTGTTCTATATAGGTTTTTATGCCATGCTTACCGCTTGCCATGATCACCTTTCATTAGTGCATTAAGCATCATGACTAATATCAGTCATGTGTTTTTTCATTCTTTCCCCAGGGGGAGAAGTGTGCACAGTGGAATGTTTTGTTTTAGAATTTTTTTAGTGTACACATGTTGCTGTATGTTTGTCACCAAAGGCAAAGAAGTGCATGTTGCACTTAGAGTGGAAGGCAGTGAGGTTTATGATGGTCCTTAGTTCCTGTGGGAGTCTGTTCTACTGTCCTGAACTGGCCCTTGCACAGATGAGCTTTACCCTCATTGCAGAAAGTTCCATTGTGCCAAAGGGACAAATTTATCGACCACAATTGTCTTCGTGGAGCTTTAGGTGATCTTGTAGGTTCTCTGGGCCCAGGCCACTGAGTGCTTTGAAGAAAACAACTGAGACCTTGAATTTGGCTCAGTATTCTATGAGAAGCAAGTATAGGGGAATGGAATACAGGTTTGATGTGTTCAGTGTTGCTGAGGAGACATGGTACAGCATTCTGTACCAGTTAGTTTCCTAATTGCTGAAGATTTAGAATCATAGCATATTAGGGTTGGAAGAGACCTCAGGAGGTCATCTAGTCCAATCGCCTGCTCAAAGCAGGACCAACATCAACTAAATCATCCCAGCCAAGTCTTTGGCAAGCTGGGCCTCAAAAACCTCTAAGGCTGGAGATTCCATCACCTCCCTAGGTAACCCATTCCAGTGCTTCAACACCCTCCTAGTGAAATAGTGTTTCCAACCTAGACCTCCCCCACTCCAACTTGAGACCACTGCTTCTTGTTCTGTCATCTGCCACCACTGAGAACAGCCTAGCTCCATCCTCTTTGAAAGCCCCCTTCAGGTAATTGAAGACTGCTATCAAATCCCCCCTCGCTCTTCCCTTCTGCAGACTAAATAACCCCAGTTCCCTCAGCCTCTCCTCATAAGTCATGTGCCCCAGCCCCCTAATCATGTTCGTTGCCCTCCGCTGGACTCTCTCCAATTTGTCCACATCCCTTCTGTAGTGGGGAGACAAAAACTGGATGCAATACTCCAGGTGTGGCCTCACCAGTGCCGAATAGAGGGGAATAATCACTTCCCTCCATCTGCTGGCAATGCTCCTACTAATGCAGCCCAATATGCCATTGGCCTTCTTGGCAATGAGGGCACACTGTTGGCTCATATCCAGCCTCTCATCCACTATAATCCCCAGGTCCTTTTCTGCAACTGCTGCTTAGCCAGTCGGTCCCCAGCCTGTAGTGATGCATGGGATTCTTCCTTCCTAAGTGCAGGACTCTGCACTTGTCCTTGTTGAACCTCATCAGATTTCTTTTGGCCCAATCCTCCAATTTGTCTAGGTCACTCTGGACCCTATCCCTACCCTCCATCGTATCTACCTCTTCCCCCAGCTTAGTGTCATCTGCGAACTTGCTGAGGGTGCAATTAATCCCATCATCCAGATCATTAATAAAGATGTTGAACAAAACCGGCCGCAGGACTGACCCCGGGGCACTCAGCTTGATACCAGCTGCCAAGTAGACATCGAGCTGTTGATCACTACCTGTTGAGCCCAACAATCTAGACAGCTTTCTATCCATCTTATAGTCCATTCATCCAATCCATACTTTTTTAACTTACTGGCAAGAATACTGTGGGAGACCATATCAAAAGCTTTGGTAAACTCAAGATATATCACATCCACTGCTTTCCCCATATCCACAGAGCCAGTTACCTCATCATAGAAGGCAATCAGGTTGGTCAGGCATGACTTGTCCTTGGTGAATCCATGTTGACTGTTCCTGATCACCTTCCTCTCCAAGTGCTTCAAAATGGATTCCTTGAGGACCTGCTCCATGATTTTGCTGGGGACTGAAGTGAGGCTGACTGATCTGTAGTTCCCGGGTTCTCTTTTTTCCCTTTTTTAAATATGGGCATTATATTTGCCTTTTTCCAATCATCCGGGACCTCCCGTGATCGCCACGAATTTTCAGAGATAATGGTCAATGGCTCTGCAATAACATCAGCCAACTCCCTCAGCACCCTTGGATGCATTAGATCTGGACCCATGAACAGCTTTTCTAAATAGTCCTTAACCTGTTCTTTCACCACTGAGGGCTGCTCACCTACTCCCCATGCTGTGTTGCCCAGTGCAGCAGTCTGGGAGCTGCCCTTGTCTGTGAAGACCGAGGCAAAAAAGCATTGAGTACTTCATCTTTTTCCACATCATCTGTCACTATGTTGCCTCCCCGATTCAGTAAGGGTCCCACACTTTCTCTGACCACCTTCTTGTTGCTAACATACCTGTAGAAACCCTTCTTATTACCCTTCACATCCCTTGCTAGCTGCAACTCCAGTTGTCCCTTGGCCTTCTTGATTACACCCCTGCATGCTCTAGCAATATTTTTATACTCCTCCCTAATCATCTGTCCAAATTTCCACTTCTTATAAGCTTCCTTTTTGAGTTTAAACTCACCGAAGCTTTCACTGTTAAGCCAGGCTGGTTGCCTGCCATGTTTGCTATTCTTTCTGCACTTTGGGATGGTTTGTTCCTGCATCCTCAATAAGGCTTCTTTAAAATACAGTCAGCTCTCCTGGACTCCTTGCCCCCTTATATTAGCCTCCCATGGGATCCTGCCCATCAGTTCCTCTAGGGAGTCTAAGTCTGCTTTTCTGAAGTCCAGGGTCCGTATTTTGCTACTCTCCTTTCTTCCTTTTTTCGAAATCCTGAACTCAACCATCTCATACCCAGGTGTATCACCTTGCTGTAGTGCAGCTCAGAACTGACAAAGGCATGAATAACCGAGGCCAGGTCATCATTTGCCAAGCTGGCATGGAGTCTCCTAGCCAACTGGATATGGTAGAAAGCATTGCTTACCAATGTTGCTATATGAGAGTTTAGCATCAGGGAAGAATGTGAGAATTTAGCTACAGACTGATGGACCAATTGCAGGTTTGGACCCGCTACCAAAGGAGATTGCACAGTGGCTGCAAACACTTCAGAATGCTTTCGTTTGCATACCATCATCACCTCTGTCTTGCCTAGATTCAGTTTCAACCAGCTGTTCTTCATCCATGAGCTGATCTCATCCAATTACTGGTGATAGCACTATAGTTGTATGTGGTGAAGAATAGGTAAAGTGGTGTGTCATGTTCATATTACAGGCACTTGAATCCATGTCATCTGACCAGTTCAACTAGTGGCTGCATGCAGGTTTTGAATAGGGTTGGAGAGACAAGTGAAACTTGTGGGCCTCCTCGTGAAGCAACACAGTAGATGTGCAGTGTCCCATCACTACTCTTTGGGTTCATCTCTCCAAGAAGGACTTAAATCATTTTAGTGTATTATCTTTGACCCTTGCGACCTCTTTCAGGCAAGACAGCTGTCTTATTGTAAACTGGATCAGATACTGCAGAGAAGTCCAGAAGAATAAGAATGGATGTCTGCCTTCTGTCTATTGGCAGCAGATCATCCATCAGTGCCACTAAATCAATACAGTTTCATGTCCTGGCCTGAATCCAGATTGTGCCAGCCCCAGGATATTAGTTTCGGTTAGATAAGCTTGAAGATGGCTTTTGACTAACTTCTCTTACCATCTTGCTCAGGAAAAGAAGGTTTGACACTGAAGTATTTGGCTAGAATTTATGTATCCAGGGTGGGTTTCTTTAGTGTTGGTTGGACTTTTGCATGTTTGAAGGAGGAAGAGAAGGGTCCTTCCCTGAATGAGGTGTTGGCTGTTTTGGTCATGAGTGGCACCAGTTGCTCATGACTCTCTCTTTCAAGCCAGGAAGGGTTTGGATAGGATTCACAAGTCTTGGGTCAAGACTTCTTTAGGGTATTCAGAACTTCTTGATGAGTGAATGTACTGAACTTGAGGAATTCAAGCAAACTATGGGCTGCAGACAGGGCAGATTGAGTTTTTTGGGAAGCCTTCCCAAATGTGCATGATCTTTTCAGTGAAGTAGGATGATAGTTCTTTATAGCTCTGGATACTCAATTCAAATACAGGATGTAGATACTCAGACTGGGTACTCAGAGTGTACCGCTCTGGATAATTCCATGGGGTGGGATTTGGCAGCATCAAAGAAGACTGATAGGAAGGTTCTCTTAGCCTGTAATATAGCTTCAGCATCAGCTTGGAGGAAATTGTTATTTTTCAGTCTGCCTTTGTCAGCCTTTGTTTTCCACCACTGGCACTCAGGTGACACTCCAGCAAAATTAGAAGTCGTGTTGACCAGGCTCTGGGAGCAGCTACGTTGTACATTTCTCAGAAGGGTGGATTGGCCTGATGTGAACTCTTAGTGGGATACGAAGGGGGGGGGGGAATGGAGAGTCACACACAAAATTCCAAAATCTCATCTTGGATGATTATTTTTGTTTTTCTTGAGCAAATGATGGGGGAAAGGATGCTTCCCTCACCTTTGGCTCTTCTCCTGCTTGTATTTGCTTTGTATGTATTCTGATCGGAGACTTAAAGGGGTATTTTTGGATGCCAGTTACAGATTTGATGGAGATTTATATATTGCTAGGTATTACAAGCTAACATTTTATTAGCATAATGTATTCAAATCCGTAGTATGTTGTCAAAGGAAATGGTTTACTTAACAACCAGGCACTTCTTGAAAATGAGATTTCATTCTCCATGTTTATTCCTGGGGAAATTATGGTGGAGGACAGGTTACTAGCACATGTCTCTAATGGACCATAGTCATAGATATGAAAAGGTTAAAATCTTCTTTGTATCTACATTTTTTTTATGAACTTCTCTGTTAAATCCAGACTGCCTAACATCCATCAGGAGAAATTTGTTTTTAGATGCTCTCACCTTTCCTTTGAATTCTGTCTCGCTGGCCAAGAAGATTGCTTTTGGTGCATCTTATATGATGTCTTCAGCTGTCCTCACAATAGGTCCAATCTGCAGACCTTACAGGTGCATATTTCCTGAAGATGTCATGAGAGTCTTGCATGTGTAAGGATGCAAGATCAGATTCAATGTGAGGTTTGTTCTGAACATCCTTCATGGTCTGGTGAGAAATCACTTGTTTCTTCACCAGCATTTCCCATCTGTGCTCCTGTTTCTTCTCATAGAGAAGAGCAGAGTTCATTATTTTCTCAAATCTATTGCTGAGTCCCACACATGCTCTGGTAAGAATACTTTTCCAACGAGAAACCATGAGGACTATGAGTTGGGGAAAAAATCTCTACAGAAACATGATTCTCCTCCTGCATGATGCACCTAAAATTGGGAAACTTTCAGAGGATTATTCTGTGTGTAGAGAATAGATGTGTCAGAGCCTGATTTCAGTCTCCACTTAGACTGGTTTTGAACGAGTGTAACTCATTTGACTTTAATGAAGTTATTCCCAATTTGCACTGGTGTGAGGTCAGAATCAGGTCTGTTTACAGAGGCAGTCAGCATACCCCAGGCTCCTAAACCATGCATTGCTTCTGCCACAGAGAATCAAGTTTCTCAGGAAAACAGAAATTTACCAATTGCCTATGATAATATATTGAGCATTAAGAAGAGAGGCCATGCTGAGGATGGCACTAGTGCAACCACTGCTTACCAGGAAGAACACTGATTTGCTCATAGACTCAGAATTTTCTGTTCTTTCTGCAACAGGAGACTGTAGCTCCAAACACAACAGCACAAAGATCGTTAACACTGAATATATTATGCTATGATTATTGTTAACAAGAACAGTGCAAACAAGGAATGAAATTGGAATGGCATCGAAATGTAAGTTACTGCATGGGCAGAGAAGAAATTATCTGTGAAAGTAGCTTTCATAAAACTGATTTACTATGCAAAGCTAGTTAATACTGACAGACTGAAATTCTGTTTGCGTGTGTCAGTATTAACTGGTTGGTATTAACTGAATTCAGTATTCTGAAATCCTGCTTATAAAAAAGAAAATAATAAACAAATCTCCCAAGGAAAGCCATCAGCTAAAACTGCTTCAGTCAGTATAGAAGCAAGGTTAGATAGGATAAAGAACTGTTAAAAACTTCAAGCTCAGAGACACAGAAAACTCTACCTGCTGGGAGACAGGAAGTGAATTAGGAAGTCACGTATTTGGCTAGGACACCTCCTTAGTACAGACCTGACATCAGGGTTTTTTTTTTCTTGTCTGCATCTGCTGGTAGGTAGATCATATTACACACTGTCTGGGCTGGCATCTTTATTGCACTATGAGGAATTAAATTAGCAGTAAGACATTTTATTTCAGATTATCTTGGCAAAAGTGAGTAAAATGTAAATGTTTGGAGATCAGTGTCTCACAGTGCTGTGGAACTGAAAGACAATGGACAAAAATTTACTCTACAGTCCTTTGTATTACAGAATTGTGTGGAGCACCAATCAAGGAACAGCTTGCTATTGTATTAAGTATAGTACAGACAAGTAAAAAAAGAGTCTCTAAACCTGTCAGCTAACAATCTAGAGATGGGATAATAGTATTAAACATGTTATGCATAACAAGCAGAAGTCTATCATTTGCTTATTTCATTCTTCAGATGTTCTATTGGACAGAACATGAGTCTGCCAGGTAGGAGTTCTGGATTCTAGTCTCTCACTGATTGTGATTTTTACCTAGGGTGACCAGATGTCCCAGTATTAGGGGCTTTGTCTTATATAGGCAACTTATAACTGCCACTAACACCCCCATCCCGATTTTTCCACAATTGCTATCTGGTCACCCGATTTTTACCACATCACTTAACTTTAATTTCCCCATCTCTAATAAAAGGATATGGACCTAACTCTCATTGGGGTTGTGAGGCCTTCTTGGTGTTTGTAAAGCCCCGTGAGATCATCAGATTAAAATGATTATAAAAGTGAAGAGTCGTTACTTATCAAGGTCTTGTCTAAACATACTTGGGTAGCAGCAGCATCAGCCAGGACATCCGAAACAAAATCAGTAAAGCCAGGAACACTTTCAGGAGCTTAAATACAGTCTGGATATCATCAAAATACAACACCAAAACCAAACTCAAGATTTATCAGAGCTGTGTACTTTCAACACTACTTTATAGTGCAGAATGCTGGGGAATGAGAAAGTATGACATGTCCAAACTGTCTTCCTTCCATACAACCTGCCTCAGAAAAATCCTCCATATCTTCTGGCCCAGAACAATTTCAAACCAAGAACTACTGACACAGTGCAGCCAAGAGGATCTGAGCACCATCATTGCTTGGAGGCATTGGAGATGGATTGGCCATGTGCTTCGGATGGAAACTGATTCCATCACCAGAGGAGCAATAAGATGGACACCGGAAGGGAAGTGAAAACAAGGCCACCTGAAAACAACATAGCAAAGAGCTGCGGAAGCCGAGCTGAAAAACGTGGGGCACAGCTGGGGAGCCATTGAAAGACCTGCCAGAAACAGACAGGAGTGGAGAGGCTTCGTCACTGCCCTAAATGCCAGAGGCATAATAGGAACATCATGATGATGATGTCTAAACATCAAAGTTGCACCGGTGCAAATATAATTTGTTTTTTGATTAATTTAAAACCCCTTTGTGGACCCACTTAAATCAGATTACTGCTGGTTTATATAGCTATAACTTAACTCAGTAACCAAATTAAGACAATGCCTAAAATAGTCCAAGAAATAAATTAAGATCTCACTCTGAACTGCAGCCTACCTCACCTTTTTCACGTGTGTTGATTTGCATGCGTTTATTTACACACAAAATCTTAGTTACGCTTGTTCATGTGTATTTTTCTCTCGGCAACACAAGCACAAAACAAGGAAATCCAAAGTTAAGGCAACATTCACATCAACACAATGCCAATTTCCAAGCATTACCTCACTACTGTCACAATACTTTACCACACCAAACCACCCTTTCTGCCACACTCAATTTCAGCTCTACAGCACTGACGAAAAGAACGTGGGCCACAGTTCTGCTCTCTGATCTGTGTAGGTTGGTACTTGTGCCCTTACGGAGCCCTGTTGATTCACAGGGAATCCATGTTGGCAGAGGTCTGTTATATGGATGGGATTATAGGATTAGAGTCGTTGTGTGTGTGTGTGTGTGTGTGTGTTTGTATAAACCAAACTTACATCATTTACTCTCTGAGTACAGAATGAATTTTCAAGTAAATCTGTTAATTCATTTGTTATAATAATTTTTAATCATTCTTTTAAGACTTGTATTGCTGATTTCTGATTATTTTGGATCTATCAAATATATTCCTGATTTTTGAAAATTGAATATTGACATTTCTAGATTATAGAATGTATTTGTGTGTGATTGTATAATTTAACCCAAAAGGAGAGCCTTCTACAACTAAAGAAAGGAGACAAACAGAAGCCCCCATGAAGTCCAAAAGAAACCTTCACCATGTAGATATAATTTACCTTAGTAGTGCGTAAATATCATGGTGACAGGTGCCCTATACAAAAACCCTGATGAGGAAATATATTGTATATGCATAGATGTGTGTGTTTCAGGTTAAACATCATAGTTTTGCCAGTTAAATTCCAAATAATTGCAGACACATTTTCGAGATTCTGAACCTCTGGTTGGCTAAATGTGCAATGCTGGTCTTTTGTAAAATGTTTTCTTACAGCATTTTAATGATCTGTTCACCCAATTGTATTTTATTCATTCTTTGGATCCTTCTCTGGTTTTGTGTTGATAGTGCCTAATTGTTCTTTATGCACATATGCAGTCTGTTTAGCAATTTCTCAGCACTTGTGGCATCAGAGACAGAGTGCTACATTAAGAACTTTATATTCCTTTCTCTCAATAGCTGTGGATGAAATAACTTGCATAGTTTCCTTATCTTGTTGGTTGTTTTTGTGTATATAAAAGTTCCCACATGCATATGGTTTAATACTTGTCCAACTTTGACTCTGAGAACGGTAACTCAAGAGTAATTGATGTGACTTGCTACTAAAATAGGGTTTTAATTTTTAACATGAGAAAATCCTACCAAGATGATATAGCTTGGCATGTCCTGAAAATACCGATATGTTTTTATTAATGAGTAACAGTAATGTAAGTACAGTAGGTTATATTCCAATTCTTCGTCATATGCATCCATTCTGAAAACTCCGTGTTGATATTTCCAAAAGAATTCAGATATGTGAGATCACACTTTATTAGACGTAGACAAGAAATCCCCTTTCTTTTGGAGGGTTTTGATTTACTATGGATTGATGACCAGAAGGATATAATTTCTTCCTGCTCTAAAGAAATCTGTAGAAATAGCAAGCACAAAATATTTTCCTTACACTTCCATTTTTGCTTAGTACATTCAGTAATTCTGCCATTGAAATAAACCTTTGCTCAGCCCCACAGTCTGAAAGGTCAAGAGAGAGACTTCATATTATGGAAATGCATGAAATGGGTTTGAAGGTGGTTTTATTGCTGCAGTCAGTATTAAGGGTCATGAGGAGAATCAGGGCTTGAAAAACCCACTCGCCAGTGGCAAGTGATAAACTTTCCCAGGTAAATGTGGGATCCTAAACCATGAATTTCTCCAACATCTTCAGAATTCATTTTTTATAAATTGTTTCTGTCCCTTACCATAGTGTTAACTAGATCTGCAAGACACACCAGCATGGCTGGATGGGTTATTTCATGGGGCTCAGCAACCTACTGGTTTCCTTGGGAATAGAATCATAGACTATCAGGGTTGGAAGGGACCTCAGGAGGTCATCTAGTCCAACCCCCTGCTCAAAGCAGGACCAACCCCAACTAAATCATCCCAGCCAGGGCTTTGTCAAGCCTGACCTTAAAAACTTCTAAGGATGGAGATTCCACCACCTCCCTAGGGAACCCATTCCAGTGCTTCACCACCCTCCTCGTGAAATAGTGTTTCCTAATATCCAACCTAAACCTCCTCCACTGCAACTTGAGACCATTACTCCTTGTTCTGCCCCCAGTCTCAGGGCCACAATAGACAGGGAACTAGGAACTACAGATGGGATCTGAGACTTTTGCATCTCGAAGAGCAACAGAAATCCAGCCCAGGTTTAGTCTGCATTATCTAGGTGCTTATCTGCCCCCCGCATCACCACAGTAGCTAAGCGCCTCACCATCTTTAACATATTCAAACTCTCAGCACCGCTGCGGGGCAGGGCAGTGCTATTATGCCCAGTGCACAGGCAGGGAGACTGAGGCTCAGAAGGTCATGTTTGCAAAAATGTTTCTGGCTTAGGCACCTACGTCCCATTTCCAAAAGAGACCGAGGCACTCAGGAGCCAAAGAGTGATGGGGATTTCGGCTCCTAAGTGCCTGAGTGACTTTTGAAAATGGGATTTAGGTACGTTTGAAAATTTTACCCAGAGACTAATGCCAGCTGAGTTCAATGGGGGTTGGGTGCCTGCCTAGGAGGCACCAGAACTAGGTGACTTGGCCAAACTCAAGCAAGGACAATAGGTAGCACAGGGACTTGAACCACCACCCTGGGAGTTCTCAGGCAGCATGCGAACCACTGGACTATCCTCAGAGAATCATAGAATCATAGAATATCAGGGTTGGAAGGGACCCCAGAAGGTCATCTAGTCCAACCCCCTGCTCGAAGCAGGACCAATTCCCAGTTAAATCATCCCAGCCAGGGCTTTGTCAAGCCTGAACTTTTGCTCCCCTTTACCTCCCAGCTCCATATGCCGTGAAACTCCCCCAACTCCTTCCCCAATAAGCACGGGAAAACTCCCTCCACTGCGCACTCAAGAACCAAAGGGGACATATTTTATATATAAGGGGACAGACCAACTAATCATCAGAGGGGATCAGCCCCCCATCCAACCAGCCACACAGTGCCTGTCAGCTGCCACTGTCAAGTAGGGAAGTCTCCATAAGGTTTTAGGGAAGGGGAGCATGGTGAGTCAAAAGGTACTGGGAATGGGGTAGGGAATGGAAAGGATGAGGGATTTGGTTTGGCAGTACAGAATGATGGATAGAGTATGAAACTGGTAGATTTTTGTGTGTGATGGATGGCAAGTATTTTATTCAGGGAGTGTCACATGCATTGTTGCTAACTGAGGTGGGGGCTTTTTGTTTGTTTTTTTGCTCCTTGTTAAAATTCTGGCACCATATCATTGTTCCAGTGCTAGCACCCAGGGGCTAAAAAGGGTTGGTGAAATCTTGTCACTTAGAAAGATCAAAGCTGCAATAGGATTGCCTTTAGAACTCTCGCTTTGCTGAACTGATAACCCACAGCTATACACATGAATAACTGAGAATGAGAATTATCTCAAGGGATTTAGAAAGCCATACCGGTGCCTGTTATTAGTCATTGAGCACTGTATTCTTAGACTGAGGCTGAAAGTGTTTATATTGTTGTGTATGTACTTAAGTTTCTGAAGTACTCACATGTGCTGCAGGCCAGTACCAGCTAGCCCCTAGAAAATATGCTCCTTTGCAAAGGGCTATCCATATTGTTGGTTTTATATAGATAAGTATTAAAGGCCCTGATATCCCATAGTGGTAGGTATTGTAAGAACATACAGTAAAAGACAGACCCTGCGTCAAAAAAACCTTTTGAGCTAATTTAAGACCAGATAAAATAAAAGAATGTAATAGACAACCAAAAAGAGCCAGGGATTGGAGAATAATGGTAACAATTGTAAGTACATGTGTTTACATAGGCTGGCTGTGTGCACAGCGTTAAGTCCATTATATTTTTAATAAGATACATATAAATTAAATGGATATTAAATGGCCCTCTACCTAGCCATCATCAGTTGGTAGTTACCTGTAGGCATCGTTGTCTTTAAATCATGTCCTCAGTGATTCCCTGTGCAACATCATTGCTTTCAATGAGTTTGCATAGGTCTAACCAACTGGACCTTAGTAAACAATTCTGTTGATGCTGCATGAGACAAGTCTGTTGAGCAGGTTGCTATTTTTACATAGTCACTTTTCAGGGTAGAGTTGCATTTTAATATTTTCCTATTTTTTTAAGTTTATATATAATATATATACACACAAACACACCCTAGAGGGTAGAAAGGGTTGTTTGCTCTCTGCAGAGGCTCAGGGATACAGGTATGAATGGCTCATGGCTGTCTGGACCTTAGGTGGAGCATCTGAGAAGACAGTGACAAATCTAATCACGAGGACTTTGATACCTAGCAGTTAACAACCATGGATGGCCCACCTCTCAGCAGAAAGCCAAGCAGAGTTTGCCCAGCTGGGGAGGTGCTAGGGTAGTAGTTGAGTGTTGGTTGTAGGAAGCAATGGAGGTGCACTCCTGAGCTGGGACAAAGAGAGGTCAGCGTGACAGAGCTTTGGGATTCCGTGCTGACCAAGATGGACTCTGCTGTAACTTGCTTTTCTCTGTGCTAATCAAGGACTTCCAATGCTGTGTTCCAGACTGCTGATAAACTCCTCTGTTTTACAACACTGGCTGTGTGTCACTGCAAATCCTGACAGAGGAGGTGCATTGCTCCCTAAAATTGTACAAGTCTCCCTCAGGGGGTCTGTCCCAGGTGGGCTTGCTGAACAGAGCTCTGAGTGTGAAGCGGGGTGCTGAAGGCCCAGAGGTCCAGTGAATCCATGTGGCTTTCCCTGGAGGAAGAGTGAGACCCCCCTAGGGGGTCTGGCACCCTGCAGGGGTCCTCCCAGAGACTCTTCCAAAGCTGGGGCCATAGGACTGGTCTTGTGGATCTGTGACACTTCCCTATCTCACATAGATGTTGCAAGGATTAATTCTTTGGTCTTCATTAGCCACTAAGATACTACTGTTATGGGGGTGGCCACAGATGCACCAAGATAGGCAAAAGTGGAGAAGGGAGTAAATATAGAAGGAACTGCAGCAATATGGATTTTGGCAAAGCCCAAAAGGAAGAGAATCCCTAAAGATGATTAAAATTGAAATGTGTTTACAACATAAGTGAATTGCTCATTAGAGGGTCTGATCCAAAGCCCATTCAGTCATGGGAGTCTTTCTTTTGATTTCAGTGGGCACTGAATCCAGCCTGTAGAGATAAGACAGGGAGCAAGTATTAGCAATTGAGCATGTGTGAAAAGTCTAGATTTATGCTGGGACATGTGGAGACTTTCTTTTCCTCAGGCAATTTTCTACAGTTTCTTTTTAACTGTCTAGAGTACCTGTGTTAAATGATTTCTGTTCTTTATATAGTAGTCAGACAGCACTGTTGTGTGATCCTGGCATTTAAAGGGCAAAGTTACAGAATATTAAAAACAAGGCACAATCAAAAAAGACAGGTTTCAGAGTAGCAGCCGTGTTAGTCTGTATTCGCAAAAAGAAAAGGCGTACTTGTGGCATCTTAGAGACTAACAAATTTATTTGAGCATAAGCTTTCGTGAGCTGAATCCGATGAAGTGAGCTGTAGCTCACGAAAGCTTATGCTCAAATAAATTTGTTAGTCTCTAAGGTGCCACAAGTCCTCCTTTTCTTTTTAATCAAAAAAGAGTGATTTTTTTTTCCCTGCCTGTATTTTGAAGTTGGGAAAATAGAAGTACTATCGTTCCATCAGTTTTCCCTTTCTCTGTATCTATTTAATGCTACCAAAAGTTGTATTTTATTCTATCAGGTGTAGTGTATGTAATTATGCTTCTGCCTTTGCTTCAAAAACACAGAATATTTCACCATTATCTGAGAGAATGCTACTATTAGGCACTTTCCTGGAAGAATAAGTAAATTCATTGAAACTTAAAAATCATTAAAGTTTGCCCAATCCAGTGTTTTAGTGACTGAGATTTTTTTTCGCTTTGCCCAAGAGCATTTGCATGTAAATAAATATGAAACTAAGACAATTTCTGAACACTAGCTCCAAATCCAATAGTAATGTAAAGCTCTTTGGTTACATTCATTTACTAAGATAGAGAAGATAATTTTTGTGTTGTTTAGTTTAGTTTAAAATATAATGAAAAACATTACATGGTTTATGTAAGATACATATTTATATGTATACTGGACACCTACATAGCTAGCAAAAAAGAATCTTTTGTCAGAAAGGATGTGTGCTCTTGTGGTTAAGGCAATGGGTTGAGATTCAAGAGATCTAGGTTCAGTTGCAAGCTTTTCCACAGACTCCCAGGGTGACCTTGAGCAAGTCACACAATCTCTCTCTGCCTCAGTTTTCCATCTGTAAAATAAGAATAATAATACTGCCTTTCTCCCACCTTTTGTCTGTCTTGTCTATTTAAAATGTAAGGTCTCGCTGAGGCAGGGACTGTCTCTTTCTATGTAGTCGTACAGTGCCTAGCACAAAGGGGTCTTGGTCTCAGCTGTGGCCTTTAAGTGCTACCTTAATATAAATAGTAAATAGTCTGTGAAAGCCTGAGTGAATGCTGACAGTATGACTGTACCACAGCCCAGGCTCTTCTTACTGGCTGCCAACAAATGGTGACTATTCCTAAAGACTGATACTAGGTGTGTTTTTGTAGTATAGCACAGATTTTTTTCAATTTTTTCAATTTTTTTCTGGAACATTTAGCAAGATATGCCTAACCATGAGTAATCCAGGGCACAGCACTCCCATATTTTCATTCATAAGCAGAGAATAGAGACTGGGTAGTTTTAAATGAAAATCACAGAATTTTTGTCCTCCAAAAAGTTTGACCCCAAAACAATTTACAGCCCTACATGACATAACTTTAGTGGAAATCCAGCGTTTCGTAGTCTGCATTTATTTAAATAAGAAAAGCCTCCACTGTATTTCCATGTAATTTTCACTGGAGTTAGTAGGCATTATGTGCAGTGGAAAATGGACTCCTCAATACACATTCCTAGCTGAGGGAGGTAGAAGACAGATCTTCTTTCATTCTTTGTTGGTCTATCCATGACATCAGAGGAATTTCCTAACGGAGCTGACCTTGTGGTCTTGGGATCAACCGTAGCCATTGTTTCAGGACTGCCTATCTGTTGGTCTTTCTAAATGTTTATTTGTCTCAGAAGTATAAGTACAGTGGATACCTGGGTGTGTGAGGAAGGGAGTGATAAATTAAGTTTTAAAAAAAAAAGTCTTTTCCCTAAAGCTTTTCATTTGTACCATTTAAAAAGAGCCCTCCATGTACTGTTTTTAAGTCTAATAAAAGGTAAATTTGTTTATTGCTTCTTCTATCAGCAGAAGGGTATCGAAACCAGTCTTCTTTATTAGCTTTCTGTATCTTAAATGCAGTGTTTAAAGAGCTCCAGTAATTGGCCCCATTTGCAGGCTTGGAGATGGAGCCAAGTACATATAAGCCTTTCTCAAGCAGGAAACAGGAATTAATGCGCAGCATTTCTCATCCTGTGGTTGAAATTTTTGCTGTTAGGAAGAAAATACAATAAAAAACGACTTTGCTGCCTCTGAGAGAATTAAAATGCAGGTTTTCCAATGTTGTGTTGGGGAAATGGTACTATCAATATTTATATAAAGCATTTTTATGTGCTAGCAGAAAACGGGTAGCTGAAAAACAGTTCTTTAGAAGCTACTGATAGTTTCAGTATCTGTACTTGCAGGAGCATGTTACAGGAACTGGGGATGTGAAGAATGGAATGGAATGAAATCACATCTCTATTAGTCAAAGTGTAAATTTTTTGATGGTACTTTCTTGCCTTTAGGATGAATTTAATCCTAGGCTGTTTGAATTTATAATGCTCTTATAAACAAAATACAAAACCACATTGTTCATTCCTCTAGAAACCTGATGTGCGGCTCTCCAGAGGCAGCATAGACCGAGAGGACGGGAGCCTCCAGGGCCCGGTAAGTATGTATGTGTGGTATCTTTTCATCTATCAACTCTTTCTCTAGGTCTCTATAGAACACACTGCACATTGCCCTGATTATGGGAGGCGAGTTAAAGTTTGCTAAATGTTTCCATTATTATTACGTGGGTCTAAAAGTTTCCAGAGGCTTAGCTTCTGCGGGAATGGCAGCAACAGCAAATTTGTTCACACAACAGTTTGGGGTTCTTTTTCTTGGTGCTGCTGTTGAAACAAATGCCTGAATGTTTTAGCAAATACACTCTGATTATTTTACAGTGTACATGGGATGCTTACCCAGGGCTTTTATTTAAAAATAGGGATAGTTTTGCTTAGATTTCTGTCAACAGGAAGCAAAATTAAATAACCTATGCGGATGTTTAAGTAACTGAAGTGCTTTCTCATAAGTAACATAAGTCTTGAGTAATGCAAGAACAACAATCTCTCTGGGGGTAAATGAGCTACTAGAAAACAAATGGGGCAGATCCAGTATTCATTCATTTACTGCCAGACAACAGCTGCAGCTATGATATATTCTCACTCACTGACTTAAGTCATGTCTGTTGTGTTTAAAAAAAAGGGGGGGGGGGGCTCAAATAGTTTTGCTTCCTTTGTCGTCTCTGTACCACAGTAATTGAAAGTAGGGGGTTGTGCTGTGTGTGTGTGTGTGTTAATGGTTTCATTGGACTGGTTGACGTAACTTTTCTCTAGTGATTGCCTTCATCAGTGTTTCTCTAAATTCATATTTTTTAATTCGCCTTTCTCATTAGTTTGAGCTGCTCTTGTAAAATCCAAATTGTTAAATACAGTAGAATCTCAGAGGTACGAACATCTTGGATATGGAGGTGGTTGATAACTGAACAAAATATTGCGGTGGTTCTTTCAAAAGTTTATAACTTTTGAACATTGACTTAATACAGGTTTGAAACTTTACTATGCAGGGAAAAAAAATGCTGCTTTTAACCATTTTAATTTCAATGAAACAAGCACAGAAACAGTTTCCTTACCTTGTCAAAAAAATTTTAACTTTCCCTTTATTTTTTTTAGTTTACATTTAACTCAGTAATGTAATTACTGTACAGTATTTGCTTCTTTTTTTTTTTTTTTTTTGGTGTGTCTGCTGCTGCCTGATTCCAGTTCCAAATGAAGTGTGTGGTTCAAAACTCTGAGATTCTATTGTGCTCATTCATCACTTAAATATTATAGGGGAGAGGGACTTTGAGACAGATCCACAAAGGGATTAAGACACCTAACTGCCACTTCAGGTACCTAAATCCAAAATTTAGATCCTCAAAACCCCTGCCCAGCTGCTGCCTATCTCTGTAGCACCTAAATTTCTGCTGGTAAAGTGCCCATGGCATCTAAAGATCTGCCACTAGCCATGTGCACAGCAGCCTCAGTTTAGGCACCAGGTCACCTAGCACACACTTAAGCCCCAACGGGAGGCAGTGGGAGAGATGGTTCCTTGTAACTTTTAGCCTAGTGGTTAGAGCACTCACCCACAATGTGTGGACACCGAAGTTCAATTCCCCCATCCCCTTTAATAAATTTTGCTTCCCATGGCTGCTTGATCCCAGGATGTCTGCTTGTGCCCTAAATGAGAAATGCACTATATGTAAAACTCAAACTACTCAGCCCTGCATTCCCAGATGAGGTGGGGAAATTATCCCCATTTTACAGCAGGGGGAGCTGAAGCACAAAATGATAAAAGCTAAAAGTGTCCACTAATTTTTGGTGCTCAGCTTGAGACGGCTAGAGCTTGATTTTTCAGAATACTTAGAACGCAGCTCCAGTGGGCTTCACTTGCAGTTATGAATGTTCAGTACTTCTGCAAATATGAGGCAGAGACCCAGCATGGAAATTTTCAGACCACATGGTTAAAATTTGGCCAAGTTTTAAGCAGCTGGAAACAGGGTCTTATAATGGAAAGTGTTAGACAACTTTAACTATAGCTATCACTGCCATCTCTGCCTTTAATTTTAATACCATAAAATTTATTTCTGCGAATGTTGCAACCTCTGGTTTGGTTAAATTGAGCTTTTATAAGGCAGCTGGTATAAGGCAGACCTGACAAAACTTCTTTTGGATAAATACTGCATTGCTGTCTCTAGTGCTGCTTATCCTGTTAGCTTTGCTAATGGAAGGATGATCCATTCGCTGGGGCACTAGCCTGGAACTCGGGAATCCCAGGTTCAGTTCTCTGCTCTGCCACAGACTTCCTGTGCAACCTTAGGCAAGTCCTTTAATGTCTCTGTTCCTCAGTCCCCATCTCTAAAATGCGGGTAATAGTTCCCTACCTCACCAGGGTGATGAAAGTATAAATACTTCAAAGATTCTGAGGTGCTCAGTTACTACAGTAATGTAGGCCATGTGAGTACCTAAGAGAGAGATTTGCAAGCACAGATGTTCTCTAACACACACCCCAAAATCAAGTTTGATTGCTGAGGTTACACTAGTAACAGCTAATTTGGGCATGTTAATTAATTAGCACTCTATGCAGTGAGTTATACTGGATTCATCCATAGCTAATGGTGAGTTCGTGCAAGAACTCATGTGTCTTTGCACAAGTTTAGGTGAACCCTCAGTTCTCAGAATTAGTTCTTTTTAAAGTGTTGAAAATGCAGCTCCCTTAGATTTAATGCAATTGAGAGTTTAAATCTCTTTCCAGTCTTTTTACCGTATAGATATGCAGCCTGTTTCAGAATGGTTTTCACTTAATAAATAAATGTCCTGTTGAAATGTTTTATTGCTGTGCTTAACTGAGAACTGTAGCTATGTCAACATTTTTAATTTGCAAAAGAAACCCCACTCTGCAGAAGCTCTTTCATAAAATATATGAGTGTATTTAGATTGTTGTTTTTCAAGAAGGCAACTGCAAGTCTCATATAAAGCATTTGTTCTGTTCTGACTAAACAGATTTCCCTTTGACTTGACAGTAAGCTGTGTAAATATAATTAGCCAGGCAACTCATTTCAATCCAATATAAAGAATTTCCAAATTAATATGTAGAGTATCTTTTATTTATTCTGTTTTTACTGTGAATTTCTAAACGTCTGTTTAATCTGATTTAAACTATAGCAATAGAAAAGACCCTAGGCATGCAGTCTTCTAATTGTTCTGCTACAATTTTTTCTCTTAACAGCCACAACTTATTTAAAAATTATCTTTGGATAGAGAACTAAATATGTGGTAAATGTGCCATCCTACTTGACTAATGCCAGTATCAGCCTTGCAAGGACAACCTATTAGTAATACAGATAAAGGCCAATGTGGTTGTGAGCAGCAGAACACAAGATGAATGAACGTTTTTATCCTAAGTAATGTTATCTGAAATTGTAGTTGGAAGCAATATGTGTCTTGTGATACCTTAAAGTAATGCGGGGGGAGCAGGGGAAATACTTTTGGAATGTCTGTCACTGGAAATCTTAAAGAAATTGGATAACTCTAATGGCTAAGCTTACAACAACAAATCTTTCAGATGAGGATCCTGAGTTATAAACACCGTAATTGTAATAACTAGAATACTAAACTTAAATTTTCTTTTACAGGCTGGTAACCAGCACATATATCAGCCTGTGGGTAAACCAGGTAAGCCATACATTTACTATATAATCAGCATGAACACTCAAGTTCCTGATCCTTGATGCATTTCTTCTAATCTCAGAAATTGCATTAGTTGCCACAGTAGTAAATAATAATCTAGGCCAGTATTGGATACCCTGAGGTTAGGCATCTAAATACAGTTTGGCATGATTTTCAGAAGTGGTAAGCACTCACAACATCTATTGATTGTTTTGGGAGGTGTCTTGGCTGATTTTATTTAAATGCCAAACTTTTGGCCACAGAATTTTCAAATTTGTGGCTGAGATTTTTGAGGCTTTATCAAAATGTTCATGTTGTTATCTTCATTGTTTCAAGGCTTGAAAAAAGACTGTGGGATCTTTTAGTCTCTGACTTCCTTTAGCTGAAATAAAGATAAGAAGCATAGTTTGGCAGATGGAGTTTTCATAAATGGAAATAGAACAAGCTTATTCAATGTGCTGAATACCTTCCCAAAATGTTATAAAGTCAATATAATAAATTTAGTCCTTTTGTAAGGTGTGCAAAATATGTTGTTAACTAGATCATGCAGCTCCGCCAAAGAAACCACCTCGTCCTGGAGCCCCCAGCCATTTGGGTAGTCTTGCCAGTCTCAACAGCCCTGTGGACAGCTACAATGAAGGAGTGAAGGTACATGCTCAGTGTCAAATGAAGTATGTTTTAGCTAATTGCTCATTATGCACCAAAAAAAAGAACCATCAGCAGTTACTAATGTGTGAGCTGATGCTGTAAGTGAAAACAAAATTGAAGCTTGTAACTGAATATGTTGTCATGGGACATATTCACACTGGCTGTTTGCTACTGTGGTTTTGCATCTCTTTCCAGTCGGACCTTGTTTGGAACAAGAATTCCTGAAAATAATACTCTCCCTCCCCCATCCATCTCCCTTCACCTGCCATTGTGCTTAGTTGGAATTTCATTTGGCCGTTACTTCCAGCTTGAAGAGCAACTGATATGTGGGGTACAAGAGATCATTCTCACTGCCCATTCTCCCAGCTTATCAGAGTGATGTTAATTGGTGGAAAGCAAATAGCATAACCACAATTCTACTTATTTCAGTAATGTTATGATTATTTACATAGTGGTTAGGTGTCCTAGGCACTTTGGTGCATGCCTCTGCTCATTAGGATGTGTGGGACACTGGACTTCTTTTCTTGTCCCCCTCTCTGCTGTGATGTTTCAGCATGCTTCTTGCTGCAATGTCACAGCTGCTCTAGAGCAGTGGTTCTCAAAGCCGGTCCGCCGCTTGTTCAGGGAAAGCCCCTGGTGGGCCACGCCGGTTTGTTTACCTGCCGTGTCCGCGGGTTCGGCCGATTGCAGCTCCCACAGCCCATCCCTTGGCCCACGCCGCTTCCCGCAGCCCCCATTGCCCTGGGGTGGCGAACCATGGCCAGTGGGAGCCGTGATCGACTGAACCTGCGGACGCGGCAGGTAAACAAACCGGCCTGGCCCGCCAGGGGCTTTCCCTGAAAAAAGCGGCAAACCAGCTTTGAGAACCACTGCCCTAGAGCCCTGATAGGGGGCTATGGGGAGGGGCCCAGTAAATGGTGCATTTAAGTCTATTATGTGGTTTTTAAAAGATTTTCTTGTTCACTGTTTCATCTCTAATAGAGATGAAATAGCAACATATGAAACTGTACAGAACTGCTCCATATACTAAACAATCACCTGATCCCTTCATCCCCCAAGCGGGATTCCATGGTGGCTGTGACACTGCAAAACTCTGCGCTCTGGAGCATCCCAGTGGAGTGGATGCTGCAGTTTGGCCTAAAGCACAAGAAAGCTGCATGTGCTAAGTGCCCCTTTTCCAGGGGCTGACGTAAATGGGATTTGTTTCTTAACATACAGGTCACCTTTAAACATGTCTGTTCGCTGCTTTTGGGGATTTGTTTGCCTTGCAAATTATCAGGAAGTTGAAACTCAAGTGACCTCTGTGCCTCCTGAAGTGGACGAGGCTGGAGCTGTTCTCAGTGGGAGCAGTTTTTCAGGGGCAATATATGATGCTGCCTGAGAACTCTGGGTCGGTGATATTGTAACAGTGAAACAAACTTTATGCAGTGCGGTGTTTTATTCCTGACATCCTTTCATTTCATCTCTGGAGTAAAATACGGCACCATGAAAATTTGATTTCTCCTGTTGTAATATTACCGACCCAGAATCCTCAGGCAACAGCATTCCCTCCCCTGCCTCCACTTTCTCAGCTGATGCCATCAAGAGTGGCCATAGAGGTGATTTTTTTGTGCTCCAGCAATATCCTGAGAGGAAAAAGGTGAAGAAGATATTATAGCACTGCTAAACTTGCACTGTCCAACATAAGCTCCCACAAAGCCATATAAGTTATGTGCTGCCATAATACAAATAAATGATGATATAAAGCAAGGACAACTGAAGTGAAGTTTTACAAACATGCCTCAAGGGAAAAGAGAAACTCTGTTATCCAATCCTAACCTTCCCAAGTCTGCAATGAAGACCTGGATTCCCTTGCAGAGGTGGACATCGCTGGTATGGTTAGTGATATCTGTTTTATAGTTTTAAAAAAAATACGGAAACCCAGTTCGTCCCCAGCTGGGAAATACAAAACAAACCATCGAAGTCGTACGCTTAGCAAAAATAGACTATTTCCACAAGGTTCTTTCTCTCTGTTTTTTGTTCTGAGATTATCTGAATGCTTCAGAATCAGCATAAATGAACAGAACTGGCCACTTAGAGCTAGATTGTTTATTATAAAATGATGCCAGTGCTTTTCAAGTTGCCAAACCTCAGAAAATGTAAAAAGCAATAACAGATGTGTTACTAAATTCGGCTTTTCTGTCTAAAATTCCCTTATAAATACTAACACTTGATGCACGTTAAAAACATTTGCAGAAAAAATATGCCTTTGACACCCGGGCCAGACAAAAACTACAATGCAAAGGTAATTGGCGACGTTAGATTTAATAAAAGATGCAGAGACTCTCAGTGGCTAGAGCTATTGGTTTCTTTTCAGAAGAAAAATAGTTTTGTGTTAATTTTCTGCATTGAGAGTCTGTTTTTCCTGAAACTAGTTTCTCTTACCTTCTTTCGGGAGGCTTGTATTTGAATACAACATGGCTTTGTCAAAGTCTTCCAAGTTAAAAAGATGATTTTCCTGGGATCATTAGTGCATAAAAATATGGTAAAGTGAGTCTCTTGCAAATTGTGCTGGTTGAACTTTTAAATTCCTAACTCCCTTTTCCATAATGCCAGAATACAAGTAAAAATGACAAGACTTGAGGTTCTTAATCCCTGGAGCCTGTGGAGAGAGAGGCATCAAAAAAATGTACAGTATACAGTTACTTGTTCAGGGGAAGTCAGCCAACCATGTGAAGATAACCCTGGCTGTTTAGTTTGCGGTGGAACAGTGTTGGTGTTGGCTATAGAAACAGCAAAGAGAAAAAAATTAAGTATCAAGAATTACAGATACCCTTATTCTGTGATTCCAAGACCCAGCCAAAGGAATCAAATGGGTTGTGTGTAAGCAGTCCAAAATGGTCTCTCAGTAGTTTATAACCACAGTCTTAACCAAGAATCTTCATGAACAAGAGCAGTACAGTTAGATGACTAAATATTTCCCACTATGAGGACTTCAAAAACAAATCTTCAAGCAAGAATTATGCAACCTCTGCCTGAGCTATCAAGCAATGGATTATTAGCCGTGTTAAAAAATACCAGCACTTAACCTGGTACGCTTTCCTACTATGAAAAAGACCCCTAACTCCATTTACCACTTTGCTATTTGCCAGATTGGTTTGTTCCTGTCAAGCTTTGCATGTCCTCTTCCTCATTTATTTTGTAAAATGTAAGCATGAGTGCATGGCAAATAACTTCATTTCCTGTGCTGGGGTGCTAAGAAGATTGCTCAGACATTATGCTTCCATAACAAATGGACCAATAGCTAACATGAGCCAGCCAAAATTGTTATGAATGCATTTTTGTTGCAGGCTTTTTTTTAACTGATCTCTAGTTACTGCACTTGTTTTGTTGGGGTTTTTCCTGCTGCATTTTATTAATATTGTTTTTCTTTTTTTCCCTTCCTTTGGTAAATTTCTTTAACCTTCCCACATATTCTGCTCAACAATAGCCATGGAGGGTAAGCACAGAGTGTATGTGTTCGTGGCGTGTGCGTGCTATTCACAAATGGCTTTGCATGTGACTTGACAATAGAGATGATTTAAGTGTTTAATTTCTACTACAGTGTCACTGAAATGTATTAGAATTCACACAACCTTGCACCACCAGCATAACCAATAACAATATTCATTTTCCCGTCAATGTAAGAGATGGATGCTTTATCCTTGTATTTTCTATCAGCACCTATGTAGCGGAATGCAACAAAACTGGATTACTCTGTGCTAAATCCTGGATTCCTTACTCAGGCAAAGTGCCTAGGCATTTCTATGGCCTCATCACTGTAGTATGTGAGTGCTTCCCAGGTATTTAAAAATACAAATTAGGGTTTCGTTTTTTTTTCTTTCCACTCTGTAGACTTAAGCTTAAATAGCTTTTTGTTTGCTTTTTTACATTTGTGTGTGAATGGGCATGAGAATTTATTGAGGGAAAGCTAAGCAAGGAAATGAGTTTTGCATTTTACTTTGGAAGTGGTGAGGGCCATAGTCGTTTTTCTTTTCAGGGACTAAGGTCCCTAGTGTGAACCCAGCTCCTATGAACGGTGGTCCTCCTCCTACTGTCATGAGCCTCGTGCTTCCTGTGGAATCAAGCTGCCATGGTTACAGAAGGAGTGGCAATCTAGGTAGCTGGGGTCAGTTTCATGGAGGGCTTTGAATAACAGGATAGAACCATTGAACTAGACTCTATTCCCTGGAGAGCCTGTGTAGAGAGCAGAGCTCTGGGGTAATGTGTCCACAATGAGCTGTGTTGATACACTTGATGGAGTGCTCTGTTTTATACCAGTTAGAGCTTTTCCAGGGTCTGTGGCTTCATTCCTAGATATAGTGGGTTGTCATAATCAAACCTGGAAGGCTCAAATGCTTGGATCCCTGTGACCAGGTCTCTGTCCAACAGAGCAGAATACTACTCAGTTGCAGATGGAAGTGGACGTTTTTTGCTACAAAATGGCACTGGTCATCCAGTACCATTGAGGTATCTAAAAAAAACTTCAAGGTTGTGGACTAGCTTTACAATCTAAGGGCAGATGCTGTTGAGAGTGGGGGGTTTTTACAGAGGAGCCAAGTATTTCGAAGTCTGTTCCTCTTCCTATCAGGATCACCTCAGTCTTGCTTAGATTCTGCTTTAGCCTAGCTGGGGATCTATGGGAGTTTTGCTTGAGTTAAGGATTGCAGGATATAGCCTGGTATTTCTCTGATCTACCAGAGAGAAAATATTTAAAATGGTTGAGTCTTAGCTGCATTGGCAGTGCTTTAATCCTGAGCATGTAAAATAAATAAATTTTCATTTTCCTTAATGTTCCATGTGGATTCCACTAACAAAATGTTTGGTAATATACACTGCAGTAGTACTCTTTCTTTTTGCTGCTGCATATGTTGCTAACAACTTATCATTGACATAGGGATCAAAACAGTTGTCTGAAAATTTGGGCTCTGATACTCCATTGTCTTGAGCTTTGTGTTATTATTTGCACCCAGGCAGACTAAGTAAAAAGTGGGTGTAAAGCAAAGAATTATGATTTGGCAGTGTGCCCCATCTATTTGCACAGGTGTAAATGACTTCATGAGGTGCAAGGCAGTGAAGAATCAAGTTCTTTATCTTTCAGGAAAAACTGTATTTTTGACCATGCAGGTAAATGTGTGAATTACCAGTTCCTATATCAAAATAAATATGATCTAAGTTTTTGCTGAGAAAATGAGGGGTCTGAAAACCAAGTGGTCAGGTTGAACAATTTGCTCCCTAAAACTTGCACCATGAAATTCATTCCTGCCTTGAAGGTGAATTCTTGCAAAATTTCAGAGGGAACAATCTCTGCAGTTGAGAACCTCTAAGGAATTTTAAACATGCTGTAAATATTTTTCGGTACTTCTCATTCCCAGATTCTCTCAATGCTGCTTGTTCTGTTTAGCAAGTCATAAGGGGAGCTCTTCAAAGAATTCATGGTGTAAAATTCCTTCAACTTCATTTCACTAACCAAACTCAGTCGAAAAATAATTAGACTTAAATACCTTCAGATTTGACAGCAATGCTTAATCAAAAAGAACCTTGGGTACATTTTCAGGGGGTGTGGAGGGAAGAATCTTTCTTAAATCAGCAAACTACATCCTGGAGTTCTGTTGACTTTGTGAAGTAATCTAGCACCATCTCTTGGGGAAAGAGAGGAAAAACAGCATCTTTTTTTGCTCTTAGCTTCAGCCACAGGAAATCAGCCCTCCCCCCACTGCCAACTTGGATCGTTCAAATGACAAGGTGTATGA
Source organism: Natator depressus (assembly GCF_965152275.1). NCBI lineage: Eukaryota > Metazoa > Chordata > Testudines > Cheloniidae > Natator > Natator depressus. The sequence goes on from NC_134235.1 coordinate 9,992,313, forward strand.
GAATGTAACTGGACTGGTGAAAGCTGTAATAGAAATGTCCAGTAAAATCCAGCCTGCCCCTCCAGAGGAGTATGTGCCCATGGTGAAGGTAAGAAGATGCCATTTTCTTCAATCATTCTTTTATTTCTGTCCTGACTGGCACCGTAGTTGTCAGCGCATAAAATAGAACTGCGTAACACTGGAAAGCTTGTGAGCAGAAACACACCTGTCTGAGTCTGTGCATGTATTATTTTCATTGTCAGGACAGGGGTGCTTTGAAGGATATTGAAAAATCATTACCATCAGTAGTCGACGCAAGACTGTCTATGATCATGAAGAATTGAATGTGGTCTGCAGCAATTTCTTTACTTTTTACAAAGAAATGTGGATTTTTTTTTAAATCGACCTTTTGACAAACTTCAGCCACTGTCAGTTTGCTGTGTATATGTGTTTTCTCTGGTTAAGCCATTTTTCCATTTTATGAAAGCAAAAAATTCAGGGTGGAATTTTCAAAACTGCTTAGCAGCATTGCTCTGCTCTCATTTTGGTCAGTGGTCAAAGCAGTTAGGCCAATACTGAGAGCTTTTGAAATTCTCAACCGAAATCCTTTGACATCCACAATAATTTTTAAAGATGTAATAGGTGTTTGGTTAAGAGATGTAATTGTATCCATGGGCATAAATGACATACCTCAGATGAAAGAAATAAAATAGTGCTGAAAGGGCATAATCGAATCGGAAAGTACTGGTACATTGTTGTGCTGCACTCTGTCCTGTTATAATGTCACTTTGATTTTTTTATTTTTTTTTTAAATTTATTAGGAAGTTGGTTTGGCACTACGAACTTTACTGGCAACAGTAGATGAGACCATTCCAGTGCTCCCTGCAAGCACTCACCGAGAGGTATGTAAGGATTTGCTCATATACGATTCAGTACATTAAGTGTCAAGTCATTTTCAACTAGGATAATTATCGGGACATGTATTGTATCATGAGCTTTTATAAATATTAAAATACTAGATCCTTTTAATTTATTCACATACCGACACATTTCTTCTTCAAGTAGTGTTCTCATGAGTGCTCCATTTCAGATGCACATGTGCCTTGAGCCCTAAATTGGAAATTTTTCTGCTAACAGTGCCTGTTTGGCCTACACTTGTGCCCTATGCCTCCTCGTGCAGGACACCAAGGCTACATAGGGATGTGTGGGCAAACCACCCTCAGCTCTGTCTCTGCTGCCTTGGCCTGAGACAGAGCTCGAACGTGCTCACCTTGAGCGTGCCTCGACTATTTCATATTCTTCTTATAGATGTTTGTTAAGTTTTGTTAGTATGGTTGTTAATAGTAGTTATAATTACTTAGTAAGTGTTAGTAGTGAGAGGATACTTTGTTTTTTCTTCTCCTCTCTTTTTTCCTTGGAGAGCCTTGTCATCTTGGCAGGGAATGACTGGGTTGCTAGGCTTCAGACGGTCCCTCTCATGCCGAGAGGCCATATCTGTGAGCTATGGTTGATTGGGGGAGTCCCATGTCTCCCAAAAGTGCAATTTCTGCCAGCTCTCAAGTCAAGGACAAGGAAGAACAGAGAGATTAAGCTCAGATTGTTGTTGATGGAGCACTCACTTTGATCAGCATCTGAATCAGGTTAGGGGACCTGCCCCATGTACATCTGTCTCTGCACAGATCCAGTGACCTTGGCACAGGCTTCTCCTAAGAACAGGAGGTCATTGGGGGCTTCTTAGAGGGCTTCCAAAAAGAGACGTATGGACTCTCATCTGAAGGAGCCTACTCCAAAAAAGCCCAAATCCCATGTAAAATCTATAGCCTTCAAAGCTTCGACCTCTCGACTTGGTACTGTTGACTTGAAGAACTCCTCCTCTGAGGCCAGCAGAGCTGGAAAGCCCTGGAGCTTGAGAGACAGACATGGCTCCAAAAGGGCTTCTGTACCCTCTATCCAGGGACAAGGAGGGCAAGCATAAGCACCGTGATCTGGTACTGTCAGACTCAGTCCCACTGTTGGCACCTGTCCATTCAGCACCATCGGTACTGAGCAAGCAACACTGCCAAACTCCATTGACACCTACATCAGTACACCTGCCATTCATGGTACCATCATCTTTGGCTACCATCTCAGTACCAAGTCCCTACTCAATACTGCAAGAGTGTAGATATGTGAGAGACCTGTCCATAATGGATGTGCCAGAATCCCCACTCCACATGGGTATCGAGCATCTTTTGGTACCAAGACCACAGTCTCAAGACTGATACCATCCCTCAGAACTGCAGGACTCTCCACCCCTTTCTACGTGGGCTCCTCCACTGAACGATGTTGAGGAGCATTTAGGGGACTTCCAGTTGGTCTCTTCTTTCAGTCTAGTGTTCCCCAACATATCCTGTCAAGAACTCATTCTTTGACAGTCACAGGGAAGATCGCAACTGCCATCAAAGGTGATGGAACCAACTCTGCATGCCACCCCCACTCCTGTATGGGCTCCCTCTCTGGTGGCGATACTGGGATCCCTGGACTTCTTACCAACAACAATTCTCCAGACCACCAGTACTGTCTCAAAGGGAGACTAGGGTTGCTCAGTCTTCTCCTCCCCAACCACACAGGAGGAGACATTTGAGGAACAGGAGGCCAGGGTGGATAAAGAGGCCACCTATCAAATGCCGATCTCATCCTTGTCTCCAGATGAAGCTGTTGTGCCTACACCACCTTCCATGGCTGGTGATTTTCAGCAAGTTCAAGATCTTATAAAGAGGATAGTTGACATTCTTCAAATTCCACTCGAAGAGGTCAGGGATTCACGACTCAAGCTGTTGGATATCCCACAATCAGGAGCACACTCCAGGGCGGCATTACCCATCAGCAGAGCTCTTTTGGATCCAGCAAAGGCTGTGTAGCAAACAACTGCTACTATTCCACCAACGTGTAAAAGGGCAGATAAGTATTATGTTCCCCCTAAGGACTCTGATTTCTTATTCTCCCACCCTCCACCTAACTCTCTAGTAGTGGATGCAGTAAACAAGCAGGGCAGGCAACGCTTCTCCAGGTCTGCTCCACATGACAAGGACCAAAAGAGACTGGATTTATTTGGACGGAAGTCCTGTTCATCAGCAACCCTGCAATTCAGGATTGCAAACTATCAGATGCCAAATACAGTTTCACAGACTAGAATAGATTGATGGTCTTTATTGAACACCTGACATAGGCACATAGAGAGCAATTCCAGTCCTTCATTTCAGATGGCCAATTATTGGCCAGGACCTTTCTTCAAGCATCCCTGGATGTTTTGGACACTGCTGCCAGATCCATCTCCACAACAGTAGTTATGCACAGGCCATCATGGCTCCAGCTTTTGGGATTTCAGGAAGAAGTACAGAACACCATTGAAGACTTCCCCTTCATTGGTCATAAGCTTTTCTTGGAGACCACAGATGAGTCCTTCCATACACTGAAGGACGCTAGAGCCACTTTACGTTCCTTGGGCGCATATACACCTACAAATATGGGACCATTTAGGTCACGAACTGCCCAGAGGCTGCATCCTGCTCAGTTCTCTGGATTCCATAGATCCACCAAACCCCACAGGAAAATACATAAGTTTCAGAGAAAGAGGGGTGCCCACCGACCCTCCACAACCACACAACAATGTTCGAAGCAGCAATTTTGATGGGCCAGTCGAGGGTTCAGATGCGTCTGGTTTTACAGCTGCACCAATTTGCCCATCACGCTCCCTTTAGGGACCACATTTCCTATTTCCAGCATTCCTGGTGATGGGCTACTACAGATAAGTGGGTCACAGAAGTCATAACATCAAGCTATACTGTCCATTTTACAGCACTGCCTCTCTTCAATTCCTCATGGGGTTTATATTAAGACAGGAGATGAACTGTCTTCTTCTGTTAGTAGCAATAGAGCCAGTCCCTTCCCCTCACAGGGTCAAGAGGTTTTACTTGAAGTATTTCCTCAGACCAAAGAAGGATGAAGGGTGGAAGCTGATCTTAAATCTAAGACATCCAAACAAGTTTGTAAAGCCTCAGAAGTTCAGTATGGTGACTCTGGCAGCTATATTTCCTTCACTGGAGAAGGGGGATTGGTTTTCGGCCCTCGACCTACTAGATGCCTATTTCCATATAACGATACGCGCCCTTCCCACAGGAAATATCTACAATTCACTGTAGGTCAGGATCATTTCCAATACAGAGTATTTCATTTCAGTTTATCCTGTGCCCCAAGGTTGTTCTCCAAAGCCCTGGCAATAGCGGCTGCTTACCTCCAACAGGAGGACATCCTAGTCTTCCTGTACCTTGACGACTGGCTACTCAAGGGCCATTCTTACAAAGCAGTTCTGTCTTCTACCCAGACAGCCCTTGCTCTTTTCCAAGAGTCGGGTCTTCAGCTCAATATAAGGAAATCCATGTTAACCCCCTAAAGAAGATTCAGTTTATAGGGGCTTCTTTAGAATCATTGACTGAGGGTCTTCCGTCTCTTAGATATGTTCGTAACTTTGTCAGATTGGTATGGACAATTCAGGGGAGTCCTTGGACTGCTATAAGGAACGGTCTTCAGCTTCTGGGACACACGGCAGCTTGCACTTAGATGACCGACCACACAACGCTATGCCTTCGCTGCATTCAAGGTTGGCTCAGAACAACCTATTCTTCAGTCAGACACACCTTGGACAGGCAGGTGACAGTTCCTCTACAAGTGAGGAGCTCCCTGGCTTGATGTAAAGATCAACTCAGTGTCACCCTATGGAATTGGTGCATCAACAATCAAATCACTGTGTCTGCAAATTACCTTCCAGGGGATCAGAATGTGCTAGTTGACTCCCTCAGCAGACACTTCACTATCGATCACATGTGGGTGTGACACAACTCCATGGCGGACAGTATTTTTCCTCTAGGGGAACTAATACAAGGGACCTGTTCGCCTCTCAAACAAACAGAAAATGCAACGTATACTGCTCCAAAAGAGCCCTAGGTCTTCACTCTCGGAAGCCTGCATCCCAAGAAAGGGGAAAAAATTCATAGGAGTTGTAGACCAAGCTGGATGAGCAAGCATCTCAGAGAGGTGATTAAGAAAAACCAGAAAGCGTACAGGGAGTGGAAGATGGGAGGGATCAGCAAGGAAAACTACCTTATTGAGGTCAGAACATGTAGGGATAAAGTGAGAAAAGCTAAAAGTCAAGTAGAGTTGGACCTTGCAAAGGGAATTAAAACCAATAGTAAAAGGTTCTATAGCCATAAAAATAAGAAGAAAACAAAGAAAGAAGAAGTGGGACCGCTAAACACTGAGGATGGAATGGAGGTCAAGGATAATCTAGGCATGGCCCAATATCTAAACAAATACTTTGCCTCAGTCTTTAATAAGGCTAAAGAGGATCTTAGGGATAATGGTAGCATGACAAATGGGAATGAGGATATGGAGGTAGATATTACCATATCTGAGGTAGAAGCAAAACTCGAACAGCTTAATGGGACTAAATCGCGGGGCCCAGATAATCTTCATCCAAGAATATTAAAGGAATTGGCACATGAAATTGCAAGCCCATTAGCAAGAATTTTTAATGAATCTGTAAACTCAGGGGTTGTACCATATGATTGGAGAATTGCTAACATAGTTCCTATTTTTAAGAAAGGAAAAAAAAGTGATCCGGGTAACTACAGGCCTGTTAGTTTGACATCTGTAGTATGCAAGGTCTTGGAAAAAATTTTGAAGGAGAAAGTAGTTAAGGACATTGAGGTCAATGGTAATTGGGACAAAATACAACATGATTTTACAAAGGGTATATCGTGCCAAACCAACCTGATCTCCTTCGTTGAGAAGGTAACAGATTTTTTAGACAGAGGAAACGCAGTTGATCTAATTTACGTCGATTTCAGTAAGGCATTTGATATGGTTCCACACGGGGAATTATTAGCTAAATTGGAAAAGATGGGGATCAATATGAAAATTGAAAGGTGGATAAGGAATTGGTTAACAGGGAGACTACAGCGGGTCCTACTGAAAGGTGAACTGTCAGGCTGGAGGGAGGTTACTAGTGGATTCCTCAGGGATCAGTTTTGGGACCAATCTTATTTAATCTTTTTATTGCTGACCTCGGCACAAAAAGTGGGAGTGTGCTAATAAAGTTTGCGGATGATACAAAGATGGGAAGTATTGCCAATTTAGAGAGAGACTGGAATATCATACAGGAAGATTTGGATGACCTTGTAAACTGGCGTAATAGTAATAGGATGAAATTTAATAGTGAGAAGTGTAAGGTTATGCATTTAGGGATTAATAACAAGAATTTTAGTTATAAGCTGGGGACGCATCAATTAGAAGTAACGGAGGAGGAGGACGACCTTGGAGTATTGGTTGATCATAGGATGACTATGAGCCGCCAATGTGATATGGCTGTGAAAAAAGCTAATGCAGTCTTGGGATGCATCAGGCGAGGTATTTCCAGTAGAGATAAGGAGGTGTTAGTTCCGTTATACAAGGCACTGGTGAGACCTTACCTGGAATACTGTGTGCAGTTCTGGTCTCCCATGTTTAAGAAGGATGAATTCAAACTGGAACAGGTACAGAGAAGGGCTACTAGGATGATCTGAGGAATGGAAAACCTGTCTTATGAAAGGAGACTCAAGGAGCTTGGCTTGTTTAGCCTAACCAAAAGAAGGTTGAGGGGAGATATGATTGCTCTCTATAAATATATCAGAGGGATAAATACCATGGAGGGAGAGGAATTATTTAAGCTCAGTACCAATGTGGACACAAGAACAAATGGCTATAAACTGGTCATCGGGAAGTATAGACTTGAAATTAGATGAAGGTTTCTAACCATCAGAGGAGTGACGTTTTGGAATAGCCTTCCAAGGGAAGCAGTGGGGGCAAAAGACCTATCTGGCTTTAAGATTAGACTCGATAAATTTATGGAGGAGATGGTATGATGGGATAACATGATTTTGGCAATTAATTGATCTTTAAATATTCATGGTAAATAGGCCCAATGGCCTATGATAGGATGTTAGGTGGGGTGGGATCTGAGTTACTACAGAAAATTCTTTCCTGGGTATCTGGCTGGTGAATCTTGCCCATATGCTCAGGGTTTAGCTGATTGCCATATTTGGGGTTGGGAAGGAATTTTCCTCCAGGGCAGATTGAAGAGGCCCTGGAGGTTTTTCGCCTTCCTCTGTAGCATGGGGCACGGGTCACTTGCTGGAGGATTCTCTGCTCCTTGAAGTCTTTAAACCATGATTTGAGGACTTCAGTAGCTCAGACATAGGTGAGAGGTTTTTCGTAGGAGTGGGTGGGTGAGATTCTGTGGCCTGCGTTGTGCAGGAGATCGGACTAGATGATAATAATGATCCCTTCGGACCTTAATATCTATGAATCTATTATGCTCTCCTTCTTAAATGAGTCATTCTCATCACCCCCCAACTTACCCAGACAGTTCTAGTTCCTGAGTCCCCTACACATGTCCTCTCAGTCGCCGATCAAAATTCAGTCCTTTTCCAATCTCCTGACACAGGAGAAAGGCAGAATCCATGTCTCTTCTATCCTTGAAAGTTCTGTCCCTGGTAGCCATCACCTCAGCCAGGAAGGTGTCTCAGAGTACTGATGACAATCCACCTTACACCATATTCCATAGAAACAAAGTCATAGCATTTACATCCTAAGTTCATCCACAAAGTAGTTTCAAAGTTTCACACGAACAGTCAATTCACTTACCTGTGTTTTTTTCCAAAACCACATGCATCTGAAAAAGAAAGTGGATGTCATTCCCCCAACACGCGACAAGCCTTAGCCTTTTGCCTGCAAAGGACAAAAACAATCAGAAAATCTCCCAGATTGTTTATAGCTGTAGCGGAAAGAGTTCAAAGTCAAGATATATCTTCTCAGAGAATCTCTAAATAGATCTCACGCTGTATCTTACTCTGCTATAAGCTAACATTCCTCCCCCTCATGGAGTGAGGGCTCATTCTACAAGAGCACAAGTAAGTCAGGATTAAATTTTTTCCCAGGTCATTGTGTCTGTGCCTGCAAAATCTGAATGAACAGGGATCAATGAGAATGCTAGAAGAATATGATTCTCAGAGTATGAGAGATGCTGAGTGACTCTCCCCTTCCAAATGGTTACTTCACCTGCTGTGTGGTTTGTTAAAATATCTGTAGCTTACACCTTCGTATTTATTGTATTTTATTGTTGCTTAGATAATCAGTGTTAAGATAATTTTAAGAAAAAGGCCTGAGAGGGGATGATTTAGGAACCTGGAAACAGATTTAGGAATCTGATCTCTGTGACCATAGGTGCTGGAACTAGGGGTGCTGCCGCAGCTCATGGCTTGAAGTAGTAATAATGACCCAAATACATGGTTTCCATCTTCAGCACCAGCACTATAAAAATTGTTCCAGCACCACTGTCTAGGACAGAGGTTCAAATTCAGCACTGGTGAATAGTGTCCTCTAGTTATTAACACTAGATGGCTGTTCAGTGGCCTGGAAGAGCGAATTCTTGGTCTAGTTTGTCGTGGACAAAGCCCATTAGCTGCTGGAGTCCGCACAACTACTACTACCCTGCCCCATCCAGTGTGTTGGCTACAGAGATGGAGGCCACAACATGGTATCTAAAGTATAGGTTTCACCAGCAAAGAAGGAGCACTCCCTTAGGGGGAGTACACTGCACGGTTAGGAATTCCATCGTGAGTGTGATACCCCAGATTTATTTGCCTCCTCTGAAATGCTGCCTGCAGGGCCTGACTGAATCTTATATCTTTCCAGATTGAGATGGCACAGAAGCTGTTGAACTCTGACTTGGCTGAACTGATTAACAAGATGAAATTGGCACAGCAATACGTCATGACTAGCCTGCAGCAGGAATACAAAAAGCAAATGCTCACAGCTGCTCATGCTCTGGCTGTGGATGCCAAAAACTTGCTGGATGTTATTGATCAAGCCAGACTGAAAATGATTGGTCAGTCCAGACCCCATTAAACACTGAGGAAGAATTTTTTGTTGTTCTTTTTAGGAATATTGCTCATGTAAGGATGTTATCTAGCCTTCCACCAGCGGTGAGGATTAACCCTGCATAGTCCTGGATTTCCAGTGACTCCTGCTTCATCAGACCTGATTGACAGCTGTTGGTTTTCTCTCTCTCTCATTATAAAAGTTTAACCAAGTTTTTACCATAAAGCCAAGATGGTCTGGGATTCAAAATGTGGCATTATCGCAGAATGAAGTTTGTACAGAAGCCCTTGGGAATCGTGACTGGGGAAGACAATTACATTTTACATCATCACATAGGATGTGTGTTACCTAAAATTTCCAAGGGCTTACAATCTCAGAGCCAGGACTGTCCGAGCTGCAGATTGGAGAAAAATATTGTGAAGTGAAGAATTCTGGGAAACCTCAGGGCTGAGAATTCTTGCCCACAGTATGCAAGCTATCCAGACTGGAATTTTTTATTAGAACACTTACGTCGCAATATGCTAATCACGATTTACAGAGAAAGAAAATAAAAAAGCTATATTTTCAAGACTTCAGTCATTTCAAAAGAAACTAAAGCCCTCTTCATCTTTCTGCCTTTTACTTTCATGTGGATGTGTGAAACATTTGTTTGGAAACTAGCCGTAGAACACAACTGAAAACTCTTGTATGTCTTTTCACCAGAATAACTTGCCAGTTTTTTGTAGCAATGTTATTTTCCTTGGAAGCAAAAAGCTGCTTTGTACCAGAGCAACTCAGAGCCGCATTTAGAAGAGAAGTTCTGTAACCATATGTGTTCCCCATTTTTATATAATTTATACAGAAAGATTAAAGCCATGTTGAATATTTTAAACCCACTGTAGTTAACTAACCCATCTTTGAGTCTATCTTGCCTGGGAGGAGTTACAGCAGAGCAGTGTGAATGTTTTCTTTGATTTTTTTTCCAGTTACACCATCTGTTCTGTTAAATAAAAACCACCATGCTCCCTTTTGTTTGATGGGGGTTATAAATTATTCTCAGGAAGAATATAATGAACTGTACAGTTACTTTGACCTATTAAAAAGGTGTTACCAGTGAAGTCCTGGCTGTAATATTTCTTCCTATGCTGCAGAGCACAAAGCGTTTTGGAGGAGTTTTCTGAGCTTGCTTTTTTCATCAATCCTAAATTTCAGCAGTTTATGTAGACTTAAAAAAACAGAAGGGCACTGTTGAGAGGAAGGCCAAAAAACTGACCTTATGATAAATCCTTCCATGTTAAGGTACACACAACTCTGCAGAGCATTTCTCCACCCAAACCTAATGTTCAGGGAGGAAAAAATTCATTCCTACAACCTAGTTGCCAAAAAAAGGCAACAGATAGCTTAAACTAAGGCAAATAAAGTTTTTCAGCAATATATAATCCTTCAGTTTCCCAGTTCTTCACAGGTTCCTGTCCTGGTAGCATGGATGAGCCGCCATTTTCTCCCCTCAGAGCCCATTCCTCAGCATTCCCATCTTTTGATATGCCGGCTTTAAGGAACCCCTAGTTGTTTTATATATGCTAAAATCTTCCCACTAACACCACAAAAACAAAAAACCACCTTAACGCACATCTCAGCAAGTAAAATTATGCGGAGTTTCTAGGCCAACCCATTTAGGACTTGAACCCTACAAAATCGTTAAAAACAAGTGAACTTAATGTAAATTATCAAAATACTATGCATTTCTAATTTTGTGTAACCAAAACTTCTCAGAACTGAAATGTCAGGAAGATAAAGTTGAAAATTGGGCTATTTCTGAAAATTTCAGCTTCCTCCTTAACTAGGGATGGGTTGATTGCTTTTCCATTCAAATACATTTTAAAATAGGATATACTTTCTTCAATTGTCAACTTATTTATAACTGTGGCTGTCGCTTAACATAGTCCATGGAAGTTACCATTCTCCTGCTATATAGACATGAATTCAGTCAAGAAAAAAAGAATTGAGTCTGCATTGAGAAAAGCAACAGATTTTGAACACCAAAATACCATGGAAATGTAGGTTTAACTACTCTGCTTATTTCATTGACAGATGGTGTGCGGGAGCATTTCATGACTCCTCTGATCTTTGTCCAACTTCTTTGCTGCTTCAGGCTAATATGCTCAGGCAGCTCAGCGCTTAACCGAAGACAAATTGAAATCCAGTACTGTGAGAGTGGTGGGATTGAGTGCAGAGCATAAACTGAAAGATGGGCTGACAACTCAGGACTAGTCAGATACACATTGTGGTTTCTGACTTCATCTGAAACTCCTGGACGCAGACAATAAGACAAGTTAAAAAAACACAGAATCTCACCTAAAATTGGTATTTCAGAATTCAGTGTTTTTTAAATGAGGTAACTTCCTGGCCCAAGTTACCCCCCAGGGGGTAGTCACAGATGTATCTACTTACACAAGTAGGACGTGGGATGTGCTGTGGATAAATGAGCTCTCTCTCAATTTTAAAAGTTGCACTATTGTTTTACCTTGTTAATTACTTTATTTTAAAAATACCTTTTGCTTTTCATACAATTGAATTTGAGTGAAAGATTTAGGAATTACGGATGGGCTCCTGTGAAAAATGAGCCAGTTTTTTTGAGCTACTTTCAGTTGTTTGTTTTAAAAAAAAGCAAAGATACTGAAGAAAAACAGAAGGGGACCCTATGACAGAGAGCTCTTTAGGATTTCTGGAAGTTAACCTGAAAAGATTCATTATAGAACTGCAACTTCAAAGTTTTGGTTCAGTTTGTGGGCATTTATTTGAACCTTTCCTTGTATTCAGAGCAATTGCTTGGTGTTGTAAGGAAGGATTTTGGCTTTCTTCCTACATGATGATCTAATCCAGGGATTCTCAAACTGGGGTCATGAGGTTATTACATGGGGGGTTGCGAGCCCTCCATCCCAAACCCCGCTTTGCCTCCAGCATTTATATTTTTTTTTAAAGTTTTAAATTTATAGCAGGGGTTGCACTCAAATTTTCTGTGTGAAAGGGGTCATCAATACAAAAGTTTGAGAACCACTGATCTAATCTGTAGGTTTCTTAAAGAATTGAAGTTGCAAAGTGAAATTCAAGTCAGTTGAACAGGGGTTCTCCCTACTCATGCAACAGGTGAAGATTTTAAGGGGGTTGGATGTTCACAAAATTGCATTAATTATAGAGTAACTTTGTATAAAAGTTCAAGTTGCTCTCTGTGATACAGAAAACCATTGTAGCTACCTGACCCTCTGCAAGAGGAAGCAGAGTTTTGTACAGAAATTTGAATTGGTCTAAAAAATGCTGTTAGCTTTAAGTATTGTATACTAACTCAGATAAATTCTTTTTCAGAGATTTTAACCAACTTGCCAGCTTTAATGAAAGGGGGAAGGAGGCATAATACAACTTCATCTTAAGTGAGAGAAGTGTGGGTCACATTTATTAGTTCAAAGTTAGGGTTTAACTTAAAACTAGGCTGTACAAAACATTGAATAAAACAGAAGCTTCTTAGGGGATAGTAGGCCCTCAGTGTTTTGTCTTAAGCTCCAGCCTTTGACATCTATTTATGATGAAAAATAAAAACATTGGTGTAGATGTGAGTTGACTATAGCCCTTGTATGTGGGTGTGATGTATACACTAGCCCTTCATTCCTACATAGGGGGAAGTTCACATGGGCTCTGTCCAGGACCTGATTAAGGTATAAGGAGATTGACTTTTTGTCAAACTGCAACAATTTTATCATTCACCCTCTATTGGCCAAAATCAAAGTCTTAGTTTCAATTGCTTTCAAAAAAGGAGGCAGCAGCCTTTCATCACCCATAAAGTAAATTTCTACACAAGGCCAGGTGCAGTACTATTATCAAAAAAGCAAGATTTTTTTTCCTGCTCCTTGAAAATGCCTTGTCTGAATGATTAAACATCCTAGTGCAGTCCTACTGAAAAAAGGGGGTGATTAGATCAAAGATGAGAACCATCAATTTAGCACCCCTAGTATCATGTATATTTTCAAGAGTAATGCTGCTGGACAGGTTGAAGTGTCATTTTACTAAGACAGTGATGACTACAACTTCCCCTACACAAGCTGGACCTGAATGTGGTAGCAACTTCAGCTAATGTCTTTAAACTGCTACAGCAATTAATACAAGAGTTTTATGCTGTCCTTACAGTGGGTCTTAAAATGTGAGTAAAAAGTTTTCAGAGAAAAAAATCAAGATTTTGATAGTTGTGTACAATACAATAGCAACTTTTGGGACATGGGAGGATATAGGACCAGTTTGATGACTTGTGTTTCCTAATCCCCTCTCCACTTTTAAGAGTTCAAAAAAAAAAACACCCCCTCCTCACATTCTTTAAAGACCAGATTGAAGAGTGTTTTTTTATTACTACAGATGGTACAAAAAGTCAGTTTAGTCAAAGAGACCAAAACCCATGTCATCATCAGATTCCTCAGATTCTTCTTTCTTTTCTTCCTCTTTCTTCTCCTCAGCTGAAGAAGAAAAAAATGGTTAGCATCTCATCCTGAAAATTTGATATTACTGAAAAGTGATGTAGGGAGACCTAAATAACTAAACTCCACAAAGAGTTTGAGATACAAGAATCAAATTACATTGGAAAGCTAAAGTTACAATTGTGGTGATTCAGGGGCATGCTAGTACACCACCTACAGATAATCTAATCCACATCATCAATGCCCTTATTCCATACAGTGCTTTTGACCACCAACACTGGAAGAAAGGGAGCTAAGGCACTGCTATTAGCATTATAGTAACAAGCCCCCCTCAATCCAAAAGATGTCATTGTTGTAAGTTTACAAGCTAGAAATATTCTCCTTTTCCAATTATGAAAAAAGAGTTCTGCCCTTTAACCTAGTCAGATAACAGTATAGTTTTGCAGATTGAGTCCATACATAGACCTTGGAGACAAAAGAATTTAAAAGTTTACTGTAGCAAACCACACAAATTTCCATTTGCAATCAACAGTATTTCCTAAAGTTAAACTCCTTTCCTCTCACAAGTTCACCCACATTAAGATACTTAAGAGCACAAAGCAGTTGTAAGTATTCAAAAAAGGTACAGCTGTGAGATACTTGACACTTTGTACAGTAACAGCATTTTATACACCCATTTCTTCCACACCAATCCAAGAGCTCACTTACCAGGGGCAGCACCACCAGCAGGAGCAGCACCCCCTGCAGGAGCAGCAGCAGCTGGAGCACCACCAGCTCCTACATTACAGATCAGGCTTCCAATGTCAATGTTAGCTAGAGCCTAAGAATATTAAACATTTATTAGTACCACATTTTACAAAAGTTGCACAATATTTACAGCTGTTCCATTATTGTAAGGAAATTTAAAATTGGCATAATTCAGCTCTTTAACACTTATCCTGACCAGTTCAAGTTAGATTTAATCAGGCATTTACTTACTAATGTGCATGGGATGCTATCAGTCTGGTACTGAATTAGTTGCTCTATCTTCCATGTCAATTTACAAAACTATAACAAGTTTATCAAAACAATTCAGTAGACACTTGAGACAGCTACTGAATTTTGATCAAACCAAGTTGTTAACTGAACATCTGTCATGCCATCTTTAACATTAACTATTCTAAGCAATTTTCTTCTCCCAGCTTGATCAGTTTATCAAAATTTGGCTAAAAAGACTCAGTGCACAATAAAGGAATGAAGCTGCACACGTCAGAATGCATAATTTGGCTTGAAGTACTTTTGACAAGCGAAGAGGCAGGAGAAAGAACAAACCATCCTGAGTCCCAGATCCTTGATTAAGTTTTCAGGGTAGTAGTTAGAAAAGTTATCCTTTCACTTGTAGGCCTAGTACACACATTGGTAAGTCAGTTTGTTTCTCCATAAACTCCATGTCAGTTCCTTTTCAGACTGGATCTGAAAATAAGATGACCAATCCTAACCTCCAGGGACATTGAAGTTTTTTCTATTAGAGGTGTGCACTGCAGTCAATGTCTCTATTTTGCTAATACCTGCCTCCACCAACAGTACTCAATGCTGATAAATGCTTAATTTGCTAATTGGGTTCTGTTTGCTGCCAGTTTGGTATTTCATCAAAGGAAGAGTATTCTCAAAACATTGACCCCAATTAAATAATTATTCACAGTAATTTTAAAGCTATCTTGAGATCCATCTTAGTGACCCATGTCAGAACCACCTAGCTTTTGTTTTGTGATCTGCAGACTACTCACAAGGCATTTTATAGCTGTGTCCAGGCTGCAGGCATCTGTGGCACATGCTATGCTTGGATCAGACTATACTTTGTTTAGCCGCCTTTCTGTAATTTCTTACCTTTGCAAACAGGCCCGGCCAGAAAGGTTCAACATTTACTCCAGCTGCTTTAATAAGTGCATTAATTTTGTCTTCCTGAAAAAATTCATTAAGAATGTTGTTAGAACAGAAACTAAAGAGTCATGCACAATGCATACACTTCATGTCACTGTAGCCCAGTCTCACGATTGCAAATAATGTCAATTCCTCAAAACTTTTGACAGGTTTCAGAGTAACAGCCGTCATCTGTATTCGCAAAAAGAAAAGGAGTACTTGTGGCACCTTAGAGACTAACTGATTTATCTGAGCATAAGCTTCCGTGAGCTACAGCTCACTTCAAAACTTTTGCAAACTATGATCAAGTACCTTGAATATAAGAATGTGGACAGAGACCAGTCTTGAGTGCAGAGATTCTGCTCAGTCCTAGAAACTGTCAAGTGCGTGGACAGCATTACAGAAGCTGCCACAGCATGACCAGAGCCACTCACACCTATCTGTAAAATGGGCAGAGTGACACTGATCTCCTTTGCCCACCCCTGAGGGCTGCTGCCGAAGAGCTCTACCTAGGAGCCAGGCGCTACAGGTAACGGCCGTTCGGCTCGAGCCTCGAACGCCAGCCTGAGGAACACCCACGTCCGGTTCCGGCTGGTCCCCGCCCGTTTGGGCTCGGGGTCAGGCCGCGGCTGCCGGGGCCCTGACCTCTCCCCCACCCCCGCCTTCCTGACCCGCCGTGGCGCTGGCACAGCGATGGGGGCCGGAGGGGGGGGGGGCCGGCGGTGCCTCCGAGCTCGGGACCATGGGGGGAGGGACGCGCGGCGGAACTCCGCCCCCCCACGGCCACGCGGGCTGGCATCTTTCCACGGAAGCCCGCCCCGCCCTCGCGGCACAACGCGGACCCCGGGCGGCCCCCCCCGTAAGGCTGAGGGGCGGGACTCCCCACCTCCCCCTCCGGCGGGGCGGGCGCCCCCTTCCCACCCAGGCAGAGGAGCTGCCCCATCCCCGCGCCGCCGCCATCTTGCGGCGCGTGGGGCCGGCCTCGCTCACCGTGACGGTGACCTCGTCGTCGTGCAGGATGAGCGCGGCGTAGATGCAAGCGAGCTCGGAGCTGGAGGCCATGGCTGAACGGGCGGGTGGCGGTGGGGCGCGGTGCTAGTCGCCGGGATGTAACGGCCTTAGCTTCAGCTGAAGGACACAGCACCTTGGGCCGCCACAGAGACGAGAGAATGGGGGTGCTTCGGGGAAGCGTTTATATAGCCAGCCTTAGCCAATCACAGCCCAGAATCAGATCTCTCCGCCAGTCAGTCGAAAGCTGGATACTCTTGCCCAATCACAGAATGCATGGTCCTAGCCAATCAGTGCTCGGCCCCGCCTCTCGCGGGAGTGACGGACAGTCACGGAAGTACCCGAGGACAGCCGAGCAGGGAAAGGTGTGTGCAGAGCGACCCCGCCGCAGCCGCTAGGGGGAGCAGGAGCGAAGTGGAGGGATTTCTTCCCGGCGCGCCTTGCAAGAGAGGATCTCCCGCCCTCCGCCACAGGCCCGCTGGAGTCATCGTGCCGTTTCCCGCGCACCGCTTCCCGCGCCCCGCACCCGGGCAGAGGAGTGCATCCCCGCATCCCCACAGAAAGGTCAAAACACAGCGGAGCGAGCTTTGCGGACACGCAACCTGCCGGCAAATGAGAACAACCACCGGACAAAAATCACATCCACGCTAAAATAAATTGGTTAGTCTCTAAGGTGCCACAAGTACTCCTGTCCTTTCTAGCCACGCTGTGCTAAACAGCAGCTGCTGGCGTAATGCTAGGAAATAGCGTCATCTCTTTCCCAGCATTCCTGTGAGTCACCTGTTTATTACGTTATTAAATGCCCCAAAATTGTGTGAGCACATGGGCTGTCAATTTTGCAACCCCTGAAAACCAAACCCCCCCCCGAGGCCCCGCCCCTTCCCCGAGGCCCCGCCCCGTTTTTTCCTGCAAGGCCCTTCCCTCTGCCATCCCCTCCCCTCCATCACTTCCTCTCCCATCCCCCAAGACTCACCTGCCTCCTGCAGAGCCGGGCTGGGGGGGAGCTGACGTGGAGCCTTCCTACCTGCCCAGTCAGGCACAGCAGGGGTCAGTCCCCGGACTCCCGGGGCAAGGGACTGGGGTGGGGAAATCAGGGCACAGCGGGGCTTCCCAGAGCGAGGGGCCAGGGTGAGGAAATCGGGGCACAAGGGGCGGACAGGTTACACCGGTACCTACTTTGGAGCCGGGAGCCAGTCAGTTCTCTCTAAAAAGAACAGGAGGACTTGTGGCACCTTAGGGACTAACAAATTTATTTGAGCATAAGCTTTCGTGAGCTACAGCTCACTTCATCGGATGCGTTCAGTTCTCTCTGTCAGGCTGGGGGGACGGGAAGGGCAGTAGCTGCGAAGCAAAGCCCCTCCAGCAGCAGCAGCTGCTCTTCCCGCCCCAGGTGGCGGAGGCCGGTTATTGCAGGTAACCGGAATTTTAGTGTCTGGTCAGCTGTGCTGACCAATCGCGGCCAGTTTCCCTTTTCAACCAGACCTTTTGGTTTTGGACACCTGGCCACTGTAGTTAACACAGACTTGAGATTGCCCATGGTGCCTCCTATTCTTCTAGAATGAGGAGATTAGCTAAATTTAAACCTCTGAAAACCAGGAAATTGTTGTAACAACCAGACAAGGTACTAACAAACTTTAACAGGACTTTATTTTTAAAGTGGAAACCTCTTTACCAAGCTGCTGCTGCACCCTTGGTAGCTCTCACTCAGCTTCCTCAATGCCCCACCCCTTCCTGTTTCCTGTCCTTTCAGACTCCCAACAGCCAGTGCTTCCAGTTCTAATATTTACAAGCAGCATCTAAACACCACAGAAATTAAGGGTAATGGTCAGGGGTGAAAGTAACTTAAAAGACTCACTGGTACCCAAGTCCTGAGCAGGGGCGTGGCCTCAACCAGAAGAGGCGGGGCCTTTAAATAAAGATTTAAAGGCCCTGGGGCTCCAGCTGCAGCTTCTGGGGCTTCTCAATGGTTCTGCAAGCACTGGTGGATCATAAGGGACATTTCACTGACATCAGCATGGGATGGCCGGGAAAGGTCCACGATGCTCGCATCTTTAGGAACTCTGGGCTGTTTGAGCAGCTGCAAGAAGGGACTTACTTCCCAGACCAGAAAATTACCATTGGGGATGTTGAAATGCCAATAGTTATCCAGCCTACCCCTTGCTCCCAGGGCTCATGAAGCCATACACTGGCATCCTGGACAGTAGTAAGGAGCAGTTCAACTATAGGCTGAGCAAGTGCAGAATGGTGGTAGAATGTGCCTTTGGATGTTTAAAAGCTCGCTGGCACTGTTTGCTGACTAGGTCAGACCTCAGCGCAATCAACGTTTCCATTGGAGCATAAGCTTTTGTGGGTGAATACCCACTTCGTTGGATGCAACGAATCACATGTGGTGCCACCAGTCTGTGCTTGTTTGCCGGGCCCAGAATCGGCATTCCACTGTATCAACCAGCCCCACTGCCACAATGATGTCCCAATTGCCACAGCCCGTGCTTTCAGGAACGTCTGTGTCCATGTCCTCATCAAAATTGTCCTCGTGCTCGTCTCTTAGCCCGGTTCTGCATATACTCCAGGATAATGCGCGAGGTGTTTACAGTGCTCACAACAGCAGCAGTGAGCTGAGCGGGCTCCATGCTTGCTGTGGTATGGCATCTGCAGGAGAGCAGAGTTGCAGCAGAAGCAGTGGATGATGACGGATGCCACAAGATTAGATATTTGTACAGAATGATGAGAGGACCTGTGAGGTGGATTCATGGCACCAGGAGAGCAGAGTTGCAGCAGAAGCGGTGGATGACGACAACATGGAGAAATTTGCTATTGAGACTGAGCTCATTTACAAGAGCAGGAGAGCAGAGTTGCAGTAGACACGATGGATGAAGACAGTTAGCAGTCGTACTGCACCGTCTGCTGACAGCAGCACCCAGGACACAACAGCAGCGGTGACGCTGAGCTGAGCTGAGCTGAGCGGGCTCCATGCTTGCCATGGTATGGCGTCTGCACGAAAAAAAGGCACGACATGATTGTCTGCCGTTGCTTTCACGGAGGGAGGGGTGACTGACGACGTACCCAAAACCACCCGTGACAATGTTTTTGCCCCATAAGGCATTGGGAGCTTAACCCGGAATTCCAATGGGCAGCAGAGACTGCGGGAACTGTGAGATAGCTACCCACAGTGCACCACTCCGTAAGTCAATGCTAGCCACGGTAGTGAGGACGCACTCCGCCGACTTAATGCACTTAGTGTGGACATACGCAATTGACTGTATAAAATCAATTTCTAAAAATCGACTTCTATAAAATCGACCTAATTTCATAGTGTAGACATACCCTTAGTTACCCTCCTCTGCCTGAATTAACTGATAATTATTGAACACATCAAGTGCTCCAGAACCAGTCAAAAATAAGATATCTGACTGTCTTCCTTTTTAATGGCAACCATTGTTTGCAGATACAGAGGAAAGCACTGTTTGAACTTCCTCCATTTATCGTCCACATTTCCAGAGATTTTCAGCCCTTGTGGAGCTTTTTACTGCTCAGGATATTTTCTTAATTTCTTTGCACTCCTGGTACCATGTGGTGTGCAGTTCCAACTGTGGAACAGTACAGTTCTCCACATAATCTGGGTGGCATACATGCCAGTGGTCTTTAGGGCTTAGTGAGGAGTGAGTGAAGGCAATGTTCAGAAGGAATCCTCACGCCCAGGGTGAAGGGGCTGTAACATTTTGCAAGTCTGGGGTGGTTTGCTTGGGGTAGGCTCAGTATGTGCGTGTAGGGGAGGTGTAGGTAGTTCCTGTTTGCTACACCTGACCTCAGCTCAAGTTTTGTCTTGGTAAGGAGAAGGTGTTAGACTTTATCCTACAGTTCTCATGTGCTCTGTTCCCAATGTGTTGTGTACCACTGGAGAGGACAGAATACTAATCTATGTGTTATTGACATGTCTGGGCATCACTCAAGGAGGGCATAGTTAAGGTTGCATTGTGAGGCTGATGTGTACCTTAACTTTGTATTTCCTGGTTTTCAGATGTTTACGTTTGCATTACTTTAGTTCTTTATTTCCTTGTCAGAGGTTTAATTTAGCCACTCTCCACACTGTGAAAGGGCAAGAGACATCACTGTGTAATCTTAATTCTGCATTAACATTTTGCGGCATTTACTTTCCTTGTTTTGGGGGGAAATTTTAAAAAAAATTCTTAGCACCCCCATCTATCACAACCCAGCTTTCCCCCTCCACTCCTGGCTCCTTGGCAGTAATTACCACAGCATGCATTGGCTGAATGTTAGTCACTTCATTGTCCCTGCATCTTCGCTCCCCCTGTTTCTCTGTCTTTCCAGCAAAGCCTGGTTTTCCCTCTTCACCTCTCCTCCCCACAAACAGACAGATATTTGCACAGGGCCTACAGATTGAGGGACTGGAAACAGGATACAGAAAAAGCACTGGAACTAGTTGGAATTAGTAGGGATTTTTTGAAAGGGGGTGGCAGAGATGAGGGAGCATGGATGTGGCGGGTTTGAGGGAGAAACACACACTCAGTTGCGCCCCACTCACCCCCTGCCAGCCACTAGATGTACACACACAAAAGTGTACTGCTTCATAGCAGGTCTTTCCATGCACACACAGCTGGAGTTATCTCACTGCAACCATTAGGGAGATACACTCAAAAACAAGAGTATTGCCTCATACTAGATCTGGAACACAGATAAAAGATCAGTTCATTTCACTTATACTTCTTTATTGGCAGAGTGTCCTTCACCAAAGTGTTAAAGCATCAGAACATTAGGTTTCTGCCAGACACCTATATGGTAGGCCCAGTTCTCCACTGCCCTGCACCTTCTATAGTCATTTGCTTCTGTGCACACCGAATGGAAATAGATATAAAATGCTACCAATCTGATTTGAGAACAATTTATTTTCACTTTGCACAAGGGCAAATGACTCCAGAAGGTGAAAGGCAGTGGATAATCCAGCCTAATATGTCAAACATCTCCAGGATAGCGGTGTGATGTTTCATTCCATATTCTTTATGAAAATATGCTTATCATAGAATCATAGAATATCAGGGTTGGAAGGGACCCCAGAAGGTCATCTAGTCCAACCCCCTGCTCGAAGCAGGACCAATTCCCAGTTAAATCATCCCAGCCAGGGCTTTGTCAAGCCTGACCTTAAAAACCTCTAAGGAAGGAGATTCTACCACCTCCCTAGGTAACGCATTCCAGTGTTTCACCACCCTCTTAGTGAAAAAGTTTTTCCTAATATCCAATCTAAACCTCCCCCATTGCAACTTGAGACCATTACTCCTCGTTCTGTCATCTGCTACCATTGAGAACAGTCTAGAGCCATCCTCTTTGGAACCCCCTTTCAGGTAGTTGAAAGCAGCTATCAAATCCCCCCTCATTCTTCTCTTCCGCAGACTAAACAATCCCAGCTCCCTCAGCCTCTCCTCATAAGTCATGTGCTCTAGACCCCTAATCATTTTTGTTGCCCTTCGCTGGACTCTCTCCAATTTATCCACATCCTTCTTGTAGTGTGGGGCCCAAAACAGGACACAGTACTCCAGATGAGGCCTCACCAGTGTCGAATAGAGGGGAACGATCACGTCCCTCGATCTGCTCGCTATGCCCCTACTTATACATCCCAAAATGCCATTGGCCTTCTTGGCAACAAGGGCACACTGCTGACTCATATCCAGCTTCTCGTCCACTGTCACCCCTAGGTCCTTTTCCGCAGAACTGCTGCCTAGCCATTCGGTCCCTAGTCTGTAGCGGTGCATTGGATTCTTCCATCCTAAGTGTAGGACCCTGCACTTATCCTTATTGAACCTCATCAGATTTCTTTTGGCCCAATCCTCCAATTTGTCTAGGTCCTTCTGTATCCTATCCCTCCCCTCCAGCGTATCTACCACTCCTCCCAGTTTAGTATCATCCGCAAATTTGCTGAGAGTGCAATCCACACCATCCTCCAGATCATTTATGAAGATATTGAACAAAACCGGCCCCAGGACCGACCCCTGGGGCACTCCACTTGACACCGGCTGCCAACTAGACATGGAGCCATTGATCACTACCCGTTGAGCCCGACAATCTAGCCAGCTTTCTACCCACCTTATAGTGCATTCATCCAGCCCATACTTCCTTAACTTGCTGACAAGAATACTGGGGGAGACCGTGTCAAAAGCTTTGCTAAAGTCAAGAAACAATACATCCACTGCTTTCCCTTCATCCACAGAACCAGTAATCTCATCATAAAAGGCGATTAGATTAGTCAGGCATGACCTTCCCTTGGTGAATCCATGCTGACTGTTCCTGATCACTTTCCTCTCATGTAAGTGCTTCAGGATTGATTCTTTGAGGACCTGCTCCATGATTTTTCCAGGGACTGAGGTGAGGCTGACTGGCCTGTAGTTCCCAGGATCCTCCTTCTTCCCTTTTTTAAAGATTGGCACTACATTAGCCTTTTTCCAGTCATCCGGGACTTCCCCCGTTCGCCACGAGTTTTCAAAGATAATGGCCAAGGGCTCTGCAATCACAGCCGCCAATTCCTTCAGCACTCTCGGATGCAACTCGTCCGGCCCCATGGACTTGTGCACGTCCAGCTTTTCTAAATAGTCCCTAACCACCTCTATCTCCACAGAGGGCTGGCCATCTCTTCCCCATTTTGTGATGCCCAGCGCAGCAGTCTGGGAGCTGACCTTGTTAGTGAAAACAGAGGCAAAAAAAGTATTGAGTACATTAGCTTTTTCCACATCCTCTGTCACTAGGTTGCCTCCCTCATTCAGTAAGGGGCCCACACTTTCCTTGGCTTTCTTCTTGTTGCCAACATACCTGAAGAAACCCTTCTTGTTACTCTTGACATCTCTTGCTAGCTGCAGCTCCAGGTGCGATTTGGCCCTCCTGATATCTTTCCTACATGCCCGAGCAATATTTTTATACTCTTCCCTGGTCATATGTCCAACCTTCCACTTCTTGTAAGCTTCTTTTTTATGTTTAAGATCCGCTAGGATTTCACCATTAAGCCAAGCTGGTCGCCTGCCATGTTTACTTTTTATATACATGTTTATGATATGGATATGACATAACTGAGATACACTTCATGCAAGATGGGTCTTGTAAGGTATCATTGGAAAGGTTGTGATTTATTGAATGTGATTATACAATTTGTATGCATGTATCATTTCTGTATCTAAAGTGAGAAATATGGACTATGTAAGAATTACAACTGGATGTGTATTGGGAAGACACCCACCAGATGACAGGCCATCAAACTTGATGGGCCATCAGGAAGGAACAAGACCATGAAGATACTAATCTCTCTCCCTCCTGGGAGGCGTCCGGGGACCTAACTGTGACACTACTAGGTCAGGTGGTCTTATCACCTGATACTAGACATTACCTTGGACTTCTTGTAACTTTCCATTGGAAGGGTAGGGAGGTGTCAAGTTTGTGAAACAAAGGATTCCCGCCTTATGTAAATCCTATTTAAGGGTGGGGAGGAAGGCAAATGGAACTCCTCCTCTCCATGGCCTGTCTGTCCAAGAAGAAAGACTGCTAAAGCCACCTGAAGGGAAGGCAGCAGAGGAGTTCAGACTGAGACGGGATCCAGTCTGAAAAGAAATATAACTGGAACTCTGAACCACAGAAACTTTGCAACCTGCCTAAAATAACATTTAGGGTAAGAAATTACATTTTGTAACCTGTTTCTTAAGCATATTGAGCTTAGCTTGCGTACTTTGTTTTATTTGCTCAGTAATCTGCTTTGTTCTGTCTGTTATCTCTTATATTCACTTAAAATTCACCTTTTGTAGTTAATAAACTTATTTCTTGTTTATAATATAACCCAGTTTATGTAATTTCTAACTGGAGGGACAAGAAGTTGTGTATCTCTCCCTTCACATTGAGGGAGGGGGCGAATGTCATAAAACCTTTGGGTCTGTACCCCATAAAGGGAATGGACACAAGAGTGTTGGAGCAAACCCCTAAGGCTGAATCTTTCCAGAGCAGATCTCTGTCTCTCTGTGCAGCTGGGTATGGCCCTGCCTGTGTGCTTGACTAAAAGAGGCTGATGAGCCTAGCCCAGCAAGGCCAGGTAAAGGGGACCCAGGCTGGCAGAATAGGCTGACTCAATGGCATCCCAGCACATCAGGTGACACTCTCTCGGGTTTTTCATTCACTCTCTGTTTGTCAGCATAAGCCATGCCTGTTATATTAGTGTTTGAATAAAACATCTTAAGAATACGTCTATATACATCAGCTTGATCATTATTTGTATTAGCAATAGCATCATATGGTACATTTACAAAGTCTTCTGGTGTCATACACTCACATAAAGAGCGTTACAAAATCATCATGCATTAAGTTTGGGGTTACGGAACCTTGCGGTAACCATTCCAGTACATTACTTTTATCACAAGGCCCAAATTGTTTACTTAATGCATGGGCTTGCTCTGCTGTTAATGGTTTACTTTCATGTTTTATTAGGGGAGGAGGTGGATTTACTCCCCCATATTGTGTAACCGAAGTTACTACGGGAGCCATTGTTGCGGTTCAAATACAAGACAGAACAAGGCTTTAAGCAAGCAAGCAGGCTGGTCTGCTGACGGGCTGGTCTCCTGTCAGCTTTCCACCCTCTCTTTTATTTCTCTCCCTCCTCCTGTGCATTACATACTCCAACAGATAAAAGGAATACACTGGCTTTGTTTAATATTCTTATTTACCAATTTCTATCTACCGCATTCCTTGCTCTCGGGCCTTGAGCCCAGTCCTGGGAGGCTTCCCACGGTTCATGTCATCTGGGCGAGATTCCAAGGTTCATGCCCTTGAGAGGAGCCGTGTGTGCACTGCTCCTACACAACACTCCGGGTGTGCCCTGAATGTTGCCAAGTGCATGAACCCCGCATGAATGCTACAAGCCATAGGTGGTGTTTTATATTCCTCTGGCAGCTTAGGGTACAGCTAATTTGTCTCTCCCACCAACCCTTCAAGGGCCGTGGGTAAAGCTGCTTTTGTATAAGGTGGGGAGGAAGTTTCCTCACCCTCTGTGTCATTTTCACTGTCACTCTCCCCTCCTGGATGGTATGCTGCAAGGGGATTCTTACACTTTGCACCTGCCATGCCCTTATATGATTGTACCTCCCTCTGCAGTTTAGAGATTTTATGTTGGCAGGTTACATGGCTTGTACAGGAGTTTTGATTAACCTGCATCTCCCTCATAAGCTGCCTTATGGCTGCTTGTGCCTCTTGGAGCTCAATTGCTCCTACTTCTGCTGCCTTTTCAGCAGCAGAGGCTCGCCTACTTGCTTTCCCTATTTGTTGTTCCAACTGGGAGACCTCATGTGTAAGTGAGGCAACTTTAGCTTTTTCAGCATTGAGGTCTATTAAATGCTGCTTCTCTAAATGTTCACCCTTCTTCTTTTCAGGAGGGTGATCTCCTGGTTAAGTAGGAGAGTCTGTTAAGTTCCTTGCTAAAAGTGACAAGGCGGTATAGGAGGGCTTGGGAAAGAGGAGACTAAGGGGGGATATGATAGAGGTATATACAATCATGAGTGGTGTGGAGAAAGTGAATAAGTAAAAGTTATTTACTTGTTCCCATAATATAAGAACTAGGAGGCCACCAAATGAAATTAATGGGCAGCAGGTTTAAAACAAATAAAAGTAAGTTCTTCACACAACGCACAGTCAACCTGTGGAACTCCTTGCCTGAGGAGGTTGTGAAGGCTAGGACTATAACATGGTTTAAAAGAGAACTAGATAAATTCATGGAGGTTAAGTCCATTAATGGGTATTAGCCAGGATGGGTAAGGAATGGTGTCCCTAGCCTCTGTTTGTCAGAGGGTGGAGCTGGATGGCAGGAGAGAGATCAGTTGATCATTACCTGTTAGGTTCACTCCCTCAGGGGCACTTGGCATTGGCCACTGTCAGCAGACAGGATACTAGGCTGGATGGACCTTTGGTCTGACCCAGTATGGCCATTCTTATGTTCTTATGAGGGCGCTACGTCGCTCACTTTTCTTTGGGACAGGTTTACTCAGATTGTAACATTCCCATAGCATGTTGAACACTTCCAGAGCCTCCAGCCCGATAATGGAACCTGGGTTCCATGGGTTGTGCCCTTTTCCAAAGAAATCGATACCATGGTCCACAGATAATTTATTATGTTCAGCTTCCCATCCCTTAAGGCTGAAGACTCTGCTCATCTTTGAACACCTAAGGACCTTACCAATCCTCTAGAAAATGAAGGTTTCTTTTGTGTCCCACCAAAGGGATCACTACTATGCCATTCCAGGAGCCCACTAAAAAAAAATGAAATGGCCACTGCATGGCTCTGGAAGGGTGTTTTGGAGTTCCAGAGCAGGCACTTATGGTTACTGTAAAAATAATAACCTTCTGACTCACACTTCCAATAAAAACATTCCCTACCATAAAAAAAAAAAAACATGAAGGAGAGATACCGAAGCTAACCTTAAACAAGGCTGGAGGTGTCTTTTCTGTGACCACCAAGCAGCTGGTCACTAACCCCTTTGTTTGGGGTACCACAGAAATTAGGGTCGGACTCCGGGTCCAGTCGCCCCAATAGCTGCTGCAGGATTTTAAAAGGCCTTTCGAGTGGAATTGGAGAAAAGCAGTTATTCTGACCCACTGCCAGTTCTCCACCCAGAACTAAATTAAGGACACTGTGTCCAGGCCACACAATCCTTTTTCGTAGCGGGAACCTGACATACCCAAGGTCAGACCGACCTTTCCAATATCCACCCTGAGCTAATGGGCTAATCAGTCACTATATTGCAAATTAAAACAAAACACAGGACTTCTCAGGGAAAAGAAAACCTAAAGAGAGATCCTGCTGCGGTCGCCAATGGGTAGAAAGGGTGGAAAGGCAAAGAAATATATGTGGGATAAGGCAAGAGATTCCTACGCTTCCTGTTTCCTTAGATTCGACCCTCCCTATCCAGCATCTGTCATCTGGTAGGTTTGATCTTCCCATAAAGAGTCCCTGCCACCTTGAATAACGAGGAGTCAGTCGTGATAAGGTGAAAAGCAAATGAAGTGTATTGAGGGATTGGTGTTCAACAAATGGGTCAAAGAAAAGGAGGCAGTAAACAGTAAAATTATGCAATACAGTGATTTCCCCAAAATGAACCCTATAAACAGGTAAGTAAACCCCTTAATAGAAACCTCCTTCTATAGATCAAGCGTTTATTGTTGCCTGGGACCTCTATCCTCCAGCTAGTTGAAAGCCATTGGAAAGGAACTCCAGGGAGTCCCCTGATGTTCCTCTAGGTCTGTAGAAGAGTAGAAGGTACATTAGGGGACAGCAGCTGATGGTAAGTGGAATGTGGCTGTCTGTCCTTCTCTTCTCCTTGCAGGTGCTGACAAAGTAGAAGCAGAGTTGTGGAAGAAAAAGCCTAGCCCCCTCTACCACTAGGATGGGTAGGTGAATACAAGTCAGACCCTTACTGTCACTCAGATGGACAGCAGCTGAGCAGTGCTTGGGGCAGACTTATATAATCTGACCCGGGAAACCCCACAGAAGGAGCAGAAAACCCCTTCTGGGAAACCCTGTGGAAAGGGTGGTAAAAACCAGTTTTATCCAGAAGTTGTTTACCACTTCTGAGGAGAAATAAAAGGCGGGAAAACTGTGATCAGCTGGATCACATGGGCACAAACTCCATTTTGAAAATCAGTATGGGATCCTGAAATTATACAAAACATGAAAAATGGACATAAGCCAAATATACAAAATAGACATAACCCAACACCTGAAATATAGTCCCAACACCTGAGTTAATATTAAATCTCTGCTTCCTTGCCCCAGTGGACCAATTTATGATGGAGACATATGTATATCTATATAGATGTAGATATAGAGTAGACAAACACACCTATCCTCCTAAGCACTCATTTGACTCACAGTGTAGAAAATGTACTATTCCAAGAGGAATAAGCATAAATGATGGCATGCTGAAGGGAAATGTTTGCCACTTAATTGTACTATGACCAGGAACTGGTGGACAAAACACACACGAATATCCCATAGAGACAATCCTATACTAGTTGAAAAGAGGTGGAATTCTGTCTCTGTTTTCCATGGTTGTAAGTACCTGGTTCTTTAGGGCTATCACAGTTACAAATGAGAATAAGTCTCATTATCCACATTGGAGCAAAGTAATTCATTTTCTAAATAATTTTTAAATGGTTTTCTTACAGGGTGCTTTTTGTATTACAGATGGTCCCAATTAAGTGTATTTTTCTGACTTGGAACAATGATTGTCCTGAACAAAGAAAAAGAAGAAAAGAAATACTCAGTAATGGGCATTAGATATTACACTGCTTATCTAAGGACTGACCCATAAGAGCTGCTACAAATCTAAATGAAAGGACTTGGATTTACTTGGAATCCTGTGATGAGGTGTGTACCCTACACAGGCACTGAAAGGGCTAATGCGGACCTGAGAAGCCATTTGGCTACCTGGCTGCACCTGGAGGATGGGCAAGGTTTAATTTGAGATGAAGCCTAGTTGAGACGGGGGTGGGAGAGGTCTATAAACAGAGGAAGTTGAGCTAGGACTTAGGGTGGAGGACTAACTGGACTGATTGGAGATGGTGGATTTTCTGATCCTAAATGAAGTCACTCAGGAAACTGAAGAAGAGTCTGTTAGAGAGGGATAATGGCTACAAAGTAGGGGAGAGGGAAGAGTAGAAGCAAAATCAGATGATGTTGATATCAGTAAAACAAGTGATAAAAATGGTGCATGCTTAGAAAAGTTAATTGATTAAAACAATTCAGTGGTTTTAGATGATGACACTCCAACTAGATTTAATGCAGCAGATAGTAGTTTTTCCTGCTTAGACCTGGGAATTATAACGGCAGATACTGCAAGTAAATGCAACTTGGAAATATATAAGGAAGAAGGAATGGGATGTGATAATTTCCCTATACTTCTTACTTTTCAAGGGCAAGGTAAGATTGAAGGTATCCACCAAGAATTTTAAGAAGGATAACTGGGAGACATTTACAAGTAAATGTACAGAATTTATGAATAATCATTGTGTGACTGATGACCTAGAGAATTTCAATGATAATGTAATAATGGGATTAATAGAAGCAGTTACTATAGCTATATCTAGGATATTGAAGTATCCCAAAACTAAATACTCACTTCTGTGGTAGAATGAGGAGTCCAAAATGGCAGTTAAAGAAAAGAACAAAGCCTACAGAAAAGCTAAATATACAATGAATAGCAAATATCTAATGAACTATAAAAGCAGTCATTAGGACAAGGAATTATAAAAAAAAAAATCAAAGAAAGAGAGTTGGAGGAAGTACTGTGGGCAGATAAACAAAGACAAGACATCAGAAATATACAGGCAAATCAGAAGATTGAATGGAATTTAGACTGAAAATAGCCACATGCCAGGTCTTATTGGCATTGACAACATAGTTAAAAGTTCTGGTAATGAGAAAACAGAAGTTTTAGCAGAAACTTTCTAAGGGTGAGTAATGGTGGAAATGAAAGTGATGTTTTCCTCCAGATTAAAAGACAATTCACTGAAAAGAGTCATAGTCTATTATGTAGTTGGGGTAAACATGAAGATACTATGCTGAATGAATAGCTTTGTATGTGAGAACTTGAGAAAGCTGTTGATATAAGCAAGATTACATCCCCAGGTAAAGATAATATATGTAACATAATGCTTAATCCTCAAACTACTTTCAGAGAGGTATTTATCTTGAAATTATTTAACACTATATGGGAGAAAAGGAGTGATATTGGTAAGGTAGAAATATGCAGCAGTAATTCCCATACAAAAAACAGGCAAACTATCCCCAAAACTCAATACCTATAATCCAATTGCCTTTGGTAAAACTATGGAGAGAATGGTGACTGAAAGATTGGTTCCTATTTGAAAAAAAATGGTACTATAGATGAAGTATAGAGTGGTTTTAGGAGAGGAAGAAGTACTATTGATTGCATTGCTAAATTAGAAACTGAAATACAAAAATTTGAGGCACAAGGGTTTCATGACAGCTGTCTTTCTAGATATTGAGAAGGTATATAACATGCTGTGGAGGGAAGTCATATGGCACAAAGTAAGTGCACTAGAGAGAGGGGAAGAATGTAGGGTAGATCAGAATTTGAGTAAAAGGATCATTCAGATCAAAGTTGGGAAAGTTATGTCAAATATATACAATATTAAAAATGGTACACCACAGGATAGTGTTCATAAAATTGTAGGACTGGAAGGAACCTTGAGAGATCACCTAATCTAGTCACCTGAACTCATGGCAGGACTAAGTATCTAGACCAGGGGTTTTCAAACTTGATTGTACCCCCGACCCTTTTCTGACAACAAAAATTACTACACGACCCTATGAGGGGAGACCAAAGCCTGAGCCACACTATCCCAGGTGGTGGGGCCCAAGTCCCACTGTCCCAGGCAGGGGTGCCCAAGCCCCACCACCCTCGGTGGGGGGTCGAAGCTCCAGGGCTTCAGCCCCAGGCAGGGGGCCTGTAACCTGAGCCCTGCCACCCAGGGTCAAAGCTTAGCCTTTGGCCTCAGGCGGTGGGGCTCAGGCTTTGGCCCTGGGCCCCAGCAAGTCTAAGCCAGCCCTGGCAATCCCGTTCAAATGGGGTCCCAACCCACTTTGGGGTCTCAACCCACGGTTTGAGAACCACTGATCTAGACCATCCCTGGCAGTTGTTTGTCTAACCTAATCTTAAAAATCCCCAATGATGGAGATTCCACAACATCCCTAGGCAATTTATTCCAGTACTTAACTACCCTGACAGGAAGCTTTTCCTAATGACCAACCTAAACCACCTTTGCTGCAAGTTAAGCTCATTGCTTCTTGTCCTATCTTCAGAGGTTAAGGAGAATCCATTTTCTTCCTCTTCTTTGTAACTACCTTTTATGTACTTAAACTGTTATGTCCCTTCTCAGTCTTCTCTTCTCCCGACTAAACAAACTCAATTTTTTACAATCTTCCCTCATAGGTCTTGTAATTTTGAGACCTTTAATCACTTTTGTTGCTCCGGACCTCTCCCATGAGGCTGAAGCCTTGAGCCCTGTCACCGCCCATGGATTTGAAAATATTTACTGGAGCTCTGCTCTGTTGGGCTCCTGCTGAATTTAAGTCCAGCTGACTGTTACTTATCACCTTATTATCTTGTAGGTGTTTGCAAATTGATTGCTTAATTATTTGCTCCATTATCTTTCTGGGTACTGAAGTTCAGCCCAACCTTATTTAATATGATAAATGATCTCCCAAACAAGTAGTGCAATAGGTATCACTATATTTGCAGATAATTGTGCTCTGTGGGTTAGGAACAGGAATACTGAGGTAGCAGAAAAGAGAATCAACAAAGCATTATGAGAGACCTCTGAGGAAATGCATGGGGTTTCAAGATCTCCATTGCTAACACCAAAGGATTGATCTTTACAAAAAGGAAAGTTATAAAAGAACATAAACTGTATCTGTATGGAGAACAAATAGATATAATTAAGAGTTCAAATTCTAAGGGGTAATTAGTACTAAATTATGTTGAAAAGATCATATTAACTAGGCTAAAGATAAATGTACAAGAAGGATTAATCTGCTTAAAAGTCTTGCTGGGCCTGGGACTAATGGGGGGGAGGGAGAGATGGATAAGAAAACACTGCTGATGCTATACAGAGTCTTAATCAGACTAGCTTTTGACTATGGCTTTCTGTCAGCATCAGAATTTAACAAATTAGATTTAATACAAGCCCAGGCACTACGAATTGTGTGCTCTAGATTTATTACAATACTATATGAGCACTACAGATAGCTTCTAGTGAAATGCCTGTTACAGTATGAATGAAACCACTGGACCTAACTTTCTGGGCCAAAGTTAATGGAATCTGCAATGATGAAAGTACCAAACATATGAGGATTGTTGAGAATTCAATACGTGAACTATAGCACATGATGTTAGAACTCCATATGCCGTTTGAGTTTAAGAGTGGATGCAGGAGAAACAAGGAAAAACTGAATGAAGTCAAAACTTTTAGTCAATGGAGAATTAGTTATGGATGGCAAGTCGCATGTCCAAATGTGGTATTAGATTTATTTGATAGTAAATATTTAAAATGAAGTGCATCAGTATATAGATAAAAAGTACAGTAGGTTTCCTCAAATATATATACAGATGGGTCCAAAAAAGAAAAAAACAAGAAAGTAGGGGCAGCACATTGTATACCAAAACTTGGAATTAGCTAATCTAAAAGAATATCAGATGGAGTATATGTCTGACAGTTGAGGTAGTAGCAATAATGCTAATATTAAATTGGATCTGGAATGTATCCCCAGCAGCAGCAGTCCCTTTTTCTGATTCCACCTCAGGCTTTATGGTGGTGTGTTTTTGTTTTGTTTTTTTAAAAGGGTGTTTCAGTATGTAGAAGTGACTTAATCAGTGAAATTATATTTCTATTAACTGAGTTAGTTCAGATGTGGATACATGGAGCATTACCTTGGATCCCATCACATATTGTGGGGGGAAAACAGGGAACAAAATGGCAGACAAAGCAGCTAAAAATGCTGTAAGAAATGGAAGGATTGACACAAATACCATTGAGTAAACAGGAATTAATATAAAAGAGATGGCAAAAGATTTGGATGAATTGGAAAAAGAGGAAGTTTTTTTTAATTGTGCCCTTGAGTAGAGGACTATGACATACTTCAGAGCCTGAATAGAATTAATGAAGTGCTTTTGTTTAGAGTACTAATTGGCCACTGTGGCTTAAACAAAAATATTTTTCAAATAATTAGACACAGATGGACGATGTGCACTTAGGTGGAAGAAACATTTACTCACCTTTTATAGATATGTAAGGGTTCTGATCTTAAAAAAAAGGGAGAAGCTTTTTTGAGGAATTCAAATGTATTAAGGTGTAAAAGTTATTGTTGTTTAGTAAAAACATTGGGAAAATGGAGTATTATTAAAAAAGGCACTCTTACATTACCTAAAAGACACATGACAGACCAAGACAATGTAAACCACTAAGTACTGAAGTTTTATAGTTGGTGGTGGCTATAGAATATCCAGTCAAGTCTCCTTCACTATTAAAAAAGAGGGAAAATGAATGGATGGGGCTGCAGGGAGGAGAGGAAGCTTGCAGTCGTTGTCTTAGCATATGTGCAACATGCCTCAGGTGGCACATGACCAGGATTCATCACTGAATTTGGTCCGCTGGTTGGATAGCTCTCTGGGATTAGCCTGTGGGGAGATAGTCAAGGAAAATTCCCTGAAGATGAAGAAGGCCCTGGGGTCCTCTCCTGAGTAGAGATGTATGGTATCAAGCAGAGTGGCCCAGGGGTGGGTCCTGGGGCTGGTTTTGTTCAACTCTTTATTAATGATCTGCATGATGGGATTAATTGCACCCTCAGCAAGTTTGCAGATGAAACTAAGCTGTGGGGGAGAGGTAGATATGATGGAGGGTAAGGATAGGGTCCAGAGTGACCTAGACAAATTGGAGGATTGGGCCAAAAGAAATCTGATGAGGTTCAACAAGGACAAGTGCAGAGTCCAGCACTTAGGAAGGAAAAATCCCATGCATCGCTACAGGCTGGGGACCGACTGGCTAAGCAGCAGTTGCAGAAAAGGACCTGGGAATTATAGTGGACGACAGGCTGGATATGAGTCAGCAGTGTGCCCTCGTTGCCAAGAAGGCCAATGGCATATTGTGCTGTATTAGTAGGAGCATTGCCAGCAGATCGAGGGAAATGATTATTCCCCTCTATTTAGCACTGGTGAGGCCACACCTGGAGTTTTGCATCCAGTTTTGTCCCCCCACTATAGAAGGGATGTAGACAAATTGGAGAGAGTCCAGCGGAGGGCAACGAACATGATTGGGAGCTGGGGCACATGACTTATGAGGAGAGGCTGAGGGAACTGGGCTTATTTAGTCTGCAGAAGAGAAGAGTGAGGGGGGATTTGATAGCAGCCTTCAACTACCTGAAGGTGGGGGGTTTCAAAGAGGATGGAGCTCAGCTGTTCTC
Source organism: Natator depressus (assembly GCF_965152275.1). Lineage (NCBI taxonomy): Eukaryota > Metazoa > Chordata > Testudines > Cheloniidae > Natator > Natator depressus. Next base: position 10,026,603 of record NC_134235.1, read on the forward strand.
AAGGGTGGCAGATGACAGAACAAGAAGCAGTGGTCTCAAGTTGGAGTGGGGGAGGTCTAGGTTGGATATTAGGAAACACTATTTCACTAGGAGGGTGTTGAAGCACTGGAATGTGTTACCTAGGGAGGTGGTGGAATCTCCATCCTTAGAGGTTTTTAAGGCCCAGCTTGACAAAGCCCTGGCTGGGATGATTTAGTTGGGGTTGGTCCTGCTTTGAGGAGGGGATTGGAGTAGATGATCTCCGAGGTCTCTTCCAACTCTAATATTCTATGATAAGAGGCCAGAGGAGACATGAAATAGCCCCTGGGGTGAAGCTGTCTCTGGTGGGAAGCTCTGACAAAGGAGTAGGATCTGGTCTTCCAGGAAGTGTTCTTTTAAGGAGCAAGGCAGGGAAAATGAAGAAGAGGGGTTAAAAAAAATCAAGCCTGGCGAGGGCAGAAGTTGGCTTAAGTTGGTACTTTCTGTTTGGGATTTTGTTGTGGGATTCTAGGGCAGAATCCTATGAGTCCCCCTTCTTTCAGGATCTGGATCACAGAGGGGCTATGGAGAGGCCCTGCTGACAGGCTCATGTAGAAGCCCAGGGATATAGCAGGGGTGGGTCTGATACAGACAGATACTGCCTCCTAGCTACAGAGACCCTGGACTGGAACCCAGAGAAGTGGGCATGAAGCCTCCCTGATATAAGGGGATAAGGACAGAGCCCAGAGTTAACCTTCTGTGATGATATTTGGACTTTTATTTATTGAAATCTGTTACACCCAAAAGGGATGGACTTAATTGTGACCTGAATGGAGGTCTGAGTCACAGGAAGAGATGGGTAACCAGAGTGCTGTTGGCAGGGCATGCCAGTTGGGGAGGGAGGTTCTACACCTCACCTGGTCACAAAGAGGTGCTCCAGCAGTGAGTCTGTTTTTTCCATAGAACCAGGTCATGCACCAAGCTAAGAACTACATGCAATTACATGTCAGAGTAGTTAACCGCTTGAACTTAATTATTGCTTCTATGCAGTATATATTGTATCCTGTTCTTCTTAATGTTCTATTTTAGGATTTTGTTCCCTTATTAAATGTATAATATAAGTTTATATATAGAAAGAAATATACTGCAGAAAGTGACCATTAGGAAGGTTGACATGATTGATTAATACTGATAATCTGCAATATGACTATTTATAATTCTCTCATGTTACCAAAAACAATGTATCACTCTCCTCTTTTATAACAACTTTTTATGTATTTGAAGACTGTTATTCTGTCGTCTTCTCACCTCTTCCTCTCCACAGTAAACAAATACGGGGATTGGGTCTGCCTGCTTTATATGTGGGGTCTGAGGAAGTCTAATCCCCAGGGGGTGAGATTTCCTCTGTTGAGGAATCCCCAAAATAAGCAGGGGGGTAAACTGTGTCCTGGCCTTATCCCTATTGGCCATGGGTTTCCTACAACTGTGCTTACCTCAGCAGAGGGAATTCCCACTCAGCTGGGGAAGGAGCTTCCTCCAATCCTGCCCTAAAGGCAAGAGTATCAGTCAACCATTTTAGAGTGACCTAGCAGAAGTAGGGACAGAGGCCCCTGAAGAACAGCTGCCAAGTAGGCAGGACAATACTCCACCCTTTGTGACCCTTCTTCTGTTCTTTTTCCTTTTGCACACAGTAGTTTATTTTCTTAAGGACTGAAATACTTTCCGCTAATGAAAATCTTTGGGCTCAGACTACATGATCTGATGGGGCCCCTTTGATGTTAAAGTCTATGAAATGGGCTGATGGCTTCTTGTTGCCCCCAAAACTAGTAGCTAGGAAGGCAGGAAAGGCCCCTATGGTCTGCACCTAGAAAACACGAAGGGGGGAGAAAGAACTGGAGCCAGTGGGGGCAAATGAGAGCATGAGCTAGGGCAAAGGTGGGACAGGAGCTGCAGGCATGCTGAGAACAGATGCAACAGGATTTTGGGACGGGGGGAAACTGGAAGGATCAGCATTGCGAGTGCCTGGGGTAGGAGCAGTTGGGGTGGGCTTGGGTGCTGGAACTAGGGGAGTGGGGTTAGGGTGACCAGATAGCAAGTGTGAAAAATCGGGATGGGGGGTGGGGGTAATTGGCCCCATATAAGAAAAAGCCCCAAATAGCGGGACATTGGGTCAGCTGGTGCTAGTGCACCCCTTAGCCTGAAGGAGTTTCAGTCCTGTACAGGGTTTACCGTTTGATTCAATGGCTCTCAGCATCCCGCTTCCCCACTATAAAATTATTCCAGCGCCCCTGGGTCGGGCAGCTATGGCAGTGGGGAAGGAGATGCCAGTGTCAGCGGGGATGTGTCACTGGCCCACCCGCCCGCCGAGAGGGAAGGATGGGGTGGGCCGCCGCCTCGGGGAGGCGGGGAAGGTCCGTCGCTCAGCTCTGGGGGCGGCAGATCCGGGACGCTGAGGTGGCTGTCCCCGCTTCCCGCCAGTAGAGGGAGGGACGAGAAGGAAGCCGGGGGGAGGAGCGTCCGCCTCCCCCGTGACCACCCGGCTCCTCCTCGCCCAGTGCCGCTGAGTAACCTGGTTTCCCGGCTCGGAGTCGGCCCTCCTCCTCGCTTCCCTGAGCGTCAGTGCAGCCGGGGCTCGGGCTAGCTCCCCAGAGCCGCTGCTGAAGTAGGAACCGCCTGCCCTGGAGAGAGGCGCCGCCGCCGCCTCCTCACACGGAGACATGTATCCGGGAGCTGCCGCCGCCGCCTCCCCCGGACCCGGTGAGTCCCCAGCCACCCGCTGCTCCCCGGCTCGAGCTGGGTTTGAACGCGTGGGACCGTTGGTGCGTGAGCCACTCCGCCAGCGCGAGACGCAGCGCGAGTCCCCCGCGAGACGGGGCTGGGGGTGGGGGGTCTGTCTGGGGAGAGTGCGCGAGGTGCCAACCGCCCAGCCCTGGGGGAAGGGGGGCGTGAAGCACTCGCGAGCCTCAGCGCGCGCGTCGGCTCCCCACCCCCGGCCGGGCCTTATGGAGTCTCTCGGAATGGCCGCGCGGCCCGGCTGTGTGCTGTAGAAGCGGGCGGGGAAGGAGGGGTCAGGCCGCCGCCGTCCCCTCCTCCTCAGGGAGGGATCGAGCGAGCGTGCGTATCCTGAGGCCTCTTTGTGGGCAGGGGTCCCTTCCTCTCTTTGCCGCGGTGGGGGCTGTCCCCGGAGGTAGGGAAGGCTTCGGGTGTAGGCCCTGCGGGAAGCCTGCGGACGCGGGGAGGGGCTGCCTGGCTGCAAAGCAGCCGCAGGAACTCGGGGGGCCTGCTCGCCTCCTTCACCCTAGAGCCTCGCACGCAGACACTGGCACAGTGCCCCGTTGCTGCCCCTGCTCAGGACCTCTTACGCCAGCCGGGGAGGCCACTGGACGTGCTGGGGGCACAGTGCATGGCAGCAGCGGGGCCGTTGTAACCACCGTGGTCGTCATTGCATGCACTGGGATGGCCTGTTGCTACCCACCCTGTGTACTGGTGTCGCCAGTCAGGACCCTGCTGCTAATTCCAGTATACCCTGCTGCTGCTTCTGCCAGTACTATAGTGCTGGGGTCAATGCCCAGGAGCATGCCCTGGCTGTCCTGTGGACCATCAGGATCATTGTTGCACACACTCACTACTTGTGGCTGCACCGCTGCCAATATTGGACATGCTGTGATCGCCACTGAGGGCACAACCATTAGACGTGCTGGTATTGCCATTCAGGGTTTTGCAGCTCCGATTGGGTTTATAACATTAGTGTGAAGCCCTGCCACCACTGCTGTGGCAGTTGGGTTTGTTGTTCTGGAGTGGTGAAAGTGAGGAGGAATTCACCAGTTTTGGTGGGTGTTGTCATACTAGATCATGTGGTGACAAATAATCTTTCTGGGGAGCTGGAACTCATCAAGGAGAAGACTAAGGGACTAGAGAAGAAATTTATCCAAAACAAGTTCATGTCCCCAAACAAGCTTGTAACTAGCAAGTGAAAGTGTGAGTTTGTGTACCCGGATCATAAAAACAATGAAGAGTAAATATTGATCGGAGCAGGGACTGGAGCCCAGGTGTTCTCCTTCCCAAATGTGTGCCCTCACCACCAGGCTATAAGGTCAATCTCACACTCTCTCTGGGCCAGTGAATATTTAGTTACTAATACAGAATGGAACAGTTTCAGCAGGAGAGATTGAAAAAGATCCACCTCAGAATAGCTAATAACCTGGTGGTTGGGGCACTCCCTTGGGAAGGGGGAGACCTGAGTTGATGTCCCTGTTCCAGAGTGAGAATTCAAAGCTGGGTCTCCCACATCCTAGATGAATGCCCGAAGCACTAGGCTATTGGGTGTAAGGGGGGCACCTTCACTTCGGATTTGTGACTGACTCCTAAGTCCCCTTATGAATCTCATCTAAAAAAGCAAAATGTTCTGTTGTGACACTTCTGAAACTTTTTTTTCCTTTTTTTGGACAAACAGTATGGCAGAATGGATATAAATTCACTAAATGTTTCAGTCAACTCAGATCTGCATTTGTGGTAGGGAGGTTGGGGGACGTTTAGCAAAATAAATTGCACCTAGCTCTAAATTTCATCTCATAGCAGAGGAGGAGAGTGAAGATCCAGGGGGCAGGGCTTTCCCAATCAGTGAGTTGAAAAGAAGCTCTCTTTTAGCAAGGGAGTGGGAGCTGTGCTTTTCTTTCTTTTAACCCCTGGAGCTCAGGCCTGTTGCTAGACATACTGGGGAAACTGATTATGCTGTGTGTAGCAGCAGCATCAAACTCAGATTCTGCTATTGCTATGCACCTGTGCTCATGCCCTGCTTCTGCAGACACTAGTGCTATTATTTTCATCCTCCCACTTACACACACTGGGGCCTCTGCGTGCATCCCACTACTGCTGACAGGTTCATCTCATTCACCCTCAATAAACGTTCAAAGGTCATGGCTCAGAATCTGCCATTGCTGCCAGGACTACGCTATCCACTTCCTATTTGACACACCTCCATCACAGTTCTCTACGCTATCTTGCTATTTTTTTAAATGAATGTATGCTGGTGTTACATTCACCCCTTTGAGCTAGTTAGTATATGGTTTGAGTACTCACTACACATACAGCTGGATCAGAGTTGATAGGTGTCCGTAGATCTGCCTGTATACATGTCTGTCACCACTTAAATACTGTGCACTTAAACCTCACTGCCGTCAGAGTTATCAAACAGTGCTGCTGCAGTATACACACGCAAGTAGCCACCTCTTTATTCAGATTCCATCACCAAACTGGTCTCCACAGTCCACTCAGATCTTGCCATTAGGGTCTCTTGTCCCTTTTGCCAATCCAGTCATTCATTTGCCATAGCATTTGGTGTTAAATCTCCAGTCCCCTCCTGGACTGAGCATTTAAAAAAAAAAAATTGACTCCTGTGTTGCTACTTCTTTTATTGGTACTAAATATGGCAACTTAATTCTAACAGGCTGTTGTGTGAGGGGGATTGTGCTTAAAAGGGATTTTGGAAGAGAGAGAAAATTTGTTTGCACCAATCCTAGCTTTCATCTAAATGTTCTTTGAAAAGGGGATTAGAGAAGGTGTCTTGATGAGGGGCTTCTCCTTCTGTCCTCTTTCCCAAAGTGTTTGTTTTGGATTCACAACTTGGCTGTGACACTTCATTTGAGGATACAAAGCCTGGTGCTTTACTACTTAGTTTTCTCACAAAAACATTATTCAAAAATGAGAGTTTCTAGAACGCCATAGGGAAAACCCTGTCTTTAAAAAAAAAAGGGGGGGGGGGATTGATTGCACGATCTTTAAATTCTGCATTCTAGAAGGCCAGGGCAGGTCAAGAGAATATAGTACTATTCATTAAACTAATGAATCTTTATATTTTGAGTAACTAGTAATAAAAGAAGTAGTAAATTTAATCTCTAAACTTTTAAATTACAATATCTAGGGTGCCCTGATACCTCCTAGAATACTTCAGAGAAAATTCTGTACAGAAACAATTTTTCTGTAAAGTTTACATCTTAGATATATTTGTTTTCTCTCGCTCTTTTTTTTTTTTTTTTTTTAAGGACACTTGCTTTTGCTTAAATCTGATGTTTGGAGTAGATTTCATAAACACGAGTATTGCTTCACATTTAGAATAAGAAAGAAGAGATATATTTGAAAATGCATTCTAAAAGTTTGAGAAACAAGTTTTCTAAGTTCTCTTTAATGTGTCATTGGTTCTCTAAGTCTATCAACAAAGACAAAGTTATGGCTTTTCATTTGATAAATAACACCGCTATAGTAATACTTGGGAGGGTTGTGTCACTTTAAGTTTCTGTTTTCCTCTGTCAACATCGAAATTAACTTTTGAGATATTTCTTGTATGGTTTCTACTCATGTAAATTGCTTTTAAAACTGCTTGTCTGTTTGTGTCATTGGTCAGAATCTATTCTTGTACTCTAATTCAGAAGGTTTTATTTTAAAAGCTGGCAAACGTAATCTTGACAGGTTAGAAATAATTTTGTTGAGAAATTGAGTGAAAATAGCATGCATTGATTTTTTTTTTTTTTTCTTATCAGTTTTAGTGTAACAGGACTCCAAATATGCTTAAAAATCAGGAGCTCATGTCTGTTTTGGTGGAGTTGCCACTAATGGATTCTGTAGCCTCTAAAACTAAGTGGGTTTTTTTTTGTTTTTTTTGGGGGGGGGGGAAGGATTTTTTGTAGAAATGTACAAATGCTTTACCTGGTTTTTGGAATTTGAGGCGATTAGGATGTCTATTTTGCCATCGTGTGACACTTTTTATACTTGGGTTTTTTGTCTTGATGATCTACTATGGGAAGATGCTGGTTGTTGTCTGTTCTGAAAGACCATTAGGGACACGTACTTGAGTTGGCACTGGATCATGCTATGAGGATCAGTATTGTACTTTAAACTAAGTGACTTCAATTGTCTTGTCCTTTTAATATCAACAGCAAAGCTTTCCTTGGTTTAATTCTACAAAGAAAAAACCCAAAACCTGTGTTGAGAACTTTAGTATTGCAAGGTTAAGTGCACAGATGACAAAATGTGCATTAAACTTAACTTTACTCTGTCCGTTTGTGTGAATACACTTTTGTTTCTCCAACTTAAATTTCTTTCTACAGTCTTAGTTACGTGCACAGCACATTGTAATTGTTTATACTCTAAGCTCACTGCCATCATGGTTAGTACACCTTTGATTTAGATTTCTCATAAACTTTTAAGGTGTGTATTTTCATAATTGTCAGCACTAATAGTATGGCTTATCAACCAGCTGTACAGCCTGAAGAGATGAGGTAATTACGGCAGTGCAAATTAAGGTGGCCTATATATGCAAAAACACTGTATTCTTGTAAACTTCAAAGGTAGTATGTTACTACTTCATTTTTCATATAAATGACATGTAGCTTCTGGCGTACAGTACACTTAATATACAGTCAGAGATTATTGTAATGTATACATGAAGGAAGGAAGAGTTAAGGTTGAACTTTCCTGACTTGTGAATGCTTAACTGTGCAACCTTAATGTTCTTTTAGAACAGCTTTTATGTGGAATTCCATAGGACTTTTTGAGCAAGAGGATAGAAAAAAAGGAAAGCAAGAGAAACGTAACTATTCAGGATTTTGAAGCTCTGCTGGCTTGCAAAAAAATTGTCAATGTGTATAAATTCCATTATAGAGAACTAGTTAGTTGAACATCACAGACAGCTTTGTCCCACACAACTTAGAAGGACTGCAGAAGGGAACCCTTGCCTCCACAGGTTCTGCAGGTGCATATGAGCACAGTTCCCTCCCAGGCACTTTAAGTATATACTAGCTCTTCCTAATCCTGTTGCTCCTTACAAGTTTTGCAGGGACTGAGTCCATATGTGTGTTCAGTACATTTAAATTAGTCATGCAGCCCTCCTTATCTGTGCATTTCCTATGCTTGGTGAAAAATTTGTTCAGATGACCTGAACATGTACAGTAAATGATTTTTCAAAAGTTCATGACTAGTCCAAAATAAATATTTTTTGTTTTCTACAGCACTCAAAGATAACTGACAATGAAAGCTCTCTGCATTCCAAGTTTCAACCTCTATCCAGTAAACTGTAGAACTTGAGCACATTCTCCTTTTTTAATACTAGGAAGCATTTCTTCTTCTCTTCATTCAAAAATAGCTGAAGATTTTCTGCTTAAATTTTCAAATTAATTTTCTTGGGCTAGAGGCCAGACCTAGAAAATGTCAGCCTGAAAAGTGAAAAGTTTTAGAAAGTTATGAACCCCTCGGAACAAAAAGGGTTGGAGTTAGAAACCTTTTTGCGGCTTTTACTCTGGATTCATCACAGGAATATTGTAGTTGCTATACTGGTCTCTCTAGTCTGGTATCCTGATTCCTGTAGGGGCCACTAACTGGTGCTTCAAAGGAAGATGTAAATTTCCCATAAGTTTCTCTAACCAGGGGCATGTAATGGTTGTCTTATATCCTGAAGCAAGAGCGATAATACTGCCTGTGGTTTTAATCTTCCTTAGTGTAATTTTGAATGTTCATATAAATGGCTGTTGTTTTCAACCCAGTAGTCTGTTTCTCTCAACATCTTTGTTAGTGAGCATCACAGGTTATTCTTTGTGTAAAACACACTTTTCATTTGAATTTAACATCTGTTGTATTTTTCCTCTTTGATAGTTGTGCAATCAGTAAAATTATCAGACTGAGCTTCTCTATACCATTCATTATTTTATATACCTCTATCTTGTCTCTTAGTTGTCACCTCTCAATATTTCTAATAGTCATCTTGGACATAACTGAAATACTAGACATTTGTATTAAACCTGTCCAGTTACCTTTCTTCACCATAGCCCAAAGAGAATAATTAACCAGAACATCAACAAAACAAACACCTGTCAGCCCCAAATACCAGCCCTCTCCCTTCTCCCCATGTACTTGGCAGTGAGAAAAACACATGCTTTCTAACAGGCAGTCTTTCTAGTATTTCCTCAGAGGGAAGTAGTTTCATGCCTCTAATTTTTCTTTTCTATTTTTGCTGTATCCCTTTTGAAATGGAGTGATCAAATCTGAACACTGTAATCAAGGTGAAAGTAAACAATTGATTTAGACAGTATCAGTATAACATCAGAAGTGCTGTCCTCCTAATACAGTCCAACATCTTTGCTTTTTTCACTGCTGCTACATTTTGAGCAGCTGTTTTTCATTGAGCTGTCCACAGTGCTGCCTAGGTCTCTTTCCTGAGTCAGTATAATTAGTTCAGAAAGAATAACCTGAAGTATGCAAATAATGATGGATTCTAATGTGCATTCGCTTGCACTTGGGTACATCAAATTTAATCTGTCATAGCACTGCTCAGTTATTTTTGAAGTTCTTCAGTCTTTTGTAGACTTGACTAAACTAGGGCTTGAAATATTTTAAATGACTCAACCTAGCTAGAGGCAAATATGAAAAATGGATGGGACTCCTACTAGTGAGGTCTATGGTTAGCAGGTTCCAGGGGAAGAGCCCAACAGCCCCTGTCCCTAGATGATGGGAATGAGAAAGATGGTAGAGTACGTCACTTCTCACAGGTGAAGTGAGTATACAAAATGCAGAATAGTACATAATTAGGTCTCAGGTGTTTCACTTTCTTGACAGTAATACTGGTAACAACTTGGTTGCCCTTAGTTAAACTTACCCTCTTATCTTTTGGTAAGTTTAATACATTAGCTTTTCACCTGCGTAGCCTAGTTCAGACCCTCATTATTAAATAGCCTACAAATTCCGTACAGCAGTTAAGCATATGCTCCTCAGGTTCTTACACATGATAACTTATGTACTTATCATAAGTACATGTGGTGGTGGTGGTTTTTTATCCTCTAACTTTGACCATTGTGAAGGCCCTGTGATTTTTGGTTTTTGGTTTTTTTGCAGGTACATAATTTTGCCATAGAATCCACCCCTTGCTCCAGAGTCTACGCTTTGATTTGAAACAAAACATAGGTTGGTCTACACTGAAAAGTTACATCTGCATAGTTGTCTCTCTTAGGAGTGTGAAAAATCCACACCCTGAGCAGAGGTAATGCGGAGTCACGTGCCCCTACCCCTCCAGATTTCTGCGAGCACTGAGCTGCCCTTATAGGGTCAGTTCACTCTGGGCCCTGCAGCCCCACGAATAGCCAATGGCTGGGTGATGCATGAAACGCTACGGGGGCCAGATGTTGACCAGTACTTGTGATTGAGCTTTGATTTAGTAATTAACTAAGGACACTTCTGTGCCAAAAGTACAGTATTGTAAATAGAAACTTGATTGGTCTCTGGCTTCAATAACTTTTATCTGCTTTGTACAGCAGGAAGTTCTTTGACTAAATTTATGTCAGACATGTAATCTCTGCAAACATAGTGGTGAAATAATAGGAGCCTTTTCAATATGCATCTAAAACAAATACAAGGACATATGCTTTTGTGTGCTAGATATGCTATAAAAGGAATAAAACAATGTTTTAGTTTGTAGATAATTTGTCCTGTCCTCCAAATTGTGATAGGTGGGATGGGTTTGGAAGGAAGAATGAAAGTAAAATTATTCCAAAGGTACATTCATGCAGTGGCGGTGGATTAGTACAAGTACCTGTCTTCTATATTTACAAATTTCAGTGTCACGTAGCTGAAACTACACATGCGTGGTATCTACCAATATTGTTTTTAACAGAAATAGTTAGTAGTTCCTGCTGTTGCCGGGTAGAGCCATGTTTAAAAGTGTTATACTTGAGAAGATGGCTATGAGACCAGTGTAAACTCCTACAGTTTTATATTGGTGTAGAACACTGTTTTGGCTGCCTGATTTGGACAGGGCCAGAATCTTAAATTTGTCTCTGAGGGCTTATCTAAATTACCTGCTGGCTCGATGGGCAGCGATCGATCCAGCGGGGGTCGATTTATCGCATCTAGTCTAGATGCGATAAATCGACCGCCGAGCGCTCTCCCGTCGACTCCGGTACTCCACCGGGTTGAGAGGCACAGGCGGAGTCAATGGGGGAGTGTCAGCCATCGACTTACTGGGGTAAGTAGATCTGAGTACATCAACTTCAGCCATGTTATTCACGTAGCTGAAGTTGCGTAACTTAAATCTATTTCTTTTCCCCCCTCTTCTCCCCCCAATGTAGACCAGGCCTAAGCCATGTACTTAGACTAGAGCAAGAGTCATAAACTAGAATGCCACGTGTGTTATAAACTGGTTTATAAGGATGCAGTGCTTAGTGTTGTGAGGTGAGAGCAAGAAGTGCCATTATAGCTGGTAATGTCACAGATAGGATATTAGTAAGAGTATGTCTACGCTTAACTGGGTGATTAAGACCTAGGTCTGAGCACTTGGATTCATCCAGACTGAGTACGAGTGTTCCCGCAGCAAAGCCCTTCCCCATTTATTTGCCTTCACTGTGTCTTCCCTCACCAGTGTGTGCGGTTCTTTGTGTTGAGATGCTCTGGGATTTTTTTCCCAGTCAGTTATGTCAATTTCTAGAGAGCTTGTCTGCCCCTTGTGGGGGGTGGGCGGCGGAGGAGGGAGAGGGAATTGTGGAAAGGACATTGGAATACTATGAGCACTTGAGTGATCTTGCCTGCATCCTCGCCGCAAATGGGTTGCAGCCTGAACTAAGGCACAGCTTGAGCTTTAACCCGTGCCTCTAGCCACGCAAGCAAGCATGGGTTCAAATAGAAAACAAACATAAACTTGAAGGAATCTGATTAAGCTAAACTGAAATAAGAGTTTACATAGGATTCCATGTCTAACTAAATCAGTTTAAAAAACAATTTAAATTAAACTGATGCAACTTTATCATGTAGATAAATGAGGTCTTAAGAATGTAGGAATTGCTATACTGGATCAATATTCTCTCTCTAACAATGACCAGCAGCAGAAGACTCAGGGGAAGGTGCAAGAAACTGTGCTGTAGGTGGATGTGGGATAACTTGTCCTTGTATCCCTTCAAAAACTTGTTTTGGTGTTAGCAGTTACTATTATAACCTTAAGTGATCACTCTGGTTACAGTGTGTATGGTAACACCCATTGTTTCATGTTCTCTGTGTATATAAATCTCCCCTGTATTTTCCACTGAATGCATCCAATGAAGTGAGCTGTAGCTCACGAAAGCTTATGCTCAAACAAATTGGTTAGTCTCTAAGGTGCCACAAGTACTCCTTTTCTTTTTGCAAATACAGACTAACACGGCTACTACTCTGAAACCTATTATAACTCTGGGTATTTTTATTACCTGTATAAATGCTCAGTCTCTGTATGAATCTTGCTAAATTTTTGGCCTCACTGATATCCTCTGGTATTGAATTCCACAGTCTCATTATGTGTTGTGTGAAAATAAAGTTTTGTTTCTCAATTCTGAATTTGCTGCTTTTCAGTTCTGGTGAATGCTCCCTTGTTCGTCTATCATGAGACAGGCTATAGAAGCTAATGTTTATGACTTATTGTTATGTATACATTTAAACTCTTGGAGGTTGAAACATGAGTTTCCAGACAACTCGGAGGAAGACCATTGAGCTGTTGGAACAGTCCATTAGTGGTTTGGGAGGATTGTGTAACATTATTTTGATCTCCTCTGATTATAGTGGCTTCAAAGCAGCCTCTCTGCTGGCTTTGTTCTCATAGTTTACCATGGTTTACGGGTGGGTGGTGACTGAGTGAGAGGCAGAATGGCTAAAATGGTTTGCATTCAACTTAAACTTAACATGGTCAAAACTGGGCTCTTCTTTTTCCTTCACAAGCTTCTCCCTCACCATCGATGGCACCACCATCTTCTAAAGTGTTAATATGCACAACCTCAGTGTCCTGTTTGATTCTGCTCTCTTTTTAGACACTCACATCCAGGCCATATTCAAGTCTTGCCACTTCCTCTGGCATAACACTTCTAAGATCATACCTTTTTATCTTGGACAACAAAATTAAAAGGTAATCCAGACCCTTATCTCTCATTTTGATTACTGCAACTTCTTCTCTAGCAGTGTAAACAACCACTTAGCTTCCTTAGTTTCCATTCAGAATGCTGCAGCAATCATCTTGTAGGCTATTGCTCTTACCATTTCACCCTCCTGGAAATCCCTCCACTGACTACACTGAATACAAGCTCCTTGTCCAGTCTCTCTCTCTCTCTTTTTTTTTTTTTTTTTTTTGGGTAAGGGAATTCATAACCTCTCCACCCTATCCCCAACCCATCTATTCTCTTAACTTATTGCATCGGCTGCCCCTCTATTCTGTCGATGGTGCCAGGGCTTGTCTCTTGTTTGTTTGCTTTTCCTGCAAGCAATTTATGCTTTCTTCCATGCTGCTACTCACATGTGGGTTGCCTTCCCCATACTAGTCCCTAAAGCTACTACCCTGTCCTTCCCTTTTCCCTATGGTTTCTTCTAGCCATCATTGTTTCCTGTGGTAAATTAAATTGCAGAAAATACTGTCCTATTTAGTCTGCGCATTGTCTAGTATAATGGGGACCAGTCCTGAACGGGGCCTTCAGTTGCTACATTGATATTAAAAAAAAAGTAATAGTAAAACTGGTGATGGAATCTTGAGTGGAATCTCATCAATGTCTGCATACTGAAGTTTTCAAGTGCTGTATCCTGGGGCTATACAGGAAGTGACTTGCACGCCTGGGCTGCGGTGTATTCAGTATGTTGATGAAACCCAGCTCCACACTTGGGTTACAACAGACCTGGATGGTAACGAGGAACAAGTATTCCAGTGTTTTATGAAATTGGAGTGTGGATGATGGTGAGCTGTCTGAGGCTAAATCCAGATAAGACTGAAGTGATGTCGGGGGCACCAACTGCAGGAGCTTGAAAGTGTAGCAAATGGACAACCAACCTAATTCTCAATTACTGAGAGACAATCTCCATTCATTGCTTTCCACAATCAAATCGCTGTACAACTTTTCATGAGTGATGTACCCAAGTATTTGGATTCTAATATATAAACTCTATTGTTAAATCTATTCACCTAAATTTGGGTTATTGCTGATTATGTACTCTGTGTATCATGACTTTTAAAAACAAACTTTGTATTTGTGGATAATCTAAGCACTATACTCAGATGTACAGACACTCTTTTCTCAGCCTATGTATTATATAATTTTTTTTACATTAGCTTTTAATTTTTTTTAAATCTGTAGCTGAGGGAGCACATCCACCTTTTCTGACTCAGATTTACAATCTTGGAGTTTTGCTTGACTCGTGGCTACTTTTTAGGAGATTAGATAGCAGCTGTGACCATATCTGGCCATGTTCTCCTATGTCTGGCTCGATGAGTGGCCCATTTAAATCTTTCGTGTGTTCATCTCGAGATTAGGTTTCTGTAATATGTTGTATGAGGGGGCTACATACTGGGACAATTCAGAAGATCAGACTAATGCAGCTGCTTGCTTGGTGAGTAGTATGTCCTGTAAGGAGTTCACACTACCAGCGGTCAGAGTTGTGCTGACTTCTGTTAAGTTTAAGGGTGGACTTCAAGGTGCTGGTCTTTAGCCCATAAAGCCCTAAATGATTTGGCCACTTGAGTCCTCTTGCTGTATTGTCACAATTGAGATCAGTGGCAATGCATGAACTGGAGCTCACTTGATACCAAATAGTATTATTGTAGTGCCTAGAGCTCTGGCTAGGTCCCAGAGAAATTCAGGAGGTAGAGAACAAGAAAATAAATCATAATGAAAAAAGGGGAAAATTTATTATAAAATAATTATCACAATAAAGAATACAGTTTTATCCTGTACTGAAAATATTCTATTATAGAAGGTTCTTTTTTACTGCCTTTATACAGTGATATAGAAAACCACAACATTATCTCTTGAAAACAGGGTTACACATGAGTGGGTTTCCTGTAAACTAAAGACATGCCCACATCTGCTTTCACTATCTAAATAGATTAAATACAACATATTAAAATTGTAGAGCTTTATTTGAAGTTAGGAAATTCAGAGTTAAAAACTGAGTATATTTTAGCTGTAAGTCACCTTGCCCTTGCACAAGGCTTTTTCAATTAGGAAGGCAGGTATTACTTTTGATGCATCTCTTATAAAGGGATCCTTTCGTGGATTTAATCACCACCTAAAGTAATTTTAAGTGTTTGACATTATGTGAGCGGGGAAGACCTAGAAACTCAACATTCTTTTGGACTCTATTCTTCTATAATCGAGAAAAGGCAATTACAGAGAGTGGAAACTAAGCTTAAAAACTCTGAAAAGCCTGCAGGAAGGTGCAATAATTTGTTGTTTGGGGCAGGGGCTTTATCATTGTGTTTGTACAGTGCTTAGCACAATAGGGTTCTGATCTTGGTTGGCGTTTATAGGTTAGGAAAGATGTCCTAGTGGACAGGGCACCATACAAGGACTGTGCTATAGAACCTTGATCAAGTCACTTACTCTATCCCAGAGGTTCTCAACCTTTCCAGACAACTGTAAACCTTTCAGGAGTCTGATTTGTCTTGCGTACCCCCATGTTACACCTTACTTTAAAAACTACTTGCTTATAAAATCAGACATAAAAATGCAAAAGTGTCACAGCATGCTATTACTGAAAAATTGCTTACTTTCTCATTTTGCCATATCATTACAAAATAAATCAATTGGAATATATAAATATTGTACGTACTTTTTCAGTGTATGGGGTATAGACGAGTATAAACAAATCATTGTATGAAATTTAGTTTGTACTGACTTTTTATGTTGCCTGTTGTAAAAATAGGCAAATATCTAGATGAGTTGATGTTCCCCCTGGAAGGCCTCTGTGTACCCCCAGGGGTACGTGTACCCCTGGCTGAGAACCACTGCTTTATCCTGTCTCGGTTCATAACCTGTAAGATGAAGATAGACTTTTACCTCAGAGGAGTGTTGAGGGTAAAATCTCTTAATGACTGTAAGGGCTCAGATACTATAATGACCTATAAGTACTAACTAATGATAAACTCAGAATAAAAATTCAATGTTGTCAGTGGCCCTTCTCACATAGAGAGGGCATAAGAAAAACAGAGCTCAACTTGAGGAGTCTTAGGGCTTGGCTACACTTACTTTATAGCGCTCCAACTTGCTGGCTCAGGGGGGTGAAAAATCACCCCCCTGAGCGCAGCAAGTCAGAGCACTTTAAAGCACTAGTGTAAACAGGTTCCCAGCGCTGGGAGCTAATCCCCTCGTGGAGGTGGATTACCAGGAATGCTGGGAGAGCTCTCTCCCGGTGTGCTCATGCGACCGCACTCGCACTTCAAAGTGCTGCCATGGGAGTGCTCCCGTGACAGTGCTTTTGAAGTTTCCAGTGTAGCCATGCCCTTAGACCATTGCCAGAAATGGCCTTCCCTTTTGTACTGAGCTCAAGATTGGGGGTGTCCTCCTCTTGCCCAAGGCTTCCTTAGGAGCGATGATGACATAGACTATAGTTCTCCCCAGGACCCCTTACTATTCATCATGTTCCTGAAGTGGAGCAAAAAGCCCTGAAGGGGAAGTTAACAATCCTGTAAACAGCCGTGTGTGAATTTCTCAGTAGTGATTCAGAAGATTAAGAAAAGTTACACCTATGTAATCCTCTCTAGGTTTTCACATTGTGCTTATTGCCATAGTTGTTGAGCGTTTAGTCCTCAGTGCCAAGAATAGAAGTTTTAAGAACTCAAATGCAGAGGTGAAGATTTTTTGGTGGGAATACTTTTTCTCTTCTGCCATAATGCCAGCAATTCAGTAAACAAAACAAACCCATCAGAGGCCTTGTCCTTCCCATTGATGAGGAAAAAGGTCTTGAGGAGGCAGAAATTGGGATTTTATTCTAGAAAAACTAACATAATATACCTGATTCTTCTGTTTTTATAGAATGGTGGAGTAGCAGATTCTGAACAGAGAAGGAAACAGTTGGTCCTTATAGATATAGAAAAATCTGCTTTAATCTTGATTTTTTTAATTTTTGTTTTGTTTTATTTATTTATTGGTTCCCACAAAATCAAATCTGTCATGGGTGGCTAATTTGCTGCTTGTTTTAGGCCTAGTTTCAGGTGTTTGGGTACTCCTGCACTCAGCGTTGCAGTGCTTAAGTCTCATTTTCAGAAGTGACTTAGGCTCCAAAGTCAGCTAAGCATTGCTACATTGAGTGCACCAACACTTATACCTTTAAAAAACTGGGCCTTAACCCCCCAAAAAGCATTATTTTTAAGATATAGAAAAAA
The DNA here is from genome assembly GCF_965152275.1 of Natator depressus. Taxonomy (NCBI): domain Eukaryota; kingdom Metazoa; phylum Chordata; order Testudines; family Cheloniidae; genus Natator; species Natator depressus. The sequence continues at coordinate 10,043,704 of NC_134235.1, forward strand.
GTATCATGGCCAGAGATGATAAGCTAAAGAACATTTTCTTCCCCTTCTCAAACAAAGTAGCAGATGAATAAAGAGTGTATGGGGGATCTAATAAGCACCCACCTCTTGTTTTGGTGAGGTTTGGAACTTTAATCAGTGATTCAATTTAATCTAGCAATGTAGTAATTTCATAATTAAGGTGGCATTGAGAATTGCATTTAAAACAAGATTAAAATTCCTTTTATTTCTCACTTCCATGATTGAATTAATCTCTATATTTTAACACAATAACCCCTTCTTTAGCTAACTTTTGAAAGTAGGGAAATAAGTTCTTCCCCCTACCACCTCTTCCTGTACTGCAGTGCCGTTCTTTAGCCAATCTACCCCACTTTAGCAGCACTGGCAGGGAGATAAGCATGTAAGTGACATGCCTACCCAGGGTGAATGGATCAGTGTGCTGGGAGCAGAGTGTTCATGTGGGGTGTTGAGGAAGAGATCAAACTTTCGGGAGGGAAGGGCATGGGGAAGCACTGGTATTTTGCTATTTTTCCCCTTGCCATAGCTCTGAAGTCTGGTCTACACCTAAAACATAGGTCAATCTAGCTACAGGCCCATGAAAATTTTCATGCTTTGTGCAATGTAGTGAAGTCAACCTAACCCCCATTGTACGTGCAGCTAGGCTGCCAGAAGAGTTCTTATTTTGCCCTAGCTACTACCTCTCAAAGGGGTTTATTTACAACAGCAATGGAAGAAACCCTTCTCTCACTGTAGAGAGTGTATGCCACAATGGCTTAGCTGCAATGCTGTAGCTGTGCCACTGTAGCCCTTTTAGTGTAGACATACCTTCTAACGAGACACACAAGATTTGTAGTCTGGGAATGGCAAAGGATTGCTAATTTGTCGTCGTCTTTCTCCTGAAACACTGATCTCTGTCTCCTTGACTCTCTGCCTGGCCTCCTCTTCTCCTTACAGCCTATCATGCTTCCTTGCTCCCTACTATGATCCTAGCCCCGTCCCCCTCATCAGTTCCCCTCTCTGGCCATCCTTATGTCCTCCAGCTACAATCCATCAAGATCTCTATTGCCAATCAAATCCTGCTTTCCATTCCCTGCCTGCAAAGCTTATATTTAAGAAGGGCAAGTAAATGACCTGGATAACTATAGGCTAGTCAGCCTGCAATCAGTCTATCCTGGATAAAATAATGGAACTGCTGATACAGGACTTATTGAATAAGGAATTAAAGGACGGTAATTAATGCCAATCAACATGGGTTTATGGAAAATAGCTTTTGTCTAATTTTATCGTTTTTGGTGAGACTACAAGTTTGGTTGATAAAGGTAATAGTGTTGATGTTCTATATTTACAGCTCTGGAAGGCATTTGACTGAGTACTGCATGACATTTTGATTAAGAAACCAAAGTGTTACAAATGGTACACATTACGTGGATTAAAAACTGACAGGTCTAACAATATTATTGTAAATAGGGGACCATAGAAATGATGCACAAACTATGACAGTGGTAAATCATGAAGAGAACAGGTCACTACTACGGCACAATCTGGATCACTTGATAAGCTGGGCACAAGCAAACTGCATTGTCATACAGCTACATATAAATGAGTTCATCTAGGAATAAAGAGTGTAGGCTGTACATACAAGATGGCAGACTCTATTCTGGTCTCAAGGCTGATTCCCCACTCTGGCACTTTGAGTGCAGAAGGTTGGGGCCCGCAAGGATTCTAAAAATTAATATTGGCCACTTCAGGATTATATTAAACTCCCAAGAGTACAGCTTTTCTCTGACCTTGGATGGGTAGATGCTGCCACCACCCAAGTGCAAAAACCACTTTTGGAACCCAGGAAGGCGCACTTGGGAATTCCTTCCTGTAGGGTACCCTCAAGCCCTTTCACGTCCCCTTTGGGGAAGAGCTTAGAAAGAAAACAAAACCAGCTGTTGCCACCAACTAAATAAACAACATATGCACAAACCTTGTAGGGACACACAAATCCAGTCCTGTTCTTAAAAAAAGGTAAATTTTATTAAGAACAAAAAGAAAGAAAATACATCTGGAATTCAGGCTTTTTGCTATGTTTTAAAAAAACAATTACAAGGATTTAGCATCAAGATAGCTTCTTGAGATCCAGGTTAAAGGTTACAATCAAAACAAAAGCACCTGGGGTTAGCACAGAGGAGGGCACAAGTCGTAAAGAAATAAAATAGAGAAACCTAATCGCGTCTTCCTAGACATTTCCTAATCTACTTACATATCTGGGGTTTCAAATGAGTAGTTTCTAGGTATCATCTGATGATTTTCATACCTGGCCCAATCATTTACAGCGTAGTTCCAGCCCTGACTTTGCTCTGTCCCCTCTCTCCGGACAACAACACAGACAAAGGGAAAGTCGTCTCTCTCCCCCTCCCCCCCCCATTTTAAAAAGTTCTAGCCTTCCCATTGGCTCTTTTGGTCAGGTGCCCACTCCCTTCCTTTTACCTATGGACTTTTAAAACCCTTTACAGGTAAAGCAAGTGGAGAACAGCTACTAAGAAGATTTTATAGCTAACTGGCTGGCTGGGTGCCCATAAAAGGGAGCCTCCCTCCCCCTTTCATTTCTCACATCTGGAAAGCAGATTTGGAAGTCATGTTGGATAATCAGCTGAACATGAACTCCCAGTTTGATGCTGTAGCCAAAAGGGCTAATGTAGTATTGGGCTTTATAAACAAGGCAATCTCAAGTAGGAGTAGAGAAGTTATTTTACCTCTGTATTTCACGCTGGCATGACTTCTGCTGGAATACTGTGTCCAGTTCTGATGTCCACTATTCAAGAACGATGTTGATAAATTGGAGATGGTTCAGAGAAAAGCCACAAGAATGATTTAAAGGATAGAAAACCTGCCATATAGTATAGAATCAAGGAGTTCAATCTATTTAGCTTAACATAGAAAAGGTTAAGGAGTGACTTGATCTTAACTACATGGGGAGCAAATATTTGATGATTGGCTCTTAAGTCTAGCAGAGAAAGGTATTAATGTGATCGAATGGCTGGAAGTTGAAAATAGACAAATTCAAACAAAATGAGGCATATTTTTTTAACCATGCGAATAATTAACCATTGGAACAATTTACCAGTGGATGGATTCTCCATCACTGGTGTGACAGGGTTGGGCCAGATGGCTACAGGAGAATGATAGAAGGCAGATATATTAGCCCCAGGTTGAGTAGGTCCCCTTTCCCTGGGTAAGGCAACAGGGAAGGTTCCAGAACAATCAGGAACTTTCTGGAAACAATTAAGACAGACAGGCAGATTAGAACACCTGAAGCCAATCAAGAAGCTGCTAGAATCAATTAAGGCTGGCTAATCAGGGCACCTGAGTTTAAAAAGGACCTCACTTCAGTGTGTGGCATGCGTGTGAGGAGCTGGGAGCAAGAGGAACTAGGAGCTGAGAGTGAGAACGCGGACTGTTGGAGGACTGAGGTGTACAAGAATTATCAGACACCAGGAGGAAGGTCCTATGGTGAGGATAAAGAAGGTGTTGGGAGGAGGCCATGGGGAAGTAGCCAAGGGAGTTGTAGCTGTCGCACAGCTGTTCCAGGAGGCACTCTAGACAGCTGCATTCCACAGGGCCCTGGGCTGGAACCCGGAGTAGAGGGCAGGCCTGGGTTCCCCCCAAACTTCCCAACTCCTGGTCAGACACAGAAGGAGTTGACCTGGACTGTGGGTTCATGAAAACGGCCAAACTGAGGGCTGCCGTGAATCTCCGAGGCGAGCAGATCCACCAATAAGCACAAGACCCACCAAGGTAGAGGAGGAACTTTGTCACACTGACAATTTTTACATCAAGAGTGGAAATTATTTTAAGAGACCTGCTGTGATAATTTTTGGGGGCAAGGTCCATCTTGCCCAGTATCCTCTCTTTTGACAGTAGCCAATGCTAGATGCTTCAGTTGGAATGATCAGAGGGTAGTTGGAAAGTAACTGAAATACTTTTCTCATAGATTGTATTTTCCAAATGGACAGTCTACTGAGGGACAATCTACACTCATTCCTATATTTGCTTTTTACAACCAACTCTCTGAATAACTTTTCATGAGTGATGTACCCGAGTATTCGGATTCTAATATCTAAACTGTATTGTTAAATTTATTCACCTGAATTTCGGTTATTGCTGATTATGCACTATATGTATCTTATGACTTCTTAAAACTTTGTATTGTGGATAATTTAAGCACTACACCCAGATGTACAGACACTCTCTTTTCTTAACCTGTGTATTATATACTTTTTAACATTAGCTTTAATAAAAATTTTAAATTGAGTGATCCATCCTCTGTCGTCCAGTCCCAGCATCTGGAAGTCAGAGGCTTAGGGACATCCAGAGCATGGGTTTGCATCCCTGACTATTTTGGCTAATAGCCTATGTTGCATCCCTGACTATTTTGGGTAATAGACTATCCTTCATGAACTTATCTGATTCTTTTATAAAACAATTTATACTTTTGGCCTTCACAGCAGCCCCTGGCAATGAGTTCCACAGGTTGACTGTGTTGTGTGAAGAAGTACTTTGTTTTAAACCTGCTGCCTATTAATTTCATTGGGTGACCTCTGGTTCCTGTGTTATGTGAAGGAGTAAATATCACTTCCTTATTAACTTTCTCCCCATATTTCATGATTTTATAGACCTCTTCTGTTGTATGTACTGGAACTACAGGAGGGAACAGTTTCCCAAATTAAAATAATCTATTGGTTAATGAAGCAACAATTTACAGTTTATTATATGAAAGACTTCTGAGAGGTCCAAAATGGCCAACTGATGCAAATTTAAAAAACAGCAGAATGTTCTTTACCCTGTGCAATGCATTCTGGACTCTAGAGGAAGACTGACAATTACCCAGAATGTTCCGGGTGTCAGAACAACAGCTGCCTTCTCAACATTCCTCCAAACTCCATTTTTTTTAGGAATGAGGATGTGTGCTAATGAAATGTTAGAGAACTCTTTACCAAGTGGTAGAAGAGAGCTTAGTTTATCTAACTTCAGTTTATAAAATTGGGTATATGCTACCAAACAACACTGTTGCAATAGGTGAAATACTGGAATCCTGCAAAGTAATGAATTTCTCATATGGCGATGGAAAAATTAAGATAGCTCAAAAGTGAGAAACTTGAAAGGGTTTATTTTCCTCTTTCAATTCTATCCCACGGGTGGATGCAAACATAGGTAGATGTGAAGAGTTGATTGATCTTTCTGGCACCATTAAGGGGAAATTATAAGATTTAAAATGTAAAAGTTCACTTCAGAAAGAGAAATTCACACGAAAAACAGTGGAAAGCTCTCTCTTAACTACTTTGAAAACAGGAATATAGTAAGTCTTCTTAGATAGTCAAATACTGCTTGTATAAAAAGTCAGTCAAATATTTTTCACAAGAAAATAGCATTTAACAAAACCCTTTTCTTTATTAGAAATAGTCTTCATGAGCCTGGGTATTTTAAAACTGTTCTCTAAAAAGTACAGCCTGGTGTTTTGTAGCATTGGTCTTCTGTTAAGGACTGTTAGAGAAAGATAGGAAAAAAGACCTGCAACATTTTATTAACGATAAGGAGAACTCTGCTAAGCAGCAGCTACTAAGACTCACAGTGCTGTGTAAGACAGACATCAATTTGAACCTGTCTTAATGTATACATCTTTATCTTGCGTTCACTTATGCACGTTCTGTGGGATTGTGGAGTTACCCAGACACGTTTGTTTTGTTTTTGTTTTGTATTAGCATTCAAAGGCCCCAATCAAAATTGATGCTCCTTTAGGCTAGGCACTATACAGAGTAAGGGACACTCCCTGTCCCAAAAGAGTTTACCATTGGGCTTGAAACAAGATCCAGCAAGAAAACCAATAGGAGAGAAGTGCTGGGTAAAAGAAAAAAAGACCACATTAAAAATAATTGTTTTACATAGTGATTCTATGTTCATAACTTGATGGTCTGAATCATTTAACATTTAAACGATCTCTGTATAAATGTCAGTAATTCCCACTGGCTCCTTGTCTATTGTATGATTTCCTATAGGCATCATGGTAGAAATTAGGAAAGTTTTTTGAAGGAGGAGGGTATAGTAGCTTTGTGGGAAAGGTGTTCCATGCATGAAGGGCAAGGTGGAAGAATGCACAGAGACTCTTGTGGGAGATGTGAACAAGTGATGGTTGTAGCTTGCATCACTGGTGCAGTGAAGGGGTGAAATTTAAGACGCAAGAGCAGATAACTAGAGAAGACCAAAATTGTAAGATGTCTTAAAGGGGAGGTTAAGCTTAAACTTGATGAGTGGAAAATGAGAAGCCAATGGAGAGATTAAACCAGTGAGAAAAATGAGCAGGAGGATGACTTTTTCGCAACTGTTTTTTTAATGGTCTTGGAGGTGTTGATATCAAAAATCACTGTCAGATGTCTGGTGGTGTTACTGAGTTGGCCAATGAATCTTAAAAAAGGTCCATCATGGAGCCTTTCCTTTTGGTTAATGAAACATTTTGAGAACGAGTCGGTGAGGTGCTGAGAGGAGAGATGAACATGCAGTCTCACAGACCCTTATGAAGCATTCCACAGAATGAGAGCTAGAGAACTGCTATGCTAGACTCATCTGTTTTCAGACAAATTAGTTCAGTTTTAATTGGAGTGCATTTTCCATATATTACTTCAAGTGATCACTGGTTTCTCACCACTGGAGAACATTGGTATGTTGTCCACATCTGTCACTCAAGCAGGTAGTGACCAATCCAGGGTGTCTGCCCAGGTTTCATCACACCACAGAGCACAATTAATAGATAAGAGGACTGTTTTTGTTGTGTGGCTCACCACTGCACAGAAATGGTCGTCTAGCAGTGACCCAACCCAACACAGCAAATGAGCTGATAAGGTTTGGACAGCACTGGCAGTTAGGAAGGAGAATGGGTATGGGTGGGGAGAAAACTGATCAATCTGAACAATAAAAGAGGTAGAACAATTCTCTCCATTCTTCTGCTCAGACAAAATAGACCTAAGACTGCACAGAAAGAACTCCCTTAAGCACTTGCCATCTGAAAGCTTATCTTATGCAGTTCTGTCCAGATAGTATGCTCAGGGTGTGACTGGAATGGGCCAGTTGACTGCTTTGCACAGTTTGCCCTCTAAGTCTTGCTCTCCTCCCACTTTAGTCCAGAAGGAGGTGATTGCGCTAGTGGAGTGGACAGGAAATTTTGCTAGGCAGGGGAAGACAGCTAAGGAGGAAGGAAGACTGTGAAGAGAGAAAAGGGAGAACCTCACTGGCTGAAGGTGCTAAAATAAGATTCTTGTTGGCTGTCATCCTGCCTTGATTAGCAAATGAGAGGATGTACTATGAGTCTGATCTGGCAGCAAGTTGGGAGTAAGGAAACATCTATGTTTCAGATATTCTAGAAAGGTTAGCGAGATAAAGATGCACTTACTGGAATGAAATTGGGCCTGTCTTTGTTACCTACATCTTCTTATTCTAGACTGGACATGCCCTTAGCTTGGTTTCTGCAAGTTCTCCTATAGCAACACAGGCAACTTGTTTAGTTCACTTTTATGATCTCAGATAAGCAAAAATTAAACTGCAGAATTAAATATGAAAAGAACACTGCTAGAGAAATTTTGCAGCTGCAGCAGCTTAAAAGACTCCTTTGTTGAAATGACACTAAAGGTAGTTGCCACACCCCAGATATTGCTGCATGCATATGGAGACATCTGCACTGCTCCTCCAGAGGAGATGTCTCTGCTCTATTGGCTGAGAGAATTAATACAGTCCAGCTATCAAGATCTCTCACTGCATAAAGAAAGTTTATTTTGAAGATTCCTAAAATTTTCTTCCCTTGATAGAAAATTTGGACATTAAAATATTAAAAACAAGGTCACTAAGTAACCCAGCCTACTCACCCGGATCTTGCTAACCAAACTCTAAAATTTCCTTTACACGCTGAGAAAACATCTGACTATTAAATACAAGTTAGGGCATGTCTATACTTGGAAATTTACCGGCATAATTATCCTGGTAAAACTTTGACATTTGAAGGCAACTGCATCTGTTTTCCCCCTGAGGGGAAAGGCACCCTCAGCGGCAGGGGCACCCACTCTTAATTTTCTGGCTCCCTAGCCATCACCTCTCTTGTGTGGAGACGTGCACCCTCTCTCCTTCCTGACCGGTATTCCCAGATTGCACAGTTCCCTGTCTACATTGTGAATTCCCCAGCAAAGTCAGACTGCCTAAACAGGCCAGCTCCGCTGCTTTGCTTTCTCCTCAAGGGTAAATGCCACAGCTATAAGTTACCACACAACTCTGTCTAAGCCAGCACATGAGTCATTGCCTGCCTTGTGGGCCGGTGGCATGTGTGCATTTGGTGCAAGCAGCTCATGGCCCTCAGAGACTAAGTACGGGCTCTTGAGACCAGAGTGGCTGAATTGGAGGAAGTAAGGGAGACAGGGAGGTACATAACCGAGACTTTCCATAGTAGAGCGGTCCTATCCTCAGTCTGACAGCCTCTGTGCTGTTGAGGAGGATGGAAGTCTCGAGGAAGGAAAGCATCAAGCTGCAGTGGAGAGAAACAATTACATAGTTGGACCCTCCTTCCAGATGATGTCATGGTGTCCTCTCACACTGAGGATACCTATCCAGGGGAGGGGACCCCTGTTATTAGGAAGAGACAAGTAATAGTAATGTGAGAGTCAATTATTAGAAATGTAGATAGCTGGGTTTGTGATGACCGGGAGAACCACATGGTGAATTGGCTACAGGGTGTGAAGGTTGCAGACCTCTCATGACATCTAGACAGACTTGGGTGAGGTGCTGGGGAGGAGCCGGTAATAGTGACCATAATGTAATTAAATTTAACATCCTTATTGGGGTGTGGGGAACACCAAGGACATCCACCGCAGGAGCATTTAACTTAAAAAAGGGGAGCTACACAAAAATGAGGAGACTAGTTAAATGGAAATGAAAAGGAACAGTTACAAGAGTGAACTGCCTGCAAGTTGCAAGGAAACTTTTTAAAATCCTAATAGAGCAGTGGTTCCCAAACTTTTAGCAACCTGTGAACCCCTTTTGCTAAAATGTCAAGTCTCGCGAACCCACTCCTGAAAATGAATATTTACAGGGATTTTCTCCTTTTACCTGAGTATAAATTATAAAAACAGTGATCTTGGAACTATAAAGTTTGTTTTTATGACAGGTTTATTACACACTATTTATCATTATAGTATTTTTATTACATTATGAAAACGGCAACACTATTCCAAGATCTCACTTTGAATAAGCCTGTTATAAGACAAGGCTCCTAGGTTTCATCAAGGAGTATCAGATGTGAAACAGCATGAAGGTATTTAAGAAGCCAATTCAGAGTTACTCCTACGCAAGCATTCAGGTCTTGAGCAGTCCAGGCAAACAACGCACATTACAACAAAGCTTAAACTTGTTCATAATAATTTTAAAAACGATACTAGCTGCCTGTTTAATTTTAAAAACAGCAAAAAATATCCACCTCCCTTTCCATTTCTTATAAGGAGTCTTGAAGTTTAAATCTCCTCAGTGTGATAGATATGCTTGCTTTGATCTGCTTAGCTCTTGGAAGTCCAGGGGCTCCATGCTGCTGGCCCCATGCTGCCCGGGGCCTGTAGGGACAGCTCTGTGCGCCATTAGGGAACTTTTTCCTGAGAACCCCCTGTAACATTTCGCGAACTCCCAGGGGTTCACTCCAGTTTGGGAACCACTTTAATACCGCTAAACCTTAAGCTATATGTATACAATAAACAAAATAAACGCAGTATGAGAACCAAAAAATGCCATCATGGCTAAACAACAAAGTAAAAGGCAGTTAAAGGCAAAACGACATTTTAAAAACTGGAAGTTGAAATCCTAGTGGGGAAAATAGAAAGGAATTTAAATTCTGGCAAGTCAAGTGTAAAAGTGCAGTTAAGCAGGCCCAAAAGAATTTGAAGAGCAGCTAGCAAAAGACTTAATTTAACAGCAGGGTGTTTTTTTTTGTTTTTCTGCTTTTGTTTTTTTTAAAGTACATCAGAAGCAGGAAGCCTGCGAAACAGCCACTGGTGAATTGAGATACTCAAGGAAGACAAGGCTGTTGTGAAGAAGCTAAATTAATTCTTTGCGTGCGTCTTCACTGCAGTGGATGTGAGGGAGATTCCCACACCTGAGCCATTCTTTTTAGGTGACAAATATGAGGAACTGTCCCAGATTGAGTTGTCAATAGAGGAGACGATGGAACAAATTGATAAATTAAGCCATGATAAGTCACCAGGGCCAGATGGTATTCACCCATCAGTTTTGAAAGAAGTGTGGTATGTGACCTATCACTTAAAATCAATTTATTTGAGCATAAGCTTTCGTGAGCTACAGCTCACTTCATCGGATGCATCCGATGAAGTGAGCTGTAGCTCACAAAAGCTTATGCTCAAATAAATTGGTTAGTCTCTAAGGTGCCACAAGCACTCTTTTTTTTTTTTCTTTTTGCGAATACAGACTAACACGGCTGTTACTCTGAAACCTGTCACTTAAAATCAGTGTCTTTACCAGATGACTGTCAGATAATTAATATGCCAATTTTTAAAAAAGGCTTCAGAGGCAAACCTGGCAAATTACAGGCTGCTAAGCCTATCTTCAGTACCAGGCTAATTGGCTGAAACTATAGTAAAGAATTATCAGCTTCATAGATGAACGTGATATGTTGGGGAAGAGTCAACACAGCTTTGAGGCATGTCTTCCTTTTACGAATCTCTGAGAATTCTTTAAGGAGGTCAGCAAACTTTAGACAAGAGTGATCCAGTGGATAGTGTACTGGACTCAAGAAAGCTTTTGACAATGTCCCTCATCGAAGGCAGGCAATTGGGATAAGAGGGAAGTTCCTCTTATGGATCAGTAACTGCTTAAAAGATAGAAAAAAAGAGTAGGAAAAAATGGTCAGTTGTCACAGTGAAGAGTGATAAATAGTGGGCTCTCTCAAGGATTGGTACTGAGACCAGTGCTGTTCAACATATTCATGAATAATCTGGAAAAAGGGTAAATATTGAAGTGGCAAAGTTCGCAGACCATACAAAATTACCCAAGATAGTTAGTCCAAAGCTGCCTGCGAAGTTACAAAGGAATCTTAGAAAACTGAGCGGCTGGGCATCAAAAATGGCACATGAAAATTAGTGTTGATGTTGTACCAATAAATTAAAAACCAGCAGGATCTTATTAAAGGGAAAAAGGCAAAATACCACATTTATTGTGAATACAGAAAGAATCATAGTAAGCAGTTAGTTACAGCTGTAACATTCCATTCAATCTCATCTTTATTCACTCATTCATTCATACAAACACACACACACACAGGTTCTGCAAGGTTGTTATCATAGTAAGCAGTTAGTTATAGCTATAACATTCCATTCAATCTCATATTTATTCACACACACACACACACACACACACAGAGGTTCTGCAAGGTTGTCATCATAGTTACCAGCCTTAGAGTTGCTCATGCCAAGCCACTGGCCAGGTGGCCTGGACATGAGGAGGGAGCAGGGCCTTGTCAGATGCTCATCTGATGCTCCTGGAAGTTGGTTTGCAGAATCAGACCCCAAAGTTCTCACTTTTTAAGAGTCTATTTTTATAGGAATTTCTTCCTATGCCAGTCTATGGGAATTGCTTCATCATGCTGTTGCTGAATCAATCAGCAGATAGCACATTCCTGACGGCTCCAAGAAGTTATCTTGTTCTTTGGTTCTCCCATTCTTGAGGCTGTTGGGTGGATTCCAGTCTGCCCTCCGGGGGTCCTCTGGTTATTTCCACTTGACGCCTTCTTCAGCCGATGGACACTGGATTCTTAGGCTGGCACCTCCCTGATCATTCAGTTGTTATCCACACCAAGCATCCGTCCACATACATCCTCTATCTCTATTTTAATCACAATTGTTAATACAACAAAAGGGCGGGGAGTCTCTGGGTGCTGTTTCTGTTGTTAGAGTATTGCTTTGAGTCTCTGTGAATTGCTTTGAGAACAGACTCTGTCTTAGAATGTACTAACACAATTAGCAGCTTGCAAGTTTCACACATAGAGGGAGAGAAACAGTACCAAAACCCAAGAGACCTCTTAATTAGTAATACCCTGGAATTTAAACTATGGGGAATCAAACTCATTTGTGATTTTAATACAGAACTTCTTTAATATGATCCAACATTGATAAAGGCAAAGTAATGCACATTGGAAAACTTAATCCCAACTATATATACACAAAATGATGGGGTCTAAATTAGCTGTTACCACTCAAGAAAGAGGGGTTAGAGTCATGGATGGCTTTCCAAAAACATCTGCTCCATGTGCAGCAGCAGTCAAAAAAGCTAACACTGTTAGGAACCATTAGGAAGGGGCTAGATAATAAGACAGAAAATATAATACCACTATATATGTCCACACCCTGAATATTGTATGTAGTTCTGGTCATTCCATCTAAAAAAGATATATTAGAATTGGAAAAGGTACAGAGAATGGCAACAAAAATGATTAGGGATGTGGAACAGCCTCCATATGAGGAGAGATTAAAAAGACTGCGAATATTCAGCTTGGAAAAGAGATGACTAAGAGGGGATATGATAGAGGTCTATACAATCATGAATAGTGTGGAGAAACTGAATAAGGATGTGTTATTTGCCTCTTCACATAACACAAGAACCAGAGATCACCCTATGAAATTAATAGGCAGCAGGTTTAAAACAAATAGAACGCAGAGAGTCAACCTGTGGAACATGTTGCCAGGGTATGTTGTGAAGGCCAAGAGTGTGAGTGGGTTCAAAAACTAATTAGACAAGTTCACAGAGGATAGGTCAATCAATGGCTGGTCAATCAAGATGGTCAGGATGCACCTATGCTCTGGGTGTTCCTTAACCTCTGACTGCCAGAAGATGGGACTGGATGACAAGGTATGGATCACTTGATAATTGACCTGTTATGTTCATTCTCTCTGGAGCACTAGGTACTGGGCTAGAGGGATCCTTGACCCAGTATGGCCATTCTTATAGATTCATGGATATGAAGGTCAGAAGGGACCATTATGATCGTCTAGTCTGACCTGCTGCACAATGCAGGCCACAGAATCTCACCCACCCACTCCTGCGATAAACCTCTCACCTATGTCTGAGCTATTGAAGTCCTCAAATCATGGTTTAAAGACTTCAAGGTGCAGAGAATCCTCCAGCAAGTGACCCATGCCCCATGCTGCAGAGGAAGGAAAAAAAAAAAACCCCAGGGCCTCTTCCAATCTGCCCTGGAGGAAAATTCCTTCCCGACCCCAAATATGGCGATCAGCTGAACCCTGAGCATGTGGGCAAGACTCATCAGCCAGACACCCAGGAAATAATTCTCTGTAGTAACTCAGATCCCATCCCATCCCATCTGACATCCCATCACAGGCCATTGGACCTATTTATCATGAATAGTTAAAGATCAATTAATTGCCAAAATCATGTTATCCCATCATACCATCTTCTCCATAAATTATATTACATATTCTTAAGGTAAAAGCATTAGAGAAAACATATTAAAAACAATAAAAGAATCTACACACACTTTTAATAAGGTTACCAGATATCACTCCCTGACTCCAATAAGGGCTCTGGCTGGTGAAAAGTCCTTCAGACCCCACCTAGGGGTTTTTCTGTTGTCACAAATTCGGAATAGCTGTTAGCTCAGAACAAGTATGCCCATGAATCTGAGATTTCCTTCTTTTTCTCATTCAAGTCTTGGGGCTTGTCTGCACATAAGCTGCTACGGCAGCACAGCTGCATCGCTACAGTGAAGACACTATCTATGTTGACAGGAGGGTTTCTCCCATCAGTGTAGGTACTCAACCTCTCCAAGAGGTGGCAGCTAGGTCAACAGGAGAATTCTCCCATCGTCCTAGCACTGTCTACACCTGGGGTTAGGCTGGTTTAACTGCATCGCTCAGGGGTGTGGATTTTTCACATGCCTGAGCAACATAGTTATATTGACCTAATTTCCTAATGTAGATCAGGCCTTTGATCTTTTCTCACCTAACAGATGCTAGCAGACAATGGGTTTTACCGCAGGGCACTTCCTTCAGCTTCAAAAGGATGGGTCCAGAGATGGGTAATTTGCATTCCCTTCCTCCAAGTATTTCCTAGTAAACTTACTCAACTGAAAATTTGATCTTGGTTTAAGAGAGTTCTCTGAAACTCATAACACTTGCCAGGGTTTACATTAGTCCTGCCTCCCCCTTAAAGAAGTTGCATATGATTCCACCATAATACATCAGCATTTGCATTTTTAATATATTGAACTAAAATACTTATTAATAGAATAATGCTTAACTTAATTCAATAAGATTTGCCCAGGAAGTTAGAGGAAATTGCCATATCTGACACAATAACTATTCAGATAAATTTCATTGTGTAGACAAGCCCTTAGGCATAACTAGTTTGGAACCTTTCTAATTGAACTAAGGTCATGTCTAAACACAGAAATTGGACTAATTTATTGCCAAAAACCACATTTAATGCAGAGTTATGGTTGACCAGCAGTTCCTCAAACCTCGAAGGCACCAGTATTTAAACATCTGGAAACCAGGAAATAACAAATTAAGGTGAAATAACTCTGTACTTCCTGGGTTTAAAGACACAAATTTAAGGTACGAGATTATCTCGAAAATGAGTATTCAACACCAGGGACTAAGGTAGACTTTGGAATGGGGAGGAGAACACCTTATAAGATGAATGGATGAGTTCACACCTCTGAAAACTGTTGTGTCAGGATGTACTAATCTCCGTATACATGTGGATTTTAGAGCATTTTGAATATGTAAAAGCAGCTCATGTCATGGGGCACTGTATACTGGGAACCTCTTGGCCAACAAATGAGTCCAGTGTGTTCCACTAACTCTACTCCTGGCTCTAATGTTGTGCAACAATATTCTGATGGAGTGGTAGTGCCACCACAGTTAAGGTTGCACCCGGATTTCCATTTTAATTGGGGTGGAAAAAAATCTACATAAAGTCTGTCTTTTGGGTTAGAGTAGAATTCCTAAATGTTGATTTGTAATTTGTGTGCTGTTCAATTTTATTATAGCAGTTTTTTGTGGAATAATGTAATCTGAAGTTTCCTATGACTTTTTAAATGGGCCATGTAGCTAACAGTATTCTAGTGTCTGTCACTTCCCTTTTCCAGAGAAACTACAGCACTTAGACATTAATAGGTGTGAATCTTTTGGTTTCCAGAGACTAGATTAACTACTATTTTTAATGTAGTTTAGAATGCGAGGTCTTTGTGCTTGGCTTGAGTATTTGGGCGTAGCTCCATTTAGCAAATACTGAAGCCAAGCACAAAAGATTTAGCATACTAATTTTGTGAGGAGCATTGTGGCTAAGTAATGAGCTTTAGGTTCTCCATATTAGACAACTGGGTCCTAGTTCCAGCCCTTAAAGAAGTTCTTGTTTAGCTTCCCAGGTGCTCCGTTAACTCACCTGTAAAAGCTAACCTACCTCCTGTGGCCTTGTTCAGTAAAAAGGATTGTGAAGTATACAGAGTAGTTAACATCAGTTGGGGAACAGGTGAGTCCAGGTTTGCTGGCTTCCAGCCCAGGATACAGGTTTTCATCTGTTAATTCACTGTATTTTAAAAAAAGCAAGGGATGAAGACTAGGTTTAAAAATGCATTTTTAAAATGGTATTGAAGCGTGTGTGTGTGTGTGTGTGTGTGTTACTCTTCTCACTGCATGTACCTAATGTGGATAATTTTTGTGATGGATATTTTAATTTGTGCTTTTTTTTTTTTTCCCCCTCCCCACCCCTCCCCCTTTCAGTGCTTGCACCTCCTCCACCATTGCCACCACCAATACAGGGATATGCCTTTAAACCTCCTCCTCGACCAGATTTTGGTACTTCTGGAAGAACAATCAAACTACAGGCCAACTTCTTTGAAATGGACATTCCTAAAATTGATATCTACCATTATGAATTGGATATAAAGCCAGAGAAATGCCCAAGAAGAGTTAACCGGTAATATCATTATACTTTGCATTCCCCCAGTTTTATTTATGTTTTCCCTCCATTTACACTTTTAAAAAGAGGAACTTTTAGAAGCTAGGGTCCTGTACAAGCTTTCACTTAGGGCACCTGGGGACATGGATATCCTTGTTGTTCATCAGATGTGGTAGTATCTTCCCATTTGAATACGTCCTGCTTTGTGATATCTATCAGCAAGCATTATTTCTGTTAGTTTGGTTTCTCCAAGTCTTCCTATACCAACCTAGAAATCCCACCTGACTTTTGTGGTGGTTGTAGCTTATTTTGAGTGAAGTTTTCAGCTTTTGATCCAAAATTACTGGTGGCATAGGCAGGCACAACTCCATTAGCTTGAGTGGAGTTATTCCAGTTTATACAAGCTGTAAATTTGACCATTGTTGTTTACTGCTTAGTTCATAACTAAGTGGAGTCAGCTAGCAAGCCCCTTAAAAGGGGAGGTGATATTACCAACAACTTGTTTTCCTGTCTTCACCTACTGACAGGGGGAAGTAAACCCATTTGTCTGTGCTGGTATAAGAGGACTTTGGAGAAACTAAATTATAACAGGTAAGAAATTACCCTCCTTCATCATCTTCTGTATTAATGGAAGATATGCAAATGAATACAGATAGTGAGGCCAAAAAGGTATGGATCAATTTTGCAAATTACTGATGGCCAGGGAAGCAAAAAAAATAGTATTTTTCAGTTCACCTGTTACAAGTATTGTAGTGCAGTCTCTTTATTATGAAAGTGCAACTTACAAATGTAGAATTTTTTTTTAACCTAACTGCACTCTTATTAGACAATATTTAACATGCATGGAATACAAATAGCTGTTCTATACTGCACCTTCCTGCTCTGTTGGATTATTTTTAAATGTAATATTTTAAAAACAGTTTAAAAATTGTATTTAACTTAAAAACAAACATAATGGGCTAAGATCAACACTGTAGTAACTCCATTGGAGCAATTTCTCTTCTTCCACCAGTGCAACTCTATTGATTTCAGTGGAGTTGCATCAGTGTAAGAGAGTACTTGAAAAAAATCTAAGTGGAGGTTGCTTAAAAATCATGAAGAGTCTTGGCAACTGAAGTAATGGTGACCACGTCAGTGCAGATCAGGGAAAATCATGTTCACAACAGGTAGTTGCTTACCAGTATAATGTTGAATACATATAACTGTTTGTTTGCTCAGATCTGCCTTAACTCATCAGTAGCCATCATGATACGGTGATGAAGGTCATTGTAAGAACCTGGACGAAGAGACACTGTTTACTGGAAATTAAGATCCTATTTGCACTTTTCATAATTCCACGCTATGTCTGTTTTCCCAATGCAGCGTGGGGAAAAAAGAGTTTATTTACAAACCTAGTGAAGTCTGAATTTTTTGCTTCAGACTCAAACAGAAAACTTAATTTGCTTACAGTTAATATTGCTCAACCCCAAATCCCATGGACACCACTACGAAAGATGGTTAGAAGACAAAGTTGGAGAAATTCATAAGGCATAAAATTGTAATAGTGAGTGTTATTAATCATCTGAACAATTTACCTAGTAATGTAGTGGATTCTCTATTGAAGTATTTAAATCTAAGAGGATCTCTTTGGAGGAGATAAGAGGAATCAAAGTGGTTGTCTTTCTAAAACAGTATGTCATAGCTAAATCAGAAGTTACAGGCTTGATGATGAAATTACTGAGTGCGGTTTTATTGTCTATGTTATGGAGGGCAGACTTGATAATAAAAATGGTCCCTTCTTGCCTTAAAAAAAAATCTAAATTTATGAAATGTCAAGGAAATCACCAATTAAACGCACTCAGACTTCTGTCTTAGGGTTTTGTACTGGCACATACCACTCTACTGTGTACCTCCCATGTTAACTAGATTTTCAAGATGAAGTGCCTCATGGATTTCAACTTAAATGTACTTATAGTCTCAGTGATGTCCTTCAAGAGATTTAAACCCAGATGTCTGGAATAAAATAATTCCAATATACTACAAATTCCACTACAAACTCATTTGCATATCTGACATATAACCAGCTACAATACACATTCCAAATTCCTCTGCATCATACTCTAATGCACAACCTATAATTCCAATCACACTTTTTAATTTGTAGTCTTAATAGTTGTGTGTACTGGTAAACACTGTTGTTGTTACATGAAAAAGTACGAGCTCACCTACTCCTGAGGGCATTCTGTGCCAAAAAATTAAAAATTCTGTGCAAAATATTTTAAAATTCTGCAAATTTTATTTGTCAAATGTGGAGGCTCCATCATGGTATTGGGGAGCACAGGCCACTGACTGCACAGAGGTGGGAGATCTCTGTGCAGCTTCCCCCAGGACGTGGACCCAGCGGTGATGCTGCACCCAACCCTGACACCACACAAGGTCCGGCTTGCCCCAGAGCCATGCCCTTCTGTGCCAAGTGCAGCAGGTGTGGGCAGGCAGGCTCAGCAAGGCAGGATCCAAATGTGGAGAGGCTTAGTGTGGGGGGATCCAGGTGTAGATTGAGAAGGTTATGTGTGGGGCAGTCTGGGTGCGGGTGGCTCAGTGAGGGATCCAGGTGTGGGGGGGATCTGCATGCATAGGGGCTTGTTGGGGTGGGGGGGTTCTGGGTGCATTGGTAATGGGACTCTGCAGGGGGGTCCAGGTGAAGGTGGTTGGAGCTTAGCAGGGGGCGGGGGGTGTCTGGGTGTTGCGGGGACGCTCATCGGGAGGTCTGGGTATGAGGGAATCTGGATGCTTGGGGGTTGGGTGGATGGGAGAGCAGCTCCCTATACAGTGATCTCTCCCCCTGAGCTGAGGAGCGATTGGGTGCAGGGAAGGAGGGGGAAGAGTTTGCAGAGCTTCCTACAGCTGGGGGAGAAATCTAGGGGTGGGTCTAACACAGCCCCAGATGCCGTGCAGGGGAAGAGGAAGTCCTGTCGTCCCCAGCCCAGCTGGGACTAGCAGCTAAGCCTGGCACAGGCTAGGAGCCCCCAGCTGGGTCTTCCCCAGTCCTGCCCTCTGTCCCACAGTGATTTACCTCTCTGCCGGCTGCCCTGGGCACCCAAAATATACTGCTGAGGACAGTTGCATGACCGCTTTTGTGACTTCCCTTTGCTTTTCCATCAGAAAGTTATTTTTTCTGTGGGGAAGCAAAGAAATCTGCGGAGGACATAAATTCTCCGCATGCGCAGTGGTGCAGAATTCCCCCAGGAGTAGAGGTCAGAGTCAAGATTGTTATTTGAGTGTGATGCAGAGGAATTTGGTGTATGCATTGTGCACAGCCCCAAATCATTCCCTCTCCTAAATTCTTCCTTTCCCAATGCTGTCCTGCTGCCTAGCCCATCAGTTGTGTTCTGCAGATGGGAGCCATGGAGAAGAGCAGCTTATATTACGTACGTGTTCTATCTCATAGAATAAACAGTAGGTAAAACACTGGGGCTATAAACTTTCCAATGAGAAATCAGGATCAAATTTAGTAGTCCCAAGAAACAGAAACAGTTTGTTCTATGAAATTTTCTTTGCGTA
Organism: Natator depressus; assembly: GCF_965152275.1. Lineage (NCBI taxonomy): Eukaryota > Metazoa > Chordata > Testudines > Cheloniidae > Natator > Natator depressus. Next base: position 10,063,240 of record NC_134235.1, read on the forward strand.
AAATCAACTTCCATTGTCTCTTCAGATGAATAAAATGAATATGATCTTTCATGCTGAGCTGTTGATAACCCTTCATGTAATAGCCATTGTTTTTTGTTTCCTCTTGATTACATAAACATATTGGGGTTCTTTTGGTACTCTGTTCAAATTATGTGATAACTTAATTTTCTTTATATTTTCAGAGAAATAGTTGAGCATATGGTCCAGCACTTTAAAACACAGATCTTTGGGGATCGTAAACCAGTATTTGATGGAAGAAAAAACCTTTATACAGCTATGCCACTTCCTATTGGGAGGGATAAAGTAAGTTTTAAAAATAAATTTCTAGCCAGAGGTTTTAATATAATGGCTTCTCACATTGTGACTTCAAGCCTTTTAGGTACCAAGTGATTTTATACTTAGAGTAAATCCCTAGACAAAGACCAGTCTTATTAGGGCATTCTGACACAAATTCCAGATAAAATAACTCACACTGTGTCTGTGGTCTGAGTTCATATTATAATACTTGTCCATTTAGAATGCAAGCTCTTCAGGGTAGGAACAAGTTTATTATTAATGACTTGCATTATGGGAGTGCTCAGAGGCTCAAACTAATATTAGGGCTTCATTGTGCTAGATACTGTACAAATTCTCAGTGAGAGACCCTGAAGAGGTTGCTTACGGTTTAAATAGACAAGATAGACAAAGGGTGAGAAGGGAAACAGAGATTTGGAGAGATGAAGTGAGTTGCTCAAGGTCACACAGCAGATCAGTGGCAGAGTTAGGAATAGACCTTGGGGCTTCCTAAACACCAGTCCAGTGTTCCATACGCTAAACCACACTGTCTCCAACGGTCTCTTACAATGTGTTTGTACAGTACCTAACTCAACCAGACCTCTAGTCATTACGATTATACAAATGTCTACTATTTTATGATATCAAATAGGTGTGCTACAGAAAAGATTGGATTATGTCCCTATCTTATCGAACAATTGTTACTTAACCACAAACTAATATCTAAGAAAACTATGAATTGAGGATTTAAGATTCTTAGTGACCAAAAGACTCTTTATCAAATTCTTCGCTTAAAATTTATATCTGTTTACTACTTAGAAGATTTCTTCTTCTGTGTTGCTACAGAATTTAACTCAAGCAAGAATCTCTAATCTAAAGTATTCTCAACAAATGTACTTCTAACTTCTAAAGCTGTCTTCATGAGTTTGGCAAGTCCTATTGAAGCCCATACTGCAAAAGTTAATTGGCAACAGCGGTATTGCCCAGCTTGTGTATTTTCTAGTGTCCATTCTATGACAAATAGAAATATTTTAAACTATGCATTTAACCAGAAAAACAAATAGAAAATACCATATATATGTCTGGTGGATAAGCGAATGCTGGCATTGAATCTCTGAATTCCTTACTTTTTGTTGTACTGTAACCTCAGTATTGAATTAACCCAGATGTGTTGCATTTAGCTTTTTATTTTATTTTTTAGAGAAATTGCTTGTGCTTAATGGTAGCATTTAAATGGTCCTAATTACATTTTATATCTTGAGTAAGCTCTTCAGGGCAGGGACTGTCATCAAACATATTTGTGAAAGGGAGCCCTACTCTTGATGCTTTAAATTCAAAAGTCTGTCTGTATTAAATGATATGTGGAGGGAATTAAGTGTGGCAACAATTTCTCAGCAGGAAACATATTTATCTCTCATCTAGATTTGCCATTCCTATGGGTTTCCTTCTGTTCAACTGTATGGAGTAGAGGTCAGACCTGGCATTCTGGGTAGAGGTGATATTCCTCTCAAAATGGGGAAAGCCTCAATTGCAGCTGGCAGGGAAAGACACAACAGGCAGATCCTCAGAATTCTTGCTCTGCCTTTCCCCAGAGCGCACATTTGCAAAAACTGACCTCAAATTCCTGCACTCAAAAACTTTGGTTTTAGTTAAAAATTAAAAATGCCTCAAAAGCTGTGAGAATGAAAATGGGGGCTATAGAGGAAATAGTTTTGGAACTGTAATTCCAGTGTTTTGCTTCAAAGTGAATACTGTAATTATAATTTGGAAGAAGTATTCAGGTGTGAGGGGTGTACCTGGCCCTTTGTGGTCCTCTATTGGAGGCCCATCAATCCTACTATATCCTCCTCTTTCCCCCCAGGAAGGAGCAGCAAAGGTGGGTCCTTCAGGCCTACCTAGAAAGGCTGCACGGAAGCATAAAATCAGAGCCCAGTACACTGAGATAAAAGGAGCTCCAGGGCCTGAGGTGATCAGTTCCTGGCTGGGACAAGAAGGGGGAGGAAGGGTGTGCTGCTCTGGCCACAGGAGCTTGACTGGCTGCCTTTACTGGACCTAAAAGAGAGAGGACCTGAAATTTCTACCTCCCTTAGGGTTAAAGGGACTAGATGGGAAGAGGCCCAAAGAAGGCAGCAGCAGCTAATTGATGGGCTTAAAGGAAGCAGTACTGTACATGGCTGCTGTTTATAGGGTCCCTGGGTTGGGAACTGGAATAGTGGGTGTGCCTGGGTCCCTCCACCAGTCACTGGGGAAGTGACCTAAGCGCTGAGAAGGGGACAAAGCTTGTTTAGAAGCCTGAGTGAAGGGTGGGATTTAAAGAGCCCAGAGATGGGGCTGAAGACTCTGGTGAGGACCAACAGTTTGTTGAACTCTTGGCTACACCGGAAGGGGTTCATTCATTTTGACTCTGTGAGTTGGCTGGAGGGAAAAGACACTGAAGAGCTGAGGAGCTCCTGGGGATCCCCCGCAGCTCCCCAGCCACCACAGGCGGGTGTCCCTCCCAGCCACGGGGCAGGAGCCACAGCTCCCAGCCACAGTAGGGCAGGGTGCTCAACCCTCCTCCCTCCCCGTTTTGTCATGGACATTTTTAATAATTGCCCGTGACCTGTCCATGACTTTTACTAAAAATGTCTATGAGAAAATCGTAGCTTTAGCTATCAGTTGCTGAGGTTAAACTAACTCCAGCTGTTCGATTTACATCAATAACTCCCTCTGTGTTATCTAACAAAACTTTTAAATAAGTTAGCTGTTGGGTAGAACCGTGGTATAACGGGGGACACTCACCTCTTGTAAGTGCCTCTTGGAGGCTGGGTGTGATACTACAGGACAGCGGTGGCAGCTGAGGAGCTGCTGGGGATCCCCTGCCACCCATGGGGACTGGAGAGCTCTGGGGACCCCTGCCACTCTTGGAGGCAGGAGTACCCCGCAGCTCCCAGCCACCAGGGGAGATGGGGGTACCCTGAAGCTCCCAGCCACTGTGGACTGAAGTCCATGGAGGTCTGCAGAAGTTACGGGTTCCGTGACTTCTGTGACCAAATCGTAGCCTTACTGATAGTTTACAAAAGGCTAATGGCAGAATGTTTTAATCTCATGCAGCGTGTGTGTGTGTTCTGAGCAAAGTTTTTAGGTATATATAATTGGCTCACAATTAGACAAAAACCTTAAATTAACTTTCCTCTTCTTCCCAATAAAAACAAAGATGTGGACCAAGGCAGAGTTTAGGGACTTTTTTCCTTAATGTTTCTTGTAACATATGTAAAATTTTGTCTGTAAAATAAAATTGCACGGGAGTTAATAAATTGATTTAATTACCCTGGAAGAAACATCTAATATAAACATACGCCAGTTTAAATCGTGCTTAAACAGATTTAGTCTGAAGTAAATTATCACATGAAGCTAATTTGATCCAAGTTCAGTTGAAACCTGTTGGTGTATATATTAAGTGTTTGCTTCAGGATAATTAGAGAGTGTGTGTGTGTGTGTATGAGAGAGAGAGAGAGAGAGGTTAAGGACTGGAGGCTTTTACTGGAGTATGGCAAGACGTGTATGACAGAGGTTTGTTACAATTTTCTAGTTTTAGCTTCTCATAGGGCATTTTCCACCAACCATGTCAATGCAATGAACGCCCCCTTACCGCTCATCCTAGGTTGTTTTACATCTTAAAGGATTGGGATTATCCACCCGCTTCTTTCATGTACACTTAGCCACCATTATGGCCTTTCACCCTGGTATGGACAGCCACTCCGTTTTCACCCACCCATTCATGAAAAGATTCCTGAAAGGCCTCCAAAATCTTTACCCTCACATACGGGATCCCACTCCAGCTTGGGACCCCCGCCTGGTACCTCGCTCCCTTACTAGACTGCCATTGGTTCAAATGGCAATGTGCTCTGGTATTCATTTATCCATGAAAACAGCATTTCTTATCATTATTACCTCTGCTCGATGGGTAAGAGAAATTGGCGTGCTCATGGCATAACTCTTGTACACGATTTTTAATAAAGATAAGGTTACCTTATTTCCACACCCAAAATACCATCTTCTTTCCGTCTAAATCAACCAATCCACCTTCCCTGCTTCTTTCCAAAACCAAACAGCAACCAGCAGGAAGTGGCATTGCATTTTATCAGGACAGAACTAAATCTTTCAGACAGTCACCACTCTTATTCCTATCAACGGTGGAAAGATTGAAAGGCACGGCTGTTTGTAAACAATGTCTTTCCAAGTGGATGTTGCAGTGTATACACCTCTCCCACCACCTACACAATAGACAACCTCCTCCTGGAACTCAAGCACATTCCACTTGGTCTCTTGCCACATCGATTGCCTTTCTCAACGTTTTCAAAGCAGCCACATGGGCATCTGCAGACACTTTTAGCCATCTCTGCGTGATTAGTCATGACATAGCATCAGATGCCCTACTAAGACACACTGTTCTATCATCTGTATTAATTAAGCCACAGCCCTCCAATTAGGGGCACTGCTTTATAGTCACCTACAGTGAAGCACCCATAGACACCTCACTCGAAGAAGAAGAAGAAGAAGAAGAGGTTACTCACCCTGTGCAGTAACTGAGGCTCTTTGAGATGTGTGTCCCTATGGGTGCACTACCTGCCCTCATCTTCTCTGCTTTGGAGCTGAAAGATAAGCTCTTCAGCAGAGAAGGAACTGTGTGGGTGGTTGAACCACACACCGATATATATATAGATGCTGCTCATGGCGCAAGACGGAGAGGTGCGTATGCGCTGTCCAATAGGCTCTGCTACCAAAGATCTCCAATCCCAGGGGCAGGGGGCACTACCGCACCCACAGTGGAAAACCCACAGGGACACACATCTTGAAGAACCTCAGTTACTGCACAGGGTTAGTAACCTTCTCTTCTGTTAATGCCACAAATGCCAAGTTACTTAACCTTTCTCTGCCTCACTTTTTTCATCTCTAAAAATTAGAATAACAATACCGACTACAGTGGGGCACCATGAGGCTTATTTAATTAATGTCTAAGGCCTGGCCTACTCTTAAAATTTAAGTCAGCATACCTATGGCACTCAGGGGTGTGAACAGTGCACACCCATGAGCGCCATAGGTATGCTGACCTAGCCCCTGATGGAAATATAGGTAGGCAGATGGAAGAATGCTTCTGTTGCCCTCGCTACTGTCGCTCAGGGAGGTGGTATTTGTATAGTGATGGAAAAACCACTTTTCGTTGCTGCAGACTGTGTCTACGCTAAGGGATTGTGCCAGCACAGCTATGGTGCTGTAGCTATGCTGCTATAGTCCCCACAGTGTTGACATGGCCTGCTGTTGTGATTTTCAAAGGAACTTAAGGGAGTTAGGTGCTCTACTTCCATTGAGCTTTGAGTGCCTATCTCCCGAAGGCTTGTTTGAAAATCCAGCCTGAAGCATTTTAGGTTCTTGAATGAAAGGACCTATATATGGTCAAATTATTCTTATTACTCCATTCTTATTTAATATGTATTTTGTAAATGGAGAAACTGAGCCACGGAGAAAGCAACTTCCCTGGAATCTTACACTGAGTCATTGGTAGAGCTGGGATCAGAAGTCAGGAGTTCCTCTTTCCAGCTACTGTTCTCTAACACTTGATATACTGCCTTTCATTATTACTCCAAAGGGAATTCTGCACCAAAAAATTTAAAATTCTATGCAAAAAAAAAATTATGCACACAATATCTTAAAATTCTGAAAATTTTATTTGTCAATAAATAAATGTGGCTCCACAATGCCAGTGGGGAGTACAGGCCACTGACTGCATTGAGGTGGGGGATCACCCTGAAGTCCCCTCCTCCCCCTGTACAGGGACTTGGCAGTGAGGCTGCACCTGATCCTGACACAGTGCAAAGGCTGGGCCTGCCCCAGAAACACCCCGGGGCTCTGCACTAGGTACACCAGGTATGAGTGGGCAGGCTCAGCCCAGCAGGATCCCAGTGTGGAGGGGCTTGGTGTGGGGTGAGAGGTTTCTGTGTTGCGCAGTCTGGGTGTGGGCAGCTCAGTGGGGGATCTGGATGCACAGAGGCTCATTGGGTGGTTCCAGGTGCGGGGGCAATAGGACTCTGCAGAGGATCCAGGTGAAGGTGGGTGGGGGAGGGGGCTCAGTGGGGGGGCTGGGTGCTGGGGAAGTGGGGCTTTATGGGGTGGGGGTGCAGGTGAAGCTGGTTGGGGATTACTGGGGTGGGGGTCTGGATGTGGGAGGCTCATTGGAGGGGTCCAGGTGTAGGGGGGTAGGGTCTGTCAGGTTGACAGTTGGATGGGCCAGCTTACCGGGGGGAGCCCCAGCTGCTGCCAGGTGGATGCTGCATGCTGGGCTCCTGCTTCTCCCTGTGATTCCCCTATTCCCTTTTCTTTTCCAACCCTTCCCCTCACTCCCACATTCCCCTCCCCCACCCTATTCCACTCCCCCTTCCCTCATTTCCCCCACACTCTCCTTACCCAGCCTCACCGCGGGCACTCACTGTTGCACAGAATAGAAAACAGGAAGGCTCCCAGCACACAGAGGGGGAGCAAGACTGGCACTAGGATCCAGGAGGCGGCATTTGGCTGCAGAGTCAGCGGAGCTGAGACACAGCCTCCTTCAGCTGGGCGCTTGCAGAATGAGGGAGGGCAGTGGCATGTAATCCCGTGTGCGCCCCCATGCCTCACCTCTGTTTGGAGGAGGGCAGGTCCCCCACCCCCCAAAACTGCACCCATGGTTGCCCCCACCTCTCCCCCTCCCCTCTGTGCGGCTTCCCTTTGCTTCCCTGCTGGGTTTTTTTTTTTCTCCCCCCCCCCCCCCCCCCAGGGAAACAGGAATTCTGTGGGGGGCGTTTTCTGTGGGTGTGAGGTCACGCAGAATGCCCCCAGGAGTACGTTATAGAGGTTAATACGCTGGACTGGGTTTCAGAAGAACAAAGTTCAATTCCCATTTCTCCCGTTGGCTTCCTGTATAACCTTCGGCAACTCACGTAATATTCCTATGTTCCTCAGTTCACTATCTGTATAATGGGCATAATTGCGCTTAGACTATGGTGATGGATCAGTAGAGAGACGGTACTGGCCAAGACTAAACTTTTTTCTTTGGGCCAATTAATTCCTGGTACAATTCCAATGAAGTCAGTGGAGTTATACCAGGGATGAATTTGGCCCTCCGTATTCCTCTTATTCCTGCTAGTATAACATATGGAAAAAGTCTCACTGAAATCTCTTACTTCATCATATTCTGCTTATTCTGTCAAACTAGAATGTGTAAATAAGATCTTTAAAAATGTTTATCATTTTGGATAATGCGTGTTGGTTATTACCAAATTTAAATTGTGATTTGCAGCACTTACTTTAAAAGTTTATAAGAGCTTCTTACAGCCATGGATTATGGGCTACCCTTTGGACCAAGTGCATTTTTATAAAGAACTCTGTAAAACATAAAACTTTTTGTAACGTCTGATTCAGACAAAACCATCTGTGAAGAAAATAACCTGAGAATGTTGGATTTAAAACCCTACATATTTTAGGGATGACTGTGTTTTGATCTTTTTCACATGGGTCTGGATTCAGTAGTAAAAACTTTGATCCAAATCTGGTTTAAATCAGCAACTCATTGCACCTGTGCTTACTTATATTAGGTATGAGTTTGGCCCTTTAACTTCTATTCATCCATCACATCCTCTCTTACAAGGCTTACCTTTATAGTAGTCTTTTAAAATAGCTGTTTCTGTACATGTTAGGATTTTGAGGTTCATGTTTTTTAATAATATACAGAATGAATCAAATACGTGACCTAAAGAAATAAAGGCTGTAAGGTAGCTACCTAAATTAGGCAGTATCACGGAATGGGTTAAGCAAAAGTTCACTTTGTGGTTAGTGGAATACAAACACTTGAATCACGTGTCTTTTTATTTCCATGAAGGATGCAAAGTTACTGCCAGACAAGTAGTCAAGTTTGTAAAAAGATAAAGAACCAATCACAAATGAGGGGCTTTGTAAATTGAAACCTGATAAAAAGAAATGGACATAACTTATCTGACCATGGATTATTTTTATACTATTCTTTCAACAGAAGATTTGTTATGTTTATCATTTTCATTGTTTCTGGTATCCGTTAAGTCAAGGTTACAGTAAAAGGGTGAAAAAAGTATGGAAATGTATAGTTAGGGTCAGCTACACAACACTAGGGGTATGCTACACTGCAAATTAAACACCCATAGCTGCCCAGTGTCAGATGACTTGAGCTTGCGGGACTCAGGCTGTGGGGCTGTTTAAGTGTGGTGTAGATGTTCAGGCTTGGACTGGAGCCCATGTTCTGGGATCCTTACCACTTGTGGGCTCCAAAAGCCTGGGGTCTAGCCCAAGTCCAAACATCTACGCTGCAATTAAACAACCCTGTAGCTGAGTCCTGTGAGTTCAAGTCAGCTGATGTGGGCCAGCTGCAGGTGTTTAATTTGCAGTGTAGACATACTCTAACTCTCTTCCCCTTTAAGCCTTTGTACTTTGCATGTAAAGAGGAGACATTCTGATGGAAGTTTAAAGTGGAAAAAAAAAAAAACTCATAAAAAACTCTCAGCCTATGGCTGTTGGAAACCTAAATTTTTATGTGCATATTTTATCAGTAGAGAATTCCCAGTCTGGGTTTCATTCAAACTGGTGACCTAGAGATGAAAGGCTCCATTTCCTATTGTCCTCTTCTGAGTAATACAATTCGCTCCACAAGACACATTAGATAATGTATAATGTTGTTCTGGGAGGAGTGCAGAGGCAGTAGATAGTATAGTTTCAAATTGCCTGTTGTACATTCCCAACTGATAATGGCTAGGGAGCTGTCCAGTAAGAATTACTGACATTTCTGCTTTATTTTTACCTACAATTTTTTGACTGAAACAAGCTAATCGTCACAGCTAATATAAAAAGAAAGAGGTCTTGTGGCACCTTAGAGACTAACAAATTTATTTATGCAACCATCTGGTTCTGTCACTGTTAACCTTATCTTCTCTTTGCCATTCCTTCCAGTTGCCTGTTACATCCACTGGATGCCTTTTGTTTATGTTGAAATTGTAAGCTCCTTAAGGCAGGGTCCATCTTCTAGTGTTTTTTGTTTAGCATCCCACCACAGTGGGAACTTAATTGGGACTTCTGGGAGCTACTAAAATGGAAACAAAAGCATATTTTCAAGAAGCCCTAATTATAGTTATAAAGTTTAAGAACCTCTCTCTCATCAGATGTCTTTGCAATGTATAATAAAGAACAGAAAAATAAAGAACAATCCTGACTCTTAAATTTAGTTAGGAAAAAATTTTGTGTGTTACAAAACATCCTCACATTTCTTTTTTAAACTTGACCTGGGAGTGGCAGGCTCTAAACAGGTTTCAGAGTAGCAGCCGTGTTAGTCTGTATTCGCAAAAAGAAAAGGAGTACTTGTGGCACCTTAGAGACTAACACATTTATTTGAGCATAAGCTTTCGTGAGCTACAGCTCACTTCATGAGTCCAAAGTTAATCATAATATGTGAAAGAAATATCCTTTCCCCCTCTTTGTACATATTAATTTCCCTAGCACTCAAGTTGGCTTTATCCTTTACTAATTTACAAATCTTATTAAGAATAATGTTCTGGAAGACTGTTTCTGAATTCTTTTTCACATCATTTACAATGGATTAGCAGTAACAATATAAGCAGTACGTTGGAAGGGAAAGTCTGAACGGAGAGTCATGAATCCTAAGCAGACGATGACAACAGACCAGGCTCAATTCTGCTTATACAATAGCTGACTCCTACATGTATTACATCAATATGTGTCTTTATATCTGCAATCAGACCATCATATTCCCAGTGGGACTGTCCACTTAATATAAGAGCACTGCCAACCTATGGTATTGCCTTAAAGGGGTGGGAGGTGGAAGCACATTCATGGAAATAATAATTGTAATAAGATGTAAACTAATAGATGGTGTTTCTCCACACTTCCCCCTTACATCTTTTTCTTTCTGTGCTCTCTTCAAAGTGTTAGATTGCTACGCAAAGCAACTCTATGCCCCTTCTATCTCCCCTGCTTTTTTGTGTCTTTAAATGGAAAGAATCATCTTGTTTTGTTTTCCAATTGTTGCAGGTGGAGTTGGAGGTCACGCTTCCAGGAGAAGGGAAGGACAGAATATTTAAGGTGGCTATAAAATGGATGTCCTGTGTGAGTCTGCAGGCTTTACATGATGCTCTTTCTGGTCGGCTGCCAAGTGTTCCTTTTGAAACTATCCAGGCTCTGGATGTAGTGATGAGGCATTTGCCTTCCATGAGGTGAGGGAAACACCTTGAGGGTCTTTATAAAATTATCTTATTATTTGAATTGTTTAAATGGTCATTCTAATTTAATGTGTATTTTCATGACAGCAGCAACTCTGTTTCTGTTGCAGCAGGTCTCTTCATGTGCAGGGAGCTAACCGTGAAAGTAGCAGTACCGCTGCTTTTGGACTGGCCTGGTCAACTTCTAGTCCCCAGTGCCTAAGACTACAAGCCTGCTTCCCCATATTCTGTACAGACTATATTCCCCCCCCCGCCCCCCTTGCACATATCAGGACTGAGAAAATATCCACCCCGCTTTCCTTGCATTTTTATATGGTGCTTTGGCTTGTGCAAAATTTAAAACTTCCCTCCCAGCAAGCTTTGAACCCATAGCAGTTGCAGTCATAGCAGTGCTATAAAGTCTTTTACCACACCACTGTCTGAATGTTCTTGCCCTATCACAGGTCCTTGGCCTGGAGGAGGCAGGAAAGGGATTGTGGAATGAGGAGAGGTCCAGGTCTGCCAGCACAATGGCACTGCTGATTTTTTTGGCAGTCTCCCTATATGTGTATGTTGCCAGGGGTTTTTAATTTATTTATTTATTTTGTATTACCATAACACCTAGCAGCCCTAGTCATGGACCAGGGTCCCATTCTGCTAGGTGCTATACAAACAGAGAACAAAAAGATGGTCCCTTCCCTAAACAGCTTACAGCTAAGTATCAGATGAGATAATGGATGCAGACTGAGGGAGTACAGTGAAATGATATGGGTCAGTGTGATAGGCAGTGGTATCAGTGCACCAGCAGCCCAACTGTTGTCAAGTATTTTTTTTATGGGTATCATGGCAAAGGAGAGTTTTAAGGAGGATAATGAGGTAGCTTTGTGGATATTTACGAGGTGCTCCGCCCCAGCTTGAAGAGCAGTATGAAAGGAAGCACAAAGGTGCTTGTTTGAAGATATAACAAGTGTGGGGTGGAAGCTGGCAGGGATGAGGTGGAGCCATTGGGGCAAGTGGATGGGTTAGAGGATGAGAGCAGATGAGAAACTTCTTTTTTCGTCAAGGAGTGTCCCTGTGGGTACTGCACTGGAGGTAAGTCTGTGCCTTTGATTGGAGATTTTTGGTAGCGGTGCCTATTCAGCTTGCGCATGTACCTCGCACATCCTCATGCCCCGTGCCAAGGCTATACGGGGCTGCATGGGTGAACCACCCTTAGTTACCTTATAGCATTTATTGTTGTTGAAACGGTTGTTCCCTTATGGTTTTTTTCTTTTAAAAAAATCATAAAATACAATTTTTTTTTCATAGATCTAGTTAGTTAATAGTTTCCCCTTTTAGGAGTTACTTTTCAATATTTTACTTGGTAATGCCAGGCTCCCCGGGATTCAAGAGGTGCCTCTCCTACCATGAGACTATTCTGATCAGTGATAGACATTTCCAGTGCATCCACTGTTTGGGTGTTACTCGTATCCCCTGTAAGTGCAAGGTCTGCACTTCCTTCAAGGGTAGCTCTCAGGGGGTGGGAAATAGGGATATCAAGTTTAAACTAATGATTATGACCAGCTTTCGATACCGCCTGTACATAGACCTCCCAGTACCACTAGTGCCCTATCAAAATCAAGATCTCTGTCACCAGAAACCATTAGAGATGTAGATGGTACTGCGGCACCGAGTACATCTATGCTACCAAAGATGCTTCTCAACAGCATCTCTGCCATTCTGACAGGTTTCAGAGTAACAGCCGTGTTAGTCTGTATTCGCAAAAAGAAAAGGAGTACTTGTGGCACCTTAGAGACTAACCAATTTGTTTGAGCATAAGCTTTCGTGAGCTACAGCTCACTTCATCGGATGCATACTGTGGAAAGTGTAGAAGATCTTTTTATACACACAAAGCATGAAAAAATACCTCCCCCCCACCCCACTCTCCTTCTGGTAATAGCTTATCTAAAGTGAAGGAGAGTGGGGTGGGGGGGAGGTATTTTTTCATGCTTTGTGTGTATAAAAAGATCTTCTACACTTTCCACAGTATGCATCCGATGAAGTGAGCTGTAGCTCACGAAAGCTTATGCTCAAATAAATTGGTTAGTCTCTAAGGTGCCACAAGTACTCCTTTTCTTTTTGCGAATACAGACTAACACGGCTGTTACTCTGAATCCTGTCAGAATGGCAGAGATGCTGTTGAGAAGAGTTCTAAGCCTGCTGTGGAACAACACTTGATACCAGTAACATGCAAGTCAACAGTACCAAAACTGCTCAGCTACCTACAGTACTGATGAAATCTGAGCCGACTTACTTTCATGCCAAGCGCTTGGTACTAACTGCATTGGGACCAAAGCCATCTTCCACAGGTTCTCACTTGCTCCCATCTTTGATATCATTGGTACCACAAGAATTAAGGTACCCTAAGGAGAGCATTTTAGATAAAAATTTTGGACTAGCCTATAGCAACACTTTCTGGTGAATACTGTAAAAGTGGGGGTTTGCCATTAAAGCCCCAAATTCTCCAACCCTTTGGGCAGAAGTTATGGCTACCAGAAAGGCTGTCTCATTTATAAATCCAATAAAGAACACCTAGTTAGAGGCTCAAACGGTTGGAGAATTGGGGGCTTTAATGGCAAACCCCCCACTTTTACAGTATTCACCAGAGAGAAAATGTTGCTATAGGCTCGTCCAAAATTTTTATCTAAAATGCTGTCAGAATTTCATATTAATCAAACCATTAATCTCCTGGTTTTTTTCCTGAGAACCACAATGGGCTAGTCAAGAAGCCATATTCCATAGATGTCAGGAGGGTATTAGCCTTTTACCTAGATAGAAACAAACCATTTAGAAAATCTCCCAGACCATTGGTATCTCTTGCAGACAGAAAGAAGGGTTCAGTAAATTTGAAACAGAGTTTATCTAAGTGGATCTCCAGTTGTATTAAGATCTCTTGTTCAGTCCCCTTTGAGTGATCGCACATTCCACACAAGCACTATATATTTCTGTAGCATTACTTAAGGATATGCCGGTTGCAGATGTCTGTAGAGTGGCACCTTGGTCCTCTGTTCATACTTCTTGTAATCATTAAGCCTTGGTGCTGTTTGCTCTGTAACCACATAAAAATGTTTGCTCTAAAATGTAGACCCTCCCCCAGTCAGGAGGGAAGCATTGCCAAGTGTGAAATACTAGTTTACCCCAAGAGATGTCGTCTCCTTTCCAATAAAAGGCCGATAGACACCAGACAAGCCATTGTGGAATATCAGTGGACAGACAATTTGTTGTTTGCTCCCTCCATACCCAAGTAGAGGAGATGTGCAGAAAGATTTGTCCCATCAGCTTGAGCTCTGGCGGAAGGGAATAAAAATCCCCATCAAGAAGAAATTGTTATCCCTGTGCTGTGTGGACTTCAAGGAGGGGGCAAGACTTCCAAGCATAAGTGAGGGATCCCCAGCTGTGTAGCTTGGGTTAGCTCTAAAGGACCTGTGGAACTTGCACATTACAACAGCTATTACTTTTTGAAACCTAAGACGATAACTCATTTGTTTGTATGTTTACCTGCTTTAACCTTGTAAATAACTCCTCATTTCTTTTCTTAGTCAATAAATCTTTAGATCATTTATTATAGGATTGGCTTCAAGCATTGTTTTTGGTGAGAGATCTCAGATACAACTGACCTGGAGTAAATGACTGGTTCTTTGGGATAACCTGAATATTGTTGTGATTTTTTTGGTCTAAGGGACTATCTGTCACAAAGGCAGGTTTGCTTGGGTGGCAAGATAGATCAGAGGACCTAGGGGACTGTCCATGACTCCATGTTAAGGTAGTTAAAGTGCTTTAGGAGTTCACACTTGATACTTTATTTGTGAATTCTACACTTAGATTTCACCATCAGTTTGGGGTTTGTGGTGGGGTTTGTAACAGTCTGACCTGAGGCTGGTACTCATGTTCATGTGCCACTTCAGACAGCATGACAAGTGAAATGAACGGCTCTTTTGGTGAGTGGAGAATTGAAGAAGAGGTGAAGGCAACGAAACTAGAGCTAAGGGGTTGGATGGGTCATCAGCCTGGAAAATGAAGTCACTGAGGATGAGTGTGGGGTAGTGTGAGGACAGGAAGAGAGAAAGAGAGTTAAGAGACTAAATCAGAGAGGATGACTACTTATGGATGACTATCAGCAGACAGTTTATTTTAGTCATCTTCATGGGCCTTTTTCAAATTTTAATTAATCTAATTTACTTAAATGTTTTTATCACCTAGGATTTATTTAAATAACCTGTTTCTTTGTGTTGACATTTGCTAATGAATAAAATGGCAGCTCTAAGGCCAGATTCTGATCTCAGTTACACTGGTGTAAATTCAGACTAAGCTATTTGATTTCAAAAAGGAAATTGCAAACAGAGATCAGGAATGAGCTACTATCTTTAATTTATGTGACCGAAGGAATTCTTTAGGTGCTCAAATAAACAGATACTTAAATTACAAAAGCAGCAGAATAGCAGTTTTTCCTGACCTGAGCCCTTCAGTATAGGCCTGCAGGAGGGAACCAGAAGGACCTAAATAATCCTGTCAGTGAAAATATGGAAATTGGAATCTTGTACCCAAATTCTATGTGACTTTTTTTTAAAATGCCAAAGACTAATTTTTCTGAGCAATGACATTTACTTGATTTAGTAAAAATATCGGAGTCGAAAATACAGATGCTAATTGGGACACTGATATGTGTGAATATTTTATGGCTGCTACTCAAAACTAGAATAGAAACCAAAACTGATTAGGAAGCAGGGAATAACATTTATTAGAATGGCTGAACTTTGCAGTTTTAAAGCCCTAAGTAATCAAATGTAGAAAAAATCTACATTTGATTACTTAGCTCTTTAAAACTGAAAAGTTCAGCCATATATATATATATATATATATATATATATATATATATAAAAAAAATAAAGAATAACAAAATATACATAAACATAATCTTATAATAACCACTTGCTGCCTAATCTTAGCTATGGTTGAAACATTTAATTATATATAATATGAATGGTTACAATATAAATCAATGACTTGTATTACACAATTTACAAACACATTTTGCATATAAAAATCCAGCTAGTTAAGGAAAAATTATTAAAATAAGGTAATAGAAGCAAAATCCAGAGGAGGGGGATAGAGACAGAAGGGGAAGGAAGTGAGCTGAGAGGAGCAGGAGGTGGTGGGGAGTGTGTTTAATAGGATCCTTCAGATACTTCCAGAAAAGCATCCAATATCACTGAGAATTTTTCAAGGGTATTTCTGTTATGGAATACAATTCTTTCCATGGTGGCCAAGCTTACAATATCTATGCTCTGGTCTTCAATTGTTGGTCGCTTTTTGGATTTCCAATTAGTGCTCTGCTTAGCCCAAGTTTTTCAGATTTATTGAGCTTCCCATTAACATCCATTAGGTTTTAAATTACATATTTAGCTTGTAACACAATTTTATTTGATAAGAAAAAATTAACTGCAATTCAGTTCTGCCCAAAACCTACGAGTATAGGAGCCTTCCCACAGCATATGGGTTAAGTTAGTACCTGCTGAATCACAGTGCCAGCATTTGACTGACTCAGTGGCACCTGTTTTGAATAGTCGGAGAGAGGTCCACTGCATCCTCCATATGATTTTCTGCTGGATTAATTTTAAATTGAGGTCCAAAGAGCAGTTGAGAGCACTGGCTAAAATTTGTTTCCATCGGTTAGCAGAAAATAATTGGCCTAGTTCCTCTTCGCATTTCTTTTTTAGGGAATCTGTGTTTAGTTCAGATTTGCTGGTCAAGTATGAATATAGTGTTGCCATAGGTCTTGGTAATCTGGGTAGTATTTGGAGAAATGCAAGTAGTTCAGGTGGGTCAGGAGAAGCAAAGGAATCGTGGCCAAACAGATGGGAGATGGCACGTTTAAGTTGGATATATTGCCACTGCTTCTTAATCTCTAGATTGAACCTTTCTTTTAATTTTGTAAAAGGAAGGAAAGTATCATTTTCAATAAATTGACTGGTCAAAATCCTTTTTCTAATCCAGTCTGGCTAAATGATGGAGTTGCCTGCTATACAGAGTTTCGAGTTACCCCAGATAGAGGCCTTGGTATGCAGAAAGGGTGGTTTTTAAATTTAGTAGACCTACTGTGCCAAGTATTTGTGGCTGCCACAATAGTTGGTAATTGTTCTGGAGGGAATTGGTAGTAATCAGAGTACAGTGCATTGGAAAGGGGTAAAGGGCAGAGCCCTGCATGGATACAAAATCCAATCCAAGATCAGCGAACACAGGCCACGGATATCCTCATCCACAGATTTATGGGGCTCTAAATCTAAAATTTGTATCCGCATCCATATGTGATCTGCAAACATGATCAGCGGATATGAAGTGGATATCTGCAGATTTTCAGGGCTTTAGTAAAGGGGCAACCAATTCTGCGTCCAGCTGAAGCCGATCTGGGGCTCTAAAGCACAAGGGTATGAGCCACAGTGCTGCTTGGCTAAGAATTATTGGCTGATAAAGTTTAAAGCTGGGAGATCTAAAACTACTTGTTTCGATAGGGAGCTGTAATCTTTGTAAGGAGATTCTGGGTTTTTTACCAGAACGTCAGAAGAATGACCTGAACATGTTGGCAATTTTAGTAAAATAAAAGTGGATATGGACAGGGAGGAAATTCAGAATAAAAAAGATTCTGGGAAGGACATTCATTTTAATTGTTTGTTTTTCCCCAGAGGAAGAAAGGTAGTGCTTGCCATTTATTTAAATCATTTGCTAACAGCATGATTAATGGGTCTGAGTTAACCTTGACTGTTGTTAATTTCCTTCAGGAACAGGATGCCAAGATATTGGAAGTTTGTTGCCATCTAAATGTCCCTATAGGAGAGCCACTTCTTACTAAATCCCATGAGATTTTTATTGCTTTCAATTTATCCCAAATTATTTTGTAGCCAGAGGATTTACCAAAGTTATGTATTGTTTGTAGGATATTTGGAATAGATTGATCCAGATTTTTAATAAATAGGAGGATGACGTCTGTGTATACAAGAATTTTTGTCTCCAGAGTCCCTGACTCAATCTCTTGAATACCCTGGTGTTCCCTAATTAGTACTGCAAGTTGTTCTAATGCTAGATTGAACAGGAGGGGGGAGGAGGGGCATCCCTGTCTAATTCCTCAAAACAGATCAAAGGAGGAGGATATTGTGCTGTTAGTTAGGATATGAGAGTTAGGATTGGAATATAACAGCTATATCCATGAAATAAAGGATTTCTCCACCCAAATTTATCCAGGGTACCAAACAAACATTGCTAGTTCACTCTGTCATAGACTTTCTCTCCATTGAGTGAAATGATTCCATGGGAATTTCTAGAATGTTGATGGAATGCCATAACATTAATCAACTGCTGTGTTTTCTGAACCATGCCTTTTTTTAAAAAATCCCACCTGATTAGGATGAACCATATCACTCATTACTTTTTCAAGCCTCATAGCCAATATTTTTGAAAATATTTTTATATCCGTATTTATTAAAGAGATGGGTCTATAACTGTTAGATTTTTGCACATCCTTACCCAGTTTAAGTAGTACAGTAATTAGGGCTTCCCTCATAGTAGGAGGTAAGCTATCTTTCTTCAAGACATCTTTTTTTGTAAATGCATAATAGCTTAGGGGACATAATTTCTTTGAAACTTTGAATTCTATCGATAGGCCATCGGGGCTGGGGGTCTTTCCTGGACTCCTTTCCTCCATGGCCTTGATTATTTCGTCTGATTACAAGGGAGAGGCTACTCTGGCCTGTTGCTCTGCTGAGATTTGTGAGAGGTTAAGAGTTCTAATGAAATTATTCAGTTCTTCTGGGTCAGGTGGTGAATCATTATTTTAAAGAACGTGGTAACATTTCAAAAAATGATCACTGATCTCTTTTTGATCAGTAGTAACCTGCCTTGTTCTGATTTGAGTGATACTATTCAGGACCTCTCACTTTTAATCTATATGCAATAATTTTCCCTGCTCTCTCCCCTGACTCCCTGTATGTAAGTTTGAGTCTAAAAAGAGAAAATTCAGTTTTTTGCTAAAGTTAGTCTAGTTACTTCAGACCAAAGGTGGATTAATTTTTTAAGATTTTCTTAGGAGGGGTAATTTGTGCATTCTAAATACATAGCTTTAAATTCACTTAATTTCAGGAGTTCAGCCTGGCTACCTCTCTTTCTACCTTATGGTTAGGAAATGATCATGCCCCTAATAATAGCTTTTAGTGTATCCCACAGGGTGCAGTGGGGGTGTCTCTAGTCTCATTAGTATAGAAGAAAAATCAAATTTATTTTTTGACATGGTTCTGAAAAATTGCATCTTATAAAAGATGGAGACTCTCTTTTGAAAGTCCAGACTGTTTCGGGAGGAAAAAATTGTCGTATCATTGATCCATGATCAAAGATCATGATAGACTCGATTTCATTATTAAGTACTGATTCCACCAGACTGGTAGAAATCGGGAAGAAATCTGTGCATGAATACGTGGGAAGGAGAAAAAAGTAAAATCCTTCACTGTAGAGCTGTGCAAGTGCCATACATCTTTTAATCCCAATTCTTTCACAAAGTCTTTTATAACGTTTCTAGCGTGTAATTGTGTATGCTTGGGCCAGCCTGACTTATCTAAAAGAGGGTCCAGTGCCTCATTAAAATATCCTGCAATGATGATTGATTCTTTTGGGATAAAAAAAATTTATATTGGAATTGGAAAAGCTTCAGAAAAGGGCAACAAAAATGATTAGGGGTGTGGAACAGCTTTCGTATGAGAAAAGATTAATAAGACTGGGACTTTTCAATTTGCAAAAGAAACAGCTAAGTGGGGATATGACTGAGGTCTATAAAATCATGACTGGTGTGGAGAAAGTAAATAAGGAAGTGTTATTTACTCCTACTCATAACACAAGAACTAGGGGTCACCAAATGAAATTAATAGGCAACAGGTTTAAAACAAACAAAAGGAAGTATTTTTTCACTCAGCACACAGTCAGTCTGTGGAACTCTTTGCCAGAGGATGTTGTGAAGGCCAAGACTGTAACAGTTAAAAAAAGAACTAGATAAGTTCATGGAGGATAGGTCCATCAATGGCTATTAGCCAGGATGGGCATGGATGTTTTCCAGAAGCTGGGAATGGGCAACAGAGGATGGATCACTTGATGATTACTTGTTCTGTTTATTCCCTCTGGGGCACCTGGCATTGGCCACTGTTGGAAGACAGGACACTGGGCTAGATGGACCTTTGGTCTGACCCAGTATGGCCTTTCTTATGTTTTTATTAATTTTTGGAAAAAAAAAAATCAAAAACCTTGGATCGTCTTTATTAGGTCCATATATATTAATTAGGATATATAGAGAGTTAGAAATCTTAGCCTTCACCAGCAAAAATCTACCTTCCTCATATTTACTTACATCTAAAATTTGTAAATTGAGTTTTTTGTAAGACAACATTGCTGCACCTTGGGCTGCAGAGAAATAGTTAAACATCCCTCCCCCACCCAGGCCCTCCTAAATTTCTCTGCGTCCAAGCCATTAAGGTGGGTTCACTGTGAGAAGATAACTGCTTTCAATGTTTTAGATGAATGATCATTCTTTTTCTTTTTATTGGGTGATTTATCCCTTTGATGTTCCAAGAAACAAAATTTATAACATTAGCCATAAGGAGTGTGTAGCTCAAATATTTCTTTATCAGGCATCTGAATAGTGTCATTGCTTGGGCCATTGTTAGTTTCATATCTAGGAAAAGTATATCTGAGTTCCCTAAGGGGATATGAGGGGGAGACAAAAGGGTAAACTGAAGACCAGGAAAGGTAAAAAGATAGGTATAATATGGGAAACAGACAGAAAAATAAATTAAGTGATCAAAGTTGACCAAGGATCACTTAAAAATACATAATTCTTATTCAAAAGAAATTGGACCGAAGTCCAGGAGGTTTGCAAGGGGGTGACCTCTTCACTCACTTCCCCAGCCTCTCTAAAACACCCAACTAGGGTTTAACAGGATTCCCTTTAGCCTTATAAAGAAGAAATATTCTCATCTCAAGGGAGGTCCTGGTTTCTGCACTGTTCACCATCATCCAAAGCTGGGGGGGGGGGGGCGCAGAGGAGAAGGCTAGGATCTAAACTTAAGAACAAGACTATAGTAAATATATAAGAAAGTTATGCAGATTGTTTAAATAACCTTATTCTAACATAACTGGATCATTTGCAGATAAGGGTTCATTAGCAGAACAGTTCTGCCTAAATTTTGCCCCTTAGAGCCTTGTCTACATTGGAATATAGGGGGAATGTCATTGCCCAATAGTGTTATCAGCAATATAAATCAACACAATATTTATTACAGCTCATTTAACAAAAATAAAAACTAAACAGAAGAACAAACTAATATTACCGAAAAAACAACTGACCTTCTCATACTAACACTTTCTCAGTAATTTAAGTGAATCATAACCAGCAAAATAATTGTTCTTGGATAAGATTTTAGGAGATCAAATTTCTTGACAGTTGGGGAAATTAAACAATTCATCATTAAACTGAAATCTTCATTACATTCTTTAGATCTGGTATCTCTTATAAGTGTAAATTTAAGGCAAATGGATTGAATATTTCCAGATTTACTATAAACCCAGAATCTAGGAAATGAGATGGGGATGAAACAAAGTAAAATCATCAGGGGAGAAGGAGAGGATTTAAAATAGAGAGGAGGGAAGGGGTCAGAAAAGGTACCACGGCAGATATAGAAAACGATCACACTGCTCTTTTGAGCCTTGCTGATCCACAGATATAAGGAGTCCCCAGGTCCACTGAAGCAATTTTCTTGGAGTTAAGATTTCAAAGGTGGGTATGCTCCCTGTGCACTGGAATCATGAGGTAGGCAGGGATAGATGCCGCAAAGCAGGATGTCCATGTTGTAACACTGCCTGCCAACAGCAGCAGCCAGAGCCAATAGCAGCTTCCTGGGTCTGGATGGAGGGTCAGGTGAGTCAAAATTCAGTCAGAGATGAGAGCCTTCTCCCCACCCACTCGCTCCCCAGTTTGCTCCCACTGCTAGTGAAACTGTGGAAGTCCAGAGAAATAAAACTAAAGGGAAGGGAGGAGAGGAAGTGGTGGATTTGCCCTGTGCAGTTTGTTGTTAGACTGAGAAGTGAATTCCCACATTGCAGTGACAAATCTGGTAGAGTTGTTTTAATGCATCCTGTCTGTATCTTTGAGAAGTCTTGCTGTTATGAGCTTGGATACCTTTCAGCTTCTTCTGCTGTCATGAAACGAATCATCTTGCCTTCCTTTTTAACTTCGAAAGTATCAGGGAAGGAAATTAAGTAGTCCACACCTACCCTTGGGCTAGGGCTATTGACCTATTGATTTTAGCCCTCTTTTCTACAATGTCCTTGGTATAATCCAGGAAAATCATCAGTCTGTGTTGTTTCTGTGTTAGATTTTTAAGTTCATGGGCTTTTCTAAGAATGAGTTCCTTAATATTGTATTTTTAAAATCTTAAAATTATGGCCAAAGGCTTTGCATTTGGAGAGGGTTTGCTGCAAGGGAGTAATGGATTCTCAATATCTAAGTTCTGATCAAAGGGGGCAGAGGTAAAAGTGCTGTCAGCATGGTGGATAAAATTCAACAGTCCTGCCTTATTCCAGCCCGTATCTGGGAGTCCCACATCTCTCACGTTGTTTCTCCTTGATCTTCCCTTGAGATCATTAACCATCTCCTGAAGTGCTTTAATAAAAAGAAAAGGAGTACTCCTTTTCTTTTTATGGATACAGACTAACGCGGCTGCTACTCTGAAACCTGAAGTGCTTTAATAGTTCTTTTCTGTTGGTCTGCAGTTATATTCATAGTAATCACTGTGTCTTCTAGTGAGGCGATTCTGTTCTCAGCTTCCTCTAGTTTAGATGCCAAACCTTGTAAATAGTTTGAAATATACTAATAATATTTTCGATCTTGGTTATCTTCAGATATTTTTCTCAAGAATGTCTATTCACTTGAGATGTGTGTTAACCAGTCCATAACTTCATCTAGTCTCAGAGGGGCAGCCTGTCCCTGGTCAGGCTGAAAGAGGATTGTCTGACAACTTCTGCTTTTGGGGATTTTGTGGAGAATCTGGAGATGAAGCAGCATCCACAAGGGTATTAAATTGAAAGACAAGAGTTGTAAAATAATATCTGATAAAAATTAGATTGGGGGGGGGGAATGGTTAAATTGCTGATGGTTGGGATTTTAGGAGGGAGGGAAAGGAGCTGTAAAGCTATGCAGCCATCATCCCCCTAATGGCTCTTGGCAGTCAATCAGATGTAGATTTAAAAACCACCTGAAGATCCTATTTTGATATTGGAATATAACAACATGAACATATGCAGACAGGAATTTGACACTGTCCATCTCCTAATGCTAAGAACGCTTGTTTCTCTCCCTCTGCCCCGTCAAAGAAGTGGAAGATGGATATAATTGTGGATACTGTAGTGTACAGTTAAATATTAGCAAGGCAAAGGTGAACAGTGATTAAGACAATATTATTTTACCTGGCATGCATTTTTTCAAAATAGGATTCGGAATCAGGAATTCCCAAGTTATAACCTACATTCTGGCCCGGACTATCTTTATGACTTTGGGCAAGTCATTTAATCTCTCTGCCTCAATTGCCCCAACTGTAAATATGGAAATAATATCTCTGAGAAGTTGAGAATTAATTCAATCTCTAAAAAAGAAAAGGACTTGTGGCACCTTAGAGACTAACCAATTTATCTGAGCATAAGTTTTCGTGAGCTACAGCTCACTTCATCTGAGCATAAGCTTTCGTGAGCTACAGCTCACTTCATCGGATGAAATGAGCTGTAGCTCACGAAAGCTTATATTCAAATAAATTGGTTAGTCTCTAAGGTGCCACTAGTACTCCTTTTCTTTTTGCGAATACAGACTAACACGGCTGCTACTCTGAAACCAATTAAATCTCTGTAAATCATGAGATAATCAGGGTCCAGACACCCCAAAGGGAGGACGGGGGGTTTGAACCCCAAAGAATAAGCAGTTGAATCAACTGATTGTACACAGTGTTATTGTGCTATCAAAATATGTTGAGTAAGATCTTTTATGAAAGCTTGAATGTTCCAAACTTAATTATTATGTGACTTCTATACAAGCTATGATTATGAGATTATGTAGTTGTGTGTATAGAGAACTGTGCTCATAAACTTCAGATCCACCTTACAGCAGGACAATGAACAATCAGACAGGGAGAGACACCTCCCAAGGCAGGTGTTTACACAAAACCAGACTTAGGTAACAATCCATTGTACAACCCAAGAAAAGACAAAGATGGGCTGTTAAAGTTAATAGAAACACATTTGGGGAAATCCCCAGTTGTCTCAGTTTAAATATCTATGGTGATTTGAAGGAAAAAAAACTGCAAGTCCTTTGAAGTGGAAGGGTTTTCAAGTGAAAGGCATCCAGAAACCGAGCAACAGCCTCTGGGCAGAAACCTGCCAAGGAAATGGGGAATCCCCGCTATAGTTAGGGATAGGCAGGAAAACTGTTGAAAGGCAATGGGTAACTTGTATTAGAAAAGTTTGAGTAGCAGCCGTGTTAGTCTGTATTCGCAAAAAGAAAAGGAGTACTTGTGGCACCTTAGAGACTAACACATTTATTTGAGCATAAGCTTTCGTGAGCTACAGCTCACTTCATCGGATAAGCTTTCGTGAGCTACAGCTCGCTTCATCAGATGCATCCGATGAAGTGAGCTGTAGCTCACGAAAGCTTATGCTCAAATAAATTGGTTAGTCTCTAAGGTGCCACAAGTACTCCTTTTCTTTTTGTATTAAAAAAGGGATTTTATCTAATATGGAAGTGTAAAGCCTGAGGTTGCATCTGTCTGTCTGTCTGTCACGTTTATATATTAGCTCCCCCTTACTATTTCATCTTTGTGTCTGTGGTTTTTCTGTTAAATAAAAATTTTTATTATTTTCACATGAAGCAGGTGTCTGTTGTGCAAACTTTGGGGAGTGTGTGTGTGCGCCACAGTGAACTGATAACTGGGTGGGAGCAGGTTTCACTCCTGAAGAGGTGATGAACCAGAGGGAAACAATCCAAGTGTCTGGTACTTAAGAACTTGGGGAGGATGGATTTGGGGAGACTTAAGACTGGAAGGGATGTTGGTGTCACCCTGCAAGGAGTGACTAGGCTGGTGAGAACCAGGGTGAGACATTCTGCTTGTCGGTTTGATACTGGTGTCAAGGATCTCAGCCACAGCAGCACAGCATAAAGACATTCCACCATTCAAGGCAAGCAGTGATAGAATCCCTTACTGGTCTGTGTGATCCCCAAAATGTAACAGGTCGCTTTATATGTTAAAAGTGCAAGTATCATTGCCAAATCCTGACATTAAGGGGGAAAACTCACTTTCGTTAGTTTGTCACAACACGCAAAATTCCCTCCCTTGCATAATTACATTCATACCTCTTTTCATGGGATAATGGAGAAGATTAACCTGATTTTTGTTAGACTCTGATTTCGTATTGCGCTGAGATACCAATCTGATAGACACCTTAAAAATATCTCAGCTGGACCTCACTCAGACAAAGCTTCCATTGGTTTCAGTGGAAGTTTTCTTGAGCAAGGACTTCAAGATTTGACCCATTACTACATATTCTGGTGATACTCTTGTTTTTCATATACAGATTTTGAAAATAATGTGAGTAAGTTTGAAATAGATTAATAGTAACAAATATACTTTTCAGTTTGTTTGAAAATTGTGGCTTTAAATTAAAAATACATATTTAGAAAGGAAACAAAGTGATAAATCCATCGTTTCTCTTTTATGGTGGTCATGCATTTATACTATGAAAAATAATGATTATTTAGAAAATATTAAGTGGGGTCAATTGTTATATTGCAAGATTTAAATAAAAATTGTTTAGGTTTTTTCCCTTACTGAATTGTGGCTGCACTGGCATACTGAGCTATGTTAAAGTTCTTTGGCTTGTATTTTCTGTAAGGTCAACAGTTATCAGTATAACATATAAAACATGAAGAATAGCAAATCTCTTAAAATGATTCATTAAAAGTTAAAAGATATATAGACTTAGTCCTGACATTGTAAAGTGTGTGTGCGTGCGTATAGGGTTTTTATTTGGTGTGTGTACACACACACACACACACACACACACACACACACACACACACACAAACTTGAAGCATTGAAAGGAATGTAAATGATTTTTGTATTTGTTGCAGCTTTATTAATATAGGATTTTTTTCCTATTTTAATTATAAGATCTGATTCAGTAGTTAATGGGTTTATTTTCTTGATTGCAGGTATACTCCCGTTGGCCGTTCTTTTTTTACTGCATCTGAAGGGTGCTCAAATCCTCTGGGTGGTGGCAGAGAAGTTTGGTTTGGGTTCCATCAATCAGTCAGACCTTCACTCTGGAAAATGATGCTTAATATTGATGGTATGTACAGTGCTGCTTCTCCATTTGTGTTCCATCCTGTTCATTTGAAATGATTCAAATTAATCCCATTTGCTGGACTTCTCAAGAATTTCTTCAGAGCTGTAAAGTCTCCAGTAATGTAATTAATTGCACAGGTGTGTTTCTCTTTGTCTGCAGTGTCTGCAACAGCATTTTATAAGGCACAGCCAGTAATTGAGTTTGTATGTGAAGTTTTGGATTTCAAGAGTATTGAAGAGCAACAGAAACCTCTCACAGATTCCCAAAGGGTAAAGTTTACCAAAGAAATAAAAGGTATGAATTACATAATTGGAGCAAAACTTCTTAATTCTTTGTGATGTGAACTTCCAAGTGCCAAGTTAAGTTTGGATGCCAGGAGGAGATTTATTTTGGATAGAAATTGACAGACGTAGAATCCTATATGTATGCTTTTGAACAGAGATTGGATAACAAAAGTGTCATATTCTAAGCAAAGCATCTTATAACTCAGGCCTTGTCTACAGTACACAGTTTTGTCGGCAAAAGGCAGCTTTTGTCAACAAAACAGTGGAGGTGTACACACTACAATGCTCCTCCCACTGACTAAATTCTCCTGCTTTGCTGACAAAATAAAACCACCTCAACGGGAGGTGTAGAGCTTTTTGTGGCAAAGTTAGATCGACAAAGTGTCAGTGTAGACACTGCGTTTGTTACGTTGCTGTAACTGGCCTACAGAAGGTATCCCACAGTGCCCACTGTAACTGCTCTGCTCTCTGTTTTGAACTTCGCTGCCTTGCATCCAGCTAAATGGACATTCACCCCACCCCTTTCAAAGCCCCAAAAAGTTTTTGAAATTCCTTAGTGTGGAGATCTACTGCCCAGCTGAGCATGCTGGCTCCGAGCAGCAAAAGCACTCCTGCCTGGACTACAGGGGAGGGGGTAGATCTCTTTGGTCTGTGGGGAGAGGAGGCTGTGGGAGAACTCAGAGGGAATCATGGAATCAAAACATTAACGTGGAATCCTGCTCTTCTCGGCACTAGGCACACTGCAGCAGGCAGGCAAGGTGGGATGCTGCTGGGAGCGGGAGGGTGGGGGGAAAGAGACTCGTGCTGTGCAGAGCCAGGGAGGGAGGTGGAGGCTGAGGCTGATGTTCAGGTGTCCCCTTCCCTTGCTGGTGTACCAATCTCCGCTGAGCTGAGGTGGGGCCCAGGGGACACCAGCTGTCTGCCTCAGGATTGGTTGCTTCTGGCTGCTGTCTTAACGTAGAGAAGAGACAGCGTGCTGACACACTCACTCTCCCCCAACACTCTGTGTGTCTGTCTGTCTCCCCCGCCCCACCACATACTTCTGTGGGCTTCTTGTGTTAGTGTTCAGCAGTGTCAGTTTTGTCATATTACTGAGAGCTGATTTAAAATGTGTTACGTTTCGGGCACACATAGCAATCATTACAAGGTTCATAGCACGGTGCAAAAAACCATGCCAGGCTCAGCACATTACAGCAACACACAGTACTGTGGCTCAGTGTTAATATGTTCCTTCAAGCATCCCCCAGCTGAATAGTCCCCTCCCCCTTCTCCCCCCCTTGGGCTCCTCTTCTATAGCCTTCTGTTCATAATGCACAGCACAATACTGAACAGCAGTGCAGGATCCATGCTGACAATGATGGTTGAGTGGCAGGTTACCAGGACAGTTGAAAAGCATCTGGCAATCTAGTAGGATGCCCATGGAACAATGGGATTGAGAAACCTTCATCTTGTGATGCTGTACCTGCCCCCGTGAGCCATTGCAACCTCCCCAAAGCACTCTGTGGCCAGTTGCACAGTGGGTTAGCTACCCACAGTACTCTGCTGTCTGTGTCAATGCAAGAACTGCTATTGTGGATGCACTCCACCGACACGAGCATAGTGTGGACGTGCAACAGTGGTTTAATTACAGCAGTGGCTATATGCGTAACTTGCATCGATAAAATTCTGTAGTGTAGATAAGGCCTAAAGCTATGGCTACACTAGAGAATTTACAGCAGTGCAGCTGCACCCATGCAGCTCCACCACTTCAAGCTCTCTACTGTAGCTGTTCCAAACCGACAGGAGAGAGTTCTCCCGTCGTCTTAATTACTCCAGCCCCTACGAGCGGCGGTAGCTATGTCGGCAGAAGAAGCCGACAGTGCTGTCCACACGAACGCTTAAATCAGCATAAGTTGTCACTCAGGAGTGTGAATTAGCCACACACAACCCTGAGTGACATAACTTATGTTGACTTAAGCTATAGTGTAGCCATAACCTAAAATATTTAACAAGACTTTAAGAATTGCAGCAATCAGGTCTATACTTCAGTCCTCAACCGTCCTGTTTTTCCTCCTGCTGTAGGAGTGTGTGCCCATATTTATCCTTAAATATAATTTTAGTGAAGTCAATGAGAACTTGTCTACAGACAGCATTGCATGAGTTTTTAACTAAAATGTGTGCTTTTAAACTGATTTACTTAAACCAGTGCAAAAGGCTTTATGGGCACTCTTCTTTTGGTTTAAACCAGGCTTATTTGGTTTAGCAAAAGTTAATTAGGAACAGATTAAAGCTACATTGAAATGAGAATCAACACAGGGGTTTACTCCAGTTCAACTAAACTAATTGGACTAAACCAGTTTAATGCAATGTAAGTTTGTGTGTAAACAGGGCCCCTTCTGGTATGCCTGCTGACATTCTTTGATTTTCACGCGGCACTGCTTCATGTCCCTGGTGTAGCTCTTCTGCCCCGTGCAATCTTTTCATAGATGTCTGTTTCTTTGGCTGGATCAGAGCTGTGCCTGCACAGACTCTTCTCCCCACTGACCAATAAGATCCACCACCTCCTGTGTACTCCAGGCTGGAGCGTGTTTGGGATGTTGAGTCACCAGAAGCTCTCCACACTGGTCAAACAGAAAATGGGAATTTCCCAGGAGGCCAATTCAGTTGACTTACACAATGGTGTGTCTATACTACCTCTCTGACGACCCATCAGCATTAAGCACTGTATCTCTCACAGAGGTGGAGTAATTAAGTTGACGTTACAGGTGAGTTAGGTTGGTGGAAGGGAGCTAGTAGTGTAGATGCATGCATTATTAGGTAGATGTAAGGCAGCTTCCATTAACCCAAGTTTGTAGTGAAATGGGGAAAGTTCATGTTAATTAGCTGGCTTCTTCTGTGTGGTAGAAGGCTTCTGAATTTATTTTTTTTCCTGATATTTTTGTCTTAATTAAAAACACAATCCAATTGCCTTGTATCCAAGGGTGCTAGAGTCTGGGATAGATTATTTTTAAAAAATAATTTGAAATAAAAAATGTGTGTTCCTTTCTGTGCACGGGGTATGGCTGTATAAAGGCTGGAGTTTGCACAGCCACTGTCTGATTAAGGGTATATTTGTAGATTCTAAGGCTAGGAGGGACCATTGTGATCATCTAGTTTGACCTCCTGTAAAGCATATGTTTGTATTTGTAGTGATTGTTGACGTAAAACTTTAATGAATGATGAGGTTGTCTGCCTCAGCCGCCTTCCATCTGTGTCCTAGACACTTGCACGGTGGTAGAGTTACAGTTGTTTGAGTGCCTTAACTGTGCATTTTCATACATTCAAGTGTTTGGGCTTTTAAGTTTCTTACCTCTGAATTTCCTGGGTTTGTAATGCTTGTTCTTTAACTCTAGACAAACAAAGTTTTGTTCTGTTTTTTTTGGTTTGGGATATCCTAAAGGATTCTTACCAAGCAAAACTTTTATGAATCTTTAACCAGTGTTATTTAGTAACAGGTTTTAGAGAGGTAGCCGTGTTAATCTGTATCAGCAAAAATAACAAGGAGTCCTTGTGGCACCTTAGAGACTAACAAATTTATTTGGGCATAAGCTTTTGTGGGTTCTTGTGCCCAAGTAAATTTGTTAGCCTCTAAGGTGCCACAAGGAATACTCGTTATTTTTGTTATTTAGTAGTTAGTAAGTTTTTTATTGCTGCAAGTTTGACTGATCCTGTTTAGTAACTGGTTGAGTGGGTTAACTTATTGATTTATATGTGGAAAAATGTTGATTACTTGAGTGAAATTGTATGTAAGCCCGGACATGTGGCACATATTAAATAATTTCTCTGAGAACTAACACTTTTCCAACATCTCCATGAACACTGACAAGACATTAAAATCCTTGAGGTAGCTGACATTTTACAGCTCGTTTCCTTAGCCAGTCTGGTCTTCAGTGTTTCATTAACAGTTGAACTGAAAATATATTTTGCTCCTTTATAGTAATTTTATTTCCGTGTGTGAGAAATTAGAGAAAATGAATGGATGCTAATTCTAGAATTGCAGCGCAACAGTCGAGCCATTTATATCAACTGGTTTTGTACATTTTGTAGCCAAGACACACACCCCCCCCACCCCCAATCTCTACTAGCAAATGCGCGTATCCGTAAGTGGGGGGAACCTGTAAAAAGAGGAAAGGAAAGTTAAAAGGACAACTTGCTGCATTACCCACCTTTTTTGTTTTTTTATTTAAGGTTTAAGAAGGATTTTAACTTTTGTGTTTATTGAGCATG
The DNA here is from genome assembly GCF_965152275.1 of Natator depressus. NCBI lineage: Eukaryota > Metazoa > Chordata > Testudines > Cheloniidae > Natator > Natator depressus. The sequence continues at coordinate 10,093,751 of NC_134235.1, forward strand.
CATAGTACAGTACTTGAATAGTCCAAAAAAAAGTAATTCCTAATTACTTACAAATTATAACAAGACTGTAATAGGAGAACAAAAGTAACCAAAGATTTAAATGATTGAAAATGGTTTTGAAGAAATGAAGTAGTGATACATGTTTTCATATTGTTAGGTCTAAAGGTGGAGATAACACACTGTGGGCAAATGAAGAGAAAATACCGAGTGTGCAATGTCACCAGACGACCAGCAAGTCACCAAACGTAAAATATGTTTTTTTGTTTGTTTGTTTGTTTTTCCTTTTGCTCCTATAGTATTTTAAAATGGTAGTACAGTGAATATCTTCAAATTTGTGGATATCCGGTCCAGTTCTTGTCATGGAAAGCTATCAACCTGCCTTACTGACGTATACCAACATAGGAAGCTGTCACAGTATAATGATACTTTCAGTTGTCACGTCTCAAGCACTTAAAAATAAACTATACTAAAAATAGACATCAAACTAATCTCTCCCTTTTCTATGTTTTAATTATATTTTTACTAATAAGATGGACTTTTGTGACAGCTCAGTTACCCTCTTCAATCTGGCCCCATCAGCTGTTCACACCTGAATTTTTTCTTTTCCCCCCTTTGGATTTCCCCACTTGCTGCAGGAATAGAAAGCCCATTGATGACATTGGCCTTTTTAATAATTGGCTAGTAAGAAAGTGATACTCTTTTAGGTAGGCTGAATGTTACCTCTGCAACATATGGACCCGATTCTCTTTTCATTTACACTGGTATAATTACAGCTGATTTACATACTTAAAAATGAGTATTACACTCCATTGTCTCTAACAGCCAAAACTTTTGCCAGCTGTTCTCCTAAACTTTGGTGCTTCTCGTGGCACTAATGTTTATCAATTTTCTCCTCTTTTATTTTTGGAATTCTTTATTTAAGTCTTGTGAGTAACTTCAAAATATGCATATATTGCAGCTGAGTGGTATTAAAAGAAATGCAAAGAATGAGGCTGCAATCAGCATATTTTTTTACTATAAGACACCTGAACAATATCAGCAACTACTGGTAGTTAACTGTTCTGTTGCTGGGCTTCTTTGTATTTTTTCAGTGGTAATAAAACGTGATAAGTTTTATTTATATATATACACACACACACACACACACACACATATATACATACACTTTTTTTTCTTTCTTTTTTCATTTTAAAGCAACATGGCCTTAAAGCTTTGTCAGGATTCCACTAATTTATATTAATATCTTAAATTAGTGAAGTAGAATTAAGTTGCATTTGGTACATTTATATCTCAACACTAAAATGCCTATAATATTTTACTTCTGACAGACCCTCACTTAAACTGTTTTTAGGAGATGTAGTTCAATCTCTTGGTGTTGGGCAGGTTACATGTGAAACGTTTAACAGATGTGAGAGACTTACACCACCATTTTGTTTAACAGTATATAGGTTTATAAAGAGCTGTTTATTCTGACTGACTTGCCGTTAACTCCTCCAGTACTACATCTTATAGCAGATCTGTTATTTCCCATGGCATGGGAATGGAGATACATACCATTACAGTGATAGTCAGGCCGTTTGGATGCCCATTTTCTGGATATTTGCTCTAGATCTTAAGGGATTCAGGCAGCAAAAACAATACACTCTGTTTTGGTTCCAAGAAAAGGGGGATGAAGATTGTAGATGTAGACCATTCCCTAAGATGCACTGTTTTTTTTATAGGTCAGCGGTTCTCAAACTGTGGGTTCGAATCCCGAAGTGGGTCACGACCCCAACTTAATGGGGTTGCCGGAGTTGGCTTAGACTTGCTGGAGCTCAGGGCCAAAGCCCGAGCTCCACCACCTGGGACCAAAGCCAGAGGGATTCAGCCCTGGGCAGTGCAGCTCAGGTTACAGGCCCCCTGGCTGGGGCTGAAGTCCTTGGGCTTTGGCTTCGACCCCTTTCCCACCCGGGGCGGTGGGGCTCAGGCTTTGGCCCTGGTCCCTCTGCACCCGGGGCAGTGGGACTCGGGCGGGTTCAGGCTTCAGTCCCCCTCCTGGGGTCAGATTTCAGAGTAACAGCCGTGTTAGTCTGTATTCGCAAAAAGAAAAGGAGTACTTGTGGCACCTTAGAGACTAACCAATTTATTTGAGCATAAGCTTTCGTGAGCTACAGCTCACTTCATCGGATGCATACTGTGGAAACTGCAGAAGACATTATATACACAGAGACCATGAAACAATACCTCCTCCCACCCCACTCTCCTGCTGGTAATAGCTTATCTAAAGTGATCACTCTGGGGTCGTGTAGTAATTTTTATTGTCAGAAGAGGGTCGCAGTGCAATGAAGTCTGAGAACCCCTGTGATAGGTGTTTAACCCTCTGTAGACTTCTCTCTCCTGAAAAGTGAAAATGTAGGAAGTCTCGCTCCACTCCATTACAGAGAATAATGTATTTCACTCATATATATACACTCACTCACACACTTTCTCTCTCTCTCTCTCTCGGGGTCTTTCATTGTGCTAAAATACATTATGAGAAAGTTTGGGAAAGTATTGTTGGTAAAATGGTTGGTTTTCACATTTGGTTTCCTATAGATTCCCACTTCAGCAGGAGAGTGGACAAACAGTTGAATGCACTGTAGCTCAATATTTTAAGGACAGACACAAGTTGGTTCTACGTTATCCTCACCTTCCATGTTTACAAGTTGGACAGGAGCAGAAACATACATACCTTCCTCTTGAGGCAAGTAAACTCATCAAAATACTGTATTCTTGGAAAGAAGAAAGGGGAAAAAAGCACAAGCTAAAAACGTTTAGGTTTTCTCTTACAGCTATCTTACTGCTTAGGGAATTGTTGCATGAATAAATATAGAAAAGTATAACAGATACTTTCTGAATTTTTAACTCAATTTGTATGGGGTTACCTTAGGTGTGCAACATAGTGGCAGGACAGAGGTGTATAAAGAAGCTAACTGACAATCAAACTTCCACTATGATACGGGCAACTGCCAGATCAGCACCTGATCGTCAAGAAGAGATTAGCAAATTGGTGAGTGCTGTGTTCCTCTGTGGAGGGAACAGAGGTACAGTGTGGAACAAAGTTTTTCTCTTGAAGTTAATGAACTACTATCTAGTGCTTATTACAGGTAATAAACACAGTTTGTAATAAACTGTAAAACACTTTCTCATGTCGTCAGTTAATGAGACGCTTAAAAATATTTATAACATCCTCAATTTTCAAGAGTCATCTAATTTTAGGTGCCCTGTTTCAGACACCCAGGACCAAATTTTAAGTAGTACTGAGCACCATACCTACAAGTGGAGTTATAATGGGAGCTGTGAATTCTTGGCATCACCAAAATTCAGGTCCCAGGTGACCAAGGTGGGCACTAAAATTAGAAAATACTTTTGAAAATTTGGGTCACTTATGCAAAAAGGACTTTGTTTTGCCACTAGAAATATTAATTTGTTTTCTCTTTTTAGATGCGAAGTGCAAGTTTTAATACTGATCCTTATGTTCGTGAATTTGGAATAATGGTCAAAGATGAAATGACTGATGTGACTGGGAGAGTCCTACAACCTCCCTCAATCCTGTATGGAGGCAGAGTATGTAAACAGAGATGCTGCAGTGTCTGGGATGATTCCTTTGTAGTAATAGACAACTTCCTTAATATGAGTGCTTCAGTTCAGTCCTGGGTGTAACTCCATTGGGAACCACCATAATACTTAGCACTTACATAACTTTTATCATTGTCAAGTCACTTTACATACATGAACTAATTTAATCCTTTATAACACTCCTGTGAGGTAGATGTGGAAATATTATCCCCACAGTACAGATGTGGAAACTGAGACAGGAAAGTTAAGGCCCAACATTTTTAGAAGTGACCTCTAATTTTGGGTTCCTCTGTTCTTGGGTACCTAACTTAGGACACCTAAGGTCTCCATTTTCAGATGTGCTAAACACCCAAAGCTCTATTTGACTTGAGGAAAACTCTGTCTGGAGTTGTGAATGTTCAACAGCTCTGAAATTTATTATATTGTAGTAGCACCAAAAAGGTACCAATCAGTAATCTGTGGCCCTTGATCTTGTTCTTCCAGCCCTGCCCCCTACTACTTCAGCCGCAGCTAGCTGGAGGGGCCCAGGGTGGGGAGAAAGAGGTTGGAGAGCGAACCCACCCCACATTCACCCAACAGCAGCAGCTCCTGTCCCCCCATTTCAGGCATTGCAACCTGGCACACTGAATCGCAGCACCACGTGGATTTGGCCCAGCAATCCCTCCACACAACAAAATTTGAGTGAGTGGCACTGCAACTCTGTGTACCATGTTGCAACATCACTTGGTTTGGGCATCTGGGGCAAACTTCCCCTTATGCCTAACTCTTCCCCCATCCCCTAAATGCTGGACTTCTTTGAGGGTATGTGTAAGGCAAGGGGTGATATGGGGGGGCAAGTGACAGGTGACCAAGCTAGATCCTTCCTTCGACCCACTGGTGGGCAGGACCCACAATTTGGGAAAGACTGCTATAGAGGGTGGTCTCTAATGTCACAAAGGGTAATGAAGATACTCAAATACCATGCTGGTGGGTGCAGTATAAAAACCTAAATAAATCAGAGTAAAAGCTAGAGTTTGGGGCTTTGAGGGGTCTGGAGTGGATGTATAGGTTGCTCCTTTGCTCACACTGTTCCTGCTACTGCCTCTGTGTCTACCCTTGTTGTTGAAGTGTTTGCCCTACAGTTTCAGTGAGGGTCATAATTTAAGGACATATCTTGATCTTCCAATTTATCCTGGATTTTCATGAAACCTTGCAGTACAATTTAAAATTAAAATAAAACATCATGAAGAATGCATTTTCAGTCAAAGATATGAGGAAAAGCTGCACACTTTTAGATATCCATACCAATTAAGATAATTCCCATCCTGAGATTTAGTTCAGTCTTCATCTTCTGTTGCCTATATAACTTGTGATCTTGTAGTGAATTCCTCACAGTAGTGCCTACTAAATAGGGGAAAGACTTTGTTCTATATGACTGTGAGTTCAGAAACCAGGATCCTGTTCTCGGATCTTCCACATATCTTTTCTCTGTGACTATGTGTGAATCCCTGGATCTTTATGTGCCTTCGTTTACTGATATATAAAATATAGGTAATGATGCTTACCTATCTTAGTGGACTGTTGTGAGGCTAAATTAATTCCTGCAAACTGTATTGAACTCCTGGAAAGTAACTATAGAACTGCAAGCTTGTATGTATGTATTAATTATCAGCCATTCATTACTCTTCCCATTTACTACCCATATATATTCTGCTGATTTTTATTGTAACAAATATAGGGATTTGTATTTTTTTAAAAAGCATTCAAAAATTGAATAAACTGTATTATCTCTTCCTAAATTTCACAAATTATCAGATTCACGTACTTGAACATATGTTGCTGTAATGATAGGAAGGATAGTGATCTGTGTAATAACTGGATTAATATTTAGACACAGACTTGAGACTATAGAATAGACCAATACTTATAGTGAAGCAGGGGTTTGGGGATTTTTTTGGAAGTATTACCCATTTACCACTTCCTCCTTTTTCTAGAATAAAGCAATTGCTACACCAGTTCAAGGGGTTTGGGATATGAGGAATAAACAGTTTCACACTGGAATTGAAATTAAGGTCTGGGCAATTGCCTGCTTTGCTCCCCAGCGACAGTGCACTGAAGTTCATCTTAAGTAAGTATGTTTTTTCTTTTTTCCTAGAAAGATTTTTGGTTCCTTACTGGTTTTGAAAGAAGTGGATTGTGTGGCACTACTGTACCTTGTGCTTTTTTGCAGTAATATTCTAAATGCTGTATTTAAAAAAAATAATTTTTCCCTTTGTTATATCTCTGCTTTAGAAGCTGTAAACTATTGATTGTATTTTCCCTGTCACAAACATAGAATTCTGTGTTTTGAATGGTGTACAAGCCAGTATGTGTCTCTTGTTTGTTTTTTTTCTGTGTGCTAGTATCATAAAATCCTCAATATCAAAAGCAATGTGCACAGCACTGGATAAGGCAAGGTGCCTGCCATCGATAGGGGTTTCCAAGAAATGGAGATGAGCAAGGAAGAAAGAAGGCAATCGAAGCAAAGAAAAATGTCTACTATTGAACACTTTTCATCACTGAAATGTCGAATGTACATGTGTCTCTATATTATGTCTCTATAAACTGTTCTAATCTGAAAAAATCTATATCTGCATTGGACCTATTTAAATGGACATTGTCAACTTACAAATCAAATTTATTCATAAAGCTTTCTACCCACTATTGTTACAACACCCAAAATTACTGTAGTTGAAAGGTTAAGGGAAATATTTTTTCAGTTAGTTTACTGAAAAGTTTACTGCAAAGAAGAGCTTGAATGTCACCTCCTGCAAAACAAACTTTGGCACGAGGATTTCCCAACAGATCTCCGAGTGGTTCTGGATCCATGGTGTGTGAGGCTACTACACCTGACGGAGAATGCTGCCAAAATAAAGACTAGGAACAATATAATCCACAAATGCTCGCATCTTGTAGACAACCACTTTTTCCCTTGTCTTCTCAGCAGCTGAATATTGCCTGTCTGTATGGTAGTGTACATATGAAACTTGTCAGTGTGCAGTTGAACACTGTGAGAATTGTCACAGGAGTGCTGAAGTCAACAGCAGCTGTCTGGCTCTCTGCCCTCATGCATATCTTACCACTATCCCCACAAAGAGAAGCTGCAGTAATACGTGAATATGACTGCACAATAACGAATCCAGACTTGCCCATCTACAAAGATCTCCAGTGTACCCCAAGATGATTTAGCTGGGGATTGGTCCTGCTTTGAGCAGGGGTTAGACTAGATGACCTCCTGAGGTCCCTTCCAACCCTGATATTCTATGATTCTATGCAGCCTTAAGTCCAGGAACCCCTTCTGGTTAGCTGCCAAAGCTCTCAAAACCTCGGGACTGTCATCAAAAGACAAGTGGCGAAGGCTGTGAGTAAACATAAGGGTCATGAATCAAAACCTGAACATGGATCCTGCAGACCAACCACCTGATTTCAGTATCCCACGTAAGATGGATCACAGTGAACTGTACCAGAAGCTCATATGGGTGTTGCAGTTATCTCCTACACGCTTGGAAAATGAAGGACAATCCATATCTGAATGTGAAGAAGCCATCCAAACAATGGAATATACAGTGAATTGCCCCCCTCTTAAGATCCTTCTCTGTGAGATCAGCCTTGATTCGTTCTGCATCACTGGAAGCTGTACAGTAGATGACAAACTTGAACATCAACTTTTAATGTTACTATTTTAAGTTACCAAATGAAAAACATTAGTTAGTTTGTGCATTTGAGTGCTATGTATATAGTCAGTTTCCTTTTTTGTATATATGTGTCTTGCACAGCAACTAGGAAGAAAAATTGTTACCTAAGATTACTAGCCCAGAAAAATTATTTAAAAAAAAAAAATTCTCTTTAGTTTTGCTTCCTTTGTACTTTTGACAGAACTCTGAAACTGACAATACACCTTCCTTAGCTGGTGGGCAGGTGTAGCCCTCTCATGTACTGCTCTGTTGGAGGAGCTTGCTGGAATGCTCTTTGGCAGATCCTGTAAGAAGTTAGTTACCAGCAGCGCAGCCGCAGAGCTGCTGCTGTTTTTGACTTTTGAGTCAGGAAGACATCTCCTTTTGTTTGGGGCCCTGTTCTGAGCTGGCGAGCAGCTGTTGTCAGGGATGATCGTGAAATTTTTTTTTAAGACTCCCCAACCCCCTGCACAGGGCTGGGGGGCAGAAGGAAGGGGTTCTTTGCTCCCAGATATCCTCTGTTGGTTTTCTCTGGAATTCAGATGTTGGGAGTGCAGGGAGAAGGGATGGCGTTCCCTCAGTGCTACTGTTTCTTTTGAGGAGGGAGGCTGGCTGGTAGAAGTGTAGCTAGTTTTTGGGTGTAACAAGCATTAGGCTGGAGTCTTCAAGGTCTTGAATTTGACTAATTTCAACTAAATCTGATTGAAGAGTTTTCCTTTAAGATAAGGGAAACTCTTTGATGCTAGGAATTTAGCATTAGTTCTGGAGACTTGCTTTTTGGAGGATGATAGCATTAATAAAAATAAGTTGGCATTTATCTATTCTACTACATATAATAACTGAAGTCCACGTAAAACCACTGTGGAATCAAAGGGTATCTTATTTCCACTTTACAGATGAGGAAATTGAAGTAGAGAGGTTGTAACTTGGTAGAAGCCAAAAGTGGGGAGCCAGTTTCAGAATTAGGATTAGAACCAGGCTTTCAGACTTGTGCTTAGACCACTGCACCAGGACTTTTGGGTTTAGGTCAGAAGATTAAAAATAGGGGTTCTATAAGTAAACCAACAGTGAAATTGACTTTGCTTATTAATTAATTAAGCTCAGTCCAATAGGAAATGCCCTCCAGACACTGTTGTCACAAAGAAATTAAAAAGAAATAATTTCTGCCATTATGGTGTGATTTATATACATGTACCTTGATACCCAGTATATTGTTGTAGTGATTGAGAATGCTGGTGCATATTGAAGCTTCCGATATTAGTGAGTATTGACAGAGTTTCTCTCCCTGTTCCTTCTCCCCTTTGTACCTTCATTAAAAGCTAAATGGTATTTGGTTGATATGAAAAAATGTACACATACTGGGTCCGATTCTGTTCTTATGTCAGTGCAACCTCGTCAAAGTCAACAGCATTGTACCAGTATAACTGAGAACAGAATGTTTCATTCTCTCTTCATAGTAATCTAATGTATCTGCATTCTTTAGGTCCTTCACAGAACAACTGAGGAAGATATCAAGAGATGCAGGAATGCCAATCCAGGGGCAGCCATGTTTCTGTAAATATGCCCAGGGTGCAGATAGTGTGGAACCTATGTTCAGACATCTAAAGAACACCTATGCTGGGCTACAGCTTGTGGTAGTCATTCTGCCAGGGAAGACTCCAGTTTATGGTCAGTGCATATTGATCACATATATGGGAGATGGAGGGTGTTTGAGTCACGAGTATGTAAGTTGTATGAAGAATACCATCACCAAAAACATATTTCAAAGCAATTAGATAAAATTCCACAAAGAAAGTAGTAGGGGCCTTACATTTTCTTTCCTTCCTTCAAGGGTGCTCCAGGCCATTGAAACTGACCCCTTCTCCACTTCTTAATTCTCAACCAGCTCTTTTTATTTATTTTTAATTCCCTCTTCTCCTCCTATCCTTTTTCTCCTGGGCTACAAGTGAGGCACATAATATAAGCTGGAAACTTGAGCTCATGGCCACCTCTGAAGGCCAAGTTTTCGCTACTTTTTAAAATTTAATTAAAGGTACAACCATCGTAATCTCTGGGTCCACCTGCTATCAGCGGAAAGTCACAAGTAACAAAGAAAACTGACAAAAATCAACTCCCCCAAAAAACTCCATCTACTCCAGCCACCAACCTCTGGAAAAAACCTAAAAATGATCCTAAAAATTTCTCTTAAACGATCTTTTGTACTTTATTTGCTCAAGATTCACCTGTATCAGTTTCTGTGTAGATGTACAACATTGTTTTAAAGGTATGTTGATAATAAAATATTAAAAGCTCTGAAACATTTCAGCCAGAGCTTAATTTCAAACACTTCATAGTAAATTATTAGACAGAGTGAAATAAAAAGGCTGCATAAAAAATTCAAAGGTCTAATAAATTAATGTTCTGAAATTTCACTGGAAAATTGAGTTACCTATATGTGGAACAAAATAGAAATTTATACCCTTAAGTCCATTTCAAAACTCAGCCTTAGCCAGGGAGTTGCAACCAGTGCCTCCGTAAACTGTTTTAAAATGTATGTAACGGTATTTTAAAAAAGGGGGGGGGGGAGCAATTGAAATGATAAATCTGCAATTATCATTGTACATTTAGACTCCAATAAAACTTGTACCTTTTCAGTAGAAGGATGGTAGTATAAACTCAGTAGCAGTGAGGAGAAAATAAAAGTTTAAACAAATGAACCAATAACATTCTGGGAGAAAGTGATCATAGCTAAATGAATGCCATTTTTCTTATTTCTTATTTAAGAATATCTGAATAGTTTTTATTTTTCCTTGTGTCTTGGCAGCGGAAGTAAAGCGTGTTGGTGACACTGTGCTGGGGATGGCTACGCAATGTGTTCAGATGAAAAATGTGCAAAGAACAACACCACAAACTCTGTCCAATCTTTGTTTAAAGATCAATGTCAAATTAGGAGGAGTAAATAACATTTTGCTGCCACAAGGGAGGTAAGTTGATTTTGAAGTTTTTTTTGTTTTGTTTCCATATGTTAAGGGAGACATGAATCAGGTTAAAATAGTTTACTTTTTTTAACCTGTTACTAATATAACCTTAAAACTATTAAAAATGAATTTACTTTTTGTTAATTATGATGCTTCACTCTGGTTTTATAATCAGTTTCTAGTCCATTTCACTTTTGGATTTTAATGTAATTAGCACTCTGCTGCAATATTTGGATACTGCAAAGAAATACTTATTTTTTAAAAAAATCATTCCCATTGGAATCTGTCAGTTTATAAAGAAAAAATATTGCTACTTTATTTGAAAATTGGAGCTTGCAATACTGTTTCAGAGTTTCCACTTGAAATAACCCTTACCCGATCTGTTTACTTATTGTATCTAATGACAAATAGACGTCATCTTGAAAATTAATATTCTCTTATTGACAGGCTGATTGTAATCTATGGAGTAAACAACCATGATTATAAAGCCAGAAGGATCCATTGTAATTATCTCTAGTCTGACCTGTATAAAATAGGCCACAGCTCTTCCCTGAATTAATTCCTGTTTGAACTAGAACATCTCTTTCAGGGCATAGGCTTGGGAGGCAAGGGATCTGGATTCTATTTCCTGCTCCCCCACTGACTCTACATGTGATTACATGCATGATTTCACTTAGTCATAGCAGAAGCCATTACCCATACTCCAGTTAGAAGGTTCACAGGGAAGTCCATTAAGTGTAGATAGGAGTCTTCCATTGTGAGTTAAGTGTTATTTGATGGGCCATTTAATTAGAATAGTTCCTTCACAATGTGCTGGCTAAGTGCCACAGGAGCAAACTTTTGAAATACAGATACATAGTTAATATTCATAACTTCAGATACAAAAATGGTAAGTGCATGCAAATAGCATAATCAGATTCAGCAAATCATAACCTTTCCATAGACACCTTACTTGACATACTTTGTACAAGATTCTTTGCAATTATATAACAGTGGTAGCAACAATGATCTACATGGTCATATTTTAATCAGATAACATCACAGAAGGGTCTCCCCATCTCTACTCAGAGAATTTTGTCCTGGATCACATCATGTATTCACGTGTTATGGTCAGGTGGGTGTTCCGCCACGAGCTAACCTGACTGCACATTCCAGAAGGTCACAACCTTTAGTAGTGGCATTCCTAGTGCAGATCCCTGTTCAGGACATTTTCAGAGCAGCAGCTCGGTCATTGGTGCACATGTTTGCTTCCCTTTACGCCATAATGCAACAGACCAGGGATGATGCCAAATTTGGTCAAGCTGTTTTACAGTCACCTATGCAACTATAGCCACCACCTATGCAACTGCTTGGGAGTCACCTACAGTGGAATGCACATGTGCAATCACTCAAAGGGAAAAAGGTTACTGACCTTCCTTAACTGCTGTTCTTTTGAGATGTGTTGCATGTGTCCATTCCATGACCCACACTCTCTAGAGAGAGAGAGAGAGCGCGCGCGCGGGTCATGGAATGGACACTCTAGAGAGAGAGAGAATGCCACTGCTAAAATACAGTAAGAAGATAGGTTTCAGAGTAACAGCCGTGTTAGTCTGTATTCGCAAAAAGAAAAAAGAAAAGGAGTACTTGTGGCACCTTAGAGACTAACCAGTTTATTTGAGCATGAGCTTTCATGAGCTACAGCTCACTTCATCGGATGCAGTGAGCTGTAGCTCACGAAAGCTCATGCTCAAATAAACTGGTTAGTCTCTAAGGTGCCACAAGTACTCCTTTTCTTTTTTCTTTTTAGTAAGAAGATAGATTTTCATGTATATGCATATATATATACCTGCTGTATTTTCCATTCCATGCGTCTGATGAAGTGGGTTTTAGTCCACAAAAGCTTGTGCCCAGATAAATTTGTTAGTCTCTAAGGTGCCGCTGGTGGTACTTGTTGTTTCTCCTACCTCTCTGTGTCGGAGCTGGCCAGAAAGAAGGAACTGAGGGGGCGTGGGATCATCTGGATGCTTTATACCAGCGTTAGGAGCACTTGAGCCACCCTGACAGGTACCACTGAGGGGAAAAATTCCCGGTGACTGTGCTTGAGGCACAGACACACGTACAGTAGAATGGTCATGTGCAACACATCTTGAAGAACAACAGTTATGTAAAGTTAGCAACCATTCTTTTCTCCCTCTGGGACAGTGTTTTACAATTTACAGACAAGATACCAAAGGAGGTGAGACAAGAGTTTCTCACAGAATTGGATAAGGGAAGGTTGGTAGTCAGGGCCTTGGTTCAGGCTGCGCTGGATACTGCCAGAGCCACAGCATTATCCATTGCAATACATAGATGTTCATGGTTCCAGTAATCAGGGCATCCTCGAGGTCCAGCACAGCATTTAAGATCTTCCTTTTGAGGGACCGACATGTTTTTTCACAGCAGACCAATGACAAATGTCATAGCCTGAAGATTCTAGTCGTTGGATGTTTACTCTCCTCTCCCAAAGACGAAGCAGTTCTGTCCACTGCAGTACCACTGTTATCATTCTTTCTATGACTTGACACCAGGACCAATCTAGAAGGGAAGGGAAGAGCTAGAACAGAGTACACCCGTTACTCAATGACACGTGGGGTATTTGTGGGAGAGGAATTCACATTGCAATTTCTTCTTGGCTGCTACTCCAGCCCCGGAGTTGGGAATGGGCTGTAATCTCAGTCCACCTCCTACATCGGGGTTTGCAGAAAATGTGGAAATGGCAGTAGTGCTAAATGACTTTTTTGTTTCAGTTTTCGTCAAAAAGGTTAGTAGCGATTGGACATCTAACAAGTGAATGCCAGTGAAAATGGGGTAGGATCTGAGACTAAAATAGGAAAAGAACAAATTAAAAATTACTTAGACAAGTTAGATGTCTTCAGGTGACCAGGGCCTGATGAAATACATCCTACAGACCAGGTAGCTTAACTTCAGTACCCAAAAAGATAATGACACAAATAATTAAGCAGTCAATTTGCAAACACTTAGAAGATAATAAGGTGGTAAGTAACAGTCAGCATGGATTTGTCTAGAACAAATCATTTCAAACCAACCTAATAGCTTTCTTTGACAGGGTAACAAGCCTTGTGGATGGGGGGAAGTGGTATATGTGGTATATCTTAACTTTAGTAAGGCTAGATAGAGCTACCATAAGGTGGGTGCATAACTGGTTGGAAAACTGTTCCCAGAGAGTAGTTCTCAGTGGTTCACAATCAAGCTGGAAGGGCATGTCTAGTGGGATCCCGCGGGAATCAGGTCTGGTTCTGTTCAGTATCTTCGTCAGTGATTTAGGTAATGGTATAGAGAGTACATTTATAAAGTGTGCAGACAATACCAAGCTGGGAGGGTTTCAAGTGCTTTGGAGGATAGGATTAAAATTCAAAATGATCTCGACAAACTGGAAAAATGGTCTGAAGAAAATAGGATGAAATTTAATAAGGACAAATGCAATGTGCTCCACTTAGGAAGGAACAATTGGTTGCACACATACAAATGGGAAATGACTGTCTAGGAAGGAGTATTGGAGAAAGGGATCTGGTGGTCATAGTGGATCACAAGCTAAATATGAGTCAACAGTGTAACACTGTCACCAAAAAAAAGCAAACATTCTGGGCTGTATTAGCAGGAGTGTTGCTAGCAAGACATGTGAAGTAATTCTTCCACTTTACTCCATGCTGATTAGGCCTCAACTGGAGTATTATGTCCAGTTCTGAATAACGTAGCTGGAGTCAATGTATCTTAGGTTGAGTTACCGCGGGTGGTCAACAGGAGAAACTCTCCCATTGACTTACCTTGCTCTTCTCATTGGGGGTAGAGTACAAGGGTCGACTGGAGAGAGGTTTGTTGTCTTCACTAGACCCGCTAAATCAACTGCCGGTGGATTGATCTCAGAGCACTGATCCCAGCTGTAGTGTAGACCTGCCCTAAGCCTCATACTCATAAAGATGAGGAGAGGTTTCACACAATGGACACTAGAATGGATGGGACGAAACCATTTAGGTCATCCTTCCAGCTGTTCGTGGCAGGTGGAGACAGGATGAAAGGAATCTCGTTATGGATTTCCTCCTGTAAACTCCACCGATCAGCACATTCAACAAGATCACATGCAGCCTTTCTGGCTTGGGTGCCTATACTGAACTTTTGTAGAGCGGCAGCTGGTCTTGAGTACATACTTAAGCTTTTCACTGTGCCATCTCCTGAAGTCTAGAGATGATGCCAGATTTGGACATGTGGTCTTTGAACCATTATTTACCTGCCTCCAGTCCCACCCCTTGACTGAACTGCCTGTGAGTCACCCGAAGTGGAAGGGACATTTGCACTCATTCAAAGAAGAAACAGTTGTTAACCCATTCTGTAATGGTAGTTCTTTGAGATGTGTGGCACATATCCAGTCCACAACCCACCCTCCCTCCCCTCTATATCAAAGTCTCTCTGATCAGAAAGAACTGCAGGGGACTGGGGCGGTTACACTCTTTTATGCCATCATGCAGCAGTACATGTGGCAGAGAGTACATGTGCATGCCATCCCAATGGGTACAGCTGACAGAAAAATCTCTGACACTAGTGTAGTGGGCACACGCACACCTGAAGTGCAATGGACATGTGCAAAGTACAACAGTGGATTAGTAACCGTTTTCTCCTCAAAAGTTGGGCTTTAGCACTGGCAACATTTTAACTTCACTAAGTGACATGCTCTTTCCTCGCATCCAAACCCACCAACTTGAAACATTGACATTCAGAGAGATACGATTCCTACTTTTCATTCTCATAAACTGTTCTCTCATGAAAATAGAACTAAGTAGACAGACAAAAAACCATTCACACCAAAACATGTCTGGTGTTAGATATTGACATTCTAAACAAGTGGATTTTTTTTTGTTGATCATAGAATTGTTTTAATTGATTGTCATTTACTGTTATTTCAGCCAGGAAAAAAAAAAATTATTCTGAATTATTAGTTTTAAAATGACATTGTCCAAGCATTTCTTCTGACAGATGGACACGAAGTGCTCTTCGCCTTTGAAATACTGAGAAACTTAATTTTGAAAATTAGCTGCCGAGTCTACACAGTGACTCTCCTCTGCGCCCCCTCCCCCACCCACCACCCTTCTGATAAAAAAACAAAAACTCCCTTTAAAATAAAGTGTCTTGTTGGGAGAGGGGGAGTTGAAATTTACAACATCTAGCCTGGTGTTTCAGTGTACTTCCTCTGTCGCTTCTTAGAATGTCAGCTTTCAGACTGACCAGATTTAGCCAAAAACTCACAACACAATTGATGGAGAGGTACTAGCTTATACCAGCAGGAGAGTGGGGTGGGGGGAGAGAAAACCTTTTGTAGTGATAAACACCCATTTTTTCATGGTTTGTGTGTATAAAAAACATCTTCTGTATTTTCCACAGTATGCATCCGGCGAAGTGAGCTGTAGCTCACGAAAGCTTATGCTCAAATAAATCGGTTAGTCTCTAAGGTGCCACAAGTACTCCTTTTCTTTTTGCGAATACAGACTAACACGGCTGTTACTCTGAAACCTCTCAGTATGTGTGTGTTCCTCACCTAGCACAATGGAACTCTGATCAGGACCTTTGATGCTGCTGCAATACAAATACTTAACAATTAGGTGTGAAAGAGGATAGTACTTGTCTATGTCACAGGTGTGTTGAGGATCAATTAGTTAATATTGGAAAAGCATTCTATAAATGCTAGCTATCACTTTCACTTTCTTTTCATTAGGCCTCCGGTATTTCAGCAGCCTGTCATATTCCTGGGTGCAGATGTAACTCATCCACCAGCTGGAGACGGAAAAAAGCCTTCCATTGCTGCAGTGAGTAAACAGTGGTAATCGTTCAAAGGGGGTTTCTTTTGCTGTTTAAATTTAGTTGTTTGTTTTTTTACAGAGGTTGTGAAGGATACTGTTATCCGACACTATGGTATTAAATAGTATTTTACTACATAGTCTAATGAAACTTCTTTTGGAGAGTTTATTGTGGTAATAATTACTCAGATATTTGTGAGGTAACACTAATTTATACAATAACTCAAACATTGCACAAAAATGGAGTTTTGACTGTAATGTCATAAAACATGGGTAGCAACCCCCCATATCTACATAATACGTATATTATAATAGTACTGAGACACTCTACACAGTGTATTTTGGAGACCTTGTACTTTTTGTGGTTCATTACGAGGCTGTGGTGAATTGTCTTACAATGAACACAAACTATGCAGTAATCCCCCAGAAATGCACTGGTTGTCCCATGCTGAATAAAGTCTATAGAATGTTGGTGTAGTGAGCTCTCGATGATCATTCTGATGCATTCAGACAAGCTGCTGCATTAAGTGCTATCTGAACCTTGCAAGTGGTTTTATGGAGAGTTAATATACTGGATTAATCCAGTTTATAAGTGACAAAGACGTGGATAACAGTGAAGTCTGTATCCAAGAGGAATGATTGTTATTGGCCAGCTAAGTGCAGATGGGGGGGTGGGGTGGCAGCGTTCCTTGCCACAAAGACCACCAGGGACTCTAGGATCAGTTGGGGATCCAGGGCACCCCTATGTTTTGAACCAGTTGTGAAAACATATTTTTCTAGTTAAAGTCTATGTTAAGATTGTGCTTTAAAAATTCCTTCAGTTTTTCAGAACACAAGTTCATAGATTTGTTTCACAAATAAAATATTAATTCTTCAGTTTTAGCATTATATATAGTCACAGGTAGCCCAAAGCTCAATACTGAAAACTTTTCCCATGCACACAATAATTTTGACTGCATTTTCTCTTTTCTTTATGAACTGTATAGATTATAGCATTTTTAGTGAGGTAATGAATCATTAGTCTTTGTTTTTAAATGTGTTCTTTTAAAAAATAACCTTAAAGGAGATCCTTTGTATTGGCTTGGTATTAAGCATGGGTCATATGTGTGTGTGTGTGTTTGTTTTTAAACAGGTTGTAGGTAGCATGGATGCTCACCCTAATCGATACTGCGCCACTGTGCGTGTCCAGCAGCATCGTCAAGAAATCATCCAAGACTTGGCTGCCATGGTCAGGGAGCTGCTTATTCAGTTCTACAAATCAACCAGATTTAAACCAACTCGCATTATTTTCTACAGAGATGGTGTTTCTGAGGGGCAATTTCAACAGGTTAGATTCTTCACACTTATGAGTTGTTGCATGACTTTTGATTATACAGTATGCTAAATTGGAATTATGAAAAGAAGTAAACCTGGTTTCCCCTCTGAAAAGGTCTCAGGCAGTGGCCAAGCAGTGTAGGGAAAGTATCATCATAGCTTTCAGGATCTTACTACTTCTCCTTTTACAAAAGGATTGCACGTTCTTTCACAACAAAAGAAAATGTTTTAATGTCATTCAGTTTTGAAAATTGGGTGTGTATTTGATGTCTGGGACCAAATCAAGGGTTTAACATTGAAGTTTGAGTGCACAGTCTAATAACAATGATTTTTAAAAAATAAAAAAAAAAGTACGTAAGATTTCTGATTTTCTCCCATTTTTCTAAATCCTACTTTGATACATTACCTCTTTCCACTTGCCCCACACAAAATTGGCAAACATCTTTTTGTATTTATTTTTCTTTCTCAGAAGCCTCATGTTTTAATGAAGTATTTTAGTATATTTTTTCAGATATATACATAGTTTTTCTGCTTTAATTTTTTAAAAATATTTACTGAATAGTTTTAAAATAATTTCACACTTTATTACATTAAAAAGTTCATAAAATTTGGTAAGCTCCATGCTTGTTGTCTTCATTTGAATCATTTCTTAGACTTTACCCCATTCTTTCTCCAGTCTTTGTGGATATGCCAAATCCTCTTTCTAATACTCAACTTTGTATGAACTTCCATGTCTTTCTCCACAAGGCCTAAATAGCTAATGAGTAGCAGTATAATTATTTTTATAATCTGCTGGATGTTATTAACTTTGTATGCACCCTATTTATCACATTTTTCTGTCGGTTGTGTTTCTTTCTGACTTAGGTTCTCCACCATGAACTGCTGGCTATCAGAGAAGCATGCATTAAACTAGAAAAGGACTACCAGCCTGGAATTACATTTATTGTTGTGCAGAAAAGGCATCACACCAGGCTCTTCTGTACAGACAAAAATGAACGGGTATGTTCTAAATATTCATTCAAGTTTTGGCATATTGCCTGAATACCCCACACAACTGTATTAAAACTGCCTTCTATTTGAGTATTGGTAATTTTGAAAATATCTATGGATTAATGAGTAAATTATATTTGTGTTCGAAGAAATTTGCATTTGTCTAACAGTTGGTCTGCTTTGGGATACATATTAGGGGTGAGGAGAGCAGCAAACTCATTTTTGCCCAACGTCAATGGATATTCCCATCTCAATGTATTCCTGACACAAAAAAATTAGAATGCAAGGAGTTTTTTCTTAGATTGGAACACAGTTGAAAGGACTGTCAGATACATTTCAAAGACATTTTCTGTGGCATACTGAAAAACCATTATTCCAACTGTATATATATAAACTGTATATATAAATACATTTCAGTATTATGGAATTAGAGATGGAAGAGAGGTATGTTAACTGTCAGTTCCTTTCCCAATCAGTGCAGAATTATTCCCTTCGGTGCATTTTTTCTGGTGCTTTGTCCAGCTCAGTTTCAAATGTCCCACTCAATGTCCTTTCCTTAGGAGACTGTTCTACAGCCCAATAGATCATTGTCAAGATTCCCTAATACTCAACTCCATTTTTTTTCTTTAATTTCACTATTCCTAGTTGTGCAGCTCCTCAAAATTCCTAGATTATACATGTACCTTACCTCTTGTAAAACTTGGGATCATTGTAATGGGGGAGGTCTGCATTAAGGTCATAATCCTACCCAAGTGAGCAACCATTCACAAATAGTCCTAATTCATTTCAGTGAGATTACCAGTATTAATCAGAATTGTTCATATCAGAAAGGGTTTTCAAGATCTGGTCCTAATTTACTATTCTGGGCTCAATTCAGCACTCCTTTCTGAGGCAAAACTCCCATTTGATATTGGGGGGAATTGTTTCTGCATACGGAGCACTGAAAAGGGCTCTTAAGTACTAACAGCAGCCTTTTAAAGACAATCTGGTCTGAGCCACCAACATGGAACATAGGTTTTAAGTGTTAAAACATAGGTTTTGGTGTTTAAGAACTTCTCATTACTTATTCCATTTTCCTCCATTGAGATCTGATGGTGGTTTTATTCTTCAAACAATGAATTTTTAACAGTGAAAAGGCCAGTCCCCTTAGTAAAATTTTTCTTTTTCAACTCTTTCTTGAGGTTGTTTTACCAGCATGGAGGGAAGACGAAATAGCTACTTTGTGCTCCAAGCTGTCGTTTCTGGGCTTGGCAGTAGCACAGCACTATTGGTAATGGCCCTATGGCAGATCAGGGAATAGAACCCAGGTTTCCCACGTTCAAGTTCCGTGCCCTATCCATCACACTGCAGTTGCTGGGAACATACTGAGTTGTATATTTTGTTTCTTTGTTTGTGTTGGTCTTTTACTATCTGTTTCTAGTAGGGCTGTCAAGCAATTAATTGCATAAAAATATGTAAAGGTGGGAAAAGCTTTCTATGTCAGTCTGTAGGCTGTTGTGCTAAAGTTTTATCTGTCCCTTGAATTGGACTGAGGTCAGTGTTTCCTTTATTTGGCTTTGTCACTTAAAGAAAAACAGTTCTCATTACAGCCTTCAAATGCAACATCTGTGGTGTTGTCCTCCTGATATTTTTTTTTAATTGTTTGACTGCCCCTTGAAACTTACACTTCTGACATGCCTTTTATTCTCAATTTCTTGGGAGCCTTCATTTGCAAGGTAAAGTAATATCACTAGTATATACACCTACCTAAACTGCAATCTGAGCTTCTGCTGTCCAGTGCAGTTTCCTTAACTTCCTTCCCTGCCTCCTGGAGTGGTACTAGAGGATAAAAGAAGGTAGAAAAGTAGAAAACCATCCCAGCTAGAGCCACCTTTTGATCACAACCTCTTCTCTTGGGCTCTCAGGAAAAGGGTACAGAGACACACACCCCCCCCTTCCAATACCCTAAAGCTGGGAATCTGAGCCTCTGTTGTGCCAGAGGAAAAAACAGTGGTTTTACCCTCAGCAGCTTGCTGAGTCGTCTCATTTATTCTGTGAAGAGAGGAGATGAGAGACATGTTGAGGATGTGCTCAGGTAAACAAAATCTTAGCATGGAACTAACCCAATCACTGTCATTCCCAGCTCTTGCCTTACCACTGTCCGCTATCGACATGGCTGAGCTTCCCTCAGATTGTCAGAAGCCTGTGGGGCTCATGTAATATAACAAGTGCTGTGGAGCGCCAATATCCAGTCACCCCAGGATTGGCCCACGTAACATCTCAATAGAATATACCATTTCTCCCTAAACCAACAAATTCAGCACCAGGATAGACATGCATCCCATTGAAAATTTTATAAGTTGTTGAACCAGGCAGATTGGAAAGAAAAATGCCTATTATTATTTATATTACAGTAGTACCTAGAGGCTCTAACAAGATTGGTGCCCTGTTGTACAAGTCACTGTATAAACACGTAGAAAGAGACAGTCCCTCCCCATAAACCTTACAATCGAAATAGGGAAGACAGGCAAATGATGGGAGGAGAAACAGTTACAAGAGAAGTAAGTTGTCCACAATCTCACAGCACGTCAGTGGCAGATCAGAGAATAGAACCCAGGTTTCCCATGTTCCAATTCTGTGCCCTATCCATCACACTGCAGTTGCTGGGAACGTACTGAGTTGTATATTTTGTTTCTTTGCTTGTGTTGGTCTTTTACTATCTGTTTCTAGTAGGGCTGTCAAGCAATTAATTGCACGATTAAAAAGATTAATTGCATATTTAAAAAATAATAGAATACCATTTATTTGAATATTTTTGGGTGTTTTCTACATTTTCAAATATACTGATTTCAATTAAAATGCAGAATACAAAGAGTACAGTGCTCATTTTATATTAATTTTTTATTACAACCTAATACAAGTACTGTAATGCAGTCTCTTTATCATGAAAGTTGAACTTACAAATGTAGAATTATGTACAAAAAATAACTGCATTCAAAAATAAAACAATGTAAAACTTTAAAACCTACAAGTCCACTCAGTCCTACTTCAGCCAATCGCTCAGACAAACAAGTTTGGTTACAATTTGCAGGAGCTAATGCTGCCCACTTCTTGTTTACAGTCTCACCTGAAAGTGAGAACAGGCATTTGCATGGCACTGTTGTAGCCAGCATCGCAAGATATTTACATGCCAGATGCACATGTCAGAGTCATATGTCTCTTCATGTTTCAACCACCATTCCAGAAGATGTGTCCATGCTGCTGACGGGTTCTGCTCAATAATGATCAAAAGCAGAGCGGACCGATGCATGTTCATTTTCATCATCTGAGTCAGATCCCACCAGCAGAAGGTTGATTTTCTTTTTTGGTGGTTCAGGTTCTGTAGTTTCCGCATCGGTGTTGCTCTTTTAAGACATCTGAAAGCATTCTCCACATCTCATCCTTCTGAGATTTTGGAAGGCACTTCAGATTTTTAAATCTTGGATCGAGTGCTGTATCTATCCTTAGAAATCTCACATTGGTACCTTATTTGAGTTTTGTCAAATCTGCTGTGAAAATGTTCTTAAAATGAACATGTGCTGGGTCGTCATCCGAGATTGTTAAAACATGAAATACATGGCAGAATGTGGGTAAAACAGAACAGGAGCCATACAATTCTCCCCCAAGGAGTTCAGGCACAAATTTAATTAACACATTTTTTTTTTTAACAAGCATCATCAGCATGGAAGCATGTCCTCTGGAATGGTGGCTGAAGTATGAAGGGGCATACGAATGTTTTGCATAGCTGGCACGTAAATACCATGCAACGCCAGCTACAAAAGTGCCATACGAACACCTGTTCTCACTTTCAGGTGACATTGTAAATAAGAAGCAGTTAGCAGTATCTCCCATAAATGTAAGCAAACTTGTTTGTCTTAGCAATTGGCTGAACAAGAAGTAGGACTGAGTGGACTTTGTTTAGTTTTTGAGTGCAGTTATGTAACAAAAAAAATCTACATTTGTAAGTTACACTTTCACAATAAAAAGATTGCACCACAGTGCTTGTATGAAGTGAATTGAAAAATATTATTTTTTTTATCATTTTTACAGTGCAGATATTTGCAATCAAAAATAATATAAAGTAAGCACTGTACACTTTGTATTCTGTGTTGTAATAGAAATCAGTATATTTGAAAATGTATTCTGTATTCGCGAAAAGAAAAGGAGTACTAGTGGCACCTTAGAGACTAACCAGTTTATTTGAGCATAAGCTTTCGTGAGCTACAGCTCACTTCATCGGATGAATGCATCCGATGAAGTGAGCTGTAGCTCACGAAAGCTTATGCTCAAATAAACTGGTTAGTCTCTAAGGTGCCACTAATACTCCTTTTCTTTTCGCGAATACAGACTAACACGGCTGCTACTCTGAAACCTGTCATCCAAAAGTAGTTAATAAATTTCAATTGGTATTCCGTTGTTTAACAGTGCAATTAATCACAATTCATTTTTTTAATCACAGTTAAATTTTTGAGTTAACTGCAATTAATCGACAGCCCTAGTTTCTAGTTGTGCTGGCATTGGCTATGGTTCTTTTCCCTCTCCTGATCTCCCTGTTGTTCATGTGCATGATTTGGCACAGAGGGATGGTAGTGGCTCTCACTCAGGCTTTTTCTGCAGAAAGAAACCTTCATTTCTGTTTTTATTTAAAAAAAAAAAAAAAAGTGTGAGGTTTTTGAAAAAAGATTAAACTGCAGCGGCAAGTGTCCATTAACCATGTGTCTACACATCTTTGTAAAGGTTATGTCTGTACTGGACAGCTTATAGCAGTGCAGCTGTACCCATGCAGCTGCGCCACTGTAAAATCTCTAGTGTAGCCCCTCAATGCCAACAGGAAATACCTCTCCCATCGACATAATTAATCCACCTCCAACGAGCATCAGTAGCTACATCAACGGGAGAAGCTTTGCTGCCAAAATAGCGCTGTCGGTGTAATTTATGTAGCTCGGGGGGGGGGGGTGTTTTTTCACACCCATGAGCGACATAAGTTATACCGACATAAATGGTAGTATAGGTGTAGCCAAAGTCCCTACGCTCAAAATACCTTTGCAGCTTACCTTCAAGCTTTGTGTTAGCTTAAAACCTAAATATGGCTATTTTCATCACTTCTTACTGTTTTTCTTTAAATGGCTTGGAGGCCGAAATAGAGCTTCTAGAGCAAAGTAGTTGTCTGCATGTAATAAAGAAGCTAAATTTCCCTTCGTAGTCCATTGTCATCAGAGAAATGACACCTCTTTTAAGTCTATACATGACAGACATGGAATTTCATTTACACGTACTCAAAGCGTCACAGCGTTCATGTTAATATCTCTTATCTTCAAAATATTTTATAAATCTTAACTAACCCTGTCTACACCCCTATTAGATACGTATAGAAGTTCATTTCTGTGTAAGAACTTGTGTTGTCCTTTTTCAGAGTGAAGAAATTGGAACAAAATTTCCCCAAGGTCACAGAGGGAGTCAGTATTAGAAATTAGGACTTCCTGGCTCCTAAACCCATACTCAGGCCTCCAAATCAGTCCTCTCTATGGCTTAATATCAGTCTCTTTTTATGCATTATTGGAACTACATTGCTTTGAAGTCTGTAGTGGGTTCAGATTAATGACTCCCAGAACTAATATATATGTGTACTACTTTATAGATGACACAATCCCAGTTAGGGAATTGACAAAAAATTAAGGGTTGTTTGCATACGAATCTGAATATTACACCTTGAGTTTAGGGAAGGGGCCTGCCTCCAATCTTCCTCTCTCCTTCAAGTTTCAGAGTAGCAGCCGTGTTAGTCTGTATCTGCAAAAAGAAAAGGAGGACTTGTGGCACCTTAGAGACTAACAGATTTTTGTGAGCTACAGCTCACTTCGCTCACAAAAGCTTATGCTCAGATAAATTTGTTAGTCTCTAAGGTGCCACAAGTACTCCTTTTCTCTCTCCTTCAGGCTCCATCAAGAGAGGCAACAGTGGAATAATCCCTCTTGGAATGTTAAAATGAGAATGGGAGGTGATCAGCCAATGGCAGGAAATTTTCTGTAAATTTTACCAATTAGTATTGAAGTTTGACTGATCGAAGAAAGGAATGAGTAACTCATGTTTTTTACTGGTGTATCTGAATTGCGGCAGCCCCACTTCAGGATTCCTAGTTGAATAAATTGTCACTTTTTCTAGTCCCTAGTGTTTGGGGTTTTGGGGGTTTTTTTGTTTTTTAAAAAAAAAGAGTTATATTTTGGGATTCTTGTTTATATTATAGTTTTAGTGTTTGTTTCCTTGAATATACTTTTTATTGTCCAATGGAAGGAAAAAAATTAAGTAAACTGTCATATACCTTATGGTATTTTATGATTTATTTTGTTTACATAGGTTGGAAAAAGTGGAAACATTCCAGCAGGTACTACAGTGGACACAAAAATCACCCATCCATCAGAGTTTGACTTTTACCTTTGTAGTCATGCTGGTATTCAGGTATGCTTTTATTGTGTTAATCGTGTCCTTTCACTCTTGTCGGTGCTATCTATTATGCCTTTCCATTTCTCTGAAGAAAGTTAATAAATTAGCTCCAAAAAATAAACCACGCCCACCCCTAAATTCAATGGGGCCAATAAGGCATATATTATATTTCAAAGGTCATGCACTTATTGTGCTTCATACGTTTTGTTATCTGTTTAGATTGTTAATTTTGGGGGGCAGGTACCTTGTTCTCTTATTTGTCTGAAAAGCATCTCATTTTTATACCTGTACAAATAAACATTTTAAGGGAAAAAATTTCTCTTGCGTTGAATTCACTTGCAAGATGTAGCAGACAGAGTGATTTTTTTTTTTTATCAGAGCCACAATTTTGTAGATCCTCTTACTAACACACACGCGCACGCACACACAAACTAGGGGCATGTCTACATTACAAAATTAAGTTTACTTAAGTCGACGTCCAGCCATCACAGTAATTAAAGTGGTGTTTCATGTCCACGCTATACTCTGTCGGTAGTTCACATCCTCACCAGGAGCACTTCTACTGACTTCACTGTGTGAGGCATTGTGGGGCACTGACAGCTGGAACCCTGTTGCCCAGGTACAACAGCTCTCACAGAGGTGGAGTTAAGTCAAGGTAGTGGGTGACTGAATGAATATCTGCCGAAGAATGACTTGTATCATTAGCCTATTGCCTTTCAAGGTCTCTCCGTTGCTCCTTGCTTGAATAAATAGGCTTATCATGCAATTTATGTGGGATAAAAACAGCCTTGCTTGTCACACAAGATACTTTAAAAATCCTGGGCAATGGGAGGTAGGGGGTTGCCAGATTTGTATCTATATTATCTAGCATTCCAAATGCATCCTATTGTAAGGTGGTTCCTGTCCAGTAGTTCTGTATATACACCGGCCTGGTTTGAAATTGAAAAAAGCTTAGCTATGCCATTTGGTTCCCTCTTTCCTTTTATATACCTTAAGAGGTTACCCATGCACTTAAGAAAAATCCAGTCTTTGCATCTGCATAGGGCATCCTCCAACACGTTAAGATGATTACAGTATCCAATTTTACTAATTGTCTTCTCATGCTACAGTGAGATTGCGTTGATCCTGAGGCACAGGTTAACTCCATGCTTAAGACAATTTGCATAGAAAAAGGATTAACAAAAATTAATGATATAATACAGAATAATAGACTGGCTTCCTTTAATTACGTGTGTAACAAATATCAGCTACCACTGTCTCAGAGTTCTTTCTTTCAGCAGCTATGCTCAAGGTTTCATGCAGGATAGGCGACAATTGGTCTTTTTCAACTCTCTCACCTCTAGAACAACGTATTAAGAAATATGGAAACAAAAGTCACGTGGTAGGAATTATTTATAGGTGGCTTAATGCTTTGCATTACCCTCTCAATGTCAGTCTCAAATAAAATGGGGAAAAGAATTTAGCCTTCCTATCACAAGGGAAACCTGGAAGGATATCTGGCTTAATGTGAAAGATCCTTCAAGTTCTTTATCCTTGCGATTCTTCCAATGCAAGATATTAAATAGGTACTACTGTGCTCCAGAACCTTCGTTTAAGGGAGAGTGGCAACACACAGTGAATGTTGGAGATGCAAACAGCCACATGCCAACCTTTCACGCATTCTCTACACCTGTCAAAAAAATGCATGTGTTCAGTGTGTGACAGAACAGAGTTCGCACTTCATATTACCATTATCATTATCAGGTGGGCATGCATACGCAAATACATCAGATTTATGTTCCATTAAAGGGAATAACACCTAAATGAAACATGTCAGGAGGGATGGCTTAGTCCCCTAAGTGTCCTTAATTTATATTTTGAACCTGCCTCCCTATAACTTGGACTGTGGGGCATAGTCCTCTGTCCATCCAGCAGGAGGATGTTGGGTAAGAGAATCAAGTTTGATTGATAGCATGTGGTTTAGTAGAGGTAACATACTTAAAATATAGTGTTTTCATTTTCTTTTTCTACTAGATGTGGAAACTGAGAACTTCTGAAAAGCCTTTTTAATGACTTCTGTGATCTGCCCTTAGGGAACAAGCAGACCTTCTCATTACCATGTCCTCTGGGATGACAATCGTTTCTCGTCAGATGAACTGCAAATTCTTACCTACCAGCTGTGTCATACATATGTACGCTGTACTCGTTCCGTCTCAATCCCCGCACCAGCATACTATGCACACCTGGTTGCCTTCAGAGCCAGGTATCATCTGGTGGATAAAGAACATGATAGGTGAGTTACAGTGTTATGAGGTGCTACAAAATTTAACAGGAAGAAGGTATGCGGCTTTTTAAATCTGGGTTCTGTGGCATTCTCTCTAAGCAGTTCGTGGGTAAATTTGGTTTCTGCTGAATAACAGCATTTGAAGAAGAAGGTTTATAATAAAACTCTGTGAGATAGAAGGAAGATGCTGCTTCTTTTTTTCTTTTTCCTTTTTTATAGTGTTACCTGTATGTACTTTCAAAAATTAAAATATGTTTTAAGGGTTGTTAACTTCTGGAATGAAGGAATCTTGTACCCCTTTGGTGGTGGATTCTCTTTGACCCTAAACTCTGGAATGCTGCAAAAGTGGTCCTTACATTGGTCCTCTTATTCAGTGGCTCTGAACAGCAGCACCTTACCTCCATCAGGGAAAGCAAAACTGTATTCCCCTTTTCAAGTTCCCAGTCAGTTTTGCTCCTCAGATGATCCATTTGTGGTGCTTAGAGGACGAGGCGATGTTCAAAAGAGTTGCTTTATTTGAAAATAAAATAATGTATTTTAGGAGAGGTAGGTTAAATAGGACTTCTCTTTTCTTTTCCCTGTCTTAGTGCTGAAGGAAGCCACACTTCTGGTCAAAGTAATGGCAGAGATCATCAAGCACTTGCTAAAGCAGTTCAAGTTCATCAGGACACGTTACGTACCATGTACTTTGCTTGACATGTTTTAATGTTTAGCGATTTAGTAGAGTTGGATTCACGTGAGACCAGCTGCACTTAGACCAACAGTTGCCCACGCTACAGTGACAGCCAGCAATGAGTGATGCATCTTTATTTTATTAGTTTTTCCATTTGCAAGAAAGCCTTCCGTCCGGAATTTCAGACTTGATTATGAACTGCAGACCCGTACAAAACCCCACAGTTGTTGGAAATGTGGTTTGCCAAAATCTCTAAGCTGCTTGTCAGAAAACAAACCCATATTTTGTAGTTAAATCAAAAGCTGTGATCTCAGGGCTAAAAACAAAACAAAACTTTTTCATGTAGTTTGCTATTCAATTTATTTGTGTGTTAATAATTTGGAAATACCTTACTCACGTCAAATTTGATGGGCTCAGATGCTGTGAGCTTGCTTTTAAAACAAAGAAAGAAAAGGAAAAGCACTACTTCAGTATTTATGAAGCCTTGATCATTCTGTATGCATTTACAAAAGTTTTTTATTTTCAAAGTGCAAAAAGATAATAATTCTGGTCCTCCACTGTCTTACAGGATCATTCTGTATGTCTAAGAGCAAATGTATTTTCTGAAATTTGTTCTAGAATGTCTTTTATTGTGCTGCATTTAAAGATTTTTTCATAGACTTATGAAATAATTTCAGAAAAAAATTAACTTGTATCTGAACCTTTAATAAGTCCAGTGAGATTGGCAAAAAGAAAATGTGCCATTCAAATTTTTTTAAACTTTTTTTTAAAATCATACTGACAGCTAATCATAGAATTTGTCCTATAGGACTCTGACACTTACTTTCCAAAGTTTCTAAAAGAATACGGGTCTGTGGTGATAAATACAGTACAATCCCTCACTGTTATGTTTGAATTTTTGGAAATTTTATATGTTTCACAGTATTAATGTGATAGACTAGATGCTATTATTTATTTTATTTACTAAGGAGTGCTCATCATATTTCTGTTAACATATCAAGAAAGCTTTGGATTTTAGACATTAAAACCGTATCATGGAGACATTATTATTCAAATGCAGGAATATGCAATTGAGTTGGATATGACAGAGGTCAGAGATGTATACAGTGTGTATTGTATAGCTTGTAATTTCTGGAAAGACTTTTTCAGCATGCACACAACATGGCAGGTTTCACCTGTGCATTCAGAGAGACACACCGTGAGACCAACATTCTCCATCCATTCAAGCACAAAACAATTCTACTTTATTTATTTGTTGATTATTGGTGAAGCAGCAGTTCAAATTGAGGAGAATGGTTCACTCTTTATAGTTTAGCTAGCCAAATTTAATAGAATCTATGCAGTAAAAATAACTCTTAGGAAACTTTTGAAGTTTACTTGTGGAAGAAAGTGAAACTCTTTGTTATACATAAGGTCAATAGTATGAGTGAGATTTTTGCCATTCTCTTAGGAGAAGCATTAATTGAAACTGATAATTATTAGACATATATGCTTCTGTTAGTTTGCACACTGGGTTCATATACATCATAATACATGTATAAACCATTGCACTAATTGTGACACCATAAACAATTTTAGAAGAGGATGGGGGGGGGGGGAAGCAAAAGTTGTTTATGCTGACTTGATTTTGTTTAATGTTCTCGTATGCTAAATCAAGTACATATTAAGCATGTAGATTTTTTTTTAAAGTTGCATTCTCTTCCTTTGTTTCATTCAGCGCGCGCGCGCGCTCTCTCTCTCTCTCTCTCTCTCTCTTTCCCTTCCCCCTGACAAGCATATTTACCTCTAGCCATCAAGGTGGGCAAACAGCCTCATCCAGAATTAGTGTCAGTGCCATATTTTGTATAGACTAGAACTGTTTGCTGTTGAGTAAGCCAGAAAATGCCCATCTTTGCTGCCTAAAAGGTTTAGGTGCATAATTTTGTGTACAAGTTCAGGTCTGCACCTTGTCGCACAGCATGCTGTTGCTCGTGTTGTTTGGCTGAAGCAACAAAGTAAATTCTGTTAATGGATGAGTCAGTCATATGTACATCATGCTAGTTTATTATTCCTGTCTTGCTGTTGAAATCAGTGGGCCAGAATCTGTTGTCAGTTATAGTTGTGTAAATACAGTTACTCCTGATTACACTGGTAACTGAAAATAGAATTCAGCCCTTTGTAATTACTAAGCAGGTTATAAAAGCCACCACTAAAACAAATTTAGCTGATTTGCAGTAGCTTTTCTATGATGAGTGTGTTGCACTTTTCTCTACAGTATTTTGAGCAGTGTAGAAATTCATTGCTGGCTTTAATTTTGGCACATTATCAGACAATTGTATGAGTTATTCTTTAAGAAGTTAAAATAATTAGTCAGCCATTTTTAAAATTCCATTGGTGGTTCTTGCTATTTGTTATGGTTAGGTGCTCAGGATGATATTCATCATCTTCTCCTCTTTCTCTGCTGCACAAACCTGGAGTAAATTACTTTACTTTATATGGGGAACCAGATACAGCAAGGATCCACCTCAATCCCACATCCTGAATTCAAGGTAGATCAAAGGGCTATGGTGCCTCCTCCTGTGGCTTTTGTTCTAGTCTATGGGCTAGAATACCAGGTGCTTCTCCAATGTGGGAGTTCCAGTCTACTGGCTCTGTGCAAAGATCCAGAAGCCCCCACTCCAAAGACCCGTAACATGCAGCCAAGATATCCAAAAGGCATGGGTGCAGAGGATTGCTGTGGGGGTTCTGCAGACACTCCACCAAAGTGTCTGTTGCCCCTATGTCCTGTTAGCACGAATGGGAATTGTGTGCAGTTCCCTCAAATGTAATGAAGGATGCAA
Source organism: Natator depressus (assembly GCF_965152275.1). NCBI lineage: Eukaryota > Metazoa > Chordata > Testudines > Cheloniidae > Natator > Natator depressus. The sequence goes on from NC_134235.1 coordinate 10,124,337, forward strand.
ACCCCTGAGGAATGATTGTCAGTATGGTGGGACTGGGGAGTTTACAGTTTGTAGATATATATATTAGCTAGAGTACTCTAATTTTTAAAATGGCTTTGATTTTTTCCTAATGAAATATACAGTGAATTAGTCCATCATATAATTTAATTGATTTAAATATTTTTAGGAAAAGTTTTTTAATGGGCAATGCACTTTGAAAAGTAGGCACTCTGTGTGCATAACTGCTTTTTGTAAAGATTAATATAAACAACATGCATAGACCAAAACAGCTCCAATCAAATAAACAATACACCTTTATCCTTTTCAGTTTACTCCAGCCTGCAAGGACAGCAATATCTCGGGTAAACGTGTATAAATTTACCCACAAAATATTCTCTCTAAGAACTAAGGAAAAGTGGTTGCAAAATATTGTGTATACGAAGTTTAGGATTGTGACACATGCCCACAGATGCTATTGAATTCATACGTAAGGCTGATAGTTTTAACCATTAAGTCACTGGTTCAAATTCAACTCAGGTCAGCACTAACCAAAAGTACTTACTATCTGCAATTCGTTGGCCTGTGCAAAAAGATATCTAACTCCAGTTGCTAGAGAACCATGAAGCAGACCCTCTTCTGTTACAGTGGTTCTGCTCTGAGCTACATTTGCACCAATTGCAGCAATGGTATTTTGTATCTTGGTCTCATGATTGGTGCAAATTGGCCTTCTTGTTAGCAAAACCAGGTCAGGATTGAACAATGTGGAACAATTGTGTGTTCACAATGTACCGTTTTCTGGAAAAACGGGATCCAGGCTCTACAACTGTCAATCTCAGATCCTTTATTAGCATTATATTTATATAAAAATGATCCTTATGAAAAAGGCTGATAAGTGATGGACACGTTAGAAATAGGTATGTGAGGTTTTACATTGTGTGTGTGTGTGTGTGTGTGTGGGAAGATGAAGGGTTAAACAATTCTGAGTTAAGTGTCAGCTATAACTTTGAATTTCCTGCCTTATTTGTACTAAATATTAACACTACTGAAATATAGAGAGACTTCAGAGGCTAATAGAAATGCTGCTATTCAAAGGTGCAAAACAAAACCAGCAAAGATAAAATATTCAATGGAAGCCATTTTTTAAAAAAGCTAGATACAAAACTACTATTGGGCTCTGTTGTGCCTTTTTAGGTACTTCTGGTGTTTGGGCTGATGGAGGGTTACACTGACCCAGTGGGATTGCTCAGAGTCACAAAGCCTTTTGGAGCACCTGGGAAAACTGTTGAATCACCCTTTAAGAGGTTGTACTCTGCTAGCAGTTGCTGGTGAGGGATGGAGTTTATGCTTCTGCGTTCTCCCCTCTGCCCTCTTTGGGTTAACTGTTTGTTTGAGGTAGCCCTTGCAGTCCTTGCACCTTCCCTTCCCCGCCTGCTTTGCCCTAGCCCATGTGTAGTTGCATATTTGTCAGTTTGCATTAGTGTGCATAGTTTTGACTTGATTCAGACTAAAATACTTTCACGCCTGTAATTAAATATTTTATTGACTATTGCATAGATCATTGGAATAGTTGGTAATCTATTTTCCAAAATCTTTTCATATTGACTTGCATATTTCTAGAACTGTCATGAGAAAAACCTTCAGGTGGCTTTTGTCAATTGCCCAAGTCACAAGGAGGTGTTGTGTGATAATCTGCTAGAGTCTGCTTGCAAATTTTACAGGTAATTATGCTAAAAGAAATTTCCATTGTGTAAGTGTGGTGGGAGGTGTTCTTGACCCCATTTCCCTCTTTCTTGTACTCTCAAACATATCTTTCACAATTATTTAACCCAAAATTTGTCTAGCATATGTTTAGTTTTCACGTTTGATTAACTTATTTCAGTAAATGTTGTGGCCTTTGTGTAGATTTAAATGAGTAGTCCGATCCAAACAAGGCTTGATAAAAAATGATATATTTATTAGTAAATCACTTTTTTATTATTAAGATTAAAGGTGAAATTTTCAAAAAGGTTTAAATCACTTTTGAAAATGGCACTGAAACCCATATTTTTAAAGGTATTTAGGCATTGTGATGCTGAGCACAGCAACATCTAAATATCTTTAAACGTCAGGGCCCTAGTCAGTTAGGCTCCAAAGTGCCTACATCATTTTTGAAAATGTAACTTAAGCTCTGACCTCATTCCGGCTTTTTTGAAAATTTTATCCAAATATTGTCTGGTTTGTATGTGCACTCAGGATCAAATTGTAATCACAAGTGCATTGCACTTTGCTGGATAACTCAGATTTTCTTTTGCACTTATGGATTGCAGCAGTAAATTCCTCGAGTTAAATGTGTACCACACATTATTGGAGACCCGATTATTCTCACAGTAAGTCATTAGCAAACATCTCATTCACTGCAATGAGCATGAGAGCAGGAAAAGGCCCTTCATTAGAATCTGCCTTTTTGTCTTGAAAATTTCAGTTAGATGCTGTAGGTTACAGTGCGTGTTTAATGGATTATCTTTTCTGACTAAGAATGCTGACATTTTAAGACTAGAATAGGCCAGTCCTGCAGCTTTTACTCGTGCAAAGCTCACACTAAAGTCCATCAGTTCTGCACAAATTATAAATGCAGAATTGGGACCTTTACTGGGGGATGTAGATGGAAATGTTGGTTCATTTGATGTAATCCAGAGAACACTTCGGGTGGCATAGATAAGCCATAAGACTTTTTATAATGTAAGAGATTTCTTACACATGAGAAAAGGAATGTAAATAAGTTCTCTCTCCAGGTTTTCACACTCAATGCCAGTTGTAATCAGATTATAAATAGTCTTCTTAATTGTTTTTTCTATTTTGAAAATTTCTCCAAAAGTAACATCTCCTTTGCTTTAATCGTCACTGTGGTTGTTAGACCCAGTGTGACTTTCTCAGTTTCTAACACAGGACAGTATATTTTTTATTTTTATATTCTATTTAGTAACTTGCTTCTAAATGCATACCTACAATCTTTTCTAAGGAAAATTTCAATTTAAACAGAAAATAATTGCACTGATTTTTTGAAAACTTCCCTTTTACTGTAACAGACTTTTTTGCATCTGCTGTAGCTGGTTGAAAATACTGTAAATAGTAGCATGAATAGCAAAACATTGAAATGTTCTACATACCATTCATTGTTGTACTTGCATTTTTAGAGATACTGCCCACTTTACAGTATTAAGATATGAGCTGTATATTTTTTTTTTTAATTTTATTACACTTTCTCATTTTGCATGTGGTAGATACATCCACAAAGGGTACAGTTTCTCATTTGCTTTCTGTAATATGGAGTCAGGTTTTTTTGTCTTTATTTACATAACAATTCTTCCCTAACCGTCTCCCTTCTACCCATGTTTTCTGCACCACACTGCACAAAATGTAAAAACATTTTGAAGTTACCAAAATTCAGATTGTAAAGCATTTAAATGCCTCTCTTTAATATCACTGGTAGATAATTAATAGCGCTAATATCTGTGCTAATAACCATAGCTCTGTAATGCATTTTTTTTTTTCCCTAGCTCCTTCCAGCACTTGATTCTGGCATCAGATTCTAAAGGACTAGTCTGTGAGGCAGTGTTAATAGAATCATAGAAATTAGAGATGGAAAAGCCTAATGTAGCATCTAGGCTATTCCTCTGCTGATGCAGAATTGTTCCCTATAGTATTTTTTAGAGCTGTGACTTAGGAAACAGGGCTACCAAGTTGCCTTCTTGGTCACCCACATTAGAAAGCCACCAGTCTAATGATTTGCATTAATTGATTGTTTGCTTCTTAGAGGCTGGAGAGACCAAAACTACAGCACTCCTACTGTTTTATACACAGTACGTTGGTAAATCTCTCCTCTCAGCTCTAAGGCTTAATGGCTGTAGTGTATAGCACCTTGGAAAGTCTCAAAGTGAGTCATTTTTAATCCAAAAGTTTGTGTTTAATGGTGTAAAGTGTAATCCATGATATAACATTTAAAGTTCTTCAGCTGTTTTTCCCCCATGTTTCTTTGTCTGAAGTGTTAAAGTAAATGTAATGGCTTGGCCAAATCACTACAGAAGGTGATTTCCTATCATTCTTTAGTTCGCAGCTAGGTGCAGTTAAAAGCTACCTCCTATACTCTTCCACAGATTAATATTTGCTTTTGAAATGCAACTGTCGTTTGTTGTAAACAGCCAAAATATTCCCAAATGAGCTGAATTGTTTGCTTCTGGCTTGAGAACTTATGTGCCATACTGTGATTCTTGATATCTGCTTGCCACTTATTATTTTTATGTAGGGCAGGTTGGGATGGTGTTAATGGAATGCTGTCTGTCAAAGTTTTGGAAATAGTGAGGCAACTGATTTCACAAGTCTGGCATGTTCATTTTCATTCATGTTTACTTTTGTTAATAGGGATACCACCTTAAAATAGTCCGCTCTTGTAGTAGTTGTGTTTTCACGCTGCTGTTTCCAAGCAAAAATTGTTTTCATGTGTTAGCTCTATGATTTGCTGAAAAATATATCATGTTTTAATTGAAGGTGACATTTGAAGGTGCTTGAAACATATTTTGAAGCTGAGACAAAAATTATGTATTAGAATATTTTTTTAAAATACCTTTTAGGTAATTTTGAGATTGTAACCTTGAAGATACTATATTCCAAGTGATAAGGATATAAATTTTAAACACAGAAAATGTCTTGAATATGTTTGTATTGTGAATATGTGCTCTCAATAACGTGCAAGGCCTTGGCCACACCTCAGATCTTAAAATAAGTGCACATACACAAAAGGTGCTTTGAATGATCTAAAACTGAACTGTAGAAAACTCTGTTAATACATCATATTTTGTTTACAATGAATCCAGACAAGCTTCCTTATTTTGTATTTAACCACTTTGTTGTCAGAAATTTTATCAACTTATGCACAGTACATTAGCTCGGTATTATCGGAATTTTCTAAATTTAATGTTTAAAAATCATTTGGTTCTTTAAGCCACAGAAGTTGGCGAGTGAGAAGTAATTATTATATTTTTTTGCTGTTTCTTCTCACTGAAGTGCTTGGGCATGGCACCCATGGACACTAGTGTAAATTGTGTGTATGAATGGGAGAGCTAGACTCATTGATGTTCCTATAATTAACAAATTTGTCTACAGATTAAAAACAGTCTAGTATATTGACTGACTGCTCATAGATTCATATCCCAAAAAAGAAGGCTTACCAAGTAGCAGCTATTCAAGGGCAGAATCCTTGAGACTGCTCAGTTTTTACTCTGCCCTTACTCAGGCAAAATGCCCAGTGAGTGTGGAGCACAGGATTTGGTCCCATGTACAATAGCTGCTTTTCAGAAGACAGTCCACTACATCTGGTGTTATGGATTCCTGTGCCATCTCTATGCCATACTGGCTCTAGAAGAAGTGCCACTGAGTGTTCCACCGTGTAGATTTATTAAGCATAACACACCATGAGCCCATCTTCATAACACAACAATAGCATTATATGTTACCTTTTGGATAATTGGCTGTCGTTCCCAAACCCAGGCCCAGATCCTCCTGGGAATCTGTGGAAAGAGGGAGCCTTTTACAGACGGATCTGTAGGAGAGAGCGTATGCAACCTCTATTGCATTATCTGCCCCATTCGCCAAGGACAATAGGTGCGGAGACTGGCTGTGGAGACTGTTCTCCAGAGCACTGCTTATCCTGCCTTTATTCAAATGAGAATTAACGTTGCTCCCTTTAGGTTCTCTTTGTGGCTTCTATTGACCAGCTACAAGGTGCCAACCCAAAAGCAGCACAGCTCTTGGGGTAGGTGGGCAATAAATCAGTCTGGAAGCAAAAATCAACATTCAAACTGCTTCTGCTGGCACAGATTGCTGAGTTATGGACCCTATGAATTTCGCAAGAAGGGGAGGCTTGGCAGGCAACTCCACAAGAATGTCAGAATTTTATCCATCTGGCTTCCTCCCAGACTGCCAAAGACTATTCTGATTGGCTTGGGATGGCTGCTATTGCAAGGTCATTGGCATGGGCACTGGCTTAAGTATAGGGATTTGGGGAGAACTGGACTTGAAGATTTGTAAGGATACAAGAATCCTACCACCCCCCTCCCCCAAAAAATGGATCCATGACACAAAATGCAGACTTTTGTTAATATCTGTTCCCAGGATACATCTTAATATCTTCAAAGGAGGGATTACTCTTTAATTGGACCGCTTATTGTATTTATAGATGGACCTTAAATTGAATGGCTATATTTAATTTTTTTTTAAAAAAGGTATTTTAAATTTTTGTTTTGCCTAATTAAATTAGACATATTAAAACAAAGTGGCATTCTTTGTACGCTTACGTTTTAAAAGAAAGTCTGTTTGTTTAAAAACATTTGATTTTCCTTACCACAGTTTTCCCCATTCCTTGCATGCACTCTGTTGTACTAGGCTCCAACTTGTTTCTTTTCCTTAAACCCTGCTGAAACACTTGGGGCCAAGTCATCAGTGTAAGTTGCACACTTGATCAACATGACGATCAGGACATTATGTTTGTTTGTTTTTTAAATATATACTTACCTCACACTTTATTTTTTCTGAGAGCTTTGAAGCTTTAACTACTTAAACATCCCAAAAGCCCAGCTCGGTACACAGAGGAAGGATTTGAGGCACAGAGTAAGATTAGGAACTTAGGAGATCCTGGTTCCCAGGTCCATATCTGTTCCATTAGGCTATGCTGCCACTCAAAAAGTGTATGTAATGTTTACTTGGACTTGGTTCATTCTGTGCCTACCAACTTTTCCTCTCCCAAAGTTAAAAGTTGAAATATTATACAGTACTTTGGCCTGGCACCCACACTGTCCCTAAATCTTGCAGCTGTGTGTAAAATTGCACATTAATGCTGGTCATGTCTGAATATCATTGGTTTGGGACTTTTTTTATTTATTTTATTTTATTATTCTTTTAAGGCTGCCATGTCTTCTCCTCCATTCATTCTGGCTTATAGTGGCTTAATAACTTGTGAGTAGGTCTAACTACAGAGGGCCTGTTCCTACACTTCTTGTGCACCCAAAATTCCCATTTACTTAGTGGGAGTTTTGGGGTGTGCAAAAATGGCAGGATGAAGCCCCTAGTGTGAGAACATACCACGCAATAAAGATATTTTTAAAAATTGTGTCCAGCTCCCATTGAAGTTGATGACAATATTCACATTTACTTCAGTTGTCACAGGGTCAAGCCCTTAATACTTTGTTGTTGTTTTTTTAAGCAAACATTGGCCCTATTTTTGAGACCCCATATTTACATTCAAACAATCATTAAACTATTTAGGACTACTCATGTACATTGAAAGATTGGGCTTTTTTTTTTTTTTTTTGCCCTTTTGGTATATTTTATTATTTTGTTTTTATTTGCAATAAAGTAAAATAACATGTCACTAACCACTTGACGAACTTAAGTCTTTTGATAGATCCAACTAACATACATTGTCTTGGCAGGAATGTTTAACCCCAGGAATGCCTCTATTAAAATCAGGTTCAGTTAAATTAGCCCAACTTCTGCATTTCTTTTTGTGTGATAGAACTTGGGCAACTTCAAATAGTTTATGTATGTTTGTTTTTTGCTTTTTTAGATACTGATTCCATGTTTTAAACTAGTTGTTGTAGGGAAGATAGTGTACACTTATACAGGCAAGAAGATATTTAACTCATTTTAAAAAGGATCTGTAATAAATATTTTTCCTTTACTAAATCAGGGCCTTTATTGTTAAAATGTAAACTAGTTATAATGAAGCACTATACCTGGAAACTTTCTCCTGTGTTCTGTTCTGAAAAATGTTACCATTCATATTGGACAAATTGCTATCTTATTCTGATCCAAATATACTTTATTTTGTTTGGGGTTTTTGTTTTTGGTTAAAAGAAGGGGCTGCCTCCATATAAGAGATTTAGGGACAAATTTTCTGCTGGGGCAAATAGACACAGCTCTATTGACTTCAGTGGAGTTTCATCAGTTGACACAAGCAGAATATTTGGCCTTTAGAATTTACAGTAAGTCAAGTTCACAAACTGAGACCAGTTGCAAATTTCTGTGCAACAAAGTGGTTAACTGATCATGAGGGAGGTGGGATGGAAAAGAGAATGTATTGTTTAAATCCAGATATTTCCTACCTTTGGTACACTTCAGATTTAACTGACACCTACTGAGGGTTTTAACCCTTAATTTTAAACCGTTTTTTTCTTATTTTTGTAAAATAACTGAAAAAGAACCAAAAAAGAACTCAAAAGTTTGATTGTACATGCTCCCTTTTTATTTCTTGATTATAAAAAAAAATGACATTTTGAATCAAAATGTTTTTATGACCATTTAAAGTTTACTATTTTTTTAAGAAGTTGAGCAGTTAAGGGCCTCGTTTCAAGCGGTACTAAATGTTTATTAACCAGTTTATACCTGTGTATTGCATCTGTGTGAAGAAGTCTTGTGCTTGCAATATATATCAACCATCTGGTGCTGTTTTGTTAAAATTGGCACTTCTTGTAAAAACGTATTTATACACATTAGATGCATTGTATAATTTCCATTTACTACACTGATGTAAACTTCATTCTACACATTCATATATAAATTGAGGCTTCATGTAGATATTGTTTAGTTTAAATACACTGTATGTATCTTGAATACTTAATTAAATGCTTGCATGATGCTATGTGGTGATGCCACTTTAAGCCTTAACAAGTTGTTAAATTTGTTGATTGTCCGAGTATGCAAAAACATTAATTTAACAGGATAGGTTGTTCTGTAAAGGAGATGGTAAAGAAGAAAAAAGGTTTCTCACCTAAGAAATAAAGGGAATCTTATAGTGAGTGATATATACCATGACTGACCTTTCAAGGCACTAGCTGTCACTGTTGCGCTACAGAAACTGGGTTATTGTGCATTTCTATGGCAGTATACAGAAAGCAAGTATCCTAAAATCTTGGCTTTTTTGTTTCTAAGATTTATATGACCATAATCTTTTTTCCCAATTGAAATTTATTTATGTCGGAAAGAGGATTATTATTCAATATTTAAATTTATGTTTATAAACCTGCTCTCAAGTTCTGTGGTTTCTTCAGAGCATGCCATCATTTTTCACTTCTTATGACTGACATTTAATCCTTACAACATTTTTAATTAGAGGCAAAAAAAAGTGTTGGGGACCCAGCTTTCTTTACAATTTGGATCTACCTCATTTAAACAGTTGGGTGCTATTTACTCAAATTGTCGATGAGATTGGGTAAAAAGTGACCAAACATTAAGTGATGACAAACCTCTTAAGAGGCAATACTCTGCAAACCAAATCTTTGTGGTTTATTGTTTAGAAACAACAAATATTTGGATTTTATTCTTTGTGCCTTTTTGTGTTGAGTCCCAATGCATAACAATCAAACATCAACTCCTAACTAAAAACAGCAAATTAAATAATTTTAACAGCAAATTTAAAAAAAAAAAACATGGAAAAGAGTTTTTAAAAAGTGAAAATATATTTTTCAGTGTATCAAATCATAAAATGTACAGTGTCACAGCAGAATTCTTGTAATGTGAACAAAATAAAAATCCAATAACTTGATGTTTTTCAAAATATATACATCCCAAACTCTTCTATGCATCCACCTCCATCTATATATGTATGTACATACTGTGCACAAGATTCTGTGTGTGAATATATATATATATATAGAAAATGAAAGGGGATGTGTGTGTGTGTGTGTGTGTGTGTGTGTGTGATAGGTAAGGGACTAAAATGTCAAAGTGAGTTTTCCGTGCAGTTTTGTATCTTAACAGTTTACAATTATGTACACATTTTTTTCTATTATGTAAACCTTTTTTACTTAAGAAAAATCCTTTTTGGAGAAATTTTAAGTTGTGATACTATCATTTTTGAAGTTTGAAGAATTAAACTTTAATACCAGTAACCAATACAGAGTGGGAATCTTTACTGTAAATTGTATTTAGTTTTAATATTGGGGGGAAAAAAAAAAGTTCTATGTGGAAGTTGTAAAAGTACCAACATTCCTTAGTGGCAGGACTTCATAACTGTTTCCTAAGGCTTTTTGCTGCAGAGAGACTCAAACAATGGGAAAATGCCTCTGTTCAATGTTTTTTATAAAATTGCTCCGTCAGGTCTACACTTAAGCTATATTTTATAAAGCGTAATCATCCTTTAATATGCTGCATATAAATTATCAGCATTGTTGCACTTTCTCAGTAATGTATGCCCTGCAATTGGCTCATGATAAAGACTTCAGTTTTTTAACAAAACAGTAGTACTTTGGGCAGAAGGTAAGATTTATATAGGTACCTCAAGGAAAAAAAAAAGCCTGAATATGCTGCATTTTGTTCCTTTAACTTTTTTCATGTAGTATTTTGTTTGCTTTTTATTATTTGTTTTGTGTATTATTACTAGCTTCCTGTTTTGCTTTTTGGGACCCCAATAGAGTTTAGAAAGTTGGTCTGTATTCATTTTGTAGGATGTAGTATCCTTTCTTGTTTCTAATGCAGTAGTTGATGTAAGGTTTTCCCTGCATTCAACAACAGAGGGTGTGGGGAGGTAGGCTTTACATAGTAGATTTCGGGGGAAAGATACTACATTTCTAAAACAGACAATATATGTTCTTAATCCTTTTTTTTAATATTTTAATTTTTTGGTTTTTTTTTTTTTTTTTGCTCGTGCTGCTTTCTTGACTCTTTTCTCAAACATGAATGAGAAGATGGGCATCTTGTTAAGTGGGGAAAAAATCCCTGCCCTTTTGATCTTTAAATACAGGCCAATGAATAAACAGTATTACCTAATTAATAAGGCTGGGCCAAATTGTACTCTGTCACACAAATGCAAATCTCAGAGGGAATTGCACCCATGTGACTCAAAGCAAAATGTATCCTGACTTGAAATTGTAGGCTGTCTGATTATTCAGATTAATGAGTTTTCTAGTTCTTTTTCCAAGTAAATTAAAATATAAAATGTGCACAGATGGGAATTATCTTTGTTGAGAAAAGAAACTGTTGAAGGAAGCTTCTAACGCTGTGAAATTGAGCATTTATTGTCATGTTTTAAGCTTAGGTGGGTCCTTTCTCAAGTTTGTTTTGTAGCTTGCTAGGTAAAATAGTTTGCACTACTTTTGCAATAAACTCATGAAAAACTAACCGTTATTTTCTGTTTTGGTTTCTTACTGTGTATATATAAACTAATACTAAAGACTTAGCATAGTGTTTTTCACCTCCATAAGACTTGTAACAAGCGCAAAATGCTGTAAATCTTGACAAAATATGATGTGAATGATATTTTATAAAGTTATTTTGTATGGTGTCAATTTTGTTTTGCCTCATAGTATGTCAGCAAAAAAAAAAAAAAAACCATAAAATTCCTCATCTTTACAATTGTCTGTTCAGAGTCTTATTTAATACAAACACATTTGTTGCACTTTATTAGCATAATAGGAGGTTTGGGTTTTGAGTTTCAGGTTATGAGAGATGAATAACAGTGGGACTTTTCAGCTTGGAAAAGAGACGAGTAAGGAGGGATATGATTGAGGTCTATAAAATCATGACTGGTGTGGAGAAAGTAAATATGGAAGTGTTATTTACGCCTCATAACACAAGAAGTGGGGGGTTCACCCAATAAAATTAATAGGCAGCAGGTTTAAAACAAACAAAAGGAAGTATTTCTTCACACAATGCAGTGTCAATCTGTGGAAGTCTTTGCCAGATGGTGTTATGAAGGCCAAGACTATAACAAGTTTCAAAAAAACTAGATAAATTCATGGAGGATAGGTCCATCAAAGACTATTAGCCAGGACGGGTAAGGATGGTGTCCCTAGCCTCTGTTTGCCAGAAGCTGGGAATGGGCGACGGGATGGATCACTTGATGATTACCTGTTTGGTTCATTCCCCCTGAAGCACCTGGCATTAGCCACTGTCAGAGGACAGGATATTGGGCTAGCCGAACCTTTGGTCTGACCCAGTATGGCTGTTCTTATGATTGCCTTCTTACAAAAATATACTTTGTCATTAAATCCAATCAAGGAATCAAAGTGCTTTACAAATACCAATTAATTAAACCTTAAACCATGTTATCTTGTGGGACAGGTACTGTATTATTCTCATTGTCAGCGTTCAGAATAGAACCCAGAATAATTGACAGCCCAGTCCTGTGCTTTACCATTAGGCCACCTTCTCTCTCTGAGATGTCAGCTTTAGTGCATTATAGACTTGTCTTCACGTACAGCATCATAGAAAAGAAGCTGGGGAGGGGAACCAATCACTAACAAAACTATGCTGGCTTCTGTCATGGACCCTGTACCCATAATCACCAGGTGCCCTCTCCAGGCAACTTCTGGCAGATGCAGGCGCAGATCTGAGCTGTAGGCTATTTCTGAACAGCACAGGCTATGGCTACACTACAGAGCTCACAGCAGCTCAGCTGCACCACTGCTAGTGCAAACGCTCTAGGCTGACAGGAGAGCGCTCTCCTCTTGACTTCGTTATACCAGCTCCCGTGAGCAGCAGTAGCTGTGTTGGTAGGAGAAGCTCCCCCGCCGCCATCGCGCTGTGCGCACCGGCGCTTAGGTCGGGGTAATTTACGTTCCCTGGGGGGGCTTATTCACACCCCTGAGCAACATAACTTATACCGACAGTGTGTACATAGCCCTAATCTCTCCATATCTCCTCCTAGTGGGAGGAAGAAAAAGCAGTTTTGAGGACTATGTCCAGATGGAGGTAATCACCTTAAACTGCTACTCTCAGGGGCAGGAGCCTAGTGCTGATTTGCTAGGTTTTCCTTTTCTCCTCCTGGCTCCTGTTCCCACCACAGTCAGGCCTTTAGCTCTTTTTCCCTGGCTTTGGGTACTTCTAGTTAGACACATTCCATGGGAGCTGTGCTTTGACATGTAAAGCACTATATATTGCTAAGTACTCTGAAAAATCAAGTCCTAGACATCTAAAATTGGTCACTCAAAATTACTGTATGCTTTTTACTTTCATCGCTCTGTGCCTCAGTTCCCATCTGTAAAATGAGGATAATAAGCCCGCATCTCATAGGGGTATATTATAGTGATATGCCATAGAAAAGCCCATCAGATTAATAATGGTCAGAGTCTGAATAGTGTGCAGTAAATAAAGCATAATAAAAATATAAAATCAAATACTGACTAGCTGCTTATTAAATTAGCACTGACCATCTTATGCACTGAATGAGGCAGTGGTCCTGTTGGAAAAAAGAACTTAAAAGCCAGTGTCAGCTCTAGGTACGGTATGAGAAGTCAGCTGTTCAGGGTAACACACTCCAAAAGAATACCAAAATCGCATGCCTGTGCTACAATATTGTGCCATCGTTAACTGTTTGTTCCCTCCTCAACACTCTTAACTGTTGGCTTGCCTCCTATCCCTCTTGAGCCGACTGAGCATGATCTCTTCTCCACCTGCTTCTCCTTCCGCATGACATTTTTTCTTTAACCGGGCAGATGGGGACCCTGTCTGAACTTTAGTAAAACCTCAGGACTGGGATTTAATTCACAATTAATGGACACCTAGTTACTTGATTCTAATGACAGAGAATCAGGCCCCAAGTACCCAGCTCTGGGCATGTACGGTCACAACAGGAAAGAGGCATAGAAAGGAAACTTGGGAAAGTGGGTAGGAGGGTAATCCAGGGAAGGGAGGGAGCAAAACAGAGCAAGGAGAAAAGAAAGGAAAGGAGAGAGAGTTTTTTTTAAAGTGAAGAAAAAGGAGGGTGAAGTGGCTAGAGACCTCCTTTGAAGGATGAAGGAAAGTGAAGTGCAGGCCACGGTGACATTCTGTGAAGAAGGGAAAGAAATGGGGGGGAACAGCTGGATGAGAAAACTAGAAATAGATAGGCAAAGGAAAAGAAAACTAGAAGGAAATATTTGCAAGGTTAGCTTAGTAGGGTGGACAGAGAGGCCTGAAAGGAGAGTGTACTTTAAGCTTAAGAGCCCATGGATTCAGTGGAACACACTATGCCAATCCTGTTGAGTCTAAGACTATGTAGCATGTCTGTCTCTCCTCTCTTTCTTCCCGCCTACAGATAGTTCACTCAGGAGCCAAGCTGCCGCTGTGTCACCCTCTATAACTGGGTGCTTGTTGCCTCTTGGAGGCAGTCAGAAGTCTCTGAAAGGGAGCTAGTGCTGCAAAGAGCACCATTAGCTTTGGCAGGGATATCCACCTGAAAAGCCACTCTATTTTTATTGTTTAACACTGGCTGCTTCCTGGCTTTATCACACCTGAGGCACATTTTGCTCACAGAGCAAAATCTGTGGCACGTAGTCATATTCTCAAGTCCAATGTGTCAGAGGCAAGCAGGTTGTAGATATTCATGCAGATGTTTGTGGGGGGGCAGAGGGCAGAAAAAATAGACTCTCTCTCTTTTGTTGTTTTAGTCCTAGGGTGTATTGGCTACTATTCATTATCAGGGTTAGAGAATGAAACTAACATTAGTCCTATAAGAAATAGTCTGCCTGTGTGGTTCATTTAATGGTTGAAAGTTCCTAAATCATGCTGGGCTCAGATTAAGAAAATTCATTGTAACTGTCATGTTTTATTGTTTGAGCACTATAATAGACCCTGAATCTGAAGCGTGATTTAATTCAAAGAGTAAAGCTGACCTGGTCATGCACTGAGTGCTGGTGCTGTAAATCTTTTCATAAGAATGAAAATGAAGGTTACTTATTTTTAACTGAGGTTCTTCAGGATGGAGTCTACATATTCACACTCTGGGGATATGCACTGACTTGTGCTGCTGAACGGTGCAGTCTTCTGCTAGTAGCGCCTATTAAAGCATTCACATGCCCTTTCCCACCCCTCTTCTCAACATTGGAGTATGAGGATGGGTCTATAAATGGGAGTATCGCAACATTTGCTGCTCCGGTTTCTTCTGCACTAATGCAGAGCCATGAGTAGTTAGGTTTCAGAGTAGCAGCTGTGTTAGTCTGTATCTGCAAAAAGAAAAGGAGTACTTGTGGCACCTTAGAGACTAACAAATTTATTTGAGCATAAGCTTTCGTGAGCTACAGTTCACTTCATTGGGTGCATACAGAGTAGTTAGGGCTCTGCAGAAAAGGGGAAGGAAAGCAGGGAGTGTGAATATACAGAGTCCATCTCAAATTACTTTGACTACAAGCAGATAACCTTTGTTTCTTCTTCGAGCGTCATCTGCATATGTCCACTCTTTGGACAGTTTAGTCATCCACATGAAATGAAAAAAATAGAGGGCAGGTAATGAGTCCTAATTAAACAAGGACTGCAGAACCCATCTACCAAACTGGGCATCCAATTTAGCTGTGATAGCTAATGCATAGTGCTTAGTAAACATATATATTGAGCTCCATGTGGCTGTGTTACACATTTCAATTAGGGGAACATGCTTTAAACATGCTGTAGAAGCAGCCATCACGCTAGTGAGTGTAAGGTATTTTTATAACTTTCTACTTTATATAGTATGAGCCATCAAGATAACATTTGTGTAGTTCTATTTAAATAGAAAGATATAGTCTGTATGCTAAAAGAATATTGTAATTTTGACTCTGCCTTATTTGAATGTGGTCTGAGAAAAAACACTGGTTGCATAATGGATTGAGTGACAAGGAAATCATATATTACTTTTGGTATAAATTTTGAGAGGACAAAGAACTCCTTTATCTTAATTAAAAATTGTAATGGCTAGGCAGCCATTAAGCCATGAAGTTCACTAATCCTCCTGGCTGACATGGCTATAATAAACACAGTTTTAATTAACAGATGGAATAAGGAACAACATGATAAAGGGTTGAAGAATGGAGACCTAAGCTGTGATAATACAAAGTTTGAATTCTATGAGGGAAGAGGCTGTCTCACAGGGGGATAACGATTTAGTAAATCTTTCAGAAATCGCTTAACAATATCATGTAAGACTATAGATTTACCATCTATCGGTATTGTGAAAAGTCACAATTGCAGCTAAATGTATCTTGAGTGAGTGTGACATACCGAGGCACAATCCAGACTAGTGGGGGTGGGGCTGTCACCCCTGCCCTGTAACCCAGGGTGCCTTACAATGCCTTGTTGTAGTAGCTCCCTGCTAGGAAAATCACAAACAGCCTTCCACTATGCAAGCCACACCCTGAGTGTCTGTGTGTAATTGTAACCTGCCAGCTACACCCTGGCTCTCACCAACCTTGGTTATTCTACAGGGTGACCCCTATGTAGTGAGGGATTTTTTGCCTTGAATGTTCTGAATAGAGGTTTGCAGAAAAACCTCAGAAGGGGTTTCAAATTTGTAAAATTATATTTTTTAATTATGCATAAAAAGTGGTGATAGTATCAGGACACTTTAGTGTGCATAAAACAGTAATTAGTTTTAAAACTAAGACTTAAATAAGTAAAAATTAATAATAGTTTAAATTTTAAAAATCCAATATGGTGGACCAAAATGGTGGCTATAGGGGAGGATCACCTAGACCTTTCTGGGAACTCGTAGAACCCAAGATTGGGGGGGGGGGGGAGGAGAGGGAGAGGCAGTCACAGGTAGGTGCACAAGAGTTAGCCAATCAGCTGCCAGCTGATTGGCTGAGAGAATGTCACCCCCATTGAAAGAGAAACCACTCAGAGACTGAGAACATGACACAACCCCCCCCCCCCCCCACTGAAAGGCGACCAATCAGAGATGAGTCGGGTAGGCTGAAAAGTGCATAGAAAGGTGACAGCCAGCAGGTTGAACTCCTAGTGGTTCAAGACCTTCAAGAAGAACAGAAGCTGTAAGACTCCCACCTGGAAAGAAGAGGGTTCCTAGGCAGCTTTGGGTGGAGTCTTGTGAGGCTTTGGGTGGGGGTTGCTTTGGGGGTTCTGAAGAGCCACTGCCTACAAGAGGCAACAAGACTCAGCAAGCAAGACTAGCTGTATTTGGGGTGAAGGCTTGTGAGGCTTTGGCAGGGGGTTGCTTCGGGGTTCCAGAAAGACACTGCCTGCAAGAAGCCTCAAGGAGCATCAGCAAGAGAACCCTGAGGTTGCCCTGGAGGCGGTTGCTGTAGCAACCAAGCCAAGGACCTCAGCTGCCCGCCAGAACCAGCTCTGGCGTTGTGTACCAGCTGAGAGGGACAGCAGTGAGACCGAGCAGAAGGACCTTGAGGGTTCAAGAAATACTGAAGAAAAATCGTGTGGAAATCTCCACCTATTGTTAAGGAATGTATGGGTGTGTCTGTCAAGAAAGCCAGCTGCAAATATTAATGTAAACAGTTAATGTTAGGTATTAAATGATTAATTAGTGTTAGTGTTACATGTTAAATGTTACTGTTAGTATTCTGTGAATGATTACATTGTTGTACATTATAAAGTCTGTGTCTTTTTTTGATGTGCTGTTTTATTTTAAACTGTAACTCCATTATATCTTATCATACTTGACTTCTTTTCTTCTTGCGTTTCTGTAACTACTTAACTCCTTTAATAAATGATTATTTCTGTTTTCGAAGAAATGCTGCTTGTGTGTGTCAATGTTATACCAATAAAAACAAAAACCAGCAGGATCTTATTAAAGGGAAAAAGGCAAAATACCACATTTATTGTGAATACAGAAAGAATCATAGTAAGCAGTTAGTTATAGCTATACCATTCCATTCAATCTCATATTTATTCACACATTCATTCATACACACACACACACACAGGTTCTGCAAGGTTGTTATCATAGTTACCAGCCTTAGGGTTGCTCATGCCAAGCCACTGGCCAGGTGGCCTGGACATGAGGAGGGAGCAGGGCCTTGTCAGATGCTCATCTGATGCTCCTGGAAGTTGGTTTGCAGCATCAGACCCCAAAGTTCTCACTTTCTAGAGTCCATTTTTATAGGAATTTCTTCCTATGCCAGTCTATGGGAATTGCTTCATCATGCTGTTGCTGAATCAATCAGCAGATGGCACATTCCTGACAGCTCCGTGCTGCTAGATGTTATCTTGTTCTTTGGTTCCATCCTTGAGGCTGTTGGGTGGATTCCAGTCTGCCCGCTGGGGGTCCTCGGGTTATTTCCACTTGATGCCTTCTTCAGCCGATGGACACTGGATTCTTAGGCTGGCACCTCCCTGATCATTCAGTTATTATCCACACCAAGCATCCATGCACATACATCCTCTATCTCTATTTTAATCACAATTGTTAACAAAGCAAGATGAATACAACAAAAGGGCGGGGAGTCTCTGGGTGCTGTTTCTGTTGTTACAGAGTATTGTTTTGAGTCTCTCTCTCTGTGAGTAGTTGTTATTACAAAGAATTGCTTTGAGAACATACTCTGTCTTAGAATGTACTAACGCAATTAGCAGCTTGCAAGTTTAACACATAGAGGAAGAGAAACAGTACCAAAAACCAAGAGACCTCTTAATTAGTAATACCCTGGAATTTAAACTATGGGGAATCAAACTCATTTGTGATTTTAATACAGAACTTCTTTAATATGATCCCACATCAGTCCTTGAGCGTAGGATGGTATCTGTGTCCTTTCAGGGGTCAGCAAGACTAGCTTGCTCTAGGGAGCTCTCTGCAGCTCAGAGACAAGAACCCTGGGAAAACCCTTCAGGGTCGACTACAGCCTTGTTTACCCTTTGTCAGACAAATATGTAGGTAATGTAAATGGCATCTAAAAATCTTAGGGTAACACCAACACATCCCTAGTTCTGGAACTTCCCCCAGAAATGTATGTCCGGTACTGCCTAGCCCTCTCCTGCACATTACAAGTATATTAAAGGAATAATATGACAGCTTATTCTCAAGACGCTTCAATTTAAACATATTGGATTAGATAAAACAGTAAATCAAGTTTATTAACTGCAAAGAGAGAGATTTTCAGAGACTATAAGTAATGAGTCATAAAAGTCAGAAATAGTTACCAGAAAAATAAAGATAAAACATGCCATTGTATTATTTAGGGTGGTCTACAATATAAACTTAGTTTGATGGAAGCCGCCTTATGACTACACTACTGGGTCCCTTCCAAACTTGCCTGTAACATCGACTTAATTACTCCACCTCTGTGAGAGGCGTCGCTCTTAATTTGAAGGTGGTGGGTGGACAGAGAGGCAGTGTAGACGCAGCATTGTGTAAGTTGACTGAATTGGCCTCCAGGAGGTGTCCCACAATGCTCCGCTGCGACTGCTCTGGAGATGGTTTTCAACTCTGCCACACAGCAGCGAGATATACAGGAAACAGCCCCTTCCCTCTTAAAGTCCTGGGAACTTTTGACTTCTCATTTCCTGTTTGAGCAGCATAGAAAGTTTGCCAGACCAGCTGATCACGGCGCCTCAATGCCCCAAACGGGCTCCAGTCTGGAATACACAGGAAGTGGTGGATCTTCTTGGTCTGTGGGGAGAAGAGTCTGCACTGGCACAGCTCTCATCCAGCCAAAGAAACGTAGACATCTAAGAAAAGATCATTAGGGCATGGGGGACAAGGGCTACCCCAGGGACACACAGCAGTGCCACATGAAACTTCGGCAAGCATACCAGAAGACAAGGGAGGCGAACACTTGCTCTGGTTCTGCAGCACAGATATGCTGCTTCTACAATCCAACTGCATGCGATTCTAATTGGTAACCCAACCACGACCACTAAACACAGCAGGGATACCTCACAGGAGTCTGAGTGCCGGGCCACCTCAGGCAACAGTGAGGAGGACATTGACCTCAGCATCTGCAAGCCCAAGATGACTGCTACCAGCAGCGTTATGAGAAGGGGGTAGTGGGTTTCCTGTGTTCTCTCATGGTTGCCGCCCCCGCCCCCGTGAGCCACTTCAGACTAGAAAGCCACTTGCAGATTAGAAAGCAGAAAATGAGAACATGCGATGACATGTTCAGTGAGATAATGAATGCCTCTGTGACAGCAGATACAGAGCTCAGAGCCTGGAGTTCATAAGTTGAAAAATTGGACATGGAGAGCATCTGAGGAGCATGAATGTGCCATGCAGGATGAGATGCTGCAGATTATGAAGGACCTGAGGTGTCTGGTTGAGCTTCAAGAAAAACAGCTTGATCTTAGACTCCCTCTGCTGCCCCTACACAATGGCCTGCAAACTGTTCCCAAGCCCCCTACCCCAAAGGCTCCAGGAGGCAGGGGGTGGGGGTGCATTATCCCATTCACTCAACACCCAGGGAGGGTAGTAAAACAAAAGGCAGCCATTCAAAAAATTTTTGATGGACAATCTTTCCATGCTTTCACAAACAGCCTGACCTGGTTTCTCCCCCTCCCAATTTTATCACACCATTTGCCCAAAGTTAAATTATTTCCTATTCTTTCAGTTTCTTTATGTTTGGGCAATAAAAGTCAATGTTTCAAGAATGACATACTCTTTATTTATTCCAAGCATGGACATTTGGTGAGGGGGGGGAGCGCAGCAGCACAGGGAAACTGATGCAACGGCAGGGATGGTATCTGAGGCACAACGCAGATAAGCAGTTGTCATAAATATAAAGGGAAGGGTAACCACCTTTAAAATCCCTCCTGGCCAGAGGAAAAATTCTCTCACCTGTAAAGGGTTAAGAAGCTAAAGGTAACCTCGCTGGCACCTGACCAAAATGACCAATGAGGCGACAAGCTATTTTCAAAAGCTGGGAGGAGGAGGGAGAAAAACAAAGGGTCTGGGTCTGGGTCTGTCTGTGTGATGCTTTTGCCGGGGACAGAACAGGAATGGCGTCTTAGAACTTAGTAAGTAATCTAGCTAGGTATGTGTTAGATTATGATTTCTTTAAATGGCTGAGAAAATAGCTGTGCTGAATAGAATGAATATTCCTGTGTGTCTTTTTGTAACTTAAGGTTTTGCCTAGAGGGATTCTCTATGTTTTGAATCTAATTACCCTGTAAGGTATTCACCATCCTGATTTTACAGAGGTGATTCTTTTTTTTTTAACTTCTATTAAAAGTCTTCTTGTAAGGAAACTGAATGCTTTTTCATTGTTCTTAAGATCCAAGGGTTTGGGTCTGTGGTCACCTATGCAAATTGGTGAGGATTTTTACCAAACCTTCCCCAGGAAGTGGGGTGCAAGGGTTGGGAGGATTTTGGGGGGAAAGACATTTCCAAACGACGCTTTCCTAATAAAAATAAACCCAGATAAATGTTTGGTGGTGGCAGTGGAAGTCCAAGGCCAAAGGGTAAAATAGTTTGTACCTTGGGGAAGTTTTAATCTAAGCTGGTAAAAGTAAGCTTAGGAGGTTTTCATGCAGGTCCCCACATCTGTACCCTAGAGTTCAGAGTGGGGAAGGAACCTTGACAGCAGTGCATATTAGTGTGGCTCATTACTGAAATGGGTTTTCAAAGACTCCCAGAGATGCAGAGCTCCTCACTGGGTTCTTCTTATTGCCCTGGTGTCTGGCTGCGCAAAACTAACTGCCAACCTATTCACCTCTGCAACTCAACCCTGCAGAAACTTCTTTCCCTGTGCCTCACAGATATTATGGAGCACACAGCGATAAAAGTGGGGATGTTGCTTTCACTGAGGTCTAACCAAATAAGCAAACTGCACCAGCAACCATCCTAAGGCACATTCCACCACCATGTTGCACTTGCTCAGCCTATTGTTGAACCGAGCCTTACTGCTGTCCAGGTGGCTGGTGTATGGATTCATGAGCCATTGGAGCAAGGGGTAGGCTGGGTCTCACAGAATCACTACTGGCATTTCAACATCATCAATGGTTATTTTGCGACCTGGAAAGAAAGTCCCTGCTTGCAGCTTTCTGAACAGACCTGTGTTCCTAAAGATGCGTGTGTCATGCACCTTTCCTGACTGTCTCACGTTGATGTCAGTGAAACACCCCAGGTGATCCACCAGCGCTTGCAACATCATTGAAAAGTATCCCTCAACATTTATGTATTCTTTGGCAAGGTGGTCTGGTGCCAAGATAGGATTATGCATGCCATCTATCGTCCCACTGCAGTTAGGGAACCCCATTGTGGCAAAACCATCTACTATGTCTGCACATTGCCCAGAGTCACTACCCTTCTAAGCAGGAATTGATTAATGGCGCTGCACACTTGGCTCACAACTGCTGTCATGGTGGCTTTATCAACTCCAAATTGATTCCCCAGACAGGTAGCAGTCTGGCAGTGCAAGCTTCCACAGAGCGATCACCACTTGCTTCTCCCCTGTCGGAGCAGGTCTCATTTTAGTGTTGCTGCGCTTCAGGGCTGGGGGAAGCTCTGCACAAAGTTTCTGGAAAGTGGCCTTTCACATGCAAAAGTTCTGCAGCCACTGCTTGTCATCCCACACAATGCAATCCCAGCAGTCAGCCAGCAGCAATTGTTCCATTCTATGGCTTGCAGCAGGGCTGCTTGAATGATATTGCAATGATCCACCGGCGGCCCCTGTTTTGGGTCTGGAAATACTACAGGATAAGGCATGAGGGGTTTGTAATGTTCATGACAAGCATGCAGTTGAGGGGGGGTCCATGTTTCTTGGGCTATGGTGTACACGCTGCTAAGCCGGGCTTTGCCTTTGATATCTGGGGAAGGATGCAGGGAGGAAACCGCATCATGGGAAATCAAAGCTATCTTCCCATTCCCCCCATGACAATGTTCTAGTCCTACAAGGCATTGCAAGCCTGTCCCAAAAACCCCTCGGGGTTAATTCCATTGTGGGATAGCTACCCACAGCGTACTGCTCTATGCATCATGCAAGTGCTTCTAGTGAGGATGCACTCCACCAACACAATGAGTGGGGTGTGGATACTCTGGACCAACTTAATTACTGAGGCATCCAGCTGTCAACTTAACTATGAAGTGTAGATATGCCCTTACTGTATTTGTACTATTGATCTGTTACAAAACATACTTTCTTTATCATAAGACCTGGTGTTAATTACTTTTTAGAGATGAGTAAAGAAAGTTTTCATGGCTGTTATAATTAAAATGTAGCAATACATTTCCAGTAAAAGGAGAAAATCACAGATTAAACTAAAGCATCACTGTGGAAAATAGAAAGGGGCACCTAGGGCAAGAATGTTGGGGACCCAAATATCTGAACTGAAAAACTGATGACAGTAAACAGAAAGGTGCTGAATTAAGCAGCATTCATCCACCCATTCTTCTACATGCCCTTTTGAGTTTTTTTTAAAAAACACGTTGGCACTAACCCTCTGCTTGCACATTTTCCTTCATTCCTCTGAACTGATGCTAGGCAGGCCTCTAACATGTGCTGGCTCCCCCTCCCTTAGTCTCCTCCATCTCTCTCTCTTTCTCCTGTTGTTACCCTTTCATCTCTGCAGGTGGAGCTGTCACCAATCAGGATCCTCCATTTGGTGCCTATGGGGGGTCATGAGTGGCCTAACACCCTAATCTCTTTTCCTGAATAGAGATCTAAATCAATCTGATCTATTACTTGTGCAGTAGCTTATGTAAACTGAAGACATCACTCAAGATGCTCTCAGAGCAGTTGTGAAGTAGCCTTCCAGTCTCTCAGATATATGTTACAGCTAATGTTCATGCAGAGACATTGTGACTAACACAGGCTCAATTTCCCCTGAACATACTAAAGTCAGCCCCCAGGGCAAATTGGGATTAGGGATCTGTCACATTTCTAGTGGGTGGCAGACCACCACTCATCCCCTATTTACTAGCTAGGATGATCCACACTTATATATAGTGGGCACATTTGACCCAACAATATGGTAACCCTGTACAAAGCATAAGTTAAAAGCCTTTATAAAAAAGAATGCTGTCAAGGGTCTGCATTAATTTCCACATTTTTAAAAAATATTTATTGTAAAAAATGTATTTTTTAAAAAATACACACAGAACATTTTCCAGTTTTATAGTAGTAAAAATATGCCAGCTCTACCACTCAAATGGTAAAAGAACTGTTCATTTTCTTGCCATAGAGCAATCTATATTTAATAAACTTCAAAACAACAAGTGTCGGTAGGTAGAGTACTATAGACAAACTATAAAAGGTAGAATCCTCCCTGGGTGAAAAAAATCTAGATATACATATTTACATCATGAGCTAACACTTCTACTTCTTAACACCAATGCAGCTGCAGAGCAACACCAGGGATTGCAAAAGGTCTATCCCTGTATCCAGATTCCTTGCAGACTTGGTTATTTAGACTGTATTACAACAGTAGCCACATTATATAGTTTTTGTGGGGTTGGTCCATGGGTATCGCTCCAACAGAATGCTAGAAAACAGGTGGAGATTCTGTCTCAGGTGCTTGGTTCATTGGCTGCCACAGAGTAAGAACTGTATATAAAGTATGCGCCACAGCCCTACTGGTTAAGCAGAAGTATTAGCTACAAGAGGAGTCCCATCTAGCCAGATGGAGCCAGGGCCTTTGGAATTGATGCTGAAAGTTGCCTACAAGGCTGCTTCTATTTGGATAATGATTGTCTGAAGATATTATTTTAAAATATTTTTTGAGCTGATTCTGTCTCAAGATCTGCATATATAGTTCCCCTGGCTTTCCATTTCCAAGGGCAGAATTCCTTCCTTCAAGCAGGCTAATATCCAGTTGTTTCAATTTAAAGTAAACAAGACAGCAACTCTCAAACAGATGGGAATCCAGCAGCTTGATTCCCAAGTTACAACCCCTTTTCCCCTCCCCGCAAAAAACTCAGTGTGGGTTAGCTTGGAAAAAATCAGGGAGCCAATCCGATATGTTATACTGCAGGAAAGAGACTAGCTATTTGACACCCTTAAGATTCAGCATCTTCCTCCTCACTCTCTTCCTCTTGGTCATCATCATCATCATCTTCCTCCACCTCTCCATCCCTCTTCTCTCTTTCAAGCATTTTCAGGTATTTGCTAGCGAGGATCTTCTTTGGTAAGATATCTGAAAGGCACAATTCCTTCTTTTGTAATCATTTTTGACAGTTACAAAAAAGATTTAGAATAATTTATTACTGTACCATCAAGATCATAGCAACTAACAGCCTCAGTCTATGGGCTGCAATTTTTTAGGCTATGGAATAGTCAGGTTATTCTAATCTAACTGGTATCCGTGGAATAGGAATGTAGCCATTGTGATATTAGAGAGATGGTCAGGATTAAGGGTATTAGTAATCCATGAGGGAATTTGTTTAAGTGATTCTTATGCCGATATAATAATTTCTTAAGTCTTACTCACTTATGCTGCTTTGCTTTTTACTTGCAAAGATCAAGTATAATTAAGTAATACACTTAAGATATATCTACTCTATTTATACTCCTTACAAGCTATTTCCCTATACTCAGTGTAGGCTGCCTGTTCAGGGTAATGATATCGCGATGAGCCCAAGAACAGTAAGAAAATATTGCTAAAAGGTGCCACAAGTGGGGCTGATGCGCTAGTAAAATCATATTAACAAGGAGATCTCACTCCTTAGACCAAAGAATTTATTAGAAGAGGGCAAGCATTATTCTAAATGCCCAATCAATGTACAAGATTTAAGACAACAGGGATTGTGGCATAAACCAATGTCTGAAAGGACATTTGTAAATTTAAAATTCACCAATATAGAGTTCTGGGCACATATGTTTCATAAAATCCTTCTTCTGCTTCCCCAAACACTACAAAGATTTAAGGGAGTGTTGTCTATTGGTTAAAGCAGAAGATGGGCGGCACTTACCTCCCCGATTTTATTCCTAGCTCTTAAAAACTGACTTTAAAGTCACTTTAATCAATCTGAACCTGAGCTTTCCCATTTTTAAATTAGGGACACTATCCACCACCCAGGGATACTATTAAAAGGTGTTAGAAAAAAGTAGCTTGAAGTTATTGGAATGTCAAGTATGACTGTTACAATAATTGGAGGTGCAATTATTTTGTCCCATGACTTTGTGTACTTTGCATCAATGAAAAAAGCAGCTCATTCATTCACACAGAATGCTCGTCAATTATTTGGACCATGAGTAAATTAAATGCAACAGAGGTTAACAGCCAAAAAGAGAATTTAATAACAATAATGACAACTGCTACAGTAAGAGCTGCATCTTATTTTCCAGTTGCCCATATCGATTTGCCACAACTGCTATACCTACCAGCAAGGAACTGAAACGTTTCAGATTCCTCTGCTGTATGGGATAAGTCACTGTAGGTTAGGGCTCTCTTCTCTTTCCCACGGCCATGTTTGTAGGAGTAAGTGGCTAAATACTGGACAAAGAGCTCCTATAAAAAACAACCAACAAAAAGAAATCTGTCAAATTATTAATTCCTGTGTGTACAGCTGACTGCAATGCTTCTTCAAGCCCTTGTTTAGGGCCCAATCCTGCCATTAACTGCATGCAGCCACTGCCCTGCACCTACACAGAGTCCCACCAATTTCGATACGGCTCTGTGAGAGCAGAAGATGTGTACCTCTGTGAGTAGCCAACTGCAAAACTGAGGTCTTAGACTAACCCTTAATTTGTGCCACTCTATCAAGTTAATCACTGCAGCAGGCTTTACGGAAACAGAAGACAGCAAGAAATTATTTCTGCAGGTATGTGATTAAATATTGCAAAAAAGCTTGCTGCTTTCTGCGACTTATAATGATAAAAACATTCCTCCCCCATTAAAAGAAACAGACAGCCAGGTTGATCTGTGCTAAATTTAAGTCCATCACTCACTGAGAGGCCACTTCCACTGAATGTCAAACCCCTACCTTTATTCACAGAGCTTTATCTTAGGGCATGTCTATCCTATAAACTTTAAGTCAACCCATGTTAAGTCAACTTGAACCACCACAGTAATTACTATAGTGATTCATATTCACACTGCCCTTCTTCTATCAGTGGTATGCATCCTCACCAGGAGCACTTCCACCGACTTAAGAGGGGCAGTGTGGGAGGCTGAGAGCCAGGGCTCTCAGTTCTGCATGTAGCTCTCTCCCAGCTGCCCTCCCCTGTGAACGGGGCAGTTCCCTGTTGTGAATGGGGCCGCCAACCAGACTCTGGAGGGATAGAGCTTCCCGCCATGCACTGCTGTGCTCCCAGCAGGGACCCAGGAAGCCTGGTGCTGCTGCCCAGCTGGAAAGCCCGCTTTCTTGTCAATTTCATGGCTCCAGCAGAGCCATGAAAGTGACAAGAATGACAGCCAGTAGATTTAAGTAACAGTGCCTACACTACAGGAACACTGCACCACTCTAACTACATGACATAAGCCCTATGCCTCTTGTAGAGATAGTTGTGTCACTGTAGTACGGCACTTCCATTGGCAGGAGTAGGCTGTACGGCATAGACTGAAATAAATTAGATCAATGTAAGGCAATTTATGTCCATCTAACACTGTAGTGTAGACCAGGCCTTAGTGGGAGTGAAAAGTTTAGTGCTGTATTCCATGGCTACAGCCGGGAACATTACGGATCATGTGCCAGTTTTATTAGAGCAGGGGTGGCCAAATCTGTGGCTCTAGAGTCACATGCAGCTCTTCAGAAGTTAATTTGGGGCTCCTTGTATAGGTACCAACACCAGGGATGGAGCTACAGGCACCAACTTTCTAGTGTCCTGGGGGGTGCTCACTGCTCAACCCCTGGCTCTGCCCCCACTCCACCCCTTCTGACCCCCTTCCCTTAGCCTGCCATGCCCTCGCTCCTCCCCTTCCCTCCCCCCAGAACCTCCTGCATGCCACAAAACCACTGATTGGCAGGGCTGCTGGTGGGTGGGAGGCGCTAGAAGCAGTGGGAAGGTGCTGAGGGGCTGCTGCCGTATTACTGTGGCTCTTTGGCACTGTACAGTGGTAAATTCTGGCTCCTTCTCAGACTCAAGTCGGCCACTCCTGTATTAGAGAGCTTCAATTTTCTAACAAATTTCAAGAACTGAAACCATGTCAAAATTCAGACATTAATATGTGACGCAGGCTCCTTGCAGTTCAGTTACTAAGCGGATAATTCCGTTTGTGCAGCTTCTACACACGCGGCTGTCGCTGGCTGTGTTCACAGCAGGTGCCTAGTGATTTTAAACTAAACTCCTGTGCCTAGTCAGTTTTATTTTGCTGAAGGGGCTGGAAAAGCATCACATGCAGCATCCAAAAGTGCAGGTGATCTCCCTCTGGAGGATGCTTCTGGAAGTCCCGAGCAAGACGCAAAATCTGAGGGACTCGGGAAGGAGCTGGTGATCTACTCTCAGCACATCAGGGATTCCTCACTAGCCGCGGGTGCAGACAGGCCTCAAGCCTGTATCGACAGGATACTGCGTGTTTAATTACAGGTTACAGCTGTGTTAGTCTGTATTCGCAAAAAGAAAAGGCGTACTTGTGGCACCTTAGAGACTAACCAATTTATTTGAGCGTGAGCTGTAGCTTACGAAAGCTTACTTCATCGGATGCATACTGTGGAAAGTGTAGAAGATCTTTTTATACACACAAAACATGAAAAAATACCTTCCCCCACCCCACTCTCCTGCTGGTAATAGCTTATCTAAAGCTATCACTCTCTTTACAATGTGTATGATAAGCAAGTTGGGCCTTCTCCCTCCCCCCCCCCCCCACAAACCCACTCTCCTGCTGGTAATAGCCGTCACCTTCAGCCCCCAACTAAAACCCCTCCAATGCATTATTAAGGATCTACAACCTATCCTGAAGGATGACCCAACACTCTCACAAATCTTGGGAGACAGGCCAGTCCTTGCCTACAGACAGCCCCCCAACCTGAAGCAAATACTCACCAGCAACCACATACCACACAACAGAACCACTAGCCCAGGAACCTATCCTTGCAACAAAGCCCGTTGCCAACTGTGCCCACATATCTATTCAGGGGCCACCATCACAGGGCCTAATCACATCAGCCACACTATCAGAGGCTCGTTCACCTGCACATCCACCAATGCGATATATGCCATCATGGGCCAGCAATGCCCCTCTGCCATGTACATTGGTCAAACTGGACAGTCTCTATGTAAAAGAAGAAATGGACACAAATCAGATGTCAAGAATTATAACATTCATAAACCAGTCGGAGAACACTTCAATCTCTCTGGTCACGCGATTACAGACATGAAAGTTGCGATATTACAACAAAAAAACTTCAAATCCAGACTCCAGTGAGAAACTGTTGAATTGGAATTCATTTGCAAATTGGATACAATTAACTTAGGCTTGAATAGAGACTGGGAATGGCTAAGTCATTATGCAAGGTAACCTATTTCCCTTGTTTTCCAACCCCCCCCCCCCCCCCCCCAGACGTTCTTGTTAAACCCTTGATTTGTGCTGGAAATGACCCACCTTGATTATCATACACATTGTAAGGAGAGTGGTCACTTTAGATAAGCTATTACCAGCAGGAGAGTGGGGTGGGGGGAGGTATTTTTCACACTTTGTGTGTATAAAAAGATCTTCTACACTTTCCACAGTATGCATCTGATGAAGTGAGCTGTAGCTCACGAAAGCTTATGCTCAAACAAATTGGTTAGTCTCTAAGGTGCCACAAGTCCTCCTTTTCTTTTTGCGTGTTTAATGGGAGCAGGCGAGGGGATGGCAGAGGCCCCCCTACAGGCGGATTTTTGCCACATGACAGGCTGCAACATACCGAAAAAAAAAAAATCCAGAATCAGGCCAATTCACCTTTCTTTGGAAAACCGGTGTGAACTACTTCCTTTACGCCCTCCTCCTGCCCCCACCCTCCAGGGGCTGGCAAGCGGGCGAGGGCAGCTGCTGCCAAAGCCTTGTCTAAAGCAGGGTAGCCCCCCCCCGGCGCGTGGCTCGTGCCCCGGGGGCAGGAGCGGGTGTGGGGAGGGACACAGAGCACGAATCGTGCCCGGACTCGGGCCCAGCCCATCGGCTCAGGCCCTCGGCGTCCCGGCAACAGCCCCAGCCCCACGGTGCGGAGAGCCGCTCGGCCCTGGGCTGCTTCCCCACCCCCCCGCACCAGGCGCCGGGGCAGGGACGGCGGGAGGCCCGGGCCGGGTACCGTGGCCTTGGCGGTGAGGAACAGCGCGTCCTGGTTGATGCTGGAGACCTCCGGCGAGCTCTTCATGATCACCCGGATCCGGGAGAGGGGCAGCGACACCAGACGGTTCTCGCCGCCGCCTCCGCAGCCACCGCTCAGCCGCGCCGCCGCCATTTTCCTACCCCGCCAGCCGCCGCTCCAAGCCCTGGCATCAAACCGTCGTTAAAGGGCGCCCGGCCGGCGAGCAGAGCCCTTTGGGAGTGGTAGTTTTCTGCCGCAAGGCAGCTCGGGCACTCTGGGAGGAGGGCAGGCGGAGGACTACAACTCCCATGATGCACCTCTCCTCAGCTTGCCTCGCCCACCCTGCTCTCCCAGCGGCCGGGTGACAGAGGGCGGGCTACGACTCCCGTCATGCATCTGTCCACCTCTTTCGCCCGGCGCCTGGGGGAGGCTCCGCCCTGCTCTGTTGACTCTAAGGCAGCGGCGTGCAGACAGGGTGCTTTGAATGCACTCTAGTGGCAGGTTTCAGAGCAGCAGCCCTGTTCGTCTGTATTCGCAGAAAGAAAAGGAGGACTTGTGGCACCTTAGAGACTCACCAATTTAGTGGGGCATAAGCTTTCGTGAGCTACAGCTCACTTCATCGGATGCGTTCAGTGGTAGTCCTAATTGCAGAGCTGATTAGAGCAGGACCTTTGTGCTTTCAGAGTGAATGTACAACAGGACGGATTGTGAGGAAGAAAACTCAAGAGCTCCATCTTTCATTATTATAGATATATTGCCCATGTGCATATAATGTTTGTCTTATCTGTTTACTTACCTAGACAATCAGGTGAAATCCTGGTCCCATGCAAATCCGTATGTGCTAAATGAGAGCCACAATTTTCCCTATAGTATTTGAGCACCTGTAAGTGCGCACATTGTTATAGGCTCGCTTGAATTACAGCTCAGAATCAGATTAGCTAAACTAATGTAACATTAGTTACATGTAATGATGGATACTTTGCATTTCTATAGCACCTTCGGTCAGAAGTTCTCAAAGTATTCTACAAACAGCAGGCTTTAGCACCCATGTGATGTAGGTAAGACACTGAAGGTGAGCCCTTAACTAACCGATCACTGCTCCTATCTAGGGTGAAACATGGCAGCTTTCAACAGTATATAATAATGTTAAAATTATATAATACATAGGTTAAGGAAAGAGTGTCTGTACATCTGGGTGTAGTGCTTCGACTATCCAAAAGTACAAAATCTGGTTTAAAAGTCAGAACATACTTTTTGGACATAATCTGCAATAACCCAAATTTAGGTGAATACATTTAATGGTAGAGTTTAGATATGAGATTCTGAATACTCAGGTACATCACTCAGGAAAAGTTATACAGACGGTTGTAGTGAGCAAATATAGGAATGAATGTAGATTGTCCCTCAGCAATTGAGCATTTAGGATAGGTTGTCCCTTAGAAGATATAATCCACCAGAGAAGTATTTCTGTTACTTTCTGATTTTGTTTCTCATTGGCACTCCAGCTCAGCTCCCCTGGTATTGCCGATGTTCAGTGATGTGTTCTAGATAGATGTCCCTCAACCACCTGATGGCGTCTGACACCATGAAGTGTTGCATCAGCCAAGTGTAGCATTCACCGATTCCGCATTCTCAACACTTGCTCCTTATCGGGGTCCCAGGCTCCCAGGGCTCCGACGATCAGAGTTTCAGAGTAACAGCCGTGTTAGTCTGTATTCGCAAAAAGAAAAGGAGTACTTGTGGCACCTTAGAGACTAACCAATTTATTTGAGCATAAGTTTTCGTGAGCTACAGCTCACTTCATCGGATGCATACTGTGGAAAACACAGTATGCATCCGATGAAGTGAGCTGTAGCTCACGAAAGCTTATGCTCAAATAAATTGGTTAGTCTCTATAGTGCCACAAGTACTCCTTTTCTTTTGACTATCAGAGTGTGAGTTAGAACCTGGTAACCCCTAGCTCTCAAGGTGTCGGCCTGAGGGGTGTATTTCTCCACCTTTCAACCTCGGGCTTTGTGGAAAGCCAGGGTCCTGTTCTCAAAGGGCACTGTGACAACCACCATGATGATCTTTTGGTCCTCATTAATGATGATGATGTCCGGTCACAGTTGGCTGTCCGTTCCAGGGATGGCAGGGTTCATGGCCACCTTCCTCACAGGTGGCAGTATGGCTCTGACTAGTCAGTCTTGGATGGTGTTGTGGCATAGCTGCTAGGCTCTGGAGTGGGGCTTGTAGCTACAAAGGACATGGGGTAGTGTCTCATTAGCATAACCACGCTTCCTGCATTGCTTGTCCCAATTCCCGTGGCGGACAGCTCCGTTCAGCAGGACACAGTTGATGAACCTAGAACTGGAATGGAAGACAGACATATCCAATTAAAAATGCAGTTAGAAGTTTACTGGTAAACTAGGGATAAACTCTTGCAAAAGTGTCGCGGAATTGAACCCAAATAATTATCTAATCTGAAAGAAGGCATCTGCAGCACTACCCTACACCCTAACGCCGTGGTGGGGCACTGCTTAAGTCCTGCCTCACTACCATCATCTCCAGTAGCATTATATTTGGAGGTCTCCTATTCAATTAGTAACCATGTGCAAACTAAAGCTCATGGGTTACAAATTCCATTTAGATTGTAACCTTTTTAGGACAGGGATTTGTTTGTTTACTTGGTATAAAATATTATGTTTGCTGTAAAACATCATTCATCATGGTCCTATATGTTAATATTTAACCCTGTGTCTAACTATTCTTTGATCTTACCTTGTAATGACCTCTTGTGGTAGTAGTTAGTATTACTATCTCAGTGAAATAATTTATACGTCAATCAACTGGAGCTAAGATCAAGTGTAGTATTTAGTATGTGAATCACTGGTTTTTCTGGGTGAAATCAGAACTACTCAACTGTCATTAACCCTCCTGCTCAATGGAAGGTGTACTAGGCTGGATTTGGTTAATACTCCTGTCATGTGGCAGGGGTATTAATTTTTTGCAGCTCTCACCCATGTTTGGTGAGTGGTGACTGAAGCCAGGAAATAAGGGTTAGTCTCTTAGCAGCATTCATGTGTCACACTTTATCATAGAATCTTAGACTTTAAGGTCAGAAGGGACCATTATGATCACCTAGTCTGACCTCCTGCACAATGCAGGCCACAGAATCCCACCCACCCACTCCTGTAACAAACACCAACTACGTCTGAGTTGTTGAAGTCCTCAAATCATGGTTGAAAGACTTCAAGGTGCAGAGAATCCTCCAGCAAGTGACCCGTGCCCCATGCTGCAGAGGAAGGCAAAAACCCCCCAAGGCCTCTGCCAATCTGCCATGGAGGAAAATTCCTTCCTGACCTCAAATATGGTGATCAGCTGAACCCTGAGCATGTGGGCAAGACTCACCAGCCAGACACCCAGGAAAGAATTCTCTATAGTAACTCAGATCCCACCCCCATCTAACATCCCATCACAGACCATTGGGCATATGTACCGCTAATAGTCAAAGATCAATTCATTGCCAAAATTAAGCTATCCCATCATACCATCCACTCCATAAACTTATCAAGCTTATTTCTTGAAGTCAGATATGTCTTTTGCCCCCACTGCTCCCCTTGGAAGGCTGTTCCAGAACTTCACTCCTCTGATGGTTAGAAACCTTCATCTAATATCAAGTCTAAACTTCCTGGTGGCCAATTTATAACCATTTGTTCTTGTGTCCGCATTGGTACTGAGCTTAAATAATTCCTCTCCCTCCATGGTATTTATCTCTCTGATATATTTATAGAGAGCAATCATATCTCCCCTCAACCTTCTTTTGGTTAGGTTATACAAGCCAAGCTCTTTGTGTCTCCTTTCATAAGACAGGTTTTCCATTCCTCAGATCATCCTAGAAGCCCTTCTCTGTACTTGTTCCAGTTTGAATTCATCCTTCTTAAACATGGGAGACCAGAACTGCACACAGTATTCCAGATCAGGTTTCACCAGTGCCTTGTATAACGGTACTAGCACCTCCTTATCTCTACTGGAAATACCTCGCCTGATGCATCGCAAGACCGCATTAGCTTTTTTCACAGCCATATCACATTGGCGGCTCACAGTCATCCTGTGATCAACCAATACTCCGAGGTCTTTCTCCTCCCCTGTTACTTCCAAGTGATGTGTCCCCAGCTTATAACCAAAATTCTTGTTATTAATCCCTAAATGCATGACCTTGCACTTTTCACTCTTAAATTTCATCCTATTACTATTAGTCCAGTTTACAAGGTCATCCAGATCTTCCTGTATGATATCCCAGTCCTTCTCTGTATTGGCAATACCTCCCAGCTTTGTGTCATCCGCAAACTTTATTAGCACATTCCCACTTTTTGTGCCAAGGTCAGTAATAAAAAGATTAAATAAGATTGGTCCCAAAACCTATCCCTGAGAAACTCCACTAGTAACCTCCTTCCAGCCTGACAGTTCACCTTTCAGTGTGACCCGTTGTAGTCTCCCCTTTAACCAGTTCCTTATCCACCTTTCAATTTCCATGTTGATCCCCATCTTTTCCAATTTAGCTAATAATTCCCCGTGTGGAACCATATCAAATGCCTTACTGAAATCGACGTAAATTAGATCAACTGCGTTTCCTCTGTCTAAAAAATCTGTTACCTTCTCAACGAAGGAGATCAGGTTGGTTTGGCACGATCTACCCTTTGTAAAATCATGTTGTATTTTGTCCCAATTACCATTGACCTCAATGTCCTTAACTACTTTCTCCTTCAAAATTTTTTCCAAGACCTTGCATACTACAGATGTCAAACTAACAGGCCTGTAGTTTCCCAGATCACTTTTTTTTCCTTTCTTAAAAATAGGAACTATGTTAGCAATTCTCCAGCCATACGGTACAACCCCTGAGTTTACAGATTCATTAAAAATTCTTGCTAATGGGCTTGCAATTTCATGTGCCAGTTCCTTTAATATTCTTGGATGAAGAGTATCTGGGCCCCCCAGTTTAGTCCCATTAAACTGTTCGAGTTTGTCTTCTACCTCAGATATGGTAATATCTACCTCCATATCCTCATTCCCATTTGTCATCCTACCATTATCCCTAAGATCCTCATTAGCCTCATTAAAGACTGAGGCAAAGTATTTATTTAGATATTGGGTCATGCATAGATTATTCTTAACCTCCACTCCATCCTTAGTATTTAGCGGTCCCACTTCTTCTTTCTTTGTTTTCTTCTTATTTTTATGGCTATAGAACCTTTTACTGTTGGTTTTAATTCCCTTTGCAAGGTCCAACTCGACAAGGCTTTTGGCTTTTCTCACTTTATCCCTACATGTTCTGACCTCAATAAGGTAGCTTTCCTTGCTGATCCCTCCCATCTTCCACTTCTTGTAGGCTTTCTGCTTTTTCTTAATCACCTCTCTGAGATGCTTGCTCATCCAGCTTGGTCTACAACTCCTGCCTATGATTTTTTCCCCCTTTCTTTCTTATACACCTCTACCCCGATATAACACAAATTCGGATATAATGCGGTAAAGCAAAAATGGTTTTCTATTTTGTCTACAACATTGGTTCTTAAAATGGGGGTTGCAACCCGGTTATGTGGGGGGTCGCGAGCCCTGAGCCCAGTGCGCGGCTGCAAGTTGCAAGCCCCGACCCCTGCGCTGGGCTGTGAGCCCCGACTGCGACGCATGGCTGCGAGCCCCGACCCTGTGTGGAGCTGTGAGACTATGAGCCCCAACCCCGGCACACGGCTGTGAGTCCAGACCCCGATCCCTGTGCCGGGCTGTGAGCCCCGACCCCGACAGGGATGTGTGGTTGCAAGCCCCGACCCCGGTGCGTGGCTGTGAGCCCCGACCCCAGTGCGCAGCTGCGAGCCCTGAACGCTGCACCTGGCTGTGAGCCCTGAACCTGACAGGGATGCGTGGCTGCAAGCCATGACCCCGGTGCCGGGCTGTGAGCCCCGACCCCGGGCTGTGAGCCCCGACCCCGACAGGGACACGTAGCTGCAAGCCCTGACCCCGGTGCCAGGCTGTGAGCCCCGACCCTGGGCTGTGAGCCCCGACTCCAACAGGGACACGTGGCTGCAAGCCCTGACCCCGGTGAGCGGCTGTGAGCCCCGACCCCAGTGACAGGCTGTGAGCCCCAACCCCTGCGCCAGGCTGTGAGCCCCAACCCCGGCGCACAGCTGCAAGCCCCAACCCTGGGCTGTGAGCCCCGACCCCGGCAAGGACCCATGGCTGCAAGCCCTGACCCCGGTGCGCAGCTGTGAGCCCCAACCCCAGTGCCAGGCTGTGAGCCCCAACTCCTGCGTTGGGCCGTGAACCCTGACCCTGGTGCGTGGCTGCGAGCCCCGACCCCAGGCTGTGAGCCCCAACCCCGACAGGGACGTGTGGCTGCAAGCCCTGACCCCGGTGCATGGCTGTGAGCCCCGACCCCAGTGACGGGCTGTGAGCCCCAACGCCCTACCCCAGCCTGTGAGCCCCATCCCCGACTGGGACGCGTTGCTGCGAGCCCTGACCCCAGTGCCAGGCTGTGAGCCCTGACCCCGACCACGGGCTGTGAGCCCCGACCCTGACAGGGACGCGTGGCTGCAAGCATGTTCGATATAATGCGCTTTCACCTATAACGCAGTAAGATTTTTTGGCTCCCGAGGACCCTGTTATATCGGGGTAGAGGTGTATGTTATAAGAAGAAAATTTAATCTTTGAAATCCCCCAGTGTAGGAGGTAACTTGACAGAGAACTGGAGGAAACAGTTGCAGAATTTTTAGTATTTTCTGGAAGCAATTTGTATGGCAGAGAACTCAGGTGAAATCCTGCACTACAATGCATTCCAGAAGGAGACTGATGGTGACTGCAAACTGCAGCTAGACAAAGCCATTCAAAAATTTCAAGAATACATTTTCTGCTCATTAAACAAGCTGCCAGTTGAAACAACTGTTATGTTACAGATGTATATCTTAAAGCTAAATCTTGTGCATTTAAACAGCTAATAGATGGACTAATTAGAGGTTGAATTATTTGTGGTGTAACTGATAATTAGAACAAGTAAGGTTCTTACCAGAAAGTGACTTGACGCTATAAAAAACCATGGATATTTCCAGGGCAAGTGAACACTGTGCTTCCTAAATTGCCTGTTAACAAGCAGTGAAAGAACTGAAGAGCATCTAATTAAAGATCCAGGCAAGGCATAAACAAATGGCAGAGACTAAATTTATTTGCAAGGGAATGCAAAGGTGTCATAAAAGTAATAAAACAGCACAAGAGGTACAGTGTCTTGGAAGTAATAGGTTTCAGAGTAACAGCTGTGTTAGTCTGTATTCGCAAAAAGAAAAGGAGTACTTGTGGCACCTTAGAGACTAACCAATTTATTTGAGCATGAGCTTTCGTGAGCTACAGCTCACTTCATCGGATGCATACTGTGGAAACTGCAGAAGACATTATATACACAGAGACCATGAAACAATACCTCCTCCCATCCCACTCTCCTGCTGGTCATAGCTTATCTAAAGTGATCATCAAGTTGGGCCATTTCCAGCACAAATCCAGGTTTTCTCACCCTCCGCCCCCCACCCCCACCCCCACAAACTCACTCTCCTGCTGGTAATAGCCCATCCAAAGTTACCACTCTCTTTACAATGTGTATGATAATCAAGGTGGGCCATTTCCAGCACAAATCCAGGTTTTCTCACCCCCCCACCCCCCT
Organism: Natator depressus; assembly: GCF_965152275.1. NCBI lineage: Eukaryota > Metazoa > Chordata > Testudines > Cheloniidae > Natator > Natator depressus. The sequence continues at coordinate 10,161,818 of NC_134235.1, forward strand.
GCAAAAACCACACACACAAACTCACTCTCCTGCTGGTAATAGCTTATCCAAAGTGACCACTCTCCTTCAATGTGTATGAAAATCAAGGTGGGCCATTTCCAGCACAAATGTGTGTGTGGTTTTTGGAGGGGGGTGGGGGGGTGAGTAAACCTGGATTTGTGCTGGAAATGGCCCACCTTGATTATCATACACATTGTAAAGAGAGTAGTCACTTTGGATGGGCTATTACCAGCAGGAGAGTGAGTTTGTGGGGGGGGGGCGGAGGGTGAGAAAACCTGGATTTGTGCTGGAAATGGCCCAACTTGATGATCACTTTAGATAAGCTATTACCAGCAGGAGAGTGGGGTGGGAGGAGGTATTGTTTCATGGTCTCTGTGTATATAATGTCTTCTGCAGTTTCCACAGTATGCATCCGATGAAGTGAGCTGTAGCTCACGAAAGCTCATGCTCAAATAAATTGGTTAGTCTCTAAGGTGCCACAAGTACTCCTTTTCTTTTTGGAAGTAATAAACAGCTATTTTGTAATTGCATTCTCTAAACACAAACAAGATGCACAAAAGCAAAATCCATTCATGAATGTTCAGTTGGAGGACTACACAAGTTCATGATGAGAAACAGGGTTCTTGTTTCAGAGAGTGAATTATAAGGAGCTCAAGTGGCACAGCTCCACTTGTTTATAAAGACAGATACTTTTCAGTAGAGTTTGGAGTAGTGGAACAGGAAGTCCTATGTCTGCTTGAGTTGAACAGCAGTCTACAAATGCAGATAATCAAAAAGGTGTATTCCTTATCTATTGGACAGGAGAGAAAAGCTATTCATATAGGATTTGATGAATAGTTAATGGATTGGGATACACAAAGAATGTAAGACATTACTGTGACACATTGTACCCCTATAACACCCTGTATCCCATATTCAGCACTTTTATTCGATTATGTTGTATTTTGTGTAAAGTATGCCTTGAGGTATCATTTGAAAACTCATAATCTGCTGAACATCATTGTACTGTTATAATGTGTGTACCAACATTGTACATGGAATTATAAGATTTTACTGTATGATTGTTACTGAAATGTATTGTAATTCTTGGTACACCCCCTAGCCAATTTCTCAGAGACAAAGGCACACTGGCTCACCAGCAAGGTGTTGGAGCCATTACCTTTTAATCGGACATTCAGTGGAAGGGGGGGAAGGTATAAACAAAAGAATTTACAATTCATTTGAAGGACTGACTGCAGAGCACATATGCCATGGATCTGCCTAACCCCATGACCAATGTTCCCTCTAATTTTTTACATCCATGTGTGGAATTAATTTTGTTATGTGCACCAATATGGAGGTGATGTGTGGTGGGGCCGAGGGGTTCGAAGTGTGGGAAGGGGCTCCAGGCTGGGGCAGAGGGTTGGGGTGCGGGCCCTACCACTTGAATTCAAGTGGTTTGCTTCTGAAATGCTGAGTCGGCATACCTTGGTTTTGTAGAGCGGGATATTTTTCAAAAGCAGTCAGCATTGGCTTAACTCTGCTCCCACTGAAGTTATCCCATTGACTCCAGAGAAGGAGGGGTAAGCAAAAAACAAGTGCTTCTGGAAATCCCATCAAGAAACTTTAATCCTTACTTCCTCAAATGCAGGTTTATTAACACAAATGGGAGTAGTTATAATTTTAAAAGAACTTTGTCGTATCTTCCACACTGAAGCTGATTATTTAAAAAATAATAATAACCCACACAACAACACTGGTGTTTGCCTTTTAAGTCCTTAAAGATATCTTTATAGAAGTTTATAATATTTGCTGTTATTTTAAACTAGCTAATCCTCCCAAATTTTTCTTCTTGCCAGCGGAGGGCAACAAAAATGATCAGGGGGCTGGGGCACATGACTTATGAGGAGAGGCTGAGGGAACTGGGCTTGTTTAGTCTGCAGAAGAGAAGAGTGAGGGGGATTTGATAGCAGCCTTCAATTACCTGAAGGGGGTTCGAAAGAGGAAGGAGCTCGGTTGTTCTCAGTGGTGGCAGATGACAGAACAAGGAGCAATGGTCTCAAGTTTCAGTGGGGGAGGTCTAGGTTGGCTATTAGGAAACACTACTTCACTAGGAGGGTGGTGAAGCACTAGAATGGGTTACCTAGGGAGGTGGTGGAATCTCCATCCTTAGAGGTTTTTAAGACCCAGCTTGACAAAGCCCTGGCTGGGATGATATAGTTGGTGTTGGTCGTGCTTTGAGCAGGGGGTTGGACTAGATGACCTCTTGAGGTCTCTTCCAACCTTAATCGTTTATGATTCTATTTGAAAGCACAGCTGTGTGCTATCACCTGCTCTTCCTAATGAAGCTACATTTTATCAACGGTTCTCTGTTAACAGCTTGCTTGATTGGGCATTGGTATTTTTGATGTCAGGATGTGCTCAGGGACAGAGCATTGCTGGCGTAAAACCAGCAGAGGGAGCTAAATTACTTTTCAGGGTAGTGGAAACCTGGCAATAGGATTTTACTACAGGTGGTAAAAAATGTTCACACTTCAAAACTTGGAAAGCCTTTTCCCCTTGAAATTTTGACAGACAAGAATAAAATTGTACAGAAATTCTCAGTTTCTTCCCCAACCCCATGTTTTTTACTGGCTTGTGTTTATACCAGGCTTGCATGCATTTGGTCCGTGTTGGTATATGGAATTTTGCTTAATTATTTAATAGAAATCTTTGAGACAGAGTGCATTCCCAAGCAATTTTAAGGTAGCACAGATTTTTGTGCTCATACTATTTGATGATATTGTTTGTTATAGTTGAAAACTTTGCATCTGTCATTTAAATTACACCTACGCTCTATGCTGGTAAAAAATGGCAATAGTAGTTACAATTAAACTGCAGCTAGTGGCACAAAACCATATAAACCTTACTGTGTACACTCTTTTGCACTCCCAGTTCTTTTCTAGTCAATAGCAGAGATGTCTGCCTTTGTAATTAGTGATCTTAAATAGGTTCTAATTTTTTAACCATTGGTAACTCCAGCACCCTTTCCCAGGAGTGTGATAGTCTTAAGAGCAAAGTTTTACCCTGACTTACCTCCTATGAAACTAGTTGAAGTAAATGCATTGCAGCCTGGAGCTGCTGTGGCAGGGAAAGGTGCCTCTCCCCACCACAGCAGCTCTGGGGCTGGGGCTGCGAGAGAGGTGCCCTTCCTTACAGCAGCCCTGCATGCCCCAACTTGCTCCCCAACCACCTTTAGGGCTGCGCACCTGTGTGGCTCTTGGTAGCCTGCTATGCGACCATGCATCTTAGAGGGAACTTAGACTATGATCCAGCAAAGACTTTTCCAGCACAGGGGCTTGGAGTATAAGAAGGGAGAATATACAATACAAATTACCACCCTTCACCTTACATCTCTCTGCTCATAACATCAGTGAATACCTGAAGCACTGAACTAAGGGAAGTGGTCCCAGAGTGAAAGGAAATCCAGCCTGTGAAATAAGAACTGTGAATTGCCTTCAGCAGCTGGTGGAGTGAGAAAACTGTGTGCTTCAAATCTTACTTAGCTTGGTAAAGTTTAGGAATTAGATTGTGTGTTTATCTTTTATTTCTTCTGTAACCAATTCTGATCTTTATGTCTTACCAATTGTAAATTGTTACCCAGAATTGGGCCAGCTAGTAAGCTTAGGGAGGACTAATGACGCACCAGAGTTTGGCAGAAAGCAGCACGTTTATTATACTGATAGCTAAGCTCAAAAGAAGTGGGGGGAGGTCACACTGACACTCGCAGGACAGGCACAGCATTGGAGATGTTAGGATCCTTCAAGGTAAATGTCCCACAGCACAGCGATGGACGGTTCGATGAAGGTAAGTCTTCCTGAGGCACGATGGAATGCAACGCGGTGAACCACTGGCCAGGCAGTCTGGGCGAAGGGCTTTCAGGGGAGTTACAAGCTTGTGAGTGCACTCCCGAGCACATGGCCCCTTCCCCTTTTAAGGACCTGCTCCTCATGGCCTGTGACTAGAGATGACTTGGCCACATCTGGTTGGTCAGGCTCCACCTCGGCCAGTATCCATGCAATGTCCATGCATTGGGTGTGTGAGTGCTGCCTAATTAGAGTCCCAGACACCTTGTCTACCTGGGAGCTCTTCTGATCTTCCAGCTGTTCAACCAGCCCATTCATCCCACAAGCATTCCAGGAGGGGGGGGAGGGGGAAAGCCACTTCACAGGTATTCAAAGAGGAGAGGAGAGGGAGAGGAGACAAAAGGCGGGGGGGGGGGAAGTGTAACAGACTTTTTGAGCATACAGGTTACACATAGCATAGTCATACAGAGCATACAGATCACTGCTGCTCCTACAACATAAATCACTTCAACTCTATTTATTTCTAGTTAATAAACTTGTTTTACTGTTTTATCTAAACCAGTGTGTTTGATTGAAGTGTTTGGGAAATCTGTACTCATGTCAACAGGGCTGATGTATATCCATTACTCTTTGTTGGTGTGACAAACTAATTTATGATCTTCTCTAGTCCAGTGGGCTACTGAATGGTACAAGACACACATTTCTGGGTGGCAACGCTGGGACTGAGTGGTATGCGGGTATCACTCCGTTCCTATTCATGGATGACTGGGTGTAGCATTCATGTACTCAGGTGGGAGTGACTTTACATGCTGGTGGCTCTGAGTAATCAACACCTGTGGAGGTCTGTTGTTCACTACCAAAGCAGTGTAAGAGGCACCCTGGGCTGGAGAGTTAAGGGGACATGGCAGTTCAACAATCCAGCTTGCATCCTGGGGCATATCACAATTACATTTAAAAGCAGAAGCAGAACTTGACAGGCTGGTAAAATTAGGTGTTACTGAACAAATACACACAAAAAATGACTGATTTAATAGTGTGGTCACCTTAATAAAACCAAATAAGTTAAGGGTGTGTATAGCTCCAAAAGCTTTAAATAAATCTATAAAATACAAGCGATACCGCATTAGAACAGCAGGTGAGGTCAGGATTTAAAAATTCAAGCGTTCTTGGATGGAAGCCAAGGGTTTTGGCAGAAGGTGAAAAACTCTACACTTTCAAACAGTCTGAATTGATGTAAATTAAAGCAATTTAAATCACAGATTTTAATCATGATTTAAATCAGTAAGCAGGAAGCCTTGATTTAAATTGTAATGCTGATAACCAAATGCCAGCTCTGCACAAGTTTGTAGGCATTAGCTAAGAACCGACAAACTCAAAGCTGGAAACCAAGGCAGCTCACCTGTTAGTTAGTTTTGTTAAAAATAGGTATTAGTCTTATCAGAATGTGTTTAGTTTTTATCAGCTTGTACATTGCTGCATTAATCTTATTTGTAATGTCTGTATTCCATGCTATAAATAGGGCCCTACCAAATTCATGGTCCATTATGGTCAATTTCACTGCCATAGGATTTGAAAATTGGTAAAGTTCACATTTTCAGATGTTTAAATATGAAATTTCACGCTGTTATAACTGTGGGGGTCCCAAACCAAAAGGAGATTGTGGGGTGGGTGGAGTTGAAACCTGTTGTAGGGGGGTCATGGGATTGCCACCCTCACTTCTGTGCTGCCTTCAGAGCTGGACTCTGAAGGCAGCAACCGCAGGGCTTCCTGCAGCCGCAGGAGGTTCCTGGAGGTGGAGGTGGGTCTGATCTCCCCCGTGCTGCTGGGAATGCCCCAGCCAGGCACTTCTAGCTGCTAGTGCTGACCGGCTCGGGAGGGACAAGACTTGCTCTTCCTCTGCACGGCTGCTCTTGGGTACCTCTCCCAGCTTCACAAGGCTCCGCACCCCTACCCCCCACTCACTTCTTGCCCCCATCACTCCGCAGCTGCAGGGGGAGGGGGTCACTGTACAGGGTGTGCCCCCCTTCCAGATGCAATTATTAGCTTGTTTAAATAAAATAAATAAATGTCATGTGAACTTGAGAGGATTTATTGTTTGACACTTTACAGCAGCAAATAATACTCAGGGCTCAACTCCCCGACTGGAGATACCAGCAACTGAGAGTTTGTAGGGTAGTGATCTCAATTGGAATGTCAGCATGGAGCATCCAGCAACCATGTATTTCTTCATTCCCTGTCTCTGTGCTGAAAACACCTGTCCCTGTTTAGACACTGCTCTCTCTGCATCCATGGAGTTTGTTGGCATTGTCAGACAGCGCTGAGCTAGCCTTGCAAGATGCGGGATTCTGCCTTCCACTGAGTTCCAAAACTGTCGCACAGGCAAACTACAATCTGCTTCTTTCGCAATCTTTTGGTAAGCAGGCATCTTCAGCCTACAGTTCTTATCAAAGCCAGGAATTGCATTAAGCGAGGTTAAATCCACCATTAACAGGCATTTGTGTAGGGTTAAAAATATGCACTGCTTTTAGAACACTGCTGCAAGTTTTTGAAACGTTTGAGCTGTTTTTGCTACATCGCTTGACTCTTCCCCATAGCAGTAGTATTGTCTGAGCTTCTTTGCCACGCAAGAAAACACCTGCTGAGCATTGGCATTTAACTCAGCATTGTCAGAATGATTTTTGTTTGACTGTCCTTCCATCCAGAACAGTACATCCATTACTTTGTTGTACGCTTGGTGGATTGTGACATGTTGAGATTCAAACCAAGTGATTAAGTCCTTGAGTCCTGTGGCATTCTTGGTAACAAACTGAACTTCCTCATTCAGCTGAGCATGGTTTAGAAGGGTTGACAGTTCTGTTAAAACCTGCGTTTTCGGTGTCAGTGTCTGCTCTTCTGAGACAAACTCAGAGTAGTACTTCAGCTGGGCTGCATGGTATTGTCGAGCCCCAAACCAGGAATTCCAATGAGTAATGACTGGCTCTGGGGAAAGTGCAATTTTTTGTTTCCCAATTTTAGTCATTTTAGTAGTGTTCGCAATGTGCTGCCTGTTTCGAAGTTTGCGGCTAGGGCAGTGTTTAAAGATCTTTTTAATGTAGCTGACCAGTTTATCAACTTTACCAAACTCACATCTCCACAGCTCGCTGACAAGAGAAATTATATGTGCATTACATGTAATATGGACAGCATTTGGCATTAGACCTTAGACAACCAATTTGAAAGATTTCGTCATGTAAGTTGCATTGTCACTAAAGAAAGCAGATACTTTGTCAAAGTTCGCACTGTATTTTGAAACAGTTTTAATTATCCCTTGAGAAACTGTACTGTAGTTAACAGCATCCAAATAAATGCAGTCAGCGAGCATTGTTGTTAGCTTTCCTGTCTGTACATCTTCGGCCTTGCCAGAAATAAAATCAAACAGAACATGCAGTACCTAGTTGTCTTGCTCATCTGTGGACTCATCCAAAATAATTGCAAAAGACTCACATGAGTTAATTTCAGGGTGGATTTGATTTAAATCAAATTGATTTAAATCATGATTTTAATCACTAGTCGGGAAGACTCGATTTAATCATGGATTTCTACATAAAAGTGCATTCTTGTTGGTTGTTATGACCTTAATATATATTCTTCACAACTCAGAGATAGATGTAGGTTTCATTTTTAGAAGGTACACACTATATATTTTTAAGCGATTTATTTTGAAAACTTTTCAGGTTAGTTTTACAGCTCTGTCAGAAAATGAATGATTGTTTGGTTATTTCATTTACCAAAGGTAATTGAACTAGATATTTATGAAGTCATTGGGAGGTGAACTATCTCCAATTCAACAGGTTAATCATTAATATTTGGAGGATTTTCTTGCCATGCTGTATTAGGAGGAGAACATCACCAGACAGACATTTAAATTGTTTTATTTAACTAAAAGAACGTTATGTATTCTGGATTTTTTTATTCAACAGTAAACATATAATATTTTAACAAAACAAGCATATGAGTTTTTGAATTTAGTTAAACATTCAAGTTTTTTAAAACCAGGTTTGTTTTTGTTAAAATTGTTTTTAACTAAAATAGTTAAATTAAATATTTAAAAAAAAAAACCCCAAATTAAATCTACTATGTCAACCAAGTCAACATGAGAAACTTAAAATACTGGCTTCTGCAACTAACTCAGTCGTCTTCAGCTTCATTTTCCTGATTGTTCATAATCTGGAAAAGAAAAACAAGCTTTCCTGCTTTTTCAGGTCCCAAACGATTTCTCAATTTAGAATAAATTAGTCCAACGGAAGAAAATATTCTTTCTTCATCGGCAGAAGAGGCTACTGCTGTTAAAAGTGAGATTATCACTTCAACAGTCTCTGAATCCAAATGCTTAAGTGACTTCCACCAGTTCAGTGGTGTGACTTTCTTTAAAACATCATCAGCAAACATATATTTCTTGAATGGTTCACCCTTAGCTCTGAAGTTTATTATAGTAGGCATTATGGAAGGATGATTGCTGGATGTCCATGTCATAGCGAGCTCCTCCTCTTCAGCAGTTAAGGTTTGACTTCAGGGAGGAATAGCTCAGTGGTTTGAGCATTGGCCTGCTAAACCCATGGTTGTGAGCTCAATCCTTGAGGGGACTATTTAGGCATCTGGGGCAAAAATTGGGGGTTAGTCCTGTATTCAGCAGGGGCTTGGACTAGATAATCTCCTGAGGTCCCTTCCAAGCCTGATATTCTATGACCCTGGTACCAAGTATTTAGAAAATGAGCTGGAGATAGTGCTTGTTCCATTTGTTTTTTTAATGCTTGTAATTTAACTCTGTCATTGCATATTTCTCTTTTTAAGATCTCACTCAGTTCCTTCCAAATTTCAACAGCATCAGCAATAAAACAGCTATTTCCCTGCATTTTGTTCAAGGCTACAGAAGTAGGCTTCAGGGTACTCAGCATGTGTTCAACATTTCTCTTAAGCCCAATGTTGAGAATTTTGGCTGTGACAGTGCCATCTATTTTTTCATGATTTTGTTCACAAACTGTCATCAGATTAGGCCAGTTCTTGATATAGTGCTCAAAACAGTCCACTACTGAGTTCCATCGCATGTTTTGTGGGAGAGTTAGCTTGGTTCCTCCCACTTTTTTCAGAGCAGCTTCTGCAAAGTTGTTGTTACGGAAGTATTTTGTAATTTCAACAACATTAGCCTTTATTTCTGGAACACTGAAGTCTTTGGCTCAGAGGTGCATGAAATGAGCACTGCAACCGTATGTTGTTAGCTTGGGACTTTCTTCACTCTCTTTTAAATTTCTTCTCATCTTGGATACATTTGCAGCATTGTCTGTGACCAAGCTGCGCACTAGACATTAGAATTTTTTTTCACAGTTTGTTAAAACTTTCACTGCTACTTCTTGCAAGTATTCTGCTGTGTGTGCATTTCCTCATGTATCAGTTGTTTCTGTAAGGAAGACATTCCCTTCTTCTATTGTCACACAAGCACATACAACAGGACCATTGTGGACATTGCTCCCCCATCAAGACTCAGGTTAACAATTTCACCCTCTAGACCTTTTGCAGACTGCTCAATTTCTCTTTCATACACTTTATCCGCAATTTGCCTGCGACATCTGCTCTGTTGGGTGGACTGTATCCTGGTCTTAATGACTAAACCATGTTAATGAAGTGTGGGTTCTCAATCTTACGGAAAGGAGAGTTTGTTGCATAAACAAACTGGGAAATTTTTTCATCAGTTACCTTTTTTGTAATCTGCTGGTTCTTATCACAAGTTTATCTGTGGTTGTTTCTGGATGATGGAGATTTTTTTTTCTTTTTGCTACAGGTGATATATTGTGACTATGTGACGTACATGATTTGACTGAAACACTATCATTGGCAGATAATTCTGAAACTATTGAAAATGATGGTGATCTTGAAGGTGGATAGTCTTCAGAATCCTGTATGTTGAGGATGGATTTTCCTAAACAAAATAAGTTAATGCAGTTATTTAATTATTATTACCATACAGCTCATTTAGTATTACTGATTGCCTTCACAGACACTCAGTACTACTTTAAAGGTGAAATTGTAAAAGGAAGATCTGCCTATTTCAGCTATTTAATTTTTATCACAACTGCATCTAAAATGATAGTACCATAGAGTAACAACTATATTTTTTGCTCAAACATGAGAATTCAAGAATAGTCCAGAAGGAAGACAGGCAGTCCTTAAGAAAGAAGTATGAAATAAAAAAGTTTACCAACCTGAAGATCCTGCATGTTCAGACATGTTCCTTTAACCATTTTCAACACAGCTTCCTCCTGAGAAGAACACTTCTCATGATGTTGTTTCATTCAGGCAACCAGGCCTTGCATTTCTTTGTTGCACTATTTGCATTTTGCACACATGCCTGTCTTACCCACAGGTTGAGGAACTTCATTAAAATATTCCCAAACTGGGCCTCTTTTACACCCTGCTGCCATGATAGATTTTCCCTTCTAGTGAGAGAATGGTATGGTAGATCTCAAATCAATGAAGGCTACACTCAGAAAGACCTCAAGACTTCTGGAATATGCTGCTCAAACCGTTTCACTTTTGTTTCTACTGCCTGTCCCTTCTCACATTTATCTACAGACTACTGCCTGTCCCTTCTCACATTTATCTACAGACTACTGCCTGTCCCTTCTCACATTTATCTCCAGGTTGAGGAACTTCATTAAAATATTCCCAAACTGGGCCTCTTTTACACCCTGCTGCCATGATAGATTTTCCCTTCTAGTGAGAGAATGGTATGGTAGATCTCAAATCAATGAAGGCTACACTCAGAAAGACCTCAAGACTTCTGGAATATGCTGCTCAAACCGTTTCACTTTTGTTTCTACTGCCTGTCCCTTCTCACATTTATCTCCAGACTTCTCCTCCTTGTCCAGATCTATTCCGCCACCAACAATCTTCTGAACTTTTTGAAACTTTGCACTTTTAGAGAGAGGTAAGGGATTCACTCTGTGTACACAAATTGCAGAGGGACAGTAGGGTTGAGGCTGTTATTTCTCACCTCTCTATATTATATTATTTATTTATTTAAAAACATTTTTGCTGTTAACAAGCATATCATCTCTGGAGACACAAATCCACAGTTTGAGAACTGCAAAACTAAGCATCTCTGATGGTATCTTCTAGACTGAGCACTGAGTCTCATTGGGTAGATAGAAAGATTAACCTAAATAATCTATACAGAAGCCCCTGGAACCCCATAAGATTGGGTCCCTAATCCATGAACTATTGGAACTCATTTACAAAACTTTTCTTAAACATTACATGACTATATTGTCTCATACTGTAGAATTAGAATTTATAATCCGTATTCCATGATGAGATATCTTTGCACTATAATGTATCTTAATTAAAACTATCTTTAGATAGGTTTTTTCCTCAAAAAGCATTTAATCAAAAACATCCGATTTAAATAAAAAAATCAATTTTAAAAATTTTTTTTGAAAAAATCATTGATTTTTATCCACCCTGGTTAATTTGAGATTTCATCACCTCAAAATGTGTAGCGAAAACCTTTGGAAGGTAGTCCTGTCGTAGCTTACTCGGACTTGGTAAGCAACCGGCATTTTGCACATTCCATTGCACAACTCATCGAGCTTTGGGTGATCAAGTTTTTCCAACGGCATATTAGCATTTGCAAATGCATCCACAATTCCATTCTAGCTGAATGACGGGTCTCAAGAGCTCTCTGTCGTCTTCTTAAAAAGAGAAGACATTGTTTTTTGCTTTTTTAACTTTTCATTTACCAACAGTGCACTATCTGCAGCCGTCTTTCTGCTTTGATGGGTTTCCAAGTCTAAGTGGCACTGAACCATTGTCCGACGTGTGTGAGCCAATGAAACATTGCAGTTTGTACAAAATGCTTTGTCACCATCAGCATGTAAAGTTTGGCTTCCAAATTCTTTCACATGATCCACTGCTGTAACCATTTTTGAGGTTTTTAATTTACTTTGGACACTCATTTTACAATAATTGCATGTGTCTTCTGGTAGGCAGTCAATTGAGATCATAGCACAACATAATCTCCCCAATGTCCATATCTACCAAGTGCCCTGAGTGTGATTTGCCATGTAAAGTGTCAATCAAAAATTTTTGTCAAGTGCGTCACCTTTCTTTTCATTTTTAATTTAAATAAATTAATAATTGCATGTGGAAGGATGAGGAGCAGTTCCCTGTACAATGTCCCCTCCCCAGGCAGCTGCAAAGGGAAGGGGACAGGAAGTGAGTGGGGAAGAAGGGTTGCACTGCTATTTGCAGCCGGGAAAGAAATCCAACCAAGAGTAGCCCTGCAGGGAAAGAGCAATTCCTGTCCTGCCCCAGCCCTGCCTGGATTAGCAGGTAGGAGCCCCCTGCTGGGGTGCTCCCAGCAACACAGGAAAAATCAGACACAACTCCATAAGTCTTCTCCAGTTGCAGGAACCTCTGGGCATCCTGCAGCAGGGGGAGGCACCCAGAGGTGAGTCTGGTCTCCCCCACCCCCCGAGCAGCTGTGCAGGAGATGGAGAAGTCCTGTCCCGCCCCAGCCCAGCTGGAGCAAGGAGCCTCCTTGACTGGGGCACTCCTAGGAACAAGGGGACATTGGATTTCATGGGGAAGGGCTTATTTCACGGTCCGGGTTGCATTTTTCATGGCTGTGAAATTGGTAGGGCCCTAGCTATAAGGAATTATATAAGCTTTGCTTGAAAACTTTGAAACCGTTTGCTCTGAACTTGTGAACCCAGGCACAGGAATTGTTCCCCCACCATTGCCCATTAAGGAGGCCTCTCAAGATTAAACAGGCTATTAAGGAGCATCCTATGTATCCAGGAGGCGTGGCCTCCCTCACAGGCATGGAGGGAATGCCACAAGCCACCTGGTGGGCAGAGCCAGGAGGACCATGCACCATATGCCGGAAGCAGAGGGGCAGGACAGGAAGAAGAAATATAAAAGGCTGACCCAGCACCTCTGTTGGGAGGAGCTGCTGAGGGAGACAGATGCGTCTTCCCTGCTGCTGGAGCGGGACACCGAGGAGAACTGTGGCTGCCCCGAGAGCCTGTACGAGCTTCTAGAGAGCCCTGCCACTCCCGACACTGAGGAGCTGCTACCCTTACCCTTGGAGGTATATCCTGGGGAGATTGAGGATGACCCCTGGACGCAGGTACACCCTACGCTAAAAGTAGGAAGCCAGTGTTTTCCCTAGGAATTGAAATTTGGAGGGTTTTGGAATATTCAGGGGGGGTGAGGGCCAATGAAGGTTGAGACCGTGAGGGCGAAGGTGAGCTGTATGGCACCATAGTAAAAACTGAAAGATGTTTCACGACCATTTTATTAGATTTAACTCATGTTTTAAAATCATCACAAACATTAAAATTGGCTACTCAAGCTTACTATGAAGCACTACATCTACATCCTTCTTGATTTCTTGTTGTAATTTTGCCCTCTTTGGTGTTTTCTTATGTGTCCGTTACTTCCAGTCCTTCATGATATGCCCATGATCAGGCAGAAGATGACTTCTTTCAGAACACAAAATTCTATTCAATGAGGAAAAAGAATGCTCAACTGTAGCTGTTGTGATTGGGAGTATCAAGATACGAATTCCTACTTCTTTCATCCCAAGAAACATAGCACAAAGATTGGGTCGAACCACTAGTGATGACAAAGAAGTTGAAGTTAAATCTTCATTTGTTTGTCGTACGATATTCCACTCTGTGTTCAAAATTTTCTATTCTGTCCTCATCACATAGCAGTCCCATTGCTGGTAGTGCCTCAATCCCCTCAACTGTAGGTGTTTTATAAGACAGGCATCTGTAAAAGCTATGTAGAGGTTGAGTAGAATCCAGAAATCACTATTGTAGATTTGTAAGAATCAAGTCTGTGTACTTTTTCAGCAGTCTTCACAAACACTTCTTGTCCTCTTCACTTAAGGAGTCAATATAAGTACCTTCATTAGTCAACTTCTGGACTGAAGTCTTTGCTTCTTCCAGTACGTTTTCAATGGATATCTCTGATTGATCCAAGGGTAGCTTCTATTGCTGGACAAAGATCTGCTACCGTTGTAGCAGATGGCTGGATGACATTGTTTAATGACCCAAGTGATTTCAACAGTAGACTTACAAGAGAGAGAATATGAGCTTTCGTGAGCTACAGCTCACTTCATCGGATGCATAGTATGCATCCGATGAAGTGAGCTGTAGCTCACGAAAGCTCATGCTCAAATAAATTGGTTAGTCTCTAAGGTGCCACAAGTACTCCTTTTCTTTTTGCGAATACAGACTAACACGGCTGTTACTCTGAAAAGAGAGAGAATGGTGATAGTCTTCTCTGAACTCAGTAATAAAAGTAGTCCACCAGCCTCACTACTTAGATCTTTCCTATCTTAGTGGATACTTTCCAAAGCCAGTAATAATGATTGCAGTAATTTTAAGACAACAGCCAAGAATCGCTCATGGAGAAGGCCAGCAGGTTTTCCCTGGTTGGACTAATTTGAACTTCAATCCCAATATATCTTCTATTTGTTTCCAAGATGTTCAGTCCTTTTGGACTTTTGTTGAAAAAAAGTATGAAAAAGCCATTACAGTTATGGCTTTTAAATGTCTTTTGAAGATTCTGCAGCTTACACTAACGCTAGCTGGAGTAGATGGCCTCTGCAGTGTGTATAGGAGAGATTAGGGTTACACTTTTCTCTGAGCAAAGCTTGTACTCTACTATGTCTTCCAGAGAAGTTTGTAGCTTCATCAAATATACAAGCAGCCATCTATTTGGGGTTCAATTTACAAGCATTTAACTCTTCTAAGATGTCACAGACGCAGCTGATGTGTCTTCTATAACCTGAACATCTAGAATGCATCTACTGGCCTACCATGGACATCAAGATAACATATGCAATGACTTAATACTTGATGCCTGTTTGCATTGGTGCATTCATCAGCCATGTATGCACATTTTTTGAATATGGTGAGAGAGTTCTTCATTTTTTCAACTGCTGGGTCTTTCACTGTTGCACCCCATGCTTCTAGAGAGTCAGCTGAGTTTTTTCAGAAAGATAGCAAGCATTTGTCAGTCTTGTTCGAAACCAGTGCCCAACTTCAGGATTAACAAATGACAATGCACTTAACATTGGCCTCCAGTTTGTAGTTTGTGGTATCTCTTGCTTAAATAGAAAGTATGATGCAACAGCCATGTGGATTCACATAAACTGAGTTGTGTCTCCAGCATTCTTAACAGCCTCATTAAGTACTTCTAAAATTGGCTTTGACAGTGACTGGCTTATAAGGCTTTCTACATTTTGTGCAGTCCAGAGGTGTTTTGCAGCGTTTTCATATAGGTTGTCAGTACTGGCTTAATTAATAAAATGTTCCCAGACCATTTAAAACTCAGAGCAATGGAGCTGACGCAATATAATACATAGAGTACTTATAAAAACATACAGACACACAAGTGAATTTCTCCCAGACTGAGAATATAGAGGCAGTTTTGCTTAACTGCATGTTGCCAAGTTTTGTACATGTGCCAAGCTGGTGCTAAGTGTGTTCTGCAAAGTAGATTGTATACAGAACCTTTATACTTCAGCATCTTTATTAACAAGCTTCTTGGTAACCTTGGCCCTGATCCTGCAAGGTGCTTAGCACCTCCTGCTAGATAGTTGGTGTCCTTGGTTCCCATTGAAACCAATGGTCTAACAATGTTCTGCAGGATCATTCCTATTATCAGCAGTATGATTCATAAGAGTTGTAGTAAACTGTAGAAAATAAGCTGTATTTACATGAAAACCTATGTGAAATTTGTTTAATAGGCAACTGAATGGTTGTATAAGGTTTTCTTTAGGTTATCAAAACTTATTGTAGTTTATAGACATCTCATTTTAGCAGAGGATGTGGAACTTGATTACTTTTGTGATCTAAAACACAGTAATATTTTAACCTGTGAATGCAGTTTATGAACTATGGGTAAACCCCCCGCCCCCACACACATTCTGAATGTATAAGAAATGGATTGAGTGGTAGATCCCCCCTCAAACTGGGAAGGGGTGTGTGGTGGCAACATAACTTCTCATAGGCTGCAATTCCAGCCAATGAGATGGACTATTGTAGCTTATGTAACCCTTCTGCCAGTCAGAGTTGGCAACAACAAGGGCCAGGTTCAGTATCTAGGGGTTCCTTTTCAACAATACAACACAAAACTGGCTTGAGCCCACATCCAGTGACCTGGGACAATTACACACCACTCCCTGGGTGTCTCTAAGAGGCAATGCTTCCCTTCTCGCAAGCACAGAGTCTGAGAGGAGTCAAAAAATTTTGATAAAAGGAGGGAAGTAACTTGTGGCATTAATTTTGGGGGAACACTGCAAACAGGGTTCATAAACATAAACCATGAGCAAAAGACCCACCCCCCAAGTAAGTTGGGCAGTGTCCTTTTCCCCTCAGGTTCTTAAGTACAGCAACCCAAAGTCCCTTTAACGTGCATGTCCCTTCTCTGTGCCCCACTTATAGTTGCTGTCTTTGGACAGTACAGACCCAGAATTCAGAGGTGCATCTGTAGAGTTCACTTCCCACCCTGAGTAAGGAAGCACCTTACTCACTCCACTGCTCAGGCAGTCATTTGCTGCCCCTCTTTGTGGGGCTCTGCTCTGACCCTCTCCATCAGCCATCCTGCTGGCCGCTCACCAAGATGTCTTCAGGGCCCACCACTTAACACAGTTCTCAGTGATTTCAGCTTTTAGTGGGGAGCCTCACTATGGGTGCACACTGGGCAGTCTCTTGCATCAGAGATGCTGTCTCAAAGCAGGTCTAATACTTAAACCTAGATATCAGTGATTTCAGCAGCATGTAACAAGACTCTCAATTGAATCTAAATTAGCTGTTATTGCACAGTGGCGAAAGGAAGGGTCAAATAATGTCTGATACCCTCAAGCAGAACGCACACCACCCATGGGTTTTTGGAACCCATGTTCCCTTCCTAGCAAGTGCTTGTGACGTTATTGACATGAACTTTGACCATATAGCCCATTGTTGCAACCAAGGTTCTATAGTGGCACCAAATCTTGTACAAAGGAGGTCACGTAAGGTGTCCATGAAAAGGTTATCATTTGCTGGTTATGATTGTGCTATCTGTATGCATTTATCATTTTTGTGTTTAAAGTTGTAAGTATTGGCTCTATACTGTCTGTATTTCAAACTTGTGCTGTGCTTAAGAACATAAGACCATAAGAATGACCATACTGGGTCAGACCAAAGATCCATCCAGTCCAGTATCTTGTCTACCAACAGTGGCCAATGCCTGGTGCCCCAGAGGGAGTGAACCTAACAGAAAATGATCTAGTGATCTCTCTCCTGCCATCCATCTCCACCCTCTGACAAACAGAGGCTAGGGACACCATTCCTCACCCATCCTGGCTAATAGCCATTGATGGACTTAACCTCCATGAATTTATCCAGTTCTCTTTTAAACCCTGTTATAGTCCTAGCTTTCACAACCTCCTCAGGCAAGGAGTTCCACAGGTTGACCGTGCGCTGAGTGAAGAAGAACTTCCTTTTATTTGTTTTAAACTTGCTACCCATTAATTTCATTTGGTGGCCCCTAGTTCTTATATTATGGGAACAAGTAAACAACTTTTCCTTATTCACTTTCTCCACACCACTCATGATGGTATATACCTCTTATCATATCCCCCCTTAGTCTCCTCTTTTCCAAGATGAAAAGTCCTAGTCTCTTTAATCTCTCCTCATATGGGACCCGTTCCAAACCCCTAATCATTTTAGTTGCCCTTTTCTGAACCTTTTCTAATGCCGGTAGATCTTTTTTGAGATGAGAGGACCACATCTGTATGCAGTATTCAAGATGTGGGCATCCCATGGATTTATATAAGGGCAATAAGTTATTCTCTGTCTTATTCTCTATCCCTTTTTAATGATTCCTAACATCCCATTTGCTTTTTTGACTGCCGCTGCACACTGCGTGGACGTCTTCAGAGAACTATCCACGATGACTCCAAGATGTTTCTCCTGATTAGTTGTAGCTAAATTAGCCCCCATCATATTGTATGTGTAGTTGGGGTTATTTTTTCCAATGTGCATTACTTTACATGTATCCACATTAAATTTCATTTGCCATTTTGTTGCCCAATCACTTAGTTTTGTGAGTTCTTTTCAAAGCTCTTCACAGTCTGCTTTGGTCTTAACTATCTTGAGCAGTTTAGTATCATCTGAAAACTTTGCCACCTCACTGTTTACCCCTTTCTCCAGATCATTTATGAATAAGTTGAATAGGATTGGTCTTAGGACTGACCCTTGGGGAACACCACTAGTTACCCCTCTCCATTCTGAAAATTTACCATTTATTCCTACCCTTTGTTCCTTGTCATTTAACCAGTTCTCAGTCCATGAAAGGATCATCCCTCTTATACCACCACCAGGGGCGGCGAGTTATAGCTCCACGTGGTGCCTTAGCACCAGCAATATTCAGAGCCCAGGGGCCCAGCTCCACCAATATTTGGGGCCGGGTATCCCCCCGGCCCCACCTGCCCCCGTGCCTCCCCTGAGTGTCCCCCGGCCCCATCTTGCTGCCCCTGGCCCCCGCCGCTCGCCTCCCTGGGCCCTGGAGCAGAGCGTCCCTGCCTCTGCATCTTCCGTGCAGCTCCATGCTGCCTCCTTGCAGCAACTTCTGCCGCAGGGTCCTAGTGACCCCCATCTCGACAGCCAGGGCAGACTGACTTTGAGCCCGCCCTTCCACCTCAGACTCTTCCCTTTTCCGACGGGACCCTCCACCAGCACAGGGGGCCCCCCCGCCCACAGTCACTCCTCCTGCCCCATTCTGGGCAAGAAGGCAGCCCCATCCCTCACCCCCAGTGAGGCTACAGTCAGGGGCAACAGCAGGGGAGGAGGTGCATGCAGCACCCCCTGGGCACCCACCACAGGGCAGATGAGGGAGATTCCTGGACCTGAGAGGGGCCCTAGGAGCACATGCAGTGACAGTGGTGGGGGTGAGTGTGCTGCTGGGGGGGGGTTGGGAAAGGGGGGCTCCTCCCCCAGAGCTAGTTGCTGCCGGCAGGGAAAGGGCTGGGGGGAGTCCTCCTCTCTGGCTCCTGTCCCGGAGCATCCTGCCTGCACCCCAAACTCATTCCCAACCCTGCCCCACCCCACAGCCCACACCCCCAGCCAGAGCCCTCACCCCTCCTGCACCCCAACCCTCTGCCCTAGCCCTGAGCCTCTCCAACACCACAAACCCCTCATCCCCAGCCCCAGCCAGAGCCCTCATCCCCCCACACCCTAACCCTCTGCCCAAGCCCTGAGCCCCCTCCAACACCACAAACCCCTCATCTTTAGTCCCAGCCAGAGCCCTCATCCCCCCACACCCTAACCCTCTGCCTGAGCCCTGAGCCTAACACCACAAACCCCTCAACTCCAGCCCCAGACAGAGCCGTCATCCCCCGCACCCTAACCCTCTGCCCCAGCCCTGAGCCTCTCTAATCCCTGAAGCCCTCCAGCCCCAGACAGAGCCCTCACCCCCTACACTCCTACTCTTACCCTGAGCCCCTCCCTCACCCCAAACCCCTCATCTGCAGCCACACCCCACCGCCCTCACCCCTGCACCCCCTCCCTCCGCACCCCCTCACATCCCCAAACTCCCTCCCAGAACCTGCACCCCCTCCCTCCGCACCCCTTTCCATCCCCAAACTCCCTCCCAGAGCCTGCACCCTGCACCCCAATCCCCTGCCCCAGCCTAGGGCCTGCACCCCAGACCTCCTCCTCCACCCAAACTCCCTCCCAGAGCCTTTGGCAGGTGGGGGGCAGAGTTTGGGGGGGCGGAGTTTGGGCACCACCAAAATTTCTACAAATCTGCCACCCCTGCCCATGACAACTTAATTTACATAAGAGGCCTTTGGTGAGGGACCTGGTCAAAGGCTTTCTGGAAATCTAAGTACACTATGTCCACTGGATCCCCCTTGTCCACATGTTTCTTGACCCCCCCAAAGAACTCTAATAGATTAGTAAGACATGATCTCCCTTTACAGAAACCATGTTGACTTTTGCGCAACAATTTATGTTCTTCAATGTGTCTGACAATTTTATTCTTTACTGTTGTTTCAACTAATTTGCCTGGTACTCACGTTAGACTTACCAGTCTGTAATTGCCAGGATCACCTCTAGAGCCCTTCTTAAATATTGGAGTTGCATTCGCTGTCTTCCAGTCATTGGGTACCGTAGCTGATTTAAAGGACAAGTTACAAACAAGTTAATAGTTCTGCAATTTCACATTTGAGTTCTTTCAGAACTCTTGGGTGAATGCCATCTGGTCCCAGTGACTTGTTACTGGTAAATTTCTCAATTAATTCCAAAACCTCCTCTAGTGATACTTCAATCTGTGACAATTCCTCAGATTTGTCACCTACAAAAGACGGCTCAGGTTTGGGAATCTCCCTAACATCCTCAGTCGTGAAGACCGAAGCGAATAATTCATTTAGTTTCTCTGTGATGACTTTATCGTCTTTAAGTGCTCCTTTTGTATCTCGATCGACGAGGGGCCCCACTGATTGTTTAGCAGGCTTCCTGCTTCTGATGTACTTAAAAAAATTTGTCATCATCTTTTGAGTTTTTGGCTAGCTGTTCTTCAAACTCCTTTTTGGCTTTTCTTATTACATTTTTACATTTAATTTGACAGTGTTTATGCTCCTTTCTATTTACTTCACTAGGATTTGACTTCCACTTTTTAAAAGATGCCTTTTAAAAAGGTGCTTCTGGGTGACACCCTATAGAATTTGGCGTCAGCACTCCCTAGCCTGCTTGATGGCCCATTAAGGACCATCAGCTATACAACTGACCCACTGAGAGAAGGCAGATACACCTTGTGACTCAGCAACACATGCAGGGACATGCCTATGGACAGAACGCTAAGGTTTTTCCATGCAATGTGCTGGGTAGCTTGTTTTTGGAACAAAGGAAGCACAGGCCACATGGCAAGAGGATATAAAAGGCCCTGGAAACCCCTCCATTTTTTCTTCAGTCCTGCTTCTTACCTCTGGAGGAACTTTGCTACAAACTGAAGCTCTGAGAAAAGGACTGAATGACCCATCCAAGCTGTGAATGTACTCCAGAGACTTGATTTGAGCCTGCAGTTTATTCCATCACTGCTACAAGCCTGAACCAAGAACTTTGCCATTACTGTGTGTAATTGATTCCATTTAACCAATTCTAGCTCTCATCTATATTTCTTTTTATGAATAAACCTTTAGATTTTAGATTCTAAAGGATTGGTAACAGCGTGATTTGTGGGTAAGATCTGACTTGAAATATTGATTTGGGTTTGGAGCTTGATCCTTTAGGATCAGGAGAACCTTTTTTCTTTTACTGGGGTATAGATTTTCATAACCAGTCATCCCCATAAGAAGTAGTGCTGGTGGTGATACTGGGAAACTGGAGTATTAAAGGGAATTGCTTGTGTGACTTATGGTTAGCCAGTGTGGTAAAACCAAAGTCTTCTCTACTTCGGTGTGCCTTATACATGGAGGAACCCCAGCCTTAGGCTACAACTACCCTACTCTAGACAATTTGTCATGAATTGATACTCTCAGTTGTGTCCCACCAGAGGCAGCATTGTTACAGTGCTATTTAGTTGAGAGCGAGTTCCTCCATAGGGCTATGCCAAGTACAGTTCTGCTGCCCTTGATTCACACAATGAGGATAAGAACGCTTTATTACTCCTGCGCCAATAACAAGGAGACTGGGGATCCAACACCAGCCAAAAGTGATCATTTGGACAAGCAATTCCATCATGCTGAGCCTATAGGCAGGGTGGGTGTGCCCATGCAAATGAATCAGCTCCTGAAGTCCTCTTCCACAGCTCATCACTAGACGTCAGCGGAGAGCTCATTCAGACTCTGCTTACGCTTATATGAGGTTTCTAGGACACCAAATCTTAATATGGATTTGCTAGCCCTCTGTTTGGTTCCTGCCAAGCAACCATATCTGCTCCAGCCTGTTCAGTGCAGTGTTGTTGTTGCTGTGTTGGCTCACCTTGTCTCTCTAATAACCAGCCTGTTAAGGTCTGACACAAAGTCCCTTTCCAGAATGCAGAGCGTACAGAAACCCCTTTGCGCTCCTAACCACTTTGAGGGCTTAAATGGTGCAGAGTGCCCTGTAATGAATAGTTCTCTGCATTTACCTCCTATAACTTTCAAGAGCTAGGTAAATTTTTTTATCCTAAGTTATGGAAAATAAAAAACAAAAAATGTCTTGCATAAATAGAGATGAAAAATTATGTTAATCATAAAATAGAGAACAGGATATTTAACAGAAGATTGCTGAGTGTACTTTAATGTTCTGTTTTCCTGATGTTTTAGAAATCGAGCCCAGGTTATGTTGGTGAAGCTGCTTAAATTATGGATTTTGGTAATCACTTTTCACTGCCAATGTTTTTGTAACTTTCTTTCACATATTTTGTTGTATTACTCAGCTTATTGAATACACAACTTGCAGAGATTCTTGAATATTTACCCACAGAGTACATGTATCAATGCGGTTTGTTGGATAGTTTAAAACAAAGCAAATCAGAGGTAACCTGCTGTTTGTGTGTTGATTACATGTATCAATTTATTAATTTTTTATTATCCCTAAAGACTAAATCCCTACTATCCCTAAATATTTTTGTAAATCCAGCATTTCTGAAGATTAAGTACTTTTGTCTCAAATCAACTTTAAATTTTCAAGGATACATACAACATTTTGAATTTGTCCATAATCCCACCTGCCGCTCCACGCCTGGGGGTCTGCTGCCGGCCCGATTGGATATGTAAGAAGAGTCTGGATAAGCTCTCCCCTGATATTTAGTAGTGAGCTGTGGAAAAATACTTCAGAAGCTGATCTCATTTGCATGGAAACACCCACCCTGCCTAGGTGCCCAGCATGATGGGATTGCTTACCCAAATGATCACTTGTAGCTGGTGTTGGATCCCGAGTCTCCTTGTTATTGGGGCAGCAGTAATAAAGCGTTGTTATACTTGTTGTGTGAACCGAGGGCAGCAGAACTGTACCTGGCATACCCCAATGGAGGGACTCACCCTCAACTGAATAGCACTCATTAGGCAGGGGATATGGGTTCCAAAGCCCAGTGTGTTGAGAGGGTGAGGATAGGTGCTTGTAATGGATGATGTGGTTCTTGTTTAAGGGCCTAAACACCATTGGAGCCTTTCTCTCTCCATGGTGTAATAAAAAAGCTAATTTAGACTCAATTGAGAGTTTTGTTACATGCTCCAGAGCTAAAATCACTGATATTGAGATCTAAGTATTAGGCCTACTTTAGGACAATGTCTCTATTGCAAGAGACTGCCCAATATGTGCTAGCAGTGAGGCTCCTCCACTAACAGGTGAAATCATTGAGAGCTGTGTTAAGTGTGTGGTGGTGAGTGGCCAGATGGGCAGCTGGCAGAGAGGTGTGGCAAGTGGCCAGCAGGTTTTCTGGTGGAGAGGTGTGGCAAGCAGCCAGCAGGGAGGCTGGTGGAGAGGCATGGCCAGCAGGGCAGCTGGTGGAGAGATGCAGCAAGTAGCCAGCAGAGAAGCTGGTGGAGAGGGCCAGAGCCTAGCCCCGCAGAGGCGTGGCAACTGGCCGTTGGGGTGATGAGCGAGTCCCCGAGCAGTGTAGCATGTAAGGTACCTCCTTACACCTCCCCCTCCCCCACCTTCCACTCAGGGTGGGAGGTGAACTCTGTGGGTGAACCTCTGACCTCTGGGGCTGCACTGGCCAAGGACAGCAACTGTGAGTAGGGTACAGAGAAGGGATGGGCATGTTAAAGGGACTTTTGGGTTGCTGGACTTAAGACCCTGAGGGGAAAAGGACACTGCCCAACTTACTTGGGGGTGGGTCTTTTGCTCATGGTTTGTGTTTATGAACCCTAGTTGTGGTGTTTTCCCAAATTAATGCTGAGTTAATTCCCTCCTTTTATTAAAAGTTTTTGCTCCACTCAGACTTGTGCTTGCAAGAGGGGAAGTATTGCCTCTTAGAGGCGCCCAGGGGGTGGTGTGTAATTGTCCCAGGTCACTGGCTGGGAGCTCGAGCTGGTTTTGTGTTGTACTGTTGAAAAGGAACCCCTAGATACTGAACCCGGCCCTTGTTGCTGCTGGCTCCACCTGGCAGAAGGGTTACATATATATTGTTTACTTACACGGGAGGAAAGTGATCAGGAACAGTCAGCATGGATTCACCAAGGGAAGGTCATGCCTGACTAATTTAATCGCCTTCTATGATGAGATTACTGGTTCTGTGGATGAAGGGAAAGCAGTGGATGTATTGTTTCTTGACTTTAGCAAAGCTTTTGACACGGTCTCCCACAGTATTCTTGTCAGCAAGTTAAAGAAGTATGCGCTGGATGAATGCACTATAAGGTGGGTAGAAAGTTGGCTAGATTGTCGGGCTCAACGGGTAGTGATCAATGGCTCCATGTCTAGATGGCAGCCGGTATCAAGTGGAGTGCCCCAAGGGTCGGTTTTGTTCAATATCTTCATAAATGATCTGGAGGATGGTGTGGATTGCACTCTCAGCAAATTTGCGGATGATACTAAACTAGGAGGAGTGGTAGATATGGTGGCAGATAGGGATAGGATACAGAGGGACCTAGACAAATTGGAGGATTGGGCCAAAAGAAATCTGATGAGGTTCAACAAGGATAAGTGCAGGGTCCTGCACTTAGGACGGAAGAATCCAATGCACCGCTACAGACTAGGGACAGAATGGCTAGGCAGCAATTCTGCGGAAAAGGACCTAGGGGTGACAGTGGACGAGAAGCTGGATATGAGTCAACAGTGTGCCCTTGTTGCCAAGAAGGCCAATGGCATTTTGGGATGTATAAGTAGGGGCATTGCCAGCAGATCGAGCGACGTGATCGTTCCCCTCTATTTGACATTGGTGAGGCCTCATCTGGAGTACAGTGTCCAGTTTTGGGCTCCACACTACAAGAAGGATGTGGAAAAATTGGAGAGAGTCCAGCGAAGGGCAACAAAAATGATTAGGGGTCTGGAACACATGAGTTATGAGGAGAGGCTGAGGGAACTGGGATTGTTTAGTCTGCAGAAGAGAAGAATGAGGGGGGATTTGATAGCTGCTTTCAACTACCTGAGAGGTGGTTCCAAAGAGGATGGTTCTACACTATTCTCAGTGGTAGAAGATGATAGGATAAGGAGTAATGGTCTCAAGTTGCAGTGGGGGAGGTTTAGGTTGGATATTAGGAAAAACTTTTTCACTAGGAGGGTGGTGAAACACTGGAATGTGTTACCTAGGAAGGTGGTAGAATCTCCTTCCTTAGAAGTTTTTAAGGTCAGGCTTGACAAAGCCCTGGCTGGGATGATTTAATTGGGGATTGGTCCTGCTTTGAGCAGGGGGTTGGACTAGATGACCTCCTGAGGTCCCTTCCAACCCTGATATTCTATGATTGTCAGTTCAGATATATTACTTATTGGTGAAGTTTATGGGACCCTATCTTGCAGCGTTTTTAGAGAAACTAAGAAGCACAAATGACCATAGTCTTCATCTTGTAATGGAAGGAAACTGATCTTGTGATCTCTGGTTAATCTTCTTTTGGAAGGTGAAAATACTCCAAAGGTCCTACCAATATGGCCTTGTTTTCCTGACCTAAATACAGCAAGGAGTTAATACTGTGGATGTGAGGAAGAATTACTGCAATTAAACATCTAACCCTGTGCTCCCTTCCCCAGCTGTGGCCCCAGCCTCTGCTCCCCTACCCCTGTCCATGTCCCCCCCTCCCAGACACGTGGCCCTGCTCTCAGCCTGAGCCCAGGGGGGATGGATAGGGGTAAAGGGGCTGGCTTTAAGCACCCCCACTATTGAAAATGTTCCCGTGCCACTGGTTCACAATGAATCTACCGCACATATATGTTACCTTTGTCAAGTGTCTTTATTAACAACAAAAATAGACAGTCTTATGTGTAAAACCCACTTTTTTGTTTAACTTTTTACATAATATCCCCGAGCTGTCCAAAAACATAAAAAGTCCAATTAGAATTTCAACTCTACTGCTGATTTTTGTTAAGAAAAATTAACATGTTTACATGCTCTGGTATCAGTCTTGTGCACAGCTGATTAATAGTAAGGCCAGCATTGGAAAACACACGTTCTGCAGGCACAGATGTTTCTGGAATGCAAAGGTAACTCTGCCAGTTTTCCAAGCCTTGGAAAATGCTATGCATTGACCTTCCACCACTCAAATGGACTGCATTCCAATGAAGGACGAGGCTCCCTGAAGTAATTTTCCAGTTCATTTTCTACTGCATTCTCCTCATTCTCCTTTTTGGTGTAATCTTCACCTAAAAGCATCACTACAGTATAGCACTCTTCTCAGTTTAATGGATTTTTTTGGCGCTGGCTCTATCCGCTCATCCGGTTCAGTACTGCTTGGTTCAGCCCTAGTACGTGGAGGTTCTTCTATTTCTAACATGGACGCAAGTTGCAGGAGCTTTGATTTAGCAGCGATCTGGACAACAAGCAAAAGAAACCGCATGTGTTTATGGCATGGATCTAACAAGGAGGCAATAAGTGCAGTGTTAGGATATAGATATTCAGGCCTGTCTGCAAAGGCCTGTACTTTAAGAATTTAGGTGTATTCGTATCACTTGGCTAGTTATAGAGGTATAAAAGAAAGAATCAAAATCACTGTCTCCTGGTGTAAGAGCCTTCTCTTACTGTGACAGTCTGAGGCCCTGTTCTTAGGCTAAGGCCTTTGGCTAAGCAGCAGAGGCAGCCATAAGCTGGGAAGCGAACGGTCACATCCTCACATTCCAAACTAGTCACATTGAAAGAAGGTGCTATTGGGCTCTTAGGAATACAATCCTGTCCTGATAGTGCCTATCACCTCCAGAGAAAGGGAAGTGCCTAGAAAATGTAAAAGGAAACTTAGTTTGATAGCATCCTGTCTGGCAAGAACTCACTTATCAATAGCTGGGATGTGAAATCCTCACTTCTGTATTGTTTTGTCATTAGAGTTCCCACTTTGCTATTGTTTGTCTGTATAATCTCTGTCTGGTTCTGTGATTGTTCCTGTCTGCTGTATAACTAATTTTGCTGGGTGTAAACTAATTAAGGTGGTGGGATATAATTGGTTACATAATCATGTTACAATATGTTAGGATTGGTTAGTTAAATTTCAGGAAAATGATTGGTTAAGGTATAGCTAAGCTGAACTCAAGTTTCACTATATAGTCTGCAGTCAATCAGGAAGTGAGGGGGTGGGTGTGGAGATGGGAACAGGGAATGGGGGTGGGGAAATTGGAATCATGTTTTGCTAAAGAGGGGAAATGGGAACAGGGAATGGGGGTAAGGAAACTGGAATAATGTTTTGCTAAGGGCAGGAATGGGAACAGGGACACAGGTGTAAGGCTCTGTGGTGTCAGAGTTGGGAAGGAGGATACTAAGGAAGGAAACTGGAATCATGCTTGCTGGAAGTTCACCCCAATAAACATTGAATTGTTTGCACCTTTGGACTTCGGGTATTGTTGCTCTCTGTTCATGCGAGAAGGACCAGGGAAGTAAGTGGGTGAAGGAATAAGCCCCCTAACATGCAGGTTTGGCAGTTATGGCAGGATCATTGGGTTTCATGCAATGCTCCAGAGAGCAATGAACAGCAGGCTTGAAATCAGCAACTTTTCCATTTTCGACAGGAGCTTTGCTTCTGAGGTGAGTTTGGAGAAGATGGTTGCAAATTGGATAAATATTTGAAATTGACACTGACTGTTCAGCAGACAAGGCCGTTGTATGCATTTTAAAGTGGAAAGTAGTGGTAAGATATCCTCTATTAATTGCCAGTGCTCATATTGCAGCTGAAGTGTTTGGGCATGAGATAGCTCTGTAACAAAACAATCTGAAAGCACAGCTGTCATAGCCCACCTTTGTTCACTGAGTTTTTTGAACATGTCATATACTGAATTCCCGTGAGTTTTACATGACTGGATCACACGGTGTTGCTTAACCTAAAGTTGTGTTTTCTTTTGAGTGCTTTTGCAGCCATGGTGCTGTAGTGGAAGTGTGCAACTAGTCTACTTGCAGCTGCAACAGCACGATCCACACTATTTGAAGAAAACCCATCATTTATGGCTAGCTGAAAAGTATTGGCAAAACAATTGACAGATTTTCATGTAACATACCTTGATGTGTTGGCGAGCGCAATGTTGATTGCATTATCGTGTATGCACACCGAGACACGGTCTGCCAGACCCCATCTTTCCACTGTAGCATTTAATTTTTCAGCAAGGTGTTCCGCGGTATATCATTCTGCCATACTTTCGGTTTGTACAACTGCAGATCGAAGTTCCCAATTTTCAATATAATGGCAAGTGACAGTCATGAAGCTTTCTGTAATTAATGCTGCCCAGCATTCAGTGGTGAAAGCTACTTTAACGGTGTTTTCCAATTTTTCCCAAACAGACTTCACACAGTTTTCATAGCACTTCTCTAGTCGAGAGGTTATTTTCTGTCTCACAGGCACACAGTATTCAGGTTCTACAAAACTTTTCAACTCATGCATGAAAATCTGTACCCTCAACGACACTTACAGGCAGCATATCTGTAGTGATCATGGCGCACAACAACTCTGTTAGTTTTTCCTCACGTTGTGTGTTGCATTTTCTTGACCTGCCAGAAACAAACACGGTTAGCACTGTTTGATTTTTGCCTTCTTTATCACATGAAACAGAACGATGTTTCATCGTCAAATGGTCCAGCATTGCTCTGGTGCTGTTTGCATACCTCAGGCCTGTATGACACAGCCTACATTTAACAGTGTCTTCTGCTATTTTTGTGAAGTAATTCCAGGCATAACTCCTTTTTGATCGCTCCGTCTTCACTAGACAGAACAGTAGTCACCAAAAATCGTGATAACTTACTTGACGCTACCACAGTGTGATGGGGGTGGGGGGCAGGGGACCGGACACAGACGGGGTAAGGAGGCGGGCTGGGGCCAGGAGCACAGTCACAGAGCTTTTCCAGTGGCCCCAAGCGAGCTCGCAGCCTCCCCCCTGCCCTGGCTGGGGCCATGGCGGGGGGGCTGAGAGCAGCGAGCATGGGCACGGTCTTGTCCCGACGAGATGGGGCTGGAGACTCGTTTCCCCATGGTAACGCCCTTGTAAGCTCTCTGAAGCAGGGACTGGCTTTGTTTTGTGTCTGTACAACACCAGGCACGGGGGGGGGGGGGTCTGGGTCTGTTTACGGGGGCTCAGGACACAAACGACAGCCACCCCTGGAACAACCCCTCAGTCTCAGCCGCTGGCTCCAGCCAAACCACCAGGTAACCCAGCAGCCTCGGCGCCCCCCCGCCCACCTCTCTCAGCCCCTGGGACGGCTCTCACACCGCCTCCCCTCCCCCCGCCTTGCCGGTAGCCTCGTTCTCAGGAGCAACGGCAGGGAGAAGACCGCAAAAGACTCGGGGCCGGCAGGCGCATGCGCCGTTTTGCCGCTCTCCTGGGCCGGGCGAGGCTCCGGGCTGCCGTTGGCGTCAGTTCCGCTCCTCCCGCATTTCTGTGAGCCGGGCTGGAGGAGGAGGCGGAGTCGGTTCCTGCTGGGGCTGTGAGTGTCCGCGACCCGCGTCGCGTTACCCGCCCCCTCTCTCCCTCCCCATCCCGGGCGGGGGGATTTGAATTGACGCCGGGTCCCGCGGCGGAGCCTGCGCTGTGAGTGTGGACGGGACTGGTCGAGGGTGCGCCCGGGTGGGCTTCTGTTGGGGGCGCCAAGTGGCAGCTGCCCTCCGTTCATACCTAGGGAGTCTTGTCCCCCGGGGTGCCCCCCAGCTGGGGCCTCCACCCTTTTCCTTGTGCCCCCCTCCCTCGGCGCCCTGTCCCCCGGGATCGCCCCTAACCGGGCCCCTGCCCTTTTCCTTGGGCCCCCCTTCCTCGGCGCCCTGTCCCCCGGGATCCTCCCTAACCGGGCCCCTGCCCTTTTACTTGGGCCCCCTTTCCTTGGTGCACAGTCCCCTGGGTCCCCCCCCCAACTGGGTTCTTTGCCCTTTTCCTGTTGCCCCCCCTTCCTTGGTGCCCTGTCCCATGCTCCCTCCTGCCCTTTTCTTGGTGCTCTCCCTTCCTCAGCGCCCTGTCCCCTGCCAGCTGTGATCCCTGCCCTTTCCCTGGTGCCCCCCACCCTTGGTGCCCTGTTCCCTGGGGTTGCTCCTAACCAGAGTCCCTGCCCTTTCTTGGGTGCCCTCCTTCTCCCAACTTAAGCAGCCTGCCTTTTCCCTGGTGCCCTCCCCCCAGGTGCCTGGGCCCTGCCCTTTCCTGCACTGTACCCCTCTTCCCATTGCTCCTCCTTGCCCTGCCCTCAGTTGCTTCCTGTTGGACTTCCATCATCCCCCACTCCTCCCACCATAGTTTCCCTGGACAGCAGTGGTTCTGGTCCCCTGGGGTTTATCTGCTAGAGCGTTGTACAGTGGGAACAGCCTTTTCAGACAGCTGTAGTCCCTCCTGAATCTGAGCCTCTGTGAAAAAGTGAAATTGGCTGGTCTATTTTGTTGCCCAAGCTGAGGCAAATGTGGTAAGTAAAGAGCATAGAGGGTGAAAACTAAACTACAGATGTAAACATTTCCCAGCCTGAATAACTCAAGGAAACCCCGCCTAGCTTGACAGTTGTTTCAAACTTAGTTTGAGTACTGGTTTGTAGAATAAATAAACAAATCATCTTTTCCTACACCACTTGTACTTTTGAGCTGCATGTTGGTATTGGTTATTAGCTTGCCCTGGCCCCCCTTCTAAAAATTCACAGGTGGATGACAACTTCTGCTTGGTTTGAATTTAAAACTCAGCAAGAATGGGGGGTGTCAATGTTAGTTCAGCTGAGAGAGAAGTGAAGTGTTTATGTAAAAAGGAAAAAGTAATAAGCTGTCTTGTCCACCTAACAAAATGTATAAACTATCATAAAGGTCAAATGGCTCCTGCGTCTAAATCACTGCTGTTCTGCACCGTGTGGAACCATTTATCACTGTGCAAAGTAGGTGTAAAATTCTGTCATTCTGATTTGGAAATGTTTTACACCCACTTTGCACAGTGATAAATGGTTCCACAAGGTGCACCACAGAGAAGGAATGGCAAATCTAAGGGTAAGCTGTTGCGCTTCAGTGTAGACACTATCTACCCTTACAGGACACCAATGGCTATCTGCACCAGGTGTAGGTCTGTATAGCTACATCTCTCAGGGGTGTGTATTTTTCACACTCCTTACAAATGTAGCCATACCAGTGTAAATTCCTAGCATAGACCAGGCTTAGGGCATGGTTACACTGTAAACTTAAAAGTGCTTCTGCGGGAACGCTCCCGCGGCAGCGCTTTGAAGTGTGAGTGTGGTCATGTGGGAGCGCTGGGAGAGAGGTCTCCCAGCGCTCCTGGTAATCCACCTCTACGAGGGGATTAGCTCCGAGCACTGGGAGTGTGGCTCCCAGCGCTCAGAGCCTGTCTACACTAGTGCTTTAAAGTGCTCAGGCTTGCTGCACTCGGGGGTGATTTTTCACACCCCTGAGCCAGCAAGTTAGAGAACTATAAAATGTAAGTGTAGACAAGTCCTTAGTTGTCAAGCGAGGAATACTATACCAGGGTCGTTGGCATGGTCTACACTAGGAAATTAGATTTATATAACTGTGTGTCTCAGGGGTATGAAAAAGCCACACCCCTGAACGATGAGGTTAAATCAACCTAACCACCACTGTAGATGGTGCTAGGTCCGTGGGAAAATTTTCCCATCAACCTAATTACTGCCTCTCGGGAAGGTGGATTATCTACATGGATGGTGGAAGCTGTCCCCGTCGACTCACTGAAGTGCTACAGTGGCACAAGTGTAGTGTTTTAAGTGCAGACAAGCCCTTAAAACTCTGCTCTCAATGGGGTATACTGTGATAAGGGATAGTATTAGTGCTGTCCAGTAACAGTTAACATAAACTGACCTCATAATGATATTTAACAGGGAGCCAGTATAACTTTCTCAAAATAGAATCACCGGGTTGGAAGGGACCTCAGGAGGTCATCTAGTCTAACCCCCTGCTCAAAGCAGGACCAATCCCCCATAGTTGCCCTAGATCCCTAAATGGCCCCCTCAAGGATTGAACTCACAACCCTCGGTTTAGCAGGCCAGTGCTCAAACCACTGAGCTATCCCTCCCCTCTAATAATTTGCTTGAGTACATAAACTTAACATTTGGGTGTTTTATTAGGTAATAATACAAAGATTTTTTTTTTCCTCGTGTGTATGTTGTGGTTGCAGCCCCAGGTCCTACCTGGATTTGGAATAAGAAAGAATAACCATATTAGGTCAGACCAGTGGTCCGTCTAGCCCGGTATGTTGTCTTTAACAGTCAACAGTACTGGAACTTCATGGAAAGTGTACAGAACAGGGCAAATTTGGAGAGCTCCATCCCTATCTTTCCCTTCTGGCTTCTGGCAGTTAGAAGTTTAGGGTTGCTGTGAGCATCTGGTTGTATTCCTGACCACCTTGGCTAATAGCCATTGATGGACCTATCCTCCATGAACTTACCAAGTTCTTTTCTGAACCCAGTTAAACTTTTGGCCATCACATCACCCCATGGCAATGAGTTCCACAGGTTAATTGTGCATAGTATGAAAATGTACTTCCTTTTGTTTGAATTAAATCTGTTGCCTATTAATTTAATGGGGGTGACCCCTGCTTTTTGTATTATAGGAAAGGGTAAATGACACTTCTCTATTCACTTTTTCAACACCATTCATGATTTTTATAGACCTCTAGGTCATATCATATAATGATTGAAAATAATTGCTGTGGGCACTACTTCATTCTCTGACATAATTTGTGAGCATGAGTCTCCCCTCCACTTGCCCCCTTTCCAAGTTTTTAGGGCATGAACTTGTGAGGTGCTTCAGATCATCATCCCCTCTTGTGGGTGCTTAGTATTTGTCAGGAGATGCTGAACACCTTTCAGGATCAAGAATTGAGTTTAGTAGTGACCAAGTTAAATCCCCTTCCCCCCTGCAAAACAAAGAAACAAACCCAGAGTGTTGCAGAAGTAAGTAGATTAAAGTTAGAGGGCAGTAATTTTCCACTTTTTCACTCGAATGAATTTTTAGGATAACATAACTGTAGTCTCTAAAGGCATAGCTCTCTAAACAATGTTATTGTTTGTAAGATCTGTTGACTGGAAATTTTGTAATCTGTATGATAAATTTCAGGATTAGGCTTCAAAGTGAGAGTGGCAGAGTGTCTCCGAGTCAATGTGAAGCGATGGAAATGGCTACAGATATGGTTGAGAGGTCTTTTGGTTTAGAATATCACCAGGTTCAATCATCATTGGGATTCGTGGGCTTTTATTGTCCAATTTTTAAGTTCTCAGTCATTCTGAGAACTTGTGCACTGTTCAGCTGCAGTGAGGCATGCGTATATTCCAGGCCAAGTGTCATAGACAATTGTGATATCAGACCTAACTCCATCAATCATCACCCTTACTCTACAGCAAACTTTCATGCAACAACCTCATTGGTTGTCTGAGGGAGACTGCACATATGGTGGATTACTTGGCCTAACTGCTACCCTTGTGTCACAGCATGGGCTTTCAGTAGTTGAATAAAATATCAAAGCTAAAACGTAATGTTTGAGTTCTAGAATAGTCTTTGTCATGTACTTGGGTTCTCCTGCACACTGTTACAGTAGTGCACAACTTTTTAATTGTTCTATACATACATGATCGCTGCCTCTTTTTGCTTAACTTTGGCACTTGTAAGCTCTTTAGGCCAGGCCTGTGTCTTTGTATGTGTTTCAATAGTACTTAGCCCAAGGGAGCTCTGATCCTGGTGGGGGAAAGTAATATGAATATAAAATCAGTATTTCTCTTTAATTATTGCAGTGCTTCAACATGTCTTAAGGATACAGTTACATAAATTAGATATTAACAATGTTATGTAGGATTTGCTTTGTAAATAAATTTAAGGGGCATTTTAGCCCTCATAGCTCCAAAAAGGAAGGTCTTTTATTTAAACTTTATGAATTCTTGAATGGTTATTTTCTTCCTACTCTGGTTTTCATCACCTTCTATCTTGCCTCTTAATTTCTACGTTGCCTTGCTTTATTTGTGAGCTCTCCAAGTCTCGTTTTTTATATTACGTTTTTTAAAACAGTGCAATGGCTGCGCCAGCATGTCAAAAATTACCCCTTTTGTGTGTTCAGTTTATCTTTGGCAATAGACAGCATAAGTTTGCTGCAGAATTAGTAGAAAGAGGAAAGTAAAGTAGAGTATAGTCCCTCCTATAGTGGTGGTTTAATTTGTAGTGATGTGGAGATAAAACAGCAGTATCTGGAATGACTTTGAGAGAGTTTGTAACATACATATGTGATCTGGAAGTGTTCAGTATTAAAGTTTGTATTGGAGTAAGCCAGCACTCAGATAACAGAAAATGTGTGTGGCATAAAATAGGGACAGAAAGAAATAATTTTATGTCAGATGTCGAGTATTATTAGGGTTAGAGTTTGCATTATTAAACTATTTTGCAGGGTTTAGTATCTTTACCATTTCAAATTATGTTGGAATGAAACTTGTAAAGGAGGTGCTCAGTCAGGATACCAACTTTTTTTTTATTGCCCTAGGTTAATTTATCTTGCTTTTGCCTACATTGAAATGTCTAAACTCTAATTATATCTTGTTGTATAATAAACAGTAAGATTTCTTCTTTGGAAAGAAGGTTGACAGTACTGGATATGATTCTTTTTCAAACCCCTGGAGCCATTTGTAATACATGACTTTTCCTTTACCTTTGTCCCTTTCTCTACAGTTCTTTCATTTATTTCCTCAAAAATATAAAACTGTAATGGCAGGACGGGGGAATGCAAAATGTGTTTAGGTAGCACCATTCTTTTGCAGCAGATACAGCATTTTAGGAAAATCTGCTTTTAGAAATATTTCTGTATGTATTTTTGTCATTCTTGAAGTTGAGTTAAAAATTTGTTTAATATTGTCCATAGCTGACCTCTACTAACTTCTTTCCAGTCTTTGCTCCCTCAAACAACTAGCATGGTAGCTTATGGAATGGAAAACAGTTTTGAATAATGCACGTAATTGTTGCCAGTGGTAGTACTTCCATAGATAACACTTACTAATTTAGGCCCAGAGCCTGCAATCATTAATGCAAATGCCTTGTTTTATGTGAGTAATCTCTGTGTAGTCAATGGAACTACTCATATGCTTAATGTCAAGCATGTGCATAAGTGTTTGCAAGATTAGGCTCTAAATTAAACATAACCCATTAAGGGATAACAAACCAGGCAAGTGAGGTATAGGAAGGACAAGGATAGCAACAATAGGTTATACTTTAGCCTCGTCTTATTTATGGATTTTTATTTCTGAATGGGGGTTTTAGCTCTGCTTTCTGTGACAAAGGGTTTTAGGGTTGAGACCGCAGGGTGCAGACACGTTAGGTGTCTGCACCCTGACCTTTTTTTTCTAAGTGCCATCCACTCCTCTGAAAATAATTAATATTTTTTCTTTTTATTAGAGTATAATTGATGCATAATGAGCGTTCCTGACTACATGCAGTGTGCTGAGGACCATCAAACTCTCCTGGTTGTGGTCCAGCCAGTTGGGATTGTCCCTGAAGAAAACTTTTTTAGGATCTACAAACGAATTTCAACCGTGAGTCAGATTAATGTTCGTGACTCCCAGCGTGTGCTATATATCCGCTATAGACATCACTACCCTCCGGAAAACAATGAATGGGGGGATTTTCAGACGCATCGGAAGGTTGTGGGGCTCATAATCATAACAGACTGTTCCTCTGCAAAGGATTGGCCCCAAACTTTTGAAAAATTCCACCTTCAGAAGGAAATATATGGTTCTACACTCTATGATTCCCGATTGTTTGTCTTTGGGCTTCAAGGAGAGGTTGCAGAGCAGCCCCGCACAGATGTGGCATTTTACCCTAGTTACGATCAGTGTGAAACTGTGGAGAAGAGAATAGAAGATTTTATTGAATCTCTCTTCATTGTTCTGGAATCCAAACGTCTTGACAGGGCCACTGATAAATCTGGTGACAAGATCCCACTTCTGTGTGTCCCTTTTGAAAAAAAGGACTTTGTAGGTCTGGATACTGATAGTAGGTAAGTAGCTTGTTTACAACCTAACAGGGCTTGAAAAATTTACCTGATGCTAGCTCAAGGACTAAGCCTATTAGTCCGCCTAAAGAAATGCCTGTGGCACCAATAACACCGCTTCCTCAAGGCTGTATCTTCTGTAATGTAAGGGAACTTACTTTATTTACTAGTGGACTATATTTAATTTTCTTACCTTGTTAATTAACTTTCTATTCATATTTTTAAATTTAATTTGTAGGGCTCGTCAAATAGTTTATTAAAAAAGTAATTGAATAGGTTTGACAGATTCTACTTCTAGTTATATTTTTGCTGAATGGAATTTGACTAGCTATAGAACTGGATGAATATTATAAATTAATGTATTGATCAATAAACTGTAGTAAAATTAATTTTACATATTTTGCTGTGTACTATCTGACTAACCCTATTTACTACATTCCTTGCTTTTGTCTTATATCTTCCTGTCCTTACTGTCTTCCCTCCACTTCTTTTGCATTCCTGTAATAGAACTATGGTCTATCTTTGTGAATTGTCTTAAGTATTCGTTTCCTCCTTCTCTTTCCCTCCTCTCATTTCTTTCTCTCTCTTACTTTGTGTTCTGTTCCCTATTCTCATATTTTCTCACTATTCCTTTCTTCTTCCACCACAGCCCTGAAACCTTTCTCTAATCTGTACGTTTCTAACATCCCATCAATATTTCCCAGCCATCTCTATCCATGCCTTCCAGCCATAGGGTTTGGAAGTTTTACCAGACACCTGTTAGCTAGAGAAATAAACCAGCTAGCCAGAGACAGGTGTGAAAGAGCTTGGGTGTTTCACTGCTCAGGGGCAAAACCCAAATGAGACGCTAACCCCCACGCCTTCCAGCTGCTGGAGAAGGAGAGAGTGCTGAAACTCTTAACAGGGTACTTTAGCTGTTTAGGGACTCTGTCGTTACATCAACATTGTGCAGTTAGGGGTCTGATTAAATTTGTAGGCCACCACTAAATCTACTCTGGTGTACATGCTACAGGTTGCTACCTAGGGTGTGTGTGTCTCTGCTGCTTAGTTACTCTGCATCTCCCTCAACTTTCTGGCTGGTCCTAGAAGGGTTTAACTGTCTGATACTGAATGTGATTTGTCATGGTCAATATTGTCATGTAACTCAATTCTTCATACTGTGTACAGGTAGTAAAATTCTGTAAAGTAGACAAACCCATGTAGGCGATGCATTACTCAGCTGTAGACTGTTGGTCTAGCCAGTGGTTCCCAAACTGGGGTTCGTAAAATGTTACAGGGAGTTCTCGGGGGGGGGGGGGGAATTCCCTAATGGCAGACAGAGCTGCCCCTAGGGACCCCGTGCAGCATGGGGCCAGCAGCACGGAGCCCCTGGACTTCCAAGAGCTAAGCAGATCAAAGCAAGCATATCTATCACACTGAGAAGATTTAAACTTCAAGACTCCTTATAAGAAATGGAAAGGGAGGTGGATATTTTTTTGTTGTTTTTTAAAATTAAATCAGCAGCTAGTATTGTTTTTAAAATTATTATGAAGAACAAGTTTAAGCTTTCTTGTAATGTGTGTTCTTTGCCTGGACTGCTCAAGACCTGAATGCTTGTGTAGGAGAAACTCTTTGCGTTGGTTTCTTAAATACCTTCATGCTGTTTCACATCTGATACTCCTCGATGAAACACAAGCCACGAAAGTGAGCTCTTGGAAGAGTGTTGCCGTTTTCATAATGTAATAAAAATACTGTAATGATAAATAATAGTGTGTAATAAGCCTGTCATAAAAACTAATTTTATATTTCTAAGATCACTGCTTTTATAATTTATACTCGGGTAAAGGAGAAAATCCCTGGAAATATTCATTTTTAGGAGGAGGTTCGTGAGACTTGACATTTTAGTGAAAGGGGTTCACAGGTTGTTAAAGTTTGGGAACCACTGGTCTAGGCTGAACATAGTGACAAGGTCAGGGCAATAGAATTCCTATTTTTGAATAAAATAAAACTTCTTTAGGAGTATTGTCTAAAAACTTTCAACAGTATTTGTGGCGTTAATCACTTTAGAATAAAGTGACATGAGATGAAAACACCAAGGAGTCCGGTGGTACCTTGAAGACTAACAGATTTATTTGGTCATAAGCTTTCGTGGGTAAAAAAGCTTATGCCCAAATAAATCTGTTAGTCTGTATCCACAAAAACACCAAGGAGTCCGATGGCACCTTAAAGACTAACACGGCTACCCCGCTGATACTTGACGTTAAATGAGCCCCTTTACACTGTGTGTAATGTAACAGAATACTGGTTTCCAAAAGTTAAAGGTGTTATGCCAAAATGGTTATTTACTAGAGGTGATTATAGTGCAGTCCCAGGGCCAAATGTGACCCATGAAATTCTAAAACGGTAGGGAACTCAAACAGCAATCAGTGCACATTCCTTTCATCATAGGAAAGTGTAGATCCAAGCAGACATGCATTGTTGCATTTAGTTTTCATTTGTTACGTGTGCTTAAAACCGAAATAGTTGTTCTTGGCAAGTTGCCAATGGGACCTTCCATCCCAGCTCTGGTGTAGTACATGCTTTGGACACATTGGCTTACAGTTTTAGTGGTATCTTAGGTGCTCATATCGCCATGCTGAACCTGATGTAATACAGTAACTCTGCACTTAAAAGTCGTCCTGGTTAACATTGTTTCATTATTAGGTTTCTGATCTATTAGAGAACATACTCGTTTAAAGTCACGCAGTTTTCCATTATAAGGTTGTTTGGCTCGCTCTGCCGGGCGTACCAGTCGGGGAGCTCGGTCAGGGCGTGGGGGGCATTCCAGCCGGGGAGTGGGCAAGCCCCCCACCCGGCTCCCCAGCAGGAGCCCCGGGTGGGTGGAGTGGGGCAAGACCCCACTCCCGCTGTCCGGCAGGAACACTGGGTGGGCGGAGCGGGGCAAGCTGCTGCTCCCCCACCCCACTACGCCCCTGCCTCAACCAAGCTTCTCAGTCGTCATTAGTGAGTACAGTATTAAATTGTTTACAGTTATTTAAAAATTATACTGTATATGTATATTATGTCTTTTGTGTGGCGAAAAAGATTTCCCTGGAATCTAATCACCCCATTTACATTAATTCTTTTGGGGAAATTGGATTCGCTTAACATTGTTTTGCTTAAAGTAGCATTTTTCAGGAACATAACTACAATGTTAAGCGAGGAGTTACTGTAGGGAGTAGCTTTTAAATTGGTTCAAGCAATGGGTGCCTTTTAACTACAGTGTTTCTGCAGTTAGCATCACCATGTCGTTAAGAAGACAGTAAGTATTCCAACTTCTATCATAAATCTTCAATTTAAAAATTACACCAGAAAGACTTGATAAACCATAATTTCCAAATTTTTTTTGTTCAGCGTTATTTTGCGCTGGCGTTTTTGATTGTGTTGTAAAACATCTGGATTATATTTAAATTGCACATGAAAGGTGTTTAAAAGTTTCTGTTCAAATTAGCATTTTGGGTAATATTTTAGCAAAATAAGATATACTGAATAGCTGGAACTTGTGGTCACTTTCTTAGCAAAATTTTTCAGTTTCTTAGTAGAGCTGAGAAAGTTATAGTCCCAGAAAAATTCAGTTATACCCCTTCGCATTGGAACCCTCCCACACCCAGCCTCATTAATTCTTGTTTATATTTAAGTAAGATAAAGGCATTTTGTGTCTTTTTATTCTTTCACTACTTGTAAAAGTGAAAGACTGACAGCCCTGGCTTGATCCAGAAATGATATAATAAGTATACCCTTTGTGGGCTTCTTTGCACAGATCTTCCAGAGCACTTTGAACCTACCTTGTAATATTGCAGTTCTTGTAGGCTACTGTACAGAAACTCAGGACTATCACCTATGTATGAACTGGACTGAAACCATAACATTAATTTACACTTTTGAGTCAGAGTATTTGAACATAGATCTTCAAAGGTGAAATGCTAGTCCAGTTTCTTCTCACTATTTAGCTCACAATAAAACGTGTCTATAATGTAGCATGTTATGTTGTATAGTGCCTATAATTCACTAGCCAAATGGGAATCATTGTTTAAAGCTGTATATTGCAACTTTATCTTTTTTTTTTAAACTATAGGAAAAGATTTTTTTTCTTTTCTCATTTTTGAGGGTATGCACACATGATGGTAGAGATTGAGTTTAAATGATGAAAGACCAGACTAACTTTATTTGGATGGTGGAACAAACCATGAGACACTCTTCAGTACTTCCAGCTACTACAAACTGATGAAAGGTGGGAGGCAAACATGGCCTCTTTACAGTGGTTGGGGTTTCTCTTCCCCCAAGTTAGAACTCCTTTTCTCCACTCTCATCTCTTTCTGTGGAGACAATGAGGTGTTCTAACTTTATAGTTTATATACTGCTAACTGCTGCTAGGGCCTGAATATTGCCCTGGCTTGATGCAAATGACTGCATTAGAATATCACCAAATATTGCACAGAGGGATTTGATGCCTCAGTGCACCTCTGATCGTTTGGTTACAGATTGTTGTTTAATCTGTGGGAAGTGTATCTTTCCCTGCAACTCTCAAATTTGCAATTACAGTTGATAAGCCCTCACAGAGGCCAACTCATCTGAAGGCTAGAGATATACCCCATATCAAATGAGCCGGGTTAGTATGTCAATGTAGAAAATCTCAACTGAAATTAGTGAGTTACACATCACCAGGATGAAACACGCCAGGGTAATTTTTGGTCATACCATAATGCCTATGTACGTTCAACTGAGAGAATATTTTAAACCCCTCAATTCAATTAATATCCTTTCAGGCTAGCGCACTTCCCGTCAAAGACTGTGCATTATAAGCTTGGACCACATTAACCTGCTGACTAGGAATAGGTGGCTAGGATCAGTGCAGTCATGTTTCACTCACATTTATTATCAAGAAGTAATATTCGCTACTGAGGTGGATGATTATTGTAACCAAACTGGCTGCCTAAATGCAGCTCTTACAAACTAGGGCAAGAGTCATTTCATGCTTTGTAGTCCAGAGACACTAGATGCTGTTGAGAGGAAGGCAGAGTTGAGATCTGTTTCTTCTAGCAGCTTACTTGTGTACCTGGTAGATGATACTGTTTCCCAGGTTCTATACTGAGAGTGGTGATATCAAGGGAACATTACAAGTAGGCTTGGCAGAATTGGATTTTTTTTTTAAATAATTTCAATGGATAAAATCTGTTCAAAAATAAAGGGCTAAAAACTATCAATTTAAAATCTTCATAGTTGGGAAATTGTGGGGGAGTCAAATTATTTGACAGACATTGAGATTCAGAAAATTAGCTTTATAGTTGTTAAAATACAAATTGTCAACATCATGTCAAAATATACAAAGTAAATATCCTTAAGTCATACTCTGATATTTCTCAAGCAGCCTTTTTCTTAGTTTGCCTATTTATAAATTTAGATGATCATTGATGGAAATATTTTTTCATAGGTTTGTGTGTATGGTAAAATCGATGTTTAGTGACACTTACTGATAAAAATCTAATCCTTCTAAGCCTAATTACAGTATTTGTATTGGAGAATTAGCTTAAATGGTAAAATGCTTGCTTAGCAGATGAGAAGTAGGAAGCGGTGTGTAGTACTCTGTTTTCAAGTCCTTGTATGAGACCATTTCTGTTGAAGTCATTCCCTCCTTGACCATTTCAGCCACCGCTGTTTGATAACTTTTTCTAGGTTTCCCCGGTTTTCAATTTAAAAAAAAAAAAAAAAAAAGCTAGTGTTTCTAGTCTGTTGGGCCCGGATTATTTTAATGTTTGTTATTCACATCAACTCAGTGCGGGCACTATTACATTGTTGATTTTGAACTAATAAGACATCTACTTAACATGGTTCTTGCTCTCTCATCACCCAATATCCTATATAGATGTATTGCTTTTCTAATGTTAACATATAGTAGGTGGGATTTGTTCACTGTTCTTTGTCAAACTGTGTGAAATCTGAGTACATGTATATGTGCCTATTTAATTTTTTTCT
This sequence comes from Natator depressus, assembly GCF_965152275.1. Lineage (NCBI taxonomy): Eukaryota > Metazoa > Chordata > Testudines > Cheloniidae > Natator > Natator depressus. Next base: position 10,203,717 of record NC_134235.1, read on the forward strand.
GTTCTTGTATATTTCTAATTTTTGTTTTGTTCCTTTCTTTCTTTTTCTTTTTTTTCCTCTCATACTGCCCTGTGAGTTTGTTGTTGGGTCTGAAAAGGTAGGCTGTGATAGATTATATTTAAAATTAGTTAGCTTTCATGTGCTGCCTTTCCATTCTGTCTTCATTACATAGTTGAGCGTTGCTTGTGTATGTTTTTCCAGTACAACTAAGAATTACCGCTGGACCGTTATTATCATGGGTTCACTTCTTTTAGCATATGGCAATTCTATTTGATGGCAATGCTGGAATTTTTTTTTGTAGAATACACACAATTTGCTGAGATGGCTGCTGACCTCTGGAAACTGCTTTATTTTGTAAACTTCAAAGCCATGAAGCTACTGCCTGTGTTTGTTTTCAAAATTCAAAAGTTCTGTCAGTGATGGAAATTAAATGCTGTAGCTGGATTTTTAAAGGCTCAATAATGTTATGAACAGTGATATTTGTTGTTATGCATGCTAACTGGAATTGGGAATTGATTGAATTTGGTGGGAATTTTTTTTTTTTTTTTTGGCAGCATTTTGCATGAAAACTTTGCCAATTCATTTTGCATGGTTTTTGAACCTTCAGGCTTGCTTTCTGATGTTCTGAAGAATCAGAAACTCCTCCAAACTTTTGCTAAATGGTTTGTGGTGAAATTTACTTCTAGTTTGAAATTTAATGATTCAACACTTTTTTGCCCATTCTGAATTTTGCACATAATTATGGCAGTCACCTTGGGCAATTTTAGCTGGAGAATTAGTGAAATAGGGGAGGAACAGAGCAATGCATATAAAGTCAAATGCATGGCTGCAATATATATGCACCAGATGTACATGAGATTAGGTGGGGATGGAAGTGGCCAGGACTCTGCCTTCTGGTTCTATCACCAGAAGTGGCACAGAAGTATGTATTGTGTCCTGCACATGCAAGTTGATGAGGTGCTTGACGTTAAACCAGAAATGCGGACACCCAGAATAAGGTAAGCAAGTTTGATGAAGGCACTACAGTGGCTGTTAGTGTTAACTGTTTTAGTGTGTAGCAGACAAGCATTCTGTTTTCCACAGTGCTCCCAAAACAATACTGATTCTTACTTCTTAAGAGGATTTTGTTTTCTTAAAAACATAAGAGCTACTGCATAAAGATGGAACTATATTTGAAAGCACATTGTAAGCCAGCCTTGCAGTAGTCAACCACATGTAACTCTAGTGCATGGGGAACCTTTAAAGATTCAGGTTTGGAATGGTTATGTGAAGCTGTGGGGTATCGCATAAGACCATGTAGTCCTGTAAGTGACAACACCCTTTATGATTTGGGATAGGATTAGTGGACTTGCTACCACTGGCCAGTATTTTTGGTGGATGGGGTGCTTTTTCATCTGGTGTCTTCAGCAGTCACTGTCCATCAAAAATCTTGGATTGCATTATGGGGGAAAAGGAAGAGCAAGCAAGTACAATGGCTCTCTGCTCATGCCACTCCCTCTGAGAGAACGTAGAAAATGACTTCTAACCCCTGTCACTATGTGGGAATTGGCTTAGACCACAGGGAACCAGAACACTGGTGACTCATGATTAACCAACCAATGCATCTCTTCTTCCCCCCACCCCAAAAGAGAAAAAAGAAAAGGTATAACCTCCTTATTATATTGCAAGATTTTGCACCAATTTCTTCATTTCAGGTCACATAGCATCACTAGCTGGGACAAATAATTTATTTCATGATTTATTTACACTGGAGGAAATCACCAAAAAAGTGATTTTTATTTTTTAGCAATAAATATAGTATTATACATTTGATTACAGACTAGCGTTTTTTCAGTCTAGTTCTGAATTAATGTTTTTACTGACCCTTTTTGTAGCTGGGTGACTTTAAAAATAAAACCAAACAAAAACCTCAAGCATCTGGTGAATTAAGTTTTATCTGTGTGTTGAGGGTGGATTTTGTTTACATGAATGTTCACCTTTTCACTTGGCAGAGACATTTGTATAGTATTCAAGCACAAGTTGGAAAAACTGCATATTGTTGTAACCACTATAAAAATTGTTCACTTGGATAACTTAGTTCTTCATAAACAACAATGAATTATAAAGTTATTTAAAAATGGGTTTTTTTAATGGGGATGTCAGTTACTTTATATGAGCAGCATTTATTGATACCTGGGCTTTGCTGCAGGAAATGAATGTATTTACGTGTTGAATATATAAAACCACATGTCCACAGTGTAAACAATTTCCTAACGCAGTATATCTTGGGGAGGGAGTGTGAACCAGTTGATAGGGCGCTGCACTGGGACTCTGCAGGCCTGGTTCTACTCCTGCTGCTGTCAATGACTGGCTGGGTGACTTTGGGCAACTAACGTCACCTCTCTGCTTCAGTTTCTCACTCTGTAAATTGGGGGTAATGATACTTCTTTTGTAAAGAACTTTGAGATATATTCATGAGAAGTGATATTTAAGAGCTAAATATCAATCTGGAAAATATTAGTTATTGTGACTATCTTCTGATCTTTGGGGTCTAGTACATTTATTTAAAATACATTTTTTGGCAGCATTTATTATTTTAAAGGCAGAACTAATATAGCTGTACACTGAGTGAATCACTTGCTCTTTATTTAATTTCATGTATAATCTTTGAAATCAAAGAACAAATGAGCAAATGGTAATGTCCAATGGAGCAAAATTTTATTATTTTTTTGCATCTGTCAAGGTTCCTTCCCCACTCTGAACGCTAGGGTACAGATGTGGGGACCTGCATGAAAACCTCCTAAGCTTATCTTTACCAGCTTAGGTCAAAAAGTTCCCCAAGGTACAAAATATTCCACCGTTTGTCCTTGGATTGGCCACTACCACCACCAAACAAATACTGGTTACTGGGGAAGAGCTGTTTGGAAACGTCTTTCCCCCCCAAATACTTCCCAAAACCTTGCACCCCACTTCCTGGACAAGGTTTGGTAAAAAGCCTCACCAATTTGCCTAGGTGACTACAGACCCAGACCCTTGGATCTTAAGAACAATGAACAATCCTCCCAGCACTTGCACCCCCCCCCCCTTTCCTGGGAAATGTTGGATAGAAAGCCTCACCAATTTGTATAGGTGACCACAGACCCAAACCCTTGGATCTGAGAACAATGAAAAAGCATTCAGTTTTCTTACAAGAAGACTTTTAATAGAAATAGGAGTAAATAGAAGTAAAGAAATCCCCTCTGTAAAATCAGGATGGTAGATACCTTACAGGGTACTTAGATTCAAAACACAGAGAACCCCTCTAGGCAAAACCTTAAGTTACAAAAAAGATACACAGACAGAAATAGTTATTCTATTCAGCACAATTCTTTTCTCAGCCATTTAAAGAAATCATAATCTAACACGTACCTAGCTAGATTACTTACTAAAAGTTCTAAGACTCCATTCCTGGTCTGTCCCCGGCAAAGGCAGCATCGAGACAGACACACAGACCCTTTGTTTCTCTCCCTCCTCCCAGCTTTTGAAAGTATCTTGTCTCCTCATTGGTCATTTTGGTCAGGTGCCAGCGAGGTTACCTTTAGCTTCTTAACCCTTTACAGGTGAGAGGATTTTTCCTCTGGCCAGGAGGGATTTTAAAGGGGTTTGCCCTTCCCTTTATATTTATGACAGCATCAGACTTATAAAACAAGTGAAAATGAGTCTGCTTAGCATAGTCCAGACAGCAGTAACCAGAAGCAACTTACTTTGCTTTTTCTTTTTTCATAAAACTGTGCAATGGAACTATCCATTGCAATTAGCTGCATTTTTTATTTCTACTTTGTGTCTTAAAATTCTTACATCTTTATTTTTAAACCATTCCTGCTAAAGTATTGATTGCTAGCACTTTGCTTTAAACTGAGAATTTGCATCTTTTGTGAAGCGTAGCTTTAATATAATTCTCTGTTAAAAGATATTTTGTCTATCCTTCAAATTCAGCAAAAGTTTGGATTCCTGGCTGTAACACCAACATTTGAAAAGCAACTATTGTCGAATTATTGGTCATGACAACTTGATATATTGGTTAATATGGGAGAGAAGTACTCGGATGAAAATGAATTAAAAAGTAAACTTTCTAATTAAGAGACACTACAGATCATAATTTGACAGAAAAAGTAATGCCAAGTGTCCTTCATTCTAAGGAATGTGTTATTGAGGTAGAGATAGGTTGGAGATATTACAAACAAAACTAAAATAGCAATGATTAGTCTTACATTTTTATTCCAAAAATATGGGTACTAGCAAAATTCTTCTAATCTCTCCTCTCCTCTCAGTCCCAATTATAATTTGTTTATATCACAGCAGACAACACTAAATATTAGAATGAGACATATTTCCACAGAATCTGAAAAATTCTGAACCTGTGCTGAAATCTGGTTAAAACTTGACATAGTCTTGCACCTCATAGTGAGAGGCAGCCTTAGCTTTCACTCAAAAATTTCTTCCTGTTTCCTTTTCTTTCAGCCATCTTTATAAAGTATACATTTAATGGAAATCTAAAAAGGGTAATGCAAGTGCTGCAGTTTTCTTGACAGCTGTGGGACATAATGGGTAAGGTCCTTGGATTCAGTCCCACTACTTGTCCCTCTCATCACCCTAGTCATGGATCCAATATGATGTGTATGAGGGGCTTTTAAGAAGATTGGATAGTGGGGAGAGGTCATTTCCAGTCTTTCTGGATGGGCAGTAGCAACAGAAGGCATATTTTCGTATCTCACTGTGTGATGTCCTCTGCTGCTACTTCTGCGACAGTAATATTAGCTTTGGTTGGTTACCTGTCTGGTTCTCCCATAGACATCTCTGCCACTTTTCCATATTACCCCTTAAAGTCCATTTCTTCCCAGATACTTGCTAAAAATGGCAAAATTCTGATGGTTAGGTTAAGGGGCTGTCCTTTATGTGCAATTGTCAAGGTTCCTTCCCCACTCTGAACTCTAGGGTACTGATATGGGGGCCTGCATGAAAGACCCCCTAAGCTTATTCTTACCAGCTTAGGTTTAACACTGCCACCACCAAAGTGTTACACAAAGAACAGGGGAAATGCCCCCTTGCAAATGTCTCTCCTCCCCCCCCCAATATCCCCCCAAGCCCTACACCCCCTTCCTGGGGAAGGCTTGATAAAAATCCTCACCAATTTGCATAGGTGAACACAGACCCAAACCGTTGGATCTTAAGAACAATGAAAAGCAATCAGGTTCTAAAAAGAAGAATTTTAATTAAAGAAAAAGTAGAAGAATCACCTCTGTAAAATCAGGATGGTAAATACCTTACAGGGTAATCAGATTCAAAACACAGAGAATCCCTCTAGGCAAAACCTTAAGTTACAAAAAAAGATACACAGACAGAAATAGTTATTCTATTCAGCACAATTGTTTTCTCAGCCATTTAAACAAAACAGAATCTAACGCATATCTAACTAGATGGCTTACTGACTTTTTACAGGAGTTCTGACCTGCATTCCTGCTCTGGTCCTGGCAAAAGCATCACGCAGACAGAGAGAACCCTTTGCCCCCCCCCCCCCCCCAGCGAGGTTATCAGCTTAGGTGCTAGCGAGGTTATCTTAGCTTCTTAACCCTTTACAGGTGAAAGGGTTTTTCCTCTGGCCAGGAGGACTTTAAAGGTGTTTACCCTTTATATTTATGACAGCAATGTATATATTTTTTTAAAGTATAGCAATGTACATATTTTGATCCCCTCTCCCCCAACACTCAAGTTTTCCTTAGGGCAAAAAAAAAGTTATTTCCATTTGTTTATCATTGCCCTAACCATTTAGCTTGCATATTTTGTCCCACTCCCCCTTCCCATTTATTTGTCACTTTAGATTGCATGCTCATTGTGGCAAGAAGACTGTTTGTGTAGTGCCTAGCGAAGTGGCACTCTGTACCTGATTAGGGGTTTCTGGGCGCTACTGCACTAGAAAAAATGATTACATTTCACTGTTTTAGCTGCTGCACCCAGCTACTGTTGCAGGGTTTGAGGCCTCTACCTACAGAAAAGGTCAGCATTAGAAAAATGTAATGTGAATACATTTTACTTTAATAAAATAATAAAAAAAAAAGTCAGTTCATGGGTTTAGATGTTAAGTTCTGTTTTTTAAAATGTTGTCATGAATTGAATTTAGTCACAACAAATGCAATTGCTGCTGTTAGAGGCATCAATCTCTGCTATTATCATGTTTCCACAGAATTTTACTTTGAGTTTTCCCATTTTTTCGTAAGGAGGTGTACCAGTTCATACGAAGTGCTCTGTAAAATTTTCCTGAGGTCCCTATTACACTCTTTCAAATTCTTTAGGGCAGTGGTTCTCAAACTTTTTTTTTTCCTGCGGACCACTTGAAAATTGCTGAGGGTCTTGGTGGACAACTTAATGATCTTTCCAAATGTTGTTTGTACTGTTAGGTAACTATTGTATAGCACTTTGCATAAAAGCGCTATATAAAAAAAACCTTAATGTTTTATTTTTCTACAAATAAAAGTGCACAACTCATATTTTTAATATCCGTAGTCTTACCTTTCTAATGTGATTGTGTCCTCTCGCTGGGGCTGGGGAGGAGTGAAGGGGTCTCCCCTGCAGCTACAGACCTGGAGCTGGGGGAAAGTTGCCTTTTCCTCTGGCTGCCGCAGCCCTGCACATCCCAAATTTTCCCCCCCAACTCCTCTTCTCACCCCACTACCTCCTACTGCCTCTTATCTCAAGGCCACTACCTCACCTTACATGTGAGTCTCCTCCAGAGTCCAGGCACCTAATTAGTGAAGCCACACCTGCGTGGCTCCACTAATTAGGTGAGTGGCCCTTCATTCTCTCATGTGCGGCTGTCCAAGCATGCACCTTAGAGGGAACTATCCCCAGAGCACCTGAATGGAGCTTGTGGACCACAGTTTGAGAATCTCTGCTTTAGGGTTAGTCCATATATACTCTGTAAATCTTAGCTGAAATTTATAGGATTCCTTCTAACTTAAATTGGATTCTGAAATGAAAACTTTGTTCCTGTTTAATTTTTAGATGGTAAGGTTGGATTATTTATATGAAAGGAGATCAATTTGAATAGTTTCAATTAACTGACCTTGGGGTTGATGGTTATTTCTTTTAGTTGTTAAGTAAAAGAGTGGTCTTCAGGGAAGAGAAGGCCAGACCTACAAATCAGATGTCTTTTGGGAAACATTTATATGGATCATCAAAGATTTCATAGTGCTGTATACACATTAATTATTTCAACATGCCTATATGGTAGGTAAATGGTGTTATCCCTGTTTAATAGTTGAAAATACTCAGCCTCTCTACCTCAATAACTTGCCCAACTTCTCACAGCATGTCAGTGGCAGATCTGGGATTATTATTCAGGAGTTCCATTTTTGTACTCATCCGTGCTGCTTCTCAGTGATCCAGAAAGTAGTGAATCTAACTAGAGAATAAGCAACCCTGGATTTACTACTTACTCATTGATAGGAAGGGACTGAGAATATGAATAGTGGTTACAAGATGCTTGAATTAAAAATAATAAAGAATAACAGCCTTGGATTTTAAGAAAACAAATGTATGCATATTAAGAAAGATAATGGAGGAGGTGGCAATATGGAATGGGAGAATATATTAAATCCATCAGTGTGGAAGAAAATTGGAGCGCTATGAAGGATATGACAAAGATTAACGGGTCTGAAAAATGGAAAGTATCAGGAACAGCTGATGAGCTTTCAAGAAAGGCTGTTCACAGATCAGAAAGTGTAAAATAAATCTCTGCTGGCACTGAACATGGAGAAGTGGGAGGCATCCAAAAAAAAAAGCTGCTCTGCAGGGTAGATAAAAATCAATGATTTTTCTAAATTAAAAAAAAAATCAATTTTTTTAATAAAATGCTTTTTGAGGAAACTTATCTAAAGATGTATCTTAATTAAAACTATTATAGCTCAAAGATATCTCATTGTGGATTATTAATTCTAATTCTATAGTATGAGAATATATTTATGTAATGTTTAAGAAAAGTTTCGTAAATGAGTCCCAATAGTTCATGGATTAGGGATCAAATTTTATGGGGTTCCAGGGACTTCTGTATAGATTATTTAGGTTAATCTTTCTATCCACCCAACGGAACTCAGTACTCAGTCTAGAAGATACCATCAGAGATGCTTAGCTTTGCAGTTCTCAAACTGTGGATTTGTCTCCCCAGAGATAACATGCTTGTTAACAGCAAAAATGTTTTTAAATAATATATAGAGGTGAGAAATAACAGACTTCAACCCTGTTTTCCCTCTGCAAATTTGTGTACACAGAGTCAATCCCTTACCTCTCTAAAAGTGCAAAGTTTTAAAAAGTTCAGTGAATAGAAGATTGTTGAGGGCGAAATAGATCTGGACAAAGAGAAGAAGTCTGGAAATGTGAGAAGGGAGGGACAGGCAATAGAAACAAAAGTGAAACTGTTTGAGCAGCATATTCCGGAAGTCTTGAAGTCTTTCCGAGTGTAGCCTTCACTGATTTGAGATCTACCATACCATTCTCTCACTAGAAGGGAAAATCTATCATGGCAGCAGGCCATAAAAGAGTCCCAGTTTGGGAGTAAGAACCAGTCAAGAAATATGTTTGCTGATGTTCTAAACAAAGTCACACGAATGAACTGGTGGAAGTCACTTAAGCACTTGGATTCAGAGACTGTTGAAGTGATGATCTCACTTTTAACAGCAGTAGCTTCTTCTGCCGGTGTAGAAAGTTATTTTCTTCCTTTGGACTAATTCATTCCAAACTGAGAAATCATTTGGGACCTGAAAAAGCAGGAAAGCTTGTTTTTCTTTTCCTGATTATGAACAAACAGGAAAATGAAGGTGAAGACAACTGAGTTTAGCTGCAGAAGCCAATATTTTAAGTTTCTCATGTTGACCTGGCTGACATAGTCGATTGAATTTGTGTTTTTTTTTAAAAAAAGTTAACTATTTTAGTTAAAAACAGTTTTAACAAAAACCTGATTTTAAAAAACTTGAACGTTTAACTAAATTCAAAAATTCATATGCTTGCTTTGTTAAAATATATGTTTGCTGCTGAAGAAAAAAATCCAGAATATATAACGTTGTTTTAGTTAAATAAAACAATTTAAATGTCTGTCTGGTGGTGATCTCCTCCTAATACAGCATGGCAAGAAAATCCTCCAAATATTAATGATTAACCTGTTGAATTGGAGATTGGGATATAGCTATAAAACTCGTCTGAAAAGTTTTCAAAATAAGTCACTTAAAAATGTACAGTGTGTACCTTCTAAAAATGAAACCTCCACCTATCTGAGTTGTGAAGAATATGTATTAAGATTATAACAGCCAACAAGAATGCACTTTTATGTAGAAATCCATGATTTAAATCAAGTCTTCCTGAGTAGTGATTTTAAATTATGATTTAAATCTATTTGATTTAAACCAAATCCACCTTGCTGCTCAGTAAGACATGGTCATGGAAGAAGAGTAAAGACTTAAATAACTTGAAGAAATTTAACCTTGGAGAGAAGATACTAGAAACACTGAGAAATGTGTCTGAATAATATATTCATATTGGAAGAATCTCTAATGTTAGAGCACTAGGATTTGTGTGTACTTACAAATTAATGTAGATGAGTGACAGTTTTATTCAATCTTTCAAATGAAAAAAAGCTTAATTACTGGTGGTGCAAACATTTTCAGTCTATAGAATACCTAGGTGTGTGCTTGAAGGCAGAGCAGAATGTGTGGAGATTTGCTCAGGGGCTCTGAGGGTATGTCTACGCAGCAACTAGACACCTGTGGCTGGTCAGTGCCAATCAACTCAGGCTCACGGTTCTTGGGCTCTAAGGCTGTTTGATTGAAGTGTAGACCTCGCACCTCGTAGGGTCCTAGAGCCTGGGCTCCAGCCCAAGCCTGCAAGTCTACACTGCAGTAAAACAGTCCCGCAGCCCAAGCCTCGTGAGTCAGTCTGCTGGCACAGGCCGGCCATGGGTTTTTATTGCAGTGTAGACGTACCTTGAGAGGAGAAGTCACTTCTTGGAAAGTGAATGATTTGTCTCCTGTCTTGAAGCATGAGGAGTCTCATGGGGGAAGTATATATTTGTTACTTTGCATCTGTTCCATTCACCAACTTCTTTCTGAGAAGTTCTGGTTAAGGAAGGCTAGCATCAATACGAAGAATCCATTATCCAGATTAGTTATTTTTCTTGTAGCTGACTGTATTGAAGCATATATTTAGTTTAAAATTTTCAGCAAGGTGCCTTGTTCCTTGTAGCTTCCTTATTTGTGGTGGTTGGGGAGAGAGATGGGACTGAATGCCTTGTGGTGTTCGCAAGCTATTTTTCTAGCTGATTTTTTCCTTAGTGGTATAGGTGGTCTTTGAAGAGAATCCCATTCAGCTCTTGGCTGAAATGATGGTGGCAGTGTTGGTCCTGGAGGCTGAAAGTGTGAGTAAAAGTGGGAAGATGCTTAGATCTGCAACAAATCCATAGGTAATCCATCCCCTCACAGAAAAAAATAAGTTGTGTGCTATTTTAACAGGCTATTAGTTCTACAGAGCAAATATTTAATTACTAGAGCATGAAAAGAATGATCTGTCTATTTCTATCAGCATTTTTCTCTTTCGTAATTTACAAGTAAAATTATTCTCTCTGAAAGGAAGGCTTTCTATGTACAGTAGTGCTATATATTCAGAATATATGTTGTCTATATATCTCAATATTTCTTGAGGGTGTTTGGTCTTTATTTTTCATTTTGCCCAGTACACTGGTTATAGTTGATGTTGGGCTGTTTGCTCAGTGTTAGAGGGTGGATTGCCATTGTGACAGGTTCGGTCACAGAGACCCCCTTGGGACTGTCACCTGTTGTGCTGAGACTACCTCTGAGCCCGTTTTCTCTGCCAGTTTGGGCCTCCAGAACCCTGCCTTGTTGAGCAAGATATGCCAGTCTGCTCCAACACAGACCCAGGGTCTGAACCACGCCCCCAAAAGCTGCAGACTTAACTTAAAACAGCTTAGCAAGTGCTCCTGTCTCTAGCACCCAGATACCCAGCTCCCAATGGGATCCAAACCCCCAAATAACTCTGTTTTACTCTGTATAAAGTGTATACAGGGTAAACTCATAAATTGTCCACCTTCTATAACACTGATAGAGAGGTATGCACAGCTGTTTGTTCCCCCAAGTATTAATTACTTACTCTGGGTTAATTAATAAGCAAAAGTGATTTTATTAAGTATAAAAAGTAGTATTTAAGTGGTTCCAAGTAATAACGGACAGAACAAAGTAAGTTTATCAAGCAAAATAAAAAGAAACACGCAAGTCTAAGCCTAATAAAGTAGGAAACGGAATACAGGTAAATCTCACCCTCAAGATGTCCCAATAAGCTGCTTTCACAGACTAGACTCCTTCCTAATCTGGGCCCAATCCTTTTCAGACCAGCGTTGTGGTTTATGGCTGTGTCCAGCAATCACTCACACCCCCTTAGTTATAATTCTTTGTCCCAGTTTCTTTCGCATCTCTTTGGGGTGGAGAGGCCATCTCTTGAGCCAGCTGAAGACAAAATGGGGAGGCTTACAGGGCATTTTATATTCTCTCTTGTGGGCGGAAACCTCTTAGTTCTTCTATGCAAAGTCACAGCACCTAGGTGGAGTTTGTAGCCACCTGGGCAATTCACGTGTCCATGAATGATTCAGCTTTTTGCAGTCAGACGCCATTGTTGACATATTAGTTTGAACGTTCACAGGAAAGCGCAGATGTGGACTGGCATCTCCCAAAGTCCATTGTCAGTTAAGTGTTTCTTGATAGGATTATTCTCAGTAAGTGCCCATTCTCAAGAAGCTGACCAAATGCGTCACTGAGGCTACTTACAATCAAACACATTGAGATACAAGTACATACCCAATATTCATAACTTCAAATACAAAAATGATACACATACAGACAGCATAATCATAACCAGCAAATTACTATAGTCACCTTACTTTCTTTAGACACCTTACTTGACCTCCTTTGTACAAGATTTGGTGCTACTATAGGACCTTGGTTGCAACAGTAATCTACACGATCACAGTTCATGTCAATAACGTCACAGCCATGTTTAATGTCTCAGTGATACGTAAATAGAGAGGGAAGAATAAAAACAAGTAACTCAGTGCTTTCTCAGCTCATGGGATGGAGGTATTGTGTGAGTAACTATACGCTATCTTTTATATTGCAGACATTATAAGAAACGTTGTCAAGGTCGGATGCGGAAACATGTTGGTGATCTGTGTCTACAAGCTGGGATGTTACAAGATTCCTTGGTACATTATCATATGGCTGTGGAATTTCTACGGTCTGTAAATGACTTTTTGTGGCTTGGAGGTAGGCTTAATTGATTCTGATAAAACACAAATGCTTTAAGATTCTGGTATGAAGCAAATGATGGTAGCTTTTTGTAGCCTTCCTGCTGCAATATAAAAAGGCAGCAATTAAATGCTCTTAAGACATTTAAAAAAATCCAATAAAATGTGGCTTGAAAATCAAGCCAAAATAATTAGGATGTGACTAAGAATGCAAGGAAAATACTGTTTGTTATAGAAAGTGAGAATTTAGCTTATTTGAAATATAAAATATGTGCTTCTGTAGCATAACTAAATTATGCATGACTTGTTTAATAGCTGTTTTTAAAAAGGTGATTTTAGTCCTCAGGTAAATAGGTGTGGGGAAAAATGTTTCAAATCGTGCCTGTATGAGGCATAGTAAAGATTGGATGAAAAAATGTATGCCCCTGTGGCTGCCAAATCCACATATATTTAACTTACATTGACCATACCTTCACCATACTTTCACCTCATGCAAATCAGTTTTGGCCCCTAGGCTTCACCTCTTTGAAGGCCTTTTTTTTTTTTGTTGTGGTGCTGTTGCCTTTTCTCCTAGGTGCACAAGTGGTCATTGGACTCTTAGCTGCTAATTCTCATCCTCTGTACAATCACAGAAGTGTAGGGACCTCAATCCATCATCTAGTCCAGTCCCCTGCTCTCAAGGCAGGACTATGTAATAACAAGACCATTCCTGACAGGTGTTTGTCTAACCTGTTCTTAAAAACCTCCAATGATGGAGAATCCATAACCTCCCTAGGCAATTTGTTCCCGTGTTTAACTACCCTGACAGTTAAGAAGTTTTTCCTAATGTCCAACCTCCATTGCTGCAATTTAAGCCCATTGTTTCTTGTCCTATCCTCAAAGGTTAACAAGAACAATTTTTCACCCTCCTCCTTGTAACAACTTTTTATGTACTTGAAAACTTTTATCATGTACCCCCTCAGTCTGCTCTTCTCCAGACTAAACAAATCCAGTTTTTTTTTCAATCTTCCCTCCTAGGTCATGCTTTCTGGACCTTTACATCATCCATGTAGGGAAATCACTAGCAGCTCCTGCTACTCTGCTCTTTGCTTCTCCTTCAGCTCCTCTAAGATTGAGCTGGAGGTGTAAATTCTGGTGCAATGCGACGTACCCACGCTAGATTTGATCAAGCGGTTGAGCTAAAAATAGCGTAGCTGCAACGGTACAAGTGGCAAAAGGGGCTAGCTACTTCAAGTATTTAGCTATCCAAGATTCTAGGTATGTACTTAGGGTGGCTATCTGTTCACACTGCCGTACCTATAATCTATTTTTAGTGCACTAGCTTGATTGGAGCTAGCATGTGGTATATATCCTTAAGCTGGAATTTGCACCTCCAGCTAAGCGTAGACATACCCCCACAGACACGTCTTTGGGTTATTTTACTTCATGGCTCCCCTCTTGCAAAAGATCTATCAGCTTCAGCCCCTCTACTTCCTGTCTTTTTCCTTCCTCTCTTGAGAAAGGAACAATGGTGCTTAGAATGTTCTGTTCTGGCACGGGAAGGAGCCAGACAATATTTTTACTCCTGAAGTAAAATGGGTGCAGTGGTATATGTGCAGCCATACACCTGTTACACTTGGTGCGTATCATTGACCGTGGCAAGGAGGAGCAGGGCTGGCCACCCCACTGCCCAGACAGGTGTGGCCCCTCCTTTATGACAGAGGTTGCTGAAAGCATCATGATGGAGAGATCCATGGGGCCAAAATTGAGAGAGTTGCGTTGTAGCCCCTGTGCATTGACTTTTAGCACTACTGTGGTCCCTCCATCATGATGGAGGGGCTGGAGAGCCAAGCCTGGCTGGACACACTAAGCAGTGGGGTTGATAGCACTGATCCTCCTTGCTGCTGCTGTGGGGCTGGCTTCTGTACCAGGGCTCCCCTCTGGGGCCCTGCCTGGCTTTGGTCCATTTCCAGCAGGCCATGTTCCTTCTCAAGGATGGGGAATGAGATTGCACCTGGGCTGGACACGCTTGAAGGCAGAGGGACGGAGTGTGGTGTGACCTCGGTAGGCGCAGCGGGGATGGTTTTGCAGGGATTGACAATGGGAAAAATTTCTGTGGGTGCCCCTGGCAGAGTGAGGTTTTTGAGGCTCTGTGTATAGGATTATAAATTATAATACTTCATGTCATGTAATGAATTGATTCTGTTAATTAAATATTTATTTATCTTTAATCTCCAGCTGCTCTTGAAGGTTTATGCTCCGCATCAGTTATCTATCACTACCCTGGTGGCACAGGAGGGAAAGCTGGGGCTCGTAGGGCACAAGGTACTTCTCTTCCTGCTGAGGCAGGCAACAGACACAGACCAGGTAAACGGGGCTTCTGTTCTGACTTTTTTCCCCAGATGTTTAGTAATGGCAACCTGTAATCTATAGTCTTTTACCCCATGTGTAATAAGAATTTCACACAAGGGTAAAAATGGTATTAAACTGAACTACATTTTTTTGTTAGAAGATTTATTTTTTATTATAAAAATCCTATGGTTTTGTAGTGATATTAAGAAATGTGCTTACCCAGAGATAGAGAGAGAATGTGTTCAAAATTTCTCTGGTTGTGTGTTAAGACCAGGATTCTACTTAAGATTTGGAAAAAATCATTCAGCACGGAAAAACACAGGCAATTTTCAGAAAATATATAAATGGTGCGAGAGGGATATATGTGTTGATAAGGATAAGAAGGGTATGTTCAGTATCCAAAGGCTTTTGGTGTTCTTTATTCAAAGACTTGTTTGGAAGACCCATTCACTTTGTTTAAAACCTTGCATATATACTCTGCCAATAATGCATGTTACTTGTATGAATTATAATACTCTAATATTGAATTGTAATTCATATCAATTTTAAACAAAGCCCATTTAGTAGGTCTTTTATTAAAATGTTGGTTGTAAAATTAAACACCAGTAAGGAAACTGACAACTTGCCATTGTAAGGCTTTTGTATGTTCTTTGTAAATATTTTAATTGTATAGCTTTTTATAAAATGGGTTACCTTCCTTGGAGAGAGTGCCTGCTTGCTATTTAGAGTTAAAAAAAATAAAACAAAACAAAATCCCCATTCCCGTCTTTACATAAGAACGGCCGTACTGGGTCAGACCAAAGGTCCATCAAGCCCAGTATCCTGTCCTCTGATAGTGGCTAATGGCAGGTGCCCCAAAGGGAATGAACAGACAGGTTTATCATCAAGTGATCCTTGCTCAGTCACCCAATCTAAGCTTCTGGCAAACAGAGGCTAGGGACACCATTCTTGCCCCTCCTGTCTAATAGCTGATCACAAATTCGTTTTTAAATTGTGATCAGAACTAATTCCATCTTGTAAAAATAGCTTTACTTAATCGACATATCAAAAACTAGCAAACCTTTATTTTGCAGTTTCAAAGAATGAATTACAAATTATATGTATTGACATTTCAACTTTACAGTAAAAGAGCATCTTTCAAAAAATTACACCAGGTATTCGTCATTTAAGTAAATAAAGTTTTGTCCAGCTGGTCCCATAACCTGTTAAAATGAGTCTTACAAGTTGGACAAGATGATATCTCACTCACAAAGCACACAGTTGTGGCTCTCTTCGCTTCTCAACAAAGATTTAATAGTAGATGTTGCAGTGAGGTCTCGTTACTAAAACTTATTTTTACAAAAGTATATTATCATAATTAAGTGATAGTTGTCAGAATAACTGAACAAAATACATTTTGTGATGTATTACTACTTCATTTGTTGTTTTGTAATTTAATAATTTGCAGTGTCTTCCAGTCACTTCTGCAAGTTATATATTTAATACACTGTTAAATATAAACTTCTTAAATTTCTTGTTTAAAAGCTTTTCAATAAGCTACTCTCTGCATCAAGTAAAAAACATTTATTCATAGAGACAACTAGTATTTTAATTCAGTCTGTTCCCTTCACTCCATACCTTTCAGGAACACACATCTTAATCTAGAGCGGTTATTTTACAGTCCACAAGATATCATTCACTAGCTCCAGTTATTATCACTGTCATTTTGGGGCCTAAATAGTTGGATTCTAATCTTTGTCGGAACAGGTACTACATCCTGATCCCAAACCATCTCTCCAAAAGTATGTATAAAGGTCTGATTACAACACAAACTTTGTACCCATTTTTGTATCTATCTCCTGTAAGGTTTTCTGACCGTTGTTTCCTCTTTAATACATACTGTTTGTGCAACTCCTTTCTGTCTGAAGTATCTTACTTTTTCAGTTGCATTTCTGTTTGATTTCTTGCATTTTTAAAGGTGACTAGTAAAATAGCCTTATAGAATTAGATATAGAAAATTAATTCCAGTTTTCTCGTAGCTTTTAAATCTCTAGTTTACCTGTCTGGTCTAGAGGCTGAGAATCAGTTTAAGGAAGTACAAGCTATTGGATAAAGAACACCAATAATTTGGGGCTATTAAGCCCTCACTTCACATTTCAATTACCTTCTCCAAGGTCGAGAGCAACAGGATGCTGTATCTATTTTAAAAAAAAAAATTAGTCACTTCTCTCAAATGCTATCTCCTTTTACCATATATTTGACATAAATGGTTTGAGTTGTTTTGTGTAAGGCCTATCCAACATCTCATATTAGAATCTCATGGAGTACTTGAGAGGTAGGGAGCGTTTTTTTCTGCTACCCAACCTTGACTGAAGTCTACCACCAACATTCATTCAGTTTCTGAAGAGCCATGCTCTGTGATGGTAGAGTCCATTAAAAATCTCAGAAAAATGGGATGATCTCTTTAAAGAAAGTCAGCAGACATGAAAAAAGTGTAAGGGTCCTAATGGTAGTAATTGTGTGTTAAATACTCTACAATTATTTAAAAGTGTGCTCCTAGAAGAGCATTACATCTGATAATTTAATAGACCAATTAGGAAAATATCATGCTGGCAGAGTACAACAGGATTATTTATATTCAAGCACTTACAGGGAGACTGTTTTATGGAAGCTTGCTAACAAAAAAAAAAAAAGGGGGGGGGGGACTAAAAATTAAGATCTACTAGGAGATGACTCTAAAATACCAAGAAAAATTAAAGAAAAATATTAATTGCTTTTGGTTTGGTCTTAGAACTAATAACTTTTTTCTGAATTTTTTTTAAAAAACATTTAATATAGATACAGGATATGGTAAATATGTTGTAATGAAGCGACAATTGATGTGCTATGACTTCATTCAAGTTTTAAACAGGAATGTCTGCTGGATTTTAATAATTTTCCTGTAATTCTGCTCATGACTGATAGTTGTAAAATATATTGCAGTAGCTTACTTTATGTTGGCTATACTTCTAAGGCTGAAAAAAAATCATTTTTTTTTCCCTCCTCCTAGGGGCACAAGAAGTTCTCATTGACCCAGGTACTTTGTCTTTTTGCTTGTTTTCTGACAGTAAGCTTTTTTTTTTTTTTTGGTTATTACTTGTTTTGCATCTGTGTGGATGATTACAGCTAAATTTTCAAAATTTGTTTCTGACTTTGTGCCTCAGTTTTTGGTATCAGTTTGATAAAGCGTGGGCCTGATTTGACTCTTAGTTTTGTGGATGCTCAGGACTTCTGAAAATCAGGCCCAAGATATATCAAGTCACTTATCCAAAACTTGATAGGCATTTTTAAAAATATGAACCTGTGACTTTGTCATGATCATATGGATTTTGGAGAACACTGTCTAAATAACATCAGAATGGCTAGAAATCTGGCCTAACTTTCTCTTTCCATGTACTTACAAGAACTCCTTGATTTCTCCCCCCCCCCCCCCCAGTTACATTTTAGTAATGCTGTGAGGTAGCGGTTTAATGCTGTTTTCTAGAGCAGTAATGTTGACTTTACTCTGTTCTCAATACAGTGTCTTCCTAGCGTTCTTAGTCCTGTGGGTTTTTATTTCTGTTTCAATAATTACTTTGCTCAAATTCTGAAGCAGCATTCGGTTTACCACCAAAAGGCTGTTGATGACAAAAGAGGATTTACAAAGCTTGTTTGTTAAACCAAAATTATGTGATTTGGGATTCATTTATTTAGTCTATTCGCAAGGTGTCACTTGAGACATCTGAGTATCAGACAATAAGAACCAAATAGAATGCATTAAGACATAAATACAGTACTCATCCGGACACTATCAAAGCATCTGGCACTATGACAAACCCAATAGCTGTGGTGCAAGCCACCCAACCCATTTCAGTGGGATCTATTCCCATTTAGCAATATGAATAGAAGAACAAAAAATGAACAGGTACAAGAGTGGGTATGCGGCAAATATGGTTCAGAATAGGCCAGCTGAAGAAATGAGACTTGCAGCACACCCTAAAGGCAGCTTGTTACATAAGCACTCATGAAAAATACTTCTACCCTGGTGCTCTGTAGCAGGAGTGGTTGAGCACTTTGCAACAAAAAGTTCACTTGCTTCTTTTAAATATATTTAATTATAATTTCATAATTTTCCTTGCCCCCAGTTAATGTAACATGAAACACCTTACCAATGTATTTCAGTTTTTCTTATGCAAATATGTTTTTTCTGGGAACAATTGTTTTAAAATGAAGATATCCAAAATAAGCTGAAAAAGGGCTGTTTTATATAGAAATGACAGTTGGAATGTTCCTTAGTCTTTATAATCTGTACTAGTTTTAAAACAGTCTGTTACTTTCTTTAAAAATAAACACATGATACAGTGAAACTGCCAAATGGGTCACCTTAAATTGAAACGACCATTTCAAATAGTTTCAGTCACTGTTTAAAGTTTTATTTTTAAGTGAAGATCACTCTTCTCCATTTTCTTGACAGCTGTTCATAGCTCAGTTGCTTAGAATTAAATGAAAAATTGTCCAGTAGTTTTCATATGAACAGTATTGTATTTGTTCCCATATGAGGTTAGCGCTGCTCTGTAGATGTCTAAACAGTATTCACTTTTTGGTTTAGGGATTCTTCAGTAGCTTTTATTACTAAATAAGCTTTCTCACAAAGGGAATTGATGTAAGAATGTAAGATCACAATTTTCTCCTCCAATTCTGCAGTTGGAGGGGAGCCTGTGCCCCTGGATTAAGCTTGGAGGCATAAAAGGGGAGAGTGCCAACACTGCTTTTTTTCCTCATGGCTTGTGGAAGCCGGGTTGTTTGCAGTAACTTAAGCAGTAGAACTTCTTATGGAGGATCCTACATGTTCAATTCCACCTCTGTTACTCTGTTTTGTGAAAGTGTAAATTTGACTGGAATGAAGGAAAGCAGTGTGTGATCTCTTTTGAGAGAAGAACATAAGAATGGCTATACTGGATCAGAACAAAGGTCCATCTAGCTGAGATGCGATGTCCTGAGGTTGGGGGTTCCACGACCACCACTCCCAAGAGGAGAAGGCGGGTGGTGGTGGTCGGGGACTCTCTCCTCCGGGGGACTGAGTCATCTATCTGCCGCCCTGACCGGGAAAACCGAGAAGTCTGCTGCTTGCCAGGGGCTAAGATTCGCGATGTGACGGAGAGACTGCCGAGACTCATCAAGCCCTCGGATCGCTACCCCTTCCTGCTTCTCCACGTGGGCACCAATGATACTGCCAAGAATGACCTTGAGCGGATCACTGCAGACTACGTGGCTCTGGGAAGAAGGATAAAGGAGTTGGAGGCGCAAGTGGTGTTCTCGTCCATTCTCCCCGTGGAAGGAAAAGGCCTGGGTAGGGACCGTCGAATCGTGGAAGTCAACGAATGGCTACGCAGGTGGTGTCGGAGAGAAGGCTTTGGATTCTTTGACCATGGGATGGTGTTCCACGAAGGAGGAGTGCTGGGCAGAGACGGGCTCCATCTTACGAAGAGAGGGAAGAGCATCTTTGCCAGCAGGCTGGCTAACCTAGTGAGGAGGGCTTTAAACTAGGTTCACCGGGGGAAGGAGACCAAAGCCCTGAGGTAAGTGGGAAAGCGGGATACCGGGAGGAAGCACAGGCAGGAATGTCTGTGAGGGGAGGGCTCCTGCCTCATACTGGGAATGAGGGGCGATCAACAGGTTATCTCAAGTGCTTATGTACGAATGCACAAAGCCTTGGAAACAAGCAGGGAGAACTGGAGGTCCTGGTGATGTCAAGGAACTACGACGTGATTGGAATAACAGAGACTTGGTGGGATAACTCACATGACTGGAGTACAGTCATGGATGGTTATAAACTGTTCAGGAAGGACAGGCAGGGCAGAAAAGGTGGGGGAGTAGCACTGTATGTAAGGGAGCAGTATGACTGCTCAGAGCTCCGGTACGAAACTGTGGAAAAACCTGAGTGTCTCTGGATTAAGTTTAGAAGTGTGTGCAACAAGAGTGATGTAGTGGTGGGAGTCTGCTATAGACCACCGGACCAGGGGGATGAGGTGGATGAGGCTTTCTTCCGGCAACTCACGGAAGCTACTAGATCGCATGCCCTGATTCTCATGGGTGACTTCAATTTTCCTGATATCTGCTGGGAGAGCAATACAGCGGTGCATAGACAATCCAGGAAGTTTTTGGAAAGCGTAGGGGACAATTTCCTGGCGCAAGTGCTAGGGGAGCCAACTAGGGGGGGCGCTTTTCTTGACCTGCTGCTCACAAACCGGGTAGAATTAGTGGGGGAAGCAAAAGTGGATGGGAATCTGGGAGGCAGTGACCATGAGTTGGTTGAGTTCAGGATCCTGACGCAGGGAAGAAAGGTAAGCAGCAGGATACGGACCCTGGACTTCAGGAAAGCAGACCTCGACTCCCTCAGGGAACAGATGGCCAGGATCCCCTGGGGGACTAACATGAAGGGGAAGGGAGTCCAGGAGAGCTGGCTGTATTTCAAGGAATCCCTGTTGAGGTTACAGGGACAAACCATCCCAATGAGTCGAAAGAATAGTAAACATGGCAGGCGACCAGCTTGGCTTAATGGTGAAATCCTAGCGGATCTTAAACATAAAAAAGAAGCTTACAAGAAGTGGAAGGTTGGACATATGACCAGGGAAGAGTATAAAAATATTGCTCGGGCATGTAGGAAAGATATCAGGAGGGCCAAATCGCACCTGGAGCTGCAGCTAGCAAGAGATGTCAAGAGTAACAAGAAGGGTTTCTTCAGGTATGTTGGCAACAAGAAGAAAGCCAAGGGAAGTGTGGGCCCCTTCCTGAATGAGGGAGGCAACCTAGTGACAGAGGATGTGGAAAAAGCTAATGTACTCAATGCTTTTTTTGCCTCTGTTTTCACTAACAAGGTCAGCTCCCAGATTGCTGCGCTGGGCATCACAAAATGGGGAAGAGATGGCCAGCCCTCTGTGGAGATAGAGGTGGTTAGGGACTATTTAGAAAAGCTGGACGTGCACAAGTCCATGGGGCCGGACGAGTTGCATCCGAGGGTGCTGAAGGAATTGGCGGCTGTGATTGCAGAGCCCTTGGCCATTATCTTTGAAAACTCGTGGCGAACGGGGGAAGTCCCGGATGACTGGAAAAAGGCTAATGTAGTGCCAATCTTTAAAAAAGGGAAGAAGGAGGATCCTGGGAACTACAGGCCAGTCAGCCTCACCTCAGTCCCTGGAAAAATCATGGAGCAGGTCCTCAAAGAATCAATCCTGAAGCACTTACATGAGAGGAAAGTGATCAGGAACAGTCAGCATGGATTCACCAACGGAAGGTCATGCCTGACTAATCTAATCGCCTTTTATGATGAGATTACTGGTTCTGTGGATGAAGGGAAAGCAGTGGATGTATTGTTTCTTGACTTTAGCAAAGCTTTTGACACGGTCTCCCCCAGTATTCTTGTCAGCAAGTTAAGGAAGTATGGGCTGGATGAATGCACTATAAGGTGGGTAGAAAGCTGGCTAGATTGTCGGGCTCAACGGGTAGTGATCAATGGCTCCATGTCTAGTTGGCAGCCGGTGTCAAGTGGAGTGCCCCAGGGGTCGGTCCTGGGGCCGGTTTTGTTCAATATCTTCATAAATGATCTGGAGGATGGTGTGGATTGCACTCTCAGCAAATTTGCGGATGATACTAAACTGGGAGGAGTGGTAGATACGCTGGAGGGGAGGGATAGGATACAGAAGGACCTAGACAAATTGGAGGATTGGGCCAAAAGAAATCTGATGAGGTTCAATAAGGATAAGTGCAGGGTCCTGCACTTAGGATGGAAGAACCCAATGCACAGCTACAGACTAGGGACCGAATGGCTAGGCAGCAGTTCTGCGGAAAAAGACCTAGGGGTGACAGTGGACGAGAAGCTGGATATGAGTCAGCAGTGTGCCCTTGTTGCCAAGAAGGCTAATGGCATTTTGGGATGTATAAGTAGGGGCATAGCCAGCAGATCGAGGGACGTGATCGTTCCCCTCTATTCGACACTGGTGAGGCCTCATCTGGAGTACTGTGTCCA